>NC_141694.1:1618210126-1620610126 GCF_964263255.1 Lissotriton vulgaris
TCACATTGTTAATAGCACACACCATGGCACATCTTTTGCACCACCGCTGTGTCACAAACGTTACGCAACGGCTGTGTAAAAGAGGCACAAGGGGATTATAAATCCGCCCCTAACACATACAAATTCACCCAGGCACTTTCACCAGCAGCGCAAATTGAAACATAGACTTGTAACTAAGCATGGGCGAATTTTGCGGATCTCGCGTTCGTGAATTTTGCGGATTTGCGGATTCGCAATCCGCAAAATCCGCGAATTCCCGCGAATTTGCGGATTTTTTTTTTTTGTGTTCGCAATTGTTTCTGCCAGTTCGCGAGGATTTGGTACTAGTTCGCAATTGCGAACTTACTTGTCGGCTCGCAACGGTCGCGACTATGTTGTTTCTACGTCTGGTTCATCATCACAGCCTCCCAGCACCCTCTGTTTTACCACTGGCACCCTCTCTTTGACCCATGCCACCCTCTGTTACATCAATGCCACCCTCTGGTTCATCATCACTGTAGAAGATGGGGGGGAAAAGCAAGCCCACCTGCCCTGCTTGAACTGACATGAATTAATTTGGGGTTAGTTTATTAACAACACCTGCCCTGCCCCAACTGACAATAATGAATTAGGGGCTAATTAATGTGTCACTGAAAGAATTTAAAGTTCCAGCCTGGCACCTGCTTGTCTGCTCCTTTAGCTGTAAATCAGGACCTTTGTGGCATACAGTTAAGGTCAGAGCAGGGTCACACAATAGTTGCAAGCAGGCAACCGAATTCTGGAGGGCCCCCTCAGGAAGCACTACAAAGAATCGTTACAAATCATGAGGTTGACCTTTTGCACCTGCTCATTGCTTTTGCTTTTGCTGAAATCGTTTTTCGGTTTTTTTCGCGCTATTCGCGGGGCGCGGCGTCGTGCGAAACCGACCGCGGAAGCCGCCAATTCGTGCGAATGAGCATTTTATTTTTTTGCGGCTTGTTGTTTCGCGAGTTTTTTTGCAGTATTCGCGAGCCGCTTGCAGCGCAACACGCAAATTTACCCCAAGGTCGAGTACGGGCGCGGCCATTTTGTTTGCGTGACGTATTTCCGTTTCCGCCCGCTATGTATAATCTCGCGCAGTAAGCGCATTGCGAGTAGAGGTTCGCACGAGATCGCGCGGGAAATCTAGAGGTTCGCACGAGATCGCGAGGAAAATCTCGCGCGAACTTACTTTTGCGCTCGTGAACGGGCGCCGGCCATCTTGTTTTTCATTCATTTCCTGTGTCTGGGCATGGTGTTTAATCCTCTTGGTATCTTTGCCATCCTTTGCTTGTTTTCAGGTTTTTTTTTTACGATTTTGCTTCTTATCTATCCCTCTCTTTTCCTAGCTGTATATTTTTGTCTTTTCTGCTATTTTTCTTTACTTTTAAACTACTTTTTTAAACTCTTTTCTTTTCTTCTTCCCTATCCTATTCTTTCTTAATTTTCTACTTCTTCCTACCTTACCTGCCCAGACCATGGTCAAGCCAGGCGCCGTGAAGCTGCCCAGGCACTTGAGGGCCGCAGCGGCGGCGGGGAGTAGTGCTGGACCCAGTGGCAGGACAGCATGCGGGAGATTGAGGGGGGAGCAGGTGACGCGACGGGAGATCTTCAGCCCGGAGGAAGTGGGCGCGCTGGTCTACTTCGTCCAGCGCCGCCTGCCCAGGACCATCGCGGGAGGCGGCAGGATCGCGGCCGGCGGCTACAACATGCGGGAGCGCCGGAAGCGGTGGGAGAAGGTGTGCTGGGCCATATCCCACCTCTACGGGGTCCAGCGCACCTACAGCCAGGTCACCCATCGCTGGACGGACCTCCTGGACCGCGAGCGCGACCTGCTGGACCAGCTCGGCTTGGAGATCCCCGGGCTTGGTGAGTAGTAGTAGCCATTTAATCACTCACTACTATGATGTTTTCTCCTGCTCTGTGTTGTTGTATTGCAAATATTTGTTTTTTACATGGAGCAAGCCAATAATGCCGCTGATGACGATTACATTGTAGTTAAATTATATTTCAAAATCTTCTGTGCATTTCAGGTGCACTGCTCTCCTTCTCAGTGGCGTTGCTACTATGCTTATTTGTTTTCTATTTCGTGGTCTCATTGGCCTGAGTAACTATTATGTATGAGTGTACTTTACAGAACTGCGTAATGCTAG
This sequence comes from Lissotriton vulgaris, assembly GCF_964263255.1. NCBI lineage: Eukaryota > Metazoa > Chordata > Amphibia > Caudata > Salamandridae > Lissotriton > Lissotriton vulgaris. The sequence goes on from NC_141694.1 coordinate 1,618,212,277, forward strand.
ACACTAGGGGGCAGATTACATTTACAAGCCCCTTGCGCCACGTTTACGTTGCCTTGCGTGATGCAACAGCGGCGTAAACGTGCCGCATCCCTGCGAGTCATTTACAGCATGACGCATCTAGGGAGATGCGTCACGTTATAAAGCCATGGGCCTGCACCACAATGGGTGCGTTCCTAGTACGCAGGGTGGGCGGTCCAGCGGCTGTGCGCCTCGCAAAATTGCCTGCGTGAAATGTACAAGATTTAACGCAGGCACTTCTGCGACGCTGCTACGTCAATTCAATTCCTTATGTCTGCTCGAAGCAGGCGAAAGGACTGACACAGCATGTTAAGTATTGGGTGGCCCTGAGCATTACTGGAGTTGCATTGCGTTGGCGACGTGACTCCAGCGATGCGCCGCTCTTACGTGACGAGATGCCTCACGCAAGTGCCTACCCTTGCGCCAGGGCGCGCCGCATTGTAAATGAGGCACATCTGCCGTGTCGCAAGGGTAGTTTTGCGTGACGCATTTGATCTGGCGCATCTCTGGAGATGCGCCAGAACGTGTAAGTAAGTATGCCCCTAAGGGGCAGAATTGCAATTACCGTCGCATCCCTGCAAAGTAGCAGGGATGCGCCATTAATTGTGCGGCCCGCTACCACCACCAAACATGGTGCGCCGTATTTGCAATGCGGCGCACCATGGGCCCAAAACGTCACCGAAGCTTTACTGCTGGAGTTGCGTCGCAACGATGGCGCAGCTCCATCAATGCTCTGGGGTACCCTATCTCCCCAATGCTGGGTCAAGCCGTACGTCTGCTTCAAGCAGGTGCAGGGTTTGTGTGACGCATCATTGTCCTAAAGGTGACTGATTGATATTTTGTAGATTTCCCTCAGCCACTATTAGGATGTGTTCCAGCGCAGGAATGCCCTTCCTTGCGCCGGAACGCCCCCTGATGGCGCAGGGCTTTATAACGGGATGCATCTCCCAAATGCGTCACGTTGTTATAATATTATACGCCGCACCATGGCGCCCTTTTTTGTTTAGCTGCTGCGTCACAAAAGTCACGCAAGAACGGCGCAAAAGAGCCGCAAGGGCTTAAATCTGCCCCTTCCTTTGTAACCCTGACAATAAGAAAAATAGTGGCGGTGGATTGATAGTTTGACTATTTAAATGACTGGTAATGTAGCAGGCAACTGTTAGTGTTGTCACTGATCTGACTGAAATCACAATGGAGTTTGTCTGTCACTTTGCGTCTTGCCTGCGGACTGCTGCCTGCCAGTCCTAGGTGAACGTTTCAGTACTTTGTTTAGTGAGTTACGTGACTTTCGAAGTCACAGGTCCGCAAATAAATGAAAAGTAACCATAATCAATATAATTTCGCAGAAATATTTTGTTATAGTTCTTTTGAAATGTTTGATTTGGTTGACATTGACAAGCAACAATCATCCATGTTTTGTGTTCTTTCTTTCATGTTGTACGTCAGCTCCCCCCAAGGGCGAGAGGAGGACACAGGAGCAGCAGGCGGCGGATGCTGTTCATCAACAGGGCCAGGATCGGGCAGGCGAGGGCTCCTCTGCTGGCCCCAGTAAGTTTTCATTTTAGACTAGTACCTATTTTTCCTAGCGTTCCTCATTTGACTTTTTTCAAAATTGTCTTTGCTCTTCTTGTAGACTGTATCTAAATTCTTATCCTGCCTCTACTATGACTCCCTGTGGTATTACTAGATTATTCTTATTAGTCTGTCTGTGTAGCTAACTAAGATTGCATGGTTGGCGAAACTCCCATGATTCTAGTCAGCAATAGCTCTATCAACTTAGTGCAGTCCTCTGGGATTGCCCATAATGTCTTTTGAAGTGTTCTATCTGGACTCATGCTTGCAAAAATTGCAAAACCTTTCGCTCAGTCACTCTAGTCTGGACCAAAAAACACAGATTGTATTTAAGTTTAAAAGCTTTATTAAAAGTAAACACATTTATTAAAATGAAGTCATAATAAAACTAAACGTTTAACTGATAATGGAAAAGTGGTTAGTGCTGACGATTAATTGAAGACATTTCTTGTGGTCGAGCCGAGCTCTCACCTGGTTTCAACTTGATCTTGTTGTTAGAAGTCCATCTTCTGTCTGTGTGGAGAAAAATGGTGCGTGTTAAAAAAACAGCCTTCATCAGTTGTGCCAAAAAGTGCAGCAAGACAACCTTCCCTGGAAAAAGGGACATTTTTTTTAACTTTAACGTAGACAGTCACAAATTACATTGTTTTCACATGTCTTCATTCCTAGACCAAATACTAGTGACTAGTGAGTGCTTTATTCTAACATTCTTAAATGTACTTTGTAGGTGGAACATCTGGTGGCGGGGCCAGTGTGGAGGTGGTGGTGCTCGACACGGAGGCGGAGGGCGATTCTTCAGGGGAGGAGGCGGCGGCGGCAGCTGTGAGAGTTGAGACGGTGGTGGTGGCGGCCAGAGGTAAGCTCTTATATATTCCTTACTTATTGAGATTGAAGACTAGCTGGGAAGGCAAGAATATGAGATGCATGGCTGGGTGAATGATGAAGCAATGATGGGTGGAAGGACAACAGCCTGGGTGGGTGACACAGAAACTGTATGTGTCCATATACCTGGATCATGCTACTATCTGACTCTTAGATAGCATATGTGTATCTAGAGCAGGGGTACTCCTAGTACGGCCCGCGGGCCGGTGGTGGCCCGGCAAGCCTTCCTTGGCGGTGCGCAGACCTTGCAGACAATCACTGCTCCCCCGGCCCCCACAGAGCAGAGGCTTTTTTGTATTTCACCTGTTAGCGCCCCTGCATCTCCACTCTGACAATCACTGCTCCCCCGGCCCCCACAGAGCAGAGTGGAGATGCAAGGCCACAAAGAGGTGAAATAGAACAAAGCCTCTGCTCTGTGGGGCCGGGCAAGCAGTGATTGTCAGGGTGGAGAAGCAGGGGCGCTAAAACAAACAAAGCCTCAATAATATGTTAATGGTCTTTTAAAGACCTGTTAAGTACTTTGGTGTTGTTGTCTGTGTGTGCGCGTTGAGGAAGCGGTCTCAACCCGGGCTGAAGGCTGACACAGATAGACACACACACAGTGAGATGACAGAGGGGGAGGGAGAGGGAGGGCAGGAGGGAGAGAAAGATGGAGGGAGGGCAGGAGGGAGAGCAGGAGGGAGAGAGATGTATGTAAATGCTGGGTCTGGTGGCTCAGTGGATGAGGGCATCTGCTGCAGGGACCTGTGTGCAACCTCATGGTCACAAGTTATCGTTTTGCTTTAGCCCCGCCCCCTCTGACTCCGCCCCCACCAGTGCGGCCCTCGGCCCCAAACTACACTGTAAATGTAGCCCCTGAGAGAAAGTTTGTGAGTACCCATGATCTAGAGAGAGTAGACGGTCAGTGGATGAACTAAGTGTAACTTTGAAGAGCATGTAACACTGCACCCGCACGTCCGTTCCAGTGTAGGAAAGGCAAGGAAAAGAACTTTTAATTTTGTCCAAATACTACCATAAATAGTAGCAGTAGTTTGTATTGCAAGCACTGCATAGATCCGGTTATTATGGTGGCCACTCCCTACCTCTCTTAATAAGTTTAGTAGTACTCAGTCATTCATGTGTGGATGCATCACTGGTCACTCAATAAAAAGCAAAGCACCTAAAGTCATCCCATATATAAGCAAAAACATCCCGTGTGAAGTGATAGATAATCAGATTATTTATCTTCTTCAATTTTCCATTTCTAGTACTCATTTCCACTGTAGGGTGAAAGTTAAATTAATTAAGCAGTAGCCCTTGAGTTGTAACAGAGTATTCTCAGTGCCACCCGTAATAGAAAAGTAAGAGCTTCACCACCTGCATGTACTGGACGGGTACAGTAACACAACGGCAACGCAAGTCTAGGTCACTCCTCATGGCGTGCGTCTCTTTTTCTCGGGTGCAAGTTTACTGCGCTGGCATTATGCCGGCTTGCAGAAAATAACGTACCAATTTTCCAAAACAAGAGATAAGAAGAAGAATAAGACTGGTGTACTTTCATAGTCGACTCCAATGGAAGTCCACAGTGCTCGTAGAATTTGTTCCTTAAACTCCCACTAATGTTAGAGCAAGGATGAAGAAGTGTGAGGTTAGATAGATACTGGCCTTAATAGTTATGTAATGCGCTTGCAAGTTGCTATTTGTACTGCAACACAAATTTCTGCTGAATGATTGAGTTAATCTTAAAGAGCATTGGTTACAGACTATGTCTTTCTTTCTTCATATAGGTTCTCCTTCCAAACGAACAAGGAGGAAGGAGCTGGCTAGAGCGGCCCGGCAACGGAGGATCGAGGCCACTGTTGCGGAATATCGGCGGCTGGTGGCCCTGGAGGACGTGGAAAGTGTGCAGTCGACAACTACAACAACGTCGTCTGCATCGGCCTCCGTGGCCCCACGGGCTGCCACCCAGCACAGTGGTCCACCCAGACTGAGCCGGGCTGCCAAAGGCAAACGCCACCGCCGAGCAGCAAGGCCAACAGCTGCCTCTCACAGGCATTGCACCTGCAAGGCAGTGAAGGCACGCCTGCGCCGCACTACCCTGATGGTGTCCCGCCTTCAGCAGGAGCTCGCCTTGCTCCGCGAGGAGCATGATGCCCTGGCCCAAAAAGTTAACAGCATCCACCCATAGTGTCCCTTGCCCCTTTTTTAGAGACTTTTGGGGGGTGGGAATTGGGAGTTGGGTTTTTGGGGACTTTTGAAGGACAATCGTTGGGGTTAGGGAGGGTCTTGCGGGAGATTATTTTGTTAGGGATATAAATATACTTTTTCAAACTTTATCTGAGCATACCTGTTTTTTACTGCTTGCCTGGTGGGTGGGGGTTTAACGTTGACTGTTTTCCTGAAAGTTTAGTTCCATTTTCTTCCTTTAAGTGTAAATGCCCAAATGTTTTCAACACTAAGTGCCTCTCACAGACTAAGTGAAGTGAATCCAAGAGTCCTAGGACTTTAGTAGTACTACCTTCAGTCTCTCGTCTCTCGTACTAATACTCCATTATACCCCCAAACCACCAAACGCTTATCTTACCTGTAATTTGTGTTTGAAAGTAGGGCTAGACCCAGGGCTGGCTCCACGGGAAACACCGAATAACGTTGGCAATCTTGGTCGGATAAAATTTCCTCATAGCGGTGGTACTAGTGGTGTGACACAGTGGCAGTTGCATGCCTATGAAAAAAAAGAAAATGATATCTGGTTTGTCCTCCTGAGCAATTCAACGGTACAACTGAGAATATAGCAGGTGACAGAAGTACAGTAGAGCAGTGCCACATTGTAGCCTAACAAATGGTAAAGTATAACTACTAATTCGGTTGAAGTTCTTTCACATTAGCAATGGTTCTTTGTCAAGCAGAGTAAGAATATATCCTCGGATTTCTTCACCAGCCTGTTGCTATCACCTTATCCTCCCCACCCAGCAAGTGTGTGGATTTATTGCTGTAATAATAATTTAGTCACACATCAATCAAAACCACACAGCCCGGGGGAAGAGGGTTAGGGTTTGAAAAATGGATGGGTACGGGGGTTTTTGGGAAAGGTTTTGGGAGACAAGAAAAAATAGCACAGCATAGACAAACTATTGTGAACATAAACAAATCTTTGGGTACAAACCTATCCATCAATCTTTGAAAGTGCATGCACTACTGCATGCATGTCAGTGAAAAGTAAGTAGTACATTCGACAACTGTGGAAAGAAAGAATGCGACAGTACAGGGCCTGTGTGGAATTATTGATAACGATATTCAACATAAGGTCTCTGTAGCCAGATACCCGAGAGCCTTGCTGGTCACTATAAATCCATTCACAACAACACTCAATGGGGTTGGTCTGGAAGGTGTCAGGTTTACTCCCCGTGATCCAGTCGATGCAAATATCGTTCCACCTCCAAATGTCACCAACACCCAGAAGTGTAAACACAGGGTGTTCGAGCCATTAGGCGGGGGAGAAAAATAACAAACTAAAATAAAAAATGTGGGATGGGTAAAGGTAGGGTCAGCAGGGAAAGGATACCTGTAACAGAAGACAAGACAGGCATCAGTGAAGTGCTGTCCTAACATACAAGGGTACTCTCATATAGTCTCACTAAATAACCAAGGAAGTAGACAAGTACCTGAGCACCAAGAAAACATGACCTTGGATAGGAAATACTATAGCCCTTCTGCCACAATCTGTGAGGAAGGCCTAAGAAACACATAAACATATAGTTAACGAACACACTCCTGTCGCACCAAACACACTCGCGTTATACTAAGACATCAAACCCACTACTCACAACATACCACAAACATGGTAGAGGACTCAATGTACAAAGGGTGTTCCAAATAGTCAAAGCAAAGATGTATGGTCCAACAAAAAGGAAGAGGGAAACGGTAGTGTGTAGGAAGCAAGAACTACAACACTGCGCTCTCTAAGTAATGACCCAGTAGAGAATCTTTGGTGAAGGTCAAACAGAAAAACGTAGTTGCTGTTGCGACCACCACTGAATTCTGCCAACAACACACCCCACGGTGCACTACACAAAGAGAACTGGGGTAGCCTGTAGTTACCTCACTACATGCCCAGTTATGGAGGTCCTTTGAAATACACAGTTATACAACGGAGACGCGTAGTTGTCCTTACTACCGCGCTCCGTTTTAATAGTACAAAAACGATCCCCGATGTGAACGCTAACACGTGGTATAGACCGCCACTGTGCTCCGCCACACACAATTCAACCAAACAGGAATTCATCAAAGCTAGAATTCTGTTAGAAAACAGTCACAGAACCTCCCTTAACAATCCGTTCAGGCAGTAATCAGCTGACCGCACGGGCGGCCGAAGAGTTTAGAGCGGCTTTACCTGAAGACGCGTGAAGTCCGTCTACCGCCAAGGACAGAACACGGAAGCGCTCCCCACTGAGCCTCAGGGGGGGGGGGAAGGTGATAGTCCACAGGAGACACGATAGAAAAGCATGCAGAGCGTCCGCTCTCATGCCGGTGCAGAACAGAAACCAGAATAACGCGCAACAGGAAGCGCGTCTGTTCCCCAGATAAACTTCCTGCAAGTCTCCCGCCTACTCATGGGAAATGTAGTTTCATAGTACGGTAGGCGCTTAGGGGCTGCGTAACCTGACAGAAGGTATAGTAGATAGAAAAGGAGAAATTGCTTTTTTTCTAGGTGTCCCCTCACTCACCAGGGTTGCCCCTTGGTGACATGCTTCATCATTGGGGCCATCCCAGTCCTCTACGGCCTGGGGCGTGCTGCGACTTGCGAATTACGTAGGAGCACTTACAAATGACTATGTGTGGTGCAGATGTGATAGTGGAGTGGACTAAGTGATGTGTTAAGGGATCAATTTAGAAGCCTAGAGAGAGCCAAGAAATGCAGTCACAGTCAGAGAAAAAGGCAAGGGATACTGTATCTATGTGGTTGTAGTGGTCCTGTTGGAAGTGGTAAGTAAGTTGCCTGCAGAAAAAAAATCCTCCTATTAGCGGCACTCCTCCATTGCAGCCGACGCTTCGTCCATCGATGTTGGTCACCAGAAGACACCCTGTAAAAAAAAGCACAGCATAGACAAACAATTGAACATAAACAATTCTTTGGGTACAAACCTATCCATCAATCTTTGAAAGTGCATGCACTACTGCATGCATGTCAGTGAAAAGTAAGTAGTACATTCGACAACTGTGGAAGAAAGAATGCAACAGTAAAGGGCCTATGTGTAAATTATTGATAACGATATTCAACATAAGGTCTCTGTAGCCAGATACCCGAGAGCCTTGCTGGTCACTATAAATCCATTCACAACAACACTCAGTGGGGTTGGTCTGGAAGGTATAGTAGATAGAAAAGGAGAAATTGCTTTTTTTCTAGGTGTCCCCTCACTCACCAGGGTTGCCCCTTGGTGACATGCTTCATCATTGGGGCCATCCCAGTCCTCTACGGCCTGGGGCGTGCTGCGACTTGCGAATTACGTAGGAGCACTTACAAATGACTATGTGTGGTGCAGATGTGATAGTGGAGTGGACTAAGTGATGTGTTAAGGGATCAATGTAGAAGCCGAGAGAGAGCCAAGAAATGCAGTCACAGTCAGAGAAAAAGGCAAGGGATACTGTATCTATGTGGTTGTAGTGGTCCTGTTGGAAGTGGTAAGTAAGTTGCCTGCAGAAAAAAAATCCTCCTATTAGCGGCACTCCTCCATTGCAGCCGACGCCTCGTCCATCGATGTTGGTCACCAGAAGACACCCTGTCCACTGCCTGCCTGATGCTGAATTGTGGCTCGCTACTGTGAAGCCTGACTCCATCCTTTTTTCCCCATTGCAGAGACTGAAACCCGGCCTGTAATTATTCAACGAAAAACAGGAAGTGATATAATATTACAACACCACTGATAAATAAATATAAGGTATGTAGGCTGTGGAGTGCAAAAAGTGACAATTTGATTTTCCTAGTAGACAGTACAATATTTTTGAAAGTGCGTACTCTGAGTCACCTTTTGAAGGATAAATAAGTATGGGCAAATTAATGTAGCGGATCTTGCCCCTCAAGCTAGGTGTACTGTAAACTGTGTTTTGGAACAAAATTAGATCTTCCTAGCAGTGCTCCCACCCAGACCCTTACTAAAGCCAGTCGCAAAAATGTAGAAGACCCCCAATCAAATCTCAAAAAACGAGGCCTAGCAGAAAACTGGTGACAAAACTTACTTTGAAAGTAAAAGTAGGCCGAAGTACCCCCTTCCTAATTACCCATTACCCACCGTGGATTGCATTCAAACCACTTGCAAGCAACCAAGCAAAAGTAGCCATAGCCAGCATCGCTCCAAGACTCGAAATCCCCCCCACTCAAACACATGCAATAGAAATACTGCTAACCCTAACGAACCCTAAGTTAAGAATAGTGGCAAAGGCTTTCTTTAACTATGCCAAATCCCCCCTTTCCCACCATGGATTTTCTTCAAATGACTTGCAACCAAAATTACACATTCTCACGAGTGCTCTAAGACCCCAGAACTCAGTTGGAAAAATCTAGAACACCCCGAAACACATGCAATCCTGCTGCTAGGGCTAACCCTAACGAACCCTAAGTTACAAAAAGTGCCAAAACTAAAGGCTTTTCCACGCGGATTTTGTCCCAACCACTTCTACCCGGTATTAGACCTTCCCAGGAATGCCCCAAGACCCGTCAACCCACCCGCCAAGAAGCATAACACCCCCAAACAGGCCAAAAGCAAAATCTCATACTTGCAATATTTCTGGGCCTTCGGTCCAAACGCGCTGCGTAGCTAGGCCATAAGTCGGGGTTGGCACGACGGATTTCCTGAAAAGCAAATGCAATCAAGATTAGAGTGTCCCAGCAGTGCTCCCAGACCACGAAACTCACCCACAAACACCAGGAAGCCCCCCAAACAGGCCCCCGAAAACGCTACATAGAGCAAAATGTCAGAAATAGCCAAAAAAAAAATCGGCCTGGATTTTGTCCCAACCACTTCTACCCGGTATTAGACCTTCCCAGGAATGCCCCAAGACCCGGCAACCCACCCGCCAAGAAGCATAACACCCCCAAACAGGCCAAAAGCAAAATCTCATACTTGCAATATTTCTGGGCCTTCGGTCCAAACGCGCTGCGTAGCTAGGCCATAAGTCGGGGTTGGCACGACGGATTTCCTGAAAAGCAAATGCAATCAAGATTAGAGTGTCCCAGCAATGCTCCCAGACCACGAAACTCACCCACAAACAGACGGAACCCCCCCTAAGAGCACCTCAAAGGCAAGCAAGTCATCAAAAACACAAAAAAAATTCCGCCTGGGATTTGGTCCAAAACACTTTTATCCGGTATTAGAGCTTCCCAGCAATGGCCCCAGAGCCGTCAACCCAGGAGAAAACGAGTAGAAGACCCCCAAACAGCCAAAGAGCAAAAGTACAAAAATGGGGACTTAGTCAATTTTTCACAAATTTCCCAAATCACTCCGCGCGCGCTCTGCAGCTAGGCCCTAAGTCCCCTCTGCCACCATGGATTTGCTTCAAACCTCTTGCAAAGTAAAGTATATATAGCCAGCAGTGCTCCCAGACCACGAAACTCACCCACAAACACCAGGAAGCCCCCCAAACAGGCCCCCGAAAACGCTACATAGAGCAAAATGTCAGAAATAGCCAAAAAAAAAATCGGCCTGGATTTTGTCCCAACCACTTCTACCCGGTATTAGACCTTCCCAGGAATGCCCCAAGACCCGTCAACCCACCCGCCAAGAAGCATAACACCCCCAAACAGGCCAAAAGCAAAATCTCATACTTGCAATATTTCTGGGCCTTCGGTCCAAACGCGCTGCGTAGCTAGGCCATAAGTCGGGGTTGGCACGACGGATTTCCTGAAAAGCAAATGCAATCAAGATTAGAGTGTCCCAGCAGTGCTCCCAGACCACGAAACTCACCCACAAACACCAGGAAGCCCCCCAAACAGGCCCCCGAAAACGCTACATAGAGCAAAATGTCAGAAATAGCCCAAAAAAAAATCGGCCTGGATTTTGTCCCAACCACTTCTACCCGGTATTAGACCTTCCCAGGAATGCCCCAAGACCCGGCAACCCACCCGCCAAGAAGCATAACACCCCCAAACAGGCCAAAAGCAAAATCTCATACTTGCAATATTTCTGGGCCTTCGGTCCAAACGCGCTGCGTAGCTAGGCCATAAGTCGGGGTTGGCACGACGGATTTCCTGAAAAGCAAATGCAATCAAGATTAGAGTGTCCCAGCAATGCTCCCAGACCACGAAACTCACCCACAAACAGACGGAACCCCCCCTAAGAGCACCTCAAAGGCAAGCAAGTCATCAAAAACACAAAAAGAATTCCGCCTGGGATTTGGTCCAAAACACTTTTATCCGGTATTAGAGCTTCCCAGCAATGGCCCCAGAGCCGTCAACCCAGGAGAAAACGAGTAGAAGACCCCCAAACAGCCAAAGAGCAAAAGTACAAAAATGGGGACAGTCAATTTTTCACAAATTTCCCAAATCACTCCGCGCGCGCTCTGCAGCTAGGCCCTAAGTCCCCTCTGCCACCATGGATTTGCTTCAAACCTCTTGCAAAGTAAAGTATATATAGCCAGCAGTGCTCCCAGACCACGAAACTCACCCACAAACACCAGGAAGCCCCCCAAACAAGCCCCCGAAAACGCTACATAGAGCAAAATGTCAGAAATAGCCAAAAAAAAAATCGGCCTGGATTTTGTCCCAACCACTTCTACCCGGTATTAGACCTTCCCAGGAATGCCCCAAGACCCGTCAACCCACCCGCCAAGAAGCATAACACCCCCAAACAGGCCAAAAGCAAAATCTCATACTTGCAATATTTCTGGGCCTTCGGTCCAAACGCGCTGCGTAGCTAGGCCATAAGTCGGGGTTGGCACGACGGATTTCCTGAAAAGCAAATGCAATCAAGATTAGAGTGTCCCAGCAGTGCTCCCAGACCACGAAACTCACCCACAAACACCAGGAAGCCCCCCAAACAGGCCCCCGAAAACGCCACATAGAGCAAAATGTCAGAAATAGCCAAAAAAAAAATCGGCCTGGATTTTGTCCCAACCACTTCTACCCGGTATTAGACCTTCACAGGAATGCCCCAAGACCCGGCAACCCACCCGCCAAGAAGCATAACACCCCCAAACAGGCCAAAAGCAAAATCTCATACTTGCAATATTTCTGGGCCTTCGGTCCAAACGCGCTGCGTAGCTAGGCCATAAGTCGGGGTTGGCACGACGGATTTCCTGAAAAGCAAATGCAATCAAGATTAGAGTGTCCCAGCAGTGCTCCCAGACCACGAAACTCACCCACAAACACCAGGAAGCCCCCCAAACAGGCCCCAGAAAACGCTACATAGAGCAAAATGTCAGAAATAGCCAAAAAAAAAATCGGCCTGGATTTTGTCCCAACCACTTCTACCCGGTATTAGACCTTCCCAGGAATGCCCCAAGACCCAGCAACCCACCCGCCAAGAAGCATAACACCCCCAAACAGGCCAAAAGCAAAATCTCATACTTGCAATATTTCTGGGCCTTCGGTCCAAACGCGCTGCGTAGCTAGGCCATAAGTCGGGGTTGGCACGACGGATTTCCTGAAAAGCAAATGCAATCAAGATTAGAGTGTCCCAGCAATGCTCCCAGACCACGAAACTCACCCACAAACAGACGGAACCCCCCCTAAGAGCACCTCAAAGGCAAGCAAGTCATCAAAAACACAAAAAATTTTCCGCCTCGGATTTGGTCCAAACCACTTTTAGTGCTTCCCAGCAATGGCCCCAGACCCGTCAACTCACCTGCAAAGAGGTAGAACAACACCCCCACAAGTGCTGAGTCTTTCTTCATTGGGCGTAAACCAGCCCTCTGCTTTGATGGAAATAGGAGTCTGGAGGAGGAGGATAGAGGAGCATGTTCTTCTGAACTTGTGAACCTGAGGAATGCAGACTGCGGCACCTTCAAATAAATTAGCAAACAAGTGAAGACAGTTCTGCTGATGGGCTTGTTTTTGTGATTATCTGATTAAAGTTTGAATTATATTAACTGTGCACAACAAAGAAAGACAGACACACAGGAATAAAAGTGAATAAGGATGAAAAAGAAAGTTATTGATTCGTTGTCTCATTTTCAGGGCTCGAAGTCGGTATCACGGTCCAGGAATAAGAATAAGGCTTCGTCATCATACTCTGCGAATTCAGGCAGGGTGAGGTCAGTGTCACCTGACAGAGTAGAAATTCCCTCATCTATGTTGCTGGCCACCTCCTCTTTATCCGGCACGCTCTCTCGTACTCTGAAATCTGGTGGTATGAGGTGCTGATTCATCTTGATCATTGTTAACCTCTCCACATTTTTGGGCGAGAGGCGGCTCCGTTTGGGAGTTACAATCCCACCAGCCGCACTGAAAACCCGTTCAGAAGACACACTTGCGAGTGGGCAAGACAAGTAGTTTAAAGCCAGGTTGGTGAGCTGTGGCCACAATTCTTTTTTCCCATGCCAATACGCCAATGGGTCAGAATTAACATAGACCTCTGTTGAGTCATTCAGATAGTCCTTCACCATCGATTCAAGGTCCTCATCCAAGGTTCCTCCACTTTGCTTAGCTCTTGCTGTGCCTCTGACCTTTTGAGAACCAAACCCACGCAGAGCTAGCCAATCCTCTTCAGCCTCCAATGTATCTGTTGTCTTTCGTGCAGATGATCCGGTTGCCGGTGTCTTTAACGGCTGAGAGGTCACTTGTGCCACAGCCACAGGTGCAGAAGTGGATTGTTTTGACTGGGGATGGCCTGCTGATGTACTGCCATTTCCTTCAATTTCCAGCCGTTCTGTTTCAAACTTCTTGGCTGACAAGGCTAGCCAACGTTTGTACTTTGTAACATGTTCATCTTCAAAAGGAAAGAATGCTTGGCCTGCCAGCGCCTTTTTGTAGCGTGGATCCAGAATAGTAGCACAAATGTAATGCTGTTCTGAGTGGATCTTTTTAAGACGTTCATCACCTTGTAGGAGCTCTAATAATTGCTCAGCCAGAAGCAAAGAGTCTTGCTTTTTGTCATCTTTTCCAAACACACAACACACCTCCTTCAGTTGGTCCTCCAGCATGTACAACAATGGGATAGCTTTTCCCAAATTAGAGTCCTCCTTGCTGACTGCACGCGTGAAGACCTCAAAAGGACGAAGCATGCGTGTCAGGCTTTCAACTATGTTCCATTGCGGCCCACCCATCCTCAGCTCCTCTATACCCTCTTTCAAGAAATATTGATCGAGTTCCGTATACTGCTCATACAGACGCTCAAGCATGTAGAAGGTTGAGTTCCAACGTGTTACCACCTCCTGGATGAGTGCTTTCACTGGCATTTGACATTGATATAGCAGGCTCCTCAGCTGCTTCCGGGCCTTAAAAGAATGCCTGAAATGCTTGCAAATTTTTCGGCAGGTCTCCAATACACTGTACGCTGCACTGCGTTTATTACCCAAGAATTTTTGGACAACCAGGTTTATACAGTGCGCCAAACACGGCACTCTGAAATAGTAACCGTCCCTCATGGCCTTAACTATATTGGCGCCATTGTCCGTGGAAACATAACCAACCTTGCGTTTTAGTGGGGACAGACAGTTAAGGACCTTTGTGTTAAAGACATCCAAAATGTTTTCTGCTGTGTGACGTTTCTCCAAACCAAACATGGCTAGTGTTGCATGTTTCCGAGCACCTTTAAAAACAATGTTAGTGTCAACACCTGAGTTTAGCTTTGCTTTAGCCCCTGAAAAAGAGACCCAGTGTGCAGTGATGCACATGTAATCAGCGCCTGCGCCACTGGTCCACATGTCTGTTGTCAGATGTATAGTGTGAACAGCACTCTTCTGCAAAGCTGCCCCAATCACCTTCAGAACATCTTCATGTAGTGCTGGAACCGCAACTCGGGCAAAATAGAACCGGCTAGGAACCTTCCATTTAGGGCAGAGCGCTGTCACTAATTCTAGAAAACCAACCCCTTCTACAAAAGAAAAAGGGAGAAGGTCCAGAGCTAGCATTTTAGCCAGCTTAGTGTTATACAGACGGGTCATTGGGTGGTTGCGTTCATATTGCGCTTCTGTAAACAACATCTTTTTAATGTTGCCCTGGACCAAGGATTTACAGGATGATGATGATCTCTTCGACCCAGTTACGCTCGCTGATGAACTTTTCCGCATTGATGTCTCACTCTCTCCCACACTCTTAGTGTGGCTCCCATGGGGTGTGCTGCTGACATGGGAACTGGGTGTAAGTGAAGTGTTTGAATCGTCTTCTACCTCCTCGTCATCAGCAGATGAAAAATCAACGTTTTCATTACGTGCAATTCCGGCTTTCTTGACCGCCTCTAGGTGCGGAAACCATTGGACAGGGTGTGCTCTCTCAAGATGACCTCTCTGGCCTCCGGTACCATAGTTAGAACCAAGCTTACCACGACTAAATCGAAGCTTACAAAGGCTACAAATGGCTACGTTTTCCTTTTTTGGGCAAACACTAAAGAAGTCCCAAACTGGAGACTTGAAATGTCTTCGGGGGCCGGAGGAGGCGGCGATACTGGTGGTGGTGGTCCTGTTGCTAATGCCAGATGAAGTGGAGGATGTGGATTGCCGAACTTCAGTACGTTTTGCACTTTCACCACCACAAATTGAGGTCGAGGACGAGGTGGGTACCTTCTTGCGAAGAAATATGGAAGCGGTAGGTTTTGGTGTACTACTTAACTCCAAATCTAATGATTCCATTTCCATTGCCTCCTCGCCGACATCATCATCACGCTCAGCAGCTTCTCGGGATAGGGTCAAAATGTCTCTTTGCTGCATGCCCGGTGGGGCTGCAGTGACCTTTGTGATGACTGGCTCGTCGTCATCGTGAGAGGCTTCATCACCAGCAGTATCTGTCACTTCTTGTTGAGCCTCATCACACTCCATAGGTTTGAGTTTTTGGACGACCTTCCTTTTACGCTTAGGTACCGGTGTCAGATCATGGTGTGCCTCACTGTCAGACCGCAGTTGTGGTTCCCAAGCTGGATCTGTATCATCAGAAGGAGGTGGGCTTGAAGAAGATGTAGACACCCCCCTTGATCTTTTCCTTGCTAGGGATGTGGAAGACAATGAATGATCATCAGGAGGAGTGGCTTCCAATGATACCTCAGCTTCATTGTCGATTTCCAAATGTGCCCCTACTTCGGGAGGAACAACTATTGTGGGCACTTGTGAACCTCCATGCACCTTTGCTTGCGCATCTCCTTTTGCTGCCTCTCCTTCCACATGTACTTGGGCGTGTACTTGCACATGGTGTTGTTGTTGCGGCTGTGGTTGTTCAACACTTGTCAGATGAGTTACAACAACCTGTGTTGATTCAGGGACATTGCTGCTACTTTCTTGCGATGAGCCAACATCACTGGTCGATGGTGATTGGAGAAGTACACTGACTGCCTCTGAAGCACTCAAGGGCTTTGACTTAAGTTGGCGTGGTGGTGGAGGCACTGAACCCAATGGAGCAGGGGTGCTGCTCCCAGCTTGGTCCCCAGCAGATCCTGCTGCTGCAGGCGTACTTTTTTTTTTGCTCCCAAAAAAAGTGGCGGGTGGCACACCAGCCTCCTTGGTAACTTGCTTCTTCTGCTCCTTACTAGCAACTTTCTTGCTAGAGGAGCTACGGAGAACTTTCTTTGGGGGCGGGGCCATCTTCTTCAGAGCAGGTCAGACAGCAGGCCGCAGTTGCACGAATTGTAGAGTTGTCTGAGGCCAGCCGTGACGTCGCGTGACGTTATGCTGCACACACACACCGCTGCAGGACTTCTTCCAGGCACTGGTGGTTCTCTTGAGTCTTGTGCACCTAAAAAAAATGGAAGACAGAGGAACATCAGTTCAGTTATAGAGCACAAAAAAATCAAAAAACACTGCAAAATCAGCACAATCCCAATCCATCCATGCCCTCCATAATGTTTAAATTCAAGACAACCCACAGAAAGACTAGGCCCATGCAAGACTCACTACCCCTGGGCATAAATAAAGGTTGAAAAGTAGGCAAAATGGTTGGAGGCCTAACAACAAAGCCTGCATTTAAAATGGCCACTTGCCTGCCAGCACATGGCCAGTGCCTGTAGCTGCACTCAAAATGGCCACCAGCCACATGGCATGTCCCTCCCATGAACACCCCCAAAAATCGAAAAACACTGCAAAATCAGCACAATCCCAATCCATCCATGCCCTCCATAATGTTTAAATTCAAGACAACCCACAGAAAGACTAGGCCCATGCAAGACTCACTACCCCTGGGCATAAATAAAGGTTGAAAAGTAGGCAAAATGGTTGGAGGCCTAACAACAAAGCCTGCATTCAAAATGGCCACTTGCCTGCCAGCACATGGCCAGTGCCTGTAGCTGCACTCAAAATGGCCACCAGCCACATGGCATGTCCCTCCCCATGAACACCCCCAAAAATCGAAAAACACTGCAAAATCAGCACAATCCCATTCCATCCATGGCCTCCATGATGTTTAAATTCAAGACAGCCCACAGAAAGACTAGGCCCATGCTAGACTCAAATACCCCTGGTGAAAAGGCCACAAGTACAGGCCCAAAAAACGAAAATCACTGAAAAATTTGCACAATCCCATTCCATCCATGGCCTCCATGATGTTTAAATTCAAGACAACCCACAGAAAGACTAGGCCCATGCAAGACTCACTACCCCTGGGCATAAATAAAGGTTGAAAAGTAGGCAAAATGGTTGGAGGCCTAACAACAAAGCCTGCATTCAAAATGGCCACTTGCCTGCCAGCACATGGCCAGTGCCTGTAGCTGCACTCAAAATGGCCACCAGCCACATGGCATGTCCCTCCCAATGAACACCCCCAAAAATCGAAAAACACTGCAAAATCAGCACAATCCCATTCAATCCATGGCCTCCATGATGTTTAAATTCAAGACAACCCACAGAAATACTAGGCCCATGCAAGACTCACTACCCCTGGGCATAAATAAAGGTTGAAAAGTAGGCAAAATGGTTGGAGGCCTAACAACAAAGCCTGCATTCAAAATGGCCACTTGCCTGCCAGCACATGGCCAGTGCCTGTAGCTGCACTCAAAATGGCCACCAGCCACATGGCATGTCCCTCCCCATGAACACCCCCAAAAATCGAAAAACACTGCAAAATCAGCACAATCCCATTCCATCCATGGCCTCCATGATGTTTAAATTCAAGACAGCCCACAGAAAGACTAGGCCCATGCTAGACTCAAATACCCCTGGTGAAAAGGCCACAAGTACAGGCCCAAAAAACGAAAATCACTGAAAAATCTGCACAATCCCATTCCATCCATGGCCTCCATGATGTTTAAATTCAAGACAACCCACAGAAAGACTAGGCCCATGCAAGACTCACTACCCCTGGGCATAAATAAAGGTTGAAAAGTAGGCAAAATGGTTGGAGGCCTAACAACAAAGCCTGCATTCAAAATGGCCACTTGCCTGCCAGCACATGGCCAGTGCCTGTAGCTGCACTCAAAATGGCCACCAGCCACATGGCATGTCCCTCCCCATGAACACCCCCAAAAATCGAAAAACACTGCAAAATCAGCACAATCCCATTCAATCCATGGCCTCCATGATGTTTAAATTCAAGACAACCCACAGAAATACTAGGCCCATGCAAGACTCACTACCCCTGGGCATAACTAAAGGTTGAAAAGTAGGCAAAATGGTTGGAGGCCTAACAACAAAGCCTGCATTCAAAATGGCCACTTGCCTGCCAGCACATGGCCAGTGCCTGTAGCTGCACTCAAAATGGCCACCAGCCACATGGCATGTCCCTCCCCATGAACACCCCCAAAAATCGAAAAACACTGCAAAATCAGCACAATCCCATTCCATCCATGCCCTCCATGATGTTTAAATTCAAGACAGCCCACAGAAAGACTAGGCCCATGCTAGACTCAAATACCCCTGGTGAAAAGGCCACAAGTACAGGCCCAAAAAACGAAAATCACTGAAAAATCTGCACAATCCCATTCCATCCATGCCCTCCATGATGTTTAAATTCAAAACAGCCCACAGAAAGACTAGGCCCATGCACCACTCACTACCCCTGGTCAAGGCCCCAACAACAGGTCAAAAATCGAAAAACACAGAAAAATCAGCACAATCCCAATTCATCTATGGCCTCCATGATGTTTAAGTTGAAGACAACCCACAGAAAGAATCAGTCCACCCACCACTGAGTACCCCTGGGCAAAAGGCCCCAAAACAGCCCAAAAATCGAAAATTCCAAACTTTTAGTTGCAGCAACTGTAATGCCCCAAACAAACTTACTTGTAAAATTTCTAATCCAACAGTGATCCAAAGAAAGTCAAAAAGGCCTCAAATCCAAAGATCCAGCAGCATCCACAAAAAGTAATCCTTCCAGCTCCACATCCAAATGAAAAGTGACCAGGAGATGGACAAAGCACTGGGAGGAGCCTGCTGAACAGGAACAGGAAGTTGAAGACTATGGGGCACTTCCTTCCTCCCACCCCCCTGCCCCCCTCCCCAAAATGGACTCCTCGCTAAAAAAGTGCAGGCAAATGTCAAACTAAGGAGTTATTCACATAAAAATCATCATTTCTAGAAGGTTTATGCTGCTTGCTGGTGGATTTCTTGTGCAGAATTGCAAATTTATATTTTCGCTCGCCGCATCTCAAATCTCGCAATTGCGAAGTACCGCGAGACGTGATCTCGCCGTACTCGCGTTGACAAACTATCGCTGGCAAGCCGCGATGACGTAATCGCGCTCGCCAATTCCCGCGGGATCACACAGCAAGATCCAAAATGGCGCAGCACTCGCAAACTATCGAAAAAAACAACTCGGCAAACGATGATAAACGCGGCGCGCCGCAAAAATTGTATCACCAACGCCGCGCGCCGCCAAAAAAATCCGCTGCGTGCGAATTTGCGGATTTTGCGGGAAATCCGCAAATCTCGCGGATTGCGGATTTCCCGAAAATCCGCAAAATCCGCGAGCGTAACGGATTTTCCGCCCATGCTTACTTGTAACATATTTATGTACATATGATGCATTCAAGTGCTTCAGACATTCTACAGTATACTATAAATAAACACCTTATAGATTTATGCTGTAGCAGTTCGTTATAGTTCTGCACTTTCACATTCTCCATAGACTAGTAACATATTAATTCATTCCTTTATGAACTACACATTCATTCTGACAAACTTTTACACACTAACATAGAAAAATAATTTTTCATTGACCAGTGAAGGTAGTTCTAAAAAGAACGTTTTTTTTTGTTTTGTATTATTTTGTGTTTTCTCAACAAATTCCAAGCATAACAAAAGAATGAAAAAAAGAACAACTAATGTCGAGGACAGCAATGATCCTGCATCCTGCATTTCATCAAGTCTATAGACTGTTCCCCATGACACAAAAGTTTATCGCAATAAATGCATAGAATTTTAACTTTAGCAAAGTCAGAATCCATATGTGGGTGTGGACTGCTTGCTGAAAATGCTGCTGCCGCAGTTGATGTGCTTGGTGCAGAAGTAGGTGGGTTCTCGTGCAACCTCCGTCTTGCAGCTCGAGCAAAGTTCTTGGGGTGCAAGTTCTTCAAGTGTCGCACCATATTTGCTGTGCCAAAGGAGTATTTTTTACATGGATCACCCCTTGAAAGAGTTGTTTCGCAAATTTTACAGGTTACTTTTGGAGCATTAACCTTTTTTTGACCTTCTGGAAAAGTGAAAAACTTCCAAATTAGAGCTTCTTTCCTCTTCTTTGAAGGTTCTTCAGGAATGAAATCTCCCTCTGAAGAACTGCTGGAAGATGACTCCATTGCTCTTATTATGGTGATATTCCTTCTATTTGATAAGATTCTCAAAACAAATGCTTCTTCTTAGAAAGTCAAAGTCGAATAATTATTATGGGATGGAACTTTTAACAGTCGCAATAGGAAAAGTTATGAACCTATCAAATCTCTCCTTTTAAAGTCACATGGCTTTGAGAACGCTTATGATGCGCTTGCGCAGCTCTTTCAATACGAGTATGCATGATGTTCTACCGCGATTTGTGTAATTATTTTTAAAAGTAATATATGATTATTACAAGTATTAAAAAAATTCATAGTTATCCCAAATGTCTGCCCTTAGTATGTACATTAAATACATACATGTTTTAAACCAAGTAGAAACATTGCCCCCTTTCGCATACAGAACACCGTACATGACGTCACACCGAAGCTTTAACGCGACGAGTAACGTCAAAGCATATTCGTACTGTATGCGCGGGTACACACTAAGTATGATAAGCAGTACAAACTATGGTGCGATCACCCTCTCAGTGACAAATCAGAGCTCAAGGCGCACTAAGGAGAATGATTAGAAGTGCTGATTCATTGCAGATCCGATTCTGGGCCTGCCTCTGCGTACATTATAACATCGCTCCCTTCTCTGTCTGTTGTTAATTGTTACTGCACACACTCATACTTGCACATGCGCGGTGCACGCCCACCCACACTATCCACATGCCACCACCTAGCATGCTTGCTATCATTTAGCCTGCAAACCAATACATTACCCATTGGCATGTCCCCCAGGGCCATCATTCTTGCAGACCACAAAAACGCTACCAATGACGGCCCTGGGATTGGTTTGGTCAGCCCCCGGGGTTCCCAGATAATGCGAAAACACCGCAGCCTTTAAAGACATGACAAAAGACGACAGAAGCAAAGGTAAGAGAAGACGTCACAACATCAGCCTCCACTGTAAATTGTATATGCATAATGTTATTTTTTATCCTTCATCTGGCTTTCCTACCCCTCAATGGTTTTACATAATTGAAATATTTCTTTATAAGTCACAAGGTCCTATACACCTCTAATCTTAAAAATTATGCTTGCATACATTTCTGTGTTGTATTTCTGTACTACGCCGCGTGCTTAGGCCTCTATTATTATTAACCCCTTCCATGCTAATGACAAGGTCAACTCGTCATGGGTTTTACCTGCGCTGTGCTTATGACGAGTTGACCTTGTCATGAACAATGGGGATCATTGATCTGCAGCGCAGGAGGGGAAAACCCCCTAGCAGCCAAGGTGTTAATTGGGCGTCCATGATAGTATTTTTTTTTCTGCGCCACGAGGCCATCCCAGGCCTCTATTATTTATTTATATTTATTATTTATTTGTTTTACTGTTTCTTGTGACTCGGTTCTAGCGAGGCACAAGATGGCCGCCAACACTTCCTGGTTTCGAGTGTTGACAGACAGTTCACAGTCAATCAGCATGCAGCTCACGCTCGTAATTGAACAGATTTCAGTACGCGTGCTGAACTCCGTCTCTAGATATCGCTATGATTTTACTTGCAATTTCCTCAGAAACTACTGAACGGATTTACACCATTTAACAAAAAGCACAATCTGCGAACAGAAATCTACCTCTCTGGCAAATTTCGTTAATTCCGTTCAGCCGTTCGGGCTGTAGCCCTGGCTAAAGGTCCCTTTGGAAAATTGCATGGGAAAAACACGTTTAGGGACCACCCTTTTTCTCAGCCCCTGCTTAACGAATCACCCCCAAACATTCAGGGAAGGAGTGGAACCAAGCAGGCCATTTTCTTGGAGAATTTCACAAAGACCGCCAGTAGGTAATATATATATATATATATATATATATGGTTCTCCGCTTGTGAACAAAGGCTCCTGAGCCCGAAACGCATCTATGCTGCCACTTTAAAATAAAATATAAAAATCTTCACCTACCTGATCTTGTGGTCTTCTTCCTGCTGTGCCGTTCCTAGGACCCGAGGTTGCTGTGGAGTTGTCCTGCATATATATATATATATATATATATATATATATATATATATATTCACTGAAAAAACCATAGGTTTGAGGCCTAATATCGTTACAAAACCTTTGAAATTCACTGAAAAAAACATAGGTTTTAGGGGTGTTATAATTAGGAATTAGCATTTAAAAATCCTTTGAAATTTACTGAAAAAACCATAGGTTTATGGGTGTTATAGATAGCTGGACATTTCACTCATACAAAACCATTGAAAGTCCTCTGATATAGTTAGTTGTACTAACTATAACTTGCGCGCCCGCAATCCACTGCTGATGATGTCACATATTTCATCATTCATGACATGGTCAGTCACATCACTGATGACATCTCAAATGACTTCACTGATGACATCACTGATGACATCATCCAGTGATTGTGGTTTGGTTTGATATTTAAATAAGTATTATATATATAGCAATGTGCAAAGACTGAGTGGATGTCTAAGTGTCTTGATGGAGGATTTAGTAGCACTTTGATTGACTGTCTAAGAGACTAATTTAAAGTGTTTCTCTAAATATATGGGATAGTGATAAAACAGTGTGAATATCTATATCACTCTATATTTTGTTGCATAAACTACTACATAAGTTGGTGACCAGCTATTTGAAAGTCTATATTACTTATTAATTAGTTAAGTGAGTATTTGAATGAGATAGTGAATGTGTGTGTAGTTGGGTGTGTGACTGTCCAAAGATGTGTAAATAGTTAGTTTAGTAGGTATATGTGGTTAAGACTGTATGTGGCAACAGTTGTTTGGATGAGTGAATGTCTTTATGGGTATGGTGATGAGTAAATATATCTCTCAATGATACATGTCCAACAAACTAGAAATATAAAAGGCAGTATATGTGACAGTTGTTGTATATAAACAAGTATACTCAGTGATTGTATTAGTGACTGTATCGAAAACCTTACACATGCAATAGTGATTTTATAACACACTAAGTATGAGTTACTATCTGAGTTACTATATGAATAATTAAGGTGGTGTTTGTATAAGTGTGTAGCTGAGTAAATGTAAGTATGATCAATTATTTGCATAAGTGAGTAAGATGACAGCATAAGTCAATAAGATGTGTGCTGGTGTGTAATGTCGATGTACGTGTATGAGTATATTTAATAGTGTTCTATTGATCTTTGTTAGCATGTATGAGTGAATCTGTAGGTAAGTGTTTAGATGTGTGCGTAGATGTAGTACACACTGAGTGGGTTTTTAAAAACTTGTATTGATGTGGCAATGGTTTCAAATATGGTACTCAATATTTTATAATGAATGTTGGAAGGTTATACTAGTGTATGATGAGAAGTATCAGATTGTCACATGGTTGATGTCATCAGTGATGTCATCAGTGATGTCACTGACCATGTCATGAATGATGTAATATGTGACAGCATCAGCCGTGGATTGTGGGCGCGCAAGTTATAGTTGTACAACTAACTATATTGGAGAAATTTCAATGTTTTTGTATGAGTGAAATGTCCAGCTAACTATAACACCCCTAAAACCTATGTTTTTTTCTGTGAATTTCAAAGGTTTTTTAAATGCTAATTCCTAACTATACCACCCCTAAAACCCATGTTTTTTCAGTGAATTTCAAAAGTTTTTCAAATGCTAATTCCTAACTATATCAGGCCTCAAACAAATGTTTTTTTCAGTGAATTTCAAAGATGTTTTAAATTCTAATGCCTAACTATAACATGTCTGAAACCTATGGGTTTTTCACTGAATTTCAAAGGTTTTGTAAATGACAAATTTTAAATGTATTAATTGTTATATATATTTTTTTGATACTGATTTACTACATTTTTTTACACTATTTATTTTTAGATATTTTATTTTTTAAATTACATTATAATTACATTATTCATTACATTACAAAATATACCTTATCAGAATGAATTACTTTAGTTTAAATACTTTGAAAATAGGAAATAGTACAGTACTTACAGTTGTTGCAATGGGCAACACAATTTCAAATAAAATGCAACATTGCGCTCAATGTGAATTTCTAGTTAAATGCAATTAGTTACTTTATGGATTACTTTTCTAACCACAGGACTGGATCCTAGATTCAGTCCTTGGACACATCCTGTAAACAGTTGAGTGAAAGCGTTTTGGTTACAGTAGTGATTTTTAAGGAATGTTTTTGTATTTTAAAAGTGGACACTTAGAAATTCTTTCTCATAGAATCACCAATGTTATCCTAAAGGAGGAAGTTCACTTAGCAGGTAAGAAGTGTTATCGTTACTTTTTCTTACTCAGTGGTGGATCCTGGATCCAGCACTGGAGCATCTCCTATAAACAGTTGAAAGAATGTGTTTAAGTCATATAGGCGATTTTGAAGGAATATGTTTAGATTGTGAAAATAGACACTTAGAAACTTTTCTGGTGAAAACCAGACAATGGATTCCTATGGAAGGAAATACAAGTTACTGGTAAGTACGGTTAGAATTACTCAGTGCTGGGCTAAAATATGCAGCCCTGGGTTCTCTCCTGATAACAGGTGAGTAAATCAGAATTTGTTGTTCGGATAATTTTAGGTGAATATTTTAAAGTTCCAAACCTCCACACTTTCTAAGTGAAACCAGTCAATGTCAGCCTATGGAAGGAAATTCAAGTTACTGGTAAGTATGGTTAGTCTCTCCTGATAACAGGGGAGTAAATCGAAATTCATAGTTCTGCTGATTTTATAGGAATATTTTAAAGTTTAAAAACTCCACACTTAGAAGAAGTTCCAAGTGAAACCAGTCAATGTTACCCTATTGATGGAAATTCACTTAGCAGGTAAGTAGTGTTATTGTTACTTTTTCTTACTCAATGGTGGATCCTAGATCCAGCACTGGTGCATCTCCTGTAAACAGTTGAAAAAATGTGTTTAAGTCATACAGGCGATTTTTTAGGAATATTTGTAGTTTGTGAAAATAGACACTTAGAAACTTTTCTGGTGAAAACCAGACAATGGATTCCTATGGAAGGAAATATAAGTTAGTGGTAAGTACGGTTAGAATTATTTCTCAGGGTCAGTGCTGGGCTAAAAGATGCAGCACTGGGTTCTCTCCTGATAACAGGTGAGTAAATCTGAATTCGTTGTTCGGATGATTTTAGGTGAATATTTTAAAGTTCAAAAACTCCAAACTTAGAAGAATTTCCAAGTGAAACCAGTCAATTTTAGCCTATGGAAGGAAATTCAAGTTACTGGTAAGTATGGTTAGAATTACTTTTCAGGATCAGTATTGGGCTCAAAGTTGCAGTACTGAGGTCTTCGTAGAACATCCAGTAAGCGCCACAGAGCTGCTTAGCAGAGAGATGTAAAAAGGGGCACGGCCTGCACCACCTCTCTGCAATGTAGCGCAGTGGCTCTTCCTGAAAGCACCTGGTGGGCTACTTGGCCCCCACTGTCCATCAGGTTTGAAGTGGAATTTTTTCCCCTACTTAAAACGCTCCACAGGGCGTTTTGCACACATCACGTCAGGCCCTGTCCCCTCCCTTCACCATTGTGTAAACACACCCTGTCACCATTCTAAGTTGAGAGATTAAGTCCCCTTCAATCCTAAGGGTCCCTAGGGTCAAACTAGCCCACTAGGTACCTCATGTAAGGACCACAGAGCTGCGTTGCAGAGAGGTGTAAAAAGGGGGCGTGGCATTTGAACACCTGTCTGCAACGCAGCTCCCTTGCGCATACTGGAGATACATGTTGGGCTATTTGGCCCTCAGGGACCCTCAGTATTGAAAGAGAATGAATTTCCCAACTTAAAACACACCACAGCGCGCGTTTGCACAGTGGTGAAGGAAGGGGGTATGGCGTGAGGTGATATGTCCTCAAACACGCCCTGTGGCGTGTTTTAAGTTAGAGAATTACTTCATCCCCAATCCTGTGGGTCCCAACTAGCCAACCAGGAGGTTGGTTGCAGAGAGTTGGTCAGAGGCCACGCCCCATTTTACAACACTCTGCAATGCAGCTCCGTGGCGCTTACTGGAGGTACCTGGTGCCCCCAGGGACCCTCAGGAATGACAAGGAATTAATTCCCCAACTTAAACCGCGCTACAGGGTGTGTTTGCACACATGTGAACTCAGGCCCCATCCCCTCCCTTCACCACTGTGCAAACGTGCCCCGTGGCGCATTTTAAGTTGGGGGATTAACTCCCCTTTAATACTGAGGGTCCCTGGGGCGCAGCTAGCCCACCAGCTTCCTCCAGTAAGCGCCACAGAGCTGAGTTGCAGAGAGGTGTAAAAAGGGGCGTGGCCTCAGAACACCTCTCTGCAATGCAATTCCCTGGCGCATACTGGAGGTTCCTGGTGGGCTAGTTGGCCCCCAGGGAACCCAGTATTCAAGGGGAATTTATTCCCCTTCTGCAAATGCGCCAGGGAGCGCATTTGCAGAGTGGTGCAATGAGGGGGCATGGCCTTTCGCCGCAATCCGTTTTTTTTTTTTTTTTAAATAAGAAGGGGGCTGTGTAGCCCCCTATCTTTTTCAATTTTTTTGGCCCTGGGGACCCAATCCCCCAGGGCCTGCCCCCAATTTTTGTTTTTTAATTACAAATTCGGGAAGGGAACTACGTGGCCACCCTCCAGAGGACATAATCGCCCAGGGGACCCCATCCACCCGGGCCGGCTTTTTAAAATTATTTTTTATTGTTTTTATTTACATTTTGGGGAGGGGGGCCAGATCTGCATTCATACTGTGACATTCTACTATCTGGGTCCTAGTCTGATGTGGTCCTTTGATGTTGCTTCTCAGCTATTTTAATGTATATTTTACATTCTCCCTGTTTCTGTGGCAGAAATAATTTAGGCTCTTGTAGGTTGAAATCACACTAAGTTTTTTCTCTATGTGCATGTTGGTGGCTGGGGTGGGAGGAGTCCTGTCTCCTCCCAACGTCTATATTTCGAACTTAAACATCTGGGTACCTGTACTTACCTCAATTATCAATGCTGCGGTCAAGGTTGGCTGCCCGGACACCTGGGCCCAATCCACCATTGTCCCTGTTTTAAAAAAATGAGATCGGCAAAAGCACTCATTGATACAGGCCCATCTCCCTTTTGGTTTCTGTGGTGAAGGTGGTGAGTCGTATGATACTAGATAGGCTTGTGAGCTGGGCAGATGATAATAACACCCTGGCAGAGGTCCAATATGGTTTTTGCCGGGTTGCTCAACAGTGGACCAGATTTTGGATCCATATATGGTTTTGAATAAGTATACCGTAGCGTGCACTGACACCATCTACTTAGCTTTTATGGATCCGTCAGCAGATCGAGGCTCTGGCAGATCATGCTTTCTATTGGCATCGACAAAGACATTGTCTTGTTTCCTAGGGAACCTCCACAGAGACATTAAAGCCATAGTCCACTATTCTAAAGATCTCAAAGTGACCCGCAAGTTTCCCATCCAGAGAGGGGTGCCTCAGGGTGCATCTTGGCCCCTTTTCTTTTTAAATTGCACATTCATAATCTGGAAGGGGTCCGCTGGTCTTCTTATATGCTGATGATGCTATCCTCATAGCGAGGACAGAGAGGGGCGTAAAACCCCTGTTGAACTCCTTTGTACAATTTATGGAGGACCTGGATTTGTTGGTCAATCACAGCAAATCGTTTGTAATGCAGGTGGATCTTCGACAAGCTAAGTCCCGTACATTTACGGTAAGGGCTATGCCGGTCCCCAAGACTAAAGTTTTTTCCTGCCTGGGGGTAGTGTTTGATGATGGCCTAAATTGGCGTCCTTTGACAAGCCAAAAGGAATGTGATCTGGCTAGGGTGATTGCTGCTGTTTTTAACTTTGCTTCCAGACTGGGATGTAGACCGATTAGGGCACTTTTGCAGATCTATAAAGCCATATATATTTCAATGGTTACCTACAGGAGCCATATCTAGGGCTATATAGATAAGAATGCCTTTAAAATTGTTGAAAATGTTTTTCTGAGATGGATACTCTACTTACCGCAGTGCATCCCATCTTTTGTAGCAAACAAAAAAATTAGGGATGGCCTCCCTCTCAGATTTTTTGGCTTTTCGTCCTTTATCGCTGTGGATGAAAATCTGGTATAAGAAGGAAAATGCCCTGACATGGACATTTTAAGAGACTGTCTCTCCCTTGACCACATCAATTGTATTTGCTGGCTTAAGTGTGTAGCAAATCTGTAGTAGGGATATGACTTGGTGAAGCCGAACTTTTTTATAAAACCAATGCGGGCCAGATAAGAAGTGGAGCTGAGGAAGCCTAGTG
This sequence comes from Lissotriton vulgaris, assembly GCF_964263255.1. NCBI lineage: Eukaryota > Metazoa > Chordata > Amphibia > Caudata > Salamandridae > Lissotriton > Lissotriton vulgaris. The sequence continues at coordinate 1,618,240,818 of NC_141694.1, forward strand.
TGCTTAGGTATTTTTTATTGAAAATTGTGTCATCAACCGAGCTTTATGTTTTATGGTTCAAAAGTAACCATGATTGTTTTTTACCGACTAGATTTCGACTGGACCTCTTTCATTATCTTTTGGTCCATCCATGTGGGGCATACCGAGGGCAGTGCCTTCCACTCTGTGGCTTCCACAGAAAAACTCCACAGGATATGATGCACTTTTTAATGATCTGTAATTTTTATTAGGTACCCAGAAAGCCTTTTATCATGCCTACTATTAAACAAGCATTTACAATGCAACCGTCTCGCCTTTGTTATTTATGTGTTGGTTTTGAAAACAGATAAATAAATGGCAATGTCATTTACAATGCCAATAGCTCAATCTCCCACAAATACGAGAGCTATTGCATTTGCACCTACACACACAGAGACACACACACACTCACACAGAGCCACACACATACACACACAGCCACGCACACACACACACAGAGCCACACACACACACAGCCACACACACAGAGCAACAGAACCACACACACACACACACACACAGAGCCACATACACAGAGTCACACTGGCATGGCATTCCCTCGCTGATCAAGCATTCCCCCTCTTGCCCTCTCCACTGTCGGGGCACTTTCAACACTATTGGAGCATTCCACAGATGACACTGCTCCCTCCACTTTAGTTCCTTATGACTTATGGCTAGGACACTGTTGGGGGGCAATAGTAGTCTTTGCAGAAAACTGTTTTCGCACTCCCGGACATCTTGGACTGCTCAAGCCTAGATGGAGAGAAAGCGTTAACTGTGCACTAACGCGCCGACATTGACGGCACAAAGGCGAGACTTCCTGGGATTAGAAACTCTAATACATGTACAAAAATTCAGTTTGTAAATATCTTTCATATTAGTTTTGCTTCAATGTCTTTCTTCTCCAATGAATAAGGCGCCCACCGATGATTAAATGTTGATATTCTGAAGAATTGATAAGGCGCAGTTTTATTTCGCCCCACAGCAGCGTTTATAGTTTTTTACTTCACGCTAACATTTTACATTGCAGCAAGCCCTCTGTAATGTATGTCACTGTAGTCTTTCTTTAGTTTCGACAGCCAAAGCGGACACCATGGGGTGGAGGAAGGAAGGGGGCGGTGAACAGATGATGTAATGGCCTCCACCGTCATCACCGACAGAGCCTCACGGCTCTATAGCTGCTCCGCAAGGTGCTGCGAGTGCTGTCTCCTTCAAACCCGACACCGGGTGGGACGGGCAGGCCAATAAAGACAAGTAGGCAGCAATGTAAGAGAACTGGAAATTCAGGTCGGGGCGAGTGCTCAGCAAGGGCTGGGGTTCTCCAGACCACTGACAGGCTGACAGTGCGATCAGAGAGCGCCGGGTGGGTCTGCCGGTGCTGGATGAACGTCTGCCTGTGCAACGCTGTATCATTTCTCCCCCCCACTCCTTCTGTCTGCTGCTCCCGCCATAGCGCTAACATTTTGTTGTTGTTGTTTTTTTTGTCACATGATCATACACAGACATTTGAGGGACGAGGGGCCATCCGGAGCCACAAACAGTTTGCTGCAGCTTTTCATTCCTATTTTTGACCCATAAATCTTAAGCATCAAGAGCCTCCTTTCAACCATAGCATTCAGTCATCTTTGTATTTTTAAAACATTACAAGCTTCTGAAAGTGGAACTGAAGGAGTTTTAAAACATATGACTTAGAGCAGGTGATGTTTTCACCTGGGCTGTCAAATACCAACCTATATCCGAGAAACGATCACTGGACTGCAAGGATGCACCCAGATGCTCAGGCACTTTGGTGGGTCGTAGAGCTGGCACTGCTGCCTCTCTCATTGAAATCGAGGCCGGAATCAGGGTGCTCTACTTGTCTACAGTGAGGTGTTGTGACACCGTTAAAAAACATCTGTGTGAGAGAATTCTTTAAGCATGCTGGTCACTGGAGGACAAGGCCTTCTACGGTCTTCTACGGTGGAGAGGTGTGGCTCAGTGATTAGAGCGGCAGACCCTGATGCAGAGGTCTAGACCGGGACCAGGGTTCAATTCCCTGCCTCAGCGGGTCTTGGGCTCAAAAATTCCACGGACCTGATAATTCTCGCCTCGGTGCCTATTCCAATCATGGAGTCCCACTCTGCAACTCTGGGCAACAGCTTGCTTAATCTCCACAACGGCCCCCCAACGCTAAGGATGCCTGGCCTCCCCCTTTGGGGTGCCCAGGAGTGGACGCCTCACAGGGAAAACCAGGATGGGTTCCACAGCGGTATTCGTACAAGCGCCTTGAGACCCTTGCGGGAGAGTAGTGTGCTATACAAGTATCAATTTACATTTACAATTTTACGTATTTCAGAGACATCACCTTTCACGTTCTTAAGCAGTGCGAGAATCTCAAAAAGTGTCTTGCCATAAACCTTCCAGCATCTTCCCTTACACCCGCACCATCCAGTTATCTGTGTTTCCTCCCCCAACTGCCACTAAAAAAGTGTTATGACGCGTCCAGTGCTGGCTGTGTCATGGCACTTTTTTCATCACTTTACTTTTAGCTTGCTGATATACAGAATGGCTAAAAGTCGTTTGCCAAATCCAATAGCATTTGCATAGGCGAGCCCTATTATCTTTGCTAATGCTTGCTTTTTGTATGCATTCATGTGTTAAAAATCCCAGTGGATGAGAGGGCGGAAATAATCTTTCAGATGAAAATTAATTTCACTGCTAATGGGCTAACATTAACACTTGCAGAAAAATAGTCAATAGTTGTTTACCAGAACAACGCAAGAAGCAGCAGTTAGGCCCTGTAAACACAGAGAAAAGACAAATAATGTCCTCGCTCTCACCACTCTTTACAAGCACATCCTGGGCCTAGAAGTTGCTGCTATTTTGGTGGCGCACTTAGAGCACTGTGATGCACCCTGCGTTCAACATGTGCTGCACACTCTGCAGGGGCTGCGCATGCAACGCGAGGCCGCCAGTGGATGCATTCCTAGTTGGTTCTCACTCAATCTGACCCGAGGTTTAAAACTCGCTCCAGAAAATCTTCTGCAATCATGAGGTCGTTAGTGCAAAATGCAGTTCTCAAATCCGCCTCATAATTCAGAAGGTTTCTATGCTGCTCAGAGCCTCTTGGAGAGGTAGATAGGGCTAGACATTCTCTTCGTGTTCGCTGTTCCCCAGCAGCAGCACAACGTCATAACCATTAATCGTTGCGTCAAATATTTTTTCATATTATTTGAATAATTGCTTTGTCACTCTTACAATCCTTGTATTATTTAACTTCTCAAACGTGCTATTTGTCAGTGAAATGTTCCTATCTAAATTCCACCCTGTGGAACGCAGCCAGTAAGAAACGTTCGTCTTTTGGCGCAATCTCTCCATAACCCCCTTACAGAATTTCATCACGAAAGGAAACGCGTGTCCTTATCTGCGTGTGACTGGCGCTACCTCTGATCAACACCCCTGCAATGCATCCAGGAGCTGCACTTAATGCGAGGCGGAATTGCAGCTTGCCCCACCCGTTCTAATTATCTTAGGTCATCCTCTCACGTGAGACTGTCTCAAAACAAGGGTGTAATTAAAACTGCTATCAATTGGTTTGCACCACAAGTGGCCTGCCTCACAAGCCCGATGTTCAATTACTATTAACAAGGTGCAGTGAAGAGTCACTTAAACCATAACTCATACCAACAAGAATTGGGTAGGCTCAGATGTAAACAGCTGACACGTGGGCAGACGGGCAGCTGGAGTCTGTACGCCCCGTCCTTTTCAGATTGAGGGGCGTGTTTTTCTTTCTCCCCTCTTCTCCATTGGCTGGAGGAGAGGAGAGAAAGAAATTAAAAAAACATGCCTCTCAATCTGAAAAGGACGGGGCTTACAGCTAAAAGAGAACGTCACAGAGTCCTCTTCTCCATTGGTTGGGCCGTTTAGGAGGCCAGCAAATGAAGAAGAGGGGCAGGGTTTACCCACACTACTCTGAGACATTAAGTCTCGCTGGCGAAACTGCGCATGTGCGCAGCCTACGCCAGTCTCGACCTAAAAAGCAAGTTTTAGGCAGATTGGACCTGCTTTTATCTTTCTACAACTGCTCTCAAGTCATTCAGTGTTGTATGTTCTCAGCTTATTAAGGGATGCAATTAGGCTTAGGTCCAGATGTGATTCACCTTTACGGACAATTTCTTGACACTATGACAGTATGAATTTGGTTTTAATATGGTCCATGTTTATAATTTAGTATCTTATGAGGTCGTGATGGATGGTTTTATTGCCCTTGATATCGTCCTTACTAATAATTTTGTATTTTATGGTGCTTCAATTACATCTTTTTATGTTTTGGACCCCTTTGTCCTTGATATAGTGCTTGTTTTTCACCGTGTATTTATGGGCCCACGATGGTCACGCTGTACTGTTTTTCCATAGTATCGGATGGAGATTTTTAAATTGTGTTTGTCTGACTTTTATGGTTTTCTTTGTAAAAAAGTAACAAAGTGTTAATGATGATGACGCATAAAGGACATGGGGGGTGCTGGGCTGACTTATAAAGGGTGGCTGTAAATGTGCATACCGAGGCCTACGACACCTGTGCATATGTATGACTTCCTGCAAATCACAAAACCTTTCCAGGTTAGAGCTTAACAGCTGCACCAGTCATAACTTTCCAGGAGTACTTCAGGAAATGTTTTGACAATTCTTATCTACACCTGTGCTCTGGCTCTGTGTTTCTGATGGGGTAATTCTACGTGGTGTACCAGTAAACCTTTATATCTGTTGAAATGCCAGAAACGTTGTGCTACAGTACAATTTTCTACATTCCCTTATTCCCCACAAAGTTTTGGCTGTCTGTTTTTTTTCTTCTTTCTGCCATGGAATCGATTTACCCATGCCCCTGATAAGAGTTAATCTACAATATTTCTAGATTGGAAGTATTTTTGAGTATGTGAGTACCCCCACACTCATGCGTTTGTGGGGGTTCATAAACTATGAATGGAAACCACGCTATGCAACATTCAATCAACACCCCACTCTACTTATGTACGTACATTTTTGCCAAATTAGTATTATGCACTGATTTATTGGTTCATTTTATGACTGAGTACCCTACGGGTATGTAGCGCGCTCTACAAGTGTCATTGATTGATTGATTGATTGATTGTAATTCGAATTAGGCCCTTCATTGAATTATAGTCAGGGGCTGATTACAAGCTGGGCATACAAGTGTCACTGGGGGAAGTGCAATGATAAAATCGCATAAGGGTCTTAGAGGGACGGAGGGCATTCACACAATCCAACCCCCACTAGACCACCTGCAACACCACAGTGGACGCACAGGACACAACCCGAACAGTGCATTACTCTACCCTGCCAGCTGGTGCCATCTCTGACCCATTGGGATCACCTGCTATCACCTGCTATCATTTATCGCTTGTTTAAAACTGATCCTATATTGGAGCAGAAACAGACACAAATGTGTCCTAGAATAGGGACCCACTTCTGTTTTCTTGCCAAAATAAAACCAGACTGGCACGTTATTCCCCATTCCAGGCCGCAAAACGCTTGAAGTTACGTGGGGGTTCTGGCCTGATAAAATACTTCCAGCAACTCAGTGTCCCCGTACCTCAATCTGGCCTAGTCTTGATTGCCCCTAATGCATTTTATTTCACTACACATTTAATTAGTCCTACCCAATCCTGCTCTGTGCAAGGCGTTAACAGTGAGTCTTGGTGTTCCAATATGCAGTGTCTGTTAGAAAAATCATTAGTCGCACAGTTATTCAGTCCACTAATAGTCCATATTTTCTTTTAACATCGGATGTCTGTAGTTTTTAACTTTCTACCCTATCAACTTTCACCCTCGTGTTTTTTTACCTGTCGAATTGTTCACGACTAGCCGTACAGCTCGACTTCAGAATATATATACATTTACTCTGTGCATTGTAGCAATGCAAATAGTTCTGTATTTATAAAATGCATTCAATTTAGTTTTAAATGATATAATCTTCAACTGAAATGTTATATATTATTGTAACAAGTGCACAAACAAATGCTCATATGTGTATCCAAATTAAAACAACGTTGGAAAGATACCTGAGGGATTATAGTTAAATGTTCAAACTCTCGCAGAGGTTTATACCAGCCTGGAGAAACAGAGAAAAGTGACTAGCTCAGGAAAGTTTCTTTTTGGGTGGTTCCAGATGTTAGTGCTGAAAACCCTGAATGCAGATGGAGCTCAAAGGCTTAATGGATCCGTTGAAAGATTTAAGAGAAAAAGTTTATTTTACGCAGCATGCAAAAAGGGAAGTATTTTGAATGAAGACTAGAAGTTAATCGCAGAACCATGGAATGCAAGATATTTAAAAATATATATTTCGCTAAAATAAAAAAAATAAAAACGTGCCAGGGCACAATGAGCGAATATTCTAAAAGTAGTAATCTCCAAAGATGTTTTAGAAACGTTTCAAGGGAAGTGGTAAAAAAATAAACTGGCGCAAGGGTAAACCTAAACCTGTTTATCCAGGCAGCTGTTTATGCTGGGGTGTGTTTACTTTTTCTTAGTGGCAGAGCCGGGCTCCTGGACCGTGTAAACATCACGCACATCTGGACTTTGGGATGCCTTAAACATACATAGAATTCGTTTTCGAAGAAGGACCGATACTCTACGCGAGATAAACATATTTGGGGAGGGTGGTGAGTTAGGAGAGTGCATTCTGTACTTATGCAATGTTTTTTAATGGTTAGTGCTGTATGTCATTTTAATTGCGAAGTTAATAGATGTTTAATTGACAGAAGATTATTGAAAACGGGGCTCTTCATAGCAGAAGGCCAGGTCCATATGAACTATCAACAGCGCAAAGCTGTAAGAGGGCCAAGTTGCATGTTTTATATTGCATGTGTAGGAATATGCTTCATAGCGTTAGAAATATCAAGCGGAGCGGAGCACGCCCTTGGCAGGATTTGGAGGTCACGTAGATGCACGCACAGTGCGTAGCAGCGAGTCATCATAGTAGCATAAACGCTACGTTCATATCTGAGGCCAAAGGCAAACGAGCTGTGGAGAAGTGGTCAGTGAAACGAGTGGTATATAGGGTAAATACTGCGGAAGTGCACATTCAACATGTCTCAGAGCAAGAACCAGAAAACAGAAGACAGAAGTCGGTGATGGGGCGAGTGTTTAATTAGAAGCACTCCAACTTGCCGTGAAGGAAACGGCTTTGCCTCGCTCCATTCCGCCCTGAAAGGAACGGCCTCACCAGTCCTGCCTTGCCATGAGGGGAACGGCTGTATTCTGACCGCCAGCGCCTTGAGCGGAACGGCTACCAGCCAAACTACATCCCCCAGCAACCCCGGGCAGGTGCAGTGACTCCCCATCCACCGGGGTCCGAGGAGCAGCAACATAAGCGCTGCCAGCCCCCTGCAACGCGGGCGGCGCCTGGGCGAAGCCCAGGCCAAGGGCGGGCCCGTCTGAGCCCGTCCGAGACAGTACGGGGCTGGGCTGGCCCACTTCCCTTGGCTGTTGACTAAAGGTACTATTAATGCCATATATGCTACAAGACATAGACCTAAGTTGTCTGTGGGGTTAATGCTGGGTTAATGCAAAGAAAAAGCTGAAGTTAACAGTTTCATTGGAATTCTAATATTCCCGCCCCAAACTAACAGCAAGACGCCGTAGGAAGTATTGCGGGCTGAGGCGGTCTAGTAAGCGACTAATTATGAGAAAGAACACCTCCCCGCCCTCTAGGCCAACAACTAGGCAGAAAGCTGCATTACCAACGCCAATTGTCAAACCAACTGCTATTGATAAAATGTTGCAGCAGGCAATAGGAGCCGTCTCGAGTGAAATCGAACGCTCTGAGAGATGCCGTTCATTGACCCCGGTGATATTAAGCACTTCGCCAACCAAGGACCCAGAGCCATCCCACTCCCTTCAAACACTGGTGGCTCCCACCACGCCAGAACTACCTTCTGCTCAGTGGCACTCAGTTGGGGGAAAAACAATAGGACTTGCAAGGGTGGAGGAGTAAAAAAAAGAGAGGTGGACTTAGGAAGCAAACTGCTAAAAAAAAGAGAGAAACAGGTGAAAAACACCCTCTTGGTGGCCCCAGATAATTTGGGGGGAGGTCAAGATTTCGTTGAAAGTAGCCCACAACCTCTGGAACCCCCAGTATGCTTACAACATCTGGCTACAGAGCTAAAGGACCACTTTGAACAGCTTATAAAATCTGAGTTTAAAGTAGCAATGAGACGCATCAATAAGTTAACTACAATGATAGTCTCGTGGGGGTCCAAAATTGAAGTTATCTTTCAAACAACAGAATTGTGTAATCCACCAAATCCTAGCACAGCCTCCTTACGAACCCTGCCCTGAGGGTCGGTGCCTTGGCTATGCGCTGCTGTGACCTCCCTTGCTCCCTGGCTGCCTGTTCGGGGAAGTGTTGAGCCCGACCTGCGTGACTTGGTGCCAAGTAAAGAGACCTGCTTGGCGCCCCTGCAGATCACGTGGGCATGAGAGAGTGCTGCGCTGATAGTGGACTGCTCGTCTGTGCCCCGGCCTTCCGACCACCGCTGGCTTTTGCTGTCTGCACGGCTGAAGTCCCGGGTCCCACAGGTGATGTAAATAATTAATTTACTCTCTTAATTTCTATGCAGATAAGTACTTAATCAATAATAACTCAATCGAAATGAAGGAAAACAGAGTCCGTGGTGTAAGAGTTTCTAAGGGTTTTATTCCTCATAAAGGAATCAGGATATCATGTTCTGACCACCACACAGGATGTCAGAAGGGATAGATGAGCGCGCTGTCGTTTATTGACAATACATAGCTTATATACTTGATTTACATCATAATGTTCAATGTAAGAGGCGTAACAGCTGAGAGAAGACAAGATAACAGTATACACGTGGTGCTAGTACATCATCAAGAGGCGTAAACTAGGCGTGAACTAGGGTGTGTGCTAGAAACGTCACTGATAGGTGACGCAAGTGGGTGGCACCAAGGGGTGGTGCTAACAGAATGTTGCAATGTCAGCAGAAATCGGAAGCTTGGATGCGCGCGCAGCTGCATGACGTGTGATAGACGGGGTGCAGGGGACTTGACATTTACACTGGCGGAAAGAGACAGAAGTCTGGCATGTCAGATCAACTTGTGCTTCTATCATATCTGATATCTGATGTTTAGGAACTAAGCTATCTGGGCAGAAAGGTCTCTAGAGCAGAAGCTATTCTATACTTGCTGTGAGTGCGTGTATAAGCGCCTGAGTGTCTGTATGAGAAGCGTGGGGGCATGGGGCCTTCCATGGAAGCATGGCAACAGAGGCTATGAATTACTTGCATAAAGACAGGTCGGCCCTTTAGCCCTGTAGCTGAGGAAGGATGTTTACTGAAGCTAGCAGGCTGGAATGTATCTTCGGGGAGGAAAACAGATAACTCGAAGATTATAGTCAATCTTGGCAGGCAGCAGGCTGAGCTGAGCACGGAGGGCCGCGCTAGAAGTAAGTCAGAGTTCACGGGTACGGGGGCTGCTTGGGCAGAGGCCCTCGCAGTCAGAAGCCAGAAAAGAGGCTCGGTGGCAGAGATTCAGGGCCTACTTTCAGCCAGGCTGAAAAACGTAGGAGTACACTTCAAAAAGACGTTGGCATAGCATACTTAGGAACGGACCATCAAACCCATTCATGGTGGGTCTGAAAGAGGACAAGTTAACGTTGGACGCAAATGTATTTGCGTCTTCATAGCTGGTACAGGAGGGAAGTTACATGCACTTTTAACTCGTACATGGAGTCGGTGGGGTACTCGCTAGGGAACACAACATGACCATAAAATTTATATTACCTCACAGGCATGGAGGCGGTATCGCACAGTGTTTGGCCCTCAGTTAGAGGACCTGTTTCAAGCACATCACATCGCTCCTACACCCCCCCATGTGCTGAATGTGCCAGCTGACTGCAGTTATTGAGGCAGGCTGCAACTTCGACGAAGAACATCCACATCCCTTGGGCAGAGCTGAGACGGTGGGGCACTTCACTGAGGAGTTCCTACTGCCCTTCTGAGAGAACGCCCTTACTTTGAGTACACCCACTTCCACAGAGGTTGCGTCGGGTGTGGGTGTGTGTATTGTAGTGCCCAACCAGCAGAGAAGGGCCTATGGCTTGCCTGTGGCATTTCATCGGATCAGCGCTTTGTGGCCTGCTGTACAGCGACAATGGGCAAGCCGGACAGCAATCACCCTAAGCTTACTTTTGAGCAGGCAAAGAAAATCGCAGACAACCCTGGGCCGGAGCAAATATCAGCGCCTGCGGTGAGTACGCAACCTACAACCACCGTGTACTTTCCGACTATGTTCTCGACGATCCAGGCAAAGCTAACCAACATAGATGAGAAGATTGATACACTGACCTACAGGGTGGACCGCATGTTTGAAAGGCTGGATCGGCACACGGAACGGATAGATATGGTGGAGAGGCGGATTTCTGATAACGAAGATGCACAGCGCCAAACGGAAACAAAACAGCGACACTTATGGCGCAATCAGAGGACTTAGAAGCGAGGTCCCGTCGGAACAACCTATGTTTCATGGGGATTACAGAATCGACCAACACTGATCCCATGGAATGCTATATAGAGTCCCTACAGGTTACGCTGCTGGGTAAGGATACCTTCTCACCCATCTTTATTGCTGAAAGGGCGCACAGGTCCTTGGCGCCGCTCCCTCCGCCCTGCGCGAGACCGCGTCCCATCATAGCAAAACTCCTAAACTATAGAGATAGGGATGCGGCGCTCCAGAAGGCAAGGGAACTGGGAACGCCTTCACGCGAAGGCATGACGATCTCTATCTACCCAGATTTCACGCAACAAGTTCAAGAGGCCCGGAAGAAGTTTGTGGATGTAAAGAAAGCGCTTCGCGACCAAAACATTCCATACGCAATGATCAACCCCGCTCGTCTCCGTGTTATGGATGGGGGCAAAAACAGACTATACAACGACCCTAAGGAGGTGCAAAACGTTTTGATGCAATGAGGTGCACAAGTACCGCGTAGATGTTTGCCCAGGGGCTAGCAACACTCATAGGCATGTTTCGGATGAGGAATAATGGTCATATATCCTTCGTAGCACATTACAGGGGTCGTCGACTTCTGGATGTATCTGGTAGCAAATCATACGGACACAGATAAGTGCTCAACCCAAACTTACGATGTATACTGTCAGCTATGATTTGCCCTAGTGGGGGGAGCACATTTGCCAAGGGGCGTGTTACTGTGCCAGTTATAGGCATCTGAGTTGATTTTTGGTTGATATGGGAGGGCGGAGTTGGGTGTTATTGCAAATTTAAGGCAACCCCCATGTGATGGCTGTCACTGGACCCACTGGATGGCTGCTCCTGTCCTTGGGTGTATACCACACAAGATGTTTTATCTCAATGAGGTTTGTTGGGGGGAGGTGGGAGTGGGGGGATGGGTACTGTTAAGGGATGGCTTTGGCGAATTGGGACTGCTGAAGTGGGTGGGGGGAGGGCGTTGGTTCAGGGTAGGATCGTTCACTGCGACCGTAGTGACTGTATTGATGAGACGACTGTTGAATGCACCTGTGTGGATGACACCGCTGCACTGACATTGGCTATACAGTTACACACGAATGGGCATAGGTGAGACATACAACTGTGTAACCTGGAATGTCCGCGGTCTCAACACCCCCAAAAATATTTGACAGGTGATTGCTTAATTAGACCGACATAGCATACAGATAGCTCTCCTGCAAGAGGCGCATCTCACGGCGGCTTCTGAGACTAAGATTGCACTTAGATGGGCAGGCTATAAACTGCCTTCATCATAATCCTCATATGCTAGAGGAGTGCTTATTCTTGTAAAGAGGGGTGTGCACTTCACACTTATCAGCACCTACACGGACAAGGATGGACGATGCGCCATGGTACACAGTAAATTAGGCAACACCCGTATTACCCTGATCAACATCTATGGCCCCATAGCAGACGACCCTGAGACCTTCACATGACTATACAGCACTATGCATGAGTAGCCTGATGCAGCCACGGTATGGGGTGGGGACTTTAATACATACTTAGATCCTCAGCTAGATAAATCTAGCCCCCAAGGATTACGCACACCTAAAAGTGCGAGGAGAGTCAATGACGCTATGCTGGAATTTGGACTAGTGGACGTGTGGAGACTCCGGAATGGTACATCCAAAATAGGCACGCACGCCACACCCGCACATAATAGCTGGTCTCGCCTTGATTACTGGCTTTTGAATGGGGATGCGAATAACACGGTCACTGATATGGTGTTGCTCCCTCGCACGTTGTCAGATCACAACCCAGTGCTACTTACATTCAAAATAGAATCTAATGAGCGCCGTCCCTATGCATCGCGCTTTAGGGCAAAGGCACTATTGGATCCTCTTTATAATGACTCAATATGTACTGGTATAGAGCAATATTTTTAAATTAATGTAGGCGGCCAGTGCAGGCATAATATGGGAGGCCTTTAAAGTCACCATTAGAGGGGTTTGTATCAGCACCACGGCCGGTATTTTAAAAGATATATGCGGGCAGCTCGCTCATGTTTAGAATCAACTGGCGGAAACTGAACGACAATACACACTCACCCCCAGTCCTGATATATTGGTGGGCATGAAAGACCTTTTACAACAGTATGCCTCCCTGGTGGAGTCCGAGATCCGCTATATAGCACGCAGGCGGGTTGCACGTGCTTATGGGTAGGGGGGTCGCCCGGGCCGTAATCTGCCCACAAAAATAAAAGTGCAGGAGGACATTCATCACATTACTAAAATCACAAAAACTCAGGAGGTGGCTCACCATACACCGAAGGCTATACTGGAGCAGTTTCGCAACTTCTATTCTGAGCTTAATGCATCGCGGGGTGGTGCAGTAGAGCCGGAAATGGATGCTTATCTGGCAGACATAGCGTACGCCTGGCTCTCGAATGCGCATCGCCGCAATTTAGATCTACCCATTGACGAGGCGGATATCTAAGCGGCTATACGGTCATTGCCCAATCTGAAAGCGCCATGCCCGGATGGGCTCACGGCCGAATTCTACAAAGCTTACATAGATTTAGTCAACCCCCACATATTGGAGATGTACGCGGAGGCAAATGAAACTGGCCTCTTGCCACCAACTCTTCCCAGGCATTGATTATCACACTGTTAAAAAAGGATAAGTCCCCTGACATTTGCAAATCTTATCGGCCACTGTCGTTAATAAATAATGATGCCAAGATTTTGGCAAAGATACTGGCTACCAGGTTGCAGCCCTTAATGCCCAGCCTGGTTCTCCCAGATCAGTCGGGCTTCATCCTGGAAAGATCAACGTCTTATAATTTGAGAACAATCTTCGCTATGTTCCATGTGTTAGATCCTGAGCTGCCTGCTGCCGCTGTTCTACTGGATGCGGCGAAGGCGTTCAACTCCATTGAATGGGACTATATCTTCCATATATTGAGAAAAATGAGATTCCCGCCGTTATTACTCGGATGGGTGCAGCTTTTATACACTAAACCCTCAGGACTAGTGCAGGTTGGAGGACTGACCTCCTGCCCATTCAAAATCCACAGGGGTACGTGTCAGGGATGCCCTCTATCGCCACAATTATTTGCACTGGCCCTCGAGTCACTGGCATGTGTCATTCGACAGCGTCAGAGGAAAGCAGCACAAAATGTTTTACATTGCCTGGTTGGCATATCGCTCTATGCTGATCACATGGTATTATTTTTAAGGGAGCCGGGTCACTATTTGGCGGTAGTGCTGCGGGAATATATACGATTTGGTCTTTTTTCAGGATTACAGATCAAATGGGGCAAATCGATTATCATACCGCTCACAGCTCAGACAGCATCCCCCAGTATGGAATATCCATTGGTGTGGACCACAGAGCCGGTGAAGTATTTGGGGTCTGGGTGCATCGTGACCCTGAGCTTGTGATCAGGGAGAATTATGGCAGGGCATGCATGAAACTGGAGCAGCAGGTGGGCAGATGGAACAGGCTACCGCTTTCCCTTGCTGATCGCATAGTGATCATCAAATGGTTGTGTTGCCGCGTTTCCTCTATTTGTTCACAAACATCCCGATTAAATTGACAAGTCAATTCTTCAGGGAGGTGCAAACCTTGCTCCTGCGCTTGGTATGGGGAGGTAAGCAGGCTAGAGTGAACTGAACTACATTGATGCTGGATTATGCTAGAGGTGGATTTAATGCACCGGATCTATATCTCTATTATTTATGTGCACAAGCACAATATGAGTATTACTGGTTCAGGCCACACGCTTTTACTCCACATGTTGCGGTGGAAGATGGGGATGAGCACCCAGTTCCGCTGGCGGGGATTATCACACATGACCGCAGGCATACACCCAGCGCAGAAATCAACTCAGTAGATACAACAATAGGCAATTGCACCAGCACTACCCATAGCACACCATGCAGCCCTCTCTGTCACACAAGAGGAAGGCCCCAGCAAAGCCATGCGTGAAGTTGGTCTCGTAAGCATGCGGGATATATATCCAGAGGGGCAATTTATCTCAGAGGAACACTTGACCTACATAACAAATCCCTCTCTATTGTTTAATCTCACCATCTTCAGGCTGAGGTGCGCAATTAGGGATCACTATCACACATACCCGGATGAACCTCCAACACTACGAGCCCTACAGCTGCTGCTGATTGCGCCATCTCGATGCAAATTGATTACTAAGCTATACCAGGAGGTGAGGGAGGATTGGGTATGTGTGCCGGACAGAAGTCTTGCTTGGTGGAATAAAAGTGTAACTCCTCCACTATCAAACGCAGATTGGGGGGGATATTTGTAGACTGACGGGGTCCCTCACTCCTAACGGAAACTTGCACATAATTCATTTTAAATATGTTCATCAAACCTGCTGCTGAGGGGAGCAGTGGGAAAGTTTGAACGTATTGCACTCCTGCTGGCTAAGCGTAGAGTGGCGCTACATTGGGAAAGCAATCTAGCCCCAACTATTAAATTATGGATCAAGGATCTGGTATATTGTAATGAGCAACTGGCCCTATATGCGGAATAACTACCTGTGACGTCAAGGCCAAGAGACATATGGGAACCTCTCAAACAATATCTCCTACAGCAAACTGATACCACTCCACAGATTGAATAATGATATACTCGTGTCCGCACCGTATGTTGTTATATTAGCTGGAGTGCCAGAGTTAGAAAATGTCCAGGGGGAGACCTACCCAGAACTGAAAAATAAAGTTACATATTGGCTAAATAAACACAGATCACTTCAGACCACTTCCCTTCTCAACATATAGTGAAATTCTATTTGTGCATAGGGTTAGATGGATGGGACAGAGCCGGAAGGAAATTTTAGGAGACTGTGTTTTGATTAACTTTAGGGACAGGAGCGGTACAGCACATCTTGGGATGGAGATCTTCAGAGGAGATGGGAGTTATTCAAACACTTTCCTTGGATTATTTCTATCCCCCAAGCCAGCTGGTCGATGGTATGGGAAGAGTCTATAGAAAATGGGAATTGAAAGCCCAGAGTGCCACCTTCAGTAATATGGTCCAGGGATGCGAGGATACTATCAGCCTGATTCATCAATCTCCCGTTTTGCGAGCCCCTAATAGCGATTCATAAGGAATCGCTATTAAGGACTTGCAAAACGGGATTCATGTAGGAATTGCTAAATAAATAGCGATTCCTACACAATCCTTATTTGCGAGTAGCAAATTGCTAATCGCAAATAAGGAATAACTCCCCATTCATTCCTATGGGCCAAAAGGCCCATAGGAATGAATGGGGAGTATTCCTTATTTGCGATTAGCAATTTGCTACTCGCAAATAAGATAGCGATTTAAAGGGTGCCAGGGGTGTCCAAAGGACACCCTGTAGCACCCCTTAAATGCAAATTGAAACAGGTGTTGCACACACACATGTCCAAAGGACATGTGTGTGTGCAACACGCAACTTAGAAAAATGCTTTTAAAAGCATTTTTCTAAGTTTTTGATATTTACCGAGAGGTCTGACCTCTCGGTAAATAGCGGCCCGAAATTGCGAATTAGCAATTTAAAAATGGTTGATGAATTGCATTTAAGGAATCTCAAATAGAGATTCCTTAAATGTAATTCCTCGCAATTTAGCGAATTAGCAATTACCGATTTTTGCATTTGGGATGATGAATCCCAAATGCAAAAATAGCGCTCGCAAAGGGCCAGATTCTCAGAATCTGACCCTTTGCGAGCCGATTTCGGCTTGAAGAATCAGGCTGTATGTCCTTTAATATCCAAGTTAGCAATAGATACAGCACCCTGCACTTGGTTGATTGACTAAATACTACATCTAAAAGCTCTATATGGCTCACTGATCAGGCAGTTGACCTAAACAATTGTAGAAAAATTAGGAGTAGGGGTGCTTTGGCCGGAAAGACCTATAAACCCCTAAAAACCTACACTAACTCTGGGGGCCCCTCTGAGACAAGCAGGGATAGTATTTTGACCAAGTTAGATGCCGCAGAGCAGGCCAACCCCTCACACCAGTCAACATCAAGGGAAGGGAGCTGCGTTTGACACGGTTGACCACTCCATTCTTCTCGACCGTGTCAGCGCAGCGGGCATTCGGGGCGCGGCCTTTTCTTGGCTCGCGTCCTTCCTTCGGGATAGGTCCCAGGCTGTTCACCTCTCCGGTTTCTCTGCCCCTCCCCGCTCGGTCTCTTGTGGTGTTCCCCAAGGTTCCTCCCTCTCCCCCCTCCTTTTCAATCTCTATATCTGTCCTCTCATCTCTTCCCTTCTCGAGCTGGGGGTCTCTGTGTACAATTACGCCGATGACCTCCAGCTCGTCTTTGATCTCTATTCTTCCCCCGACTCTCTTCCTAAATTTTGTTCCACTTTAATTTTTATTTCCGAGTGGATGAGCGCTAATCATCTTAAGCTCAATCCTGACAAAACGGAACTTGTCCTCACTGGTGGTCCCTCTAACCCCTGGTCCCCTGCACACTGGCCCCCATCTTTTGGACCCCCTCCCTCACCTGTTTCCTCCGTTCGCACTCTTGGTATTAAAGTCAGCCATGACTTATCCATGCACAACCAGATCAGTTCCGTCGTGTCCTCCTGTTTTCTGTCCCTCCGTCTCATCCGAAAAATCTCGCGTTTCTTTTCCACCGACGCACTCAAAACCATAGTCGCGGCTTTAATCATCTCCCGCCTCGACTATGGGAATGGCCTCTACGTGGGCATACCTGCTTACGAAACTCGCCGGCTGCAGGCCATACAAAATCAGGCCGCTCGCCTCATTTTGTCTCTCCCCAAATCCTCCCATATCACTCCCGTTCTCAAATCTCTTCATTGGCTCCCTATCCGATTCAGATCCTTCTTCAAACTGGCTTGCTTAGCTTTTCGAGCTCATTCCCGTTCTGCTCCCTCTTTCATCACTTCTCTCATCTCTTCTCACGCCCCTAGTCGCACTCTCCGATCTTCCTCTCTCTCTCTCTTGCACATCCCTCGTTTTCGCAAATCCAGAACGGGCGGTACTCGGTTTTCTGTCCTGGCCCCCCAGTTCTGGAATAGCCTCCCACTTTCCATTCGCTCCATTCCCATCTACACTCACTTTCGTAAGGCCCTTAAAACTTTCCTTTTTTCTCAGGCTTTTCCCTCTTAGTTCTCCTGGTTTCCCGTTGTGAGTTCTGAACAGGTCCCTAGCGCCAGGAAGCCGCTTGGCCGCAGTGCGCTTTATTAAATATTTTTTTTCATTTCATTTTCAACTCCAAGCCCAGAGGAGCCCCAGTACCCTAAGATTTTATCATGGAACACAGCAGGGCTCAGTGCTAAAATGGACCTCCCTGACTAGCGAGAGTACATTGATGGCCACCAGCTATGCCTTTTCCAGGAAACCTGGTCTAGGGTTGACTTGCATAGAGTGGGCTATGTCACATATAGCATCCCAGCAGTCCAGGGGCTTAGGGGGAGACCCTCAGGGGGCTTATGCATATGGGTTGGTACACACCTAGTATGTAGCATCAAAATGGTAGTAACTCCCTCCCCCGACATCCTGTGCATTCTCCTTTCTTTCATAAGTTCCTGGAAAATAGCAATTATCAACACTTACTCACGTCCAGTAAGGACGGGGCAAACCTCTCTGACAATTGACTGTCTCGACTCTTTTCTGTATACGTTATTAGAATGCACACATGTAATTATTGAAGGGGACATCAGTTGTCACTTACAACCCTTAAACGGTCTTGATAACGCTATTACGAGTGGCGAAGATGCGGCTTGGTCAATCCCCGACTGTAATAGCTATCCAGTTAGAGGGTGGACCCTCTTGGTGCTTCAGATGAACTCAATAATCTGAAGCCATTCACTCAGGGCATCTAATGGTCGCTTCCCATCTGACAGCCCAGGTGAATTTACTTTTAACAAGATAGGGCAGGCCTCTATAATCAACTACATCTTGGTTGATGTAGACCTATGGCATAAAGTCATTGACTTCTCCGTCAAGCCTAGATCCAAAAGTGACCACAACCCGTTGGCACTTGAAATATCTGTCCCCCAGCTTAATGTTCTACAGATCATATCCCCACAAGAAAGTCAAAACTTAATTACAACTGAAGGGGGGAGAAGAGTGCGGTGGGGAACCTTTGTGCAGTCACCGGGCCACCCTTTATAAACAAGTCATTCCTTTTTTAGAAATAGCTTTTGAAGCACCTGACAATAGCCAAAGTTTAGAACTCTGATGGTACTAAGCAAAAACCATCAGGAATTGTTTTTAAAATTGGCCGAGTATTTTTATAATAAAAAGGTAGCATTAGAGTTGATACCAAAACTAAACACCCCTGGTACAACAAACTATGGGCCTCATTAGGATGGCGGACGGACCTTCGTCCGCCCGCCACCCCAGAGTAGGAGGGACCGTCCGCAGGGGCAGCGGCGGGCCCTCCGTGCAGATTAGGATGTGACCGCCACCCTGGCGGCCACATCCTGTATGTTTAACATTGCGGCGGGTGCTGCTTGAAGCAGCACACGCCGCAATGTTAAAAATGCATGCTTCGCATTTGAATGCACAAAGCGGCAGGTACCATGCAGTGCCTGCCGCTTTGTGCATACAAATGCTGGGGGGTACCATAGGTACCCCCCATGTGCACCCCCCACCCCCTGTCACCCTGGGACCCGCAACGGGCCCCCAAAGAAATCACCGTATGCCTTTCCACAGCGGAGAAGCCGCCGAGGAAAGGCATCTGTTTACCCGCATCCTAATATGGCTGGCGGTGTCTGTTAGAGCTTTTCCGCCGTGGTTGTAAGGCGACTGCGGCGGAAGAGTCTTCCAGACCCCCAGCCATCCTAATCTGGCAGGGGGTCTTTGAAGGCTCCGCAGCGATTTTTCCTCATCCTCCGGGCCGGCGGACACTTCCGCCGGCCCGGTGGATGCGTAAAAACCGCAATCCTAATGAGGCCCTAAGTAAGGATGCTAAGTGTGCTCTATTACTTGGGATCAAAAATAACAACAACCAATCTACCAAGGTAAACAGGGCACACTACAAAAAAATTATAGCAGAAGCGAAAGCAACCTGGGAGTTAGATAAATGGGAAGCAATCAAGAAAGCTCTAGATAATCGGGACATGTGAGGCTTTTGGAACCTAGTGAAAACTGCCAAATCCGAAGGTAACTCTGCAATCGAGCCAAACTTGGGGGAAGAAGTCTGGTGATCCCATTTTAAAACCTTATACATGCGGACAGTTGATGGTGAAGTTGTTCCCACCAAAACTGCATCAAATGAAATAAAGCTAATCAGTGATGCACCCCCCCTGCACACTGAAAGAGGTTACTGCGGCTATGGGAAGTCTCCTGCCGGCCAAGGCACCTGGCCTTAATAGAATCCATGTTGACCTATTTAAAAATGAGCAAGCAGTGTGGACACCCTACCTATGTACCTTGTTCAACGCTATCTTACAAGGTATGGCCATGCCCCCGACTTGGGCAGGGGAAGAAATCATTCCTATTTATAAAAAAGACTCCCCGCTCAACCCGGCAAATTATCGCCCAATAAACCTTATTGATGTCACCCAAAAGATATTTGCTAGGGTTGTTATCAATCTATTGAAATCATGGATAGAGGAAAAGAACGTATTAACGCCTTTACAAGCTGGGTTTAGGACTAAAACCTCTACCATAGATCAGATCTTTAGATTGCAATTGATCTATTAGAAAATGGTCTCTTTGGAGGGTGGCAGCCTCTATCTAACCTTTGTGGACCTTAGATCCGCATTCAACATGGTGCAGCAGGATCAACTATGGGTGGGGCATACTCCAGGACATGGGAGTACCAACATATTTATGCAATTTGCTCAAGCATCTGCACCATGATATGTATACAAGAATAAGGCATGACAAAAAAGAGGAACTGACGGACCCCTTCCCTGTAGAGAAAGGGGTCAGACAGGGATGCATTTTAGCCCCGACCCTGTTCTCCCTCTTTTTAAATGGCCTTATTGAAACACTACTAGCTGTAAAAGATATAGATTACCCGAGGTTAGGTAACCGCAAAATACCAGCTTTAATGTTTGCGGATGATACACTGCTACTCTCCAATACACCAACGGGTATGCAGTGGGTTCTGAAAGAGTTTTGCTTATTTTGCAGGAAGAGGGACCTGGAGATAAATCTTCAAAAGACAAAATAGATGGTCTTTCATGCAAACACCACCAATTGCCCACACCCCCAAATGGAAGGTATGGCCCTAGAGAGGGTGTCCATTTTTGACTATCTAGGTCTGACACTCAATGACAAGATGGACTGGGGGAACCAGATAAAGAAAGCCAACCTAAAGTCCACTCAGTCCATAGGGGGAATCCTGAAAGTATATAACAGATGTACCCAGAAAGTGGTAGGTCCACCGGCAGAAATTTATAAAGTGCAGGCCAGGAAAGCGTCGGTGTACGGTGCAGAGCTCTGGGGACACTGCCCAATTAATATTCTATCTATAACGGAGAATACCTTTCTTAGGCAGCTATTGGCTCTTCTGAAAAGTACTCAGTTGACACCACTACGAATAAACTTGGGTATTGGCCCCATTGCTGATCTAATCGCCTCCCGCCCACTTCCAATCTGGCATCGTATCTAGTGTTCGCCTGAGTTGGCTTATTATAGAGAGGAACTTAGGGACGTTATGACCTTCTGGGTGCAGGGAACATACCCTGGCTGTCCCACATTAAGAATACTTGCCAGGTATTGGGCAGAATGAATATTTGGTTGACGCCAGCAAAGACCTACCCCTCCATCTCCCAAAAATCCCAATTTGCTGCCTACAAGGAATAAAAATGTGCCCAACTATCTCAGTGCGCTAACTCATGCAGTTTGACTCACAAGTTTCTGGAAGTCAAGCAGCAGTACAAACTGGAGCTGGCCCTGGATAGTATTCAGCCTTTTACTGCAAAGAAATTGTACTTACAATTTAGGCATGGGTGCTCCCGCTTAGAGCGTTAACAACAAATGGAAGGGAGACACCAAACTAGGATGTAATGGGTGCTCTGTTACTGAAGAAACAGAAACCCATGTCCTCCTTTTTTGCCCTGCGTATAGTAGACCCAGGTCAAAATGGATTGTTCAGCTTTGCAGAAATGTGGGAATCAGACACCACTCTGAGGCCTTCAGATTACTAAAGTATGAAACAGACCCACTATATGTGTTTGCCACCTCCAGGTTTCTATTCATGATATCGTGCATACGCAGGAGCATCATAAAAGAAAACGTGCCTGCTCTACCTGACCACTGACCCCGATGGAAAATCCTACCTGTATATTGCTTCTCCATTTACTATTTTCTATGCTAACTTTGCACATTCTCCCAAAAAAGGACAAACAGTAGAAACTTAACTTTTAATAATACCTTGATTGTTTTTATCTAATATTTATCGTATCATGTTTAATGCTCTAAAAAATCCTTAGCTAATGAATTTCAATTAAGTCTGTAATGCATTAGGTTGATGAGTCACAGTACATTGTAAAAAATTAATCTCTGTTTTTATTATCTTAAATATGTATTCGAAGGTGCTCTAAAATGTCTGCTACATTTATATGTGCTTTTATGGCTGTATAGCCAAAATCATTTTTTTTTTACTTGACTATAATTAGACTCACTGAGGAGGTTGAAATGCTCGCAGCTCAGAGTAAGAAGCAATCACCGGCTTGTGTTCTTCCTGATTTCCCCTGCCCCCAAGTTGCATTGTAGAATAGCATATATTATGTGTTATGTTATGTTTTGCTTTCTAGGTCTGGTGATGGACAGCTTTAACAGGTTTGCAGACCTCATGTCATCAATTCTTCTAGAAAGGTTTTACAGGCCCTTCAGGGTGCCCCTTTAAACCTTTCGGTTCGGTGGATTTGAAGTTTCTCACCTTCAAGATGATGTCCTTGGTGGCAATCGTTTCGGTTGGTAGGATTGGGGAGCTGGGTTCCTCTCTGCTGTCTCCTTCGTTCTTGTGGCTTCTTCTGGATCATCTTGATTTGCGCCCTGACCCGAGGTTTCTCCCCAAGATCCCTTTGGCGGACAAACCGCTCCCGCGAGGTGGTATTGCCATCTTGTCCTTCTGTCCTGTCCGCCTTGTCCTTCGGTTTCAGTGTCTGGTCGGATTTGTCTCTCTCGCTTTTGGATGTTGGGCGGACTGTCTTGTTGTATTTGGACATGACAGCCCCTGTCATATCTTTGTTGTGACAATTTATTTGTGACTTTTGGTCCGGTTCAGTCTGGTCACAAGCCTTCTCTTTCCACTTTGAGTCGTTGGATTAAACAGGCTATCTTGCTTGCCTCAGGGGTCTGAGCTGGCAATCAGGGTTCAGGGTCATTCCACCAGGAGTCTCTGTTTCTTGTGCCTCTTTCAAGGGTGTCTCTACCGAGGATATCTGTCTGGTAGCAACCTGGTTCTCCCCGCACATGTTCATGGAGCATTACAGGGTGGTTTTTGATGGTCCTCCTACTGGGGATTTATCAGGGCTGGTTCCTCCAGGTTGTGATTGTTTTTTCTGTTGTCATGTATCCTATGTGGTTTAGTCCATTTGATATTTCTATTCTGGATTAAAACTAGTTCTGTTGCATCTACTCCTTGTCTTTGGTTTCTTATTTGCTATGAAGCCGCTTGGCCTTGGTAAATGCTCACTTTGTGTCTCATGTGGCGAGGAAGACTTACGAGGAGGTAATGCCCCGGCTACTTACCGGTAATCTTCATTACTCCGAGCATTGTCTTCCTCGCCACATGAGTTCCCATCCCTCCCTCCCTGGTGTGCTATCGGCTTCATTTATTTTTGGGGCTGGGTATTTCTTCAGGTAGTTGGATGGGCCAACTCTCCTCTTATTGAGGTCAGGGTTGAAGAGGGTCGGACATGTTGGGGAAGGATGGGAGGCATGGGATTCTGACTTTTGCTTTGGAGGAATCTGGTGCAGAGCTAAAGCTCACTTTGGGGCATATCAGCAAGGACCGGCGATAAATATCGCAAAGCGCGTGAGGATAATTATCGCCGGCTAATGCTAAATTTTATCGCTGAGATAGCATGCTATCAGCAACGCTTATTTCCAAAGCGATAAAATTCCATGCGCAAGGTGCCATATGTGCGATTATCATTGGAAATCCAGCGATAATTGCACAAAGTTTGGTGATAGGGCAGGGCAGGGCAGACTTAGCCATTATATCCACCTTCCATTGGATATAATGGCTAAGTCAGACTCTAAGCAGGCGTGAGGAAAGTAGAGATAACCGCGGTTTGCGCTACCTTCCTTATCGCTACGCAGGTTAGCGAGCAGCTTGCTGATAGGAGAAATGTCTGGTAGCAACATTTCTCGCGTTATTTTGGGGAACGCCCACTTTGCATCTCATTAGAGATGCAAAGCTGGGCGATAAGGGAAAGGGCGCTGAGGCATGGATTCACGCCACAGCGTGACCTTGTTAATAGTGTGATAAAATTATCGATGCTTTATGACCAAAAACAGACGCTAAAGCAGCAATAATTTTATCGTGGCGCCTTGTTGATATGCCGCTTTGTGTCCCATGTGGTGAGGAAGACAGTACTCTGAGTAATGAAGATTACCAGTAGGTAACCAGGGCATTACTAGTGGCCTGTTCTTTTTTGCAAATGATTCAGAATTTCAAGTTTAGTAGTAGTAACCATATGGCATATTATTAAATTTACTTAAAAGATTATTATGTTAAATGAATGATTAGAAAAGTGAAGGTCTGCCCCTGATGGAATTTAGAGAGTGCCTGTTGCCTGTTTTGTGGTGTTCTGTATATATGGTAAAATATTGACTAACTGTGGTGAAAACAATTATCAGATGGTATGGTGTCTAGGTATTGAGCTTTTAATATCCATTGATCATTATACTGTAGGCATAATATAGTCCAAACAAAAATAATGCAGGACTGGGATATGTATATCGTTTGTGTGTATCTTAAAAATACTGATCTTTAAAATATAATTGATTAAAAGATTGTGGTATTTGGTATATATTTTAATGCAGTTTGATCTTTAATATCTTTTTTATAACAAGTTGTTATGTTATTGTTGTTATGTTTAACTATTTCATGTTATTTCTTTTGATGTATCTTTTATTGTGGAGCATTTTGGGGATTATTGTCATTAGTATTATATTTACATGTCAGCTGCCTAAATACTGGGTTTTTACTATCCATTGATCAAAATATTTTGGGCATAATATGGTAATAACAAAAATATTGCAGGACTATGGTATGTATATCATATGCATCTATCTTAAAAATATTGATATTTAAAATATCAATTATTAACTGTGGTGTTTAGTATATGTTTTAATGTAGTTCATTTTTACAACACGTTAGGTTATTGTTGTTATGTTTAATTCTGACATGTTATTTCTTTTGATGTTTATTTGTTAATGTAGGACATTTTGGGGGTTATTGTCCTTAGTGTTACATTTATATTCTTTAAAAAATATATTAATTTATATTAATTCTAGATTTTTAAAAATGTTTTAGAATATATTGAATATATTGCAATATATGTTACTTTTAAAGTAAATGTAAATGTTATTGGGGGAGAATAATTAAAAGAAAATTGTATTTAATAGGTGGTGGTGTCTATTGGGGATGGGGGCATATTATAATGATTCGGTACATTTGTATTTTACTTTTTTGGGTACAAATGTAATTGAGTTTCTTGTAATCAAAATGGGTACATATGCGGGCGTGTGTATTTGGGTGAACAGTGTTGCATTTGCCCATTATCTAAATATATTTGTTAAAAATTGAAACTGGGTACATTTTGTTACATACATTTATTAGTTATTATAATTTGAAATTGTGTTTGTTGTATAATGTAAATTGTTTTTCTGCATTATAGATGAAGAAGTTAATTGATGGTTTGGATCAATAGTGTTTAAACATCAAATTATTTTGAACTAGTTCAAGTTTTTTTACAGCAGAGATTCAATTGGTGTTTTTGTATTGTCTCTAAACTATATTTAAAATGGGTTATCTTTGTTGATTTGTATACATTTTATTACAGTTTATTTATTAAAGTTTTGAACCTTCTACTTTAATTATTTTAGGAGTTACATTAATAAAATGTGAGGTGTCTGTGTTGATGGTTTATTTTTTTGTTATATGACAGTTATTGTTTTATTTAGGGAACACAAATGCATTAGTTTAATAAAACAACATAACATTTTTAAAATACAGTAACAAATGTAATAAATTAGAAAAGCTGCTCAACCCCCCTCTTCCTATTGTGCTATCCTAAAAAAATGAATTAAACTTTAGTTGGAATAATAATCTGACCCCATCCCAAAAATACAATTAAAGAATCATTGTTGTTTTGAAATTCGAATAGTAAATCTCACTCACTTTATGTTTGCAGTTTCCCCAATGTTCGTGGAAATGGGAATATAGCTTTAAAAGTCACCAACTTCAATTGTGCTCATTCCGTATGTTTGTGTGACTGGAGTTAGGATATTAAACCTTACCCACCTAATTTATGCAGTTGCTAAAACTATTATTCATGCAGAATCCCCCATGTTCGTGAGACTGCAGTTATGATATACATTTTCCCCCTTTTATTCCTTCACTTTTCCCAATGTTTATTGACCTAGAGTTAGAATTGTAAGTCTCAATCCTTCTAATTACGCATTTAAAAAAAAAATTGTGGAGCTGCATTTAGAATAATACATTTCAAAACTTTTATTTTTTGCATGTTCCACACATTTTGTTTGGCTTAAGTTAGAACAGTGAGTCACATCATCTTCATTTAATCATTTTCTCCAGTGTTTGTGGAGCTTATATTACAATAGTAAATCCCACCCCATTTATTTGAGCAATTTCTCTAATATTTGTGAATCTTGATCTACAACAGTAAATCTTATCCCCTTGGTTTATTCACTAGCCTCCATGCTCTTTTCAGTATACATTAATGGTGTAGTAGAGCGTATGGCCTTGGAAAGCATAGATGCACCAATTTTGGCTGGTGTCAAAAACCCAATTTTATTGTTTGCGGACGACACACTCATTTTATCTAAAACTCCTAGTGGCCTACAGCAAGCTTTGAAGATTTTCGAGGAGTTTTGTATCGACCACGGGCTGGAAGTTAATGTAGCGAAAACAAATCTCATGGCATTTAACCCGCATTCTAGTTCTAGTTTTAAAGGAAAGTTTTTTTATGAATGGGCAATGTGTCGAAGTGGTGATGGATTTTACTTATTTAGGCATCCATGTGGCAAAAGACAATAAGTGGGGAAAACACATAGAAATGGCGGCCCTAAAACACCGCCAAAATGCAGGAGCAATAAACCTAGATCATAAGAAATCACAGACAAAGCCGATAAAGCCAGCTCTCCAAGTGTATGAGGCAAAAGCCCTAAGTTCAGCACTTTACGGTGCCAAGATATGGGGCTATGAAAAATTAACAGCATTAACGCTTGCCGAGAACAAGTTTCTGCGTAATCTTACTGGTATTCCAAAGAGTACCCCGATGAAGCCATTGAGATATGATTTGGGCAGAAAGGCTATAGCAGATATGGCCAGATTGCGTCCTATTTTATATTGGCGCCGACTATGGGTAAACCCTGAGCTTGCTCATTATGTCAAAGGTTTTTTGGATGTCATTAAAATTGATGAATTCCACAAGATAATGTGGTTAAAGGAACTCTCCAAGACTCTGGTGGGAATGGGTATGCGGGGGCTATGGGATAACCCAGAGGCAACTTCATTTCCAACCAAAGACACTTTAAAAGAAAAGTATTGGGAATTGGTTGCGCATCGCACCTGGAATAGTGTTGATCCCTCTACTATGGAAGGTCGCTTCCTGGAGGCTAAACCTACACCCAGTTTAGAGTTATATTGGGATGTCATTACAAAACTCAGGGACAGAAAGCTCTATTTTCAGCTCAGAGCAGGATCTTCACCTTTAAGAACGCTGACCGGCAGGTGGGCTAGAGGTAATAGCAATATTTGTCCAGCATGCTTAACCGAAAAGGAGACCATTGCCCATTTTCTTTTTGTCTGTCCTACTTATACAATCCCTAGACGAGTCTGGCTAAAAGCTATGTGCATATCTCTAGGCACTAGAGATAGTGCAGTGGCATTACAATTAATTTGCACTAGTACTTTACAGGTTATCTCAGTAGCAGTTGCCAAATATCTGGAGTGGGCTTGGGCCATTAGGAAAAAACATTTGCTGTGATTACTTGGTTTATCCTTGGTGCACATATGAAATTATGAATTATAAGTGTATTAAGGTGCTAAGCAAGTTAGAGATCCCACCGATGGGCCTTTGCCAGCATTAACTGTGATAATATGAATTTGATGTCTGTCTTTTTAATTGTGCACCATTACCGATCGTCGAATATTTTACAAAATTTTGGGTATAGTTCAGTGAAAATGCTTTTTTATTCTCTTTATACTTTTTAAATAATGGAATGTTCATTTATTATTTTGCTTTTAAGAGTTTTTGCTTGAATAAAGCTAATTTGACTGACGTACTGACAATAGCAAATGCACCCTTTTCAGATGTGTATTTTCCTCTGTTTTGATTGGTTTGGTTTTAAAATGTTACAATAGATTCACATTATTTAGAGGAGGAGTGCAAAATTGTGTAATTTGCTTTTGAGTAATTATGAGAAATTACTGTAAAACCCCTCGAATCTATGCATACATTTTCAATTTGCAAATCTGTCATCTTGCCCTATATATTTTAGATTGAAATTCATCCTTGCATCCTCGTATCAAGTTTTCAGTAAGGGTGCAATTAACAAGAGCACCGTGAACAATAACTGCTCTCATTCTCTTATTCATGTGTGTTTTACTGCACGCTATCCCAAAAAGCACAATTTTCGGTATATTTTTTTTACTGCAAACAGTGCATAATTATGCAAAGTGGAGTAATGGCAAAATGTCAGGGATAAACCTAACAGGAAATTCATGAAATTAGGGAAATAATGCCAGCATATTTTACAATTTGGCAGAGGCATATTTATTTATAGACTTTTCCCAATGTTGTTATGGAGTCAGAATACTCTATTTTAAAATTACCCTTTATTAGTTTTCACCAATTGCGATTCTCCTATTAACATGACGAGAGAATCTGGATTTCATTAAAGACACGGAGGCTAACATTATGCATTAATCCTTTAATGCAGCTCACAAACACAGCCGCTACATCACAAAGGTAAGAATAAGAATTAGGTGACATCACAGTATCCATAAAGGCCAGGTGCCAAGGGAGATCAGCCTCTTTTAAATGCCTCGAGTGACAGGAGAAGTTGAAACTTGAGTAAAACTTGAACTTGAATGAAGAATTGGAGACCATCTCGAATTCCATGTAGATACATCAATTAGAATTGTCTGAAATGGAAAAAGGAGTAAATCAACGAGAAGGACAGAAAGGGTCTCAAACTACTCTTTTTAGACTTTACATTGTTAAGCTAAACTACACTTTAGACGTAGACAAGCTAATATAGCATATTTAGATCTTAAGCTGTGTAATATACATGATAAGCTGTCTAATATACTGTTATCTTAGAGATTGTGTGAACGCTTTTATCCCTACTCGGCTCCCATGCCTCTCGGTTACCTTTCGCTGTGACCCCCTCCCTAAAGACTTCCAATCTATGGTTGTCTCTTCTCACCTCTCGCTCTGCCATGTCCGTCTTTAGGACACTCTCACGCTTTCTCCTGCTGTCCTGCCATGTCTGCCTTTAAGGCACTCTCACGCTTTCTCCCGCTGTCCTATTATTGCTATTTTTACCCTAATTTCTTCTGAAAATGCCCGCTATGCTGACTCCTCTCGCTCGCGCTCAGGCACTCGCTCTGAAGCAACGAACGCCTAGACACTGAGGAATGACCCTCGGCAGCGGTAGCGCAGCGCGCCCCGCCTCCTAAGGGTCTTTCCTCTTTCCCTCGAGCCCTCTGTAGCTCGAGCGCGTCGGTTTCCCTGTTGCGCTCTCCACAACACGGGGATCAGCTGTTACTAGACGCTTAACACCATTGAGTGGCAAACGGGGCATTATTAGCTTTATTTTTACTTTGGACTCCTCCTATATACATAAATAAAATAATAAAAAAGGGAAAAGAAGCAAGTTAACTTTGTGTATCCTATATTATCACTTTGCTTTACCCTCATGTCTGATATGGAGAGTGAAGACGCTACAGCTTCTTCCCCTTCTCACAATAGTGACGCTTTCAAAAACTTTTTCAAAAAAGAAATGAGAGCATGCATGCTTGATACTTTTAACGAGGTAATGTCTCATAAAAGGACTCTCTGTGACCCTGGGCAACACCCTAACAACCCTACAAAACTTAAAGCACCTTGGAAAACCAAGCACACTATGGATAGTTGTGCGGGGAACTTTGGAGGTCCAAGCACCTCTCTGGATTTGGGAAGCCTTAGCGCTCCAAGAGGCATTGGTGCCCCTCACGGCACAACTAGGTTGGGTACCCCTGGCGGTACAACTTTGGAAGGTGTCCTAAGCGGCACAAGTGGTGATGGTGCTAGTGCTCATTCTGATACCTACTCTGACGTAGAGGAGACTTTCGGGGAACCCTACGACGAGTTTGTTTTCGACCCTAACGATTACTTTTCCAATGACTCTGACCCCAACTCTTTTTCCGAGCTGGACCCCCTCCCTCCTCCAAGGATGCCATCCTTGACCCCCTAGGGGGAGAGATGTTTTCTCCTGTGAATATCTCACGCCCTAACAGCTCTAAATGGTCCCCCCAGGAACATGTCAGCAAGTTTATAACCAAATGGCTAAGAAACTCCGTGGAAACTGATGCAAGGAACATTATGCGAGCTGAGTGCCCGAGACCATCTATTGGGGATAAGGTCTGCCAGACCCCCAACCTTGACCCAGACCTCATTAAATTTCTTTTCAAACTGGGAAAAGACCCAAGAAAAGGGCTCGAAAGAGCATTTAAATCCTGCCAGGACCGTCTTCTAGACATGCTAGGCCCTCTCACCAAAATCCTTGATCTTGCTGAGGAATCCTTTATTTCAGATACTCCCCTTGACACTGCGCTCATCAGGGGTTGGAGCCAGAGAGTTATCGTTCTCTTAGGGAACACCAATTCAAGCCTGAACATGATAAGGAGGAAAACTGTCCTAAACAGAATTAACCCCAAACTTGGTGACCTTGCTGACAAGGAGCCTTCTTCCGAGCCCCAAGGCCTACTTTTCGGGCAAGACATGATTAAGTCAATTGGCAGATATGTTGCGACTTTTACGGCTCTTGATAGGGCTCAAAGCAACCTGAAAAAAGTCTTCCCTTCTAATGTTTTTGGTCAGGCCGGAAGAAAGGGCCGTTCTTCCGGCCGTGCCAACTTCCGGCCCTATAACTCCGGCAGAGGAAGAGGTGGTGCAGGAAGAGGATACTACCCCTCTAACAAACAGTTCTACCCCCAACGAGGAGGTCGTGGTTCCCGAGGCAGAGGCTTCTCCTCCCGTGGAGCACCTAATACCAACACCTCAAGTAAGTGCCCTCCTTTCTCCTTCCCCAGGAGGCGGTCTCCCTGGCAAAGCCCTAGGCCACAGCTCGGAGCTGCTGGGAGTGCCAGCAAGTGCCACAGTTGTCCCCCCGGTCCTAAGGGGTCTGGGTGAACGTGCCTTTTGTTTTCTTTGCTACATTCCGCCGCACTGCTTTTCTCGGACCCGAGCAGCCCTTTTGAGATCATAGCCCTGTAACTTATGGTTGGGGAGTAACATTATGGTATAGAGTGTACAAGAAGCACAGGAATGCTGCGCTTGATGACTCTATGGTACTCTTAGTTGTCCCCTCGTAACAGAGGGTGATTTATGTGTTTTGTCCTCATTACGTGCTGCATGTTTCATTCAGGATGAGATGTTGGTTTGTGCCCTGTACTGTCAGGATAACGAGTAACATGGAATTTGACAGTATAAAACGCACAGTAGTGATATTGTTATGACCAGTGCTTAATGTGTAAACAATTAAGTGCCGGAGCCCATTTCAAAGGGCAACTTCTGCCTGGACCACCCGTTGCCCCTGCTAGCACTGCCAATAACAGCACAAATATAACTACTAGCCATCACACTCCTACAAGTGTGACAATTCATACTATTCCAGGCTCACAAAGCTATTAGAATTGCTTGGGTGGCAGGTTTGAGTCATTTTAATGTACATTGAATAAATAAACAACTGTTGCTGTGCTCATCTCTAAATTACAATCAGTGGCACCATGTGGCAGTATGTGATAAGTGAACAACACAAGGAACCTGGGGTCTAAGAGCCAACACTATGGCCCTCAAGCTGTGCTTTCACAAGGGTAAAGTGGTATCTAAGTTACCAAAACAGGCAGGGGACAAGAAATTATATCTAACAACATGAAAAGAATGTCTATTGTGAATGAAAGCATTCAGCCCACGTGATTTGGATAGCCATCAACTCATCTGTGTTATCATTATTATCATTTGGTCAACCAGTAATTGTAATGGTAAGTCTCTTGATCATAGAGACCTCCAAACAACAAGCTGTGGGCCGAATTGACAATCACTCAGGGTAGTACAAAACAACTCAGTCGTTGATTGCCATGAAGTGCAGTACAAAACAAAAGAATAAGTGGTGGGTTAACATAGAATGTTGTGGCATGAAACATAAGAACCTTTTTATTTGGAATATAGACACAGCCCATACGCTAAAAACAGAACAGTGCAAACAAGGCAGTTTCAACAAATAGCTGCCACAAAAAGGGCCAACATGTTTCAGCCAAACGGGCACAGAATCCCAAGGCTTTCTTCAGGGAACTCTGCTCTATAAATTCGCTACTGCGTACTAAATAATAATCCGTGAAAATTAAGTAATAATCAAAAACTAGAATGAATATCTGGTTGGAATCAATACAAGATGTGGATACAGATCCTCTGCATCAAGGAATGCAGATGGCATCTGCAATAAATGAAAAATCAAAAACAAATAATATAAACGTTCCATTCTTCAGTCAGAAACACTTTTAGCATATTTCAGATGTGAGTGTAAGAATTCAAATGCTCACCCAGCTTGACCGGGGACTGAACCTCACCTCACCTGGACCATGCTCAGGAATATGCGAGGTCCACTCTGTGGATAGTTAGAAGGAAGAGGAAACTATAGGATAGAGAAGAGGAGTGCTGTACACAAACCCATCTCCTACAACTACACTCCACTATGTCCCTCCACCCAAGCTCTACACCCACAGAGAAAGGTAAAATCAAAAGGAACTGCTGGTGACTCCTCAAACACCTAGGAAGACAAAGCACTGACTCCCAGCGCTAAATGTTCTTTATGTGAAAAAACCCTCTAAAAGCAACCTTGCTAAAAAGAGCCTTTCAGATAGTGTTTCCAAAGAGTTTGTATGACTTTGTAGTCTGGGAGTCCCTTATGCCCATAGCTATTCTACTCCGGTATAATTACCCGATGGTCAAAAGGTAACTATAACTGAATTTACCCAGGGGATAGAAGATACCTCTACCCCTAAAAAACATAGGCATTCAACATAGGTTCTAACCACCTATCCGTCGTTGCCTCAAGGACTACACTGAGTCTAGGGTGAGGCACCGTTCTCTACAGGAAGCTCATATTATTAGGACCCTTCGTGTACCGCCCACATCCAAGAGGCAAGCCCTGTGTGTTCTATTGTACTTACAGGGCTCATTAGTTTGCTTGCCAGAGTTATTCAAGTCCCATTTTTCTGTAAAGAAGCTAACACTCGCTTCTGAACATAGCGCTTTCTGCGTACTGTTTCATCTCAGAGAACCAGCACATCGAACTACAATGTGACGTCATCAAAGATGGAGCTAGTAGTTCCGATGCAACCCTCATCACAATCGTAGTTCAGCTAACTACACTATGTGTTTTAATATATTGCGTTAGCATCCGAAGCTCCCTTGTTCTATTTCCTTAGTTCTTAAAAAATGCCCATTTATGCTTGTAAATACGTAGCTCGTGGAGACTAGTCTTTATTCTCTATGATCGCGTGTTGGAACTACAATATGACGTCATCAAAGATGGCGCTTGTAGTTTGTTGAAGATAATCAAATCAAGCTACTATAATATAATGTAGACCGTGGTAGTATTATTCTGGGATCTACTGGTATAAAACTAATGTGTATATTGTGATATAGAATTATACACACCCCGTACAGATTAAATAGTTTTATAAGGTGTTATACAAGGGTAAAATGAACGAACAAACAACGGACAAACAACTGGGCAAAGCCACCCGTAGCATCACCTTTAGCTCTAAAATAAAGGTCACTCGACTTACTGGGGCATGTTTACTCATTCCCCGCCTCTGTGGAGTTACTGTGTCCTTAAACTACAAAGTGACGTCATTGCAAGTGGCGCCAGTAGTTCGTAGTCGCACTCTTGTTGCTCCTATATATTCTGGGATTATATCTTAGTGATTGCCTAGACCTTTAAACTTTAGTGTGGTGATCTATTAGTATACATTATCTGCTGCACTCCAACACACAGCTCATATGTTTGTACAAAATGACGTCATTGCAAATGGTGCCAATCGTTCGTAGTCGCACTCTTGTTGCTCATATATATTATGGGAACATATCTAAGCGAATACCTAGACCTTAAAACTTTAGTGTTGAAATCTACTTACATACATTGTCTGTTGCACTCAAACATGCAACTCATATGTGGCCAGATCGCTTACTACGTCTCTGTACCTAATCTATATGCCCCCTGTGTTGGTAATCATATCTATAGACCTCCTATATATGCTCATTATAGGTATTGGTGTTGTGGATGTAACTGAGATGTTTACAAGGTTGACCACAGTATATCGTCATTAAGGCCAAGAGTGTCCGTGCGAAGCTTGAATATCCATTTTTGCTCCTTGATGAACAGATATCTAGAGACATTGCTTATATGTGAAGGTATCATTGGCTTTTCCAATTTTGTCCATTGGAAATCTTCCTCACCATGCTGTTTATCTACAAAATGTTTTGGGAGACTTGTCATCGTTTTTTTGCATCAAAAGGAGCTCTTGTTGTTCCGAGCATCCTTAGGCGCACCTTACGTGTCGTCATTCCCACGTATCTAGTGGAACAGGGACAGGTTAACAGGTAGATCAAATTATCACTGTTACAATTTGTAAAGTAGACCTGTTCCTAAGGGCGATCAGTCCCTATGTCCACGGTAGTAGTATGTTTAGTTTGTGTACATATTGAACAATTGCTACACGGGTGATGTCCCACTGCCGCTGGAAGGTCCCATAAGGTACCTAACATTCTCTTTGGCACCTCCTTCGGATGCATGTGGACTAGCCTGTCACGTATACTGCTTGCCCTCTTGAATGAAAAGAGTGGTTGAGCTATCTTGTCACTGCTGTGATTGAGAACTCGCCAATGTCGGCGGACAACATTCGGGATTTCATTAGCTTTCGTACTAAAAGTACTTACAAATGTCAGCCCGCTGTAATGGAAGTTTGGGTACCGGAGGTTCCAATAGAGCCTCCCGATGATTATTTCTGGCTCGTTTGAATGATCGTTTGATCAAGGGTTTCGGATAATGTCTGGCAAATAGCTGTTGTGACAAGTTCTTGGCATGTATTTGGAAGGTCCCTTCTGTGGAACAATTTCTCCGCAACCGAAGAAATTGACCGCAAGGCAGATTGTCTCTAAGAGCCTTAGGATGTTGGCTCTCGTATTGTAATAGCGAGTTCCTTGCCATTGGTTTTCGGTACAACTCACTTTGTAAGCCTCCCATAGAGGCATAGATGGATAGGTCGAGGAACCGTAGTCTTTCCTTGTTGATCTCAACCGTAAAGTTGAGATATTCATTTCTAGTGTTGAGCCATTGGTGGAACGCCATAATTGACTCATAGTCACCTCGCCAAACCACCAGCACATCATTGATGTATCGTTTCCACCACCGGATGGACGTGAAGAAAGGGTTGGTGGAAGTAAGCACATGTTGTTGTTCAAATTGATGTACATAGAGGTTTGCCAGGATCGGCGCAAAAACGCTCCCCATGCTAGTCCCGGATCTTTGAAGATAAATAGTATCTTCAAATCGAAAGAAATGATCTTTCATGGCCAATTTAGCCAAGGCCATGATGAAGGGTACAGGAGTTATAGTGTCCAACTCAGTTGCCCCCAGGATGGATGTTATGACTTCCAAGGTCTCATCCTGGGGAATTGATGTACACAGGGACTCTACATCGAAAGAGACTAAAAAGTCTCTTTCGGATTCAAACTCAATATCAGGAAATACTCTGAGCACATCCTTAGTATCCTGCAAGTATGTAGGCATACGTTGTACAATGGGCCTAAGGAAATAATCTACAAATGTAAAATAAAGGTTCCAGAACAGATCCTTGACCCAAAATTATAGGTCTTCCTGGGGCGGCCTCTGCTGCTTATGCACTTTGGCAGGATGTAAAAATACAGCATCACCGGGTATTTTGTCTGTAGGAAATGTGCCGCACGTGCCGCGATCCACCCCTCACTGAGGCCTTCCTCCACTAGTGTGCTAATCTGTCCCATGAGGTCATTGGTTGGATCATGTTTAAGAGGTTCATATGTCTGTCTATTGCCTAGTTGACGAAGACATTCAGCCCTGTAGTCCGTGGTGTCTAGGATCACGACCGAACCGCCCTTATCGGGTGGTTTGATTGTGATTGATTGATCTTTCGACAGAGTGTTGAGGGCTACATGTTCTTCTTTAGATAGATTTTTATAGGTACAGTGTTCTGTTTCCCATAACTTGGCAATATCCTCCTTCACTGCTTTCTCAAATACTAAGACTTGAAGTGGTACTGAATGTGTAGGGGGATAGAAAGTAGACTGAAGCTTAAGACCAGTATTGTCATCATAATCTTCCCCAAGTTCCACCTGTTTAATTGTTGCTGTTCTCATCTCTAAATTACAATCAGTGCCACCATGTGGCAGTATGTGATAAGTGCCATTGTTGAGAATCAAGTGCCGGAGTCTAGCACCGGAAACCACCGGCCTAAATTAAGCACTGGTTATTATGTGAGCAACTTATAGGCATGGTTTCAGCACACTACATGTGTTATGACAATTGCCCTTTGGTAAAGTGATTTTTATGGTCTATGTAACAACATGGCATGTGCTAGTGGGATAATGATTAATGGGATTGTGGTCTAATGTGTTTTATGTGCAATACAAGGAATATTTTTATATACCCTTGTATAGAGTTTCTTTTTTAGTGGTGTGCCTTATGTGTCACTGGTGTATGTTTGTTGCGCAAACGCTTTGCACATTGCTTGTAGGATAAGCCTGACTACTCTGCCAAGCTACCAAGTGGGTGAGCAGGGGTTATCTTGGGTGTGTAACTCCCTTACCCTGACTAGAGTGGTGAGTTCTACCTGGCTTAGGTTTACACCCTAGCCAACCAGACACCCCATTTCTAACATTGGTGATCAGCAGTGAGGAAAGGACTTGCGTTTGCTCAGTACCACAGTGACTCATTGTTGCACTACAAACTCTACACTCAGACAATCATGTGTTTTGTTTTAGATCATAATTGTCTCTCATTAGTCATTTTTCATTGTTGTGGAGCCCTGCTTCAGCGGTTACGCCTAGGAATCTTGCACTGCACTTGTGTGTTAGTACCTGGCCAACATGAAATTTGCCTTTAACCTACATGGTCTCTGGGAATACAGTCTGCATGAGCTAGAGGGATACTGCAGGGAGAGGAAAATAATAGTGACTGCAGAAGACACCAAGTTATGCCTTCAGAAAGTCATACTCAGGTGGCAAGATGACAGATGGGAAAAGGTAACAGTAACAGATCCCTGAAGAGGTGTCAATAGAGATCCAGGAGGGTCATGGTCCTGAGGGAGACCCTGAGATTAGGTAGGACTCTGAGTGGGAGGGTTCCCAGTCCATACCCCTGGAGGGCGGTGACCCTTGAGAGTCTGAACAGGAAGGAGAAAATGACTGGGCAGGGACGACAGTCAGTAGAGTGGACCCTGTGGAGAACGATAACACAAACCCAAAATACCACATTTGTACTTTTACTTGCTGCTAATATCTTTTGAAATATTTATAGGGTTCATTTACAACTATTTAAACGTTTTTGTTCCCTTGAAAATATTTTAGATTCTACTTTTCTTTCACACTATTTGTACCTGAGAAGCGTTGTAACTTGGGTTACTCCTATTAGAAGTGCCAATAGACATAATACACTTGTCGTTGGCAAACGGGATATCCGTCAAGTCTGTGACGTAGTAACCAGTCCACCGAACTATAAACCAGGATCTTAGTTCCCATTACAAATGTTCATCACCTTGCAGTAGAAGAAGACAACTTCAAATGCTAATCTCCATACTAAAAGAATAAGCAACAATAAGTCAGAAGGCTTTGCCTGACCTCTGACCTCTGTCTTCAGAACGCACAGCAAATGCAATATGATAACATTTTGTAAAGGCCTCTTTGTTCCTCATTCTCTTCCTGATGCCCTGCAAGGTTAATTTAGGGGTACTGTAGCCCCCACCCACCCCTCCTTCCAGCGCTCCTAATCACATCTGGAAATTCGTATTCCAAGTGAATATTTTTCTTAATTGTGGATTCATTTTACAGAGATTTTGAATCTAGCAAAAAGTCGTAATAACTATGTGAAAAGCCAATACTTAAAAATGTTTGTAACTGAGTTTTAAACTATAGGTTTGACCTAATGTGTTTTCTCAGTGATTAGTTGCAAATGTGTTGAAAGGCATGGTACTGGAGCGTGTCCGGTGTGGCAGAAGCAAAGCAGGTTACTTCATTGAACGTGCCTTCACCGGGAGCATTGCATGTTCAGACAGTGGCACACCAGCAAAAAGAATGAGACTTACACTTAACACTGCTACAGTCATCACTGCTTTGCAAAGCTTGCAAATACTAGCCGTTGCATTGCATCCCAGAAAACTGAGAATCATGCAGGGTAGCACAAGAAACAGTACTGCCAACGGACCAGAGAGTACACATGGGAAGCAGTCTTTTGAGTGAGACAAAATGTTGTGTGACTTTCTGGAAGTATTTCCAAAGAAACCCATTGCTTGGCTAACCTTGAGCTCATCACAGGACTTACACTGCGCTGTGGGTACCCTTCAGATTGCCTGACCAGATTCACTTATTTTTTCTTTTTCCCATTTCTACAATATTGTATATATATATATTACCTACTGGCGGTCGCCAGTAGGTATATATAGTTCGGATTTTTTCCCTATGGGATTTTTGAAAATTCTATGTCTAATAACTTTGGCGTTTGTGGACGGAATCGGCTGAAATTTTCAGGAAAATGGCACATTTTGTTTCTGAGCAGCCCTTGAGAATTTGGGGGGGTTTTGTCTTGGGGGGGCCGAGAAAAAAGGGGGGTCCCAAAACACGTTTTTCCCATGTTAATTTCCATAGGGCGGTTGGACTCACTTTTAGCTCGAACGGCTGAATGGATTTGCACGAAACTTGGCAAAATTGTAGGGACTGTTAGCCCGATGTGCCTTTGCTAGGTCTCAATATATGTGCTCCAGTAGTTTTGGAGAAATTAACGTTTAAAACAAGATATATATCTGTAACAGCGCTCCAGGCTGCGCTCCGGTTCGCTTACTTTTCGGGAAACGGAACTTTGAGCGCAGAAAGCTGATTGGCTCTCCGGTGTCTGTCAACATTCTAAACAGTCCGGAGCGGCCGCCATCTTATCTCTCGGTAGGATCGAGAGAGAAGAAGAGGTGAAAAACGAAGGGGGAATTTAATGAAAGGGGGCAAGGTATACCCATCTTGACCCCCTAGGAATGTTGTTGGGGTTATTAAAGGGTCCCGTGAGGAAAATAAAAAAAAATGATTTTTCACGGTAGAAGCGCTTCACGGGCCGCGAACTGGGCCGCAAACTGGTAGCGAAACAGGAATTCGCCATTTTGTGATTCGTTTTAATTAAATTACTAGGTATAAGGGGGTGCGGGAGACGTATCCTAATCCCCTATGTTTCATGAGGGTGGCTGAGGAGGCTCATATATGTTGATACATCTCTTCCAGCGGCTGTGCGTGAGCTTTTTATTTTTTTTGCTGCGTGACGTCTGTTAACGTTCGATTCGATGGAAATCAGGAAGTGTTGACCGCCAATTTGTCACTGCGATAAAATATTTTGTTATAAATGAATCCTTATTGATAAACATTGTCTGCGCCATCTTGCCTTTTTTCCAATGCCACAATTTTGTCGTGCACGGCAGCCATTTTAGATGCCAGGCTGGTCCCAGGCTATCACCTACCCCTGCGGATGTAGTTTATGGCCCCAGCTGTAGAGAATCCAGACATGCCAACCCTCCTGATTCAGGCGTGAGACTACTGATTTCAGTGCTAGTCTCCCGCCTCCCGATTTCTGCAAGCAAAAACCCGGGGGCATATTACCAACAACTAGCGATAATTTTTGTCTCTAACTTGTTTAGAGACAAAAATTATCGCCGCACATCGGCGATTTTTATCGCAGATAAACCTTGCTATTAGCAAGGTTTATCGCAAATGCGATAAAAAACGGCCGCAATGCATGAATATCGCTGAAAAGTCAGCGATATTCATGTATTATCGAGCAAATGCTCTTAGCCATGTTATCCACCTCCCATTGGATAACATGGCTAAGAACTGCTCAGGGCACTATCACTGACATGCAAAGCGGGGCCCACGATGGTCGCTATCTCCTTTTAGCTGTCACTAACTGGTGTTAGCGACAGCTTGGTAATAGGGAGATAATTTTATCTCCGCTTTCTTGGCTTTTAAAGCCAAAAAAGCGGAGATAAACCCCCTTGATAATATGCCCCATGATTCCTCGGGGGTTTCAGCTGACAGGGCTTGGTATTGTGTTACGTGGTAATTCTTCCAGGAAACGTCAGAGGGTCGATGCAGGGGTTCTAGAAGGGGTGATAAACCATTTAAGCCTCATAAACAAGCGCATGGTCTTTTAAAGATCTGTGAAGTACTCGGGGCGGCGGTGTGTGTGTGTCCTCTTTCAGGAGCGGGCGGGGGGGGGGGGAATGCCAGCAACTTCCAGGCTAGGCAGTGTTCAACACTTGCATCACCCTTTCTCTGCCTGCTATTGCGCTCCATGCTTCGGAAAGGTAAGAAAAAGAACGTGCATTTGAGTTTGAAATGTCCGATCCTGTAGCAGTACACTTGCAAAGCCCACACATGACAATAACCCGATTCAAGGCCCCATTCACCCGTTTTAAAAAAAATATATAACACTCCAACAAAGTAACATTATAAAACTTTATTAACTTTTAAATATAATGAACGGAACAAAAACTGTAAAAACATTTAAACATTTTTCACCAAAAAAGCAACAATTGTCAGAAGCTGTCTTTTGTGCGAATAGTCCCAAGGCAGCACAACGTGCTGAGTTCTGGACGGCACCCAGGTGATGTCGCCTGGTTGCGCACTGGTTTTGGTATCCTACAATGCTGCTCCGAAAATTGGCGTGGGGCATCCCGGGTGGTGCGGGGGGAGGCCTCGTCAGTAGCGGTCTGTTGTGCGAATAGTCCCAAGGCAGCAGAACGCGCTGAGATGTTGATGGCACCCAGGTAATGTCCAGTAAACTGCCGCACTGGTTTTGGTATCCTACAATGCTGCTCCGAAAATTGGCGTGGGGCGGCCCGGGGGGGGGGGGGGCGTGGGGGAGGCGGCGTGAACGGGCCTTCCCAGGTGGCGGCCATCCAGCTGAGTTGCGCCCGCTCTTGCGGCTACAGCGTCTCGCTCACCATGTTGTTGAGTTGCTCCCACTCTTGCAGTGCAGCGATAGGCGGCTGCCACATGACTCTTAAAATGGCGGACGGCTCTTCGGTTTTGGGCCTGGTCCACTAAAATGGCCCTGGGACACCTTGGAACTCGGACGCTTGCCTGCTAGGGCTTGGGCTCCATTCTCGAAAAGCTTCCCCTCAGCCGTGAAGATTCTACAAAAGTCTTGGGGGCCCTCGACTCCCGCAGGCTTCCGGTGGGGAGCGGCTGCCATGATTGCTCGCGGAATGACCACGACGGAGCCACGAGATGGTGGTGCTCTCATGCTGACGCCAGCTTCAGTCTGAAACATCCAGAAACAAGGTGGGGCTTTCATCGTTTGGGAAAAAAAAAATTTCTAAACCAATGAAAAGTGTTATTTTTAGGTCATATGACCAAGCCTTCCATCTTTAGGAAACCAAAAGTAAAATGAACCAATGAAAAGTTTTATAAACAAGTCACATGACCTGTTATGTGGCATAGGGCTACAAAAAGCGTAGAAAATCCGTTGGCACGTGAGGCAGCGTCAGTAGCGGACCGATGTGCGAATAGGCCGAAGGCAGCACAACGCGCTGAGATCCGGATGGCAACGAGGTGGTGTCCAGCAAATTGCCGCACTGGTGTGGCCATCCTACAATGCTGCGCCGAAAGTCGGCGTGGGGCGCCCCGTTGGCCTGTGAGGTCGCGTCAGTCAGTGGGGGCTGTGCGTCACCCCCAAGATGGAGGCTCCTCGGCTGCAGTGCGGCGCCCCTTAGCGTTTCACTCGCCGTCCAACTGAGTTGCGTCCGCACTTGCGGCTACAGTAGGCCGAAGGCAGCACAACGCACCGAGATCCGGATGGCACCGAGGTGGTGTCCAGCAAATTGCCGCACTGGTGTGGCCATCCTACAATGCTGCGCCGAAAGACGGCGTGTCCAGCTGAGTTGCGGTCACTCTTGCGGTACGGTGACTCGAACGCGCCGAGATCCGGATGGCAC
Organism: Lissotriton vulgaris; assembly: GCF_964263255.1. NCBI lineage: Eukaryota > Metazoa > Chordata > Amphibia > Caudata > Salamandridae > Lissotriton > Lissotriton vulgaris. The sequence continues at coordinate 1,618,283,007 of NC_141694.1, forward strand.
CGAGGTGGTGTCCAGCAAGTTGCCGCACTGGTGTGGCCATCCTACAATGCTGCGCCGAAAGTCGGCGTGGGGTGCCCCGTTGGCTTATGAGGTGATGTCAGTAGTGGACCGATGTGTAAATAGGTCGGAACCAGCACAAGGGGCCAAGATCCGAATGGCAAGTCCTGGATGTTGAGTGCCATAGTTGAGAGTTCTGAGCAGTGCTTGTAAGACTATCTGAAGTTTATTATAAGAATCAGACTAAGTTGAAGACTGTCTGAAGCTTATTTGCACCTTTTGCAGCTTCACTATTGCCCAAGGTGGTGTCCAGCAAATTGCTGCACTGGTGTGGCCATCCTACAATGCTGCGCCGAAAGACGGCGTGTTCAGCTGAGTTCCGGTCACTCTTGCGGTACAGTGACTCGAACGCGCCGAGATCCGGATGGCACCGAGGTGGTGTCCAGCAAGTTGCCGCACTGGTATGGCCATCCTACAATGCTGCGCCAAAAGACGGCGTGACCAGCTGAGTTCCGGTCACTCTTGCGGTACAGTGACTCGAACGCGCCGAGATCCGGATGGCACCGAGGTGGTGTCCAGCAAGTTGCCGCACTGGTGTGGCCATCCTACAATGCTGCGCCGAAAGTCAGTGTGGGGTGCCCCGTTGGCTTATGAGGTGATGTCAGTAGTGGACCGATGTGTGAATAGGTCGGAACCAGCACAAGGCGCCCTGCACTGTTGAGCTTTTTTCAATGCCTGTTTTTTGTTGTTTCCCCTCCATCAAAAACAACAAAAAAAATATAAAACTGTGCAAAAATACAAAAAAATGTTTAGACAAGCAGTGCTTGTAAGACTGTCTGAAGCTCTTTTGCACCTGCTGCAGCTTCACTATTGCCCTGGTGTGGCGAAAGATCGCCCATGACATAGGCGGCCGGCTCCCGAGGTCCGGCGGAACTTTTTTCCTTTTCCTTTCTGCTTGTCCCACAATCCGTTTCACCTGAAGACACGACCAGGTTCCTGAATGTGTGCAGGGGGACGCTATTGATTGAATGAAAATGGTGACTTGACACAAAGCTGACTCAAGCGTTGCTGTTGATGCTATACAGACAAAAATTGGTTTTCAGTTTGTACATTCTTCAGGATTTTTTTTTCCATCCAAGGATGATTGAGAGTTTGTAGAAAAATGGCTTCAGATTTTCCACATATTACTCTTCAACATTCTTCCTAAATGTAACAATGTGAGACTCACTAGGAGAACGGCTGTTTAACTTTGCTTTCAAAATGCTGCCAACAATATTTTTTGAATGGAAGACACCATCTTGTAGCATAAAGGGCCGAAAGGGGTTCTGGTCTGGCCGATTGTTGGTGGAGACATTTTGACTATATCTTGGACCTGCCCGGCCTCGCCCAAAATGGCGCCGGTATAAATGGGACTCGTAACTCCTTGCCCGCAAATGTATATCTAGAAAATTTTATTGTAAGTGGCCCTGTCTTATTTTAATTACAAAATGTACGTCCACCGATTCCGCAACTGTTAGACACCTTAGTTCTTGCAACCTAATGGCCCGCTCGTTACGTTCCTCTACAGTGTAAATGTCTCCTCATCATATACGATTTCAGTTTGCTCTGTGGCCGGCCCACGTGGTTATAGGCCCGTATTTGTATACTGACATTTTCACAATAAAGGTTTTTAAAACAAAACACGGTAGTAGTATTTAGATTGGTAAAGTTTTTACTTTTAGTCACTGTTTTCAAATCAGTAAAAGGCAAGTGAAATAAAGCAGTCCAATTACATGACGGATAAAAGGTATAATATGTAGGAACGCAGTAAAGATAAATGGTCAAGGGCAGTTGTGTTTTCCACTCCTGCAACATAAAGTGATCGATAAGAATCTGATAATCAGGCGTATCGGCTACTAAGACAGCAGGCCGAGTCTCTTTTACTCAACGGCTCCGTCATGGAATGAAGAAACGCCCTTTTTCTCGAAAAAGGAATATATTTTACTTGCAGGACAGTTGTAAATTTTCCGGGAAAGTACATTAGCCTGGAATATTATAACATATATGTTTAAAAAAAAATAATGTTCGAAAACAATAAAAAGCGTAATTTTTAGGTCATATGACCAAGCTTTTGATCATTAAAATAACAAAAGTAAAATGAACCAATGTAAAGTTTTATTAACAAGTCACATGACCTGTTATGCTTACGTTACGCGCTGCGCGCCGCGCCCCGGATCACTTCCGGGTGCGCTAACGCGGCGTGTCATAAAACGCATTACGCGACAACGTAGGTCAAGAATATAGTCAAAAAAACACAACCCCTTTCAGCAGTCCAAAAAGTTCTGTTAAATGACAACAGAGGGGACAGGCAACAAGAACCATCAGTCAAAGAGGGGAGGGAAAGTTCTTCTCTTCCGGGTCATGTTGGGGCGCTACCGGAACTGATCGAATTGGTAGACTACAGTGTTTCTGGATGTTTCAGACTAAAGCTGGCGTCAGCATGAGAGCACTACCATCTCGTAGCTCCGTCGTGGCCATTTCACGAGCAGACATGGCAGCCGCTCCCCACCAGAAGCCTGCGGGAGTCGGGGGCCCCCAAGACTTTTGTAGAATCTTCAAGGCTGAGGGGACGCTTTCGAGAATGGGACCCAAGCCCTATCAGGGAAGCGTCCGAGTTCCAAGGTGTCCCAGGGCCATTTTAGTGGACCAGGCCTAAAACCGAAGAGCCGGCCGCCATTTTGAGAGTCCTGTGGCAGCCGCCTATCGCTGCACCGCAAGAGCGGGAGCAACTTAACTACATGGTGAGCGAGACGCTGTAGTCGCAAGAGCGGGCGGTAAACAGCTGAATGGCGGAAGAGGCACAGTGTGGCAAAAGCGGGCGGAATGGCAACTAAAACGGTAAAGGGGCGCCCCACTACAGCGTGTCTTCAGGTCAAACGGATTGTGGGACAAAGTCCAGAATAGAAGAGTCATCAAAAGGCAAAAAGTTCCGCCGGACCCCGGGAGCCGGCCGCCTATGTCGGGGGCGATCTCAGGCTACACCAGTGCTATAAGACTTGGGGAGAGGGTCGGAGCCAAGCGTCTTCTCCGAGTCCGTGCCATCACACCGCCCCTCCGGGGCCTCCGTCAAGCGGTTTAGGGAGGTACCATATAACATTGTTTTCAAATGCAGTCAGGTCCACAAACGACCCTCACTTACTTTGAGAATAGTGAAGCTGCAATAGGTGGAAATAAGCTTCAGACAGTCTTACAAGCACTGCTTTTGTAAACATTTTTTGATTTTTTTGTATTTTTGCACAGTTTTATATATTTTTTTGTTTTTGATGGAGGGGAAACAACAAAGCACAGGCATTGAAAAAGGCTCAAACTCAGAACTCTGAACTATGGCACCCAACATCCAGGACTTTTCATCCGGATCTTGGCGCCTTGTGCTACTTCCGACCTATTCACACATCGGTCCACTACTGACATCATCTTATAAACCAACGTTATGTAAATAGTTATTTAATAAAATGTTTTACCCTGTTTCTTTGCTGGTGTGTTGTCTATATTTTTAATATTTGCATAGGGTTTGTCGTTATTTTGGGCGGGATGGGTGACGGAGCCGAGCTGTCTTGCAGCCCTCATGGTGTGGAGCTCAGTTCATCTCACTAGTTTCGTATTTCTCATGAGGGGTTGTGGTTAATGTTTCTATTTTAGCGAGGTCAAAAAGAGATCCCATTAGTGGCCTACTGATTTTGCTCGATTCCATTTGTTTTTTTAAACGATTTTTCACTATCTGCAAAGACTAAACAGAGTATTGCGACTCTGTGCTTGTTTGTAAATAGAGAATGAACCAAAGAGAACCAATTCTAAAACAGTAAATGCTTGGATAACAATCAATCAAATGGAGAGAGAAGCAGGCACGACGGATTACAACGGGGCAAAGTCCTGCGTTAACTACCCTTCACTATCTACAAAGAGAGAGTATTCCTAAGAGAAAAGAGAGGGGAAGGGGGGTGCAGCGTTCAAAGCACATCAGCGTGCATAAATACGAAAATGTTTTTATCTATCACGTACTTGACATTTTAAAGCTTTTCATATTTGCTATTAAAAAACCATTGAAATTCACTGAAAAAACCATAGGTTATAGTCTATATATAGTTAGGAATTTGCATTTACAAAACCTTGAAAATTCAATGAAAAAACCATTGGTTTTAGGCCATATATAGTTAGGGATTTGCATTTACAAAACCTTATTTTACTCGCATAAAACCATTGAAATTCCATATATAGTTAGATGCGCTAACTATATATCGCGCACCCGCAATCCACTGCTGATGATGTCACATATTACATCCTTCATGACATGGTTAGTGACATCACTGATGACATCACTGATGACATCTCAAATGACATCACTGATGACATCACTGATAACATCTCATTTGACATTACTGATCACATCACTGATGATATCATTCATGTGATAATACGATGAACCTCTTCAGACTCTAATATAACCTTAGATACAATCAGTGTAAACAGACACTCACAGACTGTCACTCATCCATGGAGTTACTCACACACCTAGTCAGTCATGCAAAGAATCAATCACACCTCCATTTCCTCAACTATACAGTTATACACACCTTACTTATTCAAACATATACTAACACATATTTTCTCTCTTATACAATCCCTGATACAAGTTCACAATGATCCATACAGCCACTCACACATTCACTGGCTCTTATGCACAGTTATTTATATATGTCAACTCTCACATGTACTATGTTTTACATATGTACTTACTTTGACATGTAGCACTGAGATATCCATTCACTCACCAATACACTCATGCACACAGTCAACCGCCCATACAGCTGTTTCCACATGCACTTTTGAAACCAATCATCTAGTGAATCAACTGCTCACACATCCATGCACAGAGTCCTACACCTCCCAACCACCCACACACACACTCAATCTCCCATACAAATACTTGGGCAACCAATCAATAACCCATATAGTTACTCATATAGCTACTTATCAACACATGCAACAGTTTACAGAACAACAGACATAATGATGCACAAATTAAGACAATTTAGTCACTAACCCATGCACTCAGTGAGACACATTTAATCACTCACTCATACAGTCAGTCATGCACCTACTAAATCCTTCATCCAGACACTTATACATCCACTCATTCTTCAATATGTAAGACATATTTTAACTTTACAGAAACATACAGTCACTGGATGTTGTCATCAGTGATGTCATCAGTGATGTCATTTGAGATGTCATCAGTGATGTCATCAGTGATGTCACTAACCATGTCATGAATGATGTAATATGTGACATCATCAGCAGTGGATTGCGGGTGCGCGATATATAGTTAGCGCATCTAACTATATATGGAATTTCAATGGTTTTATGCGAGTAAAATAAGGTTTTGTAAATACAAATCCCTAACTATATATGGCCTAAAACCAATGGTTTTTTCATTGAATTTTCAAGGTTTTGTAAATGCAAATTCCTAACTATATATAGACTATAACCTATGTTTTTTTCAGTGAATATATATATATATATATATATATATATATATATATATATATATATATATATATATATATATATGTTTAGAGGTAGGCATGGCCTTTGGATTTAATTGAAGCTATATATGTTATACGTACTTATAAGGACGTTTAGGCAGGTCTCATCATTCTTTGGACTATTGTTGTGTCATCCACATTTTTCTTCTGCACACTATAGCATAAAGTATGGGGCAGTTAATCAGACAATTCACCCATTGGTTAACTTCACTGTGAGTGACAACATTCTTTGCTTACATAAGAGGCACATCCACAGTAAAGACAAAGCAGGTCCTTTCATGCTAGAAGCTACAATGGCAGTGTCCTATGTAAAAATAAAAACTGTTTTACATCTTGACAATTTTGTTTTTATATATTGGTGAGGGTCAGGCAGGCCCCTAAATAATAAAGTTTTACATAAACAAGTTCTACAGTAAAGCAATAGACTACATACTCAATACCCCAGGATTACCTGGAATAACATTAAACATGCATTGCTTCTCAGCGAAAAAAGATTTAAATGTCTTACATGAGATATTTTTTAGGAAAAAAGGAATAAGTCTCTCTAATTCACGCCTATATGCAGCTTTAGAATGTAAAACATAATGTCATACATTTTCCGAAAAAGTAAAAGGGTAAGAAGAGATGGAGTGGGTGTTGGGTTAGTGACAGCAATCATGCTTTGTTGTAGCATGGATGGGCAGTCCTTTTAGTGGAATTCTCTCTAGATCACAAAGAGAGAGAGGGTTCTCTTGACCCTCTAGCATCAAAGACATAATCAGTATGCCAACCTGAGACAGAAATCCCACTGGACTGCATACTCCTGCAGCTTATTGAGCACTGCATGATTGGCATGATCTCCCCTATAAGGCCCTAGTACATAATAGGTCATGGGTATTTAAACTACCTTTAAGTCTCTAGTAAATAATAGGGCATGGTAGTTTAGAGGATAGCAGCCTTTCTGCACTTGCATGTGCGCACTGGTGAAGCCTAGTGTCAGTTTAAAAGCAGCCCTGTGCATGCCCTTGCACTGGTGCCAACACATCTGGGTAGTGCCAGTGCTGGTACACTTGAGCCATATAGCAAGGACACCTTCATGCATACAAATAATGTACACATGGGAATTTCCTCTTCCATGTGTGGTGCAGCATGCAGCACACATGGAGTGAGCTGAAATGCATAAGGACTAACTACATGTCTCCCAGTCTTGCCTGTTTAACATCGCATTTTCAGAGTTGTCAAATCTGACATATCCCTAGATATGTGGATCTGGAGCTGCATCAAAAGCTATGGATGTTGTGGTGGAACCTCTAACACAACACTAATTGTCCACCCCTTTGCTGTAGCGGACTGCTGTGGTAAAGCAAATCTGGACAAGGTGGTGTAAATCTACGGTAACTGGCTTTGCGGAACCCTGCAAATATGGGGATGTTAATCACACCACAGATGGAAGCCATTACAAAGACATCGGATAGATTGCAAATCCAAGTTTTCAGTTGTTTCCTAAAAGCATTCTCATGGGCTAGGAGTCTAAGTTCTTTGGGCATGATATTCCAAGCCTTTGATGCCAACACAGAGAGAGTCCTTTCCCCCTTCGTTTTATAATGGAATCTTGGGATGGTAATCAGGTTTCCACCTGAGGATCTCAGACTTCTTGGGGGATCATACCGTGTGTAGCGTCTTGAGAGGTACTTAGGTCCTGTCTTATTAAGGGCTCTGAAAGTTGTCAGCAGGATTTTGAATAGAATCCTCTTGTGAAAAGGCAACCAATGTAGAATCTTACGTGCAGCCGAGGCAGAGGACCTCCTTGGTAATTTAAGTACCAATCTGGCCGCTGCATGTTGCCCACTCTGTAATTTTTTCAACGTTTTTTATCCCGGCCATCAGGCCGTAACAATAAACCAAACCTGAAAGAATGAGGGCCACTGCCACCGTCTTTCTCGAATCAGTGGGCAGGAAATCGAAAAATTTATTTAGTGATTTAATGATACTAAAGCAACTTCCTGCCACATTCCTTACATGTTGGTCAAAAGAAAGAGCGGAGACAAACAAGACTCCCAGGTTGCTAGCTGTTTCCACTGAGTGAGGCGGCGCGCGCGAGTCCTCCGGCCACCACTCCTTAGGGCAAAAATGGACATCTTTACCCAGGGGTAGAATCTCCGTCTTATTGGCATTGCACTTTAGATGGTTATTGTAAAATGTGTAGAACCAAAGACATCTGACCAATGAAAGCCACATACACAACATATGTCACATGACATTGCCATTGACTGTTGCCAGGCATGCAACAGCTAAATAATTGGTTTAAATGCAGGTCAAATACCACTTAGCATCATTTTTTAACTGCGTTAGACATTACCATGACGTTTTCATAGCTGCAATAGAAAAAAACTAGCAAAGTACACAAGTTGTTAATGGAAAATCTAATCCAAACCATTAGCGGCAAAAACTTTAAAACAAACTACTCTCGACTGCCACCTCGAGTCGCCATGCAGTCTGTCAATTGATAGCCAGTTTCTGCGTATTTTGGCACTTGATATCATGCCAGCACTTCTTGCAGTTCAGCACTGTCCTCTTGACTTCTGCAATGTAGTTCACTTTGCTAACTATGGACTGCCATTTAGCGTTTTTGGTTCCCAGTGACACACTGGAGCTGACCAAGAGCCGGTTTTGGTGCTCCTTCACCTCCACAATCAGGATCTCATTCTCCTCCTAACTGAGGCCCTTATTTATGAGGGCTTGTGCCTCCATTGCATCACTTTTTTGTGATGCGGCGTAAACAATGCACCACACTGCGTCGGATTTACAAAGTGATGCATCTAGGCAGATGTGTCACTTTGTAAAGCCCTGCTCAACATCATACCTGCATCTGATATTTTGTATGCAGAGTGGGTGTTCTCAGGAAAAAAATGCCTTGTAGACATGACGCAGTAAAATCTGTGGGATTTCACTACGTCACTCCTACGACTTGGCTGTCTCTCAGCCCTTATGCTTGCTTCAAGCAGGCGTAAGGAGTGACGCAGGGCTTTTCACATGGGACTTGCCCATGTGACACATTGCAGGAGTTGCATCAGTTATCTGACACACTCTTGCAATGCATCTTTATTGCCCCACCAAATACGTCAGGATTCCTGACGTATCTCTTGAGTTCTTGCGACATGGAGCGCCGTACTGTAAATACGGCACATCCATGATGTTGCAAAGATGGTGCAATGAAAAGTCAAGCCTCATTGCTTTTCCCCAGCGATGCACCACTTTTCATAAATGAGGCCCTAAATCTGCATTTACTCTTCCCCTGGGACTCTGGCTGGTCTTCCTGGCTGTTGGAGGGTTTTCGGGGGCGTTGTTGACCTGTGCTGAACTTGGTCTTGGCTGCTCCATGCTGCCATCTGGTGTTTTTTTGCATTTTACTTAGAAGTGTATCTGTAAGCTCTTTTTGCCTCTAGACGCTGAAAAGTGACGCTGGGCTGAGTAACGTGAATTGACTGGCAGTCACTTTTTTCACGCTAACGTTTTTTTTCTATCGCCTTAATGCTAGTGTAAGTGACAATTTTCCAGCCGCTAGCTGACTCTAATGCCATGTAGCTACGTCTTGTAAATACGTTGCAAAAATAGTGTTAGGATTTGACAATCGGCAGCCGTACAAAAATTGCCGCTAAGCAACGTGAAAACTGCTTAGCAGCAATTCTTGTAAAAATGTCCCTTAGTGTTCTCCATATGGCCTACCCTAAGTAGATTTTCGTTATTTTTTTTCTCCAGCATCAGGATAGTTGCAGAAATTGTATAATATTTTACATCTCTCCACTCATTCATCCATGGCAGGAAGTAAGCGCGGGTCAAAGGTAATATACTTCAGCAGATCAATGTATGCGGAGTAAAGTCCTGAGTTAAGGTGGTTTCCACTAAAATGGGTATGTTTTCTAAGAGATTGAAGGAGTCAGTCTTTAGAGCCCATTGAGAAAGTGGCGGAAATTGCTGATTTGATGAAACCACAACAAGACCAATCGAAAAAAGATAGTTTGGAATATATAAAAAGTACTCCTCTAGAGGTATTTTAGGTAATCTTACATGTCTTTGTGAATTGGTACCAAAGCATTTAAATATGTAATACAATGGGAATAATTATTCAATATTCATATATAATTAGGGCTCCCAGTTTTTTGGTATTTATTTTTTTAACATTTCCGTTTGTATTTATCCATATTTTCTTTTTGGCCAACTGATTTTTTTTTGTGCTTAGAGAATAAATAGAGTCATAAAATTGTATATTCCTGAATTTATTTAGCTCATATATGTGCACCGATACATGGATTTTTGTTGCATAGTAACACATTGAGCAGCCACATATAACAAAACACTACACCCACAGGTACAAATTAGTGTTATACTACAAAATATATGTTATAATATGACTATATTAAGGAAATCTTAATCTGTTTTTATCTCCCTGTGTTTTCTATCTGCTCAGCTTTTGTCTGGAATTCATGAAAGACAGCATGGAGTGTCTCTCACAAGAAGCATACTCTTCAGTATTTTTCTGCATTTAAAAACAAATACAGACAGGAAACACATTGTTTTCTGCATGTATTTAACTGTAAAAATCAGTAAAAACAGAAAACTGGTAGTTGTATATAAAGTCAGAAAAACTAGAAAGGACAATGCAATTTTTCACTTTTACTAATAGGGAGATGGATGTTTGAGTACATAAAAGCCTACTCCTTTAGTACTTATCGCACTAGGAATCAGCCCCAAAACGTACAAAAGAAAGGACAGGAGGCCCTGGAAGCATAATGTTCCAAATCTAATGAAGAAAGGAGGAATCCAGCACTTCTGATCTAGAATAAAAGTTCTCCATTACTGACAACATCACTACTATAACTGTACTCAGTGAGGCCCCTTAACTGAGTCCAACTATCAAAGAATGTTTAGAATCAAAGGTCATGGAAAGGAACATGTGAAAAGAGGGAGGGGGAAGTAATATACTTTAATGTGAAAGATTTAAAAATGATATGTCTACATCTATCTATCTATCTATCTATCTATCTATCTATCTATCTATCTATCTATCTATCTATCTATCTATCTATCTATCTATCTATCTATCTATCTATCCATCTCTCTCTCTCTCTCTCTCTCTCTCTATATATATATATATATATATATATATATATATTACCTACTGGCGGTCGCCAGTAGGTAGTTATAGTTAGGATCTACTTTCCGTAGGAAATCTGCAACATTCTATTGGGAATAACTTTGGCGCCGGTGGACGAACCTTCGCGAATTTCTCCAATAAAATGGCCCGCTCCGCTCCGCTCCTTCCCTGAAAGTTTGGGGGGGATTCGTCAAGCAGGGGCCGAGATAAAAGGGGGTCCCAAAACGTGTTTTCCCCATGGTAATTTCCATAGGGCGGTCGACTTCACTTTTAGCCCGAACGGCTGAATGGATTTCCACCAAACTTGGCAACATTGTAGGGACTGGTAGCCCGATGTGCCTTTGCTATGTCTTAAAATATGTGCTCCAGTGGATTTTGAGTAATTTAGGTTAAAAAAATATATATATCTATGGCAGCGCCCCGGTACGCGCACCGGGGAGCGCAGCTGGCGTGACACGTGAGGTGCGCACGGAAAGCTGATTGGCTCTCGGTTGTCTTTAAACATTCGAAACAGTCTGGAGCGGCGGCCATCTTGTGTTTCGGTAGGATCGAGACACAAGAGGTGGCCAAAACAAAGGAGGAAATGACCGTAAAGGGGCAGGGTCAGCGACGGCTCGTGGAGGGAGTTACGGTGGGGCAGGAGGGCGGGGAGGGGGAGGGGCAGGGCGGAGGTTGCTAAAAACCGGCATATGGATAATTGCAGGTAAGTAAACAATTTAATTAATAAAACGAATTTCGTAGCTCGCACTGCATTGCATTTTGCGATGCAAGGCGCACTACGAAATTCGTTTTATTAATTAAATTGTTTACTTACCTGCAATTATCCATATGCCGGTTTTTAGCAACCTCCACCCTGCCCCTCCCCCTCCCCACCCTCCTGCCCCACCGTAACTCCCTCCACGAGCCGTCGCTGGGCAGGGTAGACCCCCCCTGACCCCCTAGGTTTGATGTGGGGGCTATAAAAGGGCCCGCGGGACACAAAAATTATTATTTTTTTTCGTTTTGCACGGGGGGAGCGCCCGGTATGCGCACCGGGGAGCGGACCGGGGAGCGTACCATGAGGAAAAAAGAATGACAGAGGTTTTTTAAAAATGAAGCCTTTTTTTATAAATTGGAGGTGGTTCTAAAAAGAACTGTTTTTTTCTTCTTTTTGTTGTTTTACATTTTTTTAATGTTTTTTGAACATTTTGTACTTTTTTTGGCTTTTCAAAACAGTTTTATATTTTTTTTGTATTTTTTTAGGGGGAGAAACAAAAAAAAGGGAATTGAAACTGGCTCAACTGGAGCAAAAAACAAAAAACTGAAAAAATTACTTCTTTTTGGGGCACTTGTGATTATCACCAGCAAGGACGATGAGCTTTACGCTCTTTTCACCATAGGCGATAAGCTTGCCACATTCAATACAAGTGATTTTAAAATCAGCAAATCGTTGCTGAATACAAGGCATCATCTCTGATGTTTCTGGTCCCCATGAAGTGGGCTCGTTTCTTTGGGAGGTGGTCCTTGAAGACTGGGGGAGGTTACTGGCCAGTTCCCTGAGCTCTGCACGAGAATAGTTGTTAGGGTGCTTACGGATCATATGTCGAATCATGGTATTGTTACCAAAGGAATACTTTTTGTTTGGGTTGCCCCTTGAGAGTTGTTCGTTACAGATTAGGCAAGTTACCTTGGCCGCATTCACTTTTTTCTTGCCCTCTGGGAGTGAAAAAAACTCCCATACAATGTGTGACTTGGGCTTGTATGGGGTATTTTGTTCAGGCAGCCATCTTCTCCCATCCTCCTCTTCCTCTTCCCCCTCCTCCTCTTCTTGACCACCAATGTACTGTTGTGGTGGTCCTCTTGGTGGTTGTGGTGGTGGTGGTGGTGCAGATGCTCCAGCTATTGCAGCTACAGTAGCCATTAGAAAGTACAAAATAGTTCTCTCTCTATTACTGAAACAGGTCTTCCTCAGTCAAAGGACAAAGTCAGAATAAGGAAAAAAGGTGGGGTCTTTCATCATTTGGAAAAAAAAGGCCTGAAGCAATGAGAAGTGTTATTTTCAGGTCACAAGACCAGGGATTTCATCATTATGAAAGTAAAACTGTTCTGCACCAATTAAAAGTGTTATTTTCAGGTCACATGACCGACGCGCTTACGCGACGCGCCCACGGGCGCGCCCGGGAGTGCGCCCCGGGTCGCGTCGCATAAGCGCATCGGAAGTTTACGTTGCGCGATCGTATTCACTCGAGTGCTTCCGGGTGCGCTTACGCCGTTCGTATCACGCCGACGCGGCTACGCGATACGTCACGATCATGTTTTCGTTCGCGACATTGGCGCTAACGGGACGCTTCCCGGTTCGCGCACCGGGGTGCTTCAAACGACTACGCTCTCCGGGGCGCTCACCGGGGCGCGCCCCGGGAGCGGTCCAGGGTAAAAGAAAAAAAAAATTGTTTAAAATACAAAAAAAATATAGGATTCATTCATTTTCAAAAATATTACTATTCATAGCTATAGACATTTGCTATTAACCACATTTTGAACTTCAAAGAAAAAAACATCGGTTTGGGGCCTTATATATAGTTAGGAATTAGCATTTAAAAAACCAATGATATTCACTGAAAAAACCATAGGTTTCACACCAGTTATAGTTAGGAATTAGCATATAAAAAACCTATTACATTCACTGAAAAAAACATAGGTTTCACGCCAGTTATAGTTAGCTGCAAATTTTACTGACATAAAAGCATTGAAATTACACGTTATAGTTAGTTGGACTCACTATAACTTGCGCGTTTAATGAACTGCTGATGACGTCACATATTACATCACTCATGACATGGTCAGTGACATCACTATGGTTTTTTCAGTGAATATATATACATATATATATATATATATATATATATATATAAATATCTATTCACTGAAAAAAACAAAGGCTACAGTGGTGTAATATTTAAGCTCAGGTTTCATTTGTACAAAACCTGTGAAATTCAGCAGTTATAGTTAAGTGGGAGGTGTGGCCTCTATGCCAAAATGACTGTCACGCCGCTGAAGAGTGCAATAAACACGAAACGCGTCCGGCGTGAATCGACAGGTATGCTGTAAACTGGATCCGTCCGCTAATCCGGCTTTTACCTCATAAAGGTTGCTGCAGTGGATGTCAGAGTGCGTTTCCAACAGGTGGGAACCTTGGAGCTTTGATATATATATATATATATATATGTGTAGATTAGCCGATACACAGCGTTATTTATGCGCTTGGGCAGGTGGTTGCTAGTTAAGCCGATACACAGCATTATTAATGTGAATGTGTCTGATTACTTTAAAGTGTAATTTTAATTGTGGCTTTTTCTATCGCACATAAGTATATATACTTTGAGAGTATTTGCGATAAAAAGTGATGCCATATGCCACACTTAACTATGTTTTATCATGCCTGCCCATGGCTACCACCAACAAACGCTAAAAAACATAGTATGCTACGTTGCATAAAAATCGAAAGCAGCATTTGTGACTGAATTGGAGATTACATTTGTAAAGGATGGTTGTGACTGATAAAGTTGTAATTGATACCTGCAAGATGGCGCTCAGTATCTAGACAGCACAGTCCTTCCTCTGTTTTGATGAGATCATGTGATTCGCTTTACATTGCTTTAAAATGGCCTTTTCGCGTCGTCTGAAATGTAAACATCAGACTAAGGCATCGCCGAAATGTGTCGCGTTTGACATGTTCCTGCGATCTTGAATTAAAGGAATCTGCAACTGTTATGATCCCCGAGGAGTGCTTTATATATATATATATATATATATATATATATATATATATATATATATATATATTACCTACTGGCGATAGCCAGTAGGTATATATAGTTAGGACTTAGCTACCATAGGAAATCCGCAACATTCTATTGGGAATAACTTTGGCACCGGTTGAGGAATTTGCGTGAAATTTTCCAGAATTTAGGCCAGCTCCGCTCCACTTCTTACCTGGAAGCCGGGAAATAAGGGGGGTCCCAAAAAGTGTTTTCCCCATGTTAATTTCCATAGGACGAATAGACAAGGCTACAGCCCGAACCGCTGAATGGAATTACACCAAACTTTGCAAAATTGTAGGGACAGAAGTGCCTTTTCTATATTTGGTGAAAATTTCTCCAGTGGTTTTTATGAAAATTAACTTCAAAAACACATATATATCTGGGCGGAGCCTAACCACACATCGCATTGTGAGATCTGATTGGCTGTCAGCACTTCATCCAAGAAGTGTTGGCAGCCATCTTGGGACCAATATACATGATAGCACCTCATTAAAAAGCATTGTAGTTAATAGTCACATTATAAATCATTTGTTGATGGTACCATACTCATTTTAGGAATTGTGGTGTGTTCTAAGGTGACTTTACCATGTGAAAAAGCCTTCTGCTGGGATATCATGAATCATGTTTGAAAGAAAACTATTATCTCATGCTTTTCCCACACTGGTTTGGAAGGGGATCTATAAGCTAAACTGAAAGCATATTTTCTGTAAATTCACATTATCTTTCTCAGTCATGTGAGAATGAAGTCTGACATTCTCAGTAAAACATGTACATACAACAAGGACAGAGACTGTCAGTTGAATCCTTTGTGTTCTACTGCAGCCTCCTAGAGTGTTCTAAAGAACAACTAGAGCACTAAAAGTCCAACTTATTACAAAGGTATGGCACACCTGAAGCTATCTTGATTGGAATAAAGTGGTAACTCTTAAAACATTTAATTTGAAAAGGAACAAAGTGAGGGGGTATATTTTGCCATAGAAAGTATGATTAGTGCTGCAGAAAAAAAACATTAGACACCTTTTGAGTGACTTCTCAAATCCTCTTCCATTTCATTAAAAAATTCTAACATGCAGTCTCCAAAGATGGCCACCAGAGACAAAAGAGCCCAGATGTAGCCCAAATATCACCCAGATGTAGCCCAAATATAGCCCAATTACAGAATTTCCCAGAGTGTTCTAAAGAACAACTAGAGCGCTAACAGTCTTACTTATGACAAAAGTATGGCACACCAGAAGCCATCTTGATTGGAATGAAGTGGTAAGTCTGAAAACATTTAATTTAAAAAGGAACAAAGTGAGGGGGTATATTTTGCCATAGAAAGTATGATTAGTGCTGCAGAAAAAAAAACATTAGACACCTTTTGAGTGACTTCTCAAATCCTCTTCCATTTCATTAAAAAATTCTAACATGCAGTCTCCAAAGATGGCCACCAGAGACAAAAGAGCCCAGATGTAGCCAAAATATCACCCAGATGTAGCCCAAGTATAGCCCAATGACAGAATGTCCCAGAGTGTTCTAAAGAACAACTAGAGCACTAACAGTCCTACTTATTACAAAGGTATGGCACACCTGAAGCCATCTTGATTGGAATAAAGTGGTAACTCTTAAAACATTTAATTTAAAAAGGAACAAAATGAGGGGGTATATTTTGCCATAGAAGGTATGATTAGTGCTGCAGAAAGAAAAATTAGGGCACATTTTGAGTGACTTCTCAAATCCTCTTCTATTTCATTAAAAAATTCTGACATGCAGTCTCCCAAGATGGCCACCAGAGACAAAAGAGCCCAAATGTAGCCCAAATATCACCCAGATGTAGCCCAAATATAGCCCAATTACAGAATTTCCCAGAGTGTTCTAAAGAACAACTAGAGCGCTAACAGTCTTACTTATGACAAAAGTATGGCACACCAGAAGCCATCTTGATTGGAATGAAGTGGTAAGTCTGAAAACATTTAATTTAAAAAGTAACAAAATGAGGGGGCTCATTTTGCCATAGAAAGTATGATTAGTGCTGCAGAAAAAAAACATTCTCGCAGCTGATTGCAGAATCCGTGACTTTGCTTCTTTTTCCCTGCTTGCCGTGCCGTGAAGAAAGGGTGAAATTACCTGCTTGGAGTGAGTGAGGCTGATTAAACAGGGGCCGGGACTGCGAGACCCAGGGTTCCGCGCAGGATCACCGAAGCGCACCTGGAGTCTCTTCCCGCCCCCTACTCCTCCTATAAAGACACACCCCTGACGCTAAGCGGGACGTGTGTGGGACGCCGGACGAAGCGGGACAAAGGGCGGACAGTCTTAGACAGTCCGAGACAGGCCGTGACTGGACTGGGCACGTTATACTGTCCGTGCTGAACGGGAGCCGCTCGCAGCTGATTGCAGAATCCGTGACTTTGCTTCTTTTTCCCTGCTTGCTGTGCCCTGAAGAAAGGGTGAAATTACCTGCTTGGATTGAGTGAGGCTGATTAAACAGGGGCCGGGACTGCGAGACCCAGGGTTCCGCGCAGGATCACCGAAGCGCACCTGGAGTCTCTTCCCGCCCCCTGCTCCTCCCTGATTGCCTGCCTACATAACAGCTCGCGGCCCCCGCTTTGCGGGAGCCGCTCGCAACTGATTGCAGAATCCGTGACTTTGCTTCTTTTTCCCTGCTTGCCGTGCCCTGAAGAAAGGGTGAAATTGCCTGCTTGGAGTGAGTGAGGCTGATCAAACAGGGGCCGGGACTGCGAGACCCAGGGTTCCGCGCAGGATCACCAAATCGCACCTGGAGTCTCTTCCCGCCCCCTGCTCCTCCCTGATTGCCTGCCTACATAACAGCTCGCGGCCCCCGCTTCGCGGGAGCCGCTCGCGGCTGATTGCAGAATCTGTGACTTTGCTTTTTTTTCCCTGCTTGCCGTGCCCTGAAGAAAGGGTGAAATTACCTGCTTGGAGTGAGTGAGGCTGATCAAACAGGGGCCGGGACTGCGAGACCCAGGGTTCCGCGCAGGATCACCGAAGCGCACCTGGAGTCTCTTCCCCCCCCCTGCTCCCCCCTGATTGCCTGCCTTCATAACAGCTCGCGGCCCCCGCTTCGCGGGAGCCGCTCGCAGCTGATTGCAGAATCCGTGAATTTGCTTCTTTTTCCCTGCTTGCCGTGCCCTGAAGAAAGGGTGAAATTACCTGCTTGGAGTGAGTGAGGCTGATCAAACAGGGGCCGGGACTGCGAGACCCAGGGTTCCGCGCAGGATCACCGAAGCGCACCTGGAGTCTCTTCCCGCCCCCTGCTCCTCCCTGATTGCCTGCCTACATAACAACTCGCGGCCCCCGCTTCGCGGGAGCCGCTCGCAGCTGATTGCAGAATCCATGACTTTGCTTCTTTTTCCCTGCTTGCCGTGCCCTGAAGAAAGGGTGAAATTACCTGCTTGGAGTGAGTGAGGCTGATCAAACAGGGGCCGGGACTGCGAGACCCAGGGTTCCGCGCAGGATCACCGAAGCGCACCTGGAGTCTCTTCCCATCCCCTGCTCCTCCCTGATTGCCTGCCTACATAACAGCTCGCGGCCCCCGCTTCACGGGAGCCGCTCGCAGCT
The DNA here is from genome assembly GCF_964263255.1 of Lissotriton vulgaris. Lineage (NCBI taxonomy): Eukaryota > Metazoa > Chordata > Amphibia > Caudata > Salamandridae > Lissotriton > Lissotriton vulgaris. Next base: position 1,618,301,078 of record NC_141694.1, read on the forward strand.
GATTGCAGAATCCGTGACTTTGCTTCTTTTTCCCTGCTTGCTGTGCCCTGAAGAAAGGGTGAAATTACCTGCTTGGAGTGAGTGAGGCTGATTAAACAGGGGCCGGGACTGCGAGACCCAGGGTTCCGCGCAGGATCACCGAAGCGCACCTGGAGTCTCTTCCCGCCCCCTACTCCTCCTATAAAGACACACCCCTGACGCTAAGCGGGACGTGTGTGGGACGCCGGACGAAGCCGGACAAAGGGCGGACAGTCTTAGACAGTCCGAGACAGGCCGTGACTGGACTGGGCACGTTATACTGTCCGTGCTGAACACGAGTCATCTGACTGCAGTAAGACACTTTGCTCTTGGATATACATAATTCGTGATTCACTACTATAGCATTCTTGATGTATATGTCTAACCCATTTGCATGGTAAAACTCTAGCCTTGCAACTAATATTATTTAGGATGCCAAAAAAGATTCCGGTCGCTGCGGCAAACACCATGGATAATTATATGGTACATGTAGTATCCAAGATTAATAATGAAAGGAGACAGTCACTAGGTTTAAGTCAATGCCCCATTCTCTCCCCCCTGAGCCCACCACCAAACTCCCCGTGGGTGGATATACCATCTCAGGACGTGGGAAATGAAGTCCCAGATACAGAGACACATGATAGCGGGACTCTTAACCATAGTGTACTCATATAATCCGACCAAGATTCAGTTCACGATAATGATACTGAGTCCCAGATAGAGGATACAGAACAAGATCCCCCTGTACAGGAGGGTATACAGGTGAACACTGTAGATGAAGATCCCCCTGTTCTTGTACCGGTTACACGGGCGTTTAGAAAGTGCAGAAAACCGCAAATACATTGCGGTGGGTCTCATCCAGGGAGAAAGAGGGTTGCATCGCCACCGAAAATTAGGGATAAAAATAGGGGGCAAGGAGATGAAATTGGGAAACAAAATGTGGATGAAGAGCTTTTAACTAGTATAGCTGACATGATTGATTGTAAGTTTAAGGCACTCATTAAACCAGTAGTGGCCAAATTAGACAAGCTCTCTGCTGATGTAAAGAAACTAGGTGCGGTCCAGAAAAAAATAGCGGAAGAGGTGACAAATATATCAACTATAGTCACAAATCTAGCTAATAGCACAAAAGAGCTTACCGCGAGAGGAATAGAGGGAGGTGCAAATGAAGCACACACCAATCCCACCGGACAGGCACCAGCAATAGAGCATAATCAACCAATGATAAGAGAAGATCAGCCTCCAAAACCATCTGAATCGATCACACTAAGTACAGAAAAAGATTCACTACAATTCATAGAAGACGCGTCACCTCTAGTGCTGGTACTGGCAAATGTTCCCCCTTTGGCTATAGGCCAAATAGAATCCCCCACAGCATTGACAAGTAAGGCCCTGCACTGGCTGTCTGGTAATATGCAGATGGCCCCCTGGGGGAAACAACAGCTAGCAGGAGACCTTAAGTCAGCCAGAAGGGTACCCTGGATAGGGCAAAATTCCAAAAAGTTTAAAGGTGCATAGTTCTAAACTTTACAAACTCAGCTGCATTACCCAATATTCTATCAAACATTCTCCCTCCTCAGCGCAGGAGAGGCACCATTGTTCCACTTACTTTAGAATTTTTTGGTAAAAAACAGCGAAGCATGACTTACCCCAAGACAACCCACACCTATACCAGGCCAGTGTGGACTGGAACAACAAATGGTTGGGGCTTGGGTGCATCAGTTGATAATTGGGGGCACAGTTTAGATAGGTGGGAAGGACCACAACAGATACACCAACAAGAATATCAATACCCTATCCATTTTAATAACTAGTACAACATTCCCATTTCTAACAGGTTTGATGCCCTCTATGGTCAGGGAGGGTTGGAAGGGGTGGAATGACTACCCAATACACCCTTTTTTCCTGCCCATAGTGATCGTATACAACAAGATGTAGGACTAGGAAACGAGGACCACACATCTGCGCTGCACGGATTTAATACCAAGATGATAGCTCCATCAGCCCAGATAAATGGACCCATAAATTTATTAAATGTACAAAATCCTGTTCCTATCCAAGCTGTCACAATACATAATTCTGTGGAAGTACAGGTAGGCAGATGTACAGGCCCAATGCTCCCTATCCCAGTTGAAAAGGCAAATGTAGACACAGATACTAAAACTTTGTGTTCATCATTAACATGTAATGAAAGTTTAATATCTTGGAATATAGCCGGGCTCTTTGATAAATCTAATGATATTGGTTGGCTGTCTTTTGTCAAAGAACATGCAGTAATATGTCTCCAAGAAACATGGCTGGTGGACAAAAATGTACACATTGAGGGTTATCAAAGCTTCTTTATTCAAGCAGATCCCTCAGTTAGTGATAGAGCAAAAGGGGGGCTGGCAATATATGTCAACTTGGCTCTTACATGTTTTAAAGCTGAACATCACACTGGAAACAGAAATATTCAGGTTTTAGAGTTAAAGAGGGGAAAAACTAAGTTCACACTGATCAATTTCTATAATGCAGTGAATCAGACTGGCGATTGCAATATACAGTCTTTATGTGAATTCTTAAGGGATAATGCTGGACATTTGCCCTGCCACATATTAATTGCAGGCGATTTTAATACACATCCATGTGGAAACCCTGGAGAGACCGCTATTGGCCAACTGGGTTGTAATAGCCTGGAAGGTTTCCACTTTGACCATTCGCGGCGTGGAACAGAACCAAACACGCTAATGAACAAAAATAACTTAATCACAGCAATGTCTACAGTGGCGGATCAAACTCTCTTTCCTATTCCCACATTTAAAGGCCATGCAACAGGATCATACATAGACCATATTCTATTGTCTGTTGACCTCGCTAACATTGTTCTGGACTACTGCATTCAAATGAACATTTACAGCGATCATAACCCTATATGTATCAAAATGGGTGGGAAAATCTTTGAACAACGAAAACCATGTGTGGATCGTGGGTTCATAAAATGTATAAATGGAAAGCGTCGCTTAAAATGGTCATTGGTGAACTGTGAAAACCTGTATACTTCTATTAATAACATGTGTAGTCCTGAACTCTCAGTATGCATATCTCCTGTATCATTACCGAAACAAATCCTAGCATCCTTTGAGGATGTTGCCTTAACAGTAGGGTCGTTGTAACGGTGTCAGTCAAAGGCAATGCAAATAGTAATCCAAAGTGGTTTGACAAAGTTTGCTCCAAGGCTAGCCGTGAGCTCAAGATAGCATTGAAAACAAAACCTAGAGATCCGGCGCTTATCAAGGTCATGCGTGCTAGGTATAAAAAGTCTCTTGATAATCGTAGGAGAGAGGTAAAGAAAAGTGTTTGGGAGTCTCTGCTAGATCCTGAAACATTGAGAAATAGTTCCAAGTTTTGGGATATTATAAATAAACCCCTGTTCGATCACCCAAGAAATTCCACTGTGGGTACTAATATCCCAGAGGAAGAGTGGGTTAATCGTTTTAGCTCTATTTTTAAAAATAATGAGTTGCAGGCTGAAAACATTCCGGTTAAATTTAAAGAAAATTTGTTGCTCTTCTCAACAAACGAGGTTGCAAAGGGAATTGAAGGGCTGACAAGTAATAAGGCCCCAGGACCGGACGGTCTTCCACCGGACCTTTTTAAATCCTGTATATCACTATGGGCACCAGTTCTTACAGCCGTACTTAATGCAGCTGTGGCTTGTGGTTGCCCAAAGTCATGGGGGGTATCTACCATCGTACCCGTGTTCAAAAAAGGAGACCGTAAAAGCCCCCTCTGCTATAGACCAATATCTTTAATCAACTCTGTTGCTAAAGTAGTGGGGGGAGTAATTTTAAACACACTGGTCACATGGTCAGATGAAAATAATGTAATATCCCCAATTCAATACGGATTTAGGCCTGGCCACTCTACGATTACCCAATGCATAAATTTGTACCTAATTATAGGGAAGTATACCAAGGCCCGACAAGGAACAATTCACATGGCGTTCATGGATCTTTCGTCGGTTTTCGACTGTGCAAGCCGTAGAAAGCTCGGGGACGCCATGGCGAAAATGGGCGTAGAGCAGAACCTAATTAACCTGTTAGAAGATATGCATTCCGATACGAGAGCTAACGTCAGGTACACACAAGATTTGAATGTGACAAAAGACTTTGGAGTGTACCGGGGAGTTCGACAAGGATGCATTCTGGCCCCGTTCCTTTTTAATTTATATATAAACGATTTGGAGGAGCACCTTTTAAGAACAAATGCAGACTATCCTTATATTGGACGAAAGGGACTGCCGGTTCTGCTATATGCGGATGACGCAGTCCTTTTATCCAGAACTGCTAATGGTCTTCAAACCTTATTAAATTCTTTTTTCACTTTTATGAAATCCAGAGATTTGAGTATAAACAACTCTAAATCTTTCGTAATGAAGGTTGGCCAGGGTAATAAAAAGCCAAATCGCTTAAACGTTAACGGAGTATCAATCCCCGTAACAAATACATTCTCCTATCTTGGAGTCCTGTTCGATCATCGATTGAACTGGGGACCCGTAATACAAAAAAAAAGGGAGAGGTAATCAGGGCAAATGCGGCAATATTTGATTTCTCAAGAAAAATGGGCAACAGCCCAGTTGCTGCATTACTCCAACTTTACCAGGCCAAGAGCGTTACTACTGCATGTTATGGCAGCAAGATATGGGGATACGCCCCACTAGGAGCCCTATAGATAGTTGAAAACAATTTTCTCAAGCAGTTACTAAGAGTCCCTAGGGGAACAGCAATTTTTTCTGTACATGAAGAGCTGGGTATCCCATTTTTATGTGATAAAATGGCAGTAAACCCTCTAGTATGTTGGCTAAACTGCTGGCTAAACGACGACATACCACTTACTCAGCTCATATTGAGAGAAGCGTTAACATGGGAAAATAGGCTGAAGGTTCCTTGGATAAAGTATCTGAGTAATTGCTTTAATGACATAGGGCGACCCGAACTTTTCCTAACATCAACTCCATTACGAAATTGGATGTTATTTTTGTGAAGAAGGCTTTTATCTCTTCCAGATACTTAGCCAGGGAGACTGGTGAAATGAGGAAAGGTAGTGTACGAAATCATGCGCTAATAAAAACAACTTTGCTCATGGAACCGTACCTATTATGGCCAATGTCAAGTTATGACCGTTTTTTGTTGACAAGGTTTAGGCTGGATTTATTCCACTTACTTCTGGCTGTGCCTAAGGGATCTCATCGTGGACAAGTGTTGCCAGCTTGCGGCTGCGACGAAAAAAGTCTCCGCAAGACCTGGCACACTTCTTATTTTTTTGTCCTTTTTATAATATACCAAGGAGGCTATATTTAAAACCTTGTCTTAAAAAATTTAACTTTTCTCAATTCAGACCAGCACTTTATTATCTCCAGATGCTAAGTTGTGATTGTACCCTGTTCGTATGTAGTTTTTTAAAACTGGCAATCAAATTTAGGAAAAGTATGGAAGGATAATAGCACTGTTAATTGAAAAGATACCTTTTTATGCTCTTAGAAAATTTTTATTTAATAATCTGAATGTTTAATCTGCCTGTAACTTTTTGTGAGCGTTTCTTTGTTAAGTCATTTTTAACCGTTTTTTATGCTAATATGAGCTAATATGTGTATAGTGTGTAATGCTTTTATGGTTGTCACCTTAAACAACCGAATAAAGTTTTCTTGACTTGACATTAGACACATTTTGAGTGACTTCTCAAATACTCTTCCATTTCATTAAAAAAGTTCTGACATGCAGTCTCCAAAGATGGCCACCAGAGACAAAAGAGCCCAAATATCACCCAGATGTAGCCCAAGTATAGCCCAATGACAGAATGTCCCAGAGTGTTCTAAAGAACAACTAGAGTGCTAACTGTCTTACTTATGACAAACGTATGGCACACCAGAAGCCAGCTTGATTGGAATAAAGTGGTAAGTCTGAAAATATTTAATTTAAAAAGGAACAAAATGAGGGGGGTTCATTTTGCCATAGAAAGTATGATTAGTGCTTCAGAAAGAAAAATTAGGGCACATTGTGAGTGACTTCTCAAATCCTCTTCTATTTTATTAAAAAGATACTGACATGCAGTCTCCCAAGATGGCCACCAGAGACAAAAGAGCCCAAATGTAGCCCAAATATCACCCAGATGTAGCCCAAGTATAGCCCAATGACAGGATGTCCCAGAGTGTTCTAAAGAACAACTAGAGCGCTAACAGTCTTACTTATGACAAAAGTATGGCACACCAGAAGCCATCTTGATTGGAATGAAGTGGTAAGTCTAAAAACATTTAATTCAAAATGGAACAAAATGAGGGGGTTCATTTTGCCATAGAAAGTATGATTAGTGCTGCAGAAAGAAAAATTAGGGCACATTTTGAGTGACTTCTCAAATCCTCTTCAATTTCATTAAAACATTCTGACATGCAGTCTCCCAAGATGGCCACCAGAGACAAAAGAGCCCAAATGTAGCCCAAATATCACCCAGATGTAGCCCAAGTATAGCCCAATGACAAAATTTCCCAGAGTCTTCTAAAGAACAACTACAGCGCTAACAGTCTTACTTATGACAAAAGTATGGCACACCAGAAGCCATCTTGATTGGAATGAAGTGGTAAGTCTGAAAACATTTAATTTAAAAAGTAACAAAATGAGGGGGCTCATTTTGCCCTAGAAAGTATGACTAGTGCTGCAGAAAAAAACATTAGACACATTTTGAGTGACTTCTCAAATCCTCTTCCATTTCATTAAAAAATTCTGACATAAAGTCTCCAAAGATGGCCACCAGAGACAAAAGAGCCCAAAATGTAGCCCAAATATCACCTAGATGTAGCCAAAGTATAGCCCAATGACAGAATGTCCCAGAGTGTTCTAAAGAACAACTAGAGTGCTAACTGTCTTACTTATGACAAAAGTATGGCACACCAGAAGCCATCTTGATTGGAATAAAGTGGTAAGTCTGAAAACATTTAATTTAAAAAGGAAGAAAATGAGGGGGGTTCATTTTGCCATAGAAAGTATGATTAGTGCTTCAGAAAGAAAAATCAGGGCACATTTTGAGTGACTTCTCAAATCCTCTTCTATTTTATTAAAAAAATTCTGACATGCAGTCTCCCAAGATGGCCACAAGAGACAAAAGAGCCCAAATGTAGCCCCAATATCACCCAGATGTAGCCCAAGTATAGCCCAATGACAGGATGTCCCAGAGTGTTCTAAAGAACAACTAGAGCGCTAACAGTCTTACTTATGACAAAAGTATGGCACACCAGAAGCCATCTTGATTGGAATGAAGTGGTAAGTCTAAAAACATTTAATTCAAAAAGGAACAAAATGAGGGGGTATATTTTGCCATAGAAAGTATGATTAGTGCTGCAGAAAGAAAAATTAGGGCATATTTTGAGTGACTTCTCAAATCCTCTTCTATTTCATTAAAAAATTCTGACATGCAGTCTCTCAAGATGGCCACCAGAGACAAAAGAGCCCAAATGTAGCCCAAATATCACCCAGATGTAGCCCAAGTATAGCCCAATGACCGAATTTCCCAGAGTGTTCTAAAGAACAACTAGAGCGCTAACAGTCTTACTTATGACAAAAGTATGGCACACCAGAAGCCATCTTGATTGGAATAAAGTGGTAAGTCTGAAAACATTTAATTTAAAAAGGAACAAAATGAGGGGGGTTCATTTTGCCATAGAAAGTATGATTAGTGCTTCAGAAAGAAAAATCAGGGCACATTTTGAGTGACTTCTCAAATCCTCTTCTATTTTATTAAAAAAATTCTGACATGCAGTCTCCCAAGATGGCCACCAGAGACAAAAGAGCCCAAATGTAGCCCCAATATCACCCAGATGTAGCCCAAGTATAGCCCAATGACAGGATGTCCCAGAGTGTTCTAAAGAACAACTAGAGCGCTAACAGTCTTACTTATGACAAAAGTATGGCACACCAGAAGCCATCTTGATTGGAATGAAGTGGTAAGTCTAAAAACATTTAATTCAAAAAGGAACAAAATGAGGGGGTATATTTTGCCATAGAAAGTATGATTAGTGCTGCAGAAAGAAAAATTAGGGCATATTTTGAGTGACTTCTCAAATCCTCTTCTATTTCATTAAAAAATTCTGACATGCAGTCTCTCAAGATGGCCACCAGAGACAAAAGAGCCCAAATGTAGCCCAAATATCACCCAGATGTAGCCCAAGTATAGCCCAATGACAGAATTTCCCAGAGTGTTCTAAAGAACAACTAGAGCGCTAACAGTCTTACTTATGACAAAAGTATGGCACACCAAAAGCCATCTTGATTGGAATTAAGTGGTAAGTCTGAAAACATTTAATTTAAAAAGGAACAAAATGAGGGGGCTCATTTTGCCATAGAAAGTATGATTAGTGCTTCAGAAAGAAAAATGAGGGCACATTTTGAGTGACTTCTCAAATCCTCTTCTATTTCATTAAAAAAAATCTAACATGCAGACTGAAACATGCACTTTGAACACCAGCAGCAGACTTCCCTGGTGAGCAGTAGCTTTACTACAGTGATCTCATGAGCAACTAGAGTGTTAACATTCAGAATTTATGGCAAATGTGTGACACATCTGAATGCCTTCTTGATGGAACCAAAGTAAACAAGCATTGAAAATGCAATAGATCTCGCCCGTGTTTAAGTGAAAGCCATTCTGTTTGTAATGAGGTGGCTTTTTAGCTTTGCTTTTATTAGTGTTTTTAAAACTTTCATGTAAATAACATGCATATGTATGCATATATGTATATGTATGCATGCATTTATATTTGTATTTATATAGATATGCAGATTATATATGTTTATATATGTATGTATATATATATATGTACACATACATATATATAAATGCATATGCATATATATGTGTATATGTGTGCGTGTAGAGAGAGGTAGAGAAGTAGAGGTGTAGAGGTAGAGAGGTAGAGGTAGAGAGGTAGAGACTAGTAGAGAGAGACGTAGAGAGAGGTAGAGAGTAGAGAGTGAGTAATAGAGAGTAGAGAGTGAGTAGTTTAGAGTCGTAGAGAACAGTAGAGAGAGTAGCAGAGAGTGAGTAGTAGAGAGTAGTAGAGTGAATAGTAGAGTGAGTAGTAGAGAGTGAGTAGTAGAGAGTGAGTAGTAGAGAGTAGTAGAGAGTAAGTAGTAGAGTGAGTAGTAGAGAGCAGTAGAGAGTGAGTAGTAGAGAGTAGTAAAGAGTGAGTAGTAGAGAGTAGTAGAGAGTGAGTAGTAGAGAGTGATTAGTAGAGAGTAGTAGAGAGTGAGTAGCAGACAGAGAGAATAGTAGAGAGTAGTAGAGAGTGAGTAGTAGAGTGAGTAGTAGAGAGGAGTAGAGAGTAGTAGAGAGTGAGTAGTAGAGTGAGTAGTAGAGAGTGCGTAGTAGAGAGAGAGTAGTAGAGAGTGAGTAGTAGAGAGTAGTAGAGAGTGAGAAGCAGAGAGTGAGTAGTAGAGAGTGGTAGAGAGTGAGTAGTAAAGAGTGAGTAGTAGAGAGAGAGTAGTAGAGAGTAGAGAGTAGTAGAGAGTGAGTAGTAGAGAGTAGTAGATAGTGAGTAGTAGGGAGTGAGTAGTAGAGAGTAGTAGAGTAGTAGAGAATGAGTAGTAGAGAGTGAGTATTAGAGAGTAGTGGAGTAGTAGAGAGTAAGTAGTAGAGAGTAGTGGAGAATATTCCAAAGTTTGGCACAGCACCACTTGCACAATAAGTCCAATCAAATCATATCACTTAGAGTCCTTATTGAAGCGCTGAATCTTGGTGTATATTCAAATGCTTTTATTTTCCTTAAGTTTATGTACCAAAGCCAGCCGACGCGTTTCGTTCTGTACAACAGCACTTCTTCAGGGCGTTCTTATTTCCTTCAAGTTATGTCGGTATCCTGTTGTCATATAACTAGATATTTCTTCCAAATGGTAGACGAGACGTAAGTACATTCTTATTCAAAGTGACTAGGTATCCATTTTACCCACACAATTCGGGCAGACTTGAGTAATTTATAGCATCCTCAAAGTCAGTCTTTCAAAAATTCCAAAGTATAGGACATGATAATCCAAATCCAAATGTTTCTCAAGAAAAGTCATTTTCAATCGTTCGGAATATCGGCGTTTGGGCAGATATGACCCAGGGACCCCCAGTATGCAAGGGGAATTAGTTCCCCCTCTGCAAACAAGCCAGGGGGCTGCGTTGCAGAGAGGTGTAACAAGGAGCATACCCTCATTACACCTCTGCAATGCAGCCCCCTGGTGCATACTGAAGGTTCCAGGTGGTCTAGTTGGCCCCCAGGGGCCCCCAGTATGCAAGGGGAATTAGTTCCCTCTCTTCAAACATACACGGGGGCTGCGTTGCAGAGAGGTGTAAAAAGGGGCGTGGCTTCATTACACCTCTCTGCAATGCAGTCCCCTGGCACATACTGGAGATTCCTGGTGGGCTTTCAGGTCTTATATAGTTAGGAATTAGCATTAAAAAAAACTTTGAAATTCACTGAAAAAAACATAGGTTTCAGGCCTTATATAGTTAGGAATTAGCATTTAAAAACCTTGCAAATTCACTGAAAAAACCATAGGTTTCAGGCCTTATATAGTTAGGAATTAGCATTTAATAAACCTTTGAAATTCACTGAAAACAACCATAGATTTCAGGCCCTATATAGTTAGGAATTAGCATTTAAAAAACCTTTAAAATTCGCTAAAAAAACTATACGTTTTAGGGGTGTTATAGTTAGCTGGACATTTCACTCATACAAAACCATTGAAATTGAAAAACCATTAGTTCTACTAACTATATTTCGCGCACCCACAATCCACTGCTGATGATGTCACATATTACATAATTCATGATATGGTCAGTGACATAACTGATGACATCTCAAATGACATCACTGATGACATCACTGATGACATCATCCATGTGACAATCACTTACACCTGTTCATTGTGAGAAATTGGCCTGGTATATAATGCTCACTAATTCTTAGTGATCACTTTGTACCATGCCAAGCAACCCTTATGATGATGGTTGTAATTCAACCTTGTAGACCAGTTAGCCTAGTGGTAACGTGGACAAAGCAGTCTTAGGCTAAACTCTGAAAGGCATGTGAAGCCAGCTGTTATACCATACACAACCCCCTTGAATACCAAATGAAAGGGACACCACACAGATATATATTGAAAATATATATTGATTTATTAACTATGAAATCCCCTGGACTCTTTATGAGCACAGAAGCACAAGCGTTAAATCACAAGACAGTTTAAAATACACAAAAGTTGCACAATATGGATGAGCCCTAGGGGCCACCTAAACCATATACTAAGAAAGTGGTATAAGAGATACCAATAGGAAAGGGAACAGGCCTAGGGCCTTGGGAATCGCTGGAGCTATTCGAGACTAGCAGTGACTAAGTCGGGAAAGGCCCGCTGGACTCGGGTGCAGTGTTCAAAGTGCACGCACTTTCCAATGCAAAGTCTATGGTGCGTAAAAAGTACAAAGTTAGCAAGTTAGGAACCTTCCGAGGGACCTACGGAGTTGAAACTTAAGACACAGGCCCTTGAGATGTGTACCAGTGCAGGAGCACCGGCGGAGCTGAGTTACCTCCCCCACAGGAAGCGGGTGCACAGGGTCGAAGTAGTGTCGGGTTTCGTCACGCTGGTCGATGGTGCTTGGAGCTGAAGATGCTGCAGGCGGCTCGATGTTAAGAGTTCCGGTGGATCCAAGGGTGGATCTGAAGATGTGAAGACCTGAAAGCAGAGGGGACAGTGTTCAAAGTCACTAGCCAGTGACTACCGTGGAACCAGATTGGAACCAGGCGATGTCGGGTGCAAACAGGCATTGTTGGGTAGTTTCTTACTGCAGCCACGTAGATACCCGGGGTCGAGAACGTCCAGGAGTCGGTCACGAGCTGTCCCACGCAGGCTTCTAGCTGTTGGCGGTGTCGGCAACTTGATCGGAGCAAACAGGCCTTGGCAAAGGCAAGCCAGGCAGAAGTTGAAAGATGCCTAACACTCGGACCAGCAAGGTCAGAGAGGGTGCTCCTTTTTACAGGAGCTTGGGTAGGTCTGGAGCAACCAGACCTGCTGTGTAAATTGTCGGTTTCGTCGCCAAGATGGCCGCTGACCACGTGGCTAGTGGCCGGGATGGCGCGTCGAGTGGCACAATGCAAAAGGGCCCCACGCAGATCGTGGAGATGCTGGAGGGCTGATCTTCGGTGCAAGGGCTGCTCGGTGGTGGGGGTTCTCAGTCCCCAAAGCACAACGTCGAGGATACCTCAGAAGCTGCGCAGTCAGCTTTTCGAGTGTCTTCCAAGAGGTCCGGTCCCACGTCACTCGGTGCCTCCACGGGTCCCTTCTTTGCAGGGACTGTGGATCGGGCTCTGAGAGGTCTGGGAGTTTGGTTCTTGTTGGGCTCTGGGCTCGGGCTCCGGCGGGAGGCGGCGGCAAAGCAGACGTCGAGTTGCTGGTTGGTACCTGTGTTCACAGGGTGGCCGCTCCTAGGCCACAAGGGAGATTCTCTTCAGTCTGTGCAGCAGAATGTCGAAGTCCAGTCTTCTTCTTCGTGTAAAGTTGATTCAGGATGATCTGCTGTGCAATGGCACTGCTCCCACTCTTATTCCCAATCTGAGGGGTGGATCACCTACTAGGTCCCTCCTCTGGGAGGAACCAGGAAGGGGGGCGGTTACACCCCCTTTCCTTTGTCCAGTTCCGCGCCAAGCCTGGGTCTGGAAAGTCCCAGGACCGGTTTGGACTGGCCTATGCACGGGGACACCTTGTGTGCCCCGGGCATGTCTGATTCTATTCAGCCCTGTCCTACCCAATACAAAAAACCCTGTCTGGGGTGGTGCTCGCACCTCCCAAGGCAGGAAACCCTTTGTCCAGGCCACCATCTGCCGAGTTTCGGTCAGCAGCAGGAGGCCAGACTCGTGTCTGTGGTGGCAGCATCCATTTTGTGATGCTGAGGCTCTGGTTAACTTTAACCGGGGTTTAAGGCTACACACATGTCGTGTCCCTCTAGAAGGGTGGAATGCTATCCCCGTTGCCAGAACTGGCGCGGGGATAGTATTCCAATTCGTATGACACCTTACTCGACATGTTTTGATAAAGCCAAACCAAAGATAGCATTTAACCGCGAGGATTATAATGCACTTAAGAGTATATGGTATGGCAATATCCCGGAACAGCTTAGGGAGTGGTTCCCGACAGCTGCAGACAGGCTCAGCTCATGCTAGAGCACCATCTCATATATTTCCAAGCACTCTGCCTCCAGGATTGATGAGGCCTTCCATAGGAGTGGCTGATAGGAACATATGTGTCCAGTTTAGGGTTAGGCACAGGCATACTGTACCTAAGTAAGAGGTGATTACACCAACTTACCCCAGCTGAGTGATCAGCCAGTTGTGTCAAATATGGAGGCCAGGCCAGGGGTGGCACAATACATGCTGCAGCCCCTGGTAGGCCTTGGATACACCTATGCCCTGGGCACCTAGGGTGCACTGATACAGGGGCTCATAAGGTGAACCAGTTCCAATTCGTAATGCACCTAAAGTGCATTGGCAGTAATTTAGAGAGAGAACAGCAGGCTGTGGGTCTGATTAGCAGGCCCACAGCCACATTAAGTCAGAAACCAGTGAAGCAAAAAGCAAAAATTTGGGGTGACCATAGGATAGCAGACCCTACTCTCCTACATAACCCTCCCCCCAAACGCAGGGACATTAGACTAACCTTGACCAGTTGTGTCTTCATGTTCTAAGTGGAAGTACCTGGAGAGACCATCTGCGTTGCCATGGTCAGTCCCTGGGCGGTGCTCCACTGTAAAGTCCATCCCCTGTAGGGAAATGCACCAGCTGAGTAGTTTGGGGTTTTCACCCTTCATCTGATTAAGCCATAAGAGGTGCTTATGGTCGGTCTGAATCTTGAAGTGAGTGCCAAACAAGTATGGTCTCAACTTCTTCAGGGCCCACACCACAGCAAAGGCCTCCCTCTCTATAGCTGACCAACGTTTCTCTCTGGGGGTCAGCCTTCTGCTAATGAAAGCAATGGGCTGGTCCTGGCCATCTACATTAAGCTGTGAAAGCACTGCTCCCACTCCCAACTCAGAAGCATCTGTTTGGACAATGAACTCTCTTGAGTAGTCAGGACTCTTCAGGATAGGTGCAGAGCACATGGCCTTCTTCAGGTCATCAAATGCCTTTTGACAGATTTCTGTCCACTGAACCTTTTTGGGCATCTTCTTGGATGTCAGATCATTAAGAGGAGTCACAATGGACCCATAGTTCTTAACAAACTTCCTGTAGTACCCAGTCAGGCCCAAGAAAGCTCTGACCTGAGTCTGGGTGGTTGGAGGGGACCAGTCCTTGATGGTCTGGATCTTACTCTCCAGTGGTTGAACTTGGCCTCCACCTACAAGGTGGCCCAGGTATACAACCTTACTCTGCCCTATCTGGCACTTGGTTGCCTTGATAGTGAGGCCTGCCTTCTGCAGAGCCTCAAGCACTTCCTTCAGGTGGACCAGGTGATCCTCCCAGGTGGAGCTAAAGACAGCAATATCATCCAGATAAGCTGCACAAAAGTCATCCAACCCAGTAAGGACTTGATTCACCAACCTTTGGAAGGTGGCAGGTGCATTTTTCAAACCAAAGGGCATCACCACAAACTGATAATGCCCACTAGGGGTCGAAAATGCTGTTTTGGCTTTAGACTCCCCAGCTAACCTGATTTGCCAGTAGCCAGCTGTCAAGTCAAATGTGCTCAAATATTTGGCAGAAGCCAACTTGTCAATGAGCTCATCTGCCCTTGGAATAGGGTGTGCATCTGTCCTGGTGACAGCATTGAGTCCTCTGTAATCCACACAGAACCTCATCTCTCTCTTGCCATCTTTGGTGTGAGGTTTGGGGACCAGAACCACTGGGCTAGCCCAGGGGCTCGCTGAAGGCTCAATAACACCTAATTCCAGCATCTTTTGCAGCTCAGTCTTTATACAGTCCCTGACGTGGTCAGGTTGCCTGTAAATCTTGCTCTTTACAGGAAGACTGTCACCAGTGTCCACCACATGGGTACACCAGTTAGTCTGACTGGGTGTCAAGGAGAACATATGTCTGTATGCCTGCAGAACTTGTCTGCAGTCATGTTGCTGATGCTCAGTGAGGCTGCCACCTAAGGCCACACCATCAACTGAACCATCCTCAGGGTTCTGAGTGAGCAGGTCTGGGAGAGGGTCACTCTCTTCCTCCTGTCCCTCATCTGTAGCCATGAGCAAGCCCATGTCTGCCCTGTTGACATATGCCTTAAATCTGTTTACATGGAGCACCCTGTGGGGGCTCCTGGGAGTTCCTAGGTCCACCAAGTAGGTAACCTCTCCCTTCTTCTCCAGAATTGTATGGGGTCCAGACCATTTGTCTTGGAGTGCTGCTGGGGCCACTGGCTCCAACACCCATACCTTCTGTCCAGGCTGAAATTCAACAAGGACAGTCTTTTGGTCATGCCAAGCTTTCTGTAATTCTTGGCTAGCCTCAAGGTTTTTGGATGCCTTTTCCATGTACTCTGCCATCCTGGAGCGGAGACCAAGTACATAGTCCACTATGTCTTGCTTAGGCTTTTTGAGAGGTAACTCCCATCCTTCCTTCACTAGACACAGGAGTCCTCTTACAGGATGCCCAAACAACAATTCAAAGGGGCTGAAGCCAACCCCCTTTTGAGGGACCTCTCTGTAAGCGAACAAAAGGCAGGGCAGCAGGATGTCCCATCTTCGCCTGAGCTTTTCAGGTAATCCTTTAATCATGCCCTTTAGGGTCTTGTTAAATCTCTCAACAAGCCCATTGCATTGTGGGTGATAAGGAGTAGTGAATTTGTAGTTAACACCACATTCCTTCCACATAGCTGTCAAATATCCTGACATGAAGTTGGCACCTCTATCAGATATTACCTCCTTAGGAAACCCCACTCTGGAGAAAACTCCAAGTAAGGCCCTGGCCACAACAGGAGCTGTTGTGGTCCTAAGTGGAATTGCCTCTGGGTACCTGGTGGCATGATCCACTACCACCAGTATGAATCTGTGCCCAGATGCTGTAGGGGGATCCATTGGACCAACAATATCAATCCCCACTCTTTCAAAGGGAACCCCCACTACAGGTAGTGGTATCAGGGGGGCCTTTGTTGTTCCACCTGCTTTACCACTGGCTTGGCAGGTTTCACAGGAGCGAATAAACTCCTTGGTGTCTTCAGACATGTGAGGCCAGTGAAAGTGAGGGACAAGCCTGTCCCAGGTCTTGTTCTGGCCTAAGTGTCCTGCTAGAGGAATATCATGGGCTAAGGTGAGAAGGAAACCCCTAAATTGCAGAGGTATAACCAACCTCCTGGTTGCACCAGGCTTGGGGTCTCTACCCTCTGTGTAAAGGAGTCCTTCATCCCAATAAACTTTATGGGCACCTTCAGCATTCCCAGCAGCCTCAGCAGCAGCCTGCTGTCTGAGGGGTTCAAGAGAAGGACAGGTTAACTGAGCCTGCCCCAAGTCTGCCCTAGAAGGTCCCCCTGTCCCCAGAAACTCAACCTGATCAGGTTCAAGTTCTTCAGAGACAGTTACTTCAGGGGTCTCAAGATCAGTTTCCTGTGAAGCTTGATCCTCACTTGTAGGCAGTTGGGAAGGCGCAGCCTTAACCCTCCTGTTCTTCTTCTTGGAAGGTGCTTGGTCCATTGTTCCAGGATCCAAGACCTGAGGTTCAGAGAGGCACTTTTTGGCCTGTGACCTGGTCACAGCAAGGACATGTGATGATATCCCTAACATCTCTGCATGAGTCCTGTACTCAACTTCTGACCATAGAGAGTTCTCCAGGTCATTGCCCAACAAACATTCTACTGGGAGATCAGCACTAACCACAACTCTTTTTAGGCCAGTTACCCCTCCCCAGGAAAAGTTAACAAGTGCCACACTATGTGTAGTAGTGACATTGCTGGCATTGGTCACCAGGTAATCATCAACTGGCATGTATTGTCCAGGGTCCACAAAGTTAGGTGTCACCATAGTGACACTGGCACATGTGTCCCTGTAAGCTTGAGCCACTTTATTGTTGATCAAAGGCGTCTGTCTGTATTTGCCCAGATTACTGGGACTTATGTCAGGGGTCAACTCTATGTCCCCTTCACAAATCAGAACAGCCTGTGTAAGGGTTCTGACTAGGTCAGAATCTCCTTCAGTTCCTAAAGTGATACCCACTAATCCCTTGGTTTGAGGACCAGCACTGCTAGCTGTACTAGTGGGTGCAGTTGCCTTAGGGGCTGCAGTGCTGGGGGCTCCACCCTTTTTACACTCACTTGTCCAGTGAGAGGTGTTCTTACAAGTTTTACACCAGGGTTTCTTCTGACCTTCTTTCTTCTTCTTCTTGGAAGTTTGGGACCCACCCTCTGTCTCAGTTTGGGGCCCTGTTGAAGACTTCTGGTCTTTAGCTTTCTGCTCCCCACCCTTCTGGTCTGTTTTCTTCTGGTCACCACCCTGGTTCTGGTTCTGGTTCTTTTGCTTAACTCTGGTTCTTACCATTTATCTGCCCTCTTTCCCAATTCTTGGGGAGAGGTCAAATCTGAGTCAACCAAATGTTGATGCAACTGCTGGTTCTGACAATTATTTAAAATTTGTTCTCTCATCAGCAAATTATACAATCCTTCATAGTCTGTAACCTTGCTTCCCAGCAACCATCCCTCCAGAGCCTTAGTGGCACACTCAACAAATTCAGACCAGTCCTGAGTCTGTGTCTTCTGGGTATCTCTGAACATTAACCTGTACTGTTCAGTGGTTAAGCCTAACCCATCAATCAGAGCACTCTTCAGGACCAGGTAGTTTCTAGAATCCCCATCACTAACTGTGAGGAGTCTGTCTCGGCCTCTACCTTCAAAGGAGAGCCACAAGATTGCTGCCCACTGCTCCTGAGGGATCTGCTGTACTCTGCAGGCTCTCTCCATTGCAGCAATCCATTTATGGATGTCATCCCCAGCTTTGTAGGGGGGCACAATCTTACTCAGGTTTCTGTTATCAAAAGACCTGTCTTTATCCTTGTGGATATTGCTGCCACCAGTGGGTTCTATTACCCCACTCTCTCTAGGCTGTCTTGCTCTAGCAAGTTTCTCTTGGGCCAGGGCAATTTCTAACTCTTGTCTCTGGACTCTCAATTCAGCCTCTCTAATTTGAGATTCTCTCAATTTGGTCTCATGTTCCCTTCTCTGAGGGCTAGTCATCTCCCTTCTGGAGTGACCATGAGAGCCTCTAGAGTCATGGGAGGTATTGGATTCACCTGAGTGATTCCTCCTCCTCCTATGCCCCTGGTTAAGTCCATTTGGGTGGCTGGGCAAGGTCAGCCTTGCTTCAGTCCCAAACACACTTAAGTTAGCCTGGTTCAGTCTACTGACCAGCACCTGACTATTTCTGTCATCATCTGACTCACTGCTTTCCACCTCCTCCTCTTCCTCTTCCTCTTCCTCCTCATCTACCTGAGGAGCTCCTGTGGTGGAGGCTTCCTCATCTACCAGGATGATAGGACCAGGGGTGTCTACAGTGTCATCCTCTGAAGGATGGCCTCCTTCAGCATTCCCTGTGGGGTTTGCCTTAGAGGGCTTTAGAGTCTCAGACTGGTCTAAGAGCTCTCTTAGGTGGTCTGTAGTAGGGGAAGGCCCTGTCTTCAGACCCCTTAAGACACAAAGCTGTCTTAATTCCTTAAAGGAAAAAATAGCAAATTTGGATGGTGCCCTTGGAGGGTCACTCTCAACAGAGACATTCCCAGTGGAACCCTCTGCTCCAGACATTGCTCTAGTGTGGGTGGATGTGTTGCAATCTACCTACACTGGTGTTTACCTACCAAACCTATCTAGTAGTTGTAGCTAGGGTGTGCTACTCCCTTTACTCTACAACAACTAAGTTCAGTAGAACTTAAGTATACTAGTCTTGTTTTATATGTACCTAGCAGGTACCTGTATGATCTTTCAAATGATAATCTCAAAGATTGTAATGGTAAAACAACAGCAAGCTCAGATCCCAATCCGCTGCTCACCAATGTGAGAAGTTGGCCTGGTATATAATGCTCACTAATTCTTAGTGATCACTTTGTACCATGCCAAGCAACCCTTATGATGATGGTTGTAATTCAACCTTGTAGACCAGTTATCCTAGTGGTAACGTGGACAAAGCAGTCTTAGGCTAAACTCTGAAAGGCATGTGAAGCCAGCTGTTATACCATACACAACCCCCTTGAATACCAAATGAAAGGGACACCACACAGATATATATTGAAAATATATATTGATTTATTAACTATAAAATCCCCTGGACTCTTTATGAGCACAGAAGCACAAGCGTTAAATCACAAGACAGTTTAAAATACACAAACGTTGCACAATATGGATGAGCCCTAGGTGCCACCTAAACCATATACTAAGAAAGTGGTATAAGAGATACCAATAGGAAAGGGAACAGGCCTAGGGCCTTGGGAATCGCTGGAGCTATTCGACACTAGCAGTGACTAAGTCGGGAAAGGCCCGCTGGACTCGGGTGCAGTGTTCAAAGTGCACGCACTTTTCAATGCAAAGTCTATGGTGCGTAAAAAGTACAAAGTTAGCAAGTTAGGAACCTTCCGAGTGACCTACGGAGTTGAAACTTAAGACACAGGCCCTTGAGATGTGTACCAGTGCAGGAGCACTGGCGGAGCTGAGTTACCTCCCCCACAGGAAGCGGGCGCACAGGGTCGAAGTAGTGTCGGGTTTCGTCACGCTGGTCGATGGTGCTTGGAGCTGAAGATGCTGCAGGCGGCTCGATGTGAAGAGTTCCGGTGGATCCAAGGGTGGATCTGAAGATGTGAAGACCTGAAAGCAGAGGGGACAGTGTTCAAAGTCACTAGCCAGTGACTACCGTGGAACCAGATTGGAACCAGGCGATGTCGGGTGCAAACAGGCATTGTCAGGTAGCTTCTTTCTGCAGCCACGTAGATACCCGGGGTCGAGGACGTCCAGGAGTCGGTCACGAGCTGTCCCACGCAGGCTTCTCGCTGTTGGCGGTATTGGCAACTTGATCGGAGCAAACAGGCCTTGGCAAAGGCAAGCCAGGCAGAAGTTGAAAGATGCTTAACACTCGGACCAGCAAGGTCAGAGCGGGTGCTCCTTTTTACAGGAGCTTGGGTAGGTCTGGAGCAACCAGACCTGCTGTGTAAATCGTCGGTTTCATCGCCAAGATGGCCGCTGACCACGTGGCTAATGGCCGGGATGGCGCGTCGAGTGGCACAATGCAAAAGGGCCCCACGCAGATCGTGGAGATGCTGGAGGGCTGATCTTCGGTGCAAGGGCTGCTCAGTGGTGGGGGTTCTCAGTCCCCAAAGCACAATGTCGAGGATACCTCAGAAGCTGCGCAGTCAGCTTTTTGAGTGTCTTCCAAGAGGTCCGGTCCCACGTCACTCGGTGCCTCCACGGGTCCCTTCTTTGCAGGGACTGTGGATCGGGCTCTGAGAGGTCTGGGAGTCTGGTTCTTGTTGGGCTCTTGGCTCGGGCTCCGGCGGGAGGCGGCGGCAAAGCAGACGTCGAGTTCCTGGTTGGTACCTGTGTTCACAGGGTGGCCACTCCTAGGCCACAAGGGAGATTCTCTTCAGTCTTCTGTGCAGCAGAATGTCGAAGTCCAGTCTTCTTCTTCATGTAAAGTTGATTCAGGATGATCTGCTGTGCAATGGCACTGCTCCCACTCTTATTCCCAATCTGAGGGGTGGATCACCTACTAGGTCCCTCCTCTGGGAGGAACCAGGAAGGGGGGCGGTTACACCCCCTTTCCTTTGTCCAGTTCCGCGCCAAGCCTGGGTCTGGAAAGTCCCAGGACCGGTTTGGACTGGCCTATGCACGGGGACACCTTGTGTGCCCCGGGCATGTATGATTCTATTCAGCCCTGTCCTACCCAATACACAAAACCCTGTCTGGGGTGGTGCTCGCACCTCCCAAGGCAGGAAACCCTTTGTCCAGGCCACCATCTGCCGAGTTTCGGTCAGCAGCAGGAGGCCAGACTCGTGTCTGTGGTGGCAGCATCCATTTTGTGATGCTGAGGCTCTGGTTAACTTTAACCGGGGTTTAAGGCCACACACATGTCGTGTCCCTCTAGAAGGGTGGAATGCTATCCCCGTCGCCAGAACTGGGGAGGGGATAGTATTCCAATTCGTATGACACCTTACTCGACATGTTTTGATAAAGCCAAACCAAAGATAGCATTTAACCGCGAGGATTATAATGCACTTAAGAGTATATGGTATGGCAATATCCCGGAACAGCTTAGGGAGTGGTTCCCGACAGCTGCAGACAGGCTCAGCTCATGCTAGAGCACCATCTCACATATTTCCAAGCACTCTGCCTCCAGGATTGATGAGGCCTTCCATAGGAGTGGCTGATAGGAACATATGTGTCCAGTTTAGGGTTAGGCACAGGCATACTGTACCTAAGTAAGAGGTGATTACACCAACATACCCCAGCTGAGTGATCAGCCAGTTGTGTCAAATATGGAGGCCAGGCCAGGGGTGGCACAATACATGCTGCAGCCCCTGGTAGGCCTTGGATACACCTATGCCCTGGGCACCTAGGGTGCACTGATACAGGGGCTCATAAGGTGAACCAGTTCCAATTCGTAATGCACCTAAAGTGCATTGGCAGTAATTTAGAGAGAGAACAGCAGGCTGTGGGTCTGATTAGCAGGCCCACAGCCACATTAAGTCAGAAACCAGTGAAGCAAAAAGCAAAAATTTGGGGTGACCATAGGATAGCAGACCCTACTCTCCTACATTCATACACTGGTAAAATCTTTCATCGCTCTTTGTAAAATACAGAGTATCATATTTGAATCCATTGTTACAGCAATACAAGTATCTAAAAACCCACTCAGTGATTCATAGATGCATACACACATCTAATCACTTACCTGTAGATTCACTCATACATGCTGTCAATGAACAATAGAACACTATCAAAAATACTTATACACCTAAATCGACATTACACAGCAGCACACATCCTATTCACATATGAAGTCATCCTACTCACTTATGCAAACAATGGATCATACTTACATATTTACTTAGCTACACACTTATAAAAACACAACTTCATCTATTCATTTAGATAGTAAGTCATACTTAGTGAATTATAAAATCATTATTACAAGTATAAAGTTATCCATACAGTCACTCACACAATCATTGAGTCTTATGTATACTTATTTATACTTATTTATATACAACAACTGACACATACACTCCCTTTTATTTTTCTAGTTTGTTGGACATGTACCATTGAGAAATATATTTGCTCATCACCACACCCATAAAGATATTCACTCGCCCAAATAACTGTTAGAACATGTAGTTTTAACTTCATATATCTAGTGAATCAACTATTCACACATCTTTGGGCAGTCACACACCCCCACCGAACTACACACACATTCACTCTCCCATACAAATACTCAGTTAACTAATCAATAACTAATATCGACTTTCACATAGCTAGTAACCAACTGGAGAACCAGTTTACACAACAACTGACAAAGTGATACAGATATTCAAACAGCTTAGTCACTATCCACTATATTTAATGAGATACTATAAATTGGTCAAGTAAACAGTCAATTACCCTGCTACTAAATCCTCCATATTTTTATATATCCACTCATTCTTCAATGCAAATTGCTATATATATAATGCATATTTAAATAATGAGGCAAACCATATTCACTGGAAGATGTCATCAGTGATGTCATCAGTGATGTCACTGACCATGTCATGAATTATGTAATATGTGACATCATCAGCAGTGGATTGCGGGTGCGCGAAATATAGTTAGTACAACTAACTATTTAGGAGCAATTTCAATGGTTTTGTATGAGTGAAATGTCCAGCTAACTATAACACCCCTAAAACTTATAGTTTTTTTAGTGAATTTTAAAGGTTTTTTAATTGCTAATTCCTAACTATATAGGGCCTGAAATCTATGTTTTTTTTCAGTGAATATATATATATATATATATATATATATTGTCAAACAAAGTGCCCGAAAGCTTTTGAAAGCGCACACTTAGCAAGCTGAACCTTTCGGTCATTTTCACAAGGCATAGGCTGGCGCTGATGTTGCTTTGGATTATTTAATAGACCTGACGCGTTTCATGGCTGCTGCCAATCATCAGAGGTCGCTTTTAGAAGACTCATGCAGGCAGTTCTGGTTCTTTAATTTGGTTCTTTTCATGCCACGCCCTCATTAGGCTGCTCGATGTTCAAAATTGCATGCTGGTTTTAGTAGTTCCATCCAGAAATATAATCTCGCCTATAGTAGGTCCTGCTTTTGTGTCTTGATTTTTAAGCATTTCTTCACCCATAGTGGGCCCAATAAATCAGAGCGGGCATTTGTCGCCGCAGTTCGCCAAACCGTATTGGTCCGGATCCGGTTCCGAACACGGCTTCCTTAGGGGTGCAAGGACGGTGCTGCTTTCCGCGACAGGGCTGCCGCGTGAGTAATTGTCAAACAAAGTGCCCGAAAGCTTTTGAAAGCGCACACTTAGCAAGCTGAACCTTTCGGTCATTTTCACAAGGCATAGGCTGGCGCTGATGTTGCTTTGGATTATTTAATAGACCTGACGCGTTTCATGGCTGCTGCCAATCATCAGAGGTCGCTTTTAGAAGACTCATGCAGGCAGTTCTGGTTCTTTAATTTGGTTCTTTT
The DNA here is from genome assembly GCF_964263255.1 of Lissotriton vulgaris. NCBI lineage: Eukaryota > Metazoa > Chordata > Amphibia > Caudata > Salamandridae > Lissotriton > Lissotriton vulgaris. The sequence goes on from NC_141694.1 coordinate 1,618,324,801, forward strand.
CATGCCACGCCCTCATTAGGCTGCTCGATGTTCAAAATTGCATGCTGGTTTTAGTAGTTCCATCCAGAAATATAATCTCGCCTATAGTAGGTCCTGCTTTTGTGTCTTGATTTTTAAGCATTTCTTCACCCATAGTGGGCCCAATAAATCAGAGCGAGCATTTGTCGCCGCAGTTCGCCAAACCGTATTGGTCCGGATCCGGTTCCGAACACGGCTTCCTTAGGGGTGCAAGGACGGTGCTGCTTTCCGCGACAGGGCTGCCGCGTGAGTAATTGTCAAACAAAGTGCCCGAAAGCTTTTGAAAGCGCACACTTAGCAAGCTGAACCTTTCGGTCATTTTCACAAGGCATAGGCTGGCGCTGATGTTGCTTTGGATTATTTAATAGACCTGACGCGTTTCATGGCTGCTGCCAATCATCAGAGGTCGCTTTTAGAAGACTCATGCAGGCAGTTCTGGTTCTTTAATTTGGTTCTTTTCATGCCACGCCCTCATTAGGCTGCTCGATGTTCAAAATTGCATGCTGGTTTTAGTAGTTCCATCCAGAAATATAATCTCGCCTATAGTAGGTCCTGCTTTTGTGTCTTGATTTTTAAGCATTTCTTCACCCATAGTGGGCCCAATAAATCAGAGCGAGCATTTGTCGCCGCAGTTCGCCAAACCGTATTGGTCCGGATCCGGTTCCGAACACGGCTTCCTTAGGGGTGCAAGGACGGTGCTGCTTTCCGCGACAGGGCTGCCGCGTGAGTAATTGTCAAACAAAGTGCCCGAAAGCTTTTGAAAGCGCACACTTAGCAAGCTGAACCTTTCGGTCATTTTCACAAGGCATAGGCTGGCGCTGATGTTGCTTTGGATTATTTAATAGACCTGACGCGTTTCATGGCTGCTGCCAATCATCAGAGGTCGCTTTTAGAAGACTCATGCAGGCAGTTCTGGTTCTTTAATTTGGTTCTTTTCATGCCACGCCCTCATTAGGCTGCTCGATGTTCAAAATTGCATGCTGGTTTTAGTAGTTCCATCCAGAAATATAATCTCGCCTATAGTAGGTCCTGCTTTTGTGTCTTGATTTTTAAGCAAAATCTGTCTTTCAACCCATTCTAATGAACGACAATATTGATGTGTATCATGATCTGATAACTAAGGAACTTAAACAGTTATACATTAAAACCAACCAAAAAGAGAAAATGGCGAACAAAAAGAACCAATGTTACTACAGTCTAATTAAGAAATTAGAAACAGACAAAAATGTAATTGTCCGCCAGGCCGATAAAGGCGGAAATATTGTACTGTGGCCTAGAGACTTGTATGTAGCGGAAGCCGAGAAACAACTACTGGATACCGTATGCTACAGAAAAAGCAATATGGCAATATTGAAATTATCTTGGCAGGAACAGAGCGCCAAATTGGTAGCATGGAGAAGTGCAAAACTGTTGACAGACGATGAATATAAGTTCCTTAGGAAAGACCATCCAGTAATCCCATCATTTTATTTAATTCCAAAGATCCACAAGGATGCCACCACACCACCGGGTCGCCCAATAATATCGGCGATAAATAGCTCAACGGAGAATATTTCCCGGTACATAGACTTCTTTCTCCAGGACTGGGTGAAAGGCCTAAATTCCTATGTACAGGACACGTCCGATTTCATTAGAAAGGTGAACAATACAGTGTGGAATGAGGAATGTTTGCTCATAACACTTGATGTTACATCACTGTACACATCAATTAGACATGCAGATGGAGTGCGGGCGGTGGAATTCTATCTGAACAAACGGCCTATGAATTTCACTGCGCACAACAAAATGCTGTTATCCATGATAAGAATCTGCCTTGAACAAAACTTCTTTTTATTTAACAATCAACTATATCAGCAGGTGCGAGGGGTCGCCATGGGGTCGTGCTTTTCTCCGAGTCTGGCATGTCTCCACATGGGACTCTGGGAGGAGTGCGTGCTGGGTGGCCCTTTGCTAGACACCATGCGACAACATGTACCTCTGTACTTACGGTACATAGATGATTTGTTCCTAATTTGGCGGGGTTCGAAAACAGCAGCAGAAATGTTTATTTCAGATCTAAACAAGAATGACCTAAATCTGGAATTCACTTCATGCATTAATGAAAGAGCAGTTGTTTTCCTTGACACTGAAGTATATGTAGTTGGTGACAGATTAGCTACTAGAATGCACAGAAAGCCAACAGCAGGTAACACAATACTGCATGCGTCTAGTCAGCATCCACGACACCTGATAGACAGCATCCCCTTCGGGGAAATGCTGCGAATCAGGCGGATTTGCAGCTCGGAGACAGAATGCCACGAATTGCAACTTGAAAGTAAAAAACGCTTCATGGCTCGTGGGTATTCTGGCAAAATAATTCAACGAGCCATAAATAGATCACTTGCAATTTCTAGAGATGAGGCTCTGTGTAAGAAAATTGGATCTAAGAAAGGGATCATGGATAACACCAATCTGATTGCACCTAGAGTAATTGTCACCTTTTGTAAACAACATAAGGAGATCAGACGTATTTTTTACAAAAATTGGAATCTTATCACGGGGGATCCCGTCATTGGCAGGCACATAGTCAAAAAACCTGACATCACCTTCAGAAAGTCAGTTTCTATGTCAGATAGACTTGTCAAGAACTTCCTGGAAAAACCAATTTCAGACACTTGGGGAGCTTTGGGAGGCGGTTTTAAAAAATGTGCTTCATGCAAGGCATGTAAAAATGGGTGTAGCAAAACCCAGTACATATCACCGTTCTCAAGTAAACCGTTCCAAATAAAAAAACGGATGTCCTGTAAGACTGATTTTGCCGTATATGTGTTGCAGTGCCCGTGTGAGCTCCGTTACATAGGCAGCACACGCTTGCCGGTGCACAGACGGGTATTGCAACACATTAGGGCAATAGTGGGGAAAGATCAGACCTACCCGGTGGCACGCCATTTTGAGAAGGTTCACAACAGTGATCCGAAGGGCCTTCTTTACTATGCCATAGATTGCGTGCCGCCACTAAAAAGAGGAGGAGACAGAGATGCCAAATTACGTCTTTTGGAGACAAGGTACATTATCGAACTGGACAGTAAGGCCCCTAGGGGCCTGAATGCAGGGGAAGATCTGTACACTTGTCTATAATTAATAAATAACATAGCCAATAGCCCTCTGTAAATTGGAACAATATCCCAGGATAAAACATAAAACTATAAGGTGTTCTTAAATTAAAAAATTTAACTGAATGAGTCACGACATGTGGAATTAGCGGTAAAGTTACATCTTAAAGGTGGTGTGTGTGGTCCACCACATATAAGAAAGAAATAACATCCAATACAAGATTAAAATGTATTCTTTCACCTCCCACTCCATGATTGTGACAATAAAGCAAAAGTCACATTTTTTCAATACTTAGAAAAATATAAAATACAGAAAAAAACGAAAAAGGCAATGAAATAACCACTTTAATATTATTTTGTTCACAGTTGTATATTATTTTGCACTGGGGTTTTCTTTTTCGTGGAGTCTTTAAGAGGTCACAGCAAGGAGGCACAAAATAACCAATAATGTTGTTGAAACCGTTATACAGATGTGGTTTTGTTGAGTTGCTTTTCTAAGTTAATAAGGGTTCATTCCCTTGAACGCACATGCAAATAGTATATTTATGCTTTTAGAAAATACATGATGAATATGATATCACAGGCAGAAATGTATACAGCACGTTGCACTTTACCTGCCAGTATTTGCACACTTTGATATTTCTACAAATAAGAATTACATATAGGATTTGCACTGTGGACACTATGTCTTTTATTGTAAATAATATGTATATATCATGAATTTTAATTATTTATGAAATTGTATATATATATTTTTTTATCTGTAATAGATGTAATTCCTTAAGTGTGTAAATATATGAGATATATTTTTCTATGATAAATCCAATAGTAATTTGGAGACAACTAAGAGCGTAATTTACATGAATTAACTATGGCACTGTGCCTTTTATAACAACTTCAAGTTTAAATACCCCTACATATATATGTAGAGGATGCAACACCACAATGAGTTAATTTGGGCGATGTTTTCTATGTATAGAACTCCGCCTGTTATTGGTTTGCAAATGCCTTAAATACCCTCTTTCTAGCTCTACTAGCGTATCATATGATCAAGCCTCTGGCTAGAGGCGAAACGCGTCATGCAGGACTGCTTGGGTTTTATTTCTCTGAAATAAAGAACACTTAACTTTTGCACGAAGCTTTGGGTCCGACTTGTTCGTTTTCCTGTGGAATGGAGGAATGATGCTGTGCGCATTAAACGATATCGGATTTCATACCATGCACCGTTTTCTGACTTCTACGGTGTAAGTTGGACCCCTCCCCCTTTGTTTGGCTTGGCGGCAGGAAGCAGAAGCAGTTCCCTAACCCGGAACCACAACTCTACACGGCTCCGGCGAGGAGCAAACCGCGTACAGCCCCTGGCGTCCATGAGAAGTGTCTACATGAGAACGGGAGTCGGAAAACGTGGATAACGGTGAAAAACCGATCACATCTGACGACAGCCCAATTCAAGGTAGGACGAACGGGAACGGCCAGTGGGGAGGAGTGCAGACTTTGTTTAGCGCGTAAGCTAACTTGGGAAACCGAGGAGAAATCGCTAATTGAAGTCGAAGTGTTCTTTAAACCACAACAGCAACCCTAAACACAGCGACTTGTCTAGTCGTAAGCAGTCATGTCTGCCGATACGCTACGCAGCAGGGAGGAGGCAGCGGACAGTATGTTTGATAAGGCTCCGGCTGGAAGCACAAGCATACAGGGACCATCAACGTCCAGCAGCGCCACCACCGCAACTAATCCCACACTTAAAGACACATTCAGAAAACTAGAGAAACTAATGAAGAAAGAACAGTCTAAGTGGTGGGAAAACAAATCCTTATCACGCTACTTGGAAGTCGGCAGGGTGCCCAGGGGTCTCAGAATTACATTGGCTCCTAGTTATGAGGCACCGGACCCGACAATGCTTACCAGATGGGCTGAAACAAATTTAGAGTGTTCCGCCAAATTAATGAACCTATTGGTGGAATATGCGGAAAGTGACAGATTAAAGATTCAAGCGGAAATCGATCAAATTGAAAATGAGTTAACCAGCTTAGAACCTAATGAGCTAATGAACAAACTACGCACGGAAATGTTGCAGAGGGTGAAAAAGGATGAAGAGGTAATCAAAAAAAGAAAAGCCTATAAATTTGAGCGCGACCGCCTAGATTACCTAAATGGGCAAATATTTACATACGCCAAAAAGTATGAAAATGTAAAGGCACGCGCAAGGAAAGCCAGACAAACTAACTCTGCAAACAAAGCGGTATCAGTCTCCTCTACTGATAGAAGCATCACATCAGGAAGTGAGACGGAAAACGAAGCTGCGGGATCCTCCACGGTAGGATCAGAAAAGCTTACATTAGCCCAGGAAGTCAGCTGCTTAAGCCAGGACCGCCGCGATACCCTTCGACCAAGGATAGAAGGGAGAACAGTGACAAGCGGCTCCGAATCAACCAGAAAAGACGGGCCAGAAGAAAATGCCGGTACCGCAAACAACAAAAAGCAAATAGTGAAAAGTCGCTGGAACAGGTCAAAGAAAAAAGTAGTGGGGAATTAAAACAAGATATTTCCATCATCAACCTGTCAAAAATTCCACTAACGGCAAAAGATGAAATGATTTTAAGTCTGGGACTAACCTATTGTCCTCCATCTAATTTCAACTATGCCGATGTAAGAATGGACTCATATCGATTTATCCGCAAACTGAAGTTAAGCAAACACTTTCTATTACAACCTAAAAAGAAAAAACAAACAGAATCCCTAATGAGTCCGTCTTTACTGGAAGCGGCTGATCGTTCAACGTTTGATCAAATTTGGGACCTGCAACAAGAAGGAGACACTGTTGATGATTTACCCTTGATAACATCAAGAGAGGATAGAGCAACAAGTTGTACCCCCTTCAAACCAAAATCTGTCTTTCAACCCATTCTAATGAACGACAATATTGATGTGTATCATGATCTGATAACTAAGGAACTTAAACAGTTATACATTAAAACCAACCAAAAAGAGAAAATGGCGAACAAAAAGAACCAATGTTACTACAGTCTAATTAAGAAATTAGAAACAGACAAAAATGTAATTGTCCGCCAGGCCGATAAAGGCGGAAATATTGTACTGTGGCCTAGAGACTTGTATGTAGCGGAAGCCGAGAAACAACTACTGGATACCGTATGCTACAGAAAAAGCAATATGGCAATATTGAAATTATCTTGGCAGGAACAGAGCGCCAAATTGGTAGCATGGAGAAGTGCAAAACTGTTGACAGACGATGAATATAAGTTCCTTAGGAAAGACCATCCAGTAATCCCATCATTTTATTTAATTCCAAAGATCCACAAGGATGCCACCACACCACCGGGTCGCCCAATAATATCGGCGATAAATAGCTCAACGGAGAATATTTCCCGGTACATAGACTTCTTTCTCCAGGACTGGGTGAAAGGCCTAAATTCCTATGTACAGGACACGTCCGATTTCATTAGAAAGGTGAACAATACAGTGTGGAATGAGGAATGTTTGCTCATAACACTTGATGTTACATCACTGTACACATCAATTAGACATGCAGATGGAGTGCGGGCGGTGGAATTCTATCTGAACAAACGGCCTATGAATTTCACTGCGCACAACAAAATGCTGTTATCCATGATAAGAATCTGCCTTGAACAAAACTTCTTTTTATTTAACAATCAACTATATCAGCAGGTGCGAGGGGTCGCCATGGGGTCGTGCTTTTCTCCGAGTCTGGCATGTCTCCACATGGGACTCTGGGAGGAGTGCGTGCTGGGTGGCCCTTTGCTAGACACCATGCGACAACATGTACCTCTGTACTTACGGTACATAGATGATTTGTTCCTAATTTGGCGGGGTTCGAAAACAGCAGCAGAAATGTTTATTTCAGATCTAAACAAGAATGACCTAAATCTGGAATTCACTTCATGCATTAATGAAAGAGCAGTTGTTTTCCTTGACACTGAAGTATATGTAGTTGGTGACAAATTAGCTACTAGAATGCACAGAAAGCCAACAGCAGGTAACACAATACTGCATGCGTCTAGTCAGCATCCACGACACCTGATAGACAGCATCCCCTTCGGGGAAATGCTGCGAATCAGGCGGATTTGCAGCTCGGAGACAGAATGCCACGAATTGCAACTTGAAAGTAAAAAACGCTTCATGGCTCGTGGGTATTCTGGCAAAATAATTCAACGAGCCATAAATAGATCACTTGCAATTTCTAGAGATGAGGCTCTGTGTAAGAAAATTGGATCTAAGAAAGGGATCATGGATAACACCAATCTGATTGCACCTAGAGTAATTGTCACCTTTTGTAAACAACATAAGGAGATCAGACGTATTTTTTACAAAAATTGGAATCTTATCACGGGGGATCCCGTCATTGGCAGGCACATAGTCAAAAAACCTGACATCACCTTCAGAAAGTCAGTTTCTATGTCAGATAGACTTGTCAAGAACTTCCTGGAAAAACCAATTTCAGACACTTGGGGAGCTTTGGGAGGCGGTTTTAAAAAATGTGCTTCATGCAAGGCATGTAAAAATGGGTGTAGCAAAACCCAGTACATATCACCGTTCTCAAGTAAACCGTTCCAAATAAAAAAACGGATGTCCTGTAAGACTGATTTTGCCGTATATGTGTTGCAGTGCCCGTGTGAGCTCCGTTACATAGGCAGCACACGCTTGCCGGTGCACAGACGGGTATTGCAACACATTAGGGCAATAGTGGGGAAAGATCAGACCTACCCGGTGGCACGCCATTTTGAGAAGGTTCACAACAGTGATCCGAAGGGCCTTCTTTACTATGCCATAGATTGCGTGCCGCCACTAAAAAGAGGAGGAGACAGAGATGCCAAATTACGTCTTTTGGAGACAAGGTACATTATCGAACTGGACAGTAAGGCCCCTAGGGGCCTGAATGCAGGGGAAGATCTGTACACTTGTCTATAATTAATAAATAACATAGCCAATAGCCCTCTGTAAATTGGAACAATATCCCAGGATAAAACATAAAACTATAAGGTGTTCTTAAATTAAAAAATTTAACTGAATGAGTCACGACATGTGGAATTAGCGGTAAAGTTACATCTTAAAGGTGGTGTGTGTGGTCCACCACATATAAGAAAGAAATAACATCCAATACAAGATTAAAATGTATTCTTTCACCTCCCACTCCATGATTGTGACAATAAAGCAAAAGTCACATTTTTTCAATACTTAGAAAAATATAAAATACAGAAAAAAACGAAAAAGGCAATGAAATAACCACTTTAATATTATTTTGTTCACAGTTGTATATTATTTTGCACTGGGGTTTTCTTTTTCGTGGAGTCTTTAAGAGGTCACAGCAAGGAGGCACAAAATAACCAATAATGTTGTTGAAACCGTTATACAGATGTGGTTTTGTTGAGTTGCTTTTCTAAGTTAATAAGGGTTCATTCCCTTGAACGCACATGCAAATAGTATATTTATGCTTTTAGAAAATACATGATGAATATGATATCACAGGCAGAAATGTATACAGCACGTTGCACTTTACCTGCCAGTATTTGCACACTTTGATATTTCTACAAATAAGAATTACATATAGGATTTGCACTGTGGACACTATGTCTTTTATTGTAAATAATATGTATATATCATGAATTTTAATTATTTATGAAATTGTATATATATATTTTTTTATCTGTAATAGATGTAATTCCTTAAGTGTGTAAATATATGAGATATATTTTTCTATGATAAATCCAATAGTAATTTGGAGACAACTAAGAGCGTAATTTACATGAATTAACTATGGCACTGTGCCTTTTATAACAACTTCAAGTTTAAATACCCCTACATATATATGTAGAGGATGCAACACCACAATGAGTTAATTTGGGCGATGTTTTCTATGTATAGAACTCCGCCTGTTATTGGTTTGCAAATGCCTTAAATACCCTCTTTCTAGCTCTACTAGCGTATCATGTGATCAAGCCTCTGGCTAGAGGCGAAACGCGTCATGCAGGACTGCTTGGGTTTTATTTCTCTGAAATAAAGAACACTTAACTTTTGCACGAAGCTTTGGGTCCGACTTGTTCGTTTTCCTGTGGAATGGAGGAATGATGCTGTGCGCATTAAACGATATCGGATTTCATATATATATATATATATATATATATATATATGTATATATATATATATATATATATATATATATATGCAAAACACCCTTCTTCACACGAAAGAAAGCAGAGGCCACAAAGGGGAACCCCAACGAAGCTGTTTATTTTCAAGATCTGGCGAATGCATTTCGACATGTTAATGCCTTCTTTAGCGCCAAAGCAGTCAGAGTCAAGTCCTTTGCACAAATGGGCGTCCTGCCACTTATTTGGAAACCCAAACAAGCTCCGCTCCAACGACGATGTCAGCACACCTGCTGCAAGTCCCGTGATCTATCATGGACTGCAGGACCCAGAATGCATTCTGGAGCTCCCAGGTAAGTTGTGAATGAGGGAAGTTCTGCCGAATGGTAGCGCTTGATGCAGGACACCTCGCAAAGTTCAAAAACGATTTTCCTGCTTGAGAACAAGAAAATACAGCCTCCCGGGTCCCCACTGCTCCAACCTTAAATGTTCAGGAATCCTTTTCAGTGGGGGCAGACAGGCAAAGCTCTCTGCCCAGCAGGAGGTGGAATGCCTCAATACCACCTGCTTTTCCTCCCAACACCACGGGCGGGCCCAGGCTATTCAATCCCTCGGTGAACAAAGAAGGCAGAATGCCAGTGAAGTTCGGGCCACTTAATGGAGCAGGAGCCTCTGTAGCACGTCTCTGGCCGACATGGAAAATATGCAAAACACCCTTCTTTACACGAAAGAAAGCAGAGGCCACAAAGGGGAACCCCAACTAAGCTGTTTATTTTCAAGATCTGGCGAATGCATTTCGGCATGCTAATGCCTTCTTCAGCGCCCAAGCAGTATAATGTTCCAAATCCAATGAAGAAAGGAGGAATCCAGCACTTCTAATCTAGAATAAAAGTTCTCCATTACTGACAACATCAATAATATAACTATACTCAATGAGGCCCCTTAACTGACTCCAACTATCAAAGAATGTTTAGAATCAAAGGTCATGGAAAGGAACATGTGAAAAGAGGGAGGGGGAAGTAATATACTTTAATGTGAAAGATTTAAAAATGATATGTCTACATTTATCTATCTATCTATCTATCTATCTATCTATCTATCTATCTATCTATAGGCTACTTGAGAAAGGCGGTGGCTGAAACGCGTCTTGCGAGAGTGTCTTTTGTCCAATAAACATATTGGAACTTTCCCTGTGAGTGCTGTGTGCCTTTGTGCAGTGGAGCTTTGTCTCATCATGACCTGTGTGGTGCCGTCAGCCGCCGCTCGAGCACCCGGCCGAGAGTGAAGGAGAGCAGACGGACAGTGAGCTTAAATAAATAAATATATATATATATATATATATATATATATATATATTCACTGAAAAAAACAAAGGCTACAGTGGTGTTATATTTAGGCTCAGGTTTCATTTGTACAAAACCTGTGAAATTCAGCAGTTATAGATAGCTGAGATAACTATAACTCAAGCCCCCACATTGCACTGCTTTTGAGCTCACATATTATATCACTCATGACCAGTGACATCACTGATGACATTTCAATGACATCACTGATGACATTATCCAGTGACTGTGAGTTCTTTTTAAAAGTTTATGAGTGTTAGATATATATACCAAGGTGTATTGGTGAATCAGTGGGTGTATGAGTGCCTGTATGGATGATTCAGTGGGTGCATGACTGACTGTATAAGTGAGGGATTAGGTGTCTCAGTGACAGTATGGGTGAGTGACTATTTGTATCAGTCTGTCTGTTGATGTCTAAGTGGCTGTATGGGTGTACTAGTGAGTATGTGAGTGGCTGTATGGGTGATTGGTTGGTTGTCTGAGTACCTGTTTGGGTGGTTGTGTGGGTGGGTGAGGGGATGTGTGACTTTCTGTATGGATGAGTGAGTGGGTGAGTCAGTGGTTGTATGGGCTAGTGAGTGTGTGTGAGAGGCTGTATGGGTGGGTGAGTGAGTGTGTGTATGGCCATGTGGGCGAGGGGATGTGTCAGTGGTATATGGGTGAGTAACCGGGTTTAGAGAAAGGCAGTATAGATGAATGATGGGGCATATGAGTGACTGTATTATTGAATGAGTGGACGTGAGAGTGACTGTATGGGTGAGTGTGTGCTTATGTCAGTGACTATATGTGAGTGAGTATGTGTTAGAATGTGTATGAGTAAGTAAGTGGATGTGTGTGTAACTGTGTGGGTGAGTAAGTGGCTGTGTAATTGAGTGTGTGGGTGAACAAGTAGGTGTGTGGGTATCTCTATGGGTGACTGACTCAGTGTGTGAATGGCTGTATGGGTGTATGTGTGTATATATTAGTGGCTGTATTAGTGAGTGGGTGGGTGTATGGATGGTTGTATGGGTGAGTGAGTGGATATGTGTCTAGATCTATAAATCAGTGAGTGGGTGCACAAGTACTTGTATGGGTCTATGAATGGATTTTTGAATAGTTGTGTGGGAGTGGGTGTATAAAAGGCTCTATGGGGGTTTGAGTGGGTGAGAGTGATTTTGTTGATGATGCAATCAGTGATGTAATTTGTGATGTCTTCAGTGATGTCACTGACCATGTCATGAAAGATGTAATATGTGAGGTTATAGGCAATGTATTATGGGGCTTGAGTTGCAGTTAGCTCGCTGGTTTTGTACGAGTTACACCTGAGCCTAACTATAACTATAAGACCGCTTAGCAATTCCTCTGTGTGGGACTTATTGGAGGTAACAGGAGGGGCTGGTCTTCCCAAAAGACCCTCTGTAGCTAAGAGGACTTCATCCACCTACTAGAAGTGCACCAGGAGGCGTGTTTGTAGAGTGGTAGAGAAAGGTGGCTGGTCATGAAGACCTCTAAGCCATCCCGCTGTGTGGGACTTACTAAAGGTCACATTAGGGGTTGTTCCCCTCCTGTTACCTTCAGTAAGGCCTCTACAGCTGGATTATTGAGAGCTCACGCCCCCTATCCCCACCACTCTGCAAACGCACCTCCTATTACACTGCTGGTTGGGGGATGAAGGCCAGGAGGTGCGATTGCAGAGTGATACAGAAAGGGAGCAGGGTCTCCAGCATCGTGCGGGTAGCATTTTCTTTTTTTATTTCATTCCTCCCTGGGCTGATTACCGTCCCAGGGACCCTATTCTTGAGGATCCTGACTAGCCACAGCAAACTGCAATGTCACAGAGCTGGGCAGCCTGGGACATTGCTGGAGCCGGCCTTTGGGGGTGGCGGTCCCCAGGGTCATCTAGGACTCTAGGAAAGGGCCGCATGGCCCACCTCCTTTGTTTCATGACGCCCCAGGGAGGTGGTGGTCCCCCGGGTTATGGGGGTTGACCACGGCACCCCCGCATTATGTGTAATTAAAGCCCCAGTGAGGTTGTGGTCTCCAGGGCTGCGGGGGGTTACACGGCCCCCCACACTCAGTCTAAAAAAGGCCCCTTGGAGATGGTGGTCCTTGGGGCTCTGGGAGATCCACTGGTCCCACTGCATTTGTTTAAATGAAAGTCCCAGGGAGGTAGTAGCCCACTGGGCTGCAGGGGGTCCATGCGGTCCCCGCAATGATATACAAGAATTTTTACCAAAAAAAGTATGCCAGTGATTCTTTTTGTGCATAGTAAGTTTTGGGGAGATCTGTCAAGTGGTCGCAGAGAAAAAGGTGGGTTAAAAAAGTGCATTTCCCATGTTAATTTCCATATACCCTTAGGCACGCCTGCAGCCTGAACTGCTGGACATTAACCATCATTTAGCAGAAAGCTAGCTTTTGATCAGAAGATTGTGCTTTTTGTTATTCGATGTGAATCCGTTCAGTAGTTTGTGAAATATTAAAGGAAATCCAAATGTGTATATATATATGTGGCTGTGGCTACTTCGCGAATAATAACAAGCATGGGCAAAGATCTACAGAGCTTAGATTGGCTGCCAGAACTTCAGCCAGGTCCCAAAAACAATTGCAGAAAAACAGAACATTGCCACAAATAAAAAAAACGGGGACCACCACCGTCCTGGGGCAATAAATAATAAAATTGATGAGATGCTTTGTGGACCCCCCTCAGTCCCTGGGGCCACCAACGCCCCAGGCTCAAATCCTTATTAAAAATTAAGGAGGTGGCTGTGTGGCCTTACTGCTGGGCCATATATGGCCCCGGGGACCACCACCTCCCTGGGGCATTAAATAATAAAATGAATGGGGTGCTATGCAGACCCCCGGCAGCCCCCGTGCCACCAATGCCCCAGGCCTAAAACCTTATTAAAAATTAAGGAGGCAGCTGTGTGGCCCTACTGCTGGGCCACATACGGCCCCCGCGACCACCACCTCCCCAGGGCAGCCAGTGCCCAGAGAAGAAGGGGGGCTACTTGGCAACCCACCTGGAGCCATATATGGCCCTGGAGACCCCCCCCCCACGGGCCAGCTCTGCTATGTCCCAGCGTGCCCACCCTGGGACATAGCTGTTTTCTTTTGTTGGCAGAAGCTGACAGCCTGAAATGGCCTACAATGTTTTGTGGGAGGAGGAGTGGTGAGCCAGCACCCTGTCAACCAGTTCTGTAGCAGAACGTTCTGGAAGATAATGGCCATTAATTGGAAGAAAAAAGATAGTTACAAATCCAACCCAGATGAATAAAAGAACCAGAGAAAAGATAATCCAAATGTATATCCAAGGAAGGACTAGATAAGTGTGTTTAAACCAAGAAATAAAAACACACATTCACACTGGAGGTGAATGCAGAACTGAAGACACAGAAGAACTGTCGGATGAAAAATTATCTTGATCCATATAGTATAGTACCCTGAGGAACTCAAATGAAAAAGAGGTGGTTGCGAGTCAGCAGTCAGATTTGAAAACTTTTACTCAGAAAAAAAACAGTTTTTCTACATATTCTACCCCTCAGAAGTCCCTTAAACACATTGAAACCCTGGGGTCCGGTTACAGGTAACCTGACAGCTTTTTTCACTTTCTGCAATTTTATTTCAGCCCCGGAGACTCAACCAATCAACAAAATATTCCTATTGGCATACGCATTCCTGTAGGTGAGCACATTAGCGAGGAATTGCGAAATTATTGCGAAATCGACGTGATCCCAGTTATCCAAATTTGGATTTCCTTTAATTTCTCAACAACTACTGATCAGATTTATACCAATTTTTTTAAAAAGGGAATTTGCGAAACCAAATCAACCCTTCTGGCAAATTTGGTGCAATTCTCTCCAGTGGTTTTGGCTGTAGGCGTGTTGACAGGTACTGTGGGAATTGGCATGAGAAACTCATTTTTTCATGGCCCCCGCTTCACAGATCAAACTGAAACCTTTCATGCACAACAAGACTCAATATGACACTTTTTTGGGAAACTTTTGTGAAGATACGTCAAACAGCGCCAAAGTTATAGACAAATCTAAAAATGGTCCTCACTATAACTACCCACTGGTACCGTCAGTAGGTAATATACATATATGTATGTGGAAGGAATTACAAAGACTTAGGTAATAATATTTTAAAGATATAACACATGACCTTAATAAAATTAAAGATCATGTTATAACAAAGCACCAAATTGAAATTGAGAGGTCGGTGTACGCCAGTGCTTTTCCTGTATGTCTCTCATCCATTGATCTGTAGCACAACAGCTCCGATCATCAAGGGAATGGAGCGACCGTGCTTTAATCATAACTTTCATAAAATTCGGCATCTCATTGCACCCCCAGGGGAAGCAGCTCCTCGGGCTTCTCCGTGCTCCAATCAAATGAAGCCTGTGCGCGAGCAGTCACGCCTGCTGTGCCTCATTATTTAATTGTGCCAGCTCGCGCCCATTTTAATTTGTCACTCCTATGTATAATTCATCATTGTTTGTCACGGCTTTGACGGAGCTATTACCACAGGGAAAAAGCACTTTATAAATTAAAGCAAATGCTTCTGCAGAAACACACCGTTTTTTTCTGGAGCACATCAAAGGATACAGGAGAAGTCTGGTGAAATGATTGTTAAAGCTGTTATGAGCGCAGTCAAGTACTTTGAAGTTAAGCGTTGCTTCGCCTCGCTGGCAGATATCTCTTTAAAGGCACTCCTGCTGGTATATGAATGCAGCCCTAGCTCTAACCGCAGCAAATGTGTTCATTTAAAAGCACAGCTTAAGTGCTTTAGCACCCGTTTTGGTGATTTATCAGACATGTAATCACATGCGGAGTCCAGAAAGTTTATTTTTGTGCAAAAAAAAAAGATGCGCTTTGTTACTTTTAATTTAGTGAAGGTTGCACTGTGATCATAAATAGGCCCGGACACCGCCAAAAAGAGGCCTAAATTCGCAGATCGCACACTTTCGTGAGCCTTCCATTTGGTTAGTATCAGGGGACTGGTTTTTAGAGAAACATTTGATAAATTAAGCATTATTTAGCTCTCAGGGCCAGTAACATTGGTCAAAGCTAGAAGCACTGCAGTTTTAAACACTATGGGGCATATCTACAAGGAAGTGCCGTAGCGCTGCAACACAAGCCTCTTGGCTGCGCTACACTGCGGCACTTCCGAAGCACCGGAATGCAACATATTTACAATAATATGTCGCATTCCTGGGCTCTCCCCTACGCATGTGCACAAACTGCAGCCATGCGCCGGCACAAGCACCCTTGCACCATGGTGCAAGGATGCCTGCGTCATGAGGAGATTGTTTTTGATCAGGAAGAGACACCTTCCTGCTCAAAAACAATCACTACTTGTAGGACACCCCCGCGCCGCACGGCCACCAGCTGCTGCGTGTGCCCCCTTGCCCTGACTGCCTCGCTGCCTGCCTCGCTGCCGCTGACCACGCCCCCTCCTTCGAGCGGCGTGGTCCGTGCTCGTCTGCCGATTTCACTTGACTGTTTTTCAGTGTTTTGTCTTTTCCTTCCTTTGTGTCTGTATTTTTTTTTGATTCTGTGCCCGTAATTGTGGTTTTCCTTCCTGTTTGCCCGCTGTCTCGCCGCCCTCCGCACTCCCTCCCCGCTTCCCACCACCGCCGCTAACCCCGCCCCTTTTTTCCCTTCTGTACCCTCCCCGCTCCCGCCTCCCAGCTGCTCCGCCCACCCGCGCACTTCGCCTTATATGGCGACCGTGCGAACGCGCAGCGGTCACGCGCAGCGGGCGCGCCGATTGTGCGCCGAAGGCGCGCCAAAGGCAAGCCCGTCTACGCCCGTCCTCGCCTGGACCGTGCCCAGTGCCAGGACCCCTGGCCCACGAGGACTCCGAGCGACCCGCCTGACGTACACAGCCGCCACCCTCACCGCACTCAACACCGGACGAATCCCAGGATGCTACCAAGCCACCCCACGACGCTCCCAGGGACCCTTCAGCTGCCTCGCCTGCAAGTTCACCTGCATCCGGACCTGCCCGGCACCAGCACCCGCCAAGCCGAACACCAGCAGCAGCCACCTCAAGTGCATCCTGCTCAACACCCGCTCCGTCCACAGACACGCCACCGAACTCTGGAACCTCCTAGACACCGCAGACCCGGACGTTGCCTTCCTCACGGAGACCTGGATGAACGCCTCTTCAGCGCCCGACATCGCCATCGCCATCCCAGAGGGCTACAAAATCACCCGGAGGGACCGCACCGCCAACCAGACGGGAGGAGGCATCGCCATCATCCACAAGAGCACCATCCGCATCACGACTAGCACCGAAGACACCCTAACCACCGCCGAACACCTGCATTTCCAGATCCACATCAACCCCAAGACCACCCTCAGAGGCACCCTGATCTACCGACCCCCGGGACCACGCACTCAATTCAGCGAGGACATCGCCGACGTCATCAGCCCGCACGCCCTCCGCTCCGCTGACTACATCCTCCTGGGAGACCTCAACTTCCACCTGGAGAACAACAACGACCGCAACACCAGCACCCTGCTCGACAACCTCGCCAACCTTGGACTCAAGCAACTGGTGTCCACCCCCACCCACCTCGCCGGACACACACTCGACGTCATCTTCTCTTCCAGCACAGACATCGCCTTCAGCCACGCCACAGGACTCCACTGGACGGACCACAGCTGCGTCCACTTCACCTTCAAAAGAACGACGATCCACCACCACCAGCAACAGGTTGCTCGAAGAAGCTGGAACAAGATCACAGCCGACCAACTCGCCGCCTCCCTGAGCCAGCACCCACCTGCCAGCTCAGCGAACACCAGCCAGGCCGCCGACAACCTCACGAAGTGGATCAGCAACTGCGCGGACGAACTCGCCCCTCTGAGGATCCCGCCCAGCAGACACGGCAGCAAGAAAGCACCATGGTTCACGGACGAACTCAAGAGCTCCAAGAAGAACTGCCGAGCCCTCGAGAAAGTCTGGAGAAGGGAACCTACACCGAACAACATGACCACCCTCAAGCTCGCCACCCGGAAGCACCACCAGCTGATCCGCACCGCCAAGAAAACTGCGTTCAAGGACCGGCTGGACAACAACGCACACAACTGCAAGGAACTCTTTAACATCGTGAAAGAGCTCTCCAACCACAGCGCAGGAAACAACGACATCACCCCATCGCAAGACCTCTGCAACTCCCTCGCCTCCTACTTCCACAACAAGATCGCGGACATACACAACAGCTTCAGCAGTCAACCGACGCACGCCACGACCACAGCAACGCCACCCACCACCACCCTCCGCGCCTGGACCCCGGTCAGCACCGAAGACACGGTCCGCATGATGAACTCCGTCCACTCCGGATCTCCGACCGACCCCTGCCCTCACCACGTCTTCAACAAAGCCGACGCTATCATCGCACCCCACCTACGGGACATCATCAACACCTCCTTCGACTCCGCCACCTTCCCTGAGAGCTGGAAGCACGCCGAACTCAGCGCGCTACTCAAGAAACCCACAGCGGACCCCACCGAACTCAAGAACTACCGCCCCATCTCGCTCCTCCCGTTCCCTGCAAAAGTCATCGAGAAGACCGTCAACAAACAGCTGGCCGCCTTCCTCGAGACGAATGGATCCCTCGACCCCTCACAGTCTGGCTTCCGAGCCAACCACAGCACCGAGACCGCCCTCATCGCTGCCACCGACGACATCCGAGCCCTAATGGACAACGGAGACACAGCGGCCCTCATCCTCCTAGACCTCTCCGCGGCATTCGACACGGTCTGCCACCACACCCTAGTGCATCGCCTCAGCAACGTCGGAATCCAGGAGAAGGCACTGGATTGGATCATCTCCTTCCTCAACGGAAGAACGCAGAGAGTCCGCCTACCACCGTACAAGTCAGAGGCCACCGAAGTCATCTGCGGCGTCCCCCAAGGATCCTCTCTGAGCCCCACCCTCTTCAACGTCTACATGAGCCCCCTCGCAGCCATCGCACGCCAACACAACCTCAACATAATCTCCTACGCCGACGACACCCAGCTGATCCTGTCCCTGACCAATGACCCCGCCGCCGCCAGAGCCAACCTGCACGAAGGGATGAAAGAGGTAGCCGAGTGGATGACGACCAGCCGCCTGAAACTGAACTCAGACAAGACGGAGGTCCTCATCCTGGGCTCCTCGCCCTCCGCCTGGGACGACTCCTGGTGGCCCCCCGCCCTGAGCACCGCACCCAAACCGACAGACCAAACCTGGGCTTCATCCTGGACTCCTTGCTCTCCATGACCAGACAAGTCAACGCCGTCTCCTCGTCGTGCTTCAACATCCTGCGCATGCTACGGAAAATCTTCTGGTGGATCCCCACCGAGAACAGGAAGACCGTCACCCAGGCCCTCGTCACCAGCCGACTGGACTGCGGCAACTCCCTCTACGCCGGAACCACCGCCAAGCTCCAGAAGAGACTCCAGCGGATCCAGAACGCCTCAGCCAGACTCATCCTCGACATCCCACGCAACAGCCACATCTCCGGACATCTGAGAGACCTGCACTGGCTCCCCGTCAACAAGAGAATCACCTTCCGTCTCCTCACCCACGCACACAAAGCCTTACACGATCAAGGCCCGAGCTACCTCAACAACCGAATCAACTTCTACGCTCCGAAACGCCACCTCCGATCAGCCAGCCACGCCCTCGCTGCCGTCCCCCGCATCCGAAGAGCGACAACAGGAGGAAGGTCCTTCTCCTACCTGGCCGCCAAGACCTGGAACTCCCTCCCGACTGACCTGCGCCTGACCCAAGACCACCTCTCCTTCAGGAAGAAGCTGAAGACCTGGCTATTCGAGCAGTAACGGCACCCCCCCCCCAAAGCGCCTTGAGACCCTACGGGTAAGTAGTGCGCTCTATAAATGTCTTTGATTGATTGATTGATTGATTGGTTTTCCTCATTCAATGAAAACATTTCTCCTCGTTGCACCTCGCTACACCTCCCCTGGGGAGGCGTAGCATTGACACACATTTCCAGATTTACGATTGCTCGGTAATCTGGAAGTGTATCTCGTTCCATGGGTGTTGCGTGGTAACACCCACAGCAATACACATGGAACGCCCCTTCCAAACAAAGTGCTGCGTGTGAAGGGGCCATACTTACAAGGAGAGGAAAAGTCACGCAGGGTTGCTTGTCACGCAGGGTGGCTTTTCCTCTCCTTGTAAATAAGGAGAAGTGAAATGCCCCTCCAGTGCCTCACAAAAAGGACATACTGGTGGCACAGGGGGGTTGTAAATTTGCCCCTGAATACTTGTAGCCTCTGCCTTGTTTGACCAGCCTCTTTCTTGCATTTTATTGAACCACAGAAAGTGTGTCACAGCCTCAGGGACAAGGGGCCCAATTCACAGAATGAACTTAAGACTCAATCCTAAACGTACTACTATTTTTGTATTCACAGAATGCACTTACTAATTTTGGCATTCACAGAATGAACTTACTACTTTTGGTATTCACAGAAGTTAGGATTTTGTCTTAAGTTTGTCTTAAGACAAACTTAAGACAGACTTAAGACAGACTTAAGACAAAATCCTAACTTCTGTGAATAACAAAAGTAGTACGTTCATTCTGTGAATGCCAAAAGTAGTAAGTGCATTCTGTGAATAGCAAAACAGTAGGAAGTTTAGGATTGAGTCCTAAGTTCATTCTGTGAATCGGGCCCATGGATTTTAGTAAAGGTGCAGAAAGAGTGACTTCGTGTATGTTTTGTAGGTGTTGGCGAAAAATAAATTATGCCAGTGTAATTGAGGTAACTTCAGGTATTTTGCATTCCGCTTGTTATGTGAAATTCCGAAAATTATGCAATTACGTGTCATTCGCAGTAAAAGATTACCGCAAACAAACGGAAACAATAATGCAAGTGGGAGCTATTTGCGGTGATTTTGTTAAATGCATCTTTGTGCCAACAATTGATGCATGGATGTATTACATGCTGAAATATAATGAGAAATTACAGATTTGCTTTTTTGTGATGAAACATATTTTCACATGAGTTTGCTAAAATTCAGAGTAATTTTATAAAAGCAAATTACGCATGTTTTAAATAGCCCTAACTTTTAATGTAATAGTGAATAATATCACAATAAAACATGTGTATGTGTACACAGAGCTTGAAATAGAAATTTTAGTTGACTTTCTTAGTGGCGTTTTTACAGCAACAGAGAAAATCAAAATTTTCACTATTAATTTGGGGAAATCTGATATTTCCTTCTTATTTCCCTTCCTCAGCCGTTTTCCTCTTGCCATTACTGCACTGCTCTGGGCCTGGTTTTGATTTACTCATTAAATCCCAACCAGTACAAAAACCCCTGTTCACATATGGGTAGGAATTACTAATTAAAAGGTATTTATCATATTTGATAATTATCAGGTATTTTAAATACCTCAAGCTTCGTTAATTTTCGGCAGGTCAACCCTGCCGAATATTTAATGGGGGAAATGTGTACGTTATTTACACACCAAAATCCGCATTTTATTTCCCAATAATTAATAATAGGTGCCATTGATCACACCTATTAATAGCATACCCCTTTGTATTGTTATTTATCAGGTGCGCTAAATAGCAGCTATACTTGTAATCAGGCCGTAAGACAAGTTAGTGGCTTCCAAACCTGTTGAGTTACAGAAAGGGCGGGCTCTCTCAGGAGATGAACTGAGAAGTAAA
Source organism: Lissotriton vulgaris (assembly GCF_964263255.1). Taxonomy (NCBI): domain Eukaryota; kingdom Metazoa; phylum Chordata; class Amphibia; order Caudata; family Salamandridae; genus Lissotriton; species Lissotriton vulgaris. The sequence continues at coordinate 1,618,346,046 of NC_141694.1, forward strand.
GAGACAGTATAGCAAGATAGGTGAGGTGGGGAGAGACAATGTAAAGAGAGAAAGTTCTGGTATCCCACAGGGAAGATACTTAGAGATAGAAAGAGGAAGAGGTAGGTGGATAAAGAGAGGTAGTGGGACAGGTAAGATTTTAGAATACAGTAGGGAGCTAGAGAAGAGGTATAAAGGATGGGTCAGACATAAAAAAATAGTAAGGTAGGCAGAACTATAGAGAGGGGGTTGGAGAATAAAGGAGATGAGGTGTAGAGCGAAAAGATGTGAAGTGAAAAGACAGGTGAACTAGAGAAAGAGAGCTAAGCCTAGTGCAGTAAGTTGCATGAAAAGAGCTCAAACACATAGAGCTCTAACACACAATTCAATGAAAAATCACTTACAGATTTTGCCACAATCTACCTGATCATTGACAAAAGATTGTAATAAACAATATCATTGACAAAAATATGATGTCAAAAATATAATTCATCCCAATATCGTGCCCCAATATTCTTCTTTTTTTCTCTACTTTTGCGAAAGAAATTACTTTTACGTGAACTTGTGGTAAGCGGCATAAGGCCAGCTCACTCAGCTTGCACGCCCCCCAAGAAAAAGAGACATAAGCCATGATGACGCAGACTTGCATGCATTACTTTAAGCAGTATATGCAAGTGGGGATAGGGAATCTCTTACTTCTATGGGGTGGCTCTGGCCATACTCGGTTACATCAAGGGCTGCTGCTCAATGTAATTGATATTTCGCACTGCCCCCCCGGGCCTTCAGTACTACAAAAGGATAATGAAGATTATTCATTTCTGATCATGTATCCAGCCAATCACATGATCTCTTTGCTTATGTGATGGATGACTTTAGGTGCTTTATTCTGGTAGATTGAGTGAACAACAGTGATAGTCCACCGATGATTAACACAGCAGAAAGAAAATTATGAACATAGGGAGTGAGTGTGGTAACCATACTTGCCGGAGGAAGGGACTTGACTTGATATAATTGTCAACTATACAATACATACACAATATATGCTGTGCTTGCAAAGTAAACTACTGTACTATTACTTTAGGCAAGGGAGAGTTTCAGAACAATCACAACTTGTAGTATTTGGATTTCCTCTGCTTTGCTTCTCTGGCACAGACATGCTGTTCGAACAAAGTAACACTCTTCATGCACTGAGCGTCTGCTACATACACCTCTGCTATGTATGAGGAAGAAGATACCATCCAGGCTTCCAAAGTAAACGTCTATCATTCTTCTTAATGTCTCAACTGTAACAACTTTACTTTTTCTCAACAACCAAATAACACCCTTTTCAATTTATTTGGTAAGCCACCGTCTTGACTTGCATTTTAGTTTCACCCAAATGATATATTGCAATGCACACCACACATGAATTTTCTTATTCACCCACACAGGCAGTCATCTTTTCTTTCTCCTCCAACCATCCTTGCTTAAAGCAGCCATGCATCTGATTCCTTCCTATCAGCCACCTATGCCTGCATTCAAAAACACGTATCATTCTTTAGTCATAAATGTTACGACTCGCTTCTCCTTCCATTGACCCTAAGTTCTTTCCCTTTTCGTTCATCACATCCCTCAAGTTCATCTGATATGACTTGGCTTCACAATAAAAGTTTCCCAGCTGATTTGAAGTCAAATAGAGGGGGCCATTGCTTACTTGAGAACTACCGCCGCTAATGATATTGCTAAGTCAAGGGTGACTGACTTCTCCGTGATTGGCTAAAAAAAATGTAGTTCTAAATCAGTAACTGTTCTTAACAGTACAGGATACTTGTAGTAGTGTACTTTCTACTGTACAGTACATCGTACACTCCTTTGCGAGCCTACTCTAAAATGTCAATAAGTAAGGAGTATAATAATAACTTACCACCGTCCGCCGCTGCTGAGCCACCCCCCTCAGCTCCTCCAGGTGGCGCCGCCGCTTGAGTGGACCCCTCCGCGCTGCTGGCCCCGGCACTGGTGGTGGCAAGTGCTGCATCAGATGTGACGCCTAGAAAAAACATGTCATATTTTTAGATGCCATACACCACCCCCTACTTCGTCTCGTAATGGAAGAGAAAATGTTAAACAATTTTTAATTATTCGGACTGAAAAGAAGTCACGGTTTTGGGGAGGGTGTTAACTTATATGCTTAGCCATAACATGCAACTCTTTTTGGCACAACTGATGAATGCTTGCTCTTTAATGTGCAACATTTTTATAATTACAGACAGAACCAACTACTCCCCACCACCACCAGGAGGACTTGAAGTTCCAAACAAGGTGAGGGCTCCCGAGTGCCGCACAGTTACTTCTAACTGAGGTATGTGGAAAGTCGAACTGCACCTATCATCAACAATGTCCTATTTCTCTTGTCCATACTTCTGTATGTGCAGAATAGTCCCTGAAACACTAGCGGTATGGTATGTGCTACTATCAAATCAGAAAGACAACTACTAGTTTATTCTCGGTGAACATTGACATTTTGTTGTTGGAAATTGTTAAAGCACTAACATTAAGAAGACTGGAATAGACAGCAAGGGCAACCCAGAGGACTGCACTGAGTGCCTCTAGAGCTATTGCTGGATCATAGTTTTGTTTAATACCGTTTGCCGACTAGGCAAGCTTAGCTACCTACACAGACAGACTCATAAATAATAGTAAATAGTAGTAGCACAGAGAGTGATGGTAGAGAGGCAGGATAAGAATAAAGGAAACAATCTACAAGAAGTTCAAAGACTATTTTGTAAAAAATAGAGTTAGGGAAGTATAATTATCTTAAAAACAGAACTACTTACTGGGGCCAGCAGAAGAGCCTGCAGTGGACTGTTCCTCCTGCCCACTCTGTTCCACCGGAGTCTGGGGTGGTGCTGTCGTCTTGCCCCTGGGAGGTGCTGATGATCATGAAATAAACACAAACATGGATGATTGTTTTTTGGAAATATATATTTTTTTTTACCACAATCCTAGATTATCTCGGGGAAACAAATTAGCAACAATTGCACTACATGTATTGACCTGATCTGGTCAACTAGGAGGATACTAGTACAGTATTGCTGGATTCGCAGACCGTCTACCTGGAAAGTTATGTAAATCACTATCTAAACCAACAACAAAAAGGTTCTACTACAACTGCCAGCACGCGACGTGACAGACACAGTCCGTCATCATGATTGCATAGCACTAAAAAATGTCCTACTGCTACTACTAATAACAAGTCATAATATACTAAACCTGAACCTATCAATCCATCACTATCTCTTCTTCATAGTGGCAGCAGGAGTGCAAAGGAAGGACTAGACTTGAGTCTCTAGTCTCTCTAGCATTACGCAGTTCTGTAAAGTACTACACTCATACATATTCAGGCCAAATGAGCACAAAGTTGTAAACAAGTAAGCATAGTAGCAACGCCACTGAGCAGGCAAGCACCTGCAATCACAGAAGCTATTTAAACGTTAATTTACCTGCAATGTAATCGAATTGGCAGCATTCTTGCTCTTCAGGAAAACATATATTAGCAGTATAACACAGAGCAGAAGAAAACAAAGTAGTTATTAAATAGCTACTCACCAAGGCCAGGGATCTCCACACCGAGCAGGTGGAGCAGGTCCTGCTCGTGGTCAAGGAGGTCCGACCACCGGTGCATCGCTTGCTGGTAGGTGCGCCGGACCCCTGACTCCCTTTGCATGGCCCGGCACACCTTTTCCCATAGCTGGTGCCGCTCCCGGAGGCCATTCCCTGACGCGAGCCTGCCCCCTGCTGCCACGGTCTTGGGGAGGTGGCGCTGCACATAGAAGGTCAGTGCGGCCACCTCCACCGGGCTGAATATCTCCCTGGCCATTACTTCCTCCCCTTGTAACCGCCCGCAAGGGAGCTGGGTACGGGGTGCGGGACCCTTCCCCTTCTCCTTACCGGCTCCCTTTGCCATGGTCCTCTACAGCAGAAAGAAAAAAAAGGAAAGAATAGGAAAAAAGTAAAGAAAAAAAAAGTTTTAAAAAGTAGCTTTAAAAGTAACGAAAAGTTGAAAAAAAAAATATATAGATCTAGAAAAAAAGAGGGATAGATATAGAGTAGAAAAGATAAAAAAAAGTCCAAAGAAACAAAGGATTGCACAGATGAAAGGAGGATTGGAAAGCATGCACAGAACCATAGCAATGACTGAAAATCAAGATGGCTGCGCCCATTGAGGACCGCGTGGGTAAGTTTGCGCGATTTTTCCCTTGCGAGCACGCGAAAACACCCGTGAACAGGTAATCGCGCGCCGCATACGACGCGAGCATGCAACTAGCGCCCGGAAACGGAAACACGTCACGCAAACAAGATGGCCGCGCCCATACACAAATGCATGGGTAACTTCGCCATGCAAGCAACCCGCGAACACGCAAAAAGCCCAGCGAACACGCAAATAAACAAAAATCCGCAAATTTGCAAGAATTCGCGGATTTTGCGAATTGAGAATTCGAATTTGCGCGAATTCGCAGAACGCGAATTCACAAATTTTGCCCATACTTAGTGTAGTCTCACACGTTGATAACTCAATGTATGAGTAACATGAGCCTGTGGCCACCTATCTTTAAGGTCTGCTACTTTAACCCAAAGCAGCTTCTGTTTTAGTGTGTTGCCTTTAGAGTCTTCAAACCAATTTTGGCACCAGTAATGCCAATTGTTGTTAAAAGACTGAAAGCAGTAGTACGAATCACATACTATAAGTGTGGGGAATTCTCTATCTGTATATTCCAGTGGAAGTTACAGTGCTTTAAGTTCAGCCACCTGTGCAGTGCAGTCCTCTAAGGACTGTGTGCAATTTTTTTGTGGTTGGAACTTTCCATCCAACATCACACCTAGAACAGTGATGTATGCCACTGAAAATTGGTGCTTGGTACCAATAGCAGGTTGGGCTAAACTGTCAGCATAAACAATGTATACTGATCTGGAGACATGAAATCACTGGGCATGGGATAAACATGCTCATATTGAAGGAACTTCTGTGTCTGTAAAGATAGGTCAAAGATGAAGTCTACATCAAGAGCTGTTAAGGATGTTACCCATTGTATCCACTTAGGATGGAAAGCTTTAGCATTAGGAGCTGTCACTTTTGCAATAGCCTCTAAGGCTGTAAAGGGAGTAATGACAATGATGCGCTTCCCTTTTACAGTAGGTCAACCTTTAAGTATGGGCATCTGCACTGCAGTCAGTGCTTTTTCAGTGGAGGCAAAACTCATTTCCACACTGGAATATAAATGTGATTTATATGCAATCCGCACTGTCTAAACTCTTTTTTATAAACATGACATAGGTGATGCCAATGGCAACGCAATGATACCCGTTGACCAGGTGTGTTGTGTTAACACGTGTATTTAAGTGTCATGTTTTAAACAAATTGGACTGTAAGGAGTATGTCAGTGTGTTTTGATGTCCAGTGTGAACTGGGAAAATCAGGGTGTATTAATTCATATATTGATTTAATGCATTGTGTATAATCAAGTATGTAGGTCTTCCCAAAATTAGGGAGTCCTAACAAGGATTGGAGTTTCCTTAAAGTATGAGGAGGCTGCAGCAGAGCACACTCCTCTAGGAAGTGTGGTGCTAGACGTTTGGAAAGGGGCGACCACTCGGTCCCCCCGAACGTATGGTGGAGTACCCCGATCTCCCCGGGAAAACCATTTTGGGCGGGAGGCGTGTCACGGCTGGTATGCCCGAAGCGGCGTAGCTGGGGCGCGCCTTTTCCCGCCCAAGAAGGGGTTGTCCTAGACACCAACACCGCCAGCCACGCCCGGGGGGCGGATTGGAGGAGGGTCTACGCCCGCCCGACGAAGGATAAAAGGAGCGACAAGCCAAGGAAGCATCCTCTTGTTCCTGTGCTCTGAAGCTGCACCCCCGCGTTGCACGTGAGCTCGAGACGGAACGAAGAGCCAATTTTGACCCACCCACCAGCCCCTGTTGACAGCGATTTGTTGGAATAAAATTGATTGACGTGAATTGGTTTCGTTTACAGGTTGCCTTGGAATAAAATTGATAATGTGTGTATAATAAAGGATGATTTTCGTTTTCAACATGTTTTCATTAGCAGAAATATTTGCGGATAAGTTTAATGATGATGCTCAGTAGAGTTGGTTTCTCTTACAGGTTGTCTCGGAATGGAGTTAGTAATGTGTGTATAATAAAGGATGATTTTCGTTTTAACATGTTTTCTTAGCTGAAACGTTTGCGAATAAGTTTAATGGTGATGCTCAGTAGAATTCTACGTGAAATCGTTTGAATGTAATTTCCTTTTCGTTAGCTTAGTTTAAAATGTCGTATTTATTTCTGGTCGGGCGGTAAGGTCATGATCGGTGAGCAGTAATTGGAAGATCCCTAGAGGTTTGGGCGTCACCCATTACGGATGGGAGCGCCCGGGGGGAGGCGGCCATTGGCCCCTCAAACGGGAGGCGGTCCCATCTAAGGATGGGACGCCGAAAGGGAAGGCGGCCGTAGGCCCCTTCACTGGGTAGGAGGGGATACGGACCCCTCCTTGGAATTTCCCGGGGCCCGGACATCTGCGACGGCAGGTGTGGTAAGTTGTGTGGGGTGGGAGGGGGGGATCTATGACAGAATTTCGACAGACAGAATTTCGACCTACACAAATATCGGCGTAATTATATCGATAGCAAAAATATCGACGCCCTATGTACAACATGGTAAGTACCAAAATATCGAAAAATTAATATCGATGTAAAAAATATCGTTGTTAAATATATCGATTTTTTTTAAATTTAAAATAACATAAAAAAACTGTAAATAATACATAATAATTACTTAAACATATTTAAATATATGTAATAATTGTTAAAAAAAATAATAATACATATTTAATAAAAAAAAATAATAATAAATAATATATAATATATAATTACTTAACAATAATTACTATTCCCACTCCAGTGGGTGCAACAGTAGGGAAAACTGACCCTGAACACTAAAAATACCCCTTTACCCAAAAACCTAAAACTGACCCTGAACCCTAAAAATACCCCTTTACCCATAAACTGAAAACTGACCCTGAACCCTAAAAATACCCCTTTACCAAAGAACTGAAAACTGACCCTGAACCCAAAAAATACCCATTTACCCAAAAACTGAAAACTGACCCTGAACCCTAAAAATACCCCTTTACCCAAAAACTGAAAACTGACCCTGAACCCTAAAAATACCCCTTTACCAAAGAACTGAAAACTGACCCTGAACTCAAAAAATACCCCTTTACCCAAAAACTGAAAACTGACCCTGAACCCTAAAAATACCCCTTTACCCATAAACTGAAAACTGACCCTGAACCCTAAAAATACCCCTTTACCAAAGAACTGAAAACTGACCCTGAACTCAAAAAATACCCCTTTACCCAAAAACTGAAAACTGACCCTGAACCCTAAAAATACCCCTTTACCCAAAAACTGAAAACTGACCCTAAACCCTAAAAATACCCCTTTACCCATAAACTGAAAACTGACCCCGAACCCTAAAAATACCCCTTTAGCAAAGAACTGAAAACTGACCCTGAACACTAAAAATACCCCTTTACCAAAGAACTGAAAACTGACCCTGAACCCTAAAAATACCCCTTTACCAAAGAACTGAAAACTGACCCTGAACCCAAAAAATACCCCGTTACCCAAAAACTGAAAACTGACCCTGAACCCTAAAAAAACCCCTTTACCCAAAAACTGAAAACTGACCCTGAACCCTAAAAATACCCCTTTACCCAAAATTAATTAATATTACAAATACATTACTTCCCACCCTATTCCCCTATAAACCCACAACCCGCTCCAGTAGTAAAACATATAATTTAGTTAAAAATACACATAAATTATCAATTAATTAATCAATTAATCAATTAAAATAAATAATTGCCAATTAATATTTAATTGCAAAATAAATTAATCATTGAAAAATAATTATTTAATTACAAATAAATTACTTCCCACCCTATTCCCCTATAAACTCACAACCCGCTGTGGTAGTAAAACATAATTTAGTTAAAAATATACATACATTATCAATTAATTAATCAATTAATCAATTAAAATAAATAATTGCCAATTAATATTTAATTGCAAAATAAATTAATCATTGAAAAATAATTATTTAATTACAAATAAATTACTTCCCACCCTATTCCCCTATAAACCCACAACCCGCTGTGGTAGTAAAACATAATTTAGTTACAAATATACATAAATTATCAATTAATTAATCAATTAATCAATTAAAATAAATAATTGCCAATTAATATTTAATTGCAAAATAAATTAATCATTGAAAAATAATTATTTAATTACAAATAAATTACTTCCCACCCTATTCCCCTATAAACCCACAACCCGCTGTGGTAGTAAAACATATTATTTACTCTTATATATTTTTAAATTATAAAAACATATTAAACACATATTATAACAATTAATTTAAATACTTAACTTATATTTCTAACACATATTAGTAAATCGAAATTACTTACATCGATATATATGCTATCGATATTAGTAATTTCGATATATATGCTATCGATATTAGTAATTTCGATATTACTTACCTTAGGGTCGATATTCTGGCCATCGATATTCTGGACATCGATATTCTGTCCCATCGATATTAGCAACTCGATATTAGTGTAGGTCGAAATTAAGAACTCGATATTTTGACTGTTTACCGGGAGGGGGGTCTACGCTACCTTCTAGACACCTCACACGAGTCCTCGGACGACCACTAAGATGGCGTCGAGTTAACAGGGGGCCCCCGCTAAGGCAAGGGAAATTGGAAGTTGGCATAGAGGTGCAGTCCTCTGTGCGCCCGCCCCTCACAAGTGAGGGGGGAATGGGTAGTGGGGATCTGACACCGGTTACGACCTTGCCGTTGGCCCGTAACGTTAGGATGTACAATTTCAATGTTCAGAAATGCATTTGCAGGATGTTTGGTATCGGCTAGGAGAACCTTTGTATGAGAGATGTGTTAAGGTCAGCCAAGAACATCGTACTGTATAACTGAAATTGTACATGATATGAAACTGTTATTTTAATGTTTTAATTTTGTTTCATATTTTAATAAATACGGCCGGGAAGGGTAACTCCCTCCCGCCTTCCAAAAGCTCAGAACCGTTTCCGTCTTCCCATCCTTGGGGATTTGTGTTGAGAGGGGGTGGCGGGTATCTCAGCCATATGAATTCATGTGTAAGTTCATACAGCAAGAATAGGACAATCACACATTCTATATTAGATTTCTTAATGTTGAGATTATAGCCATAGTCAGTGATCCCAGAATTATGTGATCAACTCTGGCCAAATGTCTGTTTAACTCATCATCCATCTAATAGATATCATCTACATAGAAATATGCGTCAGGGTCAATATCTTGTAAAATTGACCCTATGGTAGCATCAAACAATCCAGGGCTGCTCTTATACCCCATATGGAGATGGGAAAGTGACACCGAAACCAAAGTGCTGAGAAGGATGTCCAATCTCTGCTTTAGGGCGATATATTTTGGCAGAAAAGCCATCGGAAATATGCAAGGTAGTTTGGGATTTCTTATAGACTATATACATTGTAATTGCTGTTCTGTGCATATTTTGTATTGCAAATGTGCATGTATGACTGTTTAAATGTCTGTAGTCTAAGACTATGCAATATGAATGATCCAGTTTCAAAATAGGGAAAAAGAGGATTATTCATTTGAGAGTCACAGGGTCCAATTACTGCTTGAGACTCTAAATGGGAGGGAACTTCTCTAACAGGTGCTTTAGCATCTCATTTTATTGGGTATTGTGGGTTCGGTTATGGACTGGAACGTATGGGTATTACATGGTAAGGAACATCCTTATCCCAGCCGCCAATATTTCAAGCCAGAGAAAGAGCACATTCAGCTGCTTAGGCTTGTTTGAGTTCGTCAGGGACAAGCGCAGAGGAAAACTGAAGCATTACATCCTTACCATGTGGGGATGTTTGGACAAATTACGGAGGCCAATCGACCTCTGCTAAAAGATTGTCATATGATAAAGTTATTTTTTCCCAGAATATTACTCTAACGGTGTGCAGTATGTCACTCTCACTTGTATATCAAAATTATTCAATCTCTCAGGAGGGGCTACACGCTGTTCTGGGGTTTCAACTGTAACTAGTTATCAGTCGCTGTTGCTACCAGAAAGTCCAGGAGATACCAGTGCACTATAGTGACTTCTGCAGCACTGTAGAGTAGAATCACAGCCCACCTCCTATTCAGGAGGAGTGTTTTCAGCCTTTGTAGCATATTTTGCGGTTATAGCCACAACTTTCTTTTTCTAAAATTGAGGCTTCATTTGAGGAGGCTTTTCCCACTCTTTATCTTCAAGTCAGACGAGTGTTGTGAGTCCCTCTTGGGTTTCAAATAATCTTCCTGTTTGTGATTAGAAACCCTCCTCTGCCTTCTCTTTATTGCTTGTCAGATGAGTCCTGAAAAGAACAAGAAGGACAAGTGTCAAAAATCTGATACCTTTGTAGTGCCTTTATTTGTGTGCAATCATGCTAATTATAGCATCTGTCAGATGACTCCGGAGGTGGAGAACCCCTTAAGATTTTGATTATTCTTTAGGTTTGGGTTTATCCAATCGTTTTTTTTAAACAAACTCTGGGTTTGACTTGGCAGCATCCTTGTCAAAACTAGGTTTGACAAGTTGTGCTTTGTCCCAAATTATTGTCTCCTTACTATTATAGACATCCGCAATAATTATACGTAGCTCACATTCCGTAAGACTGACATAGGCGGAGTACCATGTATTATGGAATAGACAGCGTCAAGGACTGTGCCCCATGTGTCACAGTCACCTATTATGGGAACCATCCAGTGGGGTGTGCACATAGTCAAGATTCTGTACTTGTCTTGTGGTCCCGTTTGCGAAAACACAACTTCAATTTGGCAGATTCTTTTTGCTGATCCATTTGGAATTTTCTTACAATTTGTGGGAATTTTGGCCATTATTGAATGAACAATCACAGGACTTATTGTTGGCACTGCAGGCATCTGGACTTGTCCTGGCAGTCCAGGTCATAGCAGGGCAGCTAGCAAGGTGTGTTAAACATATTGAGTTAGATGTCTATATAGTTTAACTAGACCAGTATATAATGCCTGTGTAGCTCATTAACATTCAAACCATGTAAGTTAGAGTAGGGTGTATAACCACCCAATGCGAGAATTTGTATAAGGGCGCCTACGTACCAATTTTCATGTTCCAAAATGGGAAAGTGGAATTTCTAAGATCGCATATGCTCTATATTATTGTGGTGCATTACCATTAGTGTATTCATGAAATGTTTTGTAGCATCCACAGCCGAAAAAAAATTGACCTAAGAGTAAAAGATTTCCAAGCAGTAGCCATGATGGGCTTCGACCACGAAGATAAAGTCACCCCACATTAGTAAGGCCATGTACCTTTACAAGTGTGTGTACCACACGTCTGCAATTGTCTGCAATCAGTTTAGGCAACGGGTGCACCACGACTAAAACAGTAGTGGAAACAAAGTGCAAACACAAAATGGACAATCCTTTTAAAGGTTCAAGCTTGAACAATGAACAACCAAATGTGGGTGCTTCCTAAAAATACTGTGGATGATATATCCCCAACAACACGGATGTCTCCAGTGGTAAATGTGAGGGTATTATGGACACATATGCACTGCTCAGTAGACCCACTGAATTAGTACCAGACCATCGCTGGTCGCACCATGTTGCAGGGCTCTGTTTGTAAACAGAACTGTGTCTCGGGAGAACAGGACGTCAGGATGTAGGGACTGAGTTTCACAACCACATCAGTACCTGGAGACATAAATCCGACTAGCTCACAGTGTCTCACCTGCACTCCTAACCTTCCTGAATAAAAGATCATTTTGGCAAACCTAGAACATGAATCTCTACTCTTGAAAGGAACCTTAGAAACAGACCAGAACCTTCTGTTCTCACTCATTCATGTCCATAGTAAACAGAAAAGAGAAACATAGGAAGTTTACATTATATTTATTAAAACTATCGTGGTCTATTTTGAAGCAGGTTTGCTGTGATCAGTAAATAAAAACAACTAATAAAAGGAATATACATTACTAACAGACTGTAAACTATGAACAGCCTGCCCATGGCAACTAATATATGTATCCTAGCCTACCCTCACAACGTGAGCACAGGGATATATTAGTGATCTCTGGGATTAGCAGTAAACCTCATACCTGATGTGTGTAGTTAGGTGGACGGCATCATAGGTGTTATCTTACCAGCAGCTGTGCTAACGTTTTGTCTAAAAATGTTAGGAAATGTTGTTGACAGGGCACAAGATAAACAGAACACCATATTGTGTGACCTTGTACAAAATGTTCAGACTAAATACCAGGAAAAGTCAGTGAATAACAAATAATGTGCATATCATGCTAAAACAATATCTTGTCAGAAAAACAAATGTATTATGTGTGATTGAACGAAGCAAAGGAGGCCTAAAGCTGCTAATATGTGCAACCACGAGACAACCAAAGTGGTACCCGAAGTGGAATACTACACCATCACCAAACATCATGGACTGAAAAAAAATCCTGTTGAAGATGTTCTAGTACAGCCACATCTGTCATATCCCACTTTGGCCCAGATTTATATCTTGACAATGGTCTGTGGCCTTCCCAAATACACCCTGGCTCAACTAAGGGCTTCTCTGCATGCTGCTGCTAGACTGGTTACAGGCTCCAAACGCAATGAGCTCATATCGCCAGTCCTAAAATCACTAAATTGGCTCCCCTACGAAGCACAAATTCAGTTAAAGATTGCTGTTATGACTCACAAAGCCATCCACTTCAATACTCCTAGGTACCTGTGGGGTAAGATCATCAAGAAGTGCCACTACTTTCCTCCTGAAACCACTTATCCTGAGCAAAAAGAGAACTTGTCACAGAGACTTCGCTGGCGCAGCCCCAAAGATATGGAACTCTCTACCACCGGAAGTACGCAGAATCTCCGAAACAACGGTGTTCAAATTGGAAGTCAAAAGATTCCTTATGAATACATTCCTTCTGTAAGTGGGCTAGGCTCTCCTGCCCGAGGATTTTATTCCTACTTCCACTGTACCATCATTTACTGCTATGCTTTTTTATGACATGCTTTGCCCTTCCTTCGCTACCCCTGTACAATTGTATAATATGACCGCCATGTGGCATTTGTCGTGTAATCTGTGATCATGCTTGTTTTAGTCCCTACCGGTTGATGTATTTACATTATTGTCCTTCCTTTCCTTCCTAATGTAAAGCGCTCTGATATCCTATGGGATCTAGTTTCGCGCTATATAAAACTTTATAAATAAATAAAATAAATACCCGCCTGATTTAAATGTGGGCAGACCATAGTTTGAGGATGGTGGAGACTTCTTCATATCCACCCTGAATAAATTTATCCACCAACCCTTACTCTTGTGGGCTGTCGGAGGTTTGGCTGTATGTCTGCCGCCTAATTTGAATGGATGGACATACAGTTGTTTTTCAATGACTATGGCTACCAGGAAAAACCTGGCAGTAAAGGGCATTGAAAAGTGCTCAATGTCCCTCTCTCCATGAAAAAAACTCCCATAGAGAGTGGAGCATTGTTTATTTTATATTCAAAAATCTAAATCTTGCTTTGGGATTTTATTTTGGAAAATAAACAAAAGTAAAAATGACGTACGGCTCCATCATGTTTGATGGAGCCATCTGGCAAAGTTAGAATGCCTTGGCTACGGTTCCTGACAATGCTTGAAATGTCATTTGGGCTGGTGGACAGTTCAAAATTTGGCTCAACCAACCTCTGTCAAGGCGACAAAGTAATTTACTCAGCTACCCTGGGGAAGGATGGGCCGTATGCCAGAAAAAAATGTGACCCTTTGTTCTTGATTGGAGTCAGCAGGAAACTATAGTTGAAGAACTGGACTCTATTGTTTACGTTTATAGCCTCTTTTCTGGAATCACCTCCTCTTGGGTCTATGCAAGTTCGTAGACTGCTGAATAAACCCCGCAAGAGCTCTGGGGTAGAAATGTACAGGACTTTCTTAAAATACACTGACTAGCTAAATCTCTGCTTCTTTGTGGCATGAAATTGAAACTGAAGACATTGCAGCCTCTATTACCTGCTGGAGGAAGGGTGATGACTTATTAGACATGCTCAGCTTCTGTACATTTGAAGATGAATCATTTCAGACTCCCTGTAATTCCTATTTAACAATCTACAGTCAATTTACAGTCAAACAGACATTTACAATCAAGCCTGTTTTGTCTGGTGTCTCCTTTTAAAGTGCCCGGTATTCTCCATGAAACACGGCTGAACCATACTGCTCCCTGTGTGCCTTCCATCATTCCGCAATTGGGGAAGACAAAGGTAACCAGACCCTTTCAGCACTAAAACAATTACATCAATTGCACTGACAGTAGTCATTTTATTCTGCACTGCTTTACTGTTTAATAATTATTCCTCGCACTCTGGAACCTTTACTCAATGTTTCAAATCAGCAGCAGTCCTACTTTTACTAAAACATATTTTAGCTGGCCTCTCAAACACAGCCAAATACTATCCTGTGGTGAACCTCTATTCTTCTCAAATATCCTGGAATTCCATAATTTCAACAGCTTAACTAAATTTCTCATTATTTAGGACCAAATCATTTCCTTTCAATCTGGCTTCCGAGTTCTACATTCTGTCTTGTAACTAATCTAACCTCTACCTACCATATCCATTATACTTATGTGCTCATCACATGTAATGCAGAAATGATGCATACGTGTTACCATATCTGGAAGTACTGCTACTGTGAGTATTGGTACCTCTTGTTTGTTCCCACATATCTGGTCTACCTGAAGCACTCTTAACTACGTTCTTCACTCAGTACTTTCTGTAGCATTCATCGAACAAACAAGTGGGTCACATCTTACATCTATGATTAGCCTTTCTCAGTCTTATAGTTCTCTACAGTCTCCCAATAGATTAGAATACCAGTTGGACTTAGTCCCTCTTCACTCTTACTTGTACTCCTCGACATTAGGGGGCATTAAATCTTCTGTTTCTTTTCCACTTTCATTTCTGATCTTTACCACAAAATCTCAGGTGGCTTCATTGTAATTTGTCATCATATGGCCATTCATTCTTTCATTGTAACTCATCAAAGAAACACATCTTCTGTGTTTTTACTAATTATGTGCCTGCACACATTCCTATCCCCATGCTTTCCCCCTGACACTTTACCATTGACAACATTCTCTGTTCTCCATTCAACACAACCGTGCACCTGGTATTTTTTACCACCACAGCTGCTAGATTTGAAGTACTTAACAATGTCCCAGGGGAGGACACGAGCGTTTCCATGCATCCACCCATAGATGTTGGTGCATTTCCAGATTTACAAAGACTTGTAAATCTGGGAGCACATCAAAATGTTACTTCTTCCCCAGTGATGCGTATTAAAGACAAATATCCTTATTTTTCCTTGTCGTTTTCTCTTTCCACTCATGGATGTCAGTTCACAAAACAGTAGGGATAGTGGAAGTGACAGCATGACAGGAAGTGTCATCAAATGACCTCTGGTCCCCATGATCTCATGTTAAAAAATCAATCACTGAAAGTGACGTTATTGAAGTAAAAATAACACATAAAGGATTAGTAAAAATAGAAAAGCACCACTGAAGCAATTAACTGTTTTTGTTGCAACCCACATATCAACTAGTGTCCTGCCATGACATGCAAAGAGAGCAGACTTGACATACCAAGGTGCACTAAGGGCCATATGTATCATACAAATTCTCATTCGCAAAGGCCGAAATTGGCAGAATTTCGGCCTTTGTGAATGCAAATTTGATAAATGGGATGTATGAATTAAAATCTGGTGCAAAATAAGGAATCGCAACATTTGCGATTCCTTATTTTGCAATTGCATTTAAGGAATCCCAAAATTTGCGATTCCTTAAATGCAATGTATGAAGCTAAAATAAAATTGCTAATTGTCCCTAAGGAATCGCAAATTACCACCAACTTCAAGTTGGTGGTAATTTGCGAATTTATTGAAAAATGCCCATTTCAGCATTTTTCAAAGTGCCATGTGACGCACATACATGCTCTTAGGGCATGTATGTGCACCACATGTGCACCCATACTTATTTCAGGGGTGCAACAGGGTGTCCTTTGGACACCCCTGCACCCTTGAAATTATTCTCAATTTGTGATTAGCAAATTGCGAATCGCAAATTGAGAAAAAATGTCCATTCCGTCCTATAGGCCAGGAGGCCCATAGAAATGAATGGGAAAGTATTCCTTAATTGCGAATTCGCAATTTGCGAATTCGCAATTAAGGAATATCAAGAAATCGCTAAAAAATTGGTATAATCCATTTCTTCTTAGGTTTGTCATAAGATGGGCAGAAAAATAATACATGCAAATCATCTTCTTGGCTCCATTTTGGCATAAAACACACATTTCATTACTTTCGCTTCCAGGATTACTGTGCCATCTCGATTTATTGACATTTGTTTGAAGCACCCTATATCTAGACTTTATATATAAAGATTTAGCTAATTCTGGCCGCACCTCATCCATAAACGGCTCAAAGTTCGGTACATCTTTGAAAAGAAGGAACTTGGTTGTTAGTGACCTTGTATTACAGCTATGTACCACACTATTTTGTATATAAGCCCAAAAAGTTGTTTTTAGCAGTTTCTTTGATAATGGTACCAGCTGGGTCGGATCTTCTCATTAATGGGGTAGACCCAACTTCGCAAACCAAGAAGAAACATGCTTAAACCATGGGATGTCCCTGCTCCGATCATTCTTTAATATCTCCTCTAGGCCTTCCCTATTGTACTTCAGTTCTGTGATTATCCAAAGTCTTACCCAAAATAGGAGTGGCCTTAGTAGAGCAACATGGTCAGTACGTTTGACATTCAGATCCAAGGTGATCGGGATTAGGGGAGTTCTTACGGGGAGACTTGGTATTTTTCTAAAGAATTTATTTTCTCCTAATTCAAAATTCTTTTTACAAAAGGGTCCCCAAATTACAGCCCCAAAGAGGGAGGCTGATTGCGCTTTATGTTTAAATACCTCCAAGGCACGGGAAACCGCTCTCGAAATACTGCCTTGATGTTTTTTGGCTATCAGTACTGTGTTATGGACAAGGATTATCTTATTTTTTTCCAACTGTGATTTCCAGCACATCTTTGTATCTAGGGTTATTCCCAATTAGTTAAAACACTGCACATACTCTAGTTTTTCATTATTTAGTACTAGGTTCTTTTTAAACGATGTGTGTGGATTTATTGCCATGTACTTAGTTTTGCTAGAGTTTATTTCAAGTCCTTTCGTAGTGCAATATGTATAAAAATGGTCCATTAGACATTGTAATCCTTTCGGGGTCTGTGATATTAATATAGTGTCATCTGAAAATAATAATGCAGGCACCAGATCTCCCCCCAGCTTAGGAGCATCATTCACACAGCCACACAAGTACTCAGGGATATCATTTTCATATATGGAGAATAAGGTGGGCGCCAGTACACACCCCTGGCGCACACCTCTTCTCACAGGGATTTGCTTGGTGAGATCACCCCGTGGGCCCCATCTCACTTTTGCGAAATTGTCCTCATGTAATCTTATTATTTGTACAAGCAATTCACCAGGCACCCCTTGACATTTTAACAAATTCCATAATAAATTCCGAGGTATCGAGTCAAATGCAACTTTCAAATCTACAAAAGCAATATACAAATGCCCCTTTCTTAGATTTACATACTTCCAGCAAAGGCACATGAATCTAAAAACTTGGTCGATTGTGCTGGTTTAATTCTAAATCCTGCCTGGAATTTTGAAAGCACCTTTTCTTCTTCTATTCAGTCATTTAATCTGTTTAAAATATGCCTGGCATAAATCTTTTGTAAAATATCTATTAAACTAATTGGGCGATAGTTTCGGGGTCATAACAGTTGCCCTTTTTAAAAATCGTCACAATTTCTGCCCCTTTCCATGACTCAGGTATTGGTGTTCCCCAGGCTATTGTGTTGCATAGACAATTAACATATGGTCCCTAAACACTAGTGTCATGCTTCAACAGGTCCCCTGGTATTTTGTCCGGACCTGGAGCCTTCCCAGGCTTTACTGTGTCAATTGCCAAAATGGTTTCCTCCAAACTAAGATGTAGATTGGCAATCATAGGTATTAGTGCTAAGTTAGCAGCAATGTTAGACTGGTTGATTTCAGCCGCTGCATAGAGACTAGTAAAATGTTCAACGCAGGTATTAGCATCGAGAGAGAGGTCTTTAGTATCCCTACCTGACCTATTCCCTTTTGCAATTAATCTCTAGAAGCCTAGCTGATCTTTTATTTTCGCAGCACTTATTAATTGTGACCAGATGTCATCATCCCATGTTTTTTTTGTTTTGGTTAGGATTCTTTTATATTTGGTCCTATGCTCCCTTGTGGAAATCACATTATTATTTTTTATTGCTTTTTTTAGTTCAGCCTATGCTTTGCGGCACTCCTTGTTATACCAAGGGTTGGTTCCTATTTTCACATCTTTTTTTGCCTCTATTGCCTTCTTTCGGAATATTACTCACAAATGTGGTTAGAGCCTATACAAGAGCATTATGTAACTCTAACATTGGTATTGAATCAGGTTATTTATCAGTATAGGGCCAAATGGTCTCCGCAAAGGTCTTATAAATACATTCCGAAGAATAACTATTCCCTAGAATATGTGGCCACTTAAGGGCTTGACGGTTATTACTGACAAGGGTTTCTTTCATAAGGGTGTTGCTTTCCTCGCTACATAAAGTCGCGGGGAGAAATAGCTGTGCTGATAATGCCAGTTGTAATGGTCTATGGTCACTCTCAGTTCTGGGGTCTATTGTTAAATTAAGAGCGATTGGCCATAAATCAATCAATACCATTATGTAATTTATATTGCTCCTAGAGTTGCCTCTACAAAATGCATATGCACTCGGTCTATCCGAGGGTAGCCGGCCATTACAAGCTCTTAGTCCATACCCTGTAGTCAGTTTCATAATTTGTGCCACCGCCACAGTACACAGCACTAATGTATCACTTTCTATGCTAGGGATGTTATTTGCTACATCCTCATCCTCAAAAAGGTTCTCAAACCCCACCACTGGTTCAAAACAACAATTCAAGTCCCCCCCAACAATTATCCATGCCTTCGGCTCTAGTGTATAGAATTTGAAATCACCAAACTTAGTTTGAATGTTTGGAACCATCTGACTTGCCTCTGGACCAATGGAGTGGGTTCTTTGGTTGTTGAGGTGCTAGCAGACGATTGTGGAAGGTTTCGGCACAGTTCTCTCACCTCTGCTGCAGAATAGTTATTGGGGTGCAATCGTTGCATGTGCCGAATCATTGTGTGATTCCCAAATGAATATTTTTTTGTAGGTTTCCCCCTGGATAGTACAGCGCCACAGATGAGACAAGTCACCTTTGCAGCGTTTACCTTCTTTGCACCCCTTGGGATTTCAAAAAATTCCCATATAAAGTGCTCCTTAGGTTTATATGGGGCATTGTCTTCAGACAGGAAATGCCTTCTCTGCCTTCTCTCCTCCTCCTCCTCCACCTCCTCCTCTTCTTCTTGACCACCAATGTGATGTTGTGGTGGTCCTTGTGGTGGTGGTGGTGGTGCAGATGCTCCAGCTACTGCTGCTACTGTAGCCATTTCTCTGACAATAGAAGCAGGTCTTCCTCACTCAAGCAACAAAGTGAGAATGAGGAAAAAAGATGGGGGCTTTCATCATTTGGAAAACAAAACTGTTCTGAACCAATGAAAAGTGTTATTTTCAGGTTACATGACCCGGGCTTTCATCATTTGGAAACCAAAAGTGTTCTGAACCAATGAAAAGTGTTATTTTCAGGTCACATGACCTGACGCGCTTACGCTACGCGCCACGGGGCGCGCCCGGGGGCGCATAACGTAAGCGCGTCAGGGCACGCCCTGGGGCGCTGACGTAGCGCGATCGTATGTGCTCCAGCGCTTCCGGGTGCGCTTACGCCGTGCGTCATAACACGCATCACGCGGCTACGCGATACGTCACGATGATGTTTTTGTTCGCGGCAATAGCGCTAATGGGGCGCTCACCGGTACGCGAACCGGGGCGCGGCAAAACTGCGCTTACCGGTAAGCGCATCGGTACGCGCCCCGGGAGCGCTCCGGGGCAAAAAAAAAAATATATATATATATCACAAGGATGGTGTCATCAGTGATGTCATGAGTGATGTCACTGACCATGTCATGAGTGATGTAATATGTGACGTCATCAGCAGTGCATTGCACACACAAGTTATAGTGAGTTCACTAACTATAACGTGGGAATTTCAATGGTTTTATGTCAGTAAAATTTCCAGCTAACTATAACTGGTGTGAAACCTATGGTTTTTTCAGTGAATATATATATATATATATATATAATGTCTATTTTACTGATGAATACATGTCCGGCAATTGTGGTCTTATCGTATTGTACTTATGAACAGGGGGCTGCATTGTTTTTCAATATCATCAAACAGGTTGACAATCCTTAGCAAATTAGGTAACAAGTGGTATGCATGAGCCTTAAAATAATCCCTGCACTGTACAATATTCAAACCGCGGAAGTGAATGTGATGGTTCTCATAGACACTACGTGAATTAATGTCAGGGAAAGCATAGAGCTAACATTTTTAATAGTGTAAATCCTGTGAAAGGAGTTTTCATGGGCAGGAAGGAGATTTGTGCAGGTTTCATGACGACACTGAAGATCCGATTACACTACAACCTGCGGACGAATTTTTCAAGGACATCTGTGCTGCTATTCTCATGCCTTTGGCTATCTCTGACTATTTGCGGGTAACTAATGAGCTGTCAGGCAACCAGTTCCTTTAACAGAGGATATAATTTAAAGCATGTTATGGCCCTCAGCATTACTTACTAATGCAAACACTCTCTCTTTCTCTCTCTAGTAGTTCAGACACATGTTTCACTGAAAAGGCATTTTTTGATTTGGCAATAACTTTGGTGCCTGTTATCAAGTGTGGGATTTTCAAATTTGAGATGCTTACTAAAAAGAAGGTAAAAGAAGCAAGGCTAGGCTTGAGGGCAGGTTCTTGGTAAGAAAAATGACTCTATTGTAGTGCCTGGCCAACAGTCAGGCCCTGTGTTCAAACATGGCTGAAAGCCATGTAAGTTTGGGGTTTGACACAGGTGGAGGTTAGGTGCAGGCCATGACCAAAGACCAGTCCCTGCATCTAACCCTCACTGACCATACCATGCAGAATGGGAACACTGCAGGTAAATAAACAACATCTTAGAAAACCATAGTAATTCGTTGAAAAAAATACACAGTTAGAAACTAGTTATGATTCATCTAACACAGACCTGAAAAGCCCTGAAACATACCATTTACGATATGTAACCCAACCATAATTCATGTCACATGTCATAATAAATGCACCACTTTGCTATTGGTATAAGAACAAAACTTGGTGGGTATCTTGAGTTACGTTGTGCATTGTGTGTTGCATATCATAAAAGTCTAATTTCAAGACCTTTTTTGGAGTTAGAGTTTGCCTGAACTAACCTTTCACCGTTCTTTTCACTTTTTGTCTGCTTCCAGCTTTCCCCAGTAGGCAGCCAATCACAGGCAGTGCATGGCCTTTGGCTGTGCGTGGCATGGAATTAGCCACAGGTTCGGCCCAGCACTCACTTTCGACGGACAGATAACCCTCACACAGCACATGCCCTGTGTGCAGCATGGAACTGGCAGCATGACCTGAACAGCCATAAGGGACAACTAATCCAACCACTCCACATTTCATTTTTGTTTTTTGATCCTTCAGTAGTATGGGGGGCAATCCCAAAAAATTGATATTCTTTAATTTGGGTCCAGAGTGCCCATCTGGGATTTTCCCACAAGGTCCAGGATGTGAGGGTACTTTCTTCATTTTTAGAACATGGGGACCGAGTCCCAGTGTCCTGTAAAGGTGGCCCCAAAATGTTTATTCATGTAGCCGCCAGCCAATCAGAACACAAGGTCCTGCTGGACACATGGGAGACTCTCAATCCGCAGGGAGTGAAGCAGCTTATGAGAACAAAAGCCCTTTCAGCCAATCAATTGGTTCTATTATTTGAATTTGCTTGCAAGCGGGACTCCCAAAGGACTCACATGTGCACAACGTATAGACCTCTATCAATTTTGAACCTTCATTTCTCAAAAACTACTGAACAGAATTAAATCAAAACACAAACATCACGCTTTCTGAGTAAATATCTAGTTTCTTCCAGATTAGATGTAATTACATTCAGTAGTGCTGTTCAAAAATCCCTATGGAAATTGCATCACTAAATTGTGTCTTGGAACTTCTTTTTGGCCCCTGATTGAAGGATCATGCTGACACTTTTCAGAAAGGAGTTGAGATGGATAAGCTTTGTTTTTGTAAAGTTTAGTGAAGATTCATAAAACACCGCCACAGTTATTAGTAAACTGAACAATCAATTTCCTATGGTAACTAAGTACTATCTATAACTATTCGTTCTCCAGTGTTTCCATAGAAAATGCTAATAACCCTTGTTGCTGTTTGACAAATCTCCACAAAGTTCCTCTTTTTTACCTAGCTTTTACATGGAAAATTTTGGGGTGATCCATCGAGCATAGATCAAGGAAAAAGGGGGTCTCAAAACACAAAATCCACATGCATTTTTCGTAGAATTCTTTAAGAAACACTACCACAAAAACTGCAGAATGCAATTACACCAAAGTTGGCAGTAAGCTAGATCTCCATCCATAGATTGCACTTTTTGAGATTTGAGGTAAATCCATTTTGTATTTTTTTTTAAAAGCAGGTTCAAAATATATGTATACTAAGGAAGTTAGGTCCAAGGGACTCCCGCAAGACTCTTGCAGAAGTGCCAGTTCAAAAACAGAGCATTATGATTGGCGCAAGGAGCTTTTTTCCCATGGGCCAATTCTCTCCTGCATGAGTTAGACTCCTGTGGGAACAAGAGCTCAGATTGGCTTCCAGAAAATTGAGTAAAATGTTGCTGGCAGCCATTAAAGGACTCAGGGCTTTGTCCCCAACCCGAAGTTTAAAAAAATAATAATATATGGGTGGCAAGGTAGGGATACCCTGACCGCCTTGGCCCTGTTGGAGTGACCCAAAGAGTCTCCCTAGGGTCAAATTAAAAGTCAAAGCATTTTTGCAGCGATAAAAACAAAAAAATATGAAACTTGTGTACCAACATTTTTGTTTTGGGGAAGGGGCATGAGTGGAGACTTCATCTATGATTCTCTGTAAGCTCCAGGGACCCCATCTCCCGAGGCCGATTCATTTAATGAAAAATGGGAGCATTTAGTGCCCCCAGGGACCTCATCACCTGGGGCTGAAATTATCTTTAAATGGAAGGGGCCCATGTGGCCACCACGCCATGAGCATTTAAAGGTTCCGGTGACCCACAACCCCAAGATTCGCTTTGTTACTGGGCCCCTGGGAGCCCACCCCCGGGGACACAGTAGTTTCCCAACCCACACTAGTACGAGCAGGGAAACATTTTTTGGGTTTTGCCTGACATCAGCATTTCTAAATCTCCCACCAAACATGAGAAAACATGCCCTCCCTGCCTGCAGTAGTGCAGGCAGGGAAGGCAAGTCTGCTCCTAATTGGCAGGATATTTACATGCTCCTGCCGGCTAGGAGAAGACTTCTGTTCTGTTTCCTTGCCTGTGGGAAAGAAAACAGAACAGATATTGCTCCTGCCCAGAGAGAGCTACCATAGATAGCTACTTTTTCCAGGTTGGAGCAATGCTGGCTCCTGCACCATTCAGGAGGCTGGCTGGGGCCACAGATACCTTGTGTCTCCCCGTTTGGATCCCAGCATGCAGTTTGTAGGTGCCCCATTTGTGCCCTGGAGCACCCATCTCTTGCCCCGGGGGATAGAGTCCACCTAGAGATGGTTTGGGGAGGGGTGCCAAATGGCCACCTCACCTTTTTAAAAACATACGTCCCGGGGAAAGGTTAAATAGTAGTGAATATAGGTGAATATGTCAGTGTCAACTCAGGGGCCGATTGCGATCTTGTTAGGAAACTCTTCCGAACTGATCTGGTTCTGCGTGTCCGACTGATTATGATGCTTCCATACATATTCAGTCAGACTCCCATTGACTTCAATGGGAGCCTGTGTTCCAAACGAGAACACAGGCTACCATTGAAAAAAGGGGTTGTTGGGGAAAACCATGCACCCTGTGACAGGCATCCCATGGTGCATGCCACATTATGCATGGTTGGAACGTGGGTTCCCTTGGTTTACTACCACGGGACCGATTCGGAAGGCCCCGGGTGAAGGGGAGCCTGCTACAGGCCCCCAAAGTCAGATTCTGACTGCTGATCCGAGTCGGAACAACAGATTTGGACAGGTTGTCCGAATCTGACATCATAATTGCTCGATGAGAAATGTGGTCGGTTGACCTGTACGAGTCGGCCCCGAATAACTTGTTTCCTCCGAATGCCATCCAGAACCGAGTCAGAAAGTACGAACCCTTTACAAACACTGTAATCGGTTGTTCGGAAACCTTTCTGAATTGGTCGAAAAGACGGGTTCCGAATTGGATTCAGAATACCCGAATCTGATTTGGAGCCTTTCCGAACATTATCATAATCGACCCCTAAATGTTTTGAACTAAAGAAAAACCACAGAAATTCCCCAGTTATAGTAGCAGATCCAACTATAACTTGCACCCTGTCCATGCACTTATTAAGACCTCACAAATTGCATCACTCATGACATGTACTATGACAACATTGATGAGAAATTGGGTTGTTAGCTGAGTGGTGCGTAACTCTCCACAAACGAAAACCACAATCCCTGTCAGGTTGAACCACAAAAGTCACTAAATTAACCTGTGCCTAACCCTCTAGGAGCTTGGAACAAAAGCAGTCAGGCTTAAATTAGAGGCAATGGGTAAAGCATTTATGGAGCACAAAGATAGTAATTAAGTGAAGACATAGTGAAAGAAAAATCCCACCCTCATTTAGAAAAATAGAGGAAAATGTAATAAATGATTTGACAGCAAAATAACAAAAAAAACAATCAGTAGAGTCAGAGTTATGAATTTAAAAATGGTTCTCAAGTCACTTTTTAGCCAAAATATTTCTAAGTCCCAAGAATTGCATTTTGGCTATCTGGGTACTCGTAGCACCACTTCCAAAGTCCAGGACTAGAGAGGCACCACTTAGAGGGTCAGGATTCACTCAGGCAGGGTATAGGTGTGGGTTCAAGATGGATGTAGGCTTTTCTGTCCCTGAAGCTCTGATCAGGAGTCAAGCCAACTAGCCCTTTAAGTCACTTCTGGAAGTCCTGAGTTCAAGGAAAAAATAAGGGCTCAAGAAGCAGGCAGGCCTCTAGGGCTCAGAGCAGGCCTAAGGCAGCAGAGCTGCCCTTCTTGGTGCAGTGAAGCTTTCCTTCTGAAGTATACAGCAGGCCATAGCAGCACTCAGTCTGTTGAGAGCCCTTCCATAGGTCCTGGAGTGAACTGAAGAGTCGTTCGGAGAGTCCTGTTTTTATACCTGGTGACTCCTTTAATGTAGGAGAAGTTTTTAGAGATTCCATTTTAAAAAGTGCTTGGAATTTCTTGCCTCCCTGCCCTGGCTTCAGCCTGGCTACAGGAGCAGTGGGCTAGAGTGAAGTTCTTTAGTTGTGACCAGGGCCCTGTCTAGTAATGTGTAAGTGGGCCGGACACATCAACACCCTACCCCTCCTGCTGCTGGTGTCCCATTCAGACAGATCTAGTCACTCTATTGTGTGGCTGACTCGAAAGACTTTACAAAGGAAAACTGCCAACTATACCCAGTCATATGACCCAGGAACGGGCACCAAATTGTTAGGAGAAGAAAATATAAACTTTCTAAAAGTGCCATTTTTAAACTTGTGACATAAAATCTTACATTACAATTAAAGAGGATTTTAAAATACAATTCTTCTGAAACCAAACATGAACATATTACCTGGTCCCAATCAAAAGATAGAACTCAATAAATTTAACAGAGTAACCCAATGTTATCTTATGAGAGAGGTAGGCTTTAAAATAGTGAAAAATGAATTTTGGAGTTTTCCACTACCAGGACATGTTAAACTTAAAAGTACATGTCCACCTTTTTAATTTACAATGCACCCTGTCCTATGTTCTATCTAGGGCCCACCCTAGGGGTGATCTATATATAATAAAAAGGGAGTTTTAGGCTTGGCAAGAGGGGTTTATTGCCAAGTCGAATAGACAGTTTAAAACTGCATACAGGCTGCAAGGGCAGACCTGGGAAATGTTTTAAGGGGCTACTTTTGTGCGTGGCACATTAAGTGCTGCAGGTCCATTAGTAGCATTTAATTTACAGGCCCTAGGTAAATGGTATACTACTTTGCTATGGAAAGTAAATGAAATATGTCAATATTACCATGTATTAAGGAGTGAACACCAATACTTTAGCACTGATTAGCAGTTGTAAAGTACACAGAGTCCTAAGGCCAACAAAAACTAATTCAGAAAACTAGATGGGGTGGAGGCAACTAGTTTCAGTGTGACCCTGCAGAGAGGGCCAAGCCCAACAGATAATATCTAGTTATAACATACCTCTGAAATATTGAAGAAAACATGTAACTACAGTTCTTACCATCATTTACACAGTTTGAAAAATACATGGCTGTTATATATGTCAGATTTTGTCCATTTCACATAGTTGACAGGTTCTTGTATTACAAAAATGTTCTTACAAAAAAATCTGACCGCAAAAAGCCAAAGCCCTTAAAAAATGCAAACATGTTGTAAACCACCTCTCATCCAAGATGAGAGAGAAAAGTCAATAAAAGTTATACCAATAAAACTTTGTAAGTTCAAATAGCATTAATCTAATTATAGAATCAATCAATTATCTAATTGAGTCATTCATAGAAAGGCAAATTCGCTGTTCAAATTTCTGGAAATTGCATATTAGTCCAAATGCATATTGAGTTCTCAATCATAATCCAACCACCCAGGGTGTTGTTTCTCTAAGGTTATAATATAGTGTGATTCCAAACAGCATAGTTTGGCTATTCAATTGCAGCTTCTGGTGCTAGCTTTCACAGTGTCTATGCCAAGGAACTTTACAAACATGTCTCCAGAGGGCACTGCAGGTATGCTGCCACTTCACTGCTAGAACCCTGCATGCTGCCTTTGATGTTCAGCTCCTTTAGACTCTGTTTATGAGCCAACACATTTTCTTTTCCTCTAAGGCTCTCGGAGCCTAAGCCTTCTTACCTACCATGGCCAGTTTCTTTTCCTTCATCCTCCATCTGCCGCTTGAACTCTTTCTCCTGCCTCGTTTCAGCTAGCTCCTATGGGGACAGGCTGCAGGAAGACACACTGCTCCCTGCCCTGGCAGGGGGCTCCACTTCAGGGGTCAAGTCATCCCTCTCAACTGCAGGTGGCACCATAGGAGGGTCTTCTCCAGGCCCTTCCATCTTATCATTATCTCCTGTGGCTTCAACCAATGACTGGTGAGCGTCCACCTGGGTCCTTAGCATATTTTGGAGCTACACCTTCCGAGTGGTGCTCTTGGAGGGACTTCCCCCCTCTTTGCAGAACTCCTTGAGCTGGGCCCCAGTATAGGTATGTTATGCTATGGTATATACATTTATAAAGTGCACAACTACTCACAACAGTGTCCCAGTGCTAGCAGAGGGGAAATAGAGTCGCTTGAGGGGTTCTAGTTGTTAAAAAGGTAGGTTTTGAGCTTCTTCTTAAACAGGTTGATGCTGTCTATCAGCCTCGGGTCTAGTGGGAGTCTGTTCCAAAAGAAGGGTCCTGGATAGGAAAAAGATCTCCCACACATTCTGAGATGATTAATTCGGGGCACCTTTGACAGGCAGGGCAAGGAAAGCAAAGGGTGCAGGCGGGGGTGTGAGTACTGATTCTCTCTTTGAGATATGATGCCCCTGTCCCATTCAAGGACTTGTGCATGAGGACCATGGCTTTGAACGCCACCCTCTGTTTCATCAGGAGCCAGTGCAGGGCCCTTAGGTGAGTCTAGTGGGACCTGGGAAGAAGTCTGAGCAGCAGTCTTGCTGCTGAGTTCTGTACCACCTGAAGTTTATTGAAGCGGTAGTCAGGGAGGCCGAAATACAGTGCATTCCCATAGTTCCCTCTAGATGTTATCACGGTCTGCACTACCTTTCTGCCCGCCACCTCAGATAGGAGTGGAAGAAATGTTTTCAGCATGCGAAGCGTGCTGAAGCAAGACCAAGCCAGAGCTTGAATCTGGCGAAGGAAGGAGAGGATGCTGTCAATTTTAATTCTGAGATTCTTGACAGTTTTGTGGGGGGCTTGGGTGGGGAAGATTATACGGCCAGCAATCTTCCACAAAGTTGTGAGGGACAGTTCCAAAGGTCACAATCTCTATTTTTTTTTTTTTTGTAAAATGGGGACCCCTATATATATAATAGACTTTGCTACACATAGGGAAAATAACTGATTTAGGTAAAGGTCTATAGCTTAGTCAGTCCACAATTGACTACATATACATACATTCTAGGCTGCACAATTAAATAGATAAGTCCCAAATAGATAAGGTTGGTCACACATGGATGATAGAAAACATATTTATTTTAATATTTGATTTTTTTAACAGATAATTGAATCTTTATAGGTCATCATTCTTTGCATTGACCTTATGTTATACATAAATATACAGATGCGATCTTATTCATATATACATCTCAAGCATATTAAAAACAGCAAAAATAGCATTAGACTCGTAAAGGTGGAGGCAATGCGGTAGATGGAACTACGCTTGTTTCGGCATGTGGGCCTTCATCAGGTTCCCGTCTATTGCACTGAAACTAAAGTAAAAAATAAAATAAAAAGTGTGACAATTTATTTTTATACAGTGTAGGGACACAAACTTATACTAAATTTGTACTAACCTAGATTTATGTAACATTTTTAGAAAGCAACTGATTAATTTGACCACATAAATTTTATACAATCATGTATACATAGTGATCTATCTCAAGACCACAATGTCACATATAATACTATATACACACCAGTGGAGACCCTAAATATTCCAACATTTACAATAGTGTTCATAATCATATGTTCATGACCTATTATCAATCTAGGCTAAGTAACTATTTACATCAGTTGGAACAATCTTTACTGTATAATTCAATTTTGTTAAAGCAATTTTGTCATGATGGCATAGAGGGTGGTAATTACTGCACATTGGATAGTAGTAGAGACACCCTTCCTGACTCGTGTCTCACTTTATTATGAATAAATACGTAAATATCATATGTATATATATATATATACACAACTTCATCGTTATTGAATGCAAGCATATGAGAGCTGAGTTTACTTGATAGTAATATAAACTGGGATGGATGTATACAATAAATCAATTAGCATATACACCTAAGGAATCAGATAATGAGAATATAACCACCAAAGCGGTTGTTAGCACAAAAGGAGAAGTTAATAAGGAAAGTACCTGATGAGAGGAGAACAATTTCTGGTGGTCTACTCTTCTTAGTAGATTAGTGGTCTTAGTACCAGGAAGTATAGTACCTAAGATTGTAATAACAAAAGGACCGTATAATACGCATGTAATGATGAAACAAAAGCAACACTGAGTATACGACCTTCTAAATATCAAGCAGGTAAGCCAGAAAACTGTCATATCTAGATATCTTCAAACAGTAAATCAATAACGTCATGGTTAGCTGGAACTTTGATGAGATTGAACCGTGATACCTATTCCGTGCGCAACAACCGACGTTTGGACACAGATATATATATGCTACAAAAGGCACTAATCACATAAACTGATGTAACATAGACATGGGCAGCAGAGTTTGACCGTTGGGTAAACATACCTGATAGTCGATCAAATTCAATGGGAGGAGGCGCAAAGACAAAAGTGCGTTCAGTAGACGCCACGGAGTGAACTCTTTAATGATGGCGTGCGTTATATGCTATAACACCTAAAGATGGAATAAAACGAATTTAGTACGGGTGATATATGCGACCTCAACCTGCACGCCACTTACAGTCAAAGAAGGTCGATAGAAGCGCCTACCTAATAGTGGGGTGCAACACAAAAGGCAGGAAATGCTGTTGTCTAGTTCTTCAGATAAAAATGATAAAAGGAGTCATATGTCTCATAGTCCAATACTTCAGATATCTACAAATGGAATAGAAGTATATAATTACTGGGAATGTGTGCTACTACACGGTGGAAGCTTTTAGATGTTAATATTTAGCCGTTGGCGATGCGTACCTAAATGATAGAAATATCATTACAATCCCAAGGATTCTTTCATCAAAGGTAGAACGCGGAAGTAGAATTATCCACCATAGGTAAGTAAGGCTGGCGCAGCGTATTACATCAGGGTCCAGATCTAAAATAAAGCAGAGCTATATAATTACCAACTAAATAAAGAAACAAGTTGGATGGTGGAACCTTACTTTAAGAAGCACCTGACCAATATAGCCCAATTAATATTTCCCCTCTAAATATCAACTAGGGAGAAGTGTGCACACTGACAACCACCCACCATCACAATGGTAGTTCTATATAGAACTTCGGGATACAAACATATTTTTAAGCAAAGGTGCACCACAACAGGGACATGTGAAAACTAAGGTCTTCTAGTTTGCACAAAAAATATATACAAAAGAAAATTCTCATATAAAACTGGACAATTATTTTCTCAAGAAAGGTTTTTCTTTATTTATTCCAAATGTTAAAGGACACAGCCGACGCGTTTCGTCCCTGCGGGGACTTCTTCAGGGCGAGATAAGTAGAGGAAACTCCTATAGCGCGACGATGTTGTGCTGGAGAGGTACAAATGTGACTTCTACGGTTAAGTTGTATATAAATACTGAAACACTGGTTCGAGGATGTCCAGAGTTTCGTCTGATTCAATATATAGGGAAATATAATTTTATTCTTATATTCTTTTATTCTTTTCCGAATTCGTTAGGGGATCTACGGTTCCTGGAACTAATATTCATATGCAGTCTGGTGGAAAAGGGATGTGTGTTGAATCATGGAAAACATCCCATGGGGTCAATATTTTCAAAAATTGCAGCAAATCCCAAGGAGTGCTAAGCCATAGATTCAGTGGCTTCAAGCATGACCCCTTTGTAATAACTGTCGTATGATGGACAGAAGTTCGTGCTTAATTGAGTTCAGCTACAGATCGTCAGAAATCATAACGCTGGTCCTATACGAACTGGCTCAGACGGGAAGGGGACGACACACTACCACGGATGTATCTGGAACAGCGTTATGATTTCTGACGATCTGTAGCTGAACTCAATTAAGCACGAACTTCTGTCCATCATACGACAGTTATTACAAAGGGGTCATGCTTGAAGCCACTGAATCTATGGCTTAGCACTCCTTGGGATTTGCTGCAATTTTTGAAAATATTGACCCCATGGGATGTTTTCCATGATTCAACACACATCCCTTTTCCACCAGACTGCATATGAATATTAGTTCCAGGAACCGTAGATCCCCTATCGAATTCGGAAAAGAATAAAAGAATATAAGAATAAACTTATATTTCCCTATATATTGAATCAGACGAAACTCTGGACATCCTCGAACCAGTGTTCCAGTATTTATATACAACTTAACCGTAGAAGTCACATTTGTACCTCTCCAGCACAACATCGTCGCGCTATAGGAGTTTCCTCTACTTATCTCGCCCTGAAGAAGTCCCCGCAGGGACGAAACGCGTCGGCTGTGTCCTTTAACATTTGGAATAAATAAAGAAAAACCTTTCTTGAGAAAATAATTGTCCAGTTTTATATGAGAATTTTCTTTTGTATATATTTTTTGTGCAAACTAGAAGACCTTAGTTTTCACATGTCCCTGTTGTGGTGCACCTTTGCTTAAAAATATGTAATTACCAACTAAATGATCACCCTCTCAAAAAAACCTATTAATGCCAGTGATAAGCTATAAGCAACGCATACCTGGATGGAAATGCAGAAACGCGATATCAGGGATTCTTTCGCCAATGGCCTCGAAGAAGGAAGGCACACGTCCGCCATAGATGAAGCCGCACGGTTAACTCGCAGTATTTAAACGAAACCTGAGTCGCGCCAAACGCGAGATGGTGCTATCGAAATAAATGAAGGACTAAACTAAAGGATTGTAGTTACAAATATAAATAAAGGTAAACAGAGTACTGCACGGTTAACTCGCCATATTTAGACAGAACCTAAACCACGCCGTAAGCAAGATGGCAGTATAGAACTCAACACCAAATACATTAAAAGGACGTGGTTTTGAGTGTAATTAGGATAGAGAAAGGACTAATTGTCCATGAGAAAGGAGAAGAGAAAAGAAGGTTAGATCCTCATATTGATTGTAAAGCCTATGGTATGATATTCATATACTCGTATTCAATAATGCAGTCTCATAACATTATCTAAAAAATATACAGTACATGAAACAATCAATACCCAAAAATTAGCAATAGCAAAACATATATGTAAGCCAAGATTAGCAAATATTCATATATCTGAATACAGAGAGATATACGATATACAATGTTTAACCATTGTTGATGTGTTCTATAGCTATCAGTCCATGAGTATAGACACAGGTGGTACACAGACAAAATATCGATTTTTAAATATCGATATACAAAAATATCGAAGTTTAAATATCGATGTGACAAAATATCGAAGGTAAGTAATATCGACAGTCTTAATATCGATATTAGTATGATATCAGTAATATCGAAGTTGTAAATATCGATGTCACTAATATCGAAATTAATAACTTCGATGTTACTAATATCAATTTTTAAATAAATTTAGTGTATATTATATTGTATTTATTATGTTTTATTATTTATTTTTAATGTAATTTAATTAAATATTGTATTTTACTACTGTAGCGGGTTGTGGGTTTATAGGGGAATAGGGTGGGAAGTAATTTAATTATGTTAAATTAATTATTAATTAGTAGGAATTATTAATTAATTAATTGAGAAATAATTTTTAATTATTTTTAATTAATTGATTAATTGATAAATATGTTCTGTAGCGGGTTATGGGTTTATAGGGGAATAGGGTGGGAAGTAATGTAATAATAATTAATTAATTGATATATGTTTGTACATATTTTAATTAATAATTAATTGGTAATTAATTTCTATTAATTAGTTAATTAATTAATATAATTTTTTACATATTTATAATTATTAATTAGTTGGTAATTAATTAATATTAATTATTTATTTACATTAATTATAGTAATATTTTTTATATATAATTTATTGTTATTCTTAATTCATTAATTGGGAAAAATAATATTAATTATTAAATTAAATTAATTACAGCAAATGTGCTAATATATTTACTTTATTGTTATTGTTAATTAATAATTAATTGGTAATTAAATAATATTAATTAATTTTGGGTAAAGGAGTATTTTTAGGGTTCAGGGTCAGTTTTCAGTTTTTGGGTGAAGGGGTATTTTTACGGTTCTGGGTCAGTTTTCATTTTTTGGGTAAAGGGTTATTTTTAGGGTTCAGGGTCAGTTTTCAGTTCATGGGTAAAGGGGTATTTTTAGGGTTCTGGGTCAGTTTTCAGTTTTTGGGTAAAGGGGTATTTTTAGGGTTCTGGGTCAGTTTTCAGTTCATGGGTAAAGGGGTATTTTTAGGGTTCAAGGTCAGTTTTCAGTTTTTGGGTAAAGGGGTATTTTTAGGGTTCAAGGTCAGTTTTCAGTTTTTGGGTAAAGGGGTATTTTTAGGGTTCAGGGTCAGTTTTCAGTTTTTGGGTAAAGGGGTATTTTTAGGGATAAGGGTCAGTTTTCAGTTTTAGGGTAAAGGGGTATTTTTAGGTTTCAGGGTCAGTTTTGGGTTTTTGGGGTACATGGATATTTTTAGGGTTCAGGGTCAGTTTTGGGTTTTTGGGGTACAGGCGTACAGGGTAAAAACAAAAAAATATTACATTAAATCAAATAAATTACATGAAAAAAAATAAAATTACATTACATTATTAAGTGTTTAATTTATTTTAAATGTATATGTATTAGTTTTAATTTTGTTTTAATATTTTTATTTAATATTTGTAAAATTATATGTATTTTAAAATTATTTTTACATTATTATTAATACATTTAAAAAAACGATATTTTTGATTCCGATATTTTTGTACTACGATATTATTTTTTCGATATTTTTGTACTTACCTTAATGAAGATAGGATTCCGATATTTTTGCTGTCGATATTTTTGCTCCGATATTTTTGCATTTCGATATTCTGTCTCTCGATATTATGTCAGACATTCGACACAGGTGAAGGTCACCACCATATAAAAGGCCAATGACAGTGACCCACATGCAGGTGAAAGAATTCATCAAATAATGGCCTGATACCAGGGTATTTCAGAATTAAGTCATGTGGCAACAGTATCTAGCAAGAAAATATAGAAAACTTCTCGTTTTTTCCTGACTTTGTCGCAACTGATCCCTTGCTTGGATGTGATTTTTTCCAGAATAAACCATCGTATGTCATCAACTGAATGATTATTTTCAACGAAATGTGATACCATTGGGGAGGTTAGCTTTCTAGTTCTTATTACAGATCTGTGTTCAGTTAGTCGCACGTTAGGGGCCTTGAGGTTTCACCCACATATGCCTTATTACATGGACATACCACTTAGAGGGTCAGGATTCACTCAGGCAGGGTATAGGTGTGGGTTCAAGATGGATGTAGGCTTTTCTGTCCCTGAAGCTCTGATCAGGAGGCAAGCCCACTAGCCCTTTAAGTCACTTCTGGAAGTCCTGAGTTCAAGGAAAAAATAAGGGCTCAAGAAGCAGGCAGGCCTCTAGGGCTCAGAGCAGGCCTAAGGCAGCAGAGCTGTCCTTCTTGGTGCAGTGAAGCTTTCCTTCTGAAGCACACAGCAGGCCATAGCAGCACTCAGTCTGTTGAGAGCCCTTCCATAGGTCCTGGAGTGAACTGAAGAGTTGTTCGGAGAGTCCTGTTTTTATACCTGGTGACTCCTTTAATGTAGGAGAAGTTTTTAGAGATTCCACTTTAAAAAGTGCTTGGAATTTCTTGCCTCCCTGCCCTGGCTTCAGCCTGGCTACAGGAGCAGTGGGCTAGAGTGAAGTTCTTTAGTTGTGACCAGGGCCCTGTCTAGTAATGTGTAAGTGGGCCGGACACATCAACACCCTACCCCTCCTGCTACTGGTGTCCCATTCAGACAGATCTAGTCACTTTATTGTGTGGCTGACTCGAAAGACTTTACAAAGGAAAACTGCCAACTATACCCAGTCATATGACCCAGGAACGGGCACCAAATTGTTAGGAGAAGAAAATATAAACTTTCTAAAAGTGCCATTTTTAAACTTGTGACATAAAATCTTACATTACAATTAAAGAGGATTTTAAAATACAATTCTTCTGAAACCAAACATGAACATATTACCTGGTCCCAATCAAAAGATAGAACTCAATAAATTTAACAGAGTAACCCAATGTTATCTTATGAGAGAGGTAGGCTTTAAAATAGTGAAAAATGAATTTTGGAGTTTTCCACTACCAGGACATGTTAAACTTAAAAGTACATGTCCACCTTTTTAATTTACAATGCACCCTGTCCTATGTTCTATCTAGGGCCCACCTTAGGGGTGATCTATATATAATAAAAAGGGAGTTTTAGGCTTGGCAAGAGGGGTTTATTGCCAAGTCGAATAGACAGTTTAAAACTGCATACAGGCTGCAAGGGCAGACCTGGGAAATGTTTTAAGGGGCTACTTTTGTGCGTGGCACAATAAGTGCTGCAGGTCCATTAGTAGCATTTAATTTACAGGCCCTAGGTAAATGGTATACTACTTTGCTATGGAAAGTAAATGAAATATGTCAATATTACCATGTTTTAAGGAGTGAACACCAATACTTTAGCACTGATTAGCAGTGGTAAAGTACACAGAGTCCTAAGGCCAACAAAAACTAATTCAGAAAACTAGATGGGGTGGAGGCAACTAGTTTCAGTGTGACCCTGCAGAGAGGGCCAAGCCCAACAGATAATATCTAGTTATAACATAACTCTGAAATATTGAAGAAAACATGTAACTACAGTTCTTACCATCATTTACACAGTTTGAAAAATACATGGCTGTTATATATGTCAGATTTTGTCCATTTCACATAGTTGACAGGTTCTTGTAGTACTAAAATGTTCTTACAAAAAAATCTGACCGCAAAAAGCCAAAGCCCTTAAAAAAATGCAAACATGTTGTAAACCACCTCTCATCCAAGATGAGAGAGAAAAGTCAATAAAAGTTATACCAATAAAACTTTGTAAGTTCAAATAGCATTAATCTAATTATAGAATCAATCAATTATCTAATTGAGTCATTCATAGAAAGGCAAATTCGCTGTTCAAATTTCTGGAAATTGCATATTAGTCCAAATGCATATTGAGTTCTCAATCATAATCCAACCACCCAGGGTGTTGTTTCTCTAAGGTTATAATATAGTGTGATTCCAAACAGCATAGTTTGGCTATTCAATTGAAGCTTCTGGTGCTAGCTTTCACAGTGTCTATGCCAAGGAACTTTACAAACATGTCTCCAGAGGGCACTGCAGGTATGCTGCCACTTCACTGCTAGAACCCTGCATGCTGCCTTTGATGTTCAGCTCCTTTAGACTCTGTTAATGAGCCAACACATTATCTTTTCCTCTAAGGCTCTCGAAGCCTAAGCCTTCTTACCTACCATGGCCAGTTTCTTTTCCTTCATCCTCCATCTGCCGCTTGAACTCTTTCTCCTGCCTCGTTTCAGCTAGCTCCTATGGGGACAGGCTGCAGGAAGACACACTGCTCCCTGCCCTGGCAGGGGGCTCCACTTCAGGGGTCAAGTCATCCCTCTCAACTGCAGGTGGCACCATAGGAGGGTCTTCTCCAGGCCCTTCCATCTTATCATTATCTCCTGTGGCTTCAACCAATGACTGGTGAGCGTCCACCTGAGTCCTTAGCATATTTTGGAGCTACACCTTCCGAGTGGTGCTCTTGGAGGGACTTCCCCCCTCTTTGCAGAACTCCTTGAGCTGGGCCCCAGTATAGGTATGTTATGTTATGGTATATACATTTATAAAGTGCACAACTACTCAGAAGAGTGTCCCAGTGCTAGCAGAGGGGAAATAGAGTCGCTTGAGGGGTTCTAGTTGTTAAAAAGGTAGGTTTTGAGCTTCTTCTTAAACAGGTTGATGCTGTCTATCAGCCTCGGGTCTAGTGGGAGTCTGTTCCAAAAGAAGGGTCCTGGATGGGAAAAAGATCTCCCACACATTCTGAGATGATTAATTCGGGGCAGCTTTGACGGGCAGGGCAAGGAAAGCAAAGGGTGCAGGCGGGGGTGTGAGTACTGATTCTCTCTTTGAGATATGATGCCCCTGTCCCATTCAAGGACTTGTGCATGAGGACCATGGCTTTGAACGCCACCCTCTGTTTCATCAGGAGCCAGTGCAGGGCCCTTAGGTGAGTCTAGTGGGACCTGGGAAGAAGTCTGAGCAGCAGTCTTGCTGCTGAGTGCTGTACCACCTGAAGTTTATTGAAGAGGTAGTCAGGGAGGCCGAAATACAGTGCATTCCCATAGTTCCCTCTAGATGTTATCACGGTCTGCACTACCTTTCTGCCCGCCACCTCAGATAGGAGTGGAAGAAATGTTTTCAGCATGCGAAGCGTGCTGAAGCAAGACCAAGCCAGAGCTTGAATCTGGGGAAGGAAGGAGAGGATGCTGTCAATTTTAATTCTGAGATTCTTGACAGTTTTGTGGGGGGCTTGGGTGGGGAAGATTATACGGCCAGCAATCTTCCACAAAGTTGTGAGGGACAGTTCCAAAGGTCACAATCTCTATTTTCTTTTTTTTGTAAAATGGGGACCCCTATATATATAATAGACTTTGCTACACATAGGGAAAATAACTGATTTAGGTAAAGGTCTATAGCTTAGTCAGTCCACAATTGACTACATATACATACATTCTAGGCTGCACAATTAAATAGATAAGTCCCAAATAGATAAGGTTGGTCACACATGGATGATAGAAAACATATTTATTTTAATATTTGATTTTTTTACCAGATAATTGAATCTTTATAGGTCATCATTCTTTGCATTGACCTTATGTTATACATCAAGCAGGTAAGCCAGAAAACTGTCATATCTAGATATCTTCAAACAGTAAATCAATAACGTCATGGTTAGCTGGAACTTTGATGAGATTGAACCGTGATACCTATTCCGTGCGCAACAACCAGTGATATCAGACGTTTGGACACAGATATATATATGCTACAAAAGGTACTAATCACATAAACTGATGTAACATAGACATGGGCAGCAGAGTTTGACCATTGGGTAAACATACCTGATAGTCGATCAAATTCAATGGGAGGAGGCGCAAAGACAAAAGTGCGTTCAGTAGACGCCACGGAGTGAACTCTTTAATGACGGCGTGCGTTATATGCCATAACACCTAAAGATGGAATAAAACGAATTTAGTACTGGTGATATATGCGACCTCAACCTGCACGCCACTTACAGTCAAAGAAGGTCGATAGAAGCGCCTACCTAATAGTGGGGTGCAACACAAAAGGCAGGAAATGCTGTTGTCTAGTTCTTCAGATAAAAACGATAAAAGGAGTCATATGTCTCATAGTCCAATACTTCAGATATCTACAAATGGAATAGAAGTATATAATTACTGGGAATGTGTGCTACTACACGGTCAAAGCTTTTAGATGTTAATATTCAGCCGTTGGCGATGCGTACCTAAATGATAGAAATATCATTACAATCCCAAGGATTCTTTCATCAAAGGTAGAACGCGGAAGTAGAATTATCCACCATAGGTAAGTAAGGCTGGCGCAGCGTATTACATCAGGGTCCAGATCTAAAATAAAGCAGAGCTATATAATTACCAACTAAATGATCACCCTCTCAAAAAAACCTATTAATGCCAGTGATAAGCTATAAGCAACGCATACCTGGATAGAAATGCAGAAACGCGATACCAGGGATTCTTTCGCCAATGGCCTCGAAGAAGGAAGGCACACGTCCGCCATAGATGAAGCCGCACGGTTAACTCGCAGTATTTAAACGAAACCTGAGTCGCGCCAAACGCGAGATGGTGCTATCGAAATAAATGAAGGACTAAACCAAAGGATTGTAGTTACAAATATAAATAAAGGTAAACAGAGTACTGCACGGTTAACTTGCCATATTTAGACAGAACCTAAACCACGCCGTAAGCAAGATGGCAGTATAGAACTGAACACCAAATACATTAAAAGGACGTGGTTTTGAGTGTAATTAGGATAGAGAAAGGACTAATTGTCCATGAGAAAGGAGAAGAGAAAAGAAGGTTAGATCCTCATATTGATTGTAAAGCCTATTGTATGATATTCATATACTCGTATTCAATAATGCAGTCTCATAACATTATCTAAAAAATATACAGTACATGAAACAATCAATACCCAAAAATTAGCAATAGCAAAACATATATGTAAGCCAAGATTAGCAAATATTCATATATCTGAATACAGAGAGATATACGATATACAATGTTTAACCATTGTTGATGTGTTCTATAGCTATCAGTCCATGAGTATAGACACAGGTGAAGGTCACCACCATATAAAAGGCCAATGACAGTGAACCACATGCAGGTGAAAGAATTAATCAAATAATGGCCTGATACCAGGGTATTTCAGAATTAAGTCATGTGGCAACAGTATCTAGCAAGAAAATATAGAAAACTTCTCGTTTTTTCCTGACTTTGTCGGAACTGATCCCTTGCTTGGGTGTGATTTTTTCCAGAATAAACCATTGTATGTCATCAACTGAATGATTATTTTCAACGAAATGTGATACCATTGGGGAGGTTAGCTTTCTAGTTCTTATTACAGATCTGTGTTCAGTTAGTCGCACGTTAAGGGCCTTGAGGTTTCACCCACATATGCCTTATTACATGGACATATAAGTAAGTATACAATGTTCTTTGATTTACAATTACTTATTCCTTTGCTTTCAATTGTAGGTCCGTTATAGCACAGTTTTTTAATCTCAATGAACAGTGGGCAAATTTTGCATGTCCCGCATTTAAAGTTCCCATCAACTGGGTTCTTGCCTACAATACTTCCCTGTATTGGCTCTTGTTGCTGAACAGGCATACGTGATCTCACAATGAGGTCTTTAATGTTTTTATTTTTGCGGTAGGCAAACATTGGTTCGTGAATAGCCTCATGGTTAGATCTATTGATGTTTAGTAGATTCCAGTTGGAACAGATTATCTGGCGAATTTGTTCATTTAAGACTGAATGTCTAGTCACGAAGACAAAGTTGGTATCTTTTTGGTTGCTATTGCCTTGCAATAGATGTTGGCGGTCATAGAACCGGGCTCGTTTATATGCGTCTCTAACAACACGATGAGGATAGCCTCTATTCAAGAACTTGGGAGCCGATTCACAGAACTAACTTAAGACAAAATCCTAAACTTACTACTTTTGCTATTCACAGAAGTTAGGATTTTGTCTTAAGTTTGTCTTAAGACAGACTTAAGACAGACTTAAGACAAAATCCTAACTTAAGTCTGTCCTAAGTCTGTCTTAAGACAAACTTAAGACAAAATCCTAACTTCTGTGAATAGCAAAAGTAGTAAGTTTAGGATTTTGTCTTAAGTTAGTTCTGTGAATCGGGCCCATAGTCTTCATTTCGATAGATCGCTTATCATAGTCCTCTAATTTGGTGCAGTTGCGCCGAAGTCGCAAAAACTGCCCAAAAGGGATACTGTTCTTCTGCTTCATGGGGTGGAGCTATCATGATGTAAGATGGTATTACGTTCTGTGGGTTTTACATAAAGGTCTACAAATAGCTGGCTATAGTCATGCTTAATAGATAGGTCCAGGAATTCAATTTGTACAGTGCTGTAGTGAGACGTAAAATGCAAATTAGAATCACAGAGGTTTAGCCACTGAATATACTCTCCTAGGATGTCTTCATTGTCGTTCCATATAAAGATGATATCATCTATACAGCGCGACCAATTTAATGTAGACTCGAAAAATGGCGGCACCTCATTAAATACAAATTGCTCCTCGAAGTGAGCCACATAGATATTGGCTATTGTAGGGGCGCAAGATGCGCCCATACTTACTCCTTTTGTCTGCCTATACAGGTCTCCCTGAAATTCAAAGATATTTTCTTCCAGGATAATGGTTAAGCAATCAATGATAAAAAAGATATTTATGTCGATGTGGTAGGTATGAACAAACCATTTGACGGCCGCAAGTGCTCCATCGCAGGGTATGTTGGAGTATAGACTCTCCACGTCTAAGGTGACCAGCCACTGTCTATTGTGATTAAATGGTATACCTTCGAAAATATTGATGACCTGACTTGTATCCTTTATGTACCCTGGAACATTATGTATGTAAGGAAGTAAAATAGCATCTAGGTATTTCGATATGGGTTCTGTCACAGAGCCTATAGTACTGACAATAGGCCTGAAGGGAGGGTTATTTACATCCTTATGTACCTTAGGTGTACCATAAAGGCATGCCAATTTAGGATTATCTATATTAAGATAATCAAACTCTTTTTCACTTTTGATATCCTTGTGAAGGGCTTGAGTAGTCATACGCAATACTTTGGATTTAATGTTTTGAGTTGGATTCTTAGTGATTTTAATGTAGAACCTGGTGTCATTTAGCATTTCCTCAATTTTTCCAATATATACTGTGGTATCCATAATTGCAATGCCTCCACCTTTATCACAACTTTTAATTGTGACTTCCCTGGAGTCTCTAAGGGTGGTGAGTGCCTTGTGTTCTTCCTTTCTCATGGACAATTAGTCCTTTCTCTATCCTTCTTACACTCGAAACCACGTCCTTATAATATATTTGGTGCTCAGTTCTTACGGCTTGGTTTAGGTTCTGTCTAAATATGGCGGGTTAACCGTGCAGTCCTCTGTTCACCTTTATTTATATTTGTAACTACGATCCTTTAGTTTAGTCCGTCGTTTATTTCGATAGCACCATCTCGCGTTTGGCGCGACTCGGGTTTCGTTTAAATACGGCGAGTTAACCGTGCGGCTTCATCTATGGCGGACGTGTGCCTTCCTTCTTTGAGGCCATTGGCGAAAGAATGCCTGGTATCGCGTTTCTGCATTTCCATCCAGGTATGCATTGCTTATAGCTGAGCACTGGCATTAATAGGCTTATTTGAGAGGGTGATCATTTAGTTGGTAATTATATAGCTCTGCTTTATTTTAGATCTCGACCCTGATGTAATACGCCGCGCTATCCGGGCAGCCTTACTTACCTTTGGCGGATAATTCTACTTCCGCATTCTGCCTTTGATGAAAGAATCCTTGGGATCGTTATTATATTTCTATCATTTAGGTACGCATCGCCAACGACTGAATATTAACATCTAAAAGCTTTGACCGTGTAGTAGCACGCATTCCCAGTAATGTTATACTTCTATTCCATTTGTAGATATCTGAAGTATTGGACTATGAGACATATGACTCTGTTTATCATTTTTATCTGAAGAACTAGACGACAGCATTTCCTGCCTTTTGTGTTGCACCCCACTATTAGGTAGGCGCTTCTATCGACCTGCTTTGACTGTAAGTGGCGTACAGGTTGAGGTCGCATATATCACCCGTACTAAATTTGTTTTATTCCATCTTTAGGTTTTTTGGCATATAACGCACGCCGTCATTAAAGAGTTCACTCCGTGGCGTCTACTGAACGCACTTTTGTCTTTGCGCCCTTCTCCCATTGAATTTGATTCACTATCAGGTATGTTTACCCAACGGTCGAACTCTGCTGCCCATGTCTATGTTATATCAGTTTACGTGATTAGTGCCTTTTGTAGCATATGTATATCTGAGTCCAAATGTCTGATATCACTGGTTGTTGCGCGCGGAATAGGTATCACGGTTCAATCTCATCAAAGTTCCAGCTAACCATGACGTTATTGATTTACTGTTTGAAGATATCTAGATATGACAGTTTTCTGGCTTACCTGTTTGATATTTAGAAGGTCGTATACCCAGTGTTGCTTTTGTTTCATCATTACATGCGTATTATACAGTCCTTTTGTTATTACAATCTTAGGTACTATACTTCCTAGTACTAAGACCACTAATCTACCTAGAAGATTAGACCACCAGAAATTGTTCTCCTCTTATCAGGTACTTTCCTTATTAACTTCTCCTTTTGTGCTAACAACCGCTTTGGTGGTTAGATTCTCATTATCTGATTCTTTAGGATTATATGCTAATTGAATTATTGTAAATATCCATCTCAGTTTATATTACTATCAAGTAAACTCAGCTCTCATATGCTTGCATTCAATAACGATGAAGTTGGGTATATATATACATACATATGATATGTACGTATTTATTCATAATAAAGTGATACACGAGTCAGGAAGGGTGTCTCTACTACTATCCAATGTGCAGTAATTACCACCCTCTATGCCATCATGACAAAATTGCTTTGACAAAATTGAATTATACAGTAGAGATTGTTGCAACTGATGTAAATAGTTCTTTAGCCTAGATTGATAATAGGTCATGAACATATGATTATGAACACTATTGTAAATGTTGGAATATTTAGGGTCTCCACTGGTGTGTATATAGTATTATATGTCACGTTGTGATCATGAGATAGATCGCTTTGTATATATGATTGTATAACATTTATGTGGTCAAATTAATCATTTGCTTTCTAAAAATGTTACATAAATCTAGGTTAGTACAAATTTAGTAGAAGTTTGAGTCCCTACACTGTATAAAAATATATATATGAATAAGATCAAATCTGTATATTTATGTATAACATAAGGTCAATGCAAAGAATGATGACCTATAAAGATTCAGTTATCTGCTAAAAAATCAAATATTAAAATAAATGTTTTCTATCATCCATGTGTGACCAACCTGATCTATTTGGGACTTATCTATTTAATTGTGCAGCCTAGAATGTATGTATAAGTAGTCAATTGTGGACTGACTAAGCTATAGACATTTACCTAAATCCCAATCTCTATTTTATCCAGGTTGCATCACAGATGATGCAACTCCAGCCATTGAAAAACTTTGGTGAGACAACAAGAGATCGCCTTATCATCTAAATCCATGCTGGCCACTCAAACTTCATTGCTGCAGGTGTAGTCTCAAGCACAACAGTCAGGGAGAGAGTTTAGAAAAAGCAAAAAGGCCAATCAAGGAGAATTTAAAATTCTAATTGTTCTCAGACATGGGATGGTAGTGTACGCAATATCATGGCACTACACAGGCACAAATCCTACTCCTCAACACTGATCACCAATGTGGGAAATTGGGTTACTGTTTCACAGTGGTGTGAGCCGTGGTCAAGCAGTAACCACAATCATTGTCAGGGTGAGGCACAAGCCAATCCTAAACGAACCGGTGCTCAACCCTCTGGCAGATTGGCATGGAGCAGTCAGGTTTAACTTAGAAGTAATGTATGAAGTATTTGAGCAACAATTCAATCAGTAATAAAGGGAAAATGCCACACAAAAAGGATCCCACACCAAGTTAGCAAAATAGTTATTTTTAATAAATAAAAGAAGACCAAAAGACAAATATCCAATCAGTAGACCCGCAGATGTGCAATTTTAAAGATTTATATGAAAATGGTGACAAAAAGCACAAACTGCCAACTGTGTATATCTGGTTGTGTTGGACCGAGACAAAACCACAAGTTCATGTCGACCACGATGGAGCAAATGCCAGCTTCAGTGACCCAGTTAGGCCCCCCTGAACAGAGTACCTTAAATCCTGGTTTGTGGAGTCTTGCACCGATCT
The DNA here is from genome assembly GCF_964263255.1 of Lissotriton vulgaris. NCBI lineage: Eukaryota > Metazoa > Chordata > Amphibia > Caudata > Salamandridae > Lissotriton > Lissotriton vulgaris. The sequence goes on from NC_141694.1 coordinate 1,618,390,971, forward strand.
GTGTTAAAGATGCGTTGTGCAGACTAAGCAATGATTCAGTTCCAAGATGAGGCAAGGCTGTGATGTGAGGGTTTCATCGTCATTGTCAAGAATCCCATTGATGGGGCTTGTGATGCGACGTCTGGCATTGAGGGTCCAAACTGGAATGGAATGGTGAGCAAAAAAACTATGGATTTAGGCCCAGATCTCTGTACTGGGGTGATTGTATGACATTGTTCCTCATTCTGTCCATCAATTCTTCTTTTTGCATTTGCCACCCCGAGTGGGATGGCTATGCCCAGACCTGGGTCCCGTGCTCTCCATGCCACTGGAGTCAAGTTATCCTGGCTGATGATGGTTGAAAGCCCAAAACCGGTCCTAGGATGCCTGTTTCTAGTCAAGGGAGGAACTGGCTTGGAGGTCAGGCTGCTCTGTTCCCATTGGGCGCAGGGTCAAGACTGATTTGCATATGGCTGGGTCCAAACTGGAATTGCATGGTGAGCAAAAAAACTATGGATTTAGGCACAGATCTCTGTACTGGGGTGAATGTATGACATTGTTCTGCATTCTGGCCGTCAATTGTTCTTTTTGCCTTTGCCATCCCGAGTGGGATGGGTATGCCCAGACTTAGGTCCCTTGCTCTCCATGCCACTGGAGTCAAGCTATCCTGGCTGATGAGGGCTGAAAGCCCGAAACTGGTCCTAGAATGCTTGTTTCCAGTCCAGGGAGGACCTGGCCTGGCAGTTGGGGCTGGACTTTTCCCATTGGGCGCAGGGTCAAGACTGATTTGCATATGGCTGAGTCCAAACTGGAATGGTATGGTGAGCAAAAAAAAACGATGGATTTAGGCCCAGATCTCTGTCCTGGGGTGAATGTATGACATTCTTCTGCATTCTGTCCATCAATTGTTCTTTTTGCGCATGCTTCTAAAAAGTTACATCAGATACCAGCAAACCATGTTTCACTACAAAGGCATAATTTCTTGGACACTCACTAAAGTCCATTAGAAATTGTATGCTGTTTGGTTTTGGGAAGAAAACAGATGTCATTCGTCAGTCACTGACCTTATTTTGAGTTTCCCACTGTAGTGGGGAATAACATAGAGTGACAGTCTTTGAGACTGGATTTATTGCTTGATATTCTCCTTTGCACACAAAAGGCCTCTCCGTACCCTCCCTGCCAAAGCGAAGTTCTGCTCGCCTCATTTAGAGTTGGACAGAACTTCAGTATGTAGATGCCAGAGATTTCTCTGTCTCCCACGTCTACATAATACACCTTGGATAGCCTGACAAAGTAAGGGCTGTCTGAGGGTTGGCCATGTGTCCACCCACCATATTTAGAGTGGGCAAACACATTGCCAGTTTTTACTGTCCAGTAAACTGACAAATGACCCCCAAGCCATGGGAGTACGCTCCCAAAGTGAGGAGGTCAATTTTTTTATTTTCAAAAACAAAATCCCGTTTTGTGATTTTGTTTTTGAAAAACAAAAGTTGAAAGTTTGACATACAGCTCTGTCGAGTTGATTGAGCCATTTGTTAAACCTTCACTGAATTTACAAGGGCTGCTATAGTAGTTCTAGGATGTGAAAGAGATGTCCGCTGGGCCAGGAACATCACTAAATTTGGTTGGCAGAGTGCCCTCGCCATGGTGGGAGCAAAGTTTTCCGTCAATGGCGAGGGTACTAAAACAGCCCACCAAACTCTAAATCAGTCCCACATTTACATTAAAAGATTCTGCAGACTTCACCTGAGAGGAATAGTAAGAGCAGAATCTGTGGCTGGAGTCCAAGGCAAGTGAATAATGCAGCATAAGTCTGAAAACATTCTCCTCAGGATTGAAGCACATGAAGTCCTCTCCAAGATGGTGATAATTAATGTCCATCACACATAACTAAGTTTGAGACTTTGGTCTGATACATGTGCCTTTCCAACAGTGCATGTTGCCAAAACAAAGTCGTTCTGTTTACATGAAAACATGGCAGGTTATGGGGTTCAATCACCTCCAACACAAACTTCAGTGAAGTCTGAGGGTTCCCCGAACCTCGAATCACCCTAAAAATCAAACGATTTACTTTTGTTCAATTTTGGTTGGCTGAAGACTACTACTGTATACAGGATATTTATGTATCTTGAATAACCAGCTACTAGACGACCGATGTTTGGGCACACAGCCAGCTATGTCTTCATTACATGTGCCTAAGGAGATTTCCGGAGTGTGTATTATTTACAAGCTATATGATTCTGATATTTAATATCATTCATGCAACATTTATATTTATATCTGCAACTGAAACAAAATCTCCCAGCAGCAAATACTCAGAAGATTTATGAAATCATTCTTCTACTTACTGTCATTCAGCTGAAAAAAACCTGTGATTGATGTCAAGGCCCGCGGCCCTGGCCTGAGTTAATTTCTTTAAGTTTAACATAGTCGGTGTCATTTTATACCATAAGTAAGAATCATGAAAAATAATCTGTAGATGTAAAACGAAGAGGCTATTGTCTTGACATCTCTGACATTATTGCATTAAGAAACATAATTTACAGGCAGGGATCCTCATCTTTGGGCGCTGATGTACAGACATGGCTAGGCACCAGACATCCGTACCTCCTCCCATCCTCTGAAATGTCATCGAATGCAAGCCATTCCAGCAGATGGGAAGGGGCTGACAGTGAAGCAGAATTCTGTTGTTCACTTACTATGCACCAAAAGTGGTCTGCAACCCAAAAGTGGGTTATCACTAGAAACAAAGTTCCAGATTTACAAACACGTTGAGTCTGCTTTATGTTGCATTTTTAAAGCAGACTCGACACAAAGTATTGGGTTGGTATTTACATTTCAAATCAAATCACGATTTGCATTGGATTGTAACGCAAAGTGTGGCCTTGTGTCACTTTGCGTCAAGGATTCTTTCTATGGATGCTGCATGTGCATTCCTGTGCATCCACACATGGATTTACATCAAATCCACGTGCCTCCCTGAGACTGGTGTAACGAGGAATAAGACTTTTATTTCTCTGTTTTTTCCCCTTTTCATATGTGTTGCATTCTACAGCACCCATGCAAAGAGGAAATCGACTTTCAACATAGTTTTTTTGCAGGAAGGAACACCTTTATGCCCAACTACCTAGCTGACCACAACACAGGCACCCTTGCACTCTAGAGTAAGGATGTCTTTGTTAGTCCAAAGCATTATAAAGTGAGCCAACGATAGGGAGAGAGCACGCCAGCGCCACATCTTTGAAGATATAGCACTGCTTCTCTTTTCTATTCATGCAATGCAGTGTGGAAACTTCCCTTGCTGCACTGCGTTGCATTATTCATTTGTATGTACATCGGTGCCAAAGATTTTCTAATTGCTAGTTAATTTGTAAATGTACCCTACAGTCCATTCTCAAAAATACAGACTTCGTAATGCCATCTACTAATATTGCATCCAGTGTATAGCTTTCCACAACCTCATCACTGTAAGTGTAACCTTACTATGCTTACTACACCATCTACTTACCTATTCTTACTATATGATGAAGTGTTATGTTGATGTAGGGGAAAGAAAATTATTATCATGCAATTAAAAAAAAACATATACCCTATAGTAGGCAGAAAATATTCAGATCCCCAAAAATAGTCCAAGACTATAATTGATGCTCCCTGAAATTGTATTTTCCAAAGAGCAGTAATGATCCCCATCATCAACATGACCATGCATTTGAACATGGTATTTGAAGCAATCATGCAATTTTCTGTAGTGCTTTTATAACATGTGATGTACAAAGAAGAAATTACTTCTCACAAGTTGTAGCAAACAAACAACTAAAAGGTGGGGAATTAAAGGATACTATGTAGCACAGCATGAGTGACAGGTGCATCCCTTAAGTGAAATCCTTTGTTAAGCTCCTTAAAATCAATACATGTGTGAGGCAAAGTATAAGTCTAAGTAGGGAAACCTGCATGAATTAAGGCTTCCAGAAAAGTTCATGTGCAATTGAATGTGCTTCACTACTCCGTGACAGGGTTGTTCAGAAATACTGTTACACGAGAGGTGAACTTGGTTTTCTTGTTCGAGCTTCCACTGTTGAGGGTGAAGACAACCCTTTACGCAATTGCTTTTGATTGTTTTCAGATCACATTCCAATGCGTAGTGAGTTCAACCAGTCTGCAGCAAGGTGTTACTGTAGAAAAATAGTGCACAGACACACATGCATACCGGATCCCCTTAAGAGCTCAAAAAGACCAACTGATTCTTGTAGGCCATTATCACATTGTCCAACGCCGTCAAATTAAGCATCCTCACTTACGAGTGTGAGAAAATGTCTGTCATTGTATGTTCATCCCAATTGTTTGTGGTCTGATGCGGCTGGTTTTAATCTTTGCACACTGGAGCACTGCTGTCCAGTCATCAGTGTATGAGCTCTAGAGTCGCAAATATGGTAAAATTGGCTAATCTCTAAATGCCAGATATGATTTTCCAGTAAGGCCATATTATATGCCACAGGAAATACACCCATCGGAATGGAAGTTAACGCCACCTGTAGACTGTAGCACATGTTGTGCCATCCACTATTCTCATAAAGAAAATATGGTTTCAGACCTACCTGTGTAAGCTGACAGTTTTAAGACCTGTAGGTGAACCTGTCAAAATAAACCTTTATTACAGGAAGGAAAATTGGCTCTAATTATTTAGTCACCCCCTACGTAGGCTTTGTTTCCCACAGGTTAGGATGCCTAGGGGCAGATGTATGAAGCATTTTTGCATTTTCAAACGGGTATATCCATAGAATATGCCAGTTTGCGAAAACAAACATTGCTTTTCCGATGTAGCAATCCTAATTTTGCAATTTGGTAACTCAAAATGGGTTTGCGATTCGGTATTAGGAAGGGGCGTGTTTAGGGTGTCCCTTCCTAATACCGAATTGCATCGGTATGTATGAATGTTTTGTCACCGCTTTTGCGATTACAAAACATTCACATGTTACCACCTACTTCAAGTAGGTAGTAACCAATTAGCAAATGGGAAGGGGTGCCTAAGAGACCCCTTTCTCTTTCTGAATGTTTGTAAAACCATTTTTAAAAGCAGGCAGTGGTCCCACGGACCACTGATTGGTCTTTAAAAATTAAAAGAAACGTTTAATTTTTCGTTTTGTAAGGCATGTCGTTTTCCTTTAAGGAAAACAGGCTGCTTTACAAAAGAAAAAATATTGCTTTACTTAAAAGCAATCACGGAAATGGTCGTCTGCTGATCTCAGTAGGCCACCATCCCCGTGATTTTTGCAATTCCTAGAGGTCGCAAATTGCAACCTACCTCATTAATATTCATCAGGTAGGTCATTTGCGACCCCCTAGGAATCGCAAAAGGTGTTCTATATGCCTTCGTCCATGGCATCTTGCGATTCCCTAATTGCGAAGCCTTGTGATTCACAGTTAGGGAATCACAAATAACTATCTTGATACATCTGACCTGTTCCCACAGTATCGGCACCCAAAAGCTGTTTTCTCTGTAGAGTTCCTGTGTTTTTTCTATGAGAAAAGCTAAAGTACAATTAAACGGTAATCACAGAGTGCACAGTTATTGGTCAAAGTTCCATAGGAAGAACATTTTTATTGTGCCTATAACTTTCACTCCATTTAGTATCTCCATTTAAAATATCTGCATGAAAGTGTCCAAAACAAATTTCATCCATCTGTTCTCTTTCATTGAAAGTTTTGCTTTTATCCTTCAAGCAGGGTCCAGCAAAAAGGGAGGAACCAGAAGTGCAATTTCCAATGTTAATTTGCATAGGACATTTTACTCTCCAATACAGAATAAATAGGTGAATTAAATTACAAAAAAATGGCAAATCGTAGAACTCAGACAGTGTGCTTTTTGAAATTTAATGTAAATCCATTCAGTCATTTATGATGAACTAGACTTAGGTTGGATATGAAGGGGTTAAGTAGTGTTGAATACTGGACTGTTGGTGTCCAGATTTGCTCTGATTGGCCAATTTAAAGGGGACTAGTCAATCTTGATTGACTGCCACAACCTGAACAATAGGTTGTGGCAGCCTTTATGAGACTTGGGAACATGGTCCCTGTGTTTTGAAAGTGAATTAAAACATGCATAAGAGGACAGAGTTAGCACAACGTGACACCCAGGAGCTGACCCACTCCTTAATCGACCAGCCACAACATGGACCAAAGTTAAGGCATACATTTAAGGACTCAGGGACATGCTTCCTATTGAAATGCATTGAAGTGAATGCCAGATTTTGAGGTTCACAAAAAGGTGCACATATAAAGGGTGATAATATATTTTAGTTACAATATAAATAATTTTTTGGTGGTGTTATACGCATTTTAGGTATCCTGTTGAGTTCTGAAGTAATTTTTCCCTGTGAAAAATTATAACCCTCTGTGGAAATTCATGAGCCGTGTTTGAGCAAAAAGTTGTTGCTATTGATTTTCTCATAGAGGTTATGGAATAGGCTTCAGAAGATAAAATGATAACACATTTTCAAAACGTTCACAGTAGCTGCCTCAACCATGTGAGAATAAGGGCCAGATTTACGACCATTGCATTTTGTGACTTGCAAATTGCGACAAATTGCGAGTCGCAAAATTCAATGTACTACAGTGTCTCCGGCACTGTTTGCGATTCCCAATGGGGTCGCAAATTGCATGCCTCATGAATATTAATGAGGCTGTCACAATTCACGACCCCATTGGGAATGGCTAGCACACCCAGGGATCGTGGCTTGCTGAGGTCAGGAGACATGTCTTGGACTGCTTTGTCAATAAAGCAGTTATTTTTTTTTAAATGCAGCCTGGGATGCATTTAAAAAAGAAAAATTAAACTTTTCAGTTTGTTTTTAAGGGCAGGCAGTGGTCCCTGGGACCATTGCCTGCTTTTGAAAAATATGTGTGCACCCATTCACAAAGGGGAAGGGGTCCCCTGGGGACCCCTACCCGTTTGCGAATGGTTTTGCCACCTTGAAGTAGGTGGTAAACTGTGAGTTTTATACAACTGTAATGCGCTCATGGCATTTGCACTCGCTGCTAGGAAGGGACCCCCCTGGCACGGCCCCTACTAAAATCGAGTCACTAACCCTATTATGCGAGTCGCTAATAGATTAGCGACTCGCAAAACAGGTTCAGTACATTGTGCATCCATTTTTTGTGGTCGCAAACGAGCCAAATGCCCCTTTGCAATTGCAATAAAAGGTCATACATCTGTCCTTATGTCTGATATTCCGAGTAAAACGTACTTCCAGCAGCCTGTCAGTTGATTCCCCTGTGTTTTACTGCAGATTCCAACAGTGTTCTAAAGAACAGCTAGAGCACTGGCATTTCCTATGCCACATCTGAATGCCATTGTGATGGAATCAAAGCTGTGCAACTTAAAGCATTTCTGTTAGAAACTAACAAAATGAAGAGGTTAATTTTGTCATAGAAATTATGGTTAGAGCTGTACACAACTAAAATGAAAACATATTTTCTATGAGTTCTCAAATATCTTTTTTTATCCATGTCTCAAAAACATTCTGAAATACAGAGAGAAATATACTTTCAACACCAATAGTCTGTCAGTTAACTCCCTGGTGATCAACGTCAGCTTCACTACAGAGTTCTAAATAACAACTAGAGTTCTAACATTCTATATTTATGACAAAAGTGTGGAACACCTGAATGCCATCTTGATGGGATCATAGTCGTAAACTGAAAGGAATTACAGAGGATACTACTGTAAGTGAACAAGATGAGGGCTTTCCTTTTGTCATAGAAAATATGGTTAGTGTTCTTGAAAGCTAAATTGAAGACACATTCTTCTGACTTCTTGGATATCTTCCCCAGCCATTTCAGTCAAACAATTTGACATGCAGAGTTAAACTTGTACTCCCAACATAAGCAGCAGTCTGTTAGCTAACTCCCTAGTAATTACCTGCAGCATCACCACTTAACTCTAACGGACAAGTAGAGTGCTTACATTTTATATTCAAATCAAAAGTGGGACATACCTCAGCGCCATTTTTAGGTCGACTATTCAAGACCTATTGTAATTTCTTATTTTGGGTTAAAGCCATCCCCCAGCTTTTGTTTTATTTGTTTCAGTGTCCTTCAAACATCCTTGCTTGCCAGTGGTCAGTCCTGCCTCTTTGGCCCTTCTTTCTCTCTTCCGTTCTTACCATGCAGCAGGGACTAAGTACTGTCTCATCACACTTCAGACCTTTGTCTGTTCCTGGGGGGGACTACTTTTTTTCTTGGTTTCCTTCTGTGTTTCTGTTTGCCTGTGTGTAGTTTCAGCAGCATAGCTGATTACATTTATCATATAGTTTTCCTCCCTCTCACCTCCTCCTAATTACACATTTGTATTGGGGGCACATTTTTTGCCATGCCTCCCTCTTCGTTGGTTATATTTTGTAGGCTTTTAGCAATTTTTACTGTCCGACCGTCATTTGCGCTTTTTTAGTAGGATGTTAGTTTGGTTTTGGGCTTTGTTTTAAGGAGGATTGGGCTTGTTGAGCTTCTCCTGCTGCAGGCACGACACCATGCTTTGCTTACATTGGGCCGCCATGCTCCCTTTTGGTCAATGGTGTCCGCTTGTCTGCAGTGCATAGGTCTTGCATTTAAATGCAACACCTATAGCATTGCACATTTTTTTTATTCACTTTGAAAGGATGGGTTTACGTGACCACTTGCCTTCAAAAAACATAAGGACACATTTTTATTCTTTTTAATTTGAACATGCTCGGGACTGCCATAAGCACTCAGAATTTGGCTTTAACGAAATAACACCTATTTGTTAGCCTACATCTTTGCTCCATTTTCGGCCTCGCACAGTTTGTTTATTCTGTGGGCGCTAATCACAAAAGTGACAGCTGGTGACGTACTGACAAGTTCTCAGGTAATAACAGAGTGAGAAGTTCACTGCGCAGCTTACATTTCACAGCTGTGGAAGCATTCGGACATGCAACTCTTAGGTGATGTGCAATCCTATTGGCTGCTGACATGGGGCTCTTTTATCTGCCTAGCAGTAGACGGATTGAGTAGCATCCTTCAAACCAAACCTGAGAGAGATGAAAAGAGGTAACAACACTGGAGGGCAAAGACACAAGCTTCTGTACAAAAGCTAAAGGCCAACATACACTGCCCTGTGATTGCACCGGCACAGGAAAGCACTGGCCTCAACATATATATTCTATTTAAATACTGCCACTAAACACTGTTTCTTTCCAATACAAATGCTAGACCTATCGCATTGCAAACATTTGTTATCTTTTTTATGATTACCATTGGGCGTCTTCTGTTGCTGCTACTGTGTCTGGTAATTTTGCCTGTCTGTGTGCACACTACCGCATCCTTAATCACAAATGACTGGATTGCTGGCTCCTTCCAAATCTCATATCTCAAGGTGGTGAGATTTTGGTATGTATTTTTTGGTGTATATGGGCCCGATTCACAGAACTAACTTAAGACACAATCCTAAACTTACTACTTTCGGTATTCACAGAAGTTAGGATTTTGTCTTAAGTTTGTCTTAAGACAGACTTAAGACAAAATCCTAACTTAAGTCTGTCTTAAGTCTGTCTTAAGTCTGTCATAAGACAAACTTAAGACAAAATCCTAACTTCTGTGAATACCAAAAGTAGTAAGTTTAGGAGTTTGTCTTAAGTTAGTTCTGTGAATCAGGCCCAAAGTGTCTTTCAGTGCCTTTATTTACATGCTATTTGACACAGGCTCTGTGATTCACCTCACCTTGGTGCCTGTGGGAACTCTTGAAAATAGCAACCCCTGGGCTTTACTGACAGATGCATGCAGACTGTTTGTGAAGGTCACTTGCAGCCAACAATCACTGGAATACATAGTCAATCTCTGACTATGCAGCCATGATGGTTATGTCCGAGGAGTGAATAGTTTAACTCCAATATCATTTGATTTTTGATACTTATATCAGTGTTGTGGTGGGGTGCAAGTAAATTAACTGGAATATAAATTTTGATTGGATAAGAAGTTCTGTGCATGGGGGCCTGTCCCACTATGCAGCACACATCTTAAGGGAAATTTGAGGTAGGTGGGGAAGGCAAAAGCATCACAAAAAGAGACACTCAAGCATTGTACCTATCTCAGTATGCAAAGGAGCTGTAGTCCTTAAGCAAAACTCATTACCTACAGGTGGAAAGTGTTTGTCGGCTGTCCAACTGGCCACAGAATAAGATAGAGTATGGTGTGGCAACTTTTTATGCAAGAAGGTTGATAAGTTGGGTGTGAGGGCAATTAAAAGTGGCGTCTTCCTTCTGCAGGTTGTAGACAACTAGCTATATCAAAGAGAATGAGCTGGAAAAAGAGGAGAGCAAAGCAAAAAGACATTTAAAAGTCAAAATTGAAGACTGGATTCATAATGTGAAAAAGATGGTGAAGAAAAGCAATATACTAAGTAGATGCATAGTCTAACATGTTCTTATTGCCTGGCATCACAAAGTGGCTATCAGTGTCGTCTAGGGCAACCTTGCTGTTGGACTTGGCCCTTCTGACAGGTTCAGCCCTAAAGTTTTTGCTTTTAATTGTGACCTGGTGTTAGTTATTTTTGGCTTCTGCGCACTTTACCACTGTGTCCCAGGGTAAAGTGCATGCGTGTGGTAAGGTTGGCCTGCCCTCCCATAGGAATGCATGGGGAATGTATGTGTCCCTGGTAGTTCGTGATGCGTGGGGAGTGCAGGTGCGAGTTTGGTATGTGCGGACTCGTGTGATTAAATGCTGCGCGATGATGTGTGCGGCGTTATTGTACCTAGTGTGGAAGTGCCACTTCTAGAAGTTGGCATGTCTGTGTAATTTATGTGAATTGGCTGACTGGCTTGTGATTGGCTGGAGCTGGCTGGTGAGCCTGGCTCCAGGAGTCAGGATGGATCTGCCCCGGTGGTGAGTGGAGACATCTGCATGATTGATGTGAGGGAGGGGTGCACCTGGGACCTGAATAGGGCTGGGCTTTCCCCACACAATGTTGGCTCCGCCCCCTGTGATGCGACTGATGACCCTAGCCTGGCCAGTGAATAGTGAGAGGGGCTGGGCACATCAGAGTGCTCCAAAACCAGTTGTGACTGGTTTTCCCCCACCCTGCACCCTGAGACAAAGGAGTTAGGTGTATAAAAAGGGGCTGTGTCCCCATGCAAAGGGTCTTGCTGATCCTAATTTGAGGGGGGCCTTCTGCTGCTGCTGGGCGCCAGGGGGACCGCCACTGGGACTACCTCACTGCCTGTAGGACCCTGTGAGCTGGCCCCTGGGCCCAGCCTTTGCCCCCCCCCCACCGCCTACAAGACTTGATGCATCCACCCTGCGCCTGGGAGTGCTTTTATTTTAAATCCAGGACTTCTGTCTTCATCTAGTGCCTGGAAGCGCTGTCCTTGAATTCCCCTGGAAAGGAGAAGCGTGGGCTGAGCAGCGCTGTGCTGCAGCCCCCCCTTTGAGGAGTTCCCTGTTCTTCCACAATTACGGGTGCCACCCCGCTTATTTTTCTTATTTAAATACTAGCAGGTGCCTACCCCGTGTTTTTGCAGCTTCTGGCCCCTTGCATTCATAGCGGGTGCCACCCCGCAATCTTGCAGAGTTTGCCCCCCCTGACGGGTGCCCACCCCGCCAGGGACTTCATATTTTATTGTTACGGGTGCCTACCCCGTGTAGTGCCGCCGAGGAGTGCCCTGAGGGCTGCCGCTCTGCCCGCAGCGACCCAAAAGTACTTCAGCCCGAAAACCGGAAGCGGACGGGAGCCCACCCTGCGCTCCGGGGTGTAAGGAAGAAGTGTGCCGGTCCGAGGAAGCGCCGCCCTCAGAGAACCCAGGCAGGTGCCTACCCCGCGCTGGGACGGGACAAAGAGGAGTGCCGGAAGGTGTCAGCAAGAGAGCCCCGAGGAGCGGGAGCACTCGTGCAGCGGCCAGCCGACGAACGGGATTCCAGTACTGAGGGAGTCCCCCGACCGCCGCCTGACGAAGCCACAAGAGTCCTGACGTGCCCAGCAGCAACTGGTGAGTGCGGGCACCTCAGGTTGGGAGAAGCTCAGAACCCGGTGTAAGAGCGGCCCCAGAAGGCAGCGGGCCGCTCCAACAAACACAGGAGCATTTTGCTTCAGAGCCTACGTGGGCTCCAGAGGCCATTGTCCTCCGAGTCCCCCAGAGGAGGGGCTCCAACAATGGGGGCATTATTTTTGTTGCAGAGCCCACGAGAGGCTCCTGGGGGCAAGTTGTATTTTGAGCCGGAGAGGCTCCTGGGCATTTTGGTACATCGAGTCCCCCGAGAGGGACTCCAACGGAAGTGGCATTATTATTGTTTGAGCCCTAGAGGCTCCACCAGTTTGGGGGCATTACGGGAGGTAGAGCGCCCCCGGCTGGAAGCGGGCCGCTCCCCCCACAGTGGGCAGCATTTTCTTCAGAGCCCACGAGAGGCTCCTGGGGCACAGTTATTTCGAGTCCCCGAGGCTCTTGAGGCCCCCAGTTGTTCACTCACAGTCCACGAGGCTCCAAGGGGGCTATTGTGTTCATTAGAGCCTGCGAGGCTCCCACGTGTTTGGCCTTTGTTTATTGAGAGCCCCAGAAGAGAGCCAGGAGGCACGCTGGTGCCAGGCTCAGTTCTCCAGCTGCCCAGCACTTAGTGGGCAGCTGCTACGTTTAGGCCCCTGGCGAATCTTCCATTGCTGCCTGCGCAGCCTGCCCTGACATTTTGGACACAGGGCGTTTCAGCCCCTGAGAAGCCAAGTTGGCCTGGGGATGTTTTCCTGTCTTGTGCCCTTGTGTGGGGTACATGTTCTTGCCTCATGTGATTTTTGCGCAACTGTGATACTTGCCTACTGTGATTTTTGCGCAATTGAGATACTTACCTAATGTGATTTCTGCATCATGTGTAATGCTTTTTGCCTATACCTCTGAATGTATGTTTATGCTTAGGAGGTTGTTTTACCTAGTATAAATTATACTAGTGAGTTCATGGTTCCCTGCGTGATATTTTCCTAAGATGGTTAGGGTTGCGTAGGTGGTACTTACCTTTTACCAGTGATTACTGGTTGTGTGCTACATTTGCTATTTGGTGCTACAGTTATGATATGTTCTATGTTCTAAGCGTTATTCCTACAAAGTGCTAGTTCTAAAAAGTGCTTATTCCTGGCAGTGGCCCAAGAGGTCCTGTCCCATGTACATAATCCCCTGTAAATTCTGCCCGTGCCTGTGGCACATTGTAAAGTGTGTGTTTATTATCTAATGTGTTTGGTATAATACAAAGGCTATTTTTATATATAACCTTGTGTGGAGTTTCTTTTTTGGGGGGTCTTGGGTGTTGTTGCTGGGTGCGCGCGCAAACGCTTTACACCTTGCCTCTGAGATAGGCCTGACTGTTCGTGCCAAGCTTCCAAGGGGGTGAGCAGGGGTTATCTTGGCGGGTGACTTCCTTGCCCTGATGTAGAATGGTGGTTTCTGCCTGGCTTTGGCGCAAGCCTTAGCCAAACGGGAATAGCCTTTCTAACACTTGCCATTTGCCAGAGGATGTGGAGCTAGCAAATGTTCACACAATTCCAGTTTTTTTAACAAGTCTTGTGCAGCTATCCATTTAGGCCCAGTTACCTGTAAGCCCCACTACCTCCTGGCAAGGTCTGTAGCTCATCTCAGGCTGCCATAGAAGCAAAGATGCGGCTTGATCTAAAAGTTTGCGGCGTCTGTTGTTTTTGCTTTTGCCACTTTCTGATTTGTGGTACAGAACTAGACCTGGGAGTAATTCTAATTACTCCAGATTAACCTGAGTAATTTTGGTAATCCCATATTATTCTTTGATGCAGAATTAGCACCAACAACACAATTACACCAACTATTGTAATTTAGAGTCATTTGGTAGAAAAAAATTCTGCAGCAAGAGTAGTGAGTGCGAGTGGCTGCTCAAGCTGCGTTTAATGTTTTGTTGCATCTAGAAGTATTTCCTTATCTCAAAATGCATCCTCACTTCGATTTTGGAGGTAAGGGTGCACTATATGCTATGAAACTAGTGCTAAATGCTGTGAGTCAGTTGGGGGAAAATTCTACCCCAAGTATAGACTTATAGAGTGTAAAAAGGTGCTCCCTGGTCATGTTCTGTTGCATTTAGTGCTATTTCTTTGTGTAAAATGCATCCTTGTGTCCATTCTAGATACCACAGGGCATGTATGTGCTAAGAAAATAATGCTAAATGGAGAATTACTCTTCTTGCATAATTCTACATGCTCTCACAGAACTTTTAGGGAATTCCGCATGATTCCACTACACCAAATTATGCGATTTACATCCACCCATATATAATATCGTTGAGTTGAATGGCATTATGGGGTTTATTCATTGAATTATTTTTACCTTGGTTGCTGGCCTCTTCTATCTATTCTCTTACCCCTATCTATTTACCATGCCACAAATTCCCCAAATTCCACTACACAAATACACTATACACAACACAATACCACCCACACAATTCCACAACTAAAAAGTTCAATCCAACCCACATAATTCCGCTCTACTCCACCCCACTCCACCCTCATTCACAACGCTCCAAACAAAAACACATAGGTAAAAGACATTACCATTTATCAGTACCATTTACAACGCCAATAGCTCTAACTCTTGCAAATGCGAGACCTATTGCATTTCAAATGCTTGTTTTGAAAGGGGAGCTGTTGAATGGAACATGTACAAAATGAAAATAGGCATCTTCCTCCAGTGACTTGGCACCAAAAGCTATTTTCTCTGGCAGGGCTGTAGCTGAAGTAAATAAGCGTTAAGATGGTAATGGAGGCATGAAACCAGAGGGTGAGAAATGTGACAGGATGTTGGTGTTTTTTAAGTAATTTGAGGTGTAATGCATTTTTAACAGGGCTAAAAATAGATAAAGAAAGTGTTGTCCGCATAAGTACAGCATCTCTTTTCCACCTACGTACGCAGCCTACACATCTTCTAAGTCACTTAATAGCTCCCTAATGTTGAAATAACAATTATTATTATTATTATTATAATTGCATTTATTGAGCGCGCAGCTACCCGGAGGTTTCCCGGGGCTAAAACAAACAGAAGGTAAACTAGGTGTGAGGAATAAAGGGCGTGCAGATTAAGTGTTAAAAAGCCAGGTCTTAATTCCTTTGCGGAATGTCAAATAACAGCTTTCGGAACGCAAGAATTGAGGTAAAGAATTCCATAAGGAGGGTGCCAATAAAGAGAACGAGCGACCGCCCATTTTGGCTCTGTTGACACGAGGGATCCGAAACTTGTTTTGTGTGGAGGATCTCAACATACGGCGGGGAACATATTGCTGCACCAAAGAGGACAGATATTTCGGAGCTTTACCTGTCTTAATGTGGTGCATTAAACAAAGGGCTTTACATTTCGCTCGGCTCTCAATTCGCAACCAGTGCAGTTTGCGCAAATGGGTAGTGGCCGAGGATCTGGCAGGTAGGTTACATATAAGGCGAACTGCCATGTTCTGAACCACCTGGTATTTCTTTATTACCTCCTTACAGGCGCCCAAAAGTAGAGCGTTCCCGTAGTCCATACGTGAGGTGACAAGGGCCTGGACTACAGTCCTCAGGGTGTCAGCTGGAAGCATCCACGTGATTTTTCTCAGCCACCTGATGATGGTGGTACAGGTGGCGGAGACTTTTACAACGTGTTGCTTCAAAGACAGCTGGTTGTCAAGGAGGACCCCAAGGTTGTGGGCTGTGGCTGAAGGGGTAGGTAGAGGGCCCATCTGAGGAGGCCAGTGTTGCGGGCCCCAGAGCGATGTATTTGGACCAAACAGGAGCAGCTCTGTTTTATCCCCATTTAATTTTAATTTATGTCTGTACATCCAGTCAAATATGTGTTTCAGTCCGGACTGTAGGGAAGACGTAGGAAGATGTTTATTAGTGGAGAGTGAGTAGACGATTTGTGTATCGTCTGCGTAAGAGTAGATTGTGAGAACTGCTTGCTCTGCCAAGAATAGTTTGTTATCTATATATTCACTAAATAACCAAAAGTTCCAGGGACGTTATACTTAGTCTCAGATTTTACATGCTCAAAACCAGAGAAATTCAGCAGTTATAGTTAGCTTAGCTAACTATAACTTGCGCCCCCGCAATGCACTGCTTATGTCCTCACATATTACCCTACTCATGACATGGCCAGTGACATCAATGATGACATCATTGGTGACATCTTAAATGACATCACTGATGACATCATCCGGTGACTGTGAGTGTTTCTAAAATGTTTATGAGTGTTAAATACATATATATATATATATATATATATATATATTCACTTAAAAAACCATAGGTTTCAGGCCTTATATAGTTAGGAATTAGCATTTAAAAAACCATTGAAATTGCTCCTATATAGTTAGTTGTACTAACTATATTTCGCGGACCCGCAATCCACTGCTGATGATGTCACATATTACATCATTCATGACATGGTCAGTGACATCACTGATGACATCTCAAATGACATCACAGATGACATCACTGATGACATCTCATTTGACATCACTGATGACATCACTGATGACATCATCCAGTGACTGTGTGTTTCTGTAAAGTTTAAATATGTTTTACATATTGAAGAATGAGTGGATGTATAAGTGTCTGGAAGAAGGATTTCGTAGGTGCGTGACTGACTGTATGAGTGAGTGATTAAATGTGTCTTACTAAATGCATGGGTTAGTGACTAAACTGTCTGAATGTGTGCAACAGTATGTATGTTGTTGTGTAAGCTGCTGCATGTGTTGATCAGTAGCTATATGAGTGGTTATATAGGTTATTGATTGGTTGCCCAAGTATTTGAATGGGAGACTGAGTGTGTGTGTGGGTGGATGGGAGGTGTGTGACTCTGTGCATAGATGTGTGAGCAGTTGATTCACTAGCTGCATGAGTTCAAGAGTGCATGTGGAAACAGCTATATTGGCGGTTGGCTGTGTGCATGGGTGTGTTGGTGAGTGAATGAATATCTCAGTGCCACATGTGCAAGTAAGTACATATGTAAAACACAGTGCATGTGAGAGTTGGCATATATAAATGACTATACATGAGAGCCAGTGAATGTGCGAGTGGCTATATGGATCATTGTGTACTTGTATCAGTGATTGTATAAGAGAATACGTATGTGTTAGTATATGTTTGAATAAGTAAGGAGTGGTATGTATAACTGTAAAGATGAGGAAATGGAAGTGTGATTGATTCTTTGCATGACTGACTAGGTGTGTGAGTAACTCCATGGATGAGTGGCAGTGTGTGAGTGTCTGTATAGGTGTATGAGTGCATATAATAGTGTTGTATTGATGAGTGACTGTATGTATGAGTGATTCTATGGGTGAATGAGTGAATGTGTGTGTAGACCTAGGAATCAGTGAGTGCGTATGTAGTAACTGGTATTGGTGTGTCAATGGTTTCAAGAATGGTAGTCTGTATTTAACACTGGGTGTATCAAAGGTTATATTGGAGTGTGAGGAGGTGCATCGTATTATCACATGAATGATATCATCAGTGATGTGATCAGTGATGTCAAATGAGATGTCATCAGTGATGTCATCAGTGATGTCATTTGAGATGTCATCAGTGATGTCATCAGTGATGTCACTGACCATGTCATGAATGATGTAATATGTGACATCATCAGCAGTGGATTGCCGGTGCGCGAAATATAGTTAGTACAACTAACTATATAGGAGCAATTTCAATGGTTTTTTAAATGCTAATTCCTAACTATATAAGGCCTGAAACCTATGATTTTTTTAAGTGAATTTGCAAGGTTTTTAAAATGTTAATTCCTAACTATATAAGGCCTGAAACCTATGGGTTTTTAAGTGAATTTGCAAGGTTTTTTAAATGCTAATTCCTAACTATATAAGTCCTGAAACCTATGGTTTTTTAAGTGAATTTGCAAGGTTTTTTAAATGCTAATTCATAACTATATAAGGCTTGAAACCTATGGTTTTTTCAGTGAATTTGCAAGGTTTTTTAAATGCTAATTCCTAACTATATCAGGCGTGAAACCTATATTTTCTTTCAATAAATTTCAAAGGTTTTGTAAATGCTAATTCTATTAGCGTATAACATTTATATATGTTATTATCCTTCTGGGACCACCTGAGCAGCCATCTTGTTTCTCAGGAGAAGTGAGGCACAAGAGTGCACAAAACAAGAGTAGAAAACACGAAAAGGGGGCAGGGTTTAGACCCCCTGATCCCCTAACCCTTCTCAGGGGGTCCCAGAAGGATCACCAAGTGCAAAATTATTATTTTTATTTTTTTAGATCGCGAGGTTTGCCATTGGGGGTCCTTTTGGGACCCTCTGAGAAGGGCTAGAGGGTTGGGGGGTCTCTACCCTACCCCCTTTTTGTGTTTTCCACTCTTGTTTTGGGCTCTCTTGTGCCTCAGTTCTCCTGAAAAACAAGATGGTGGCCAACACTTCCTGGTTTGGACAGTTTGGAATGTTGACAGTCGACTGCCAGCCAATCATAAACTCGCTCGCGCACATAAGGGTACTCGCGGTACGCGTACCGTACGCGTACGGTGTGCGTTTGGTTATAGATATATAATTTGATCAAATTCAATTTTCTCAACAACTACTGGAGGGATTTTCACCAAACATAGCAAAGGCACATCTGCATACCAGGCCCTAGCATTTTGCCAAGTTTGGTGTAATTCCATTCAGCCGTTCGGGCTGTAGCCGTGTCTAAAGGTCCCTAGGGAAATGAACATGGGGAAAACACGTTTTGGGACCCCCCTTTCGGCCCCCGCTTGACGAATCCCCCCAAAACTTTCAGGAAAGGAGTGGAGCGGAGCTGGCCAAAATTCTGGAAAATTACACACAGATTCCTCAATCGGCGCCAAAGTTATTCCCAATAGAATGTTAAGCGCATATAGATATATAATTTGCTCAAATTCATTTTCTCAACAAGTACTGGAGGGATTTTCACCAAATATAGCAAAGGCACTACTGCATACCTGTCCCTACCATTTTGACAAGTTTGGTGTAATTCCGTTCAGCCGTTCGGGCTGTAGCCGTCTCTAAAGGTCCCATAAAAAATGCCATTTGAAAAATTTCAAATTCAATTTTCTCAAGAACTACTGGAGGGATTTACACCGAACATACAAAAGGCACTGCTGCATACCAGTCCCTACCATTTTGCCAAATCTGATATAATTCTGTTCAGCCGTTCGAGCTGTAGCCTTGTCAGAATGTCCCTATGTAAATTAACATGGGGAAAACACGTTTTGGAACCCCCCTTTTTTCTCGGCCCCCACTGGACGAATACCCCCGTAACTTTCAAGGAAGGAGCGCAGCGCAGCGAGGCAAATTTAAGGAAAATTACAGGCAGATCCCTCAATCGGCGCCAAAGTTATTCCCAAGAGAATGTTCGGAATTTCCTATGGTAACTAGATCCTAGCTCTATATACCTACTGGCGACTGCCCAATATATATGTGATCAAGGTCCAGGTCGGACCGAAACGCGTCATGGCGGCATACGGATGCGTGGCGAAACAATTCTGAATAAACAATGAAGCACGAAAAAATGGGTTCCGCGTTTGTCTATCCGAGTCCTTGCTGGTGATTGGATTCTGTGAGATAGAGCACTGGAATATATATATATATATATATATATATATATATATATATACACACACCAAGGTGTATTAATGAATCAGTGGGTTTATGAGTGACTGTATGGATGATTCAGTGGATGCGTGACTGACTGTATAGGTGAGTGATTATACATGTCTCAGTAAATGTATGGGTGAGTAACGAATTTGTGTGAATGTCTATATCAGTCTGTCAGTTGGTGTGGAAGTGGCTGTATGGTTTGGTGAGTTGGTACATGAGTGGTAGTTTGGGTTATTGATTGGTTGTCTAGGTACCTCTATGGGTGTATGAGTGTCTGTGTGGGTGGGTGTGTCTGCCTGCATGGATGAGTGAGTGAGTCATTTTCTGTATAGGTTCATGAGTGCATCTGTTAGGGGCTGTATGGGTGAGTGAGTGTGCATATGACTGTGTTGGTGAGTGAATGGATGTGTCAGTGGTATATGGGTGAGTGGTTGCATATGTGAAAGGCAGTATAGATGAGTGTTGGAGTATATAAGTAGCTGAATGTGTGAGTGAGTGATTGTGAGAGTGGATGTATGGGTGAGTGTGTGCTTCTGTCAGTGACTGTATAGGTGAGTGAGTATGTGTTAGTAATTGTATGAATACGTGAGTTGGTGTGTGTATAACTGTATAGGTGAGTAAATGGTTATGTGATTGACTCTATAGGTGAGTGAGTAGGTATGTGAGTAGCTCTATGAGTGACTGTGTGTGAGTGGCAATATCAGTGGATATATCAGTGGATGTATTAGTGAGTTGTTGTATGAGTGGCTGTATGAGTAACTGATTGGACCTGTGTGTACACCTATGAATCATTGGTACTGGTATGGGTGTGTCAATGGTTATGAGAATGCTAGTGTAGAAGTTGGAGTGGATGTATGAAAAGTTATATTGGGGTATGAGTGGGTAGATCTGAGATTCAGTGGATGATGTCATCAGTGATGTCATTTGAGATGTCATCTGTGATGTCATTAGTGATGTCATTGACAATGTCATGAGTGATGCAATATGTCAGGTCACAAGCAGTGCATTGTGGGTGCACAACTTATAGTTAGCTCAGCTAACTATAACTGCTAAATTTCTCTGGTTTTGTGTGTGTAAAATCTGAGCCCAACTATAACGTCCCTATAACCTTCGTTTTTTTAGTGAATATCTATGTTTTTTAAAATTATATTTCCTAATTATAACAGCCCTGTAATCTTTGTTTTTTTAGTGAATTTCTAAGGTTTTTTAAATGTTAATCCTATTTATAACTTAGCTGTAAACATTGTTTTCTTCAGTGAATTTCCATGGTGTTCAAGTGGCAATGGTATTTGGTAAATCATGTGCAAAGTGGCAGTACCTCTGACCAGCTCTCATGAATCCTGCTGTGTAGGACTTACAGAATGTACGTACCAGGAGGGCTTTTTGGTCCCCAAGGTCCTTTAGCATCCAGAAGAACTTTATTCCCCAACCAGTCATGTGCCAGGAGACGCGTTTGCAGAGTGGTGCCAAAAGGGTGTGTGGCCTCCAAAGACCTCTTAGCATAATGACTGGGTGGGACTTGCTGGAGGTAACAGGAGGGGCAGTTGGCCCCTAAATACCCTCAGTAGCCAAGGGGACTTCATGCCCCAACTAGTACTATGCCAAAAGGCACACTTTCAGAGTGGTGAAGAAAGGAAGTCCTTGATGATTACACAGGTAATGCCTTCATAATTCTATGAGTGCCATTGCCAAAGACACACTGGGATTACTGGGTGTTTTTAACAAAGTGTAAAACACCTATATACAGATATTTTACATATGGTTTCAGTGTAGCTATTTAGTAAAATGCCTGTTTAACTGTCCTCTTTGTATTCATTTGTTTGAATAACTAAATCAACAATGCATTTTCCCTCTTCGCAGCAACACCAGAGGTCACAATGACACAATTAGTCATTAATACAAAGTGAAAAACAAACATATAGATGTATTTTACACAAAGTTTAAAAAAAGACCTCAACATAAACTCATGAATATAACATAAATACCAAACACCCATCAAACTACCTATTGTTACCCAAACTCAGGCAGAATTAAAAACTGTTGCAAAACTAGTGCAATGAATAATCTACAAACAACACATGACCAGGAATGTAGGGAATACCATTGGATAATATATTTTCAGTAAAAATTTATCTCAAGTGTACACCCACTCCTCCTTCTTGAATCTTCTTTTTCAGAACTTTATTGTGATCAGGCGATAGAGTTTGGCTGGTTACTTTTTTGGACTTATGTAGGATGATGCTCATGTTACATCATCTCAAAAATCAAGCAGAAAGAAGCTGGAGGACCATCTACATCAGTGGCAGCAGCAACAATTCCCGGCCAGAAAGTCTGTTCTGAGGTAAAGACTACCACAGTAGATATTATTCCAGAGTTTTCAAGAATGGTCATGTATTGCATGGACTGTTGTATTGTTATAAGAGCTGGTGAGAAGTGTGTTAGAGCTACTCACAATAATGCCAGAAATCATACATGCTAATTTGTTTCCCATTATTTTAATTTTTGCACATTACATAAGAGGAGTTCATAGTGAGCAGCAAGAAGGCAAAGCAAAGCTGAAGGACCTTCACCTTCAATAGCAGCCACAACAACACGGAGTCAAATATCAACTTCAAGATTTGGCTCCACATTTTTCCTCAATGGCATTTTACTGCATGGATTGTGGAGTTGTAGTGAGTGCTGAAGAGCAGTCCATAATGGCCCTTCGCAATGCTGCTAAGAATATTACATGTTTTAATTTTTTATTTTTGGCCTTTCATAGTTTTTCTACATTATCAGCTTTTTATTATCTCCAAAAATTGGTATCTAATATCTATGTGTTGTTCACTGTAATATTTTCAAATTTATTGTTACACTACTTATATATGATGTGCCGTATAGACAAGTCAAATTGTCCCTCTACAAATAAATACACAGGTAACATTTGACAGTTATCATTATTTACTTTTTCACTTTTTAAATATAGGTCAACAGTCTGTGTTTAAATCTTCTAGTAAGTGCATCAACAACATATACAAACATACTCTGGTTTTTTAGACAACACTGTGTTAAGCTGTGTAATCACTTCTTTAAAACTATCAACTGTAATATATGTGTCCTGTTCTGCAACTCCTCCTCTCAAAAACTCTTAATTTTCCCTAAAATCCTGCTCTGGACCAAAGAAACAAAACTGCACATCACCACAATCCTTTTCTACGTCTGCCACACTACCATGCAAAAGTGCTCTATTCATTTCTCCTGAACATAAAGCAGGAGTTTTCACATAGTGCAGCCTCCTAACTAAAGTTTGAACTGTTGAGTAGCATAACTTTTGTGTTTTAAACTTCGCCTTGGGAAGATACATAGGAATTTTCTTTATATATCAATGGATTGCTATCTAAAACTACAAACACTACTATAATTCCATTTGTATATAGGACCCTGACTACGCCTTCCTTGGTCCTCTTCTGCAATAACTCCTTCTATATTTCTCGGTACCATCACCTCTTTTGCTATAGGACTACAATTCTTAATTTCATAACACCATCCTCTTTAAACAATAGCATTAACTAATCTGTTATCCTGGAGATAGCTTTCTTCATGAAAGAAAGGCTCTGTACAAGAATTATGTATCCATTCTCCACTAAAAACTGTACAAACGTTACCTCTATTCACTAATCTTTTCTTCTGTTTTTGTCTCCTCATGCACAACAGTATTTTGTCGAGAATCTTCCTTCTTTTTTTAATCAAAATAAAAAGCTTCCTTTTCAAAGCAAATGCCTTATCAACTGCTCTCTCAACTCGTTCTTTCTGTTTCACTGCATTTCTCCTTCTTCTACACCTTTTAAAATGTATCACTAAATTTACAGCCACTCTACTATGAAACATCGCAGCTCTGACTTCCTTATCAGCTTCTGTCTCTTGGTTATGTTGTGTCCATGTTTATTACAAACTTTTCTCTTCTTCCAATGTACACTTTGTGCACTCTTGTTGTTTCTCATAGTCATAATTGTATTTTCTTCATTTTGTAATCTTTGCGAATGTCCACATATATTTTTAAGAAATGACTTTGTCCTCTTACCAGTAGCTCTTTTCTCTTTCAGCACCTTTTCTGCATTTTGCCCCTTTTGTAACTAATTTCTGCAGAGTTACTGTAGGTGGCTCTGGTGCTTTTTTATATGAGCTTTTGTAGGCATTCTAACTGTGTGTACTTATGTATATCTTGTTCTGTTAAGAAAAACAAGTATATTTTTATTTTTTACCCTAGCCAACATACAAAATACTTTAGTACTGACTTACACATAATACAAAAACAGTTTTTATGGTATGTTGCAGTTTTAAATCTACAGATGAACCTATCTATGTTACTACATGCACTTACTTCAATATAGCAAACCCAAAGCAAAACACAAAACTTTATTGATTAGTTACATTTTAAGATTTTAGCACCCTGTCCTACAACATAGCTGCACCAAATCTCACTTCTAACTTCTACCTGGTGAAAGACCAGTTTATCCCTTCTGAAGTAAATGTTGAAACGAACATCAAGCCAAGGGAGTGTATTTACAAGCCCCATGAGCCAAAGTTTCGCTGTTTTTTACACACAATTGGCATAGTGTGAGGCTCCATATTTACAAGGTCACATAAAGCAACTGTGCATGGCTTTTCGTGGCCTTGTAAATAAGGGCCCTTTTCATGCAGCACTTTGCGTGCAAGGAGTGTGCCATGGTTGTTGCTGTGGGTGATCCCACGCAACACCCATGCATTTTGCCACATTCCCAGATTTGCAACGTTTCGTAAACCTGAACATACATCAGAATTCCATGAATCCCCAGGAGAAACACTTTTATTTCTCCTCCTTTTTACCTCTTTCTATGAGTGCTGCATTCTGCAGCACACATAGAAAGAGGAATCACCTCTCGTGATTGTTTTTGTGCAGGAAGGTGTGCCCTCCTGCACAATAAAAATCATCCCAATAACACAGAAACCCTTGCACAATGCTGCAAGGGTGCCTTCATTGAAGCGTGGCAGCCAGTTGTGTGCCAGCATCCCTGTGCTTTGAAAGTAATGCAACATGGCCCAGCCAAATGGCTTGCAGCTCTGTGCTGCATTACCCAAGTGTAGAAGTACATACAGTGTCTCAACACTGTAATTTCATAAAACACACCATAAGAGCTACTTGCATGCCTCGCTACCACTTTGTAACAGGTGTATTCAGTATCTCAGTACTTTTCTACTTAGATGTATCAGATTAAAATTTTGTGAAATGCTGCACATAAAAATCTGCACATTAATCTATATGTAACCATATATCTTACAAATTCTTCTGAGTACTTGCAAAGAGTGTGACAGGTTGCATATATAATTCCCCACATGGTTCTAAAAGACTACATATTCCTCAGTAAAACTTGTTAATACCTGGGTTTTCGGTTGAATACATCTATACTAACTGAATGATTGAATGAGTGCATAGGTAGTGCTTCAGTGATTCCCAGAGGATAAAAGTACTGCATGGATTATTCCCTGACTATGTCATAACTCCATGGGTCATTCCATATCTGAATTCTTACTGCCTGTGTGTTGGCATGAGTATACCACTAGTATCTGGGTGTTTGGATGAGTGCATGAGTAGAGCCTGAAAGATTAGACAAGTGTGTGCAGGACAAATGTTTTAATAATTCAATACATCCATAGATACTGGTGGGAGTTCGCCCAACCCACCAGCGAGTCCACCAACATCCCTCCCTCACAAGACCGCTGCGACAAACTCAGCACTTTTTTCCACCACAAAAACAAGAGCATCTACAACAAATTCGACAAAGACAACCAACACACTGAACCCTCATCAACCACCCCCAACACCCTGAAGCCAGCGATCAACAACTGGACAGCCCTCACCACCAAAGACACACTGAAGACAATGTAGTCAATCCACTCTGGGGCCCCCACAGACCCCTGCCCCACCACATTTTCAACAGAGCGGCCGACACCATCGCACCTATGCTCTGCCACTCCATCAACCGCTCCCTGGCAACCACCTTGTTCCCTTACGACTGGAAACGCGCTGATATGAACCCCATCCTGAAGAAGCTCGTCGGACCCCACCGACCCCAAAAAATACAGACCCAGCTCCTTGCTCCTGTTCCCAGCAAAAATAATCAAGAAAGCCATCAACAGCCAACTTGCCACATTCATCGAAGAGCACAACATCCTCGACTCCTCCCAATCCGGCTTCAGAAAAAAACACAGTACAGAAACCACCCTCCTTGCCGCAACAGACGACATCCGTACCTTACTGGATAAAGGAGAAAAGGCAACCCTCATCCTCCTTGACCTCTCAGCGGCGTTCGACACAGTCTCTCACCACACCCTAATACGTAGACTCCACGACGCAGGGATCCAAGGCAAGGTCCTCGACTGGATCCGCTCCTTCCTCTCTGGCAGAACGCAGTGGGTCAGACTCCCCCCTTTCCTCTCAAACCCTACACCCACCACCTGCAGAGTCCCCCAGTGGTCCTCCCGCAGCCCTCTGTTCTTCAAGGTCTACATGGCTCCACTTGCCCCCATCGTCAGAACCTACAAACTCAACATTGTGTCATACGCAGACGACACCCACCTCATCCTCTCCCTATCCAACTAATGCAACACCGCCAGACACAACTTTCAAGAAGGCATAGAAGCCATCGCCAAATGGATTAAATACAGCTGCCTACAACTAAACACAAACAAAACAGAAGTACTCATCATGGGCCCAAACCCAGATGCCTGGAACGACATCTGGTGGCCCCCCGTCCTCGGAAGCCCGCCCACCTCCATGGACCACGCACGCAACCTGGGAATCATCCTGGACTCAGAGCTCAAAATGGACCGCCAGATCAACTCCATCTTGTCCTCCTGCTTCCACACCCTCCGCCTCCTACATAAGACCTTCATATGGATCCTCCTCAAACACAGAGAGTCACTCACACCCTGGTGATCAGCAGGCTCGACTACTGCAACACACTCTATGCCGGAATAAACAAAAATCTCACCCCAAGCTACAGAACATCCAAAATGCTGCCGCAAGACTGATCCTCAACCTGCCAAGCCACTGCCACATCTCCCAGCACCTGTGCACACTCCACTGGCTCCCCATCGAAACTAGAGTCATCTTCTAGATGCTAATCCACGCTCATAAGGCCCTCCACGACACCGGACCAGCATACCTGAACAGCCGAATCAAATTCCACACACTTCAAAGGACCCTACGATCAGCCTAGCTCTCCTTTGCCGTGGTCCTCCACACCAGTAAGACCAGATCGGGAGGCTGCTCCTTCTCCTTCTGCGCGGCCAGTGCTTGGAGCGACCTTCCGCTCCACCTCAGACAGATAACATCGCTCCCCATCTTTGCAAGAAACCTCAAAACCTGACTCTTAGACAGACCCCTTTCTTGATGGACTGGAACCTGCAAACTACCCACCCCAGCGCCTTGAGACCGTTAGGGGTGATAGTTGTGCTTAACAAACACCTGATTTGATTTGATTTGATGATTAAATGAGTGCAATTCTAGAGCCCGGATAATTGCAAGAATGCATACATAGTATATAGGTGATTTATAGAGCCGATGGATAGTGCATACATGATTGCTTAAGCCCATGCATAGCACCTAGCCTATTTTATGAGTGGATTATAAGTGTTTCAGTGAATAGATGCTGCCAATTATTTGGGGTTTAGTGAACAGGTAGTGTCTCGATGTTAAGATAAGTACATGAGTAGTGCCTGGAGAATTGAATAAGTGTATCAGTAGTGCCTAGCTAACTAGATGAGCACATGACGAGTGTTTGAGTGACTGCATGATTCTATTGTTAAAGCTTGAGAGATTGGATGAAAGTAAGTGTACTGCTGTGGTGATTGTATTAGTATAAGCCTATTGCCTCAGTATTTAAATGACTGAAGAGGCACTGGACGGGTGAAAGGTTTGCCCCAATTGTAATCTCTATGTCATTAGATGAGTGCATTAGTAGTGCCTGAATGTTCTGCAGGGGATGTAAGTGGGTGTTTAGGTGGCTACATAGATTCATTCTGCGCAAGTGTTATAATGATGGCATAGTTACAGCCTTGTTAACTGCATAAGTCAATAGTTAGTACCTAGGTGATTAGATGAATGTATGGGTAGTGCCTGCATAGTTCAATGACTACATAATTTCTGCCTGCCTGATTGCAAGAGTAAATCTGTAGTGTCTGGGTAATTGAATACCTCCATAGATAGTGAATCACTGGTTTTAATGACTGCCTGAGTAGTGGCTGGGTGATTACATGAGTAACTGAATACTGCCTGACTGACTGTCAAAGTACTGTCATTGCTGTTATACACATAACAGTTGTCACTATATCTCTGACTCATTGTTTATCTCCTTCTGTCAGTATCAAGCTAC
Source organism: Lissotriton vulgaris (assembly GCF_964263255.1). Taxonomy (NCBI): domain Eukaryota; kingdom Metazoa; phylum Chordata; class Amphibia; order Caudata; family Salamandridae; genus Lissotriton; species Lissotriton vulgaris. The sequence goes on from NC_141694.1 coordinate 1,618,418,949, forward strand.
CTGTTGTACTGTATTCATGCTTTTCTTCTGCACTATGTGTGAGTGAAATCTAGGTATCACACTTGATATATAATTACATACATGGCTCTCTAGAAACATACATTGCTTTGTTACTGAACGTACACAAGCATCATTAAGTTTCGAAAATGAAAAACAACATTTAGAAATATTTCTAAGCACAATACCTTTTTTGAATTCCATACCTACATAATTTCTCAAATTCTTCTAAAACATATACTCAGCATATCTCAAACAAAAGTTACACTCAAAATAAAGCTATCACAAGAACTCTTGAGGCATTCTGCACTATTAATCCTCATCAATTTTAAGCATAAAAACTATATCTCACCATCTAAGCATATGTAAAGCGATCCTAAATTTAAAAAAAACGCATTCACAAACACGTTCCAATACATACCTAACAAGTATTATCTTTTATTTCTCACTACACTATTCCTGTTTAATAATGTTACTAAAAGTAGTCAAAGTCCCAGAATGCAAATAACAGATGTATTTATGCTGCACATCATGTTTAGGCATTTAAAACATTCTTAGTTCCTCATAGCAACTTTCCACAAGACTATACTTTTATCTTTCAAAAAAATATACTATGTAATAAAGAGGCACTAATTAATTTTTCTCTTACTTGCCAAAACATTCACCACAAACCTCTTAAACACATACCTTCTAATAGATTCAGTTTATCTCATATAGTTTTTCACATCACTGTGAAACTTCTTTTAATCAAACTCCCATATACATCTTCATTTCTAATGTACAATATTAAAATAATTGCAAAGTTATATACATACCAGTAAATTGAGCTGTAGATTATATTGTTGTTTTAGCTCATTCTGGATAGTTTCGACACTGTTAAGATTTGTAAAAACTATGCACAAGAATGCTATACACCACTCTCATACAAAGCAACTCTAAAATGGCAACCTCTTCAACTTTGCACTCTAGCACCACGAACAAAACAACAAATGAAATCATGTCTTTCATTTTAGATCGCTGCATCTCCACTTGTGAATGGTCAGCATTTGTTAACCCTTTCACGTTCTTTCAAAATGAGGTTCCTGTCTGCATGTTTTGGTGATGGTTTCACGATCATCGCAGAGAAATTGCCTAACAAAAGGGAGTTCAGACCTTCATTTTTCCTGAAATTTAAATATTACACAACAGTTTATTACCTATTCCTGATGTGGAAATGAAAACTTGCCATTACTTAAATTGTGTCATCACTCCTCAACTTTAAAAAAAAGTTTCTGCCTATTTAACACCCTTTCCCCCATACAGTCTTAGCGCAGAGTACCTAGCAACCAGGTGGAACCAGTAGATCACAAGTTTGCAGCCTATTCTAGAAGGAACATGCAGCTTCCAAATAAGATACAGCAGGTGTGCTTTATCCACAGCATATTTATGTTTGCATTTAATTTCTTTTGTTAAATAACAGTCAATGATACAAATTCTTGCTAAGGCTTCCAACGCACTACCTAATTTTATTCACTTTCATGCTGACAATGTTCAATAAAAATGGCAATGACCTATATACATTTACTGAGGTAGGGCTGGAAATCATAATGAAAGAAACCTTTGCAAACCTGATGTTGCTTTCCCTCGCACTGTCTTGGTGTATTCTAATATATGCCAAACACAGAAATGTAAGCGGTCAAATTAATTCTTTCCACAGATTGACAAAGCCAAACTGCTTCTGCATACCCCAGAGACTATTGTATGGGCTGTATCTGTAACAACAATCTGCGTTTTGATATGCATGGAATTTATAGAAATGATGGAGTGCACTTTACAGATGAAAGCAACCGGTTGTTTCTAAGTAACATGAAACTCTGTATCCTGTCTTATGTATAGCAGCCACATACACACAAATAACGCAACAGATCTTGTCAGAGCCACCTTAGTACCCTAAATATTGCGACTTTGTTTCCAAATATTTTTTCGTTTAGTTTTTGGCAATCTTTGCAACGATGACGTGATCCCTGCGGATACATCGCAAAAACAGAAAACAAAAGCAGACATTCAATGACCACAACCACATCCAAAAATAATATGTAAAAAAATCCATTCGGAACATTCCCCTACACATATTACTATATACAAACATCTCCATAGGAAAAGCATTTTTTGACTTGCCTGTCCCTTTGGTGGTGTTTCATAAATCTTCACGAAATGTTCCCCAAAAGGTGTCAAGAATAATAAAGTGTGCTAATTCACATAGGAGATTTGAACATGACTACAGCCGAACTGCAGACTGTAGTACACCAAATTTGACAGAAAGGTAAATTTGGCAATGCAGATCACGCGTTCACCTATTTGGAATGAATCTGTTCAGTAATTTGTGAGATAATAAAGGAAAATAAAATATTGGTAATCTACTGTCGTGGCAAGTTTGGGACGATTTGCAAATGCGCGCTCCTACAGGAATGCAGTGATTGGCTGGCTGCCACCTGAGCAATGTGTTGTGGCTGCCATTTGACCTCATCAGAACAGTCCTTGAGGCTGAAACTAAGGGGTCCATTAGGATGTTGGGGGGTGGCACCACCGCTGTGCTGGTGTAGCGGAAAAACACATTTTTCCGCCAGCGAACAGCGGAACTCACGTCCGCCATATTAGTATAGTAAAACATAGCTCATTTCCTGTCTGCCATGGAGCGACAAGCAACACCATCAAAGTGCGCCCGCCACCGCTGTGGTGGGAGCTAATCGAGACTCACCGCTGTGCGGAATGACGTCCGCACCGCTCCACAAATTAGGATGGCCCAAACAGGCAGATGCACCGCAGCTGAGACACCGCATAACCAGAGCCGGAGGAAAGTTGATAGCGGAGCACTATAGCCGAGACCAGGCCATGAACGCCATGGACCCAGCCCTCCACATGCATCCTGTCATGTACCTGCTACTGCACTACCATCAACAGGGCCGCCGCGGACGATGCCGCAGGTACGCAAATACACCAATACAACACACAACACACGGCCCGACACAGGGTCCAAGTCCACCGCAGACACCCTGCTGGGGGTCACAACACATCCACAAGGGCACCCCTATATTACCCACCTGCCAACAAGTCACCCCTCTGCATCTGGGACACACATCGACCGCGAGCTAGCAGCAATGTCCCGCTCCCGGTCATGTCACTGCCACGGTCAACACATGCGCACAATGCAGAAGGCAGGGCCACTCCAAGGCATGGGCAGGGCACTGACACCACAGGGACACACCACCCCCAACTACACATCAACACACACCATCAAGTCACATGCCATGTGCCCATCCTGTACACCCCCATGCACATCAACAAGCACAGGTACAAGCAAGCACAATACACACCATGCACCACACAACAGACAACCAGGGAGTCAGTCACTGCAGGAGTAGCTGACAAGGAACACACTACACCAGTGCCACACACACTCAAGGCTGACAATACTTCCCATCACATATACACAACATGGGTGTAACCACAAACAGAACACACACACAGGGTAGCCTGAACAGATGCCTGCACAAAACTATACACAAACACCACAGGACATCAGGGGATGCACATCAGGCAATACCAAGCACACAGACACACACCACTGTATGCACAACAGGCAGTGTGTGCACAACAAGCACAACAGATACACACAGACATGACTGGCACAACCACAACACACACCACAAAGCAGCACAGCACAAAAACAACAGCCCACCCAGGAAGTGAAGCTACACCACAGCCAACACACAGACACCCAACACAACAACAACAACAGGATGCACCACTCTGGGATACAACAACATACCCAGCAATACCAGAGCACTGGGAAGCACAGACAGCTCAAGTGCACAAGGGCAAGCAACACTGATGAATACCACAAGAACATCACACATAAAACAATGGAGCCATGTCCAGAGTGGAACAGCACACTTGGCCCAAAACCTCCACTACAAGGCACAGTCCCACAAATGAAGAGATCGGGAGGCACATACACATGGAAACAAAGGGGACAGCTGACATCAAAATCAACTGATTTACATGTCAGTATCAGACATGTGAGGTGTGTCCAATACACAAATAGAGTGAATGCAGACCCACAAAGTCTACGCACAAGTGGCACACATAGGGGATGGAATCACACCACACACCATGCCTTACAGGAGGAGAAAAGGCAGCATGTGCCTGCAGTGCTAGAGAAAGTCACACACAATGCCAGTGATGACCAGCAGGGTCCCAAAGTCCACACAAACACACACAACACACATTGATAATCAAACAAATGTTGTGCAAGTCACACACTTTGCACACACATAAGTGACAAATACAACAAGAAGGAGTCACACAGAACTGCATGGACACACCAACACACTGCACAGTGCACAGCAGACAACTCACACAAAAGCATCAAATCATTTACACAGGGCAGGACAATCAAACCCCCAGGCACACAACTCCTGGCTGATACATGTGTGTCTATCACAATCCAGGGGCACATACACATACACAACAACTACAAAATCACACCCTTCACACTGCACACCTCCTCACCACCCAAGAGCACACATCACATGTATGCCAGGGGACCAGGACTTCGGGCCAACACAGGATGCCCATACACATACACAGCTGGGCATATATACAGGAATAACATATATACAACATGACAGTGCGCAGCCAGCATGCTAACCTGTGCACAGCATCACACCCTGTGCTGGCAGTGTACCCCAAACTGACTTGACAACCACATAGCCAAAAACAGAAAACCACTCAAAACATAACAGCATGACAGCTAAAAGAGCCAACACAGGTAACACAAGTATCAGTGTTAGAATGGACTGAAGCCCCTGTCACCCCTGTCTATAAATGTGATGCGGACAAAGAGCCTTGCAATGTCGAAGTGATACATAGAGCATGGGGCCCAGTCAACTAAATGCACACACAAAAAGAACTTTAATCAGCAGGACACCGACAAAAGACACAACAGGAGTAACTGTATTTATTCACATATTGCACACATGTGAAAGTATAACAACTGTACACAACATCAAGGTACAAAAAGCAGATCAAAAGCAAGATATCCTGCACAGGCAAAGTACAAACAGGTAGGCCAGTGTCCATGGCACAGGTGAGACTCCAACAGAGCAGAGCAACAGATTCAGTGTCCATGGCACAGGGGAGACTCCAACACAGCAGAGCAACAGGGTGAGTGCCCATGGCACAGGTGAGAGTACAACACAGCAGAGCACTAGGGGCAGTGTTCATGGCACAGGGAAGACTCCAACACAGCAGAGCAACAGGGTCAGTGTCCATGGCACAGGTGAGAGTACAACACAGCAGAGCAACAGGGTCAGTGTCCATGGCAGAGGGGAGACTCCAACACAGCAGAGCAACAGGGTCAGTGTCCATGGCACAGGATAGGCTCCAACACAGCAGAGCAATAGGGTCAGTGTCCATGGCACAGGGGAGACTCCAACACAGCAGAGCAACAGAGTCAGTGTCCATGGCACAGGGGAGACTCCAACACAGCAGAGCAACAGAGTCAGTGTCCATGGCACAGGGGAGACTCCAACACAGCAGAACAACAGGGCCAGTGTCCATGGCACAGGGGAGACTCCAACACAGCAGAGCAACAGGGTCAGTGTCCATGGCGCAGGGGAGACTCCAACACAGCAGAGCAACAGGGTCAGTGTCCATGGCAGGTGGCCCAGCAAGTACATGAGAGGCTGCACAGGCAAGGTCAGAACAGCAGTGAACGACAAGGCCAGTGGGTAGGGACAAGTGCAGATTCAGGGCATGAGAAGCTGCACAGTGAGTGTGTATGACTGTACCCTTTCTCAGCCAGCAACACAACCCGGTGGCAAACGATGGTCAGGACTAGCACACCTCTATGAGAGACAGGTGTATTAGGGGAACTAACACTCACATCTGGCTGTCATGTTGAATTGGAGCTGTCTGTGTTTCAGGATCAGCTGGAACACCAGACTGGGGAGACAGAGAAACAGGTGATGTAGGGCTATCAGTCGTCTGGCAAGCTGGAGGGCTGTTTGTACCAGGTTGTATAGTGGAGGTGGAGTCATGCAGACCTGGGAAACAGTGTGGGTGGGAGAGGTTGGAGGGGTGCCCTTCCACTTTTTGGGAATACGAAATGGCTTCCCTGTCTTGGGGTTAATGGGAACAGGTGATGACACAACAGGTACACACACCTACTGGCCCGCATATGGTTCAGACCCTGGCACTCCCTCTGGTGATGTGTTGGATCCTGCAGGACACTTTGTCTGGCTACGCCTCTGGACCACCTTACCCTGCTTGCCAGGTGTTCCACTTACAGTGTCCTCCTTCGCTTGTCTGCTAGGTGTCCCACTTACAGGGTCCTCCTTTGCTTGTCTGCTAGGTGTCCCACTTATAGTGCCCTCCTTTGGTTGTCTTCTAGGTGTCCCACTTACAGTGCCCTCCTTTGCCTCTTTGCCTGGGCTGGCACCTACAGTGCCCTCCTCCACCTGCTTCACTGGGCTTGGAATTGGAGTTGATGTGGTGGGGGTAACTGGGCCTGTGCCCTTCCTAGGTGTACCCTTGCTATGCAACACCTCCTCAGTGGACACAGACAGTACACGCCTAGCTCTACGTAAAGTTTTAGGGACAGGAGAGCCCTTTGCTGGAGATGCTTCTGAGGTTTGTGAGGCTGATGTCTGCCTCATTGCTTTTTCAGCCTTGCTCTTCCCTGATGGGCTCTTGTATATGCATTCTGGGCTGGCTCTGCTCTTCTGGGGGGATGGTGTCTGTGGGCGGGACCGCTTGGCTTGCACCTGCTTTGTGCTCCTTGTGCTGTATCGTCTCTGTGATGCATGTGAACCGTGGTCACTGTCCTCTGATGTGGCCACTGACTGGGGGGTGTACAAAGGCACCTGAACAGGAATGTGAGGATGTGCCTGTTGAAGCGCAGACGCCATTGCGGCTGACAAACCCTGGACGGTACAGTGGAGCCCACCCACATCAGAGTGTATGCCCTCCATGTAGGCAACCACCTGCCCCAAATTTTTTCATGGTCGCTGAAGGCATTGAGCAGGGCGGTCTGCCCCACACAAAGCTGGTGCAGGAGCTCTACACACTCAGCATTGATGGCAGCAGGGGGGACAGGTGCAGGCTCAGCGGTGCCCTGTGTTAATGTAACACATCCCCTCTTACGGACACGGACAGCACCAGAGGAAGTGGATGGGAGGCTGGGCACTGGCCGTTGAGTGGCAGATGTTGTAGCAGACTTCCCATCCCCTGTGCCTGACAACATGGATGCATCACCACTCGCATCAGATGATGAAGTACTCTGTGTCTCTGCCACGGATTCCTCCTGCATACTCCTGTCCCCTTCAGATGCGCTGGTGAGCTCTGTGTCACTGGCCTCCGGTGCAGCTGTAGTGCTACTCTCCCCTCCACTGGTTTCCGGCTCCGGTTCCTCCGTGCACGCTGGCGAATCTGCATGTGAGACAGATGCAGGGTTGTATAAATTACATCATCAGGACCAAGCTAATTAAACTATGCATAAAGGGGATGCACAAATCAACATGCTGACCACCACACCCTGCACAAACATTGCAGCAACACACTACATACACTACAACAGTGCCTGCAACACTGACTACCTACCATGACTGAGCCATTTTCAGGCCACACAGCACAACACCTTGCTGGTGGATGAAATGTACCACACACAACTTCACATGCCCACAACTATCATGCACCAAAACTCAATGACATTGACATGCCTCCAGGGAACCGGATGGGAGAACACACACAACTATTAGACCTGGGACACAGTGTGGGTGGGAGAGGTTGGAGGGGTGCCCTTCCACTTTTTGGGAATACGAAATGGGTTCCCTGTCTTGGGGTTAATGGGAACAGGTGATGAAATGACAGTCCACAATGCCAAGTAGGCCATACTAAGCAACATGTGCTACTCAGGGGCACCTTGTAGTCATACGTGTGAGCCTCAACATTCATGGTGCATGAAAAGTAGGAATACATGAACTCACACTCAGATAGTGGACCCTTCTGTTCACCCCTAATACATTTCCCACACCATCACAAGGCAGAATGACCATGTGTACCCCAACACACCTGGCTACGATAAAGCACAGCATGGATGATCAACCTTTACATGAGCTGTTAGGCACTATGCCTGACACTAGCACAGATCCCTGCAGCCACTCACATGACACATCTCTGCACCGCACCGCAAACATTAAATGGCACACCGCTGCAACTGGCTCTGTGCACATGCATTGGCTCCCAGGCAAAGTCACCCCCACCAAATACTCACCCCTGCCTTGCTGCATATGCTCCTTCAGACATGCATCCAACTCCGGATTAGTCACTGCCAATATGCAGTACATCAGTGGTGTTGATTTTCGCAGTGCCAGACGCCCAGTGCGTGGTAGCAGCCCCAAGGTCATCTTGGCTACGTTTTTTGCCAGCCGGCTGATGTCGTCCCACCTCTTGTGGCAGTGGGTGCGTCGTCTGTTGGATACCCCCAGGGCTTGTACCTTGGCAGCAATGGCCCTCCACACGGCCTTACACTGGTGTACCTTGAGCTGCAGGTATGGGAGAAAAGTAGGGTAAGTTACCAGTTGCAGAGTGTCATGTTCCCACATCTATTACTACAGTAGCATTATGCAGAGTCTCGACCTATTGGAATCCCACAAATACCCAAACTGGGGGACACCACACAAGGGCACTCTGCGTGGGCCAAATAGTCATCATAGCATGCAAACATGAGGGCGTACAGGCTACATGCCAAACACACACACATGCAGGATGACTGCAATGAAAGCCCTCTGTGTGTCACACACATCACCATTCCCATGCATGTATGACCCCCCTGCCAAACAGCACACTCAATGATAACTTACCACTACATTGGGTCCACCATACAGCCTCGGGTACTGTGCCAACACCTCGTCCACTAGCACCTCCAGCTCCTTGCTTGTGAATGGGCTGGCACGGATCTTCTCTGTTCTTGCCATCCCTGTGGACATGTGACACCTGTGGTTGAAGTGAGTGTTGATCAATCAATTAATCAATCAGCAAAATTTGTAAAGCGCACTACTCACCCGCCAGGGTCTCAAGGTGCTGGGGGGGGGTTCGCTACTGCTCGAACAGCCAGGTCTTGAGATGTTTCCTGAAGGAGAGATGGTCTTGGGTCAGCCGTAGGTGGGTGGGAAGGGAGTTCCATGTCTTGGCCGCCAGGTAGGAGAAGGATCTTCCTCCGGCGGTGGATTTGCAAATTCGTGGGACGGAGGCGAGGCCGAGGCTGGCGGATCGGAGCTGGCGGGTAGGCGTGTTTTTTTTCACTGTTGAGGTATTTTGGGCTCATGTCGTGGAGAGCCTTGTGTGCGTGGGTGAGATGCCTGAATGTGATCCTCTTGCTGACGGGGAGCCAGTGCAGGTCTTTCAGATGGGCCGAGATGTGACTGTGATGGGGGATGTCCAGGATGAGTCATGCAGAAGCGTTCTGTATGCGCTGGAGTCTTATCTGGATTTTGGCTGTGGTACCGGCGTAGAGGGTGTTCCCGTAGTCCAGGCGGCTGATGACGAGGGCCTGGGTGACCGTCTTCATGGTTTCGGTGGGGATCCACTGGAAGATCTTTCGCAGCATGTGCAAGGTGTTGAAGCAGGATGATGAGACAGCGTTGACTTGCTTGGTCATCATGAGGGAAGAGTCCAGGATTAAGCCCAGGTTGCGTGTATGGTCCATTGGATTGGGTGCGGTGCCCAGGGCAGGGGGCCACCAGGCGTCGTCCCAGGCAGAAGGGGATGGTCCCAGGATGAGGACTTCCGTCGTGTCTGAGTTCAGTTTCAAACAGCTGAGCTTCATCCATTCCGCGACGTCTTTCATTCCTTCCTGGAGGCTGGCTCTGGCGGTGGCGGGGTCGTTGGTAAGGGAGAGGATCAGCTGGGTGCCGTCGGCGTACAAGATGATGTTAAGGTTGTGTTGGCGTGCAATGGCTGCGAGAGGGCTCATGTAGACGTTGAAGAGAGTGGGGCTGAGTGAGGATCCTTGCGGAACGCCGCAGATGACTTTAGTGGCCATGGATCGGAACGGGGGAGGCGGACTCTCTGGGTTCTTCTGTCGAGGAACGAGATGATCCACTCCAGGGCTGCTCCTTGGATTCTGGTGTTGCTGAGGCGCTGTATCAGGGTGCGGTAGCATACGGTGTCGAAGGCTGCTGAGAGGTCGAGGAGGATGAGGGCAGCAGTTTCCCCGTTGTCGAGCAGGGACCTGATGTCGTCGGTAGCTGCAATGAGAGCGGTCTTGGTGCTTTGGTAGGCTCGGAAACCGGACTGTGAGGGGTCGAGGGATCCGTTTGTCTCGAGGAAGGTGGAGAAGTTGTTTGTTGACGGTCTTCTCGATGACTTTGGCCGGAAAAGGGAGGAGCGAGATGGGACGGTAGTTCATGGGTTTCTTCAGGAGGGCGCTCATCTCGGCATGTTTCCATCTCTCCGGGAAGGTGGCGGATGCAAAGGAGCTGTTGATGATGTTCCAGAGTTGGGGTGCGATGATGGAGGCGGCTTTGTTGAAGATGTGGTGTGGGCAGGGGTCGGTTGGGGAGCCGGAGTGGATGGTGTTCATCAAGCGGGAGGTGTCTTCGGTGCTGACAGGAGTCCAGGTGCAGAGGGTGGTGGTGGGGGGCGTTGGTTCATTGGCTGGGTGCATGGTCTGTGCGCCGAAGCTGCCGTGTATGTCGACGATCTTGCGGTGGAAGAACGAGGCGAGTGAGTCGCAGAGGTCTTGCGAGGGTGTGATGTCGTTGTTGCAGGCGCTGGGGTTGGAGAGCTCTCTAACGATGCTAAAGAGTTCCTTGCTGTTGATTTGATTTGATTTGATTTGGACTTGTAGAGCGCATGGCTGCCCTGGAGCGTCCCAGCGCTAATCCTAATCTGAACCTGGTGAACTCAAGCGGGGAGCAAGGTTAGGGGATGGAAGGGAACAAAAAGGTTTTAAGTACTCTTCTAAATTTAAGGTGATCCGGTTCCATTCGAAGTTCTCTAGGAAGGGCATTCCATTTGTTTGACACATTCAGTGAGAACCGTCGGCCTCCTGTTCGTGCTTTCCTCACTCGTGGGACAATGGCCAGATTTTCTCCATCCGAGCGAAGGGCCCTGGTCGACTTGTAAGGTCGGATCAATCCTCTCAAGGCCGGAGGGCCTTTACCCTGCAAAGTCTTATGTGCGATGCAGAGAGACTTAAAAGAGACCCGCTCTTGGATGGGGAGCCAGTGCAGGGTTTTCAGCAATGGTTTGGCTGAGGCCCGTCTCGGCGCCCCCATCAGCAGCCTGGCTGCGGCATTCTGAGCTCGCTGAAGAGTATTGATAGTGGCATGAGGGGCTGCGAGGAAAAGGGAGTTACCATAATCCAGTTTGGACAGAATCAAACCCTGGATTAGCAGCTTTCTAGATTGAAACGGAAGGAGAGGGAGGACCTTCCGGGCTGCCCGAAGCAGGCCGAAGCAGCCTCCAACCACTTTCTGCGCATGAGTCTTGAAGGTCAGTTGGGGTTCGAACCAAATCCCTAGGCTTTTAATTTGCTGCTTGGGGGGTGGAAGATCTCCCATACAGGCAGGCCACATCTCAGGGGGCAGAGAGGTGAATTGATTGCCTAAGAGCATGATCTCCGTCTTCGATCCATTTAGTTTAAGTTTCGAACTGGACATCCAGGAGGAAATGGCTATAAGACAGTCTGGGAGATCGACCGGGCTGCCCGCATGTTGCGACAACGAGACGACAAGCTGGGTGTCGTCAGCATAGCTTATGGATTTAACCCCGAATGGGGCTATCACCTTCTCCAACGGGGCCATGTAGACATTAAACAGTGTGGGGCTGAGGGAGGAGCCCTGCGGCACCCCACACTGAAGAGGGAAGGCCTCTGACATGGACCCATTTTCCCAGATCCTGAAGGACCTCTCCTCCAAGTAGGACTGCAACCATTTGAGGGCTGATCCTGTAATGCCCAGCAGGGCCAGGCGTTGGGCCAGGACAGCATGATCCACCGTATCGAATGCAGCACTCAGATCCAGGAGGATCAGCGCTACTGATCCCCCTGAATCCAAGATGCATCTAACCTCTTCAGTCACCGCCAAAAGGGCGGTGTCTGTGCCCTGACCCGGGCGAAAACCAGTCTGAGAGTCACTGAGGAGATGGTTAACCTCTAGATACCCGCTGTTGTGGGTGTTGTTGTCCAGTCGTTCTTTGAATGTTGTCCTTTTGGTGGTGCGGATCAGCTGGTGGTGTTTGTGGGTGGCGTTCTTGCGGGCTGTCATGTTTTCTATTGTCTGGTCGTGGCGCCAGGCTTTCTCGAGGGTGCGGCAGGTTTTCTTGGAGTTTTTGAGGTCGTTGGTGAACCACAAGGCTTTCCTGCTGCCGGGTCTGCTGGGAGGGTTCTTCAGTGGTGCGAGGTCATCCGCGCAGTTGGTGAGCCACTGTGTAAGGTTGCGGGCTGCTTCGTTGGGGTCCGTCGTGTTGGTGGGTGGGTTCTGGCTGAGGGCGGTGGTAAGCTGGTCGGCGGTGATCTTGCTCCAGCTTCTGTGGGGAACCTGTTGCGGGTGGTGGTGGGTCGGGGTTCTCTTGAAGTTGAAGTAGACGCAGCTGCGATCTGTCTAGTGTAGTCCGGTGGAGTGGCTGAAGGAGATGTGCTTGCTGGAGAAGATGGGGTCAAGCGTGTGGCCGGCTTAGTGTGTGGGGGTGTTCACCAGTTGCTTGAGTCCGAGGTTGGCGAGGTTGTCCAGCAGGGTGGCGGTGTTGTAGTCCTTGTTGTTCTCCAGGTGGAAGTTGAGGTCCCCTAGGAGGATGTAGTCTGTGGAGTTGAGGGCGTGCGGACTGACGAAGTCTGCGATGGCTTCGCTGAATTGTGTGCGTGGTCCCGGGGGTCTGTAGATGAGAGTGCCTCTGAGGGTGGTCTTGGGGTCGGTGTGTATCTGGAAGTGAAGGTGCTCGGCGGTGGTAAGGGTGTCGTTGGAGTTGGTCGTGATGCGGATGGTGTTTCTGTGGACGATGGCGATGCCTCCTCCGGTTTGGTTGATGCGGTCCCTCCGGGTGATCTTGTAGCCGTCCGGGATGGCTATGGTGATGTCGGGGGCTGAGGAGGTGTTCATCCAGCTTTCTGTGTGGAAGGCGACGTCTGGTGATGTTGTGTCGAGGAGATTCCAGAGTTCGACGGCGTGCCTGTGGACGGAGCGGGTGTTGAGCAGGAATGCACTTGAGGTGGTTGTTGCTGGTGCTTGGCGGGTACGGTGCACGTTCGGAGGCAGGTGAATTTGCAAGCTTGGCAGGTGTAGGGTCCGTTGGTGCGTTTCGGGGTGGCTCGGTAGTAGGCGGGGTTCCGACCGGTGTTGAGAGCATAGAGGGTGGCGGTGTTGTAGGTCTGACGGGTGGGATGGCATCGTGGAGGGCCAGGGAACCTGGCGCTGGGCGCGGTCCAGGCGTGGACGCGCGTAGACGGGCTTGCCTTTGGCCTTCGGCGCACAATCGGCGTGCCCGGTGCGCGTGCTCCCTGCGCATATGCGCTGTTCCCGCCATATATGGCGAAGTGGGAGGGAGGAGCAGATGGGAGGCAGGAGCGGGGCGGCGAATGGGGATCAGGATTAAAGAAGGGGGCGGGCCGCAGGGGAGCAGCGGCGGGGAGCGAGGGGGGAGACAAGGGTGGGAAAATCACGGGGGAAGCGGCGGGGGGCAAGCCTGAGGGCGGAGGCCCAAAGCAGCAACAGCCCACAGGGGAGAAGGCAAGAGCAGGGCAAGGCAGAAGGTGAAGGCAAGAGGGTGAAGGCACGAGAAAAACAGGTCCAGCGGCAGCAGTGGCGGCGCTAGAGGCGCTGGAGGCAGCAGCGGTGACCAGGGCACACGTGGGCCGTGCGGTGAGTGGAGTGACTGGCTCAGGCAGCAGGCACTTCAGGCAGCAGCAGGAGAGGGTCCCAGGCAGCAGCAGGAGAGGGTCGCAGGCAGCAGCAGGAGAGGGTCCCAGGCAGCAGGCACTTCAGGCAGCAGCAGGAGAGGGTCCCAGGCAGCAGCAGGAGAGGGTCCCAGGCAGCAGGCTCTGTGATCAGTGGAAATGTTGGGCTCGCTCCCACAGATTTATAGCCCCATTGGCTCGTTTGTGAGGTGCAAAGCTGCAATTATTGGTTGTCTAGGTCTGCCTCATTCAAAAGTATCCAATGACCGGTTCCGCAGAGGCGGAGCACGCCTTCCGCGATTTTCAAACCTGCATCATGCCACCACAGTCGTTGCTCCCATTGGCTGTAGGCTATGCCCCATGGCGGTAATGCACCGCAGGGGCTCAGGGTGCACTACCGTAATGGTGCATCTTTCAAAGTCATCCAATGACCGGCTCCGCGATGTCGGAGCAAGCCTTCTGCGATTTTCAAACCTGCATCATGCCACCGCAATTGTCTCTCCCATTTGCTGTAGGTTATGCCCCATGGCGGTGATGCACCGCAGGGGCCTGGGATGCGCTACCACAATGGTGCATCTTTCAAACCCATCCAATGACCGGCTCCGCGGTGGCGGAGCACGCCTTCTGCGATTTTCAAACCTGCATCATACCACCGCAATCGTCGCTCCCATTGGTTGTAGGCTATACCTCATGGCGGTGATGCACCGCCATGGACAGGCGGTAGCAACCGCCATATGTGTGGCTCAGCATGCTCACCACCAGCAACCCATGCCAATAGCTACTGCACTTGTGGACGGGAGTGGTGCTGGTGTCACACCGCCGTGGACAGGCGGTAGTTTCCGCAAATTTGGTCACATGCAATGGGAACTTGAACCGTGAACTCTGCATCAGTACACAGCAGCAACAGGTTTAATGGCACATCATTGTACACACAATTGCATCTCTTGGTATCAGGCACAGGTGGTTGCATGCTATGTCTGACGCACATTGCCCTGTGTGCCTGCATTGTCACTGATGCATTTGATGGTTGATGATGGCTGACAGTGTTAAGCTGGTCTTAATTATGTGTAACCAAGCACTGTGCTGTGGGTCTGTGCTGACCTTGGCAAGGCTTGTCTCACTGTATGGTGTTGTTCCATACTTGAGCTACCATATCAGCCCATGCACACAAGTTTAACATCTACTGTGATCATTGTGCTCTTGATGTGCGCCAGCTTCACATGATGCATTGAGGTGTAACAGGTAAAGCTGATGTGTGTGAGCCATTCGTGGTCATCTCACACACTTTTGTGGTTGTTACTGGATGAGTCGTGCACATGTGGAATGTCCAGTTCAGGAACTGTGCTTTTTACATTGATATTCTGTTAAGTCTGTGAGACATGTTTTAGGTAAATGGATTGGTGTGTCCCCAATTTATACACATGTAACCTTGTATGTCACGCATCTCACATGGAATTTATAATGTTTTGAGTAACATGATCCACGGTATGTGCTGGGTCAACTTCTTGATGGTTGTCATTTACATGTGTCCATGTACATCACACCTAAGAGGAGGCCAAATCGCATACGCCACCTGACAGTGCTGGGGGACATGGAGGATGTTGCGATAATACAAAAATTCCACCTCGACAGGGCGAGCCTCAAGACCCTTTGTGACCAGTTGGAGCCCCACCTGCAGCCTCGTCGCTACTACCCAACTGCCTTCACACACCCACATACAAGTTGATGGCAGCCCTCCACTTTTTTGCTACTGGTTCCTTCCAGGAGACTGTGGCCATTGCTGCAGGGATGTTGCAGCCCATGTTCAGCATGGTGCTGAGGGATGTTCTTGCAGCCATAATGTTATATAAAAATCAATACATACATTTCCCCAGGGGAGCTGAATTGCCAGGAGTGAAGGGTGACTTCTAAGCCCTTGGGCACATACCACATTTAGTAGGTGCCATCGATTGCACCCATATAGGTCTGGTGGCGCCATAGGCCACTGAGCATATTTTTAGGAATCGGAAACATTATCATTCTATAAATGTGCAGGTGGTGTGCCTTGCGGACATGACGATTTCGCAGGTGTGTGCAAAATTCCCCGGCTCTGCCCATGATTCCTACGTCATGAGGAACAGCATGGTGCCCCGTATGATGGCTAACCTGCATCCCGGTCGTGTTTGCATTGTGGGTAAGTATGACCTGTGATATGGCGTGAGGTGTGTTTGTGACCTGATGCACTCAGCCTGTGCGACATTGCAATGTGTGTTTTTATTTCCTAGGTGACTCAGCAAATCCCAGTCGACCCTGGCTGCTGAGTCCAGTGCGAAATCCGAGGACCCCGGCAGACGTCAGGTACAACGAGGCACATGGCAGGACCCAACATGTCATTGAGCAGACTTTTGGGCTACTCATGTCAAGATTCCGCTGCCTTGACCGGACTGGAGGAGCACTGGCATACTCGCCTGGGAAGGTCTGCAAGATCATTGTGGCATGCTGTATGCTGCACAATTTGGCCATTCACAAGAGGATTTCCCTGCTCCTGGGTGATGGAGAGGAACCAAGGCATGCTCCTGCCCAAGGACCTGAGTCCAGTGATGAGGGCAGTGGAGAGGAGACAGGAGTTGACATTCGTCAACAGCTCATCAACTGCTACTTCACTTGAAGGTGTGTACAGATGTTCAACTTGTACATTATCTGTTGTGGTGGTTGTTGTTGTGCAGGGCTATCTGCGGATGGTAGAGACAGGCACTCGTCCAGTCACCTGTGTGTGGTAAATGTGACATTGACGTTCCATATGGGGACGTATGCTGGACTCTGTTTGTTCACACCTGCAGCCCATAGTCTTGTATGCCAGTAGTCTCTTGTGTATGGTTTGTGTAGTGCTCTGTCTGTGATGCCACAATGACACCAGTGACTGTTGTTCTGTTGTTTCTCCCTAGGTGCTTCAGAATGATCCTGCCCTACATACTGTACATCTTTTGGGCACATCATGGACATTGTCAACACCGTAAATATTGCACTAAAAATGATACTGCCCAAAATCTGGTGCATCAGGTATTTTACTTGGAAAGTGGACATGTGATTTGTGCTGGAATATTTACATGAAGGTGGGGAATGATCAGTGAGTTGACAGTCATGGTAGATGAGATGCAAGAGTAGACACCACATGGATGTGGTGACCCAGTCCAACAGACAAGGGCCATTCCAAGGAAATGTGGGGAAAGACAGTCCAAACAGTCAATGCAGTGGGGAAGAGGGTTGCCATCAGGGCTGGCTCCGTGACTGGCGTGTGGCAGGGGCTTTTCCCCCAGAGACTCTCAGGCTCTGCTTTGGACGCCCCCTAGATCTTTTTGGCGGTGGGGGGACTGCTGACTGGCCAGCAGCATCAGAGGACTCGCCCCTCTCGGTTGGCGCAGGAGAGGATGGTCATCCTGCGGCATAACAGGAGGGGCAGAGGTGTTGGTTGGGACACAGGCCAGTCCCTCTGCAACGCCAC
Organism: Lissotriton vulgaris; assembly: GCF_964263255.1. NCBI lineage: Eukaryota > Metazoa > Chordata > Amphibia > Caudata > Salamandridae > Lissotriton > Lissotriton vulgaris. The sequence continues at coordinate 1,618,436,363 of NC_141694.1, forward strand.
TTGCTGGGCCATGAGGTCCACCATTTGACCTATACGTCTGTCGATGGACCTCATCAGCAGGATGAGCTCAATTAAAAGTTCGGCCACTTTGTCCTTGGGCCTGTTCATATGCACCAATGACTTGGGTGAAGTGGTCCAGGGATGGTGTGCAACCTCCTGATGTCTGGGGGGACCCTGGCCCTCCCACCTACCCTGTTGCCACAGACATGTTGCCTTGCCACAGTGGGTCCTCGCACACTCTCTCTGCCCTCCACAGTTGGTGGTGTGTCCTGGTCGTCCCCTTGGACAGGGAGGGTGGTGGTGGTGGTGGTGTCCGAGGTGGCAGCGGTAGAGGCACAGGCCCTGACTGCAGGGGTCTGCTGTGCAATTGTTGGTGCAGCAGACGTGGTGGTGGGGAGGATGGGGTCCTCGGCCCGGTTGGGTCTTGGCACACCAGTTGGGCCGGCCTGGAGCTCATCGTCCAAACTGTCCTGTACCGGGGGTGGAGACTGGCTCTGCTGGTTGATGTTGTCCGCAGCAGCAAGATCTTCATCACCTGTGGATTAGATGCAAAATGGTTAGTGTTGAGCGATGTGCTGGGATTCTGTTAGCTGCATGTTATCTGCTGTCTGTACACTACACAATTGAGACAACTTTTGTATTCTTGTTACAGGCAATACTGGTTGTTATTACATGGTGCATGCCAAAATCATGAACTCATACATGTCCTGTGTCAATGTATTGCATGCAATTGGTGCCCTGTGTAGTGTTGCAGGTCTCCCAGACAGAAACAGCAAGAGCTGTGAGGATGACTACCTACCTGTTAGGTGAGGGTGGACAGTGCAATGGCTGACACATGCTCCAGGGTGGGTGAGGCCTCCATGCTGCTGGAGTGTAGAACAGGGGGCAAGCCTGGAGTGGTAGTGATTCTGTCCTCCCACCCCCACACAGTCCTCCAATACAAGATGGCTACCTACCTGTTAGGTGAGGGTGAACAGTGCAATGGCTGACACATGACCCTGGGTGGGCAGGCCTCCATGCTGCTGGAGTGTGAATAAGGGGCATGCTGGGAGTGGTAGTGATATGTCCTCCCACCCCCAAACAGTCCTCCAATACAAGATGGCTACCTACCTGTCAGGTGAGGGTAGACAGTGCAATGGCTGACACATGCCCCAGGGTGGGTGAGGCCTCCATGCTGCTGGATTGTGGGACAGGGGGCATGCTGGGAGTGATAGTGATACAGGCCTCCCACCCCCACACAGTCCTCCAATACAAGATGGCTACCTACCTGTTAGGTGAGGGTAGACAGTGCAATGGCTGACACATGCTCCAGGGTGGGCAAGGCCTCCATGCTGCTGGAGTGTGAATAAGGGGCATGCTGGGAGTGGTAGTGCAGGCCTCTCTCCCCCAAACAGGCATCACAGTGATGATGGCTGACTACCTGTTAGATGAGGGTGAACAGTGCAATGGTGTTTGGGTTGTAAAAGGAAGTACTTATCAGTGTGTTGTTTCGCATTTGTTTGTACTTACCAGCCTCCGTTCCCCCGGATACTCCTGTGAGTCTCTCAGGATGCAGTATGGCAAGCACCTTCTCCTCCAATGGTGTGAATGTTTTCTGTGGGATGGGAGGGCCACTGCCAGTCACGTTCGCCAGCTCCCAGTTCTTGCTCCTCTTCTCTTTGACAACCCTCTTGAGATCATGCCACTGCATCATGATCTCCTTCTTGGATCTTGGGGTGGTCCCTACTGCATTGACCCTTTGGACTTTCCTTTCCCACATTTGTGTCCTTGTGGCTAATGGTGGCTGTTGGACCAGGCTACCAAACAGTTGTGGTTCCACTCTCACTATCTCATTAACCATGACTGTCAACTCACCCTCTGTGAATTTTGGCAATTTCTGTGCTGCCATGGTGGTTGGTGTTTGCAGTGTTTGTGGGTGCAGGGGTGGGTGCGGTGGGTGTGGTGTTGAGGTGTGAGATGTGTTGTGTGCTGGGGAGTTTTTGGTGCTGGTGTGATGGTGGTAGTGGTGGTGGTCGTGATGTGTGTGTGCTGTGTTATTTTGCCTCTCCTCTCAGATCTGGTGTATGCCCTTCTCTTCTGGAGTGTTGCAAAGAATTGTGGTCAGTGAAGGACCAGTATTTATACTCAGCTGTGTGGGTGTGTCCAATTGGGCCTTTGCTGTGAGGTGTATTGTGGGTGTTGTCCTGGGAGTATTTTTTATTTTTTTATTTTTTTACATTGGTATTGTGTTTTGTGTATTTGCGGGGCATGGCTACTTTGATTTGTGCTCAGTTAGGCATTGTTGCAGTGTTTTGGCTTCGTCCGCCATGTTTTTCATGTACAGTCCGAGGCGGTGGCTATGCTGCAGCTCTTCCGCTGTCTCTCCCATTCACTGCAGTGTGAAGTGCGGTCGGAAACCGCGGTTCGTACCGCAAGACCATCAGAGAAATCATAATTTCCCGTGCGGTGTCTCCGCTATGCTTACGGCGGGGTGTAGCTTTTCTGCTGCTTTTCCTACCACAGCGGTCGGTTTTAAGACGTGACCGCACGCGTCGGACGTTTTTTGTTAGCCCGCTACCACCGCGGTCGGTCTTTTTTGGCGGTCCCGGCGGGCGGTTGTTTTCAGCCTCCATGGCGGTCGGGGTGATTTTCCGCCCGCTATCCTATTGGGCCCTTAATGTCAGAAATGAGCATAAGGGGTCTGGTTGGAGATGCAGCACATAAAAACACTTAACAGTAGAGACAGACAATGCAATAAAACAATAACAACCTGTAAAAAAGTGCCATGGTTATTTCAGAACAATGGGAGTTGCTTTTCAGCAGTGGAATAGTGACTTTTGGGACAAAAGATTTAGTATTCATATATGCATAAACTTACTACATAACATTTCAACATAAATTATATTTGCAAATTTTAACAGCACCACAACATCAACAATGCATACATTGAAAATGTTAATGAAAACAGAAGAGAAAATATTTACAGAAAAAATTATTATTTTGTCCAAAAAATCTTAGCCCACTCCTAGCGCCCACTGTCTGATGAAGAAAGAATACTCTCCGGGGAACATGGAACTAAGTAAGGCCGATAGTCTGTCAGTAGCGGCTTAGGGTACAACCCAGGGGTCCAACTGAAGAAAATGAAAAAATGACCCTACATCACACCAAGGGCTTCCGTGTACGATCTGTGTGACACCCAGTAGTCAAAGCAAACTAAACTAGAAACTGCCTTCAACTTTCATAGTGTGCTGACTAAGGAAAAAAGTAGTCTACGTGCGTGTCCTAGTTTGCAACACACCACATGCTGGTACTTTGAATCAGATATAGGGCCATATGAAGGAAGCTGTACAGCGATCACAAACACTGCGAATTCAAAAATTCAAGGTGTATGCGATCGCAAAACAGGCCTTGCCTATGTAGGAAAGATTACTGCATCGCTAAAATAGGAAAAGCTAATTAAGCAATTACCATTTCTGCGTATCAATGATTCTGCAAATTATTTTGTGGAATCGCAATCTGCGGCTCATCATTTGCGATATTCACTACTACCGTTCTCGCTAAATGTCAATTTGCAAATTGCGATGTAGGTAAAAGTCGCAATTAGCAATTTTACGAAATTCGCAATTTTGCACTTCTCAATTACCACCAACTCTGAGCAGGTGGTAACCAGGTGCTACTTATTTAAACAGGCCCACAATGCCACTGGGATTTCCCTCCATGGCTGGCCTGTATGTGATAGCCAGGAGGCTGCAAATCAGAGATGCTACACAGTGAAGGAGTCACCAGGAAAGGATCTAGAGAGCACGCATCACCCTCTTCCAGCTGACAGAGGAGGAGATCCATGTGAACTACAGACTGCACCCAGACAGCATCTTGGATTTAATACAGGAGCTGACACCCATACTTGAACACCCCACATGCAGGGCACACACCATTCCCACCCATGTCTAGGTTCTGTGCTCACTGCACCTCCTGGCATCAGGGAGTTTTCAGGGGGTGATAGCCACAGCAGAAGGGGTCTCTCAGAGTGCACTTTCGCGCTTCTTCCACGCTTTCCTTGATGCGATGGTTCATAGGCTGCATCACCAAATCCAATTTCCCAGCACACAACAGGCACTAGATCAGACCAAGCAGGAATTCTACCAAATAGCTCAATTCCCATGGCTGCGTAGATGGGACCCATGTCACACTCTCACCCCATCACAGAATGAATATGTGTTTAGGAACAGAAAGTCATATAATTCTATGAACATCCAGGTAGTGTGCAACGCCAAACATATAATCTCTGATATTGTGGCAAAATACCATTCAATGCACAAAGTGGCTCAATTACTCAGCAACTTCGTAAACTTGAATATCTCACCAAAAGGGAGTTGAATCAACACTAACACACGTCAACACTTATCCAATACCACCGAGTGAAGAGGATCCCCCGTGGTTTAAGATTAGTGATCAAACCTATGTTATTTAGACTCCAAAACAATCAACAATTTAAGGAGAAATGGCACTCCATTTTAAACAAATGCTCTTTGGATCTGATACTCTTATTAATCGAGGAACTGTCTAAAACCATCCATGACTTAGAAGAAGAAATTCACACCGTTAAATGTGATTTATCCAAAATAATGGAGGAAGAACTATGGTCAAAATTCTTAGAGGAATTAAATATGAAACTTGATAAATATGAAAAAGAATTACAAGAGATTAAATTGCGAAAATTTAAAAGAGACACTATAGACTACAAACTTAATGAAGCCTACACATGGGCCATGGTACACGCGCAAAAAAGATTCACCAAGAGGAACACGCAAACGTCATCTGAAGAAAGCGTTATTTCTGACCGAGACACTGAAACATCTAGAGTACTACTCAAAATCACACAAGTAGACAAAGACACTGTACAAAAGCTGACAGATGAGAGCACTGCAGCAAGTTCATCCAGTGTGTCTTTTTTAGAGGAAGGCAGGGATCCTGGTCGTCCTCCGGAACAAACACAAGACAAAAAAATCAAAGTCCCATCAAAACAAGGAGAGGACAAAGAAAAAGGCAAGAAAGGCCTCAGGATTCAAACCAAAGTCTCGTAATTAATATCTCTAGTGTCCACCTCACAAAATCACAAGAAGAGGTTCTTAACAAGGGGACATCGTTTGTCACAACTGATAACACCAAAGAACTCGAAACAGAAGTGGCATTCTACAAATTTATAAGGACACTTAGATTACGTCACTGTTTCACAAACATTTGTCCAGTGGAATCCACAAGGGACAAACCAACACCCTTGTTCAAACCGAAAAGTATGTTTATGGCCCCAGTGTCACATACAACTCTCAATACGTTTGAACTACTGGTCAAGATAGATTTTCAAAAAATCCAATACACAAAAAGACAAAAGAATTTAAGTGGAGCAGAACACAGTGCTCTGTCCACAATGGCAACAACTCTCATATAGTCTTCCAGAAGGCGGATAAAGGGGGTGCTCTGGTGATGATGGAGCTAGACTATTATGAAAGGAAAGTCCTTTAACATGTCAACAACTAACACATCTATGTGAGTCTAGAGCAAGATCCCACCATGGAAATAGCGGAAACCCTTCGTGGAATACTGAATAAAACAGAAGAACTACATTGGATTGACACATCGACGAAGAGGTACTTGATTAACCAATTCCTGAGGAGTCCTAAAATGTATCTTCTACCCAAAATACATAAAAGCTTGGATGACCCGCCATTCAGGGCCATCGTGTCTGGGTGTGAATCTTTGCTCAAGAGCCCTGGTCGATACATTGATGCTTACCTTTAACCATTTGTACAGAGCTGGGAAACATATGCAGAATATACCATGGATTTCCTACGAAGTCTTCGTTCAATAAGTGAGGAAGTATCAGAAGAATGGATGTTATGTACCATTGACGTGGTAGCTTTGTATTCCTCCATACCTCACTCATGCGGACTAGAGGCTGTAGAATGGGCACTCCTTGGGCAAGAGAATCCAGAAGCATCCAAAAGCTTCATACTACAACTACTAGAATTCTGCCTTCAAAATAGTTACTTTTCATGGCAAGAAAAGTTTTTTATTCAGCTAAATGTAACTTCCATGGGATTTCCTGGAGCACCTGCTTATGCAAACACTTACATGGCGAAATTCGAACATGACTACATTCTCACTGACACAACATGGCAAGAAGGCCTTGTGTTTTACCAAAGATAAATAGATGACATTTCTCTCATTTGGAACAAATCTGAAACATCACTGATAAATAACATACAAACATTAAATTTGGTCAATCCCAGAATACAATTCACATATACCATTAACAAAAAGCATTAGCTTTCCTGGACGTCTGGATTGAGTTGGAGCCAGGACACATAAGCACACGTTTATATAAAAAACAGACAGACAAAAACAATTCTTTACTATTCAGTAGTTTTCATCCACCATCTATTATCAAGAACTCACCTATTTCTCAGTTTTTAAGAACCCGGCGGATATCATCTGATGAGAAGGTATGTGAAGAAACTCTGAAAAATCCAAAAACTAATTACAATAAGAAGAGAATACTCTGAAGAACTACTTAGTCAACAACTCACGACAGCCCTGTCTACACCCAGAGAAATATTACTAGAAAAAGCTCCTAAGAAAACAACCAACAGGGTAGTGTTTGTTTCTAAATTTCCCACTGTTTCCACGGAAATCAAAACTATCATCAGCAAATGCTGGGAATTGCTTGAGTCAGCGACAGACTTTAACGATCTCTTTCGTGATAAACCACTATTCGCCTATTCAAGAGCCCGGAATTTGAAAGAACTCCTCTCCAGAAAGAAAACACAAAAACTAACAGCACCAAAAAGTGGTTACAAAAAATGTTGGAACTGCATTCACTGTAACAACATATATGACAAGGAGAGAGGTAGGGAGAGTACTCTGACACTCTTGTTCCCCGGTCAATAATCAATAAACAAAAGAAGAGTGTCTATGAAAAAGGCTAAGCCGTTCTAGGGAGCACGGAAACAGCCACACTGGGATGTTAAGGAAGGCCCTCACTCACCACCTAGTGATGACATGCTTCATCATCGGGCCCCACCAAAGAGACCGAGTGTCTCTTTGGTGTGCTGCAACGCCAGGATTACTGCGGAGCGGGATGGTGAGTTTAGGGCATGTTGAGTGCAAATGAAATTTAATGAGTGATGAGGGTATTAAAAAGTCCTCGAACCGGACCCCGACGATGGTACACTACGGGTGCCGAGCGTCAAGGGCGGTGTGCCAAATACGCTTCCACCCCCCTCCTGAGAACCATGGTGTTCATTCCCAACACCTTGAAAGTGCAGAAACGATCAGTAGAAGCCTCCTAAACCAGGAGTAATTGGGAATAATTCAACTATTCCTAATTTTTTTGCACTTTTTCCACTCTTTATAATTTTCACACTCACGTCCCTAGGTAAGGGTGGGCCTTAGTGTGCCCATACCGCCAGGGTTTATCACACCCAGTCCTGATGAATTGCCTGGTAAAGTAACACCGTTTCGATGGCAAGAAACATGTCGACTACTCTTTAGGAACCCACCACTCAATTAAAAGTGGACTGTTTCCTCACATATTTTAACATCTTTTGTCTTTAGTGATCATTTAATAAAATTGTTACCTCAGATACACTACTGACTTTTTAATACCCTCATCACTCATTAAATTTCATTTGCACTCAACACGCCCTAAACTCACCATCCCGCTCCGCAGTAATCCTGGCGTTGCAGCACACCAAAGAGACACTCGGTCTCTTTGGTGGGGCCCGATGATGAAGCATGTCATCACTAGGTGGTGAGTGAGGGCCTTCCTTAACATCCCAGTGTGGCTGTTTCTGTGCTCCCTAGAACGGCTTAGCCTTTTTCATAGACACTCTTCTTTTGTTTATTGTTCACTGTAACAACGTCATCCTTGGTGAAACTTTGCTACATCCTATGACCGGAGCAAAAATTAAATTAGTAGGAAGTACGGATTGCAATTCGGAAAATGTTGTATATTCAATTAAATTTCCACGTGGACTATTATACATTGGAAAAACTGAAAGGAGAATTAAAAGACAGCTGACTGAGCATAAAAGCAAAATCAGAACAAGAAACACCACCTCCAGCTTGGCGGTTTACTAGGAAGAGTACCAACATAATATTGCGCAATTCAAATTTCAAATCATTGAACAGGTACCCAGGAATCATGTCATGGGTAATTCGAAAAGACTGTTACAGAGAGAAGCTTTTTGGATTAAGAAGCTACATATAATGATGCCCTATGGGCTTAATGACAAATTTGAGATGGCCTGCTTTATATAGAACAGATGGGGTTGAATTAGACACCAGACACTCACATTAAATTAATTTTGATCAGTGAGGTATTTTGCCTCCGACAACTTCTGGTATGCATACATTCGTTCTGAGATCACATCATTCTCTCACACATGTTCATAGATTGCACTCACAACATCATGACAGAACACAAATACACCAGGATCTACGTAGACACACTCACACATTACCAACTTGATACAATAAGTTATTATATATTTTATCTCTCTGATTAAGAATTTAGTGTACCATGTTGACATATGTGTATACGTTATTTTTGTATTTGCTCTGACTATGCATTCATCGAGTCGTGTAGTCTGTTTGATAATTCACGGGTGTGTTCATGGACGCTTTGCACACCTTTGCTGAATTAGCAATTTTGACTGACAGTGACGTTTTTGGACTAGAAACATAACTGACTAAGATGACTTCTTTTTGACTGATTATGGTGTTGTACACGCGCCGCTTGAATTAATGACACCATTCGCTTATCCATTGTTAGATACAGACTTTAGACACAGATACATTCACTATTTGCGTATTTCTAACTGGGGACTTATACGGATAGTCTGATTTCAGTTTTCACAGGGGACTTATACGGATAGTCTGATTTCTATTTTCACAGTGATGCACACGTGCGATCACATGACTTTCAGAGCAACCGAAAAGTATGTTTAAATACAACACGATCGGTAGGAGAAGATTATGGCTCCCACGGGAGGTGTACATTGAGGAAGAGAGGCTCCTCGTGGAAGATGGTGTAGAGTCAAAATATCGAGTTTTTAATTTCGACTAGACATAATATCGAGTAAAAAATATAGAATGGACTAGACATAATATAGACTACCAAAATATCGACTAGAAAATTTTAATATCGAATAGAATGGACATAATATCGAATCAAAAACATAGAATGGACATAATATCGACTAGACATAATATAGACAACAAAAATATCGAATTTTGGGTAAGTTAATATTAATTTTTATTTTTTGTGTAATATAAATCTGTAGCGGGTTGTGGATTTATAGAGGAATATGGTGGGAAGTAATTTAATTATAATTAATTAAATATGTTATTTTATTTATTGTTATTTATTTAGAAATAATTGTTAATTAATCATTAATTGTTAAATAATTAAAATGTAATTGGTAATTAATTTCTATTGATTAATTGTTAAATATTTGAATTTTAATAATTTATTTTCTGTAGCGGGTTGTGGGTTTATAGGGGAATAGGGTGGGAAGTTATTTATTTATAATTAATTAAATATGTTGATTAATTCATTGGTATTTATTTTGAATTAATTGGTAATTAATTTTTAATTGAAAAGTAATTAATTGTTAATTGATAATTAATTTTAATTAATTGTTTAATTCACAAATATGTGAATAATATTTTATTTTCTTTAGCGGGTTGTGGGTTTATAGGGGAATAGGGTGGGAAGTAATTTAATTATGATTAATTAAATATGTTAATTAATTAATTGATTGGTATTTAATTTGACTAAATTGTCAATTAATTTTTAATTGATAATTAATAAATTGTTAATTGATAATTACATTTTATTATTTGATTAATTGATAATTATGTGAATAATATTATTTTATTTTTAGCAGCGGGTTGTGGGTTTATAGGGGAATAGGGTGGGAAGTAATTTAATATAATTAAACATGATAATTAATTAATTGGTATTTATCTTAAATAAATTGTTAATTAATTTTTAATTGGTATTTAATTAATTGTTAAGTTGTAATTAAAATGTGATAATTGTTTAATTTATAAATATGTGATTTATATTAATTTATTTTTACTAGAGTGGGGATATTAAAATTTACCTCTATGCTATCCAACGCTTTCCCTACTGTTGCACTCTCTGGAGTGGGAATAGTAATTTTTACCCCTACGCTATCCAACGCTTTCCCTACTGTTGCACTCACTGGAGTGGGAATAGTAATTTTTACACTTACGCTATCCAACACTTTCCCTACTGTTGCATTCTCTGGAGTGGGAATAGTAATTATTGCCCCTACGCTATCCAACACTTTCCCTACTGTTGCACTCTCTGGAGTGGGAATAGTAATTTTTACCCCTACACTATCCAACGCTTTCCCTACTGTTGCACTCTCTGGAGTGGGAATAGTAATTTTTACCCCTACGCTATCCAACGCTTTCCCTACTGTTGCACTTGCTGGAGTGGGAATAGTACTTTTTACTCCTATGATATCCAACGCTTTCCCTACTGTTGCACTCGCTGGAGTTGGAATAGTAATTTTTACCCCTACGCTATTCAACGCTTTCCCTACTGTTGCACTCTTTGGAGTGGGAATAGTAATTTTTACCCCTATGCTATCCAATGCTTTCCCTACTGTTGCATTCACTGGAGTGGGAAAAGTAATTTTTACCCCTACGCTATCCAACACTTTCCCTACTGTTGCACTTGCTGGAGTTGGAATAGTAATTTTTACCCCTATGGGATCCAATGCTTTTACTACTGTTGCACTCGCTGAAGTGGGAATAGTAATTTTTACCACTACGCTATCCAACGCTTTCCCTACTGTTGCACTCTTTGGAGTGGGAATAGTAATTTTTACCCCTACGCTATCCAACGCTTTCCCTACTGTTGCACTCGCTGGAGTGGGAATAGTAATTTTTATCCCTACGCTATCCAACGCTTTCCCTACTGTTGCACTCACTGGAGTGGGAATAGTAATTTTTACCCCTACGCTATCCAACGCTTTCCCTACTGTTGCACTCTCTGGAGTGGTAATAGTAATTTTTACCCCTGCGCTATCCAATGTTTTCCCTACTGTTGCACTCTCTGGAGTTGGAATAGTAACTTTTATCCGTACGCTATCCAACGCTTACCCTACTGTTACACTCACTGGAGTTGGAATAGTCATTTAAACCCCTATGCTATCCAACGCTTTCCCTACTGTTGCACTTGCTGGAGTTGGAATAGTAATTTTTACCCCTACGGTATCCAACGCTTTCCCTAATGTTGCACTCTTTGGAGTGGGAATAGTAATTTTTACCCCTACGCTATACAAAGCTTTCCCTACTGTTGCACTCTTTGGAGTGGGAATAGTAATTTTTACCCATATGCTATCTAATACTTTCCCTACTGTTGCACTCTCTGGAGTGGGAATAGTAATTTTTACCCATATACTATCTAACGCTTTCCCTACTGTTGCACTCGCTGGAGTTGGAATAGTAATTTTTACCCCTACACTATCCAACGCTTTCCCTACTGTTGCACTCGCTGGAGTGGGAATAGTAATATTTACCCCTACGCTATCCAACGCTTTCCCTACTGTTGCACTCGCTGGAGTTGGAATAGTAATTTTTACCCCTACGCTATCCAATGCTTTCCCTACTGTTGCACTCTTTGGAGTGGAAATAGTAATTTTTATCCCTACGCTATCCTACGGTAAAAATATTGTATATGTTTTGTAAATAATATGTATATATATATTTATGTATTTAAAAAATATTTTTTTTTTAGTTACATTAATTATTTCTCAATTTTACGTTTATTTAAGTATTTTAAATATGTTAAAATTAATTTAATTTATTATTATATTACTTTATTTTACTTTTAAGACATTTAAAAAAATCGATATTTTGACAGTCTATATTTTTTACACTCGATATTTTGGAGTCGATATTTTTGTACTTACCTGTTTGAAGATAGGAGGTCGATATTTTTGCAGTCGATATTTTTACTTCTATATTTTGTCCTCTCGATATTTTGTCTGTCGATGTTGTGTCAGTGATCCGTGGAAGACGCTGGGTTCTTTTGCAAACTGATGAGCAGGATTTCTGGTTCTTTAGAATTAAGGCGGGGACAACGAATGGTCGAATAATCTCCCTGAAATATGTTCCATGTTACAGCTCTCGTGTCTAATTTAGGGCGTTCTCACGCTATAGCTCCTGTGTATTGGTCGAGCCTTGCACGCTGTCGCCTCCATCAATGACTTCTGTATGAACAGGGCGTTTATTGCGCATTCGCATCTCTGTGAGACCCTTATCACATCGGTTTTCATGGTCAGTTGACTTTCTTGTAGAAACAGATACAGCATTACAGTCCTTATGGATTATTCTGAATAAAGGGAACATCAGATTTATTTTAACAGGTGTGGGTTTAACACCACTGCTTGGAACGTTTCTTTCAGTTTCATCACAGCTCCTTCACGTCTTCATTTCTCAACCATATACTGGTGATGCCTCTTTCAGACACCGAGAATACGGTGAGATCTGTTAAACAAACACAATTGTTGTTTGATCTCTACATGCAGTATTGTGATAGTACTATGTTTCATTTTAGGTGCTTGACACCACTTGACCACAGTTAATTATTCCATTGAACATGCAGCTTGGAATACAGTTCATCTAGGTATGTGGAACCATCAATATGATTTTGCATATAAGTGAGGGCCATCGGTCTTTGTCTCATCCTAACACGTCTTGTTGGTTTATACTGTTCACATAGATCTCGCTTTCAGCATCGTCTTTGCGAAAATAATAAGTGCCCCGACTTTCTTGGCATGACACTGTGTTACTGATTTCATCACGATAAGGTTTCGGGTGCATGACTACTTACATTTCTGGAAGATGCTCTCAATCACTTGGACAATTTATGTTGATCCATGTGTGCATCTTTTGAAATGCTTCCCATTTTTTCATTACAGATTACCCCTGATGAAGGGACCCAGAGTCCCGAAATGCATTGGGTCTTGTTATTTTGTTTTGTTCGAACAAAGTTTGTAATGTCAATATTTTGTAATTGTATTCTGCATCTATGTAAGCATTATATATGCTGGAAAACAAATGAAATCTAATTGTTTTGAATGTGAAAATCAGCAGTGTAATTTTTGATTAAAAACATTTCTTCATGTTGTGTATCATACACTAATTTGTAGTGCACGTTAGAGTCCTAGTTGACATTTTTGATTAAAAACATTCCTTCATGTTGTGTATCATACACTAATTTGTAGTGCATGTTAGAGTCCTAGTTGCCTATGGGACTAGGCCACTTTCTAGAAAATACCCAGGAAGCACACACGACTCATTCATGTTTCCCCACTGTGGATTAAATCGCAGACTCACAAATGGCGATTTTGGAGAGGGCTACCTGCTGGGTAAATGCATGGCTTACAAACACACAGGGCCCGATTCACAGAACTATCTTAAGACAAAATTCTAAACTTACGACCATTTTGGTATTCACAGAAGGCGCTTACTCATTTTGATATTCACAGAAGGCACTTACACATTTTGGATTCACAGAAGGCACTTACTCATTAATGAGTAAGTGCCTTCTGTGAATACCAAAATGAGTAAGTGCACTTACTCACTTTGGTATTCACAGAAGGCACTTTCTCATCAATGAGTAAGTGCCTTCTGTAAATACCAAAATGAGTAAGCACATTCTGTGAATACCACAATGAGTAAATGGTAGTAAGTTTAGGATTTTGTCTTAAGTTAGTTCTAGGAATCAGGCCCAGCACCAGTAAAGGTTTGAACTGGCAGGACAGTATTGAACATAAATCTACTTATACCTTGCAGGTGACAGTGCGTATGCTGTACGTGACTACATCCTCACACCGTACCTGAATCAAACCACAGCAGGTAAGCAGAGGTACAAAAGTGCCCACAGAGCCACACGCAATGCCATTGAGAGGACCTTCTGAATCCTTTAGAGCTGTTTCCGCTGCCTCCATAATAAGAGTGGAGGTGCGCTACAGTACAGCCCTAAGACATGTTGCAAAATCGTGGTTGCCGGTGCAATGCTGCACAGCATCGCTACCAAGAAAGTCACCCCAGTGGGATCTGACAGATTCAGATACCTCAGATGAGGAGGGACCAGCTCCACGACGCAGACCAGCAGGTGGGGCCGGGGCGGCTGCCGGGCTCCTGAGATGAGATGAGATCACACAGGACTACTTCTAAGTAAGTAATGAGGACACAATGCCACAGAATGGTGTTTAACTGTGATGTTGTATTTCCTTTAGTGCAGGAATACATCTTTCACACAGCGTGACTTTATTGTTATTGCTTGCACATGTTTGTGCCACAGTGCAAGTTTTTCCATCAGCCTATAAGTCCATATGGAATGTGTTGCCTCACACATTGTCACAAGTCCCTGATGTATCTTCACCTCCTACGTGCACACCCTGTTGCCCCTCGCCCAGGCTGCTCACTGCCCTCCCTGGAGTCATCATCTACTCTCCCCTGGCGCAGACTCCGGCGTCTGTCCGGTGGAATTGGTGGAGTGATGCTGCTCCTGCTGGACTGTCCGTCCATATCCATTGTGCTAAGTGGGCCTATGCCACCTGTCGCAGCTGCGCGCATCTGGTCCATGTCATGTGTAACCTGCACCAGGCCACTGCCCATGTCCTGGTCATGGGTGGACCATCTCATGCTGCATACTGACGCATCTTCGGCCCAGCAGGGATGTGGTGGTTGACTGGCGGTTGGCAGCTCTTGTGTACGAGTCCAGCCGTGTAATGACGATGTCTCTCCCTGCGCCTGGCTGACCTGTCCCTCCTTATCTCCCTTATCTCCCTGCACAGTCCTTCCAATGCACCTGTCATGGCCAATACACCAACCAGCAACTCTGTCATGTTATGATTGTGTGCAGCCAATTGGCGGTGTATTGATCTTATTCCTTTGACTTGCAGGCGCTGTGCTTTCAACATGCTGCCTTCAAGGCCCGAGAACACCTTCTTTGTCGACAGGAGCAGTGCTGGTTGATGGCCGTGCCCTGCGTCTCAACCCACTCCCTTCTTTGGATTGTACAGGGGACTGTGTTGTCTCCTGTCCTGCACACCGCCTCTGGACTGGCTGTGCCTCTCCTGCTGTGTCTGTTGCCTCTGCCTCCAGCAGTGGTAGTGGTGGCACTATGCTGCGCCGTCTGCATGGCGCGGGGTTTGCTGGTCTCACTTTGCCCTGCTCCTCTTGCCCTGCCTCGTCCTCATTTTCTGGTTTGTCCTCCCCTTCTGCCACAGTTTGTTGTGTTGTTGGTGGTGCTGTGAATTTAAATGCACGCATTAATTCTGTGTCCTGTCTTGCATTTGTAATGCAATTAAATTTCAATTTTCAATTCACATGAGTACTATATGTCCCGTTTCTTAATTTCCTGAATGACTCATCCCTATTCCACCTTGCTGTGTCTCACTGGTCCAGGTATCAGTGCATGTGACTATATCTCCCATAATGCATTTCTGGGTGTGCTTGTGGACATGTAGTGGAGTTGCACTCAGGTTGGGTGTCTGGGGGTGTGAGCGGGTTGGGTATGTATCAGGGGTTTTTGGCATGCATCTTACCTTGTCTGGTGTCTGGGTGTTCGGAGCTGTCCAGGTCAGCCATGCCACTCACACTTTCAGGCTGAAGGGTGCCCTCCACAAGATCCTCCAGGGGCTTTGGGTCTGTTGCTGTGGACGTCCCACCAAGGGTCTTTTTGGCCTCAGCCAATCTTGTAGCCACCCTTTCCTTTGACCTTTGCCACATGTCGTACCACCTTTTTCTGAAGTCTTCGACTGAGCGCTGTGTCACGCCAATTGTATTTACTTTCTTCTGGATGTCAGTCCATATTTTTAGTTTATGTGCCTCTGGCACACGTCGGGAACTTTTTCCAACCAGGACTTTTTTATGTATGAGGACCTCCAGCTCCCTTTCGCTAAATTTTTGTTTCCTCTTTCTGGGATTTTCTCCCTGCCGCTTCTCTGTCCCCTGGGACTAGATTTCTCCTGCTTTCAGTTGCTGAGCACAAATTTCCAACTCTCCTCACAGGCTCTCACTCAGCTTCTGACTCTCACTCAGCTGCTGGCAATCAGGTGCAGCATGGGCAGTCACACTTCCTGGTTGTGATGTCATCATTCTGCACCTGAATTGCAGATTCCCCGAATTGTGATTCCTTAATTGCGTTCTCGCAATTAAGGAATCGCAATTTGAGTAATCGCTATGTGACTCTGCGAATTTTAGGGAATTGCTATTTTTTTGCGATATTCTACCTACATCGGAATTTGCGATTCTCAAAATGTGATTCACGGAAAATCGCAATTTTAGAATCGCAAATTCATTTTTACTGACATATGGCCCATAGTCTTTTACCCTGTGACAGCAGCCTCCGGACAGACCTCCAACCTGTGGATTCAGCAGAACTTGTAATCAATCATTGTGTAGGCTCGCCCATCTTGTTGTGCAGATGTAAATTCGTACTGGCAGGGGTCCATGTCCTTCAGTGGCAGTTGAGCTCGATAAACCAATCTCTCTTGGCTGGCTCGTCAAAATGTTGCTCAGATTTGAATTTACCTTGAAAAATGAAAAAACAAAAGGCGCTTGGTAAAACAGTAACAAGTTGCTTAAATTATATGCAGGTCCTGGGAGAGCAGCAATAGACGATGGTCTGGATACTGTTTCGATGAATATGGGTTTTGGCCAGCATTATATACAGGTCTTGAAGTACAATAAACCGATTACTCATTCTTGTAGAGCATATAAATCTGGGGATAGTCATAAACCATAAATCCAACTGTCTGATAAGGGCCACAGGTGGCTCTTGACTTTGTGGAAACCTAATGTGTATGTGTCCAAATGTCTGGCATGGGGAGTGCGTGATCACTGTGTGCAGTGTGCATGCTGTGTTCTGATTGAATGAGTGTTCCTAACTACATGTGGCATCTGACTTTTTTGTATTTTGGGATCACGCACTCCTTTGCCCAAATTTGTTTTATTGGGCTCAACATCCTTGGACCTTTTGTGGTGTAGGTGCCTATCTGTGGGATTGATCTGGGTTTTCCCTGTTTGCTCGTTTGTCTTCGGGCTCAGTGTAACCTCATCTGTGTCCTACCAATCAGTAGGCTTCGGTTTGGGTAGCAGGGCCTGTCTGAAAATGTATATCTGACCCTGGGTTAATGGGGAGGTCAACTTGGGTGGATTCAACTGCAATGACACAAGTTTGTTAATATGTTTACATATAACATGGTGGTCATTGATATTGCATTTACTGACATTCTCATTATTGTGTGTATATTTGCCATGGTATACATCAACATTGTACCAGTTTCAACATTTTTATGCGTATGTATATTATGGCGTACATTGACATTGCATCTGCCAATATTAACAAGTGCACCATAATTAGATTTACCTGAGGTCAAAGTGGTGAACGAGGCCATGACGTAAGTCTAGGGGCCCTCTTTGACTGGACATGCTTGAAAAAGAAAAGGCGTAATAAGGGAGCAACCGCAGGAACCTCACTATTATTACCATAATCATGGGAAGTACCCTGTATTAGTTGGATGGCCCCCCACCATTAAATCTACGCTATGGGGGCATGCATTTCGTTATCCCCCGAAATCTTAAGACCATCACTAAAAATTAACGCATTTTATCTCAGGACTTAATTTTTAGGTCCACTTATGTGTTATTGTTTGTCTTCTTTCTCCACACAGGTTTTTGGTTCATTCCTGCAAATCGCAGTGGATAACTACGAAGACTGTCCGGTGAATTATCACATAAGATATATATTCTTTACACGTAGAGCCTCACGGGAGGGTACGCCTTAGCGCGCGCAAACCACCGGAGGACTTTTTGGTAGGTCCTGATGAATGCTGAGCAAATTGCAACGAAAGCAGCAGAAACATGTTGACCATTTTTGATATCTAACAGGACTCCGGTTCCTTGATTCAGAACCTTGGCCGTCCGTTCACTCTGGTTTTAATCCAATGCAGGTTGGCCATTATTAAAGGTTTTTGTAAAGGCTACAACCTTTGCATTTTTTAACATTTTGCACACTAAGTTATAGTCACATTCTAATTTGGACACTGTTACACTCATCACATCCCGCTCCGCTGTAATCAAGTGTTGTAGCACGCTGGGGGGACATTCGGTCACCCCAGCGGGGACCCAATGATGAAGCATGTCACCAACTAGCGGTGAGTGAGGGTCCTTCAAAAAAGAAAGGATTTTTCCCTTTACGATATACTTGGGAGATCATTTCACTCAGGAGGTATCCTCCTACGAGGGGACCTCTTTGGGTACTCACAGGGAGATAGAAAGAAAATACTTCGTGCATGTGCTTGTGGGTGTATGGAGGATGTTCCATACATGCAACCACATGCACAGTATGGAGTTAAGAAATAGACATCACAATATAATTTTTGGAGCACTATTTAATTTTCCACTTAGTCACTCCTCTGTTGTTGCTTACAAATTTGACTGGGGTACAGGAGTGCCGACACTCCTGTACCCCAGTCAAATTTGCTAAAAATGAAAGAAAAAACTCACTTATGGGGCCCTCTTTGTAATTATTGATTATGTAGGAAAGGTATATAGTAGTCATCGTTTGACTAGTCATGCAAGAAAAAGGAAAATCCTAATAAGGGAGCAACCGCAGGAGCCTGAGTTTTATTATCAATCGTCTAGACAAATATATAAGTCCCTGTCTCCATAGAAACGATTACAAAATGTCCCCATGCATGGAGATCATGGCGCAAAAACATGCAAGTTATCATACTTAAATCTTCATGGGTAAGAATTATAAGTGGGGAGAGTGGCGGCCTTGTATTATGCACTGTGTTCATTCGTAATTCATTTGACACAACACTGCGCACCAAGGGTCTGGCTTTTTAGTAATGTATTTATTGTGTTTATTAATTTTTACAACATTGTCACATGTTTATTCTGGGAGAATGGAGAGTTAGTTGTCTTTTCTTGAGATCTATCTGGATTGCTACTTAAGAATGGTGCCCATTTCCCACCATTCTCAAAATCACTAAAATGCAAGCATACCTTTGCTTTTTTGTTGCCTTGGCATAGGCTGGTTTAGTCTTTAGTTTGATATGCTTGTCACCCGAGGAGCTGTAATTTCTGGGAAATTATATCAGCATGCTTTAGATTCACACGACTCCGACCCCATCCCTCATTCCTTCTCAATATTTGAGATCTGCACTGACTTAGTTGGACATTTAAACATGGCGCATGTCCTCGCGATTTTGTTTAATGAGCAAGTGCAATTTCCAGCCCATTAGCGGATTCAGACATACAGTATGTCAGGTGTATGGTATTCCAGGAGTGCAGTGTATTTTTGCACACGGTGTTAAACTTACAAGTATTGTGTCCCACTTTTCTGATTGGGCTGTTTGGCTTACTACAATTTCTTTTCAGTCCTACATATAATTACAATTGTATGAAAGTGTCTATGTTTTTAGGGTCTCATGTGCCACTTCTGGTGAGACTCACAACCTTGATCAACACTTTTGATGAGAGAACCCTAAAAGCTACTTTTCCAGAGATTGTTAGAAACATCTTGACGTTGCTACGATTTAATCAGATAGTTACCTTCTACAACACATAAATAATTATCTAAGGTAGCTTCATGTATTTTTTGTATGGTCCTCATCCCAAGTCCTACCAGCAATAGCGCATTTATTTTACCTCTAAAAATACATTCAAATTGTAAAAATCATTTTCTCAAGTGTTACAGGTTTATTATTCTTAGAGCACATTCTAACTTTGACCTTTGCTCTACGTTGTAAGCGCTGTCACCTGATGGTTGAGAACCTGTAGGTCGCTTGCCAAAGACCATCAACTCTTCATTGGAAATAATATATACAACTTTGGGTGATGTTAATGTTTTATATTAGTTTTGGGATTTTCCATTACACTTTTTGCGATACACTCAGTTAATCACACAGAATAATGCAGCATAATGACAAATTTACTATAAGAAACTAAATTAGTATTTTCTTCTTTTATATTTTATGATGTGATGGATCCCCAGGGAAATAGTGCTCATTTGCATACACTGATTTAAGGGTAGCTTCTGAATACCCAGGTACTTGGATGTATTGTAATGTACATTGGGCTCACTTTGAACAAAACATAGATTCACATAGATATAGTGCTGATATAGAAATACATTGACTATACAAGTATTGCACGGTGAATATAGGTGTTTAACGTATATTTATTGTACACTATTTTACTTTGCCTGTTCCATTTACTGCATTTGATATGAATGTGATATTCAATCAATCAATATAAACTTTATTCGTTTTTTTTGAAGTATAAAACCATAAAAGAGGACAAAAATAAAAATAATAAAGTATTCAGAATAGCAGCACAATTTATCATCAGTAGTCCAATGATCCACTGTAACATGATAGCCATAAAACCGAGTGACACAACCATGTGGTGTTATAAAGTTGTGGAAGATCAGCACCATTAAACATTGTAAAACGACGTTATACCATATATCTGATTGTTTTGTGACATCAAATTACAATTCATACATCAGCAA
Organism: Lissotriton vulgaris; assembly: GCF_964263255.1. Taxonomy (NCBI): domain Eukaryota; kingdom Metazoa; phylum Chordata; class Amphibia; order Caudata; family Salamandridae; genus Lissotriton; species Lissotriton vulgaris. Next base: position 1,618,456,980 of record NC_141694.1, read on the forward strand.
TTTTTCCCTTTAGATCAGTTCCCTCAATAAAAGAGTCCTATTTTATAAAATGAATAAAACTAAAAGATGGTAACCATAAACCCAGAACACACAACACTTTTTTAATCACGACAAGTCCTGGACTTCACCACAGATTTCAAATAACACACAACGAAGAAAATACAATCATCCTTAAGCAGTTATAGATACAGGAGAGCTGTGCGGCCTTTGCAAAATTCAGCTTCTTTAAAATAGGGACTAAAAAAAGACTTCCTCGGAACCTCGTAAAATTTACAAAATAATTTAGCAGGTGCTGTGGAGACTCACCGTCGCAGCCACAGAATGCAAGCTGCTGGCCTTTACTGCACCCTCTGGGGAAGGCAAGCAGGAGGTGAAAGAGGTCCAAGCGAAACCTTGGCAGTAAAAATCGTTCATAGACATATAAAAGCCCCAGGAGATACGGCTCAACTAATGGGGTCATCTTAAGCATTACAAATTTGCGAATGCTTGGTTTCCGCAGCTCTAGCTCTTCCCTTTCCAATTTTCTTAAACTAATGAAGGACTCCCTTATTATTCTCAAGTACTTCTTGGTTATTGAGTCAGGGTTAGTAAAGAGTTCAGCTTGTCCCAGTTTTTCAAAGCTGCTCTTAATGTATCTAAACCAAGGTATATTAGTTGCATGATCCAGGGACATACAATCTTTTAGAATCAAATGACAACGGCCCTAGTTTAACCAAGTTTTCAGCCAGAAAATCAAGGGTCTGAGTGCCAAAGTATCGCCTAGATGAGGTACCCCCAGTTCCTCGTGTACCACCAGGTTGGGGGTGCCCTGGGGTACAACTAATAAGCACTGTAGAAATGAATTCTTGGCTACCTGAAAGACGTCTTAGTTCACTCCCATAGGCGGCTGTGGCTACACTTCTGTCACTACCCTGAATTGAACACTCTTTTTCGGGCGTATACCTACTTCCATAACAAAAGATTTTGAAATATTGATGGTTATGTCACGTTCCAACATAAAATCAGAGAAAGCCCCCTAGCAGTCGTGGAAATAAGATTTCTAGAGAGAGAGTACCCCACTATCACCAGGGAACAGGGTACAGTGACAATCAGTCAGAGGGAAATCCCTGGGTGCACACTTAAGTATGGACTTATTCTAAAACCATACCTAACTAACCAGGCATTCAACCGTCAGATTTAGGGAATTACACAAAAAGAATGTTAAATTTCCACACTAAAATTCGAACGTTCACAGTCTTTTTAATTAAAACATAAGATAATTTACAAACAAATTAGCAAATTAAAATTTCAAAGAGCGATCTTTGAAAAGGTTTTCTAAAAAACATAAGTAATTATAACAATTTACTACAGTTCATTACATACATATACAAGAACAAGTCAAATATTAAATATCACATTCATGTACGATAAAAAAGATTTTTATAAGCACAAATTACATTAAATCACAATAAAAAACATTGACAACCCCCTGTAGTGTGGCTAGCTGGTGTCTTTACCACTCCTAATTTATTGGATCCAAAGGTCATTAATTGATCAAAGAGTGACATCCAACAGTACCACTTATGCGTGCGTATCAGTTGTTCACTAGACCTTATTTGGATTCTACATGAAAAATGCGTCGACGCGTTTCGGTGCGAGGAACATTAGATACTGTGGCACCTTCCTCAGGACTGCCGTTTCTTTGGGGTCACCGGCTTCCAATCGTATTGCTTGACACCCTATCATCTGGGTTTAAGGCTGGGCACAACTTCAGATGTAGATTCTTGTTGCCAGACCTGGTTTCTGGGTTAGGTGGTACTTTTTCCTTTTTAATATAAAGGAAGTAGTTGGAGACCTCTGATCTTCCTAGTTTGTGGGTAGTGGCTCCTCGGAGTTCCTTAGGCCCACTCTATCGGAGTCTCTGAGCAAGTCTCATGTACGTGGATGGACGACCTCTTCAATCTTTGTATTGATGTGTAGGGGAGCTTCCACTTTTCTTGGTAGGTGTAGGTATTTATCTCAAAAAATTTAAAACCAAATCTTGAACGGGCATATGTCAGCGCGATTCACTCCGTGAACTGGATATGTTCGTTTTGAATCGTGGGTAGCGCGTCTGCCTCGTTCTCTCATCGTAGAGAATGAGGCAGACGCGCTGACATATGCCCGTTCAAGATTTGGTTTTAAATTTTTTGAGATAAATACCTACACTGACCAAGAAAAGTGGAAGCTCCCCTACACATCAATACAAAGATTGGAGAGGTCGTCCATCCACGTACATGAGACTTGCTCAGAGACTCCGATAGAGTGGGCCTAAGGAACTCCGAGGAGCCACTACCCACAAACTAGGAAGATCAGAGGTCTCCAACTACTTCCTTTATATTAAAAAGGAAAAAGTACCACCTAACCCAGAAACCAGGTCTGGCAACAAGAATCTACATCTGAAGTTGTGCCCAGCCTTAAACCCAGATGATAGGGTGTCAAGCAATACGATTGGAAGCCCGTGACCCCAAAGAAACGGCAGTCCTGAGGAAGGTGCCACAGTATCTAATGTTCCTCGCACCGAAACGCGTCGACGCATTTTTCATGTAGAATCCAAATAAGGTCTAGTGAACAACTGATACGCACGCATAAGTGGTACTGTTGGATGTCACTCTTTGATCAATTAATGACCTTTGGATCCAAAAAATTAGGAGTGGTAAAGACACCAGCTAGCCACACTACAGGGGGTTGTCAATGTTTTTTATTGTGATTTAATGTAATTTGTGCTTATAAAAATCTTTTTTATCGTACATGAATGTGATGTTTAATATTTGACTTGTTCTTGTATATGTATGTAATGAACTGTAGTAAATTGTTATGATTACTTATGTTTTTTAGAAAACCTTTTCAAAGATCGCTCTTTGAAATTTTAATTTGCTAATTTGTTTGTAAATTATCTTATGTTTTAATTAAAAAGACTGTGAACGTTCGAATTTTAGTGTGGAAATTTAAAATTCTTTTTGTGTAATTCCCTAAATCTGACGGTTGAATGCCTGGTTAGTTAGGTATGGTTTTAGAATAAGTCCATACTTACGTGTGCACCCAGGGATTTCCCTCTGACTGGTCGTGGAAATAAGGACGGCATCGTCTGCATAGAGTAAAACAGGGAGGCCTCGATGGCCTGCGCTGGGATAATCTACTGTGGCTCATAAAAGAGCTTTATCCAGGTCATTAATGTATAGGTGGAACAAAAAAGGCGCCAAGATGCACCCCTGGGGTACACCTCTTTGAATGTCAAAGTTCCCGGGACACCCGGAGCCCGTTTGAAAATCCAATGTTAGCGTTAGTTTCCTGGTAAAGGTCCGCCAAAAAATGGATGGCAGAAGCATCAGCCTCAATATCCTTCATCGACTGCCACAATTTTGCCCTATTCACTCGATTAAACGTGGAGGACAAGTCCATGAAGGCTAGATAAATAGTGCTGGATCGCGCCACACAGTACTTGTTAAGTATCAGATTTAGGTTAAGAAATTGGGTGATGGTTGACCGACCCGGAGGGAAGCCATATTGTACCTCTGAGAATATCTCATGTTCCTCTGTCCAGGTGGTCAATCTATCAAGTAGCACACGACCCAGCACCTTGACTACTGAGTCCAACAGCGAGGTGAGCCTGTAACATTGTGTACTACCTCGGTCACCATTTTTAAAAATCGGCACCATTGTAGAAATGGCCCAGGACTCCGGGCATCCTTTCGTGGCTGCTGCATTAATAACTGCTGGAAGCACAGGAGCCCAAAAGGATACATCTCTTTTAAAGAGGTCCGGGGGGATACCATCAGGCCCCGGCGCTTTGTTACTTATTAAGACAATAATGCCCTCCACGACCTCCTCCAGTTCGAGGGTTAACACTGGTGCATCTATCCTTTGACCATGCTGACATGGTTGCTCTAACGGACTTTCAAACATGGTTTGGAAGTGGAGCACCCATTCATCTTCGATAATATCAGCACCCAAGTCCCCCCCTTCAGCATGAACTAGGAAGGGTCTATTAATAATGCTCCAGTACCTGGAGCTATTCTTCAGGGTACTAGCTTCTGACAACTCCCTCCGTGCTTCATCCTTCAAAATAGATTTACGTTTAGCTAACTTCAGTTTATAATCTTTGTAGCATGCTCTAACCAATACCTGGTTCCTGGGGCTCTCATCAAGGGCCTCCCGCAGTTTTCTTGAAGCCAGCGAGCAGGACGAATCAAACCATTTTGGAGTAAAAACTGTGCTGCATGCCAGAGCACTCAAATATTCTCCTACTCTAAGGGAGATGGTGTTAAAAGCACTCAATACCCTTTCCGGGGAAGTACCTAACGAGGTACATAGTGCACATTCACTGGCACAGGTTTATTTTACTGATTTATAAAGACTCTTGGAAGAGATCTGTGTCCAGCATAACCTTCTCTTCCCGTTGGTCGATATTATGACCCCCTTTGGTTCAACTCATAGTTGGGTTGTCAATAAGGGGCCTCCTAGTTTAACACAGAGGGGGTTATGGTCACTGAAAGCACTGTCCTCAATTATAAAAACTTGAAACAAAGATTGTAAGAGTGAAGAAACTAGAATGAAATCGATAAATGTGCCTCTACACCTCCCTTTAAAGGAGAGGACGGTGGCCACGCTCAACAGATCACCCAAGGACATGAGAGATATCAGGTTAAATTCATGTAGGAGGCCATTCAGAACATCCCCCTGAACAAAATGTTCGAAATGAACCCCCGCTACCCTTGGACATCCCAGGTCGGCTAAACGTGTAGTCCCAGAGTCCCCAGATGGATGTATATTAACATCCCCCATAACCATAAGGTTGTGCAGATCTGCTACGTAATGTTGTCTTATAAAAGTTCCTAACAATGTAATATTACATCCATCACTAGAGTATAATGTTGTATTATGGAAGTTTATAAAAACTGTGACCCCGCGTTGGGGGGTATGTTAACAATGTAATATCCTGGAACATTGCTGGTTTGACGAACAAGTTTTCTGATCCTATGTGGGTCGCCTATGTGAAACAATTTACTGTTATATGTTTCCAAGAAACATGGCTATTGGACCACAGCTTATTTTTGGAGAGCTACAAGTTTTTTTTTTCACTGCATAGTATAATCGGTGCATTGCATAGTATAATCATGTAGTCATACTGTTCCCAACAATAAGGATACTATTCTAAATGTTGGTGCTGAGTCATACTATTTTTACTATGTGAATATGACCTTTGTTACAATTGTAAAATGATCCTGGAACATTTTTCCATATATTAAGAAACTGATAGAACACAATATTCTTTTTGGAAAAATACTTGATTGCATGAATTCAATTTTAGGAAGGAAACATGACAGCTGTCTTGTAATATTATGTAAGTACACTGGGGGTTACCCTTAGGTTTAACTTGTATCAGTAACTACCGATACTGTAAGCGCTAGTGATATTTATGAAATACATTTTGAAAGTATGCAAGTTCTTCAGAATAAATTGTTTTATATTTACCTACACGTAGGAACTATGAACAGCTTTAATTTCTAAGGATTGCACTTTCATTTAAGCAAGTTATTTGTAGAAGTATGTTATAGTTAAGTAAGTGATCTGTAGGTAACTGTGCACATATACATCAGTTGCGTCCACTTTTAAAAAAATACTTTGGGTTTCTGAGTATTCCATATCTTTTCTTGATAGAATGTGTTTTCGTAATTTATTAATATGTTTTCTTGTTTTTGAAATATGTTCAGCGTCTATCGAAGTAGCACATTAATTTATTTCAATCAAACTAAAAGTACCAAATATAATTCAAAACAGAATGAGCACAATATAATCCCTCACTCCCTAAAAAGTCTGGAAGCTGTCCTGCCCTGATTTGCAACTTTTTGTAGTTCACAAAGTTTTCTTGCTTAAGCATGGAATCCTCTGGCAGGCGCAGGTTTTCATGAGCACTCTGAAAAATGTATGTGAATATCTTTTTCTCAAGCAAAAATATACACTAACATCTTTTGTATGAGACATGACAGCACAAGTGAAACTTCAGTTTTCCGTTTTGTTCTCAATGGGGAAATATTTTCCATTTTGGAGTACTCCTTTCCTTGCACCAATTTTATGGATATTCTCTTCCCCTCACCACCCTCTCACCCCCTCCCCCCAAAAGGGGATGTTCTCCTAAGGGACAATATTTTTATCTGTGGCGAAACATAGAAGCATATCCTTCCACACTTCCATGAACTTTGCTGATGCTCACTTTCAATTGCTATGATGGCAAATAATTTACTTCTAACGTGCCACGAGCATATTAGTTTTGTCATGCTTTCTAGGGTCAGAAGGAGGTTAGAGACCAGTTTGTGAATAACAAACATTTAAGGAGCGTGAAACACAGAAGCAAGCAGACTTACCAAAGTAGTCGTTAAGAAAATAGCCCCAAACATCCTAGTCACGTTTTTAGTTGCTTCCTAAATCTAAGTAGGTCATATTTATGGTGCAGGAAGAAGCGAAGCAAATTCGATTTAAATACTATTGTGATTGAAAAAGACCTACCCAATGTCACATATGGCCTTCAATTGGTTCTTTGGAACCTTCAAGAAATGCTTGTCCTTTGATCCTTACACCTGGGTGAGCACCAGCTGAATTTAGCATGTTAGCATGGATCTAGAACCCCCCCCCCCCCACCCCCTTTGCTAAACAAAGCTGCCATGGGCATCAAGCACACAGCTTTGAAAAATATCCACCCTTTCACTGGCAGCCAGCATAAAGAGACAACAGCTGAAGATATATGCTCCTTGCGATGTACACCAAGTGCAGCTAGTGGTAAAATTCTGGACTAATTGTAGCTTGTGCATCAGATGAGCTGAAAAATAAAGCAGTGCTGGCGTTAGGGCTCCGAGCTTGGTGGGCACTGTGTTTACGGGTTTAAAACCACCCGCTTTAGAGTTCCTTGCGTGGCGAGCAATTTTTAGGCAACAAGTAGAGTAGGTTGGAGTAGGTGACCACATTACACTGACCTCGTTAGCGCTAGTCGCGCTTTTTGCCTGCTTAATAGAATTTTTAAATTCCCGTTTTGTATTTAATTTTAAATTTTGTTCTTTGTACCTTGTTCTTAATTGTAGCGCCCCCCCTGGCCTCATTTCTTGCACCTTAAAACCCCCCCTGGGGACCATCACCACTGCCTTTGGCGGGTCCGGGATCACGGGGTACCGGGGACTAATCGGAGCGCCATCTTGGATCGGGCTGGGGCACTCTCGCGCATACTCGCGAGATTTCGGCCTGCAGAGCCTATTTCAGGCAGCGAGTGACGGTAGGTCAGCCTGGAGTAGGTGACCACATTACACCGACCTCGTTAGCGCTAGTCGCGCTTTTTGCCTGCTTAATAGAATTTTTAAATTCCCGTTTTGTAATAAAATTTAACTTTTGTTCTTTGTACCTTGTTCTTAATTGTAGCGCCCCCCCTGGCCTCATTTCTTGCACCTTAAAACCCCCCCTGGGGACCATCACCACTGCCTTTGGCGGGTCCGGGATCACGGGGTACCGGGGACTAATCGGAGCGCCATCTTGGATCGGGCTGGGGCCCTCTCGCGCATTCTCGCGAGATTTCGGCCTGCAGAGCCTATTTTCAGCCTTCTATCGGGCGCGCAGCGGTGACGCGCAGCGGGAGCGCCTTCATCGCGCCAGAGTCCAGCCAGAGTCCTGCCCGTCTGCGCTCGTCAGCGCTAAGGCAGGGCTAGGGCAGGGGACTCTGGCTCCCTCAGGATGTTATCTGCTGCGAGCTTGCGTTCATTGCGACACGAGGTAAGAGACTGCCAGCATGGCACCCTGGATCCTCTCAGTGGGCCTTTTCACTGCCCCACCTGCCTTTTCAAACTCCCTAAGCCGCAGCCCATTTTAAGTCTTCAATGTAGACCGCCCCGTGCTCACAAGCCCGACTCTGTCTTAGGCGGAACTACCCAAACTACCCTCAAAATCTGTCATCTGAATGTCAGATCTCTGACCTGTCACCACCAAGAAGTACATTCGTTGATTACTGATGAAAAACCGGATATCTTTTTCTTCGCTGAAACCTGGCTGCATGATCAATCCATGGCGATTATCAATCTAGCCCTCCCTGCAGGCTACACCATGTACTCTCACCACCGGACCGCCAGAGGCGGAGGCATCGCAGCGGCTGTTAAATCCTGTTATCCTTGCGCCTGTAAACCTACCACCATAGTAGGGTGTGAGAGCGCACATTTTAACATCACTGTGAGCCCCCACTTTACCTTTTCGGGATTACTAATCTATAGGCCGCCCGGTCCTGAGGGCGCCTTCCGCCACAGCCTGCCGGAGGTAGTCGCCTCACTAGTTATGAAAACTGTTAATTTCACGATCATTGGCGACCTTAATCTGCACATGGAAGCTCCTCTCTCCAACTCGGTCCACTGCTTGTTGGCGGATCTTGAAGCATTCCAACTTAGCCAACTGGTACTATCTCCGACCCATATAGGTGGACACTTGTTAGACCCTTTCGTGACGAATCTTACCACCAATATCTCAGTGCTCCAACCTAGACCCATGGCCTGGACCGATCATTATTTGATCGAAGCTCACATTTTCACTTCTATTCCTCCCCCCAGAAATAATGCTCCTGACATTCTCAAACGCCCTTGGAGAAATTTAGATCTTGAGCATTTTCACCAGTTATTGATGAAACATCATCCCCAACCACCTATAGAAGTTTCTCTTGGGTATGACAATTTTTGTGAATCGTTAAATCACTCATTAGATACCCTTATACCGGCCAGGTGGAGTCAGACTAGATCGAGTCCCTCTAGTCCTTGGTATGACGAATCCCTCAAAAAGCTCAAATCTTCCTGCAAAAAAGCAGAACGTGCATGGCGCAAAAACTATGATGCTGACCTTAAGTCAGCCTATAGGGCCTGCACCAGAGTCTACCATCGGGCCATCTGTTCAGCTAGGGCTGCTTTCTATTCTCTGGAGATTAAGAACAGCCCCAATTCCACCAAGGCTATCTTCAGGGTATGCAATGACCTCACAAGCAAAAAGACCGACACCACTACTCTTGAAGCCTCATTGGCTCATTGTGAGGATTTGTCCTCGTTTTTTGTTGAAAAGGTGGAAGCTATTTATAGGTCATTCTCTCATCCCCTATCAGGGAGAATATCATTGCAGCTACGGTTGCTAAGCCACTGCTTATCATCCCTAGTCCTACTCTGGAGGAGTTTAAAGCTTTGACGACTAAAGTCAAATCCGGCTCCCCGGATGATCCTATGAGACCCATTCAATTCCGGGAACTCGCCCAGTGTTGCTACCCTGCAATGCATAGTTTGATGGATCTGTCCTTTACTACCGGCAGTGTTCCTAGGGCATGGAAGCAGGCGACTGTCATTCCTATTCTCAAAAAGCCTGCCCTTGACCCTATCAAATCTGAACACTATCGGCCTATCTCCCTTCTTCCCTGGCTCGCTAAATTAGCAGAATCTCATGCTAATCATATTTTATCTTCCCATCTGCAAGAAGCTAATATTCTGGATAATTCCCAGAATGGGTTTCGTGCGGGCCATAGCACCGAGACAGCGCTCTTGGTCATGGTGGAACATATCAGGAGGATGTTGGACCAGGGTCAGACGGCGGCACTGATCCTATTGGATCTTAGTGCCGCCTTTGATACGGTCTCCCACCAGATCCTCCTACACCGTCTCATGGAGGCCGGAGTTGGAGAGTTAGCACTTGAATGGTTCCGATCCTTTCTCGCGGATAGAACCTTCAAAGTATCCACTCCTCCCTTTGTCTCGGCCCCTCGTTCCATCCATCAGGGTGTCCCGCAGGGATCGGCCCTCAGCCCTACCCTTTTTAATTTATATTTTCAGCCACTGGCGGAGGTAGCCCATAGCTTTGGTCTCACCATGGTGTCATACGCCGATGACACACAGCTGGCGGTGGCACTCAATGGTGATTCCAACATGGATGCCCCTACCTTTCAGTCAGCCCTCAAAGCTGTGGCAGGCTGGATGGCCAACAACCGACTCCAACTTAATGCCTCTAAGACCGAGGTCATTATTTTTGGTAGGGAAAGCGGACTCTGGGGAGATCAGTGGTGGCCATCTGAATTGGGCTCTGTTCCCACCCCCGTGGCCGAAGTCAGAAATCTTGGGGTATGGCTCGACGACAAACTCTCCTTCACATCCCATACTAAGCGTGTAGCTGGTACTTGTTTTGGTGCCCTGCAGTGCCTCCGACCCATCTTCAAGTTTTTTGACGCGGATACCAGACAGATCATAGTCCAAGCTCTGGTTCTTACCAGGTTGGACTATGCCAGCTCCTTGCTTTTGGGTGTGAATCAGGCAGAATTCGCTCGTCTTCAGAGGGTGCAAAACGCGGCCGCCAGGATGCTGGTCGGCCTTCCAAAGTTTGTGTCTGCCCGCCGCATTATCCAAGACCTCCACTGGTTGCCTGTGGGGCAAAGAATTAAGTTTAAAGCTCTTTGCTTAACTTTTAAAATTCTTAAGTCTGCCTCCCCTCCTATCCTATCGCAGACAATTCAGCACTATGTTCCTTCCAGAGCCCTCCGTTCCTCAGGTTCAAATCTTGCCACTGCGCCACGCTTTAAAAGAGCAAGAATGGGCGGTCGCTCTTTTTCAGTGATGGCGGCAGCACTTTGGAATTCTTTACCTGCCACTCTCCGTTCCATTCCCGATCTGCTCCCTTTTAGGAAGGCTCTGAAAACCTTCTTATTTTCTTCAGTTTAGCTTTCTTGCCTGGTTTACTTCTGCTGTGTTGTGTTTTACCATCTCCGGAAAAGCGCCGGGACGCCTCTTGGCTGCGGCATCTGCGCGCTATACAAGCGAAAATAACATAACATAACATAACAATCAAAATATCATGATAACTCTGAGGATTAATCCTGAGTTTGTGCTTCTCCAGAACAAGCACTCTCAAAATATACTGTCTACCAGTATGGATGACATGTGACTCCTACACCTTGCAGTCCTCCTTGTCTTATGTATCATTTCCTATTGATTTATTTATACATGCAAGATTCCTTGACTCTGCATAATGTGTGTGTGTGATGTAAAGTGTTTTGACACCCTACAGTGGTATGAGTAGTGCTATAAAACAGATGAAATACTTGTGAGAGCGGGGCTGTGGAGTGATGAGGGGCACTTATGGAGGGTGGTACTGAGTAAATCCATGGAGAAGGAGGTTATTGGGGGGTGGGGGGTGCCAACAAAAGTTTTAGACCAGCCCCCACCCTAAAGCTGGCCTGAAATCAAGCACTGCAATAATTCAAAGAAGATACAAATACATTTAGGATTTCCACTTTATGGGCCGAGGGAAGAAAATGCTAAATGTGTTTCAACATGTGGAGTTGATAGAAACATAGTTTAACACTAAAGACATCTGATCTCACATTGTAAAAGCGGAGGCAATCTTTACTAACAGATTTTTCATCCTAAATTAATAAATGGAGTAGTTGTAGAACTAAAAACGATAATCAAGTAGGTCGTTCTCACAATAACGATAGCTTATAAAAGGCTAAACTCTTGTCTTCATTAAGTTTGAGATGGTTAGAATTCATTCATTGCTGTATAGGAGAGACAATCTTGAAGATGATGATGATAATAAGAATAACAATAATACAAATATTAATAATAAAAGTAATGATGTAAATGGAAAAGGAGTACATAATTACCAACTAGTTGTACAAGATGCGTTGTGAAGCATGAAAATGCAAGACTGGTCCTCACAGAAAGTACATTGTATCTCTCCACCCTCAGGTCTGTGACCTTGCATTGGTGCAGAATTTTGAACTGTATAATTTCACACAGTTTAAAGATGAAAGCCAAGAAACTGTCCAAAATTTCAGTTTTCCATAACCGCTTCTTGAAACCAACTGAGAATTCCTATGTCAGGCAATGCAGAGTCATTCCTGCATTTGCAATAGTGCCTGTTGTACACCTACCCATAGGGGAATGCTGTCATCTATGTTCAATGACCCATTTAAAACAAAGATTTTTCATAGGAATATGATTTTTCCGCATGCAGGCACCTATTCTCCTAAACCTCCATCACTTTTAGAGATCTTCATGGGATTATCTAATTCTCTTCTCAAGAGCAAACTTCTTATTTTTTCTAGCATTGGAAGGGGTCAAGTGGAGACTGTGGATATGCAGAACATCTTTGTGTGACTTAAATCCTTTTACCAATTCCAAAATAACGATTGTGAATTTCAAAATATGGTTTGTATTCATTAAATGGCTATTATCAGTGATATTCTAATATGGATTTGTAAATAGGGGCTGCAGTCGTTTCATTAAATAACGCATGAGTCAAATTAAAACCACAAAAAGTGCATAGCCACAAAAGCAGCACCCGGAACACACAGAAGTATTGGACTTCATATTTGGAATAGTTTAAAAGGTCTAGTAAAATAAGGGTGGAGCAATGTCAAAGTGGCACTTAAATGAAGAAGCAGAAAAGGCGGAGTCCACAAACAGAACGAAGACGAGGAAGTACCTCAGCCAGCACAGATTCACAACTTGTCTCTGTCTTCTGCCCTCTGGGGATAGACACTCAATTTAATTAAATAAAAGAGCCATGACTAATCAGATCCTCAAATGATTCTTTTGAATGGAACTGCAAATTATATTGTCAAGGTGAACAATTAATTACTCATCACAAAGCAGACTGGCATAGATGATTAAAAAAATGTTGCTTGGCAGACCTACATTTGAATTAAATATTCATCCCTAAATAAAACAAGCCCTTCCAAACAAAAGACACCTTATGATTGTAAAAAGATGAATAAATCCAGAAACTGTCAGCATCGTTACGAAACTTAGAAACTTAGAGAGATGCATGAGTTGCATAATTTACTCTTTCAACATGGCCAAAAGTAGGGCTACTGTGCATATCTATTAGTAACATAAACATTCCCGACACTTAAGAGACATTGCGCCTAATACCGTGTACACTGCAATATCCCACCACAGCCATATTAGATATACGATGCAATGTCCCTCTTTGCACCATGGCGCAAATTTAGGCAGGTGCGCAAGGCACAAACAGTGACAGTGTGCCCTATTACAATGAATGCGCTACCCCCAGGGGACAGCACATTTTGTGAAATACAGAGTGGCTGCTTCAAAATCCCATGTTCACAATGCAGGCAGCAACCTAACGCACTTTAAAGAAGTGTTAGAGATCACCCTGCAGGCTGGAGCAGTGAGTAACTCTACCTTCTTGCAGGGGGATGTCTCGGGGGTCTATGGGAACCCCTTTCACCTCTTGAAAGGGCTGCCCTCGCGGGAAACACTGCCAGTGCTCCACACTTTTGTGGCACACCACTTACTAAAGGCATTTTGACTTCTGCACTTGCATTGGTATTACAGCACAGATGCACAGGTAAAGTGATTCCCTTATTTGCATGGGGCCATGTCTACCATAGTGCCATAGTAAATAATGTATCAAACTATAAATCAGGCCCCTTGACTGCCATCAAGAGAATATATGACTTCCTCCATTCTGGGCTATGCCTGTAAGGTAGTGTGGTAATCTAGTTATGTACAAATTTTATGTTATGTGGGGCACTGGTTTGTGGTTACCACGCGTGTGAATCACAAAATCCAAGCAGTTTCACCTTCAGTTCTGAGATATGGGGAGCCAAGAAATCCTTTCGTGTTGGGCTAGCTTAACGACCACTTGCCTGCAGCACCGGGATCCTCAGGATGAGCACCATAGGGAGAAGGAAGAGGAGCGAGGACTCCAACTCCCAGCAGCCTCGACGCCACAGGCAGCAGAATCGAAATTTGCCTAGCTTACGTAACGGTAAGTTTCAATTCTATTAAGGACACGGAGGCGAGGATTATGCTTATATCTTCCTTCGCTTTATTCCTTAATAAAAAACACAGCAGCTCAGGAAAAAAAACGTTAAACACAATGCTCAAAGTAACAAAGAGCATACAATCATAAGCTTTCTAAGTCCCAAGAACTACAAGTCCCATGAGGTTAGCCCTGGCACTCCAAATGTAGTCCTTCCACTATGTCCGCTACCAGGTAGAAAGCCAGTCCTTCCTTGAACTTCCTCCTCTTTCTTCGCGCAGGTTACGCCTTCATTTCACTGATCCTGTTTGGCGCCATCGTTTCCTAGCAGAAAAACAATAGCGTAAACGAGGTGCTACAAGCAACCGACTGCATGCAACTGAGGAACATCATGAAACTGGCAAAACATAGCTATGAACTAGAACACTTTGTAAAACGCTTTACTTACAGTAATACGGGTGGGTACTGACCATGGAGAACTATTGGGTGGGATAATCCTCGCCTCCGTGTCCTTAATAGAATTGAAACTTACCGTTACGTAAGCTAGGCAAATTTTGATTCTATGTCAGGACCGGAGGCTTCGGATTACGCTAGTTCAAAGCTTACTCACAACCAGGGCCACTACTGGTTTAAAATAAACGTAGAATCCGAGGACCAATCTGCTGCTCGCATGAGATCCTCCAACTGAGCTCCCACTAAAAAAGCCTTAGAGGCCATTGCCCCCCTGGCCGAGTGAGCTCCAAAATGCTTCGTATCAATGCCTGCTTCTTGCATGACCCAACGCACCCACCTTGGAATAGTGGGGGAGGAGACTGCTTTGTGTGGTTTACGCAAGGCAATTAGTAATTGTCTTTCGCCCGCCGAGCGAATATCCAAAGTGACGTCTTCATAAGCTTTCAAGCAATGTACAACACACAATTTCGGGGTGTCCACAAAAGCCGGGTACGAGATGGACCGAGTCGCGGACTTCGTGCGACGCCCCACTGTGAAAGTAACCCCATCGGGGGAAAAGACACGCGCGGAAATGTCCAAGGCACGTACGTCTGACACACGCCTGCAAGAGACCAGGCATAGAAGCATGGCCAATTTAGCCGAAAGTTCCTTCAAAGACAAGTAACGATTAGCCGGCCAGGATAGAAACAAGTTCAAAACCATGTTGACATCCCAAAGAACTGAATACCTGGGCTCCGGAGGTAACGAAAGGCGGATACCTCGCAGGAGCCGACAAACAAAAGGGTGTTCCCCCACCGGGGAATTCTCTACAGGTTGGTGTCCCGCAGAAATTGCAGAACGCAAAGCATTGATCTTTCTATATGCCAGACCCTTAGATGCCAATTCAGCTAAGAAATTGAAAATTGGAACAAGGCCTGCGACCAGGGGATCCAAGCCCCTTCGAAGACGCCAGCGCATCCACCTAAGCCAAGCGGATTTGTATCGCTTCGTCGTGCTATCAGCAAAAGCTTTTGACAGGAGGCCCTCAGCCGATCCCGAAAGGCCCGGGAGCGACCAACGGCTCCGGAAAGCCTCCACGCCATGAGGCGGAGCGAACTCCTAGTGATAAGAGGATGCGGCTCCTGACTCGGATTCAGCAGGAGGTGAGGAAACTGGGGGAGTAGGATTGGAAAATCCCAAGAAAGTTCCAGAAGGACTGGAAACCAGACTTGAGATCTCCAAAGTGGAGTGATCAACACCAAGTCTGCTCCCTGACGGCGCACCTGGGCAGCCATTCGGACCACCATCGAGAACGGGGGGAAAGCAAAAGGCCGTTCCCGACTCCAATCCTGCAGGAAGGCGTCCGTGGCCTCCGCCAGAGGATCCGGCCTCCAACTGTAAAACCGCGGGAGCTGGTGATCCAGGCGGGATGCAAACAGATCCACCGTAAACGGACCCCACAGATCAGTGATCCATTGAAACACTCGGGGATCCAACATCCATTGGCTGGAATCCCGCAGATGCCTGGAAAGCCAGTCCGCCACTTGATTGACGTGGCCCGGCAAGTATTCCGCTGTCACCGAAATGTGACGGGAGAGACAATAATCCCAGAAAGTCTTTGCCAAATTCGCCAACGCTCGAGAGCCTGGACCTCCCAGATGGTTCACGTAGCGGACCGCCGAGACGTTGTCCATCTTCAGTAGGACGCAGGCTGTTACCGAATCCTTGGTCCAGCAACGCACCGCAAAGGACCCCGCTAGGAGCTCCAAACAGTTTATATGTAACTGTTGCTCGTTGGAAGACCAGACGCCGCCGGGCTCCCCAGCCCGTCCTGCTGGCGTCGGACTCGATGACCAAATCTGGGACCGATCCGAAGATCGCACGCCTATTCCACGCCTCCATGTGCGTAAGCCACCAAGACATTTCCTCTTTCACTTCTTCCGTAAGGGGCACCATCTGGTCGTAGGTCATGCCCCGTCGCAGATGTTGGGCCTTGAGGCGCTGAAGTGCTCTGTAGTGCAACGGCCCGGAAAGATCGCCTGGATGGAGGACGACAGGAGCCCCACCACCCTGGCTATTTGTCGCAACGACGTCCGATCCTTCACGATCGTCTGCGGCAACAAATGTCTGATCTTGGCGATTTTCCTGGAGGGGAGGCTGAACGCAGCCTTGACTGAGTCTATAACGAAACCCAGGAAGGTACATTTCTAAGTGGTGACCAGAGCTGACTTGGAGCCGTTGACAACGAACCCCAGCCGTTGCAAAAGCGAAACGGTTTGCCGAAGCTGCCCCGCCAAGACCACCGGACACTGGCCCATCAGAAGGATGTCGTCTAAGTACACTAACATCCGAATACCCTGACCTCACAGGTACTCCACTACTGGGTGCAACACCTTTGTCAAGCACTACGGGGCCGAGGAAAGCCCGAATGGAAGGGCGGTGAACTCGAACACTGCGTCCCTCCAGCAAAACTGAAGGAAACGACGGTGCGGAGGATGGATGGGAATCACCAAATAGGCATCCTTGAGGTCCAACCTCACCATCCAGTCTAGTGGGAGAAGCACATCTCGAAGGAGGTGGATCCCCTCCATCTTGAAATGCCGGTAGACCAACCACCCGTTGAATTCTCTGAGGTTGATCACCGGGCGTTTGCCCCCATCCGTTTTGTCCACCAGGAACACATTGCTGATGAAACCAGCGGGATGGCGCGTTGATCGACGGATGGCCCCCTTGCGCAGCAAGTCTTCGACCTCCCCGTCGATCAAGAGCGCGTCGGGTTCTGAAAACACAATCGGCCGTGGTAAACATTCCTGAAATGGTTGATCGTAGAACTCTATGTGAAAACCACGGACGGTTTGCAACACCCACGCGTCTGCAGTAAGCAACGCCCACTCCTCGTAAAAGGTCGCCAGTCTCCCACCTATGGGGACATGATCCAAAGAAAGGACACTCACCGTTGGGATTGTTGGGTCCTGGATTCCTGCGGAAACCTCTGCCGCCAAAGCGCTGTCCTCTTGTGGGATAGAAGTTGTTGAAGTTGGCAGAGGTCTGGTATTGCCCTCTGCCGGAGCCTTGACCTCTGTTATTGGCATTCTGCCCACGGCCAGTCGCGCGCGCCCTGCCGCGACCGGCCAGTCCAGAAAAACGCTGTTGAAAGACGCGTTTAATGCTGGACTGTGCCTTGTCCAACGAGGTAAACGTGGACACAAATTTACCTAACTCCCTGATGAAGGGTTCCCCAAAGAGGCCTCCCTGGGCCACCGCACCCGCTTCTGAAGAAGCCAAGTCTCACAATTTGGGGTCCAGCTTGATGAGCAGGGACCTCCTACGCTCGGTGGAAAGGGCGCAATTAGCATTTCCAAGGAAAATTATCACTCTCTGGGCCCAGTTAGACAAAACTTCAGGGGAAATAACGGTACCGTTGGCTTTGGCCTCCTCCGCCATGTCAAGAATCTTTGTGGTGGGCCCGACCGCGTCAAGCAGCTTATCCTGGCATGACCGACAGGAGCGGTCAATGCCTTTGCGTGGGTCTTTCATAAACTTTGCTAAGAAAGTGGCCATTTTCGCATCTAACTCAGGTGTCATGGCCCCCTTGCCCTCCAGAGAGGGCCTCGGACATCCACCCCACAGGCAACCCCTAGCTTCCTTTTCTAAGGGTTTGCGCAGGCGACCCGCCACGAACTTTGCCACGGTCTCACCCGGTGTCCAAGCCGCTGACCGCGGATGCACTATCTCATCCGGGTCCAACATGCCCGAAACATCCCGGGGTAAGTCCACGGTTGAGCCCGAGGGGCGCCAAGAGCGCTCAGACTCCCCGTCGTCGTCCGTGTCGGGGGAGGACAGCCCCGGAGACGGAGGAGCGGTCCCCGGGTCCAATGAAGGGTCAGGGCCCGACAGCGGCGCAGGAGGGGTAGAAGACGCTTTAGCCAAAAAAGCGACCCTTAGACGCTCGAATGCGTCTCTGTCTACCCCCTGTGCCCCCGACGGAGCTTCCTCCTTGCACAGCTTTTTGGGGGCTGGCGGACCCTCAGACAAGGGCCCCGGGAGGCTAGTAGGTCCTTGCAAATGGGCAGACGCCAATTTCTTGCACTCATCCACAATACGCGCTGAGAGGCGGTCCTCCATGGGCCCCACCACCTCAGTCACGCAGCGGTAGATTGAATTGTCAACCGCCTGATAAAACTCATCATCGTGGAGATGGGAGTGAGACTCCTCAAAATAGCCATCCTCCTCCATAATAGCCCTTATTAAAATAGCTAGGGAGGATCACAATGCTGCCTTACCCCACCGGGTGACTGAGGGCAAATATGGGCAGTCCCAAGGGCTGCAATTAAAGTTTGGGCCAAGGTAGCTGGCAATCAGGGCTGCACTGGGACCCCAAAACGTGCAGACCCTCCACAGGACTGGGTCCAAACCACCCCCACAGCGCGCTCACCACACTCCTAGATAACGCAGTGCAACCTCGCCTTTCGGCGTTCCTCACGGTCAATAGCCGCTATACAGACCCTCCAAGAGGGCATCACAGAGTTAATTGGGCAGAACTACAGACCCGGTAGAACCGGGCGTGAAGGGGTGGAGAGGGCAAGGCTCCGACGTTGGCTGACTCATCCGCGCTGAGGAACTAGCGAGACATTCGAGCGCCCTCTGGCGGGCGTCTCCTGCACCGCAACAACACTCAGGGAAAAAACCGCGAAAGGAGTGGAAAAACGCTCCCGCGGTCGGGGCTCTGTAAAGGAAACAACAAGGCAACGAGCCCCCAACAATCGCTAGAGCATCTACCTCTCTAAACAATCAACAGTAAATCGTACACTGGAAAAACAGAAAGAGCACTAAACTGGCTGCGTGAGCAGCGAAGAAAGAGGAGGAAGTTCAAGGAAGGACTGGCTTTCTACCTGGTAGCGGAGATAGTGGAAGGACTACATTTGGAGTGCCAGGGCTAACCTCATGGGACTTGTAGTTCTTGGGACTTAGAAAGCTTATGATTGTATGCTCTTTGTTACTTTGAGCATTGTGTTTAACGTTTTTTCCTGAGCTGCTGTGTTTTTTATTAAGGAATAAAGCGAAGGAAGATATAAGCATAACCCGAAGCCTCCGCTCCTGACATAGAATTGTGCCACGAGGCGCATAAATTGCCTCGCAGCCTCCCGCGGCGCAGGAGCCAAGAAATCCTTTTGTGTTGGGTCAGCTTAACGCCCACTTGTCTGCAGCACCGGGATCCTCAGCACGAGCACCACTGGAGAAGGGAAAGGAGCGAGGACTCCAACCCCCAGCAGCCTCAACGCCACAGCCACCAGAATAGCACCAGGAGGCACATAAATTACCTCGCAGCCTCCCGCGGCACGGGGCGCGCTCGTGCCAAGGGCGGGCCCGTCCTGCGTCCGTCATCGACAGGAAGAGGCAGGGCAGAGCCATTCCCTTTGGCTGTTATGAGTCGTGTTTCGGCAGTATCACTGGGTAAGCCTTTCACCTTCCTTCGTGCCCCCTTGTACTGTCATAGCACCCTGCCTCCCATACTGAGGAACTATTGCCCTCACAAGTTGCCCATACTGCGAACTGTCGAGTGTACTGACATTTTAATTAGTTAGGCAAACAGGCTGGTTATATCAATGTGGGGTGGTCCCGGGGTACCTAGTACCTTGTTTTAGCTCGTGACTTTTCAATCTTTAGTTGTTAAACTGAGAAGGTGCTACACGTCAGACGAGTGCCGTTGAGAATCAGTGTGGAGTGAGTTGGGGTGCTAGATTGGCAGCTGGCTACAAAAAAGGGAGGATGGCAGGCCCAGCTAGAGCCAAAACCACAAGTGCATCCTCACTGCCTCCAACATCAATAGACAAAATGTTACAGAGGACCATAGGGGTGGTAGACTCCGCTAACAGAAACGTGGCTATCACTCACCCCTGATTTATTTATTCCCCCATCTGATTTGATCACGCTGCCAAACATGGCCCAAACACAGACAGATGTGCAGCCCCTGCCACCTCCTTTGGTTGTTCCACTCAAGAAAGCAGTGCACAAGAGTAGAAACACCACGAGTATCCCCAAGAATGGGAAGCATAATCAAACATCCGATGTTGGTCTAAAAAGAAAGAAATTCTGTGAGGACAAGATAGTCATCACAGAGGGGGGCCCCAGATAGACTGCCAACAGCCAGCACCGATGCGACCTATTCGTCATTGGCTCTGAATCTAATGACAGATCTGCAGAGCAACCTGAGGCCCACCATTAGAGAAGAATTGCCCCCCTGACCAGTCGACTAGATAAATTGGAGAAAGTATTGGTAGCAGGGGAAGCTAGATTAACTGACTCACAAACTCACTCAACCAGCAAGTCTAGAAGAGGGATCATCACGGGCTGTCATGTGGACAGTGTGGGTCTTTCATTCCCACCTGGGTTGGAGATGCATCCTCATGAGGGTCCCTCTACAAGACACGAGACAGGGGATCAGAGTTTTCATATGCTCCAGAGAGGCGGGAGTGCTAGCCTTGAGCCCAGAGCTAAAAACAGGCCATCCCCTTCCAGGCAGCAAGATAACCTAGCACCTAAGCCCAAGTCACCAATAGAAAAGTGAGTAGGCAACCAGCTCAAGAATATAGTGAGAAGAGACATGCCTGTCCAAGTTCAAATCTGCCTAACATAAATCTCCCTCCTGACTGTTCCCCTTATGCGATTTAGAAAAGGGGGTGGTGATGAACAGAGTGTCTGAGTTAAACAGACCACTCTTACCCAGTCCAAAGATCAGGGCTTGATCCATCACCGTTATTTATCTCACTGCCCCATCCCAGCTCAGAACCTGGCTATATGCAAATCAGTCTGTCCCTGGCCCAGTGCATCATGGGAACAGGGCAGACTAAACTACCAAGCCAATTCTTCACCAGAAAGGAGACAAGCTACCGGGGACCGGTTTCTGGTATTTCAGCCTTCTTCGGCCCGGCTTGCTTGAATCCTGATGGAGCAGTGAGAAAGGGACTCATGTCTGAGTATACCCTGCCACACCTATAGTGGCCAAAAACGATTTAGAAAAGGGGGTGGTGATGAACAGAGTGTCTGAGTTAAACAGACCACTCTTACCCAGTCCAAAGATCAGGGCTTGATCCATCACCGTTATTTATCTCACTGCCCCATCCCAGCTCAGAACCTGGCTATATGCAAATCAGTCTGTCCCTGGCCCAGTGCATCATGGGAACAGGGCAGACTAAACTACCAAGCCAATTCTTCACCAGAAAGGAGACAAGCTACCGGGGACCGGTTTCTGGCATTTCAGCCTTCTTCGGCCCGGCTTGCTTGAATCCTGATGGAGCAGTGAGAAAGGGACTCATGTCTGAGTATACCCTGCCACACCTATAGTGGCCAAAAACGATTTAGAAAAGAGGGTGGTGATGAACAGAGTGTCTGAGTTAAACAGACCACTCTTACCCAGTCCAAAGATCAGGGCTTGATCCATCACCGTTATTTATCTCACTGCCCCATCCCAGCTCAGAACCTGGCTATATGCAAATCAGTCTGTCCCTGGCCCAGTGCATCATGGGAACAGGGCAGACTAAACTACCAAGCCAATTCTTCACCAGAAAGGAGACAAGCTACCGGGGACCGGTTTCTGGCATTTCAGCCTTCTTCGGCCCGGCTTGCTTGAATCCTGATGGAGCAGTGAGAAAGGGACTCATGTCTGAGTATACCCTGCCACAACTATAGTGGCCAAAAACGATTTAGAAAAGGGGGTGGTGATGAACAGAGTGTCTGAGTTAAACAGACCACTCTTACCCAGTCCAAAGATCAGGGCTTGATCCATCACCGTTATTTATCTCACTGCCCCATCCCAGCTCAGAACCTGGCTATATGCAAATCAGTCTGTCCCTGGCCCAGTGCATCATGGGAACAGGGCAGACTAAACTACCAAGCCAATTCTTCACCAGAAAGGAGACAAGCTACCGGGGACCGGTTTCTGGCATTTCAGCCTTCTTCGGCCCGGCTTGCTTGAATCGTGATGGAGCAGTGAGAAAGGGACTCATGTCTGAGTATACCCTGCCACACCTATAGTGGCCAAAAACGATTTAGAAAAGGGGGTGGTGATGAACAGAGTGTCTGAGTTAAACAGACCACTCTTACCCAGTCCAAAGATCAGGGCTTGATCCATCACCGTTATTTATCTCACTGCCCCATCCCAGCTCAGAACCTGGCTATATGCAAATCAGTCTGTCCCTGGCCCAGTGCATCATGGGAACAGGGCAGACTAAACTACCAAGCCAATTCTTCACCAGAAAGGAGACAAGCTACCGGGGACCGGTTTCTGGCATTTCAGCCTTCTTCGGCCCGGCTTGCTTGAATCCTGATGGAGCAGTGAGAAAGGGACTCATGTCTGAGTATACCCTGCCACACCTATAGTGGCCAAAAACGATTTAGATCTCTTGACTGGGTGAGAGCTTTCTGCTTAATTCAGAGACTCTGTCCCTCACCACCCCTTGTTGTAAATATTTTTGTCCACCCTAAGCGTGGAAGGGTATTCTCAGATGTGAGACCCTTGCTCATTGCACCATCAGGATTCAAGCAAACCGGGCCGAAGACGGCTGTAATGCCAGAAACCGGTCCCCGGGAGCTTGTTTCCTTCCCAGTGTAAGAATTGGCTTTTGTAGTTTGGTTTGCCCTGTTCCCATCATGCACTGGGACAGGAACAGACTAATTTGCATACAGCCAGGTTCTGAAACTGGGATGGTGCAGTGAGCTAAAAAACGGTGTTGGATCTAGCCCTGATCTCTTGACTGGGTGAGAGCTTTCTGCTTAATTCAGAGACTCTGTCCCTCACCACCCCTTGTTGTAAATATTTTTGTCCACCCTAAGCGTGGAAGGGTATTCTCAGGAGTGAGACCCTTGCTCATTGCACCATCAGGATTCAAGCAAACCGGGCCGAAGACGGCTGTAATGCCAGAAACCGGTCCCCGGGAGCTTGTTTCCTTCTCAGTGTAAGAATTGGCTTTTGTAGTTTGGTTTGCCCTGTTCCCATCATGCACTGGGACAGGAACAGACTAATTTGCATACAGCCAGGTTCTGAAACTGGGATGGTGCAGTGAGCTAAAAAACGGTGTTGGATCTAGCCCTGATCTCTTGACTGGGTGAGAGCTTTCTGCTTAATTCAGAGACTCTGTCCCTCACCACCCCTTGTTGTAAATATTTTTGTCCACCCTAAGCGTGGAAGGGTATTCTCAGATGTGAGACCCTTGCTCATTGCACCATCAGGATTCAAGCAAACCGGGCCGAAGACGGCTGTTATGCCAGAAACCGGTCCCCGGGAGCTTGTTTCCTTCCCAGTGTAAGAATTGGCTTTTGTAGTTTGGTTTGCCCTGTTCCCATCATGCACTTGGACAGGAACAGATTAATTTGCATACAGCCAGGTTCTGAAACTGGGATGGTGCAGTGAGCTAAAAAACGGTGTTGGATCTAGCCCTGATCTCTTGACTGGGTGAGAGCTTTCTGCTTAATTCAGAGACTCTGTCCCTCACCACCCCTTGTTGTAAATATTTTTGTCCACCCTAAGCGTGGAAGGGTATTCTCAGATGTGAGACCCTTGCTCATTGCACCATCAGGATTCAAGCAAACCGGGCCGAAGACGGCTGTAATGCCAGAAACCGGTCCCCGGGAGCTTGTTTTCTTCCCAGTGTAAGAATTGGCTTTTGTAGTTTGGTTTGCCCTGTTCCCATCATGCACTGGGACAGGAACAGACTAATTTGCATACAGCCAGGTTCTGAAACTGGGATGGTGCAGTGAGCTAAAAAACGGTGTTGGATCTAGCCCTGATCTCTTGACTGGGTGAGAGCTTTCTGCTTAATTCAGAGACTCTGTCCCTCACCACCCCTTGTTGTAAATATTTTTGTCCACCCTAAGCGTGGAAGGGTATTCTCAGACATGAGACCCTTGCTCATTGCACCATCAGGATTCAAGCAAACCGGGCCGAAGACGGCTGTAATGCCAGAAACCGGTCCCCGGGAGCTTGTTTCCTTCTCAGTGTAAGAATTGGCTTTTGTAGTTTGGTTTGCCCTGTTACCATCATGCACTGGGACAGGAACAGACTAATTTGCATACAGCCAGGTTCTGAAACTGGGATGGTGCAGTGAGCTAAAAAACGGTGTTGGATCTAGCCCTGATCTCTTGACTGGGTGAGAGCTTTCTGCTTAATTCAGAGACTCTGTCCCTCACCACCCCTTGTTGTAAATATTTTTGTCCACCCTAAGCGTGGAAGGGTATTCTCAGATGTGAGACCCTTGCTCATTGCACCATCAGGATTCAAGCAAACCGGGCCGAAGACGGCTGTAATGCCAGAAACCGGTCCCCGGGAGCTTGTTTCCTTCCCAGTGTAAGAATTGGCTTTTGTAGTTTGGTTTGCCCTGTTCCCATCATGCACTGGGACAGGAACAGACTAATTTGCATACAGCCAGGTTCTGAAACTGGGATGGTGCAGTGAGCTAAAAAAACGGTGTTGGATCTAGCCCTGATCTCTTGACTGGGTGAGAGCTTTCTGCTTAATTCAGAGACTCTGTCCCTCACCACCCCTTGTTGTAAATATTTTTGTCCACCCTAAGCGTGGAAGGGTATTCTCAGATGTGAGACCCCTGCTCATTGCACCATCAGGATTCAAGCAAACCGGGCCGAAGACGGCTGTAATGCCAGAAACCGGTCCCCGGGAGCTTGTTTCCTTCCCAGTGTAAGAATTGGCTTTTGTAGTTTGGTTTGCCCTGTTCCCATCATGCACTGGAACAGGAACAGACTAATTTGCATACAGCCAGGTTCTGAAACTGGGATGGTGCAGTGAGCTAAAAAACGGTGTTGGATCTAGCCCTGATCTCTTGACTGGGTGAGAGCTTTCTGCTTAATTCAGAGACTCTGTCCCTCACCACCCCTTGTTGTAAATATGTTCCCCTTATGCAGCTTTTCTGACAGGTGTCCCGCCAACTGAATCCAACTCAAAGGAAACCCAATTCGAGCTGAGAAACAAATGTCTGTTCTGGCTTGCCAGATATAAACACTTTGATTATGCCAGAGCAGGGGAGATTGTAATGGTTAGAAGGGTAGGGTGGGTAGGAAACAGCAAAAAAAGCGAACCAGGGAGGTTGTGTAGTTATTAATTTAAAAAATCCTAACACTGTTACCAATCTATTCAAAACCACCCTTAACTGCCACAATGCTCCAACAGGCATGAACCTGCGCCCCTTGAAGTCATTCTACATTCAACAACAAACATACACCAGAAGCAGTGTACCGCCTTTAATCCCAGTAAAGGGTGCAGGACCCTTTCATGAGGGAAGCCGGGCCGCCTATATTAGGCTCCCCCAATTTAATATCCCGGTGAACAACAGATACAACATTCTTGAGGAGGTAGATTGACTGGTGAATGGATCATCTAAGGGTGGTGACTCCGAAACGGCAGGCCACGAACCCATGGGTATAGAGGTGTGCGCCCTGAAACGTGCAACTAGGGGTAGTACTTTAAGTCCCCCCCCCCAGTGGACTGAGCCGGCAGGAGGTAGGACAAAATCAACTGGGGTCGCTGACGTTATATTTCCCGCCCTGTTGGGTGTTGCAAGAAGAGAAGGTAAACTGAGGAGGGTACTAGATGGACATTGTGCGGTCCATCCAGGTGACTCTCCAACTCACAGTGCTAGTGTTTTGGAGGTTGTGAGAGGGGATAGAGGGCAAGGCAGCGGGATGAGGATACTATCATGGAACTTGGCAGGTAATAAAAACAAACTGCCCTGCCCCGAATGGGGTGATTTCATCGATAAACATGATATCTGTCTCTTCCAGGAGACCTGGGTGAAGCAATACTTCCACCGGGTGGGTTTTGCCTCATTTAGCAACTTGGCAACTATGGAGGGGCGGGGGAGACCCTCTGGTGGCCTATCCATGTGGGTAGACACCTACCTTGGTTGTAGAGTGGAGCAGATGAAAACTCCCACAAATGACATCCAATGTGTCCTGCTTTCCTTTGCCACAAAGTTGAAAATTGCCCTAATTAATGTGTATTCTCGCCCTGTTAACAATAGACAAGAATCTGCCACCATCGACCAACTGGGACATTTTATTCCAACTCTGGACTCAGGGATATGGTTAACTTATTCCGTTCCTACTGAAGAAGACCTTTATTGGTCTGTTCCTAATCCCAATCAAAGTATGGTCACCCTTGGCAATGCAGCTCAACTCACTCACTCTAGCTCTATCGCTAAGGGCATGTAATGGACGGACAAAATCCAATCAGCCAGGAAAGCTCACATTTAACAGAGCAGGTCAAGCCTCCTTAATAGACATAATGATGGAAACAAGAGTCTGGGAAAGGGTCCTTGACTTCTATATCACGTAGAGGCAGGATAGTGACCATAATGCCCTTATTCTGATCTTAAAACCGTGGGACCTTGGCATTTCTAAACCTCCTTCCGACCCTACAAACGTGATAAGTCCAATAACAGTAACAAACAACAGAAGAAATGTCAGATGGGGCCATATACAACAGTTTCCCCTCAAGCTGGCCAAAGTCTATCAGCTAGCAATTCCCATGATAACTAAAATGTGGGAGGTAGCACAGGTTGATGGTCCCATCATAGACCTAGACAAGGTAGGAAAAATACATGCAGAGCTAACCACAAAATTGGTGGATGTATTTTTCCCGGTTGTACGCTGAAAGGAAAGTAACCGCAATAAATGTTCTTGGTTCAATGACAAGTGTCGCAAGGCCAAGCAGGACCTCCTGGATGTGGTAAAGGTGAGGGATAGGACACAAATTAAACTTTCTAGGGCCAGGTATAAATGGACTACCCAGCAAGAAAAAAACCTGTGAATTAGAGAGGGGGGAAACTCTCAGGATGTCCCTCAACGATAAAGATCTGAAAACCTTTTGGGCAATTGTGAGCTCGGGCGACAGGGAAGGGAGATCAGCTATCGAGCCCAACATAGCCCCTAAAGCCTGGGAGACCCACTTTGGGTCATTGTACTCCATCAGGAATGGTGGACCTGACAGCACCGTTATCTCTAGTATGGCATCGGAGTTCCACCAGGTGGGTGACAAGATCACTATGACCGAAGTGGGAACCGCTATTAATAAGCTTCACTGTAATAAAGCGCCTGGTCTAGATAAATTATCGGGAGACCTCTTCCATGAAGAACTCAAAATATGGTTTCCATATTTTTCTGCCCTATTTAATGCCATTCTTAAGGGCTTGGACCCCCCTGATACCTGGCGCGGGGCCGAGATAGTTCCCATATTCAAAAAAGGCTGTCCCCTTTCACCTTCTAACTACAGCCCGATCAGCTTAATAGATATTACCCAAAACTCTTTGGCCGGGTGCCTCTGGACCATATTCAGGGTTGGCTTGAAGAAGAACAAATATTAAGTCCCTATCAGGCCGGCTTCAGAACAAATATGTCAACCGTAGACCAGATATTCAGATTACGACTACTCTTATGGAAAACGGTGACTATAGAGGGTGGCAGCCTCTACCTTATAGTTGTCGATCTGAAGTCGGCTTTTGACCTCGCACCCCGGGAGAAACTGTGGAAGGTGATAAGCGACCTTGGGATTCCTCACTATCTTCTTAATGTTATTGAGAGGCTCCACTCAGAATATTTTGCCCAAGTACGATGCAGAAAATATGGGGAACTTACGTCCCGTTTTCCTGTTCAAAAGGGGGTAGGGCAGGGATGTGTTTTAGCTCCTACTTTATTTTGTCTTTTTTCAACAGTCTTATTGACCATCTTAAAAAAATAAAGGACAATGATGCCCCTAAGCTAGCCTCCGGGAAGGTCCCTGCACTGATGTTTGCCAACAACACACTGTTACTCTCAAAAACACCAATGGGTATCCAGCGCATTCTTGATGGCTTTTCCAAGTTTTGTAAGTTGCGCGGCCTGGAGATCAATTGAACAAAGACTAAATATATGGTATTCAAGCCCCCCAACTCGACTCCTCCAAACCCTTCACTATACGGCACTCCCTTGGAAAGAGTGAAGATATTTGACTATCTGGAAGTTACCCTGTCAGAGTACTTTGAATGGGGGCCTC
Organism: Lissotriton vulgaris; assembly: GCF_964263255.1. Taxonomy (NCBI): domain Eukaryota; kingdom Metazoa; phylum Chordata; class Amphibia; order Caudata; family Salamandridae; genus Lissotriton; species Lissotriton vulgaris. The sequence goes on from NC_141694.1 coordinate 1,618,485,250, forward strand.
AGTTGGATAAAGCAAGATTCAGGCTAACCCATACAGTGAGCGGTATAATGAGATTGCATAGAAGTTCAGTTTTCAAACCAGCCGCCCCTGTGGTGGAAGTCTACAAAGCACAAGCAAGGGGTGCTACATTATACGGAGGGTATTGCTCTACCACTAACTTGACGAAGGTGGGGAACAATTTTATGCGGCAGCTTGTAGGCCTACCCCGTAGTACCCCCTTTACACCACTCTGTATGGACCTGGGTATTAGGCCACTTGATTAGGAGATTGCCATGAGATCTTTAACATTCTGGAGGAGGTTATGGGTGACCCCAGAGTTGGCTGTCTACAAGGCGGAGCTAAATGAGCTTTTGACCATCTGTGCCACCAAGAAAATTCCTTGGGTATGTCACATAAGGGATCTCGCCTATAAGCTAGACAAGTCTGACCTCTGGAGAACACCCGATACATCACGTGCCATGATTTCCAGGTTGGAATTAGTTATATGCTATAGACTAACCAAATTAATGTCCATGCAAGAAAGAGCCTCATGTGTTCGCTTGACAGCAGAGTTTATGCTAGTAAAAGATGTATGCAGCAAGGAACATTTTCTGGATCTTATTCAACCCCCATTGCCCAGAAAATTGTATATATAATTCAGACTAGGGACCTTTCCACCATTAGCGCATACCAGCAAATGGGTGAAAGACCAAACGGGTGAATGTCTTGCATGCAAGTACAAGGTAGAGTCTGAAATTCATGTTTTGCCCCTCTGCACAGCCTACCGGCTGCCGCGCTAATCCTTCTAGGCAAGAATTTATTTGGGCTTAGTGGGCTGTATAGAGGCCTACAGAGTTTTAAAGTATGACACCCATCCACCAATAGTCTCTGCTGTATCACGATTTTTAAAGTAGATCCTATGGGGAAGAATGAATGCATTAAATCTGTGCAGTTATATTAACTGTGTATTCATGTTTTGGGTCTATCGCTGTAGTCCTATATTTTCATCTTTTGTAAAATGTTAGAGCGCAGCTTATCTTCGGATGGTTGCTTTTATTGTGTTTTAATGGGTTGAAGACAGTATTAAGTATACGTTCATATCCCTGCTGTGTCTCTTTTCTATGTGCTCATTGGAAGATTTCCGTACAATAAGATGAAATTGAGGTATCTTACTTTTTAATCACAAGTGTATATCATTTGTTTTATTGCTACTTGTACTTTTATGGCCCTAACGTCCGAAATAAAGTTATCAAATGGAAATGGAATGGATATTCAAAGCCCCCTTTGTGAGTCAGAAAAAACATTTCCTACTCACAAAAATGGTTCTGTTAATCATTCCGAATCACAAAAAGAAGGGGACGTGAAAGTGCCCCCCATTATAATTGTGAGACACAATTGGGATGTAATTGCTGTCCCAAACCATTTATCAGATACCATTACCCACGTTAGGGTGGAATCTGATGCCTTTTGCATCAGTCTCTTCCTTGGTGCATAATAATGTAGCAGATAATAAATTGCATTCATTATACGTGTTAGACTTGGCATCCTTGGTGTGGTTTCCCCAGAATTTTTGCCTCGACCACCTGTATTTTTTATGCTTTGCTGGATTTCGTTTTTGCTGGCTTAGAGGCTTTGGGCACTTTGCCACTGCTGATCAGTGTCAAAGTGCAAGTGCTCACTGTAAAATTGTTATTACAATTGGTTATCCATGATTTACATGTTTGCTTTACTGGCAAGTTACTAATAAAGTGCCCTGAGTGTGCCCAGGGCCTATAAATCAAATATTATTAGTGGACCTGCAGCGTTGATTGTGCCACCCACATAATTAGCCCTGCAAATATAACTCAGACCTGCCACTGCAGTGTCTGCACGCAGTTTTACCTGATGACAACCTGATGACGACCTGGCAGCCCACTTGCCAGGCCCTAACCTTCCATTTTCTTACATATGAAACACCCCTCAGGTAGGCTCAAGGTGCCCCCATGGGAGGGTGCACTATATGTGAAAGGTAGGCCATGTACTGGTGTGTGTGACATGTCCTTTTTTTTTTTTTTTTTTTTTTATGTCCTGATAGTGAAACACTGCCACTGTCGTTTTTTACTATTGAAAGGCTGTCAGATAGGATGACATGTGAGATACTTTGGAACATCTGACAAATATAACTTCCCATTGAGACAAGATAGAGACATGGAGTTTAAGCTCTCTGAACCCAGAATTTAATGACACATCTTTTAGTGAAGATTGTTTTTAAATTGTGTGTTTGACAATGCCACTTTTAGAAAGTAGGTATTTTCTTATTTTTAACCATTCTGTGTGCCTATGCTGGTTTGTGTATTGACTGTCCAAATTGGTTTTGGAGTGACAGGGGCTGGGGATGTGCATTCACTGTGGACAGCCACTGGGGGGATTGAGGTGCGCCCTGCCCTTCTTGGCTGACTCAGAACTGATCTGAATAGACTTCGACTGCATTTTGAGTAGTGGGAGGTGTTTTCTGTTAGGATCCTGCCCCGTAGTCCTCTTTCTCTTGCCATGTACACAGAGCCCATGTGATGCTAGGTGGGGTTAAAAGGCTGATTTTCCCTGTTCCCGGTGCTCGTTATCTTGAATTGTGGTTCCTGGTTCTTGCTGGGAGCTGTATTAGTACCTTGGGAACTTTGCAGCATTCACGGACTCGTGATATTTCCCGTTTCGTTTTTGACTCTTGATAATCCCTTGATATTCCTTGTCCCCCCTTCTTTTTTGAATTCCCTTGATCCCTTTTCATTGCTTGTTTGCTCCTGGGTTCTGGTATTGTGTACTTTTGTTTTGTCTCGTTTTGTGTTTGTGTTTACCTTTTGTGTGGTTGGAGTCATTTTATCCCGGCTGGGATCAAGGAGTGTCTGGGGCTCCGGCGCTTCTTGCGGGAATCGGTGGTCCGGCTGGATTACCCGGTGGTTCCTGGTGTTGTTTTGTCTTGTTGACGCTGCCCCGCACTTCCGCCTCTTGTGCAGTCTATCCATCTCGTTGTGCGGAGGCGGAGTGCCGGTTTGGGCGTTTCCGGGTTCTGGCTAGTGCACAACGTAGCCTGTGTTGTGCTGTGATTATTTCTCCGTGTTGACCTGGTTTGGTCTCCTTTTTGGCGGTACGCAAGGAAGACTCATAGCGGACCACCAAACGGAGGTTTTTTCAGTTGTTTTTACGACTTTTGCCTCCTTTTCCCTTTGACTCCCATTGGTCCCAAGTTTCCTTTAGCGTGATCCCCCCCTGCCGCCTAGCCCTTACTTCCCCTGATTTTGCCCTCTTGCCCCCTGCCTGCCTGTTGGACATCGTATATACTCCAGGACGGAGTACTCCACCCGGCGATTATCACAGTGTTAAGTGGTACATCTGAATTGGGCCTGTCTCTCTTGCACAATGCTGTTTCCACCTCCTGTAGTCATGCTGCACCAGAGGGGACAGAACAGGCTTGAATGAGCTCAGAGTCACTGCCAAAAAGAGAGCAAATACAACATGGGGAATAAGTAGCGGACCTTAAACCCCAGAACTTTAGATCATATCTGGACAGAAGAGAAACCTTTGCCAAAGAGAAGAGTGGGAGAACTGTGATGAGGAGTACTGCCCGTTTGCTGTGTACTGTGTGGGGTTCGTCTGCAGTTGTTGCTTCTACCAAATAAAGGACAAAGTCTGGAAGTTTGCTGAAAAACCTGCTTGAAAAAGAACCTTCAAGGGCCTGTGTGTGCTGGCCTCCATTTCTGAAGTCTCAGGGACAAAAAGACTTCACCTGCAACCCATTGACCAGCACCTGGACTCCTGTGTGGACTCCTTCGTTTAAAAGGGCACCAATTCCAGTTCCGGGGTCCTGAGAATTGTGTGGTTGGTGTTGCAAAGCAAAGAAAGCCATCTCCGATGCTGCCAGCAACGCCGCTGTGATGCCATGACCTTCACCGAGGCCAGGGGCACCGCTCGTTAAGTGCACAATGGCCCGCCTGCCTGCACTGCAGCTCTGATGCACTTCGACACTTGCAGTTATTGGTCTTCCTGAAGCCTGCAATCTCACCGACTCTGTCACCAGCAGCGCCTGCATCCCGTTATCGCAGCACTGATAACTGCTGAGGGTGACTCCACAAACTCACCGACTTCGCATCGCCTCACAGGAACCGATGCCTGATCACCGATGCAACCAACTTCTCCTATCCTGGATTTAACATGTCACCTCCTAGCGGACACGATGCCTTTCCTCCCTGTGGCAGCCAGGAAGCCATCCTCGACCTCAGCACTGATGCCTCACTTCCACGATGCTATACATCGTCATAGACTTCGTTTTCCAAGGTACTGTTGGTTTGGGGGTCCATGCTACTTTGTGCCTGACGCCGCACTTTGGATTTATTACTGTCACAACGACGGAGTAGACCCAAGTGGAACTATTTGTTTTCCACGAGCTTTATTTTGTAATAACTGTTTTTATGTGCTCTTTTACTACATGCATACTGGATTTTTTGCTGTTTTGGTCTTATTACGTTTATATAAAGATACTTTTTTGTAAACTGGTGTGGTGTTCATTTGCGGAGTTTTCACAGTATTACTGTGTGTTTGGAGTACAAATACTTTACACCTTGCTTTTGGGATACAGCTGTCTGCTCGTGCCAAGCTACCAAGTGGGTGAGCAGGGGTTATCTAAAGTATGCATCCCCCTTACCCTGACTAGAAGCAAGGGTCTATACTTGGACAAAGGTGCATTCCTCTGCAAATTAGAGACCCCCTTAGTTCTAACAATAAGTAACTGAGATGTGTTAGAATATCACAAGAACATAATTTATACATTGGAATGCAGGCAACATATAGAAATATTTAGTTGCAATGTATAGTCATTGCTAATATGAAAGTCTTATATCTTATGATACTTCTTTTTCAGAAAGGATCACCAGTGAAAAGTCAGGTTTCACTAATCATATCATGGGTGTATTCAAAACAATATATCTTGTTGAGAATTGAAATTGTCATGAGTTGTGCCCCTGAAGTTAAGGATGATGCCTCCCACAATAGGAAATACAATTATTTTGTCCTTAATACCGTTGTCCGCTATCAAGAATGTGCACTAAATGAAGAATGAAACGTATGGCTGACATTTTACAAGAGTGATTTCCCATAGTAGATTTTTCTCTGCCCTTGGCCTCGAAGTCACTGACCGGATAGTCACCTAATTTATATGGCATGATATAAATTATTGGCTCTACTTGGTTAAGTCAAAATACATTTAGTCATTTTGGAAATTTAAGGTACAACATGAGTGTCTAGTGAGCATGTGAAACTATTGATATTTTGAAAAAAGTAATTGACTCCAGTGTCCTTGCATAACGCTTATTACTTGCACAGGGTACACTCAAAAGTATTTCCTCACAATATTTGAAAACAGTGGGAGAAACCATACAAAATAATACAAAAAATTGATAAAATGAATAAAGCACTGGCTGGGAAACTTGATGCTGCATTATTTATGAGTGGGTGTGAAAAAGAAAGCAAGTGCTTTCAAAAAGTAGAATGACCCCATCAAAATCATCTTAATGGGTCTAAACGTTCAGGTGTTGATCGTACCCATTTTTCATATGATGTTGGACACCAGGGAATACTGGATGTTCTTTATATTGAATTCCCATTAATTCATGTCCCAAGGGTTAATTGCGTGTGTATATATATATTTGCTAACAACATAACCTGCGATCTTTGGTGATTAAACTCAAAGAAACAAATTTTCAAGATGTCGGCGGACACAGTTAGGGATAGGGAGGCTGCCTCAATGGACATGTTCTCTGACAGCCTCCTATCAAAGGCAGAAACCAAGCAAATGGTGCACAAAATTATTCGAAAAAGAGGGGAAGGGGGTATTGGCAGAAAAAATAACCATGACAAAAAACCCGACTGTACCTTAATTAACCTTTCCAGCGTCAAATTGTCAGCCAAAGAAGAAAATATTTTAGATTTGGGACTAACATATTCACAAGGAGCCAATTTTGACTAAGCTTCTGCACGACTTGATATTTACAAAACAGTAAGGAAAAGTAAGCTTAAGAAATGTAATCTATTATCTAAACAAATGGAATCAAATGCTGGAACAGAACAAACCCTCCAACAATACTCCAATCTATCACAAACCGATGTACCGCTGTTAGTAGAAATGGAGAGCCTTTCAGACAATAAGGAACAAGACCACCAGCAAGGTCACTCATCCAACACAGATATAGATGATCACACACCAAGGATGAGTAACAAGAAAGGGCCATTACAACCAACTACTTTCAAACAACCCTCTAAATTCAATCCTATCACCACTCAGGACTCAATAGATATCTTCCACGAGACGGTTACAACTCAACTAAACAAAGTGAATAAAGAAATAGGGATGACTATAACTAAATACAATAATCAACAGCGACAATATCAGAACTTTGTTACAAAGCTGAAAAAAGATAACAGTATCATAATAAGGAACAGTGATAAGGGCGGCAACGTGGTCATTTAGCCACAAGAGGATTATCTAAAGGAAGCATTCAAGCAGCTCAACGATAAAGAATGCTATGTGAGAACCAATGCAGCATATCCAAAAAATATTTATGGCTCATACTACAACAAACTTTCTGTATGGAAATCGAAAGGTCTCATCACTTCCAATGAATAACAATTTCTCAAAACTGATAATCCTGTAACACCAACGATATATTTTATTCCAAAGGTACACAAAGACCCTGTAACAACACCTGGACGCCCAATCATATCAGCTAGATGGGGACTATTGTAACATACATCCAAGTATGTGGATTTCTTTTTGTAGGAGTTCCCTACAAAAACTGACATCCTATGTTCGCGACACTGCAGACTTCTTAAGAAAAATTAATACGGCGAAATTGAAGGAAGACTATCTGCTAATGACAATGGACGTAACGTCCTTATATACAAGCATTAAACATGATGATGGCATTCAAGCCATAATACACCATTTGGCACAAAGATTGACAAACCATACTGAACATAATGAAATGCTTGTGGAAATGTTAAAGTTCTGTTTAACTAACAACAATGTTATGTTTAACAATCTTCTGTTTAAGCAAACCAGGGGAGTGGCCATGGGGGACAGCTTCTCTCCCAGTTATGCCTGTCTCCATATGGGCTACTGGGAGGAGCTGGTCCTCATGGGCATGCACAATCATCATATTAAGAACCATGTACAGACATGGCTTCGATATATAAATAATATATTTGTGATTTGGCGAGGCACTCATCAGGAGGCTGTAGCCTTTGTTGACACGTTAAACAGTAACCATCTAAACTTACATTTCACTTCTGAAATTAGTGCCAATACAATAAACTTCCTTGATACCCAGATCTATGTCTAGCAAAACAAACTAGAGAGCAGGCTCTATCGCAAAGAAACAGTGGAAAATACCACAGTTGCACTGTATCTGTAGCAACAAACAAGATTTGACAATAGCACAAAAAGGAAATCTATATGAGGCTCAAGGAAAGAGGTTATAATGATCAGACCATATCCAGTGCTATGCTAAAATCTATGCTCCCCAGCAGGGATTCCTTACTGAAAGATAAACAAACAGATGCATATACATTGAATAAGGAACCTGAATCTAACAAAAGACAAGAAGACAACACGTTTCGAATGATAACTAGATTCAGTAACCAGCATGTTAAAATACAGAGGATCATACAGAAAAAACTGTCCAATAGTAATAAACGATGCAGTAATTGGACCCCTGCTACCGCAGAGGGTGTCCATTACTTATCGCAAATCAGCCTCAATGAGAGATGCACTAGTCAACACCAGCCCTGAAGTGATAGAAAAAACAAGCTGGCTACAAACCAACAGGGCTTCTTTAAGTGTAGGATGTGTAAAGCATGTGCGCCCATGGCATAAACAAAAAAAACATATGTAACACCATTCAGCGACAGGGAGTCTACAATACAGAAATTCCGCACATGCAAAGCTGAATATGCTGTCTATGTGCTGGAGTGCCCATGTGGTCTCCAGTACAGAGGCAGCACAAAGTTGCAGGTAAACAAACAAATCTTACAGCATTTACATGCCATCAGTAACCAGGATAATACTTATCCAGTGGCACAACATTTCAGAGCAGCCCACAGTACTAAAAACACAGATCTAAAGTACTATGTAATTGTTAGTGTACCGCCCAGTAGACGAGGAGGTGACAGGGAATCCAAACGGCGCAGATTGGAAGCAAGGTATATACTACAGTTGGATTCCAAAGCACCAGGAGGTCTCAATGCCACAGAGGATATGTATGTGTTTAGGCTAGCATTATAAACTTAAGAGGGGTTTGAGACGCAGTGGAGGCTAATGTTGGAGATCGACAAAGATAAATCGATACCATCAGAGCATTTAGCTCAATATCAATATTAGAATATATATGCGTTGAGCAATGTTTTGCAATTTTTATAAATGAATAAAATACTTTTATGAAGTATAGAATATCTTTTAGGTATTATGCACTTATATGTATAGAATTTTCTAGATGCCATTGAGGCAGATAAACATGTGCCAATAACGGTATCATATTATATATCTCAATGTATGTATGTATTAATTTATTTAATTAAATATTTATATGATTGTATATTTATAAGGATATGTTTATCGTTATTGAGGGCATTGCATATTTATTGATTTTTAACTATTTTTACCAATAATATACACATACATATTTGTTGCTAACTTTTGCACAATTTACGTAATATAATACATTTCGAAAGTTCACCAAATTAATCCCACATATGTCCATAGAGAAACATTGGTATCTAATGAATATAGTCTGTCTATAATATCATCACCTTCAAACAGACTTCCTCTGGCATTAGCACAGACTTGACCTCAATTGACTGTGGAAGCCAAACATACTCTCTTCATAATAATTCTAGGTACATGACAAAGGTATAAACATCTACCTGTCATTTGGAAGGAGTTCATTGATTTTAAAACACTAACTCACACTCAACAAAACACACTGGCACTTTATAGCGACATAGACAATATTCAATCCGCAGAGACATACTTTAAGCCATTAAGGTCCGTAATGTCAAGTATTTACTGAAAACGCAATAGTTTTAAACATAGATGTAATGAGGTAATGTCAGACAGGAAGAGTGTATTTTAACTCTGTAGCTTCAAAATATGGTAATAGAAAGCGCACAAAACAAGGTATTATACCTACATATCAATCAACTAAATCCTGATATATGCACTTTTTATAGAGTGAGCAATGATAATGTGGAGATGTAATGTATTGTTTCTATATCTATGATGGGCTTTTTTAATTTCACATAATTGTAGTTTTTTTTGTGCACTGGTCACTTTAAATTCCTTCATAACCCTTCTATCTGGGGCATGTGATCAAGACTCTTCGGAGCCGAAACGTTATGGCGGCACAGCAATAAACTATGTCCGTGTTTGGTACGAATGCCTGGAGAACGCGGAGTAAAGTCATATATATGTATATATAACGCATCAGTTCGCTTTGCTGCTGCCAAGTTTGCCTTAAATAAAATCTTTTTGCCTCATATCGGATTTGTTTGGTCGTCTGTGCCATTCTGGGGAACTGGAGTTCAGTCTGACTATTTTGTGCATATATGTATATATATATATATATATATATATATATTAAGTTTCAACAGAAACGCTGCTCCTTGCCGCAAACTTGCCCAAAATCGTGGAGGGTCTCGCCAAATCGGGGGAGGCAATCCCGAATGTCAAAATGAGGTATGTGTAGTTCCCAGTACACCGCAGCGCAGCGCAGTCAGCCACACCGCTAGACAGGAACAGGCAAGACCCAAACATGGTGCAAATGAATTTATTTAGTTAATAGCCCAGCACCAATCCGCCATGACGCGTTTCGGCTAGAGATAGCCTTGATCACATGACAAACGTCACGGGGGATGACCACCCCTTTTAAAGTGCAATACAAGTCATCACATGTGATAGAAAGCGAAGAAATACTCTACTTTCTGAAAAAAAAGAGACAAATTAGGTGTACAGTAACTGCATGAATGCAAGAGTCACACAAAGGCAACAATCAAATCATTAGAATTGCATAAGTGGGAGTTCATGGCATGGCTAATGAATAAATAAATAAATAAACTTATTGATAATACAAAAAGTTTAAAAACATTTAAAAGCCTATATATAGTTTAAACTGTTCATATTACAATTTAAAACTTTCGCCACGCTAATTGTGTACTTGTCGGGAAAACTCATTATCACCATTATTAATTAACAAGTACTGTTTACTCCTTAATACAAAACACAATTCATTGTGTTTCACTTTTGTGTTCATAATGTCTGAATGTTCTACCATCAGGACCTGCTCCTCCCAGAACCCCATGTGCAGACATGCGTAACTCGGAGAGAAGCAGGCCCCCATAGCTACTCCTCTGGTCTGTAAAAATAACTGTTTAGCAAACAAAAACATGTTGTTATTCAAACACATCGATATCATCTCCACCACCATTTTGGAATGTTCATTAAAACATCCCTCCCTCTTCCCCAAGAAATGTTTAATGGCTCTAAGTCCATCTTGGTGGAATATGCTGGTGTAAAGAGAGGTAACGTCCATAGACACCAGCATATAGGTGGATTTCCATCTGAAGTCGATGAGTTTTTTCAGCAAATCTGTTGTGTCCAAGACAAACGAGGGCAGACTTCTTACATGTTCTTGGAGAAAGAAGTCAATGTATCTGCTCACATTTTCTAAAAGACTGTTGCATGCAGAGATAATAGGTCTGCCAGGCGGTTGTTCTTGATTTTTGTGGACCTTTGGAATAAAATAAATTACCGGAGTTACAGGATGTTCATTTTTTAAAAACTTGTACTCCTCCATGGTCAACAGTCCTTTACTCCGCCAGGCAGACAACTTCAAATAAATGATATTTTTTGCTGCATTTGCATCCTGCAAGGTTATCCGCTTGTAGCAGTCTTTATCATTCAATTGATTGTGAGCTTCCTCTAGATACATTTTCCTTGGCCACAGGACAACGTTGCCCCCCTTGTCTGATTGCCTTATAACTAGTTGTTTGTTTGCCTTCAATTTTTTAACCAGCTTGTGATATTCTCCATCTTTGTAATTGTACCGTTTAGTAGAATGTGATGTTTTAATTTGCAGTTCCTTCAGTTGGGAGTTTACTCGCTCATGAAAAATGTCAATGTTGTCCTTGATCATTAGGGGACAGTATTTCGATTTGGGTCTGAAGGGGGTCTGGCATATCTTAGGAAGTGGTTCACCACCTAGTGCACTTTGAGTCTCCGTAAAAGTTGTTCTTTCCTCTTCTTGAATTTCAAAAAGTTCCTGTGTTAGTGCTGCTCCTCGAACAACAGAGTCATTTGACTCCTGGTCACCTGTGAAATCTGAAGTTGACCCCTGTATGCCTGTATTGTTACCATGGGCATCCAAGGAACGTGTAGCAAAATGTTTTCGCAACTTCAGTTTGCGTGTGTATTTAAACATATCGATCCTTGTTGCAGCGTAATCAAAATTACCCCTGGGGCTGTAAGACAGACCCAAGGATAGAATTGAGGTCTCTTTGGAAGTTAACACAGTATTCGAAAGATTGATTACCAATTGTGAACTAGTTTGAGAGACATTGGACTCATTTATTGCTGTGCTTGGGGTGCCCGATTCTTGTTCCACCTGGATCGTGGTTTCCTGGGCTTTCCTCTTGTTGATGCGGCGTTTGTGGCACCTGCGCCTTTCGGCTCGCTTCCTGTTGGCGCGCCAGCGCTGGCAGCCGCTGAACCCGATCGCAAAGTTGACTTGCGGTCTTGCTGTACCACTTCCATTTCTTCCCCCGGGGTATATTTGCGAAACCCCGACCGCAGTTGCCTTCTTGTGTCATTATCCGACTCGCTTTCTGGCTGTGAACTGTCCCCCGAGACCGAGGACATCTCTATCTGTCCCGTAGCAGTTGATGTGCTTGGTGTGGTGTGCGCGATATTCTCGGTAATATTTCGTCGTTGTTTGATGGAATCATACTTTTTTGTAAATGTAAATATCTGCCCATTCTCGTAATCGAGCCTATCGCGCTGAAATTTGTACGCCTTCCTTTTCTTTATGATGTCTTCCTCACGTTTTAAACATGCATTCATCTCCTCTCTGTACTTGGTAATTTCCGGAGAGGGAGGAAGTTTATCAATCTCCGCATTTAGTTCTGTAATCTCTTCCAAAAGCTTCAGACGATCACTTTCCGCATATTGGATAAGTATGCTCATGAGGCGTTTTGAGTTGTCTAAATTACATTGCGCCCAATCAGTCATCATTTGGGGGTCTGGTTTTTCGTAGGACGGGGCGAGTAGAATACGCAATCCACGCGGCACCCGACCCACCTCCAAGTATCCTGTTAAGGAGGTGTGGTCCCACCATTTTGACTGTTCGCTTTTACTCGCCTTTTCAAGCCTTTTAAACAACTCTCTCACACCATCAGTTTTTCCTGGCACATGGGTTGTAGTAATGGCTGGTACGGACCCCCCAGACGGGGGATCCGTGAACATTCCCCTGGACGCCTCAACACGCCCCCTTAACGTGTCCGCGGACATGGTGCGATATAATGGGCAAAATTGGTCACAGTGCACAACAAGGCGAACTCCTACCCGACAATGTTCCTCGGAGTCGCTCTTGTTTTCTCCACACAGGAATACTGCAGTTGGTTTCGGCTCCGCTCGCTGGTACTCGTCCGTAGACTCTCGGATCCCTGACCAGCCACCGCTGGTCCGGTACTCACAAAAATCACTTCCGGTCTTTCCGCTGCAAGCCGCCAAACGATTCCGCTTCTCCTGGGGCGTTGCGGCGTCTCCTTCGAGAGATTCAAATTAAGTTTCAACAGAAACGCTGCTCCTTGCCGCAAACTTGCCCAAAATCGTGGAGGGTCTCGCCAAATCGGGGGAGGCAATCCCGAATGTCAAAATGAGGTACGTGTAGTTCCCAGTACACCGCAGCGCAGCGCAGTCAGCCACACCGCTAGACAGGAACAGGCAAGACCCAAACGTGGTGCAAATGAATTTATTTAGTTAATAGCCCAGCACCAATCCGCCATGACGCGTTTCGGCTAGAGATAGCCTTGATCACATGACAAACGTCACGGGGGATGACCACCCCTTTTAAAGTGCAATACAAGTCATCACATGTGATAGAAAGCGAAGAAATACTCTACTTTCTGAAAAAAAAAGAGACAATTTAGGTGTACAGTAACTGCATGAATGCAAGAGTCACACAATGTGGTGAGGGACAGAGTCTCTGAATTAAGCAGAAAGCTCTCACCCAGTCAAGAGATCAGGGCTAGATCCAACACCGTTTTTTAGCCAGGTTCTGAGCTGGGATGGGGCAGTGAGATAAATAACGGTGATGGATCAAGCCCTGATCTTTGGACTGGGTAAGAGTGGTCTGTTTAACTCAGACACTCTGTTCATCACCACCCCCTTTTCTAAATCATAACACAAATGTGGCGTCCTCTGACCCTGCTCCATTACCAAACACCGTAACTCCCCGCCCCCCTCACTTTTCACTAAACTCCGCACTCCACCCCAGCCGAACCCCCTATTACAAACCCCCAACCTACCCTCCCTGCCCAAACCCACCATGAACCTCAAACCGCCCCTAGAAAACTTATAAGACACAGGATTACTAAAACTCAAAGAATACACAACAGGCACATAATGTAAATAGTACATAAAGGCACATATTTTTTCCAAAATACTATTTAAAAACATGTTCTATTTTTAATAAATCTATCATGCATCTGACCCTCTAGAACTGCTTTCAAAACGTGAACTATAAACCTCTACTTTTCATTTTCAAACCATACACTTTCTTCTGACCCTCTAGAACTGCTTTCAAAACATGAACTATAAACCTCTACTTTTCATTTTCAAACCATACACTTTCAATTACATTATTTTTTTTACACAATTCATGTAATGTTACAAACCTTTTCTAAAATACACCAGTCCGTATCATTTATAAGGATTTATTTTCAGTCTTCATCAGTGACACTTTCTTCACATATAATAGAAATCACTGTAACTTTTTAAACGACAATGCTAACGCGGTAAAAATAACCCTTCATTTGCTTTCCTTTAAGAATGCACACTATGTACCCCACGCATGCGTTTCTTAATCTTTGTATTTGGCAGCGAATACCGACCTTGAATCGGAAGACATGAACAAGACCGCCATAGTCACATTTAAAACTGAACGTTGCATCTGCTCACACACATATCTTTCACTAAGCTAACATTCACAGAAAACAGCATTGATGTAAAAAAAAATTGACCTTGCTTTACAACTCCCTCAAATCACTCCCTTATTTTTTAACGCATCCTCCAGTTTAAAAAAAGCTACTTTTTTAATAACCACTAAGCAATATATAAGTGACTAAACTCTTAGAAAATGTATCAAGTCATTCTGCTTCTCTCCACTGCATAGCCGGCGACCTAATTCTGTGGAGTTGCTATACAACCAGCGGTGCTGCGCCGTTTCCTTTACCATCTTGGGAAATTCAAAATGGATGTCCCTCCTGCCTTCGCAAACGAGCCGGGCCACTTAGAACTATTTCGCCAGAGGATGCTTGACTACTACGGCATCTTACCACTCTCGACTTTGAATGCATCATATCGATTATCATTTCGATATTCGTATTTCACCTGTGTGCAGCCTGTATTTCATTGCCTGAGCTGTGATTTCACGTGGGCCCTGGATTTATGTCTCTGCAATTTGGTATCTCCTGAACCGAATTACAATCACCTCATGAATCCGTTACTTGATCATGAACAGCTTTGTTACAACGGAGGGTTTATGGCCTTTGCAGCGATACAAGGAGTTCTGGGTCATTGGAATATATTCGCAGCGGCGCAAGATTTCCTAACAGAGAGCTACATCGAAAACCCACCGAGCTGCCCAATGATGGTAAAAGACGCTCCAATAATGACAGATCATGAATGCTCCTTTGATCTTCTCAATTGGATGGCTGACATGTTTTCAGATGATACCAGTGATTTCATGTTAGAGGCACTTGCTGCATACTTTGCCTACACAATGGACAATTAACTCTTTCCTAACAGCGAGCTACATCGAAAACCCACCGACCTGCACTCTGATGGTAAAAGAGGCTCCGATTATAAGAGATTATCAGTACTGCTTTACTCTTTTCCATTGGATAGCTGACATAATTTCAAATGATAAAACTGATTTCCTGTTACAAGCAGAAACTACCTATTTTGCCTAAACAATGCTTCAATAACTCTGAAACAACCCATTGACGTCCTCATTTCCTTTTGGTTTTCTATATTCTTCACGTTATTTTCCATATTTTCTTTTGAAGAACAGACCTATTTGCTTTACTAACAATGGACATTATGATTTCGTGTTGTTTGACAGCTGATTCATAAAGTAATGATGTATAACCACTTGCATTTTCATATATCGTTCCTAAACTGAAAGGCCACAAACCTTCTTCCATTTATTAAAATATAATATACTTCCTTATAAGACTGTACAATGTTTTTTTCCAACTATATTCATTTTTCTTCAACTATAGCGTTTGTATTCCATGTACTACTGACAATACCAATTACTGTGTTTTTTGCAATTTCTGTACTCAGATTACATAATGATTTGCCTTTAAAATAGTACATTTCTAAATAAACATTTCAAATATTCACGGTTTCTCTTTTAATCCATAATCTCAACTGAAATGATTTCATATTGAAAAACTATTCATGGGTTCCACATAACCTTAACTGTAGACACTGAGGACCTTATTTATGAAGACCTTCCGCCGCCGGGGCCTCATTTTTTAAAATGGGAAAAAGTAACGCACCGGTGGCGCAACGCCTTCATAAATAAAGTCCTGAATGTTTTCTTTTCTCGACCTCACTAACTGATACTAGAACCTGCAAGCCAATTACGGCCCGTGAACTCTTTCTTAGTAGGTCGCGCACCGTAAACACAGTTATACCACTGTTAACATTTTTTTTTTTTACTGTTACTAAGCACCGACACAGTTCCGCTTTACTCAGAGTTAATCACTGCTCCCACGCTTCTACAGGCCAGACGCTATGTCGTATTTCTCTCCTTATCACCCTTTCATCTCCACAATAACAAACAGTTGTCCTCCAGCCACCAGAGAACAGACTCAGATGCAGAGGCACCAAAGAGTGAACCCATCACCAACTGCCATCTCCGGCTGTTTCCATGGTAACACCTCATTCTGCACCTTGCTGAAGGCAGAGGTCAAAAGTTCATGTCTCAACGTTCTACAGCTAACTAATAACACTATTTTCCCTCCAGAAACACCTGCCAATCCACAACTCTGTTACATGTCTTGTTTTTTCACACCCAATAGTACTTTTCGTTTAACATAAACATTGACATGCAACGTACTGTTCAATCTCCACTTCTTACAATCAACCAATCATTTTTATTTTTTAAACCACACCCAGCCTCTTCCTTTTTCTTTATTTAGAATTTCCAGTTCTAACTACCATTCCACTTCCAGAACCGATCGGAGGACGACTACAAATCCCTTGAAAATGAAGGTCTGGCTAATAGGACACAGTTATATTAACTAGAGTGAAAAATATGCAGTAAGCAGACGCATTTGCAACCTCAGCTTACCAAATGTACACATAACATGGATTTCCAAAAGAGGATTGAAATGTCACCAATTGATTCCATTGGTGAAAACTTTTATGCATCTCCCAGAACCAGACCTTATAATTGTGCACTGTGGTGGGAACGATCTAGGCACAATCACTGGGGTAGGTCTGGAAATGCTTCTAAAAGACACCTTTCGACAATTGATGACACTTTTTCCTCGATCTGCCTTGGTATATTCCAATATATGCCAAAGACAGAAATGGAATTGGTCCAATCACCATTGTGCACAATTTGAGAAAGCAAGGAGACATGTAAATAAATCTGTTTCTGCGTTCCTCAGAGATTATAGCATGGGTTCTATTTACCACAACAACTTGCGCTACCACATGCAAGACGTCTAAAGGAGAGACGGTGTTCATTTCACGAATGAGGGAAACAGAATCTTCCTCTGCAACATCAGGCTCTGCATCGGTACTTACTTATAAATGCAGAAAACACTCAATTAACACAAGGGCTCTTTTCAGAGCCACCTTATATCTAAGCACTCAAACTTCTGATTTACCTCCATTTTCACACTCTTGTAAATAGGTGTGTGCGACCGGGTGCGCGCACTCCGTATTTTTTTTTCGGGGAAAAATTATATCTTTTCGCGTTTAAGGGCCTTACTGCACACCCTGAGAAAACCTACGCAGGAAGACAATCTCTACCTTCTCCCCTTTCCATGTTTCAACACTTTGAAATGAACAATATATTTACTCGCAGTGACAAAATGGCGGACAAAACTTCCTGATTTCCTTCGAATCGAACGTTAACAGACGTCACGCAGCAAAAAAAAATTCCGCTCACGCGCAGCCGCTTGAGTGCGCGCACGCGTGCGCGCCTATAGATATATAATTGACTTTAACTTTAATTTTCTCAACAACTACTGAATGGATTTACACCATTCCAAAAAAAGCGTAATCTGCGAGCCGGACTGTACAGTTTTGCCAAATTTCTTATAAATCCATTCACCCGTTCGACTTGTAGCCGAGTCTAAAGGTCCTATGGAAAATAACATGGAGAAAACACATTTTGGGACCCCCCTTTTATCTCAGCCCCCACTTGATCAATCCCCCCCAAACTTTTAGGGAAGTAGCGCAGCGGACTGAGCCATCTTCTTTGAGATATTCGCTAAGATTCTTCAACCAGGGCCAAAGTTATTCCAAATAGAATGTTGAGGATTTCCTATGGAAACTAGGTCCTAACTATAACTACCTACTGGCGACCGCCAGTAGGTAATATATATATATATATATATATATATATATATATATATATATTACCTACTGGCTATCGCCAGTAGGTATATATAGTTAGGATTTTTTCCCTATGGCATTTTTGAAAATTCTATGTCTAATAACTTTGGCGTTTGTGGACGGAATCGGCTGAAATTTTCAGGAAAATGGCACATTTTGTTTCTGAGCAGCCCTTGAAAATTTGGGGGGGTTTTGTCGAGGGGGGGCCGAGAAAAAAGGGGGGTCCCAAAACACGTTTTTCCCATGTTAATTTCCATAGGGTGGTTGGACTCACTTTTAGCTCGAACGGCTGAATGGATTTGCACGAAACTTGGCAAAATTGTAGGGACTGTTAGCCCGATGTGCCTTTGCTAGGTCTCAATATATGTGCTCCAGTAGTTTTTGAGAAATTAACGTTTAAATCAAGATATATATCTGTAACAGCGCTCCAGGCTGCGCTCCGGTTCGCTTACTTTTCGCGAAACGGAACTTTGAGCGCAGAAAGCTGATTGGCTCTCCGGTGTCTGTCAACATTCTAAACAGTCCGGAGCGGCCGCCATCTTATCTCTCGGTAGGATCGAGAGAGAAGAAGAGGTGAAAAACGAAGGGGGAATTTAATGAAAGGGGGCAAGGTATACCCCTCTTGACCCCCTAGGAATGTTGTTGGGGTTATTAAAGGGTCCCGTGGGGAAAATAAAAAAAAAAATGATTTTTCACGGTAGAAGCGCTTCACGGGCCGCGAACTGGGCCGCAAACTGGTTGGTAGCGAAACGGGAATTCGCCATTTTGTGCTTCGTTAATTAAATTACTAGGTATAAGGGGGTGCGGGAGACGTATCCTAATCCCCTATGTTTCATGAGGGTGGCTGAGGAGGCTCATATATGTTGATACATCTCTTCCAGCGGCTGTGCGTGAGCTTTTTATTTTTTTTGCTGCGTGACAGTCCGGAGCGGCCGCCATCTTATCTCTCGGTAGGATCGAGAGAGAAGAAGAGGTGAAAAACGAAGGGGGAATTTAATGAAAGGGGTCAAGGTATACCCCTCTTGACCTCCTAGGAATGTTGTTGGGGTTATTAAAGGGTCCCGTGGGGAAAAAAAAAAAAAAAAAGATTTTTCACGGTAGAAGCGCTTCACGGGCCGCGAACTGGGCCGCAAACTGGTAGCGAAACGAGAATTCGCCATTTTGTGCTTCGTTTTAATTAAATTACTAGGTATAAGGGGGTGCGGGAGACGTATCCTAATCCCCTATGTTTCATGAGGGTGGCTGAGGAGGCTCATATATGTTGATACATCTCTTCCAGCGGCTGTGCGTGAGCTTTTTTTTTTTTTGCTGCGTGACAGTCCGGAGCGGCCGCCATCTTATCTCTCGGTAGGATCGAGAGAGAAGAAGAGGTGAAAAACGAAGGGGGAATTTAATGAAAGGGGGCAAGGTATCCCCCTCTTGACCCCCTAGGAATGTTGTTGGGGTTATTAAAGGGTCCTGTGGGTAAAATAAAAAAAAAATGATTTTTCACGGTAGAAGCGCTTCACGGGCCGCGAACTGGGCCGCAAACTGGTAGCGAAACGGGAATTCGCCATTTTGTGCTTCGTTAATTAAATTACTAGGTATAAGGGGGTGCGGGAGACGTATCCTAATCCCCTATGTTTCCTGAGGGTGGCTGAGGAGGCTCATATATATGTTGATACATCTCTTCCAGCGGCTGCGCCATCTTGCCTTTTTTCCAATGCCACAATTTTGTCGTGCACGGCAGCCATTTTAGATGCCAGGCTGGTCCCAGGCTATCACCTACCCCTGCGGATGTAGTTTATGGCCCCAGCTGTAGAGAATTCAGACATGCCAACCCTCCCGATTCAGGCGTGAGACTACTGATTTCAGTGCTAGTCTCCCGCCTCCCGATTTCTGCAAGCAAAAACCCGGGGGCATATTACGAACAACTAGCGATAATTTTTGTCTCTAACTTGTTTAGAGACAAAAATTATCGCCGCACATCGGCGATTTTTATCGCAGATAAACTTTGCTATTATCGCAGAAAAGTCAGCGATATTCATGTATTATCGAGCAAATGCTCTTAGCCATGTTATCCACCTCCCATTGGATAACATGGCTAAGAACTGCTCAGGGCAGGTGTTAGATTTTGGAGATATTCGCGCTTAGCGCGAATATCTCCAAAAGTTGGTAATAGGAGATAGCGATGTTAGGGACTGTTTCCAGTCGCTAACATCTTGGCACGCCACTTTGCATGTCATTAGTGATAAGTATCACTGACATGCAAAGCGGGGCCCAAGATGGTCGCTATCTCCTTTTAGCTGTCACTAACTGGTGTTAGCGACAGCTTGGTAATAGGGAGATAATTTTATCTCCGCTTTCATGGCTTTTAAAGCCAAAAAAGCGGAGATAAACCCCCTTGATAATATGCCCCACGATTCCTTGGGGGTTTCAGCTGACAGGGCTTGGTATTGTGTTACATGGTAATTTTTCCAGGAAACGTCAGAGGGTCGATGCAGGGGTTCTAGAAGAGGTGATAAACCATTTAAGCCTCATGAACAAGCGCATGGTCTTTTAAAGATTTGTGAAGTACTCGGGCGGCGGTGTGTGTGTGCCCTCTTTCAGGAGCGGGCGGGGGGGCACTGCCAGCAACTTGCCAGGTCAGGTAGTGTTCAACACGTGCATCACCCTTTCTCTGCCTGCTATTGCGCTCCATGCTTCGGAAAGGTAAGAAAAAGAACGTGCATTTGAGTTTGAAATGTCCGATCCTGCAGCAGCACACTTCCAAAGCCCACACATGACAGTAACCCGATTCAAGGCCCCATTCACCCGTTTTTAAAAAAATAGATAACACTCCAACAAAGTAAGATTATAAAACTTTATTAACTTTTAACTATAATGAACGGAACAAAAACTGTAAAAACATTTAAACATTTTTCACCCAAAAAAGCAACAATGGTCAGAAGCTGTCTTTTGTGTGAATAGTCCCAAGGCAGCACAACGTGCAGAGTTCTGGACGGCACCCAGGTGATGTCGCCTGGGTGCCGCACTGGTTTTGGGATCCTACAATGCTGCTCCGAAAATTGGCGTGGGGCGTCCCGGGTGGTGCGGGGGGAGGCCTCGTCAGTAGCGGTCTGTTGTGCGAATAGTCCCAAGGCAGCAGAACGCGCTGAGATGTTGATGGCACCCAGGTGATGTCCAGTAAACTGCCGCACTGGTTTTGCTATCCTACAATGCTGCTCCGAAAATTTGCGTGCGGCGGCCCGGGGGGCGGGGGGGGGGCGTGGGGGAGGCGGCGTGAACGGGCCTCCCCAGGTGGCGGCCATCCAGCTGAGTTGCGCCCGCTCTTGCGGCTACAGCGTCTCGCTCACCATGTTGTTGAGTTGCTCCCACTCTTGCAGTGCAGCGATAGGCGGCTGCAACATGACTCTTAAAATGGCGGACGGCTCTTCGGTTTTGGGCCTGGTCCACTGAAATGGCCCTGGGACACCTTGGAACTCGGACGCTTGCCTGCTAGGGCTTGGGCTCCATTCTCGAAAAGCGTCCCCTCAGCCGTGAAGATTCTACAAAAGTCTTGGGGGCCCCCGACTCCCGCAGGCTTCCGGTGGGGAGCGGCTGCCATGATTGCTCGTGGAATGACCACGACGGAGCCACGAGATGGTGGTGCTCTCATGCTGACGCCAGCTTCAGTCTGAATGATCCAGAAACAAGGTGGGGCTTTCATCGTTTGGGAAAAAAAAATGTTCTAAACCAATGAAAAGTGTTATTTTTAGGTCATATGACCAAACCTTCCATCTTTAGGAAACCAAAAGTAAAATGAACCAATGAAAAGTTTTATAAACAAGTCACATGACCTGTTCTGCGGCATAGGGCTACAAAAAGCGTAGAAAATCCGTTGGCACGTGAGGCGGCGTCAGTAGCGGACCGATGTGCGAATAGGCCGAAGGCAGCACAACGCGTCGAGATCCGGATGGCACCGAGGTGGTGTCCAGCAAATTGCCGCACTGGTGTGGCCATCCTACAATGCTGCGCCGAAAGACGGCGTGTCCAGCTGAGTTGCGGTCACTCTTGCGGTACAGTGACTCGAACGCGCCGAGATCCGGATGGCACCGAGGTGGTGTCCAGCAAATTCCCGCACTGGTGTGGCCATCCTACAATGCTGCGCCGAAAGACGGCGTGTCCAGCTGAGTTCCGGTCACTTTTGCGGTACAGTGACTCGAACGCGCCGAGATCTGGATGGCACCGAGGTGGTGTCTAGCAAATTGCCGCACTGGTGTGGCCATCCTACAATGCTGCGCCGAAAGACGGCGTGTCCAGCTGAGTTGCGGTCACTCTTGCGGTACAGTGAGTCGAACGTGCCGAGATCCGGATGGCACCGAGGTTGTGTCCAGCAAGTTGCCGCACTGGTGTGGCCATCCTACAATGCTGCGCCGAAAGTCAAATGAAATCAAGTGAGAGGCCTAATTTCACTTGTGTGTGTTGTCGACGCACTTATTATAAGAATCAGACTAAGTTGAAGACTGTCTGAAGCTTATTTGCACCTGCTGCAGGTTCACTATTGCCCTGGTGTGGCCAAAGGTCGCATATGACATAGGCGGCCGGCTCCCGAGGTCCGGCGGAACTTTTTTCCTTTTCCTTTCTGCTTCTTTTCCTACAATCCGTTTCATCTGAAGACACGACCAGGTCCCTGAATGTGTGCAGGGGGACGCTATTGATTGAATGAAAATGGCGGCTTGACCCAAAGCTGACTCAAGCGTTGCTGTTGATGCTATACAGACAAAAATTGGTTTTCAGTTTGTACATTCTACAGGATTTTTTTTTCTATCCAAGTCTGATTGAGAGTTTGTAGAAAAATGGCTTCAGATTTTCCACATACTACTCTTCAACATTCTTCCTAAATGTAACAATGTGAAACTCACTAGGAGAACGGCTGTTTCTGTTTCCTTTCAAAATGCTGCCAACAATATTTTCTGAATGGAAGACACCATCTTGTAGCATAAAGGGCCGAAAGGGGTTCTGGTCTGGCCGATGGTTGGTGGAGACATTTTGACTATATCTTGGACCTGCCCGGCCTCGCCCAAAATGGCGCCGGTATAAATGGGACTCGTAACTCCTTGCCCGCAAATGTATATCTAGAAAATGTTATTGTAAGTGTCCCTGTCGTATTTTAATTACAAAATGTACGTTCACCGATTCCGCAACTGTTAGACACCTTTGTTCTTGCAACCTAATGGCCCGCTCGTTACGTTCCTCTACAGTGTAAATGTCTCCTCATCATATACGATTTCAGTTTGCTCCGTGGCCGGCCCACGTGGTTATAGGCCCGTATTTGTATACTGACATTTTCACAATAAAGGTTTTTAAAACAAAACACGGTAGTAGTATTTACATTGGTAAAGTTTTTACTTTTAGTCACTGTTTTCGAATCAGTAAAAGGCAAGTGAAATAAAGTAGTCCAATTACATGACGGATAAAAGGTATAATATGTAGGAACGCAGTAAAGATAAATGGTCAAGGGCAGTTGTGTTTTTCATTTCTGCAACATAAAGTGATCGATAAGAATCTGATAATCAGGCGTATCGGCGACTAAGACAGCAGGCCGAATCTCTTTTACTCAACGGCTCCGTCATGGAAGGAAGAAACGCCCTTTTTCTCGAAAAAGGAATATATTTTACTTGCAGGACAGTTGTAAATTTTCCGGGAAAGTACATTAGCCTGGAATATTATAACATATGTTTTAAAAAAAATAATGTTCGAAAACAATAAAAAGCGTAATTTTTAGGTCATATGACCAAGCTTTTCATCATTAAAATAACAAAAGTAAAATGAACCAATGAAAAGTTTTATTAACAAGTCACATGACCTGTTATGCTTACGTTACGCGCTGCGCGCCGTGCCTCGGATCACTTCCGGGTGCGCTAACGCGGCGTGTCATATAACGCATTACGCGACAACGTAGGTCAAGAATATAGCCAAAATGTCTCCACCAACCAGCGTTCGGAACACAACCCCTTTCAGCAGTCCAAAAAGTTCTGTTAAATGACAACAGAGGGGACAGGCAACAAGAACCATCAGTCAAAGAGGGGAGGGCACGTTCTTCTCTTCCGGGTCATGTTGGGGCGCTACCGGAACTGATCGAATTGGTAGTCTACAGTGTTTCTGGATGTTTCAGACTAAAGCTGGCGTCAGCATGAGAGCACTTCCATCTCGTAGCTCCGTCGTGGCCATTCCACGAGCAATCATGGCAGCCGCTCCCCACCAGAAGCCTGAGGGAGTCGGAGGCCCCCAAGACTTTTGTAGAATCTTCACGGCTGAGGGGACGCTTTCGAGAATGGGACCCAAGCCCTATCAGGGAAGCGTCCGAGTTCAAAGGTGTCCCAGGGCCATTTTAGTGGACCAGGCCCAAAACCGAAGAGCCGGTCGCTATTTTGAGAGTCCTGTGGCAGCCGCATATCGCTGCACCGCAAGAGCGGGAGCAACTCAACTACATGATGAGCGAGACGCTGTAGTCGCAAGAGCGGGCGGTAAACAGCTGAATGGCGGAAGAGGCACAGTGTAGCAAAAGCGGGCGGAATGGCAACTGAAACGGTAAAGGGGCGCCCCACTACAGCGTGTCTTCAGGTCAAACGGATTGTGGGACAAGGTCCAGAATTGAAGAGTCATCAAAAGGCAAAAAGTTCCGCCGGACCCCGGGAGCCGGCCGCCTATGTCGGGGGCGATCTCAGGCTACACCAGTGCTATAAGACTTGGGGAGGGTGTCGGAGCCAAGCGTCTTCTCCGAGTCCATGGCCATCACACCGCCCCTCAGGGGCCTCCGTCAAGCTGTTTAGGAAGGTAACATATCACATTGTTTTCTAATGCAGTCAGGTCCACAAACGACACTCACTTACTTTGAGAATAGTGAAGCTGCAGTAGGTGGAAATAAGCTTCAGACAGTGTTACAAGCACTGCTCAGAACTCTTAACTATGGCACCCAACATCCAGAACTTATGCCATTTGAGAATGGCCGTGACATTGAAGCAACTCAGGGACCAAAACCATTAACGTACTTTCACGTATGAAAATCTTACTTGGGGAGGGGGCAGGAGCGAAGCGCCCCCTCCCAGTCCGCGCCACCACACCGTATGTTGAAAATCTGAAGCCATCGTTCTACAAAGTGAACCAACCTTGGATTGAAAAATCTAGAAAAATGTACAAACTGAAAACCAGTTTTGGTCTGCATAGCATCAGTAGCAACGCTTGCTATCAGAGTGCATGAGTTTCATGCTCGATCGATTGAGCTAGCCGGATCGGGCAATAAAAAGTATAAAATAGTTATGTAAATAGTTATTTAATAAAATGTTTTACCCTGTTTCTTTGCTGGTGTGTTGTCTATATTTTTAATATTTGCATAGGGTTTGTCGTTATTTTGGGCGGGGTGGGTGACGGAGTCGAGCTGTCTTGCAGCCCTCATGGTGTGGAGCTCAGTTCATCTCACTATTTTCGTATTTCTCATGAAGGGTTGTTCCTAATATTTCTATTTTAGCGAGGTCAAAAAGACATCCAATTAGTGGCCTACTGATTTTGCTCGATTACTTTTATTTTTTACACGATTTTTCACTATCTGCAAAGACTAAACAGAGTATTGCGACTTTGTGCTTGTTTGTAAATAGAGAATGATCCAAAGAGAACCAATTCTAAAACAGTAAATGCTTGGATAACAATCAATCAAATGGAGAGACAAGCAGGCACGACGGATTACAACGGGGGCAAAGGCCTGCGTTAACTACCGTTCACTATCTGCAAAGAGAGAGTACTACTAAGAGAAAAGAGGGGAGGGGGGGGGGGGGCAGCGTTCAAAGCACATCAGCGTGCATAAATACGAAAATGTTTTTATCTATCACGTACTTGACATTTTAAAGCTTTTCATATTTGCTATTAAAAAACCAATGAAATTCACAGAAAAAACCATAGGTTATAGTGGATATATAGTTAGGAATTTGCATTTACAAAACCTTGAAAATTCAATGAAAAAACCATTGGTTTTAGGCCATATATAGTTAGGGATTTGCATTTACAAAACCTTATTTTACTCGCATAAAACCATTGAAATTCCATATATAGTTATAAGCGCTAACTATATATCGCGCACCCGCAATCCACTGCTGATGATGTCACATATTACATCATTCATGACATGGTTAGTGACATCACTGATGACATCACTGATGACATCTCAAATGAAATCACTGATGACATCACTGAAAACATCTCATTTGACATGACTGATAACATCACTGATGATATCATTCATGTGATAATACCATGAACCTCTTCAGACTCTAATATAACCTTAGATACAATCAGTGTAAACAGACAGTCACAGATTGTCACTCATCCATGGAGTTACTCACACACCTAGTCAGTTATGCCAAAAATCAATCACACCTCCATTTTCTCAACTATACAGTTATACAGACCTTACTTATTCAAACATATACTAACACATATTTACTTTACTCTCTTATACAATCTCTGATACATGTTCACAATGATCCATACAGCCACTCACACATTCACTGGCTCTTATGCACAGTTATTTATAGATGTCAACTCTCACATGTACTGTGTTTTACACATGTACTTAATTTGACATGTAGCACTGAGATATCCATTCACTCACTAATACACTCATGCACAGTCAACCGCCCATACAGCTGTTTGCACATGCACTTTTGAATCTATACATATAGTGAATCAACTACTCACACATCTATGTACAGAGTCACACACCTCCCAGCCACCCATACACACACACTCAGTTTCCCATACAAATACTTGGACAACCAATCAATAACCCATACAGTTACTCATATAGCTACTGATCAACATATGCAGTAGTTTGTAGAACAACAGATATAATGATGCACAAATTAAAACAGTTTAGTCACTAACCCATGCACTCAGTGAGACACATTTAATCACTCACTCAATCAGTCAGTCATGCACCTAGTAAATCCTTCATCCAGACACTTATATATCCACTCATTCTTCAATATGTAAAACATATTTTAACTTTACAGAAACATACAGTCACTGGATGTTGTAATCAGTGATGTCATCAGAGATGTCATTTGAGATGTCATCAGTGATGTCATCAGTGATGTCACTAACCATGTCATGAATGATGTAATATGTGACATCATCAGCAGTGGATTGCGGGTGCGCGATATATAGTTAGTGCTTATAACTCTATATGGAATTTCAATGGTTTTATGCGAGTAAAATAAGGTTTTGTAAATGCAAATCCCTAACTATATATGGCCTAAAACCAATGGTTTTTTCATTGAATATATATATATATATATATATATATATATATATATATGTATATATATATATATATATATATACGTATATATATATATATATATATATATATATATATATATATATGCTGGCAACAGTATTCTTCACGCCAGCAGTGCACATCCGCGCCATGTAGTTGACAATATCCCTCTAGGTGAACTCTTAAGAATTAAGAGAATCTGCAGTACAGACTCTGATTTGGAATCCTGTACCAATGAAGCTTTGGCCAGGTTTCGTGCTAGAGGTTACCGTGAATCGGTGCTAAAAACAGCAGTAGAAAAAGCCAAAAGCAGATCCCGTGCTTCTCTATTAGAGACTAAAAACACTGCTGACACATCTTTTGCATCTGATGATAGCACTACAAATCCTAGGTTCGTAACGCCCTATAGCAGACAGGCCAGGCAAATAAGATCTATTTTGTCTAAAAGATGGCCTGTCCTTACTACGGATCCTGTACTAAAACCCCAACTTGCAGAAGCTCCCATTGTCACCTTTAGGAAAGGTCCCTCACTCAGGTCTCACATTTGCCATGACTTTCCTGAACTTAGAAAAAAGCAGGAATGGATGAAAACAAGGTCAGGTTTTATACGTTGTACCTCTTGCAGGGCCTGCAAATTTGGCAAAAGTACTCGGCAATACTACACGCCGTTCAGTCCTGACCCAATTCAGATCAAGGGCCAATACAATTGTAAAACTGAATTTGCCATTTATGTTTTAACTTGCACATGTGCACTTAGGTATGTCGGCAGTACACGACAGCCTGTGCATGTTAGGATCCTCCAGCATTTACGAGCCATTGTCAACAATGACCCAGCCTATCCTGTGGCTAGGCATTTCAAGGCATTACATAACAACAACCTGGAGTGCCTATCCTATTTTGTTATCTCTGCAATTGATAAGCCTAGAAGAGGCGGAGATAGGGTCAGGATGCTCAGAAGAATGGAATCCCATTTCATTCTTGAGCTAGATAGTAGATCTCCTAATGGCCTTAACAACACGGAGGACCTTCATGTGTTTCTGTAATTTAATTTTTGCACTGTCCGCCCCGTTCTGTATTGCTTTGGGTATTGGGGTCCTGGTTGGCTGCCGCCTTCCCCCATATGATAGATAGTATGTCTCCTTGTTGGGTTTTTGCACATAACATTTATCTTTCTTATATATGCTTTCACGGTGTTTCACAATTTATGTTTCTGTATTAATTTTTGGGTACACCTATTTTTTGAGGACATAGACAATAGGCATTCTCTGTGTTTCCTGATAAATATGCTTTTTAAACAATCGGATCTGTGACAATTATATTCCTGTGGTATTTATACCAGATAGCCCCTGCCCCATAAACATGCTGCTACAGTCGTATGTTTACATATTGCGTTGATTTGCACTATGATAAGTATAGATGCAACATTATAATGTTTACAATAGCGTAGTTTGCACAAAATCATTAGTATTACTAAGGGTTTTTTTTATTGCATCTATCGTGACATTCATTAATTTTAAATGACGCACTTTGCACTTTTCTACGCATTTTTGCACTTTGTATATTCTGTGTAGGCTAGGGCTTTTACTATTTATATTTGGTATCTTTTGTATAGGCATTTTAAGCTTTTTATGTCTTTTGCATTATTAACTTATATATCACGGGTTCCTATTATTGTCATTACGAAATGTGGATTTTAACCAGTAAATCTATTCTATTTCCGACTGTTATAAAATCGAAATGTTTGGAAAACAGACTACTCTATGCATTACCAGTAGTTTGTCCTCGTTTTCTACTATCACGAGGTGTATGACGAAAAAATTAGAAAAAAATGCACTTTTCACTGTTAAGCAATCATTATTTAAACGCAAGCATTTCCAACTCTGATTGTCTGTGAGCAAGGGCGGATGCCCGAAACGCGTCAGATTGCTTGGTTCAGCTTTGAATAAAATCTGTGCTTGAAGTAAATTACTGGATCTGCGTGATTTCCTGGGTCGCTGTGGTCGGAGCCTGGGAGGTTACACTTGCCTGATATAATTTTCGGAAGGTGATTGCTTCCGAGGCGGATCCACTCCCCTGAAGTCGGCTGTTGTGCGCAATCATCTCTTAAGCCTTTCCTGTCAGGAAATTTGTCAACGACAGCCCCTGTGTCTGCGGAGGTACCGGGCTCACGTTGGGAGATATCTGCGGCGTTTTCAAAAATCAAAAAGGGCGCGGAGGCGCCAAAAACGCCCTACGACTTGGATTCCAACGGTGAGCGCTCTGTTAATCAGCGGCACGGTGGGGAGGAACACTAAGCACTTGCACGTTACCCTGGGAGCAGGATTGTCGAGCTCGGGTAATTCAGTGCATACAACATCCATAAGCAATTTGAACCAGGCGCCATGTCAGAGGAGACCCTCCGTGGCAGGGAAGCGGCGGCGGCCGCCTTGTACTCTAATCTGCCCAAGGTAACATCGGGTGCAGGAGGAGGCAGCAATAAAACTGACCAAACTGAGAGCTCCAGTACGATTGAAAACCAAATACGTGCTGCATTGAGAAGATTAGAAAAATGCATGTATTCTGAGATGTCTAAGTGGTGGGAGCATAAATCTTTGACCATGTACTTAGAAGAAAATCGAGTCCCCAGAGGATTACGCATTTTACTGGCACCGAGTTATGACAGACCAAATCCCAGTATGCTTAAGGAGTGGGGTCAAGCCAACCTTGAGTCATCTGCCAAATTGATGCAAATTTTGGTCAAATACGCTGTGATTGATCGTGAGCAGCTCATGCAAGAAATCTCTGAAATCAATGAGGAGCTGCTTAAATTCGAACCGCACGATCTTATAACAAAATCTAGAAAAGAAATTGACGAGCGCCTATCCAACAGGAAGAAAAAATCAAAGCTCGTAAGATTTTCAAATTTGCGCGCGATAAAGAAGATTATGCACAAGGTAGAATATTTACCTTCGCGCGCAAGTTTGATAATGCAAAGCGTTCCAAATTTGCCCAACAAGCACAGCTAGCGAAACAGGGCAAACCCGATGGACAAATATCTACCTCGGCGCCAGCTCTGGGTTCTACAACAAGTGGTACCAGCCAAGTACACAGCGACAATGAGTCACTGACAAGTGCGCCCACCTCAGATGACGATGCCAGTAGCACTTGGGAAGCAAGTTCGGTCATTTTGGATCTAGGGGAAGAAGTGGATTTTTTATCCAACGAAAGACTACAGTCACTGAGGCCCCCGGAACAAACAACAGACAAAGGGGCAGCAACAGCAGCAAAGCACGCCAGGAACAACAGAAGACGGGGCCAGTGCCGGAAAAAGCACAAAAGCGCCCAAAAAACCAAAGCGGCAATACTGGCGCAAAAACAAGTAAGTGACAATACAATAGTCAATCTGTCTTCCGTTGACCTTACCTTGGCTGAGAAACAGCTTTTAAGCCTTGGACTTTCATATTGCCCAGCTACTGACTTTAACTATGCTAAGACTCGCATAGATGTTTACATGTATATAAGGAAACTTAAGCTCAAAAAATTCTTTGAAATTAAGGAAGGTCTTAGTAATAAGACACCACAAGGAACTGGAGCCACTATCAATATTCTTCCCAATGTGCCCACACTTCCGGCCAGTGATACACGAACAGTACTTACAGTTTTGAATCTTTTGGGGAATGATGCACTTACGAATGACCTCGCATCCACACAAGATGAATTGAGAGCAGCTGCCATTCCCCAAATAGGAGCCAATATCAGTCCTTTTAAACAAGCGTCTAAATTCAATCCTACCATGCCCAGAGACTCTATTGATGTCTTCCAGGACGTGGTAGTGGAAGACCTTAAGCATTTGCATCATCATATTAAACATAAAAAGCGATACAGAAGCAAACAGGAAATTGACTACCATGCCTTGATTAAAAAGCTGGGCAATGATCATAACATTATTGTAACTACGGCTGACAAGGGGGGCAATGTGGTCATTTGGCCCCAGGAGGATTACATCAAAGAAGCAAAGAGACAGCTCAGTGATAGTACATGCTACTCTATTACCAACATGAGACATTTTGAAACCTCCAAAGATGCGCTTAAGAAATTACTTTTTAAGTACAAAAGGGAGGGCATGATTTCTTTGCAGGAGTTTGAGTTCCTCCATGTTGAATTTCCTGTTTTGCTCAAACTCTATTTACTCCCAAAAATTCACAAATTGACCAGACCGGTACCTGGCCGACCGATCATTTCGGCCATTGCAGGGGTGGCAGAACATGTCACAGAATACATTGATTATTTCCTGCAAGGCCTTGTCCAGGATTTGCCAACGTATGTGAGAGACACAGGCGATTTTCTTGCCAAAATTCAGAACATCCAGTGGAATGATGGAATGCTCATGATTACTTTGGACATTGAATCGCTCTACACGAGCATAGAGCATATGTCGGGCCTAAAAGCATTAGACTTCTTCCTTGGGAAAAGGCCTATGAATTGTTACCATCACAACAAAGTATTAATTGAGCTTACATCATGGTGTCTCAATAACAATTTCTTTCTCTTTGGGAGTGATTTGTATCTGCAGAAGCGTGGGGTCGCGATGGGGGCCTGTTTCTCCCCCAGCTACGCGTGCTTGCACGTGGGCTGGTGGGAGGAGCAGGTCCTCAGGCGGCAACACGCCCAAGTTTTTTCTGGTCATGTTTTGCTTTGGCTTCGTTATATTGATGACGTTTTTTTGTTATGGCAAGGTGACAGGAACAGTGCACAAATGTTCATTGACTCCATCAATATCAATAATGAAAACCTGAAATTCACAAGTTCCATTAGTGATTGAGAGGCGGAATTTTTAGATGTAAAAATCCTTATCCGCAATGGCCAGCTTACAACCAAGATACATCGGAAAAGTACTGCTGGCAACAGTATTCTTCACGCCAGCAGTGCACATCCGCGCCATGTAGTTGACAATATCCCTCTAGGTGAACTCTTAAGAATTAAGAGAATCTGCAGTACAGACTCTGATTTGGAATCCTGTACCAATGAAGCTTTGGCCAGCTTTCGTGCTAGAGGTTACCGTGAATCGGTGCTAAAAACAGCAGTAGAAAAAGCCAAAAGCAGATCCCGTGCTTCTCTATTAGAGACTAAAAACACTGCTGACACATCTTTTGCATCTGATGATAGCACTACAAATCCTAGGTTCGTAACGCCCTATAGCAGACAGGCCAGGCAAATAAGATCTATTTTGTCTAAAAGATGGCCTGTCCTTACTACGGATCCTGTACTAAAACCCCAACTTGCAGAAGCTCCCATTGTCACCTTTAGGAAAGGTCCCTCACTCAGGTCTCACATTTGCCATGACTTTCCTGAACTTAGAAAAAAGCAGGAATGGATGAAAACAAGGTCAGGTTTTATACGTTGTACCTCTTGCAGGGCCTGCAAATTTGGCAAAAGTGCTCGGCAATACTACACGCCGTTCAGTCCTGACCCAATTAAGATCAAGGGCCAATACAATTGTAAAACTGAATTTGCCATTTATGTTTTAACTTGCACATGTGCACTTAGGTATGTCGGCAGTACACGACAGCCTGTGCATGTTAGGATCCTCCAGCATTTACGAGCCATTGTCAACAATGACCCAGCCTATCCTGTGGCTAGGCATTTCAAGGCAGTACATAACAACAACCTGGAGTGCCTATCCTATTTTGTTATCTCTGCAATTGATAAGCCTAGAAGAGGCGGAGATAGGGTCAGGATGCTCAGAAGAATGGAATCCCATTTCATTCTTGAGCTAGATAGTAGATCTCCTAATGGCCTTAACAACATGGAGGACCTTCATGTGTTTCTGTAATTTAATTTTTGCACTGAACGCCCCGTTCTGTATTGCTTTGAGTATTGGGGTCCTGGTTGGCTGCCGCCTTCCCCCATATGATAGATAGTATGTCTCCTTGTTGGGTTTTTGCACATAACATTTATCTTTCTTATATATGCTTTCACGGTGTTTCACAATTTATGTTTCTGTATTAATTTTTGGGTACACCGATTTTTTAAGGACATAGACAATAGGCATTCTCTGTGTTTCCTGATAAATATGCTTTTTAAACAATCGGATCTGTGACAATGATATTCCTGTGGTATTTATACCAGATAGCCCCTGCCCCATAAACATGCTGCTACAGTCGTATGTTTACATATTGCGTTGCTTTGCACTATGATAAGTATAGATGCAACATTATAATGTTTACAATAGCGTAGTTTGCACAAAATCATTAGTATTACTAAGGGTTTTTTTTTATTGCATCTATCATGACATTCATTAATTTTAAATGACGCACTTTGCACTTTTCTACGCATTTTTGCACTTTGTATATTCTGTGTAGGCTAGGGCTTTTACTATTTATATTTGGTATCTTTTGTATAGGCATTTTAAGCTTTTTATGTCTTTTGCATTATTAACTTATATATCACGGGTTCCTATTATTGTCATTACAAAATGTGGATTTTAACCAGTAAATCTATTCTATTTCCGACTGTTATAAAATCGAAATGTTTGGAAAACAGACTACTCTATGCATTACCAGTAGTTTGTCCTCGCTTTCTACTATCACGAGGTGTATGACGAAAAAATGAGAAAAAAATGCACTTTTCACTGTTAAGCAATCATTATTTAAACGCAAGCATTTCCAACTCTGATTGTCTGTGAGCAAGGGCGGATGCCCGAAACGCGTCAGATTGCTTGGTTCAGCTTTGAATAAAATCTGTGCTTGAAGTAAATTACTGGATCTGCGTGATTTCCTGGGTCGCTGTGGTCGGAGCCTGGGAGGTTACACTTGCCTGATATATATATATATATATATATATATATATATATATATATATAAATGAAGGTTTTTTCGGTATAGTTTACTTCTTAGTGGAAAAACAGGACTCGCACTCCACGTTACTGTTGCAAACAGGTGATTTCTTTATTTCGGCTGACGCGTTTCGAGTAAAAGCTCTTTGTCACAAGCCAATTTTCCACCACCAGTGGACACCCTTTAAACCAATGTATTTACACGTCATAGAGGTAGGACCAGTCTTCCACCATCGCCATGGAAAAAAGACTACAAAGTTCAAAAAATTAGAGGACAGACTCATTGCTAAAAAATTAACATCAGGGGAAAGAAAAAACAGAGTTTACCAGGGTTTAATAATATACATAAACATAAAAATAAAATCTGTTTTGCAGGTGTACACCAACAATTATGCTTAATTAGCGAAATATGTGCAAATATAATTTCATTGCTGTTCTGATTCAAGCAGATTTACACCGTTAAGTGTTATAGCTATTCTGGCCAAGTGGCCGTACAAAACTAGCTTTAAATTCACTCAGGTAATGGCATGGAAAGGACCTAGTTGCTAGCTATGTGCAGGAGGGGGAAGATTACCAAGGCAAAGAAATGACATGGGATACCATGAGTGTAAACAGACGGAGAGTTATTCGATCTGTTTGTGCCCGATGAGACCGGACAGTGCTCAATATTAGTGAAAAGGGGGGGCGGAGGGGTAATTGACGGCGAGTGCCAGTCGTGTGTGGTGGTAGGTTGTGGAAAAATGGGGTTCTGTACAAGGGGAGGTGAAAAAAGGGGGGGGTGGAAAGTAAAGTATTTACAAATGGATGCAGGTCAAAAAGAAGGAGGTTATTATGCTAGCCTAAATTCAGCGTGTCCATCATTCTGCAGAATTAGGCACCCTATGTTAAGGTTGGGAAGGGGAGAGGAAGAGGGGAAGCGTGACTAGGAAACTGCCCAATCTGTGGAAAAGGGGTTGGAAGGATGGAAAGAAAGATTTGTGTGAATGTTTTCCAACCTGCTGACACTATGTTGCAGTGGAGAGCCCTCCCCGCTACATAGTATATACAGAGAAATTCAGTATCAATTGAGCAAGGCAAAGACATAGTCCAAAAAATCCAGGTTGTACTCATCCAATGTGGACTAAGAGTTCCTCGTCCTGATTAAGGCCGAAGGGGTTCTTGGTGTCGAGCAGCAGGATGTACCTAGACTCAAGTACTCGCAGTTGCTTCTCTCTGTTCCCCCCTCGGGGACTTGCTGCCACCCTGTCACCACCGAAGAAAGAAACAGTGTTAGTATTTTTGTCATGATGTTTCAGCCAGTGTTTTGCAGTGGAGTAGTTCAAGTCACAATTTCTGATTGCCCTGATGTGCTCTAAGATTCTCTTTTTTACACGAAAAATCGTGCTACCCACATACATTTTACCGCAAGGACAAACAATGGCATATACACAATAGTCTGAATTGCAATTGATGAATTTTGATATGTCACCTGACTTGCCGGTGGAAAGCGGATATGTTTTCCTGTTTTTATTAGTTCTGCATGCCTTACACCAGCCGCATTTGAAAAAACCCTTCTGTTGTTTTATTCAGCTTTGTTGTTTAGTTCCATCCATGTAGCTGTTGACCAACATTTCCTGTATGTGACTAAGGGGGTTTTACTGACTGCTGCTCCTATCACTGGGTCATTTTGGACAATGTGCCAATGTTTCTTCAGAGTTTCTCGCACTCTGTTAGATTCAAAATTGTACTCAGTGATTAGGCGAATCTCATTCCCACCGTCTTTAGTGCCTGGTCTTTTAACTAGTAGGGATGCCCTGTCCATAGCTTCAACTTTTTGGGTTGCTGCACTCAAAACTTTATCAGGGTAGCCACGATTCCTAAACCTCTGGGTCATGATCTTACTCTCTTTTTCATAGCTGATATGTGTGTTGCAATTACGTTTGGACCTTATGAGTTCCCCATATGGGATGCTCCATTTGAGTTTGGGTGGGTGGTGGCTATTCGGGTGGAGGAGGCGTTCCCTGCTGTGGCTTCTCTATGTAGGGAAGTAGACATGTTATCATCATCAACCTTCACAAGTACATCTAAAAAATGGTGAAACGGAGGTTGACATGGTTAGTGTTCAAGTATGTAAGGAACTGATCTAGTTCAGAGTCACTACCACCCCAGATCATAGAAACGTCATCTATGTTACGGGTTCAAAAAACCACATGTTGTATCAGGTGCTCATTCTGTTCACTCCAAACAAACTGTTCCTCCCACCATACCATCATCATACATGTGTAACTTGGCGCAAAGCAACTTCCCATCGCGGTCCCCACAACTTGCTTGTACCATTTGTCATCAAAAAGGAAAAAATTGTTATTCAGGCACAAGGTCAAACTTTCAATAAGCATATTAGTTTGGTCATAGGTAAAGACTGATCTATCTCTGAAGAAATGTTTGCATGCATTAATCCCATCTTCATGTTTTATACAGGTGAACAAGGACACCACATCAATTGTTACTAATGTCAGATCTTTATGCCAGGAGATACCTTCAATCTTATTCATAAAATCAGTACTGTCCCTACAATAGGAAGGGAGGCTGAGAACATATGGAAAGAGGAAAGAATCAAGGAACACAGAGATGTTTTCCAGCAGACTACCATTTGCCGAAACAATGGGCCTTCCAGGGGGATTGGTGCTGTCCTTATGGATTTTGGGTAGCATGTAGAAACATGCTACAGTCGGATGTTTAGTGTAAAGGAAATTGTATTCATGATGATTCAATAGCCCCTTATCTTTCCACTGGTCAATCTTACTGTAAAAGTAAGTGGCTGCCTCATCATATGTACTCCTGTTAGATTTAATGTAGTTGCCCGAATGGGAGAGTTGTTTCATGGCTTCCTGTTTGTAGAGTTTAATATCCCACAGTACCACATTCCCCCCTTTGTCTGAAGACTTGATGATGTTGTTGGGGTCACTGTTCAGTGTCGCTAACGCTGTTTTTTGCTCTGCTGTGTGATTCCGTGCATGTTTGTTAGTGGTCTGGTTCCAGATCTTCATGAGGTCTTTAACAACTATCTCATGAAAGGTGTCCAGGTTGTCATGGGGTAAATTAGGGTTGTAGGAGGATCTGGGTCTGAATTTGGTTCGGACTGTGCCACTGGTTTCCAGTCTCATCTGCTCTATGATGTCCCTCTCATTCTCCCACTCATCTATTTCACCTCCCAGTTCCGCTAAGCATGCTAGCGATTCAAAGTCCCTGAGGCATATGTGAGTGGAGAGTGTGTTCTCATCACTACCTCCAATTGCTGCCCTATTTGTCGACCGTTTTTCTTTGTTAAAAAACATTTCATAAGTTTTAGTTTGCGTACATATAAAAACATATCAACTCTTGTCTTACTGTAATCAAAATTTGCAGTTGGACAAAAAGAGAGACCAAGTTCGAGTAAAGTTTTTTCTGCCTCAGTTAGTTCATGTGAGGATAAGTTAACAACAGTAAGATTTTCCTCACCTATCATCTCCGTTTGGTTTACCTCGTTGTTCTCCCATAAGGCATTGTGTCTTTTGTGCTTTCTTCCTCCTCTCCTTGTTGGTTTCTTCTTGTGGTGCTTCCTCTTCCCCTTCCTCTTCCCCTACCGTGGTCTGGTGGTCTTGCCCTGAGAGTCATTTTCGCTTGTAAAAAATGGTGTTCCTCCAGGGGTTTGAAAGTAAGGCGATCTCTTCCTTGCACGCTTGCCGCCTCCTCAAGATCAGAGTATATTTTGGATCCGGGTTCTGATGTCGCTGGTTCACGATTCCTCATTGTGCCCAATTGTTTAAATTGTTTGATTGCCCCATCATATCGTCTACCAAAGGTGAGGATACGCTCACTCGCATAATCCTGTTTATCACGCAGAAATGTGCTTTTCTTTTTCTGTTTGATCTCTGCCTCATATTTGTCAAGCCTCACTTCCATCTGGGCTAGGGCTGACTTGATCTCATCTTGCTCGGGTCATTTATCAAGTTCCACTTTTAGTTTCTCGATTTCTTTGATTACATCTTCAAGTTCTTTTGCAGCATAGTGTGATAGTAGACCCAACATGTTTCTGCATGTACCAGCCATCAGGTCTGACCAGTCTTCAAATATATATATATATATATATATATATATATATATATATGAAGAAAACGCTATTCCATTTTTCTGCATGTAGAAGAACATAACGAGAGAGTGAGCCCAGATTTGGTGCTGAATTTCGGTGATTTATTCAGTAATTCCACCAGCCATCCGCCATAACGCGTTTCACCTCAAACGAGGCTTGATCACATGACCAATTATTTATTTATTTTTTTGCGGATGACCGTTTGGAGAAATATGAGGATGACATCCAACAACGCAAACAACGCAAATTTGCTCGAGACGAAGCAGATTATAAAAATTGACAAATTCTTACTTTTGCTAAGAGATTCCAAATATTAAAAACAACTATGCTAAAAAAAAGGCCTAAACATACGAGTGAACCAGGAAGTGAATCAGATCTAAGTCGCAGTGAAAATGAATCAACAACTAGTAAAAATGATTCAATCATTAATCCTCCTCATTTGTCTTTTTTAGAGGCGATGCGTCTAGTAAATCTATACCAGAACATGTCACACAATCAAGGACAATACAGGGGCAGAGGCAGAGACAGACGGTTTGGCAAAAGCGATATAAAATCTTCAGAAGTAAAAGAAAAATCAGAAGATCAAGGACCAAAAAGATTTTACCCCTTAAGGAATCGGACGAAGAGAACCTAGAAATGGAGAACTTAATTATCAATCTGTCTGGCTATTGCCTAACGGAAACTGAGAAGAGAGTATTAAACAAAGGACTTTCATTCTGCCCCCAACAACATTTTAATTACACTGATACAAAAATTGATTTATACAAATATGAGCGGAAATTAAAACTTTCTAAAATCCATATTAACAAGATGATTCCTGACACTGACTCATCAAAAACAAGTGAACCTAGTGCTTTGCAAAATCAAGAATCATTAACGATTAAGGAAATTCGGCTCTTAAAGAATCTATATGATTTAGAACATGAAATAGAGGACAATGAAAGTACAGAATTAACGGTACTGCAACAAATGGATATCAAAACTACATCACATGAAGTCAGTGGCTTAAAAAGCAAGTCCAAATATTGTCCACAACTTTCACCCGGAAACAAAATAGACTAATTTTCAAAAGCGTTGATGAGTGACCTGGAAAAATTGACAAATTGAGGAATCAAAATAAGAGAAAAAATATGTCCAGCAATGAATGATTAGCTATACAAATACTGGCCAAAAATGACGAAATTATAATCAAACCGGCCGACAAAGGCGGAAATATTGTCATACAAAATACAGAGAATTACATTGCTGAAGCACATCGCCAATTATATGACGCAACAAAATACAGACTCAAAATAAATCCGATACAGAAAATGTTTGATGAAACGAGAAAATATTTAGACGAATGGCATGAAAATGGATTGCTAAGTAAGAATGAACGTTCTTTTTTGCTTAAAGAGAAACCAACAATTCCCACAATTTATTTTCTGCCCAAAGTTCATAAAACTCTAATAAATTCACCAGGCAGACCCATATTCTCTGCATGTGACTCTATTTACGAAAACATTTCCTCCTATATTGATCACTATCTAGCACCGAACATCATACATACAAGATACATCTGATTTCTTAAGGGTCCTCTCAAACATCACTTGGAATCCCACATATCTACTTGTCACCATTGATGTAGTCTCTCTTTACACTTCTATTGAACACTCAATAGGTCTGAATGCATGTGCACATTTCCTAAAACAAAGAAATAGAGGAGAAACAGAACACTCTGCCATGCTTCTGACAATGATTGAAATGTGCCTTAAGAATGACATTTTTCTATTTAACCATGAACTATTCCATCAACTTTGCAGGTGTGCTATGGGCATGTCCTTCTCCCCCAACTATGCGAATTAAACAATGGGTTGGTGGGAGAAGGAAATTCCATGGGCCCCGAAACATGATTGGGCTATGGATAAAATCATCATTTGGACCAGGTACATTGACGACCTGTTTTTAATCTGGAACGGCAGCAAATCAGAGTTCAAAGAATATTTTGATTCTTTCAACCAAAATAACATTGGTTTATCCTTCACGTATAACATCAATCACAATCATGTGGATTTCCTTGACATCAAATTCTACATAAAGAACAATCAACTTCAAACCACCTTATATCGGAAGAAAACTGCTACAAACAGTATCTTACATGCTGACAGCTTCCACCCTCAACCGCTAATACGTAGTATTCCCTACGGAGAATTTCTAAGGATGAAACAAAACTGTTCACCAAACAAAAATGCTGAATTTTAAATTAAAAACAGTGCAAACAGATTGCGTAAACGAGGATATCGTGAAAGAGATCTCAACAAAAGTAAGAAAAAACTAGAGAAGCTGACTAGAACAGAAATTCTGATCAAAAAACCTGATAAGTCAAAGAAACAAGAAGAAGGAACATTCAAACCACCAAGACTAATACTAACGTATAGTAAAGAATCACAAAAAATGTGTCAAACTGTACAAAGATACTGGCCACCCCTGAAACAATATCAAGATCTTTAAAAAATCATAGGTCCGGGACCTCAAATAACCTTTAGAATAGCCCCTTCCATTAAAGATCTACTAATTAGAAGTCAATTCAATCCGCAAAGTATAAAATCCAATTGGTTAATCGAACAACCACTTGGTTTTAGAAAATGCAACTCCTGCAAGGCCTGTAAAATCGGAATCAACAAAAGAAATATTAGAGATCCAGAAGGCAGATTAATCACCATTGACAAAAAGATTACATGCACAACCAAATTTGTGGTCTATGCAATTCAATGTGACTGTGCAATGTTATACATAGGTAGTACTGTCTGTATGCTTAAAAAGAGGATCCTGTAGCATATTCGTGCTGTCAAAAATCGTGATTTAACATATGCCACAGCAAAATGTCTCCTGGAATGCCAACGTGGAAACTGGCTCAACATGAGTTTCTTTGCGATAGACACTATTGAAAGTAATGAGAGACTGGGAGATCAAAAGAAAAAACTGCGACAATTGGAATCGAAATATATCATTCGGATGAGAACAAAACAGCGAAGAGGAATGAATTTCGATTAAGAACTTTATGTCCATTTGGAATGAACAAATCACAAATGAATACTTATGAACTTGTGTAGACAGAAACTCCTGTATACCTCTTTTAATTGGTGTGAATTTCAAACTCAAAAGTAGTTAATAGAATATAATAATTTTTTGATCCCCATCATTTGCGCCCCTCGCTGTCAATTGACAGTAGCATTTTTTTCTCACACAAAATAATGAGATGCATAATTAAAACATGTATGTGAAAATTAATCATGTATGTTTCAACAAAGGCATTGCTACTAAAAAAAATTTTGGGGGGATGTGAAATCAAGCAACTACACAATTATACATTTTTGTTTTAAATTTATAAAGGCTAAAAATGCACTGAAAATTATCAGTAATAAGTAAATATATTGTCTGCATTGTGGTGGAACTGTGCTAAAAGTTTGAGAACTACATGTCCCAGAATTCATGGGCATGCCAAACAGGAAATGACATATAAAACAGTTGCTGAAGGTATAAACACTTACTAAAACGCGTCGGTGTGCAGACTGGGCTCTGTTTAAATAAATCTTGAGAAAATAATCCAAGTTCCTGAGTGCGGCGTTTTCTTGATGAAAAATTGATGTTCCTGGCCCCTGGCTGAGCTGAACGCCTGCACCCGCTGTTGTGCTGCTCTGGTGAATGCAGCCACATTGTTGAAAATAAATACATACATAAATAAATAAATAAATAAATAAATAAATATAAGTACCAAAAATACCAGAAGGCCATGCAATTGGCCGCGCCCACTGGGGCAGGTATTTAGATGAACGTAGGTGCTTTGAAAAACTGTTGGTGCATGCCTAAAGAAATCAAGCCCAAGAAGTGCATGACCACGAAACGCGTCGGCTTTTAATTGTTTGCATTGCCATGCCTTTGACCATTCATTTGACAGCCTTCATTAAATCTTTCAGCGAAACCAACCTGTTGTGGGCGTTTCCGTTTTGGGCAACCTTGTGTATGGATTTGTAACGGCGAGCCTACGCCGTGGAAAGAGCCCTGCTGCGCAGTGGCAGAGCCTCTGAGACGCTTGACATGCGGGCTTGATTAAAAGGGACAGGAGCTGTTTTTGAAGGTACTAATGTGCCAGTGAATGCGTGGAAGGATGTACAATGACCCACTGTGGTGATATTTGAACTTTTATTAGTTGGTGTACACCGCAAACTCACTGAAGAAAAACCGAAGTACCACAAATACCAGAAGGCCATGCAATTGGCCGCACCCACTGGGGCAGGTATTTAGATGAACGCAGGTGCTTTGAAATACTGTTGGTGCATACCTAAAGAAATCAAGCCCAAGAAGAAGTGCATGAGCAGGAAACGCGTCAGCTTTTAATTGTTTGCATTGCC
The DNA here is from genome assembly GCF_964263255.1 of Lissotriton vulgaris. Classification (NCBI taxonomy): domain Eukaryota; kingdom Metazoa; phylum Chordata; class Amphibia; order Caudata; family Salamandridae; genus Lissotriton; species Lissotriton vulgaris. The sequence goes on from NC_141694.1 coordinate 1,618,527,769, forward strand.
ATGCCTTTGACCTTTCATTTGACAGCCTTCATTAAATCATTCAGCAAAACCAACCTGTTGTGGGCCTGTTCCGTTTTGGGCAACCTTGTGTATGGATTTGTAACAGCGAGCCTACGCCGTGGAAAGAGCCCCGCTGAGCAGTGGCAGACCCTCTGAGACGCTTGACATGCGGACTTGATTAAAAGGGACAGGAGCTGTTTTTGGAGGTACTAACATGCCAGGGAATGCGTGGAAGGATGTACAATGATCCACTGTGGTGATATTTGAACTTTTATTAGTTGGGGTGCACCGCAAACTCACTGGAGAAAAACCGAAGTACCACAAATACCAGAAAGCCATGCAATTGGCCGCACCCACTGGGGCAGGCTTTTAGATGAACGCAGGTGCTTTGAAAAACTGTTGGTGCATGCCTAAAGAAATCAAGCCCAAGAAGAAGTGCATGAGCACGAAACGCGTGGGCTTTTAATTGTTTGCATTGCCATGCCTTTGACCTTTCATTTGACAGCCTTCATTAAATCTTTCAGAGAAACCAACCTGTTGTGGGCCTTTCCGTTTTGGGCAACCTTGTGTATGGATTTGTAACGGCGAGCCTACGCCGTGGAAAGAGCCCCGCCGCGCAGTGGCAGACCCACTGAGACGCTTGACATGCGTACTTGATTAAAAGGGACAGGAACTGTTTTTGGAGGTGCTAATGTGCCAGTGAATGCGTGGAAGGATGTACAATGACCCACTGTGGTGTTATTTGAACTTTTATTAGTTGGGGTGCACCGCAAACTCACTGGAGAAAAACCGAAGTACCACAAATACCAGAAGGCCATGCAATTGGCCGCGCCCACTGGGGCAGGTATTTAGATGAACGCAGGTGCTTCGAAAAACTGTTGGTGCATGCCTAAAGAAATCAAGCCCAAGAAGAAGTGCATGAGCACGAAACGCGCGGGCTGTTAATTGTTTGCATTGCCATGCCTCTGACCTTTCATTTGACAGCCTTCATTAAATCTTTCAGCGAAACCAACCTGTTGTGGGCCTTTCCATTTTGGGCAACTTTGTGTATGGATATATATATATATATATATATATATATATATATATATGCCACAAATCCTCGAACCTCCACGCCGACGGCGTGGCGAAAGAAGAAGCAGAACCCCACGTTTCAGGCAAGATGTCAAATTTATTGCAACCTTTCAATGACGCGTTTCGAGTACGATGTACTCTTGTTCACTCTTTTTCCCTGACCCTTCCTAAGGGCCACACCTCCAGTTGTACATCACATGACCAAATGCATAGACATGGAAAAAGGGTGCAAGTCACTCGGATTTTGAAAACAGACGACTTATCTTGGTGCACAGAAATGCACATTTCATCCCCATTATTTGTGCAATATAAGTAACATTTTAAATTTGTTATTATTTTAAATGATATTGCGTCCATTGACTTAAAAATGAATGTAAAACATTTTTTAAATTGTCATTTCATACCCTGCGGCATTGCACACATTTTGAATCATGGCTCAGACATATATCATAACAGCTTGAATGCAGATTGCCCGAAGGCCCGATTTTTAAAGTGACTGGTGCTTGAGTTTATCTGCTTGAATGCAGTTATCATAAAAGATATTAAATACCCATTGCAAATTCATATCGACCTGTCACCAGAATGATCTATATTGATGGAACCTAGATTGCCCTAGTCATCTAATGTACATGTACTCATAGCAATTCACATTGTGATACCCACGAGCTCAAATCTGTAATATTTATTAAAATTCACATTTGATGAATTTACATGTTTCATAAATACCAAGACTTTTGTGCTTCTATATACAAAACCATCTAGTGTAAAGTAACCACCGTTGATTTGTGCTCCTATTTCAAAGTGTAAAAAAAAAAATGTGAATGAAACTGATAAACAATACAATTGATAGGAAATAAAACACTATATACATTGTTGTAAAAACGAAAGGTAGCAGATTCCATGCGCACATCTATAATCTGAGTAACTCCCAGAGTTGTTACCGCTCTTACATCTTATTTGTGCGCAATATATATATATTTATTACCTACTGGTGGTCGCCAGTCGGTAGTTATAGTTAAAACCTAGATACCATAGGAAATCCGCAACATTCTATTTGGAATAACTTTGGCGCTGGTGGATGAATCTTTGCGAATTTCTCCAAGAAAATGGCCTGCTCCACTCCGCTCCGTCCCTTAAAGTTTGGGGGTGATTCGTCAAGTGGGGGCCGAGAAAAAAGGGGGTCCCAAAATGTGTTTTCCCATGCAATTTTCCATAGGGACCTTTAGCCAGGGCTACAGCCCGAACGGCTGAACGGAATTACCCCAAATTTGACAGAGAGGTAGATTTTGTTTCGCAGATTGTGCTTTTTGTTAAATGGTGTAAATACGTTCAGTAGTTCCTGAGAAAATCAAAAGTAAAATCATAGCGATATCTAGAGACGGATTACAGTACGTGTACCTTCCCGCGCATGAGCTGCATGCTGATTGGCTGTCAAGGGGAATTAGTTACCCCTCTGCAAATGCGCCAGGGGGTTGCCTTGCAGGGGCGTGTAAAGAGGCCACGCCCCTTTTTACACCCCTCTGCAAGGCAGCCCCCTGGTGCAAACTGGAGGTTCCTGACTCCCTAGGCCTGCTCAGGGGGCCCCACAAGGACCCCCAAGGCCCCCCAATTTTTATTTTATTTTTTAAATCCCAGGGATAAGAGCAGGGTACGCGTACCCTGCCGATCCCCAAAAAACCCATTAAGGCACCTCTCTGCATACGTACCCTCTGGCACGTTTGCAGAGGGGGAAATAATTCCCCTTGAATACTGGGGTCCCTGGGGGCCAAGTAGCCCACCAGAAACCTCCAGTATGTGCTAGTGGGTTGCCTTGCAGAGACGTATAAAGAGGCCACGCCCCTTTTTATACCTCTCTGCAACTCAGCCCCTCTGGCGCATACCGGAGGTTCCTGGTGGGCTAGTTGGCCTCCAGGGACCCCCAGTATTCAAGGGGAATTAGTTCCCCCTATGCAAATGCGCCAGGGGGCGCGTTTGCAGAGTGGTGCAATCCGTAACCTCAAGCCCTGCCCCCTCCCTGCACCACTCTGAAAACGCACCCCCTGGCGCGTTTGCAGAGGAGGGAGTAATTTCCCTTGAATACTGGGGGTCTCTGGGGGCCAACTAGCTCACCAGGTACCTCCAGTAAATGTCACGGAGATGCTTTGCAGAGTGTTGCAAAAAGGGGCATGGCCTCATTACACCTCTCTGAAATGCAGCTCCCTGGTGCATACTGGAGGTTCCTAATGGGCTAATTGACCCCAGGGACCAACAATATGCAAAGGGAATTAGTTCCCCCTCCGTAAACACGCCAGGGGCCTGCGTTGCAGAGAGGTGTAAAAAGGGGCGGGCCTCATTACACCTCTGTGCAACGCAGCCCCCTGGCGCATACTGGAGGTTCCCGGTGGGCTAGTTGGCCACCAGGGACCCCCAATATGCAAGGGGAATTAGTTCATTCTCTGTAAACGTGCTAGGGGGCTGTGTTGCAGAGTGGTGCAATCTGTCACCTCAAGCCCTGCCCCCTCCCTGCACCACTCTGAAAACGCGCCCCCTGGCGTGTTTGCAGAGGGGGAAGTAATTTCCCTTAAATAATGGTGGTCCCTGGGGGCCAACTATCTCACCAGATACCTCCAGTAAGGCCATGGAGCTGCTTTGCAGAGTGTTGTAAAAATGGGCGTGGCCTCATTATACCTCTCTGCAATGCAGCTCCCTGGCGCATACTGGAGGTTCCTGGTGGGCTAGTTGGCCCCCAGGGATGTCCAATATGCAAGGGGAATTATTTCCCCCTCTGTAAACACGCCAGGGGGCTGCGTTGCAGAGAGGTGTAAAAAGGGGCGGGGACTCATCACACCTCTGTGCAACGCAGCCCCCTGGCGCATACTGGAGGTTCCTGGTGGACTAGTTGGCCCCCAGGGACCCTAAGTTTGCAAGGGGAATTAGTTCCCCCTCTGCAAATGCGCCAGGGGGCTGCATTGCAGAGAGGTGTAATGAGGCCACGCCCCTTTTTACACCTCTCTGCAAGGCAGCCCGCTGGCGCATACTGGAGGTTCCTGACCCCCTAGGCCTGCTCAGGGGGTCCCAAAAGTACCCCCAAGGCCCAAAAAATTATTATTTTTTAAAATAATCCCAGGATACATGCAAAAAAAAAATGATTCCAAAAAAAACCACTGGCGCGTTTGCAGAGGGGGAACTAATTACTGGGGGTCCCTGGGGGCCAACTAGCTCACCAGGTGGCCTAGTTGGCCTCCAGGGACCCCCAGTATTCAAGGGGAATTAGTTCCCCCTCTGCAAACGCGCCAGGGGGCGCGTTTGCAGAGTGGTGCAATCTGTCATCTCAAGCCCTGCCCCCACCCTGCACCACTCTGCAAAGGCGCCCCCTGGCGTGTTTGCAGAGTGGGAAGTAATTTCCCTTGAATACTAGGGGTCACTGGGGGCCAACTATCTCACCAGGTACCTTCAGTAAGTGCCATGGAACTGCTTTGCAGAGTGTTGTAAAAAGGGGCCTGGCCTCATTACACCTCTCTGCAATGCAGCTCCCTGGTGCACACTGGAGGTTCCTGGTGGGCTAGTTGTCCCCCAGGGACCCCCAATATGCAAGGGGAATTAATTTCCTCTCTCTAAACGCGCCAGGGGGCTGCGTTGCAGAGAGCTGTAATGAGCCCATGCCCCTTTTTACACCTCTCTGCAACGCAGCCCCCTGGCACATAATGGAGGTTCTTGGTGGGCTAGTTGGCCTCCAGGGACCCTGAGTAAGCAAAGAGACTTCATCCCCCAACTTAGAACGCGCTACGGGGCACGTTTGCACAGTGGTGAATGTAGGGGGCGGGGCTTGAGGTGATATGTGTGCAAACATGCCCTGTGGCGCGTTTTAAGTTGGGGCATTAATTCCTCTTCAATCCAGAGGTTCCCTAGGGGCCAACTAGTCCAACAGGTACCTCCATTAAGCGCCACGAAGCTGCGTTGCAGCGAGTTGTAAAAAGGGGCGTGCCCTCTGAACACCTCTCTGCAACACAGCTCCCTTGCGCATACTGGAGGTACCTGGTGGGCTAGTTGGCTCACAGGGGACCTCAGGATTGAAGAGGAATTAATTCCCCAATCTAAAACCCACCACAGGGCGTGTTTGCACACACGTCACCTCAGGCCCCACCCCCTTCCTTCACTATTGAGCATAATATTCCTCTAAAATTAGTGGAACTATGAATTCCGATGTACTTACCTGTTATCTCAAGAGATGTCAGTGCTGCATCTTTGAGCCCAGTACGGACCTTGAAAAGTAAATCTAAGCGTACTTACCAGTAACTTTTATTTCCTTCCATAGGAATCTATTGTGTGGTTTTCACCAGTAAAGTTTCTAAGTGTCTATTTTTGAAACGTACAAATATTCCTCTAAAATCAGCCGAACTACGAATTCTGATTTACTCACCTGTTATCAGGAGAGACCTTAGTGCTGCATCTTTCAGCTCACTACTAATCCTGAAAAGTAATTCTAACCATACTTGCAGTAACTTGAATTTCCTTCCATAGGCTAACATTGACTGGTTTCACTTGGAAATTCTTTTAAGTGTGGAGTTTTGGAACTTTACAAAATTCCTCAAAAATCAGCCGAACTACGAATTCCGATTTACTCACCTGTTATCAGAAGAGACATCAGTGCTGCATCTTTCAGCCCACTACTGATCCTGAAAAGTAATTCTAATCGTAGTTACAGTAACTTGAATTTCCTTCTATAGGCTAACATTGACTGATTTCACTTGGAAATTTTTCAAACTGTGCAGTTTTGGAACTTTAAAAATGTCCTAAAAAATCAGCCGAACTACGAATTCGATTTGCTCACCTGTTATCAGGAGATACCTCAGTGCTGCATCTTTCAGCCCACTACTGATCATGAAAAGTAATTCTAATCGTAGTTACAGTAACTTAAATTTCCTTCCATAGGCTAAAATTGACTGGTTTCACTTGGAAATTCTTCTAAGTGTGGAGTTTTGGAACCTAAAAAGATTCCTAAAAAATCAGTTGAACTACGAATTCCAATTTACTCACCTGTTATCAGGAGATAACTCAGTGCTGCATCTTTCAGCTCACTACTATACCTGAAAAGTAAATTTAACTGTACTTACCAGTAACTTGAATTTCCTTCCATAGGATATCATTGCCTGCTATATAAAATATATATAAATTAAAAAAATATTACATAAAAAAAATATTACAATTTCAATAATTTTTAAAGCATTTTTTTTCAATTTATATTAAACTTATGTGATGTAATTTAAAAAATAAAATATCTAGAAATAAATACCGTAAAACAATGTAGTAAATTAGTATAAAAAAAATATAACAATTAATACATTTAAAAATTATCATTTACAAAACCTTTGAAATTCACAAAAAAAACATAGGTTTCAGGCACGTTATAGTTAAAAATTAGCATTTAAAAAACCTTAGAAATTCACTGAAAAAACCATAGGTTTCACACACGTTATAGTTAGCTGGACATTTCACTCATACAAAATCGTGAAAAAGCAGGTTTCACCTGCGAAACACGTCGAGAAAAGCCGTTGTGAAATAAACACGCTTTGCAAACTTTAAGTGGCCCGGATTTCTTTTCTTGACAAGGAGAGTATTTGGCTAAAATAATAGGGATTCGCTACCCCGTCCGAGGCCCGCCACTGGAAGCGGCAGGGATCCGAAGCGACTTGTTTTGGCTGGATTTATATATATATATATATATATTACCTACTGGCTATCGCCAGTAGGTATATATAGTTAGGATTTTTTCCCTATGGCATTTTTGAAAATTCTATGTCTAATAACTTTGGCGTTTGTGGACGGAATCGGCTGAAATTTTCAGGAAAATGGCACATTTTGTTTCTGAGCAGCCCTTGAAAATTTGGGGGGGTTTTGTCGAGGGGGGGCCGAGAAAAAAGGGGGGTCCCAAAACACGTTTTTCCCATGTTAATTTCCATAGGGCGGTTGGACTCACTTTTAGCTCGAACGGCTGAATGGATTTTCACGAAACTTGGCAAAATTGTAGGGACTGTTAGCCCGATGTGCCTTTGCTAGGTCTCAATATATGTGCTTCAGTGGATTTTGAGAAATTAACGTTTAAATCAAGATATATATCTGTAACAGCGCTCTGGGCAGCGATCCGGTCCGCTTACTTTTCGCGAAACGGAACTTTGAGCGCAGAAAGCTGATTGGCTCCCCGGTGTCTGTCAACATTCTAAACAGTCCGGAGCGGCCGCCATCTTATCTCTCGGTAGGATCGAGAGAGAAGAAGAGGTGAAAAACGAAGGGGGAATTTAATGAAAGGGGGCAAGGTATCCCCCTCTTGACCCCCTAGGAATGTTGTTGGGGTTATTAAAGGGTCCTGTGGGTAAAATAAAAAAAAAAATGATTTTTCACGGTAGAAGCGCTTCACGGGCCGCGAACTGGGCCGCAAACTGGTAGCGAAACGGGAATTCGCCATTTTGTGCTTCGTTAATTAAATTACTAGGTATAAGGGGGTGCGGGAGACGTATCCTAATCCCCTATGTTTCCTGAGGGTGGCTGAGGAGGCTCATATATGTTGATACATCTCTTCCAGCGGCTGTGCGTGAGCTTTTTATTTTTTTTGCTGCGTGACAGTCCGGAGCGGCCGCCATCTTATCTCTCGGTAGGATCGAGAGAGAAGAAGAGGTGAAAAACGAAGGGGGAATTTAATGAAAGGGGGCAAGGTATCCCCCTCTTGACCCCCTAGGAATGTTGTTGGGGTTATTAAAGGGTCCTGTGGGTAAAATAAAAAAAAAAATGATTTTTCACGGTAGAAGCGCTTCACGGGCCGCGAACTGGGCCGCAAACTGGTAGCGAAACGGGAATTCGCCATTTTGTGCTTCGTTAATTAAATTACTAGGTATAAGGGGGTGCGGGAGACGTATCCTAATCCCCTATGTTTCCTGAGGGTGGCTGAGGAGGCTCATATATGTTGATACATCTCTTCCAGCGGCTGCGCCATCTTGCCTTTTTTCCAATGCCACAATTTTGTCGTGCACGGCAGCCATTTTAGATGCCAGGCTGGTCCCAGGCTATCACCTACCCCTGCGGATGTAGTTTATGGCCCCAGCTGTAGAGAATTCAGACATGCCAACCCTCCCGATTCAGGCGTGAGACTACTGATTTCAGTGCTAGTCTCCCGCCTCCCGATTTCTGCAAGCAAAAACCCGGGGGCATATTACGAACAACTACCGATAATTTTTGTCTCTAACTTGTTTAGAGACAAAAATTATCGCCGCACATCGGCGATTTTTATCGCAGATAAACTTTGCTATTATCGCAGAAAAGTCAGCGATATTCATGTATTATCGAGCAAATGCTCTTAGCCATGTTATCCACCTCCCATTGGATAACATGGCTAAGAACTGCTCAGGGCAGGTGTTAGATTTTGGAGATATTCGCGCTTAGCGCGAATATCTCCAAAAGTTGGTAATAGGAGATAGCGATGTTAGGGAGTGTTTCCAGTCGCTAACATCTTGGCACGCCACTTTGCATGTCATTAGTGATAAGTATCACTGACATGCAAAGCGGGGCCCAAGATGGTCGCTATCTCCTTTTAGCTGTCACTAACTGGTGTTAGCGACAGCTTGGTAATAGGGAGATAATTTTATCTCCGCTTTCATGGCTTTTAAAACCAAAAAAGCGGAGATAAACCCCCTTGATAATATGCCCCACGATTCCTTGGGGGTTTCAGCTGACAGGGCTTGGTATTGTGTTACATGGTAATTTTTCCAGGAAACGTCAGAGGGTCGATGCAGGTGTTCTAGAAGAGGTGATAAACCATTTAAGCCTCATGAACAAGCGCATGGTCTTTTAAAGATTTGTGAAGTACTCGGGGCGGCGGTGTGTGTGTGCCCTCTTGCAGGAGCGGGCGGGGGGGGCACTGCCAGCAACTTGCCAGGTCAGGTAGTGTTCAACACGTTCATCACCCTTTCTCTGCCTGCTATTGCGCTCCATGCTTCGGAAAGGTAAGAAAAAGAACGTGCATTTGAGTTTGAAATGTCCGATCCTGCAGCAGCACACTTCCAAAGCCCACACATGACAGAAACCCGATTCAAGGCCCCATTCACCCGTTTTAAAAAAAATAGATAACACTCCAACAAAGTAAGATTATAAAACTTTATTAACTTTTAACTATAATGAACGGAACAAAAACTGTAAAAACATTTAAACATTTTTCACCCAAAAAAGCAACAATGGTCAGAAGCTGTCTTTTGTGCGAATAGTCCCAAGGCAGCACAACGTGCAGAGTTCTGGACGGCACCCAGGTGATGTCGCCTGGGTGCCGCACTGGTTTTGGGATCCTACAATGCTGCTCCGAAAATTGGCGTGGGGCGTCCCGGGTGGTGCGGGGGGAGGTCTCGTCAGTAGCGGTCTGTTGTGCGAATAGTCCCAAGGCAGCAGAACGCGCTGAGATGTTGATGGCACCCAGGTGATGTCCAGTAAACTGCCGCACTGGTTTTGGTATCCTACAATGCTGCTCAGAAAATTGGCGTGCGGCGGCCCGGGGGGGGGGGGGGCGTGGGGGAGGCGGCGTGAACGGGCCTCCCCAGGTGGCGGCCATCCAGCTGAGTTGCGCCCGCTCTTGCGGCTACAGCGTCTCGCTCACCATGTTGTTGAGTTGCTCCCACTCTTGCAGTGCAGCGATAGGCGGCTGCAACATGACTCTTAAAATGGCGGACGGCTCTTCGGTTTTGGGCCTGGTCCACTGAAATGGCCCTGGGACACCTTGGAACTCGGACGCTTGCCTGCTAGGGCTTGGGCTCCATTCTCGAAAAGCGTCCCCTCAGCCGTGAAGATTCTACAAAAGTCTTGGGGGCCCCCGACTCCCGCAGGCTTCCGGTGGGGAGCGGCTGCCATGATTGCTCGCGGAATGACCACGACGGAGCCACGAGATGGTGGTGCTCTCATGCTGACGCCAGCTTCAGTCTGAATGATCCAGAAACAAGGTGGGGCTTTCATCGTTTGGGAAAAAAAAAAATTCTAAACCAATGAAAAGTGTTATTTTTAGGTCATATGACCAAACCTTCCATCTTTAGGAAACCAAAAGTAAAATGAACCAATGAAAAGTTTTATAAACAAGTCACATGACCTGTTTTGCGGCATAGGGCTACAAAAAGCGTAGAAAATCCGTTGGCACGTGAGGCGGCGTCAGTAGCGGACCGATGTGCAAATAGGCCGAAGGCAGCACAACGCGTCGAGATCCGGATGGCACCGAGGTGGTGTCCAGCAAATTGCCGCACTGGTGTGGCCATCCTACAATGCTGCGCCGAAAGACGGCGTGTCCAGCTGAGTTGCGGTCACTCTTGCGGTACAGTGACTCGAACGCGCCGAGATCCGGATGGCACCGAGGTGGTGTCCAGCAAATTGCCGCACTGGTGTGGCCATCCTACAATGCTGCGCCGAAAGACGGCGTGTCCAGCTGAGTTGCGGTCACTCTTGCGGTACAGTGACTCAAACGCGCCGAGATCCGGATGGCACCGAGGTGGTGTCCAGCAAATTGCCGCACTGGTGTGGCCATCCTACAATGCTGCGCTGAAAGACGGCGTGTCCAGCTGAGTTCCGGTCACTTTTGCGGTACAGTGACTCGAACGCGCCGAGATCCGGATGGCACCGAGGTGGTGTCCAGCAAATTGCCGCACTGGTGTGGCCATCCTACAATGCTGCGCCGAAAGACGGCGTGTCCAGCTGAGTTGCGGTCACTCTTGCGGTACAGTGAGTCGAACGTGCCGAGATCCGGATGGCACCGAGGTTGTGTCCAGCAAGTTGCCGCACTGGTGTGGCCATCCTACAATGCTGCGCCGAAAGTCAAATGAAATCAAGTGAGAGGCCTAATTTCACTTGTGTGTGTTGTCGACGCACTTATTATAAGAATCAGACTAAGTTGAAGACTGTCTGAAGCTTATTTGTTATGTTATGTTATGTTATGTTATGTTATGTTATGTTATGCAGGGGTTCTGTATAGCGTACGGCTACTCAGAAGAGTGTCCCGACGCTTTGGATTGCACACTAATCTCATAACACAACAGGGAAAATAAGAAACAGAAATAGAAGGAAGCTAAAAGGGACCGAAACTAAGAGGAAAAGAGCCAGGTTTTAAGCCCTTTCCGGAAGGCCAACAGATTAGGAATGCTGCGCAAGGACACAGGCAGTTTATTCCATAACTGAGGTGCTAGTAGTTTAAAAGAGCGGCCTCCGATGCGGGCTCTCTTCACACGAGGAACCGCCGCAAGAAACAGGGCTTCAGACCTGAGCGACCTAGCAGGCAGGTAAAAGGCCAGCCTATTCTGCAGGTATTTTGCTCCGGAGGCGTGCAAGGCTTTGTGCGCCAGAGTAAGAGTTTTAAAAATTATCCGCTTCCGGACAGGGAGCCAATGCAGAGCCTCCAGAAGACCCGAGGCTCTGGCACGGCGCAATAGTCCAAAAATGGCCCGTGCTGCCGAATTCTGGACAACCTGTAGCCGTTGAAGCAGATACTCTGGCAAGCCGAGATAAAGGACGTTGGAATAGTCAATTCTCGAGCCTATAATCGCCTGCACCGTGATTTTCCTATGTTCCTCCGATAACAGGGGAAGGAACTTGCGTAGCATCCGGAGTAGGCCAAAGCATGTACCAGTGAGACCGATTACCTGTGAACGTAGTGTGAGGCCATTATCGATCTTAATCCCAAGGTTTTTAGCCACCTGGGACGAACTTGCTGGTGGAAACATGTTCTCAGGCCACCACACTTTCCAGTCCGGATCCGAACTGCACCCAAAAAAGAGGACCTCGGATTTATCCGAGTTGCACTTGAGGCTGTTGCGATGAAACCATTGAAACACAGCCTCAAGGCAACCCTGGATCCTACCTCCATCGAAGTCCGCACCCCTCTCACAGGTGAAGAGGAGCTGGGTGTCATCGGCATAAGAAACGATCTGGGCCCCGAAAGACTCCGCTAATGCCGCCAAAGGGGTCATGAAGATGTTAAATAGAGTTGGACTCAGGACAGAGCCCTGAGGAACTCCGACACCCAATGGCGACATCTCGGCGGAGCAAGCAGAAGCCCAGACCGTTTGTCGATGGCCTGCCAGGAAAGATCGAAACCACTGGAGCACCGTCCCTCGGAGACCAACCTCTGAGAGTCTTGCAAGAAGACCCTCATGAGGGACGGTGTCGAAGGCCGCCGACAGATCTAGCATCACCAGCATCGCTCTCCCGCCCGAATCCAGCACCTCCTTAATCGCCTCCGAGACTTCCAGGAGGGCTGTTTCGGTGCTAAGATTGGCGCGGAAACCCGACTGGGTAGGGTGCAGTAGGTCGTGTGACTCCAGGTAATCGGCAAGCACCTTATGGACATGCTTTTCAATGACCTTTGCAAAAGCCGGCAGAAGCGAAATAGGTCTATAATTCGCCAACACCTCCACATCCAGGCCAGGCTTTTTAAGCAGGGGAATGATCATGGCCTGCTTCCAGGCCTGGGGAACCACACCCTGTGCAAGAGAACAATTCAACAGGGGGTTCACAAGGGGGTTAATGACAGCTGCCATTTTAGCCAAAAATTTTGCCGGACAGGCATCCCGAGGGGAACCTGATTTAAGGCCAGCCATCAGGTCAAATGAGGCGGTCAGCGAGAGAGGAGGGAAAGCTGCCAAGGCCAAACCTGCGTTAAGTCGGGTATCAGCGGTATTCTCCACCCGACCCGGTATCTCAGGCTCCAGTACAAGGAAGGAGTCCTGGATCCGCTGGATCTTAGAGGTGAAAAAATCCGCAATCGCCCTGACCCAAGGCGCAGGAGGGGGAGACTGGGTTGGTACTGCGCGAGACGTTGTAAACTCCCGCACAACGGCGAAGAGCTCCTTGCAGGAATTGGAGGCAGCTTCAATTTTTCTCGCGAAGTAAGCCTTCTTCTCCGCGAGGATGTTCCGATGATAAGCTTTCGCCACAGACCTGTAGGTGAGTTTCGCCGTTGCGTCGTAATTTGCGCGCCATGCTCTTTCCGCTACCTTGCATTGGCGCCGAGAGGCCGCCAATGCTTCCGTAAACCAAGGGGCAGAAGCACCTTTTCCAGGTTTGCGGAGGGGTCTCAGAGGAGCCAGATCATTAAGTCTCTCTGAGAGCCAGGCCTGCAGTTGTTCCACATCCTCCTCTAAGTTCCCTGCTAACACGAAAGGGTGGTCCGCACAAGCTTGTGCCAGCAGTTCCGGAGTAATCCGGTGAAGTGCCCTGAATCCCACGGAAGACTGCCGGGGGGCGCCGGAAGGCTTCCTAACTTCCGAGAAGTAAAATTTCACCAACCTATGGTCGGACCAAAGAACCTGGCTAGGAGCCAGCATCTCAATAGGGGTCGTAGAGAAGGTCAAATCTAAAGTATGTCCCTTCTCATGGGTCGGTCCGATATGATATGGAACCAGGCCCAGAGGGGCTGTGACCTCCAGCATTTTTATCGCATCGGCATCCGTTTCCACGTCCATGTGGACGTTAAAATCCCCGGCAACAATACAATGCTCTGCCGTGAGTAATAAAGAAGAAGTCACCGACTGGAACTCTTCAAAAAAAGAGCCCATGGGCCCTGGCGGCCGATAGACTAGGAGACCCTTCATCGATTGGTGCGGTGAAAGAACAATGGCAAAGGCAAGGGATTCGCAATCCTTGATCGCGTCCGAGGGGATGATGGTGCAGGTGGCTATTTTATTTACTATTAGTGCAACCCCCCCTCCACGCCCCTTCGGCCTGTCCTGCCTGAAGATGTTATACTCGGGCGGGAGAGCAGTAGCAATATCTGGGTTGGACGCCTCACCGAGCCACGTCTCGGTGAGCATCAGAAACAAGGGTTTTTCTGAGTCCAACAGATCAAATATGTCCAGAGCATGCCGGCCCAGAGATCTAGTATTGAGCAGTAAGCCCAGATGTTTAGCGCTAACTGCCACCTTCTGTGGCGCCCCGCCAAGATGTTTCTGCGGGCGCCAGCCACACTCAGGGCAGCAATACTTGCCCTTGTGGCGAGCAGGAAACACCGTACGGCAGGAGCCATTGATGTGTTGCAAGGAGCGAAGTTCCGAACCCGAGTAGTAAAGCATCATGCACACGTGCACAAGCTACATATGGAATACAATTGCCCAGTCCTGCCCGTCGCCTCGTACGCCTCCGGGACGCTGACGGGCGCAGACGGGCAGGACTCTGGCACGACTCCGGCTAAGCGACGGCGTCCCACTGCGCGATCCCGCTGCGCGGGAGAGGACGACTTTAAATAGGCGTCTCCCACATCCCCTCGAGCGTCGAGACACTCCAAGATGGCGCCCGCGCACACACACACTCAGCCCAACCAAAGATGGCGCCCACAAATGAAGTCAGCCCCGGACCCGCCAAATGGTGGTGTATTTTCCAAAAATTAAGTGCAGGTAAGGGGACAGAAGCCCAGTGGAGCGGCAATAAAATCAGGGGTTAAAGGAACCTAGGTAAACAAAGATAGGCAAAGGGAGTTTTAAAATCACCAGTTGTCCGAGCTAGGTGTCAGCGCGACCTGCGCTCGTGTAGCAATCAATCACCTGCTGCAGGTTCACTATTGCCCTGGTGTGGCCAAAGGTCGCATATGACATAGGCGGCCGGCTCCCGAGGTCCGGCGGAACTTTTTTCCTTTTCCTTTCTGCTTCTTTTCCTACAATCCATTTCATTTGAAGACACGACCAGGTCCCTGAATGTGTGCAGGGGGACGCTATTGATTGAATGAAAATGGCGGCTTGACACAAAGCTGACTCAAGCGTTGCTGTTGATGCTATACAGACAAAAATTGGTTTTCAGTTTGTACATTCTTCAGGATTTTTTTTTCTATCCAAGTCTGATTGAGAGTTTGTAGAAAAATGGCTTCAGATTTTCCACATACTACTCTTCAACATTCTTCCTAAATGTAACAATGTGAAACTCACTAGGAGAACGGCTGTTTCTGTTTCCTTTCAAAATGCTGCCAACAATATTTTCTGAATGGAAGACACCATCTTGTAGCATAAAGGGCCGAAAGGGGTTCTGGTCTGGCCGATGGTTGGTGGAGACATTTTGACTATATCTTGGACCTGCCCGGCCTCGCCCAAAATGGCGCCGGTATAAATGGGACTCGTAACTCCTTGCCCGCAAATGTATATCTAGAAAATGTTATTGTAAGTGTCCCTGTCGTATTTTAATTACAAAATGTACGTTCACCGATTCCGCAACTGTTAGACACCTTTGTTCTTGCAACCTAATGGCCCGCTCGTTACGTTCCTCTACAGTGTAAATGTCTCCTCATCATATACGATTTCAGTTTGCTCCGTGGCCGGCCCACGTGGTTATAGGCCCGTATTTGTATACTGACATTTTCACAATAAAGGTTTTTAAAACAAAACACGGTAGTAGTATTTACATTGGTAAAGTTTTTACTTTTAGTCACTGTTTTCGAATCAGTAAAAGGCAAGTGAAATAAAGTAGTCCAATTACATGACGGATAAAAGGTATAATATGTAGGAACGCAGTAAAGATAAATGGTCAAGGGCAGTTGTGTTTTTCATTTCTGCAACATAAAGTGATCGATAAGAATCTGATAATCAGGCGTATCGGCGACTAAGACAGCAGGCCGAATCTCTTTTACTCAACGGCTCCGTCATGGAAGGAAGAAAAGCCCTTTTTCTCGAAAAAGGAATATATTTTACTTGCAGGACAGTTGTAAATTTTCCGGGAAAGTACATTAGCCTGGAATATTATAACATATGTTTTAAAAAAAATAATGTTCGAAAACAATAAAAAGCGTAATTTTTAGGTCATATGACCAAGCTTTTCATCATTAAAATAACAAAAGTAAAATGAACCAATGAAAAGTTTTATTAACAAGTCACATGACCTGTTATGCTTACGTTACGCGCTGCGCGCCGCGCCTCGGATCACTTCCGGGTGCGCTAACGCGGCGTGTCATATAACGCATTACGCGACAACGTAGGTCAAGAATATAGCCAAAATGTCTCCACCAACCAGCGTTCGGAACACAACCCCTTTCAGCAGTCCAAAAGGTTCTGTTAAATGACAACAGAGGGGACAGGCAACAAGAACCATCAGTCAAAGAGGGGAGGGCAAGTTCTTCTCTTCCGGGTCATGTTGGGGCGCTACCGGAACTGATCGAATTGGTAGTCTACAGTGTTTCTGGATGTTTCAGACTAAAGCTGGCGTCAGCATGAGAGCACTTCCATCTCGTAGCTCCGTCGTGGCCATTCCACGAGCAATCATGGCAGCCGCTCCCCACCAGAAGCCTGCGGGAGTCGGAGGCCCCCAAGACTTTTGTAGAATCTTCACGGCTGAGGGGACGCTTTCGAGAATGGGACCCAAGCCCTATCAGGGAAGCGTCCGAGTTCAAAGGTGTCCCAGGGCCATTTTAGTGGACCAGGCCCAAAACCGAAGAGCCGGTCGCTATTTTGAGAGTCCTGTGGCAGCCGCCTATCGCTGCACCGCAAGAGCGGGAGCAACTCAACTACATGATGAGCGAGACGCTGTAGTCGCAAGAGCGGGCGGTAAACAGCTGAATGGCGGAAGAGGCACAGTGTAGCAAAAGCGGGCGGAATGGCAACTGAAACGGTAAAGGGGCGCCCCACTACAGCGTGTCTTCAGGTCAAACGGATTGTGGGACAAGGTCCAGAATTGAAGAGTCATGAAAAGGCAAAAAGTTCCGCCGGACCCCGGGAGCCGGCCGCCTATGTCGGGGGCGATCTCAGGCTACACCAGTGCTATAAGACTTGGGGAGGGTGTCGGAGCCAAGCGTCTTCTCCGAGTCCATGGCCATCACACCGCCCCTCAGGGGCCTCCGTCAAGCTGTTTAGGAAGGTAACATATCACATTGTTTTCTAATGCAGTCAGGTCCACAAATGACACTCACTTACTTTGAGAATAGTGAAGCTGCAGTAGGTGGAAATAAGCTTTAGACAGTGTTACAAGCACTGCTCAGAACTCTTAACTATGGCACCCAACATCCAGAACTTATGCCATTTGAGAATGGCAGTGACATTGAAGCAACTCAGGGACCAAAACCATTAACGTACTTTCACGTATGAAAATCTTACTTGGGGAGGGGGCAGGAGCGAAGCGCCCCCTTCCAGTCCGCGCCACCACACCGTATGTTGAAAATCTGAAGCCATCGTTCTACAAAGTGAACCAACCTTGGATTGAAAAATCTAGAAACATGTACAAACTGAAAACCAGTTTTGGTCTGCATAGCATCAGTAGCAACGCTTGCTATCAGAGTGCATGAGTTTCATGCTCGATCGATTGAGCTAGCCGGATCGGGCAATAAAAAGTATAAAATAGTTATGTAAATAGTTATTTAATAAAATGTTTTACCCTGTTTCTTTGCTGGTGTGTTGTCTATATTTTTAATATTTGCATAGGGTTTGTCGTTATTTTGGGCGGGGTGGGTGACAGAGTCGAGCTGTCTTGCAGCCCTCATGGTGTGGAGCTCAGTTCATCTCACTATTTTCGTATTTCTCATGAAGGGTTGTTCCTAATATTTCTATTTTAGCGAGGTCAAAAAGACATCCAATTAGTGGCCTACTGATTTTGCTCGATTACTTTTATTTTTTACACGATTTTTCACTATCTGCAAAGACTAAACAGAGTATTGCGACTTTGTGCTTGTTTGTAAATAGAGAATGATCCAAAGAGAACCAATTCTAAAACAGTAAATGCTTGGATAACAATCAATCAAATGGAGAGACAAGCAGGCACGACGGATTACAACGGGGGCAAAGGCCTGCGTTAACTACCGTTCACTATCTGCAAAGAGAGAGTACTACTAAGAGAAAAGAGGGGAGGGGGGGGCAGCGTTCAAAGCACATCAGCGTGCATAAATACGAAAATGTTTTTATCTATCACGTACTTGACATTTTAAAGCTTTTCATATTTGCTATTAAAAAACCAATGAAATTCACAGAAAAAACCATAGGTTATAGTGGATATATAGTTAGGAATTTGCATTTACAAAACCTTGAAAATTCAATGAAAAAACCATTGGTTTTAGGTCATATATAGTTAGGGATTTGCATTTACAAAACCTTATTTTACTCGCATAAAACCATTGAAATTCCATATATAGTTATAAGCGCTAACTATATATCGCGCACCCGCAATCCACTGCTGATGATGTCACATATTACATCATTCATGACATGGTTAGTGACATCACTGATGACATCACTGATGACATCTCAAATGACATCACTAATGACATCACTGAAAACATCTCATTTGACATGACTGATAACATCACTGATGATATCATTCATGTGATAATACGATGAACCTCTTCAGACTCTAATATAACCTTAGATACAATCAGTGTAAACAGACACTCACAGACTGTCACTCATCCATGGAGTTACTCACACACCTAGTCAGTCATGCAAAGAATCAATCACACCTCCATTTCCTCAACTATACAGTTATACAAACTTTACTTATTCAAACATATACTAACACATATTTACTCTATTATACAATCCCTGATACAAGTTCACAATGATCCATACAGCCACTCACACATTCACTGGCTCTTATGCACAGTTATTTATATATGTCAACTCTCACATGTACTGTGTTTTACATATGTACTTACTTTGACATGTAGCACTGAGATATCCATTCACTCACCAATACACTCATGCACACAGTCAACCGCCCATACAGCTGTTTCCACATGCACTTTTGAAACCATACATCTAGTGAATCAACTGCTCACACATCTATGCACAGAGTCATACACCTCCCAGCCACCCACACACACACTCAGTATCCCATACAAATACTTGGGCAACCAATCAATAACCCATATAGTTACTCATATAGCTACTTATCAACACATGCAACAGTTTACAGAACAACAGACATAATGATGCACAAATTAAGACAGTTTAGTCACTAACCCATGCACTCAGTGAGACACATTTAATCACTCACTCATACAGTCAGTCATGCACCTACTAAATCCTTCATCCAGACACTTATACATCCACTCATTCTTCAATATGTAAGACATATTTTAACTTTACAGAAACATACAGTCACTGGATGTTGTCATCAGTGATGTCATCAGTGATGTCATTTGAGATGTCATCAGTGATGTCATCAGTGATGTCACTAACCATGTCATGAATGATGTAATATGTGACATCATCAGCAGTGGATTGCGGGTGCGCGATATATAGTTAGCGCTTATAACTATATATGGAATTTCAATGGTTTTATGCGAGTAAAATAAGGTTTTGTAAATGCAAATCCCTAACTATATATGACCTAAAACCAATGGTTTTTTCATTGAATTTTCAAGGTTTTGTAAATGCAAATACCTAACTATATATCCACTATAACCTATGGTTTTTTCTGTGAATATATATATATATACATATATATATATAAATATATATCACTGACCATGTCATGAGTGATGTAATATGTGACGTCATCCGCAGTGCATTGCGGGCGCGCGAGTTATAATTAGCTGAACTAACTATAACGGGGGAATTTATATGGTTTTGTATGAGTGAAATGTCCAACTAACTATAACGCCCCTGAAACCTATGGTTTTTTCAGTGAATATATATATATATATATATATATATATATATATATATATATATATATATATATATATATATTTTATATAGTATGTGCACTGTATTGTCATTTCATAACTTCCTTCACTTCCACTGCACCGTCATTAACAGCACCTAGAGGTTCTTTTGGAAGTTCTGTTACACATATGCTCTTAATATTTATATTCATGATATGTGAATTATATCAGTTGAAGAACTCCTTTGTTTCTCACATTGATTGTGTTGGAATGGTAGGAATGACAAAACAGCTCTTGCTAAATCATGACATTTCCGTCTTGAATGATTCCTTACGGAACAGTGCTTTCTTGTATATGGCTTCACTACCCAGGTTCCTTGGAATACAGGGTACCCTGTTTTTGTACTGGTATAACATCTCTATCAGAAAATTGCTTTATGCAGTCTGAGCGCCGTCTAGGAGGCCGCCTCGACTCAGTGCAAAAGGGGCACCCGTCCTCTGTTCTGCTGAAAAACAAGAACCATTGAGCTGAAACTCAAGGTGCTCTGGAATTTAAAAACTACAAGCATCTGATTCTCACTACTTTCACCTCCCACACTCTCTTGCTCACTGAAAGAAAGGTAGGAAGCAATTTCCCTTGATATTGAAACAAGCCACTATCAAACAAGTAATTGGACCTATTCTTGCTGAAAGAAGTGGAGGACTAGGCACAGACTCTGCTTTCAAATTGAAAGAAGACTCTGTCTACCTACAATTACCACCCCCATTCACCTGCTGAAGCCTCTCAAGCCTCCAAACAACAAAATAAAAAGAGGTCTTCCAACCCTTTGTTGTAACAAAGAGGAGTTCTCTTTCCTGCAGTTTACATCAGGCTGTGTCACATTAACAACTTCTACATGGCTGCCTATAATCACCCAGGACTTGCACCTACTTTATTCTTTTTCATCCAAACCAGTTGCAAAAAAATTAAATTGTGAACTGTCGCTTTCAGTCCATGTAGGCTTCTCACATATCTTCATCTTATCCAATCTAAACGCATACAGAAGTTATTTCTAATCTTGACCCTTATATCTACTTGTATGGGTTCCTCTGGGATATTCTGTCACTTCCCTTAATTTAATTTTCAGTAAGCATAGCCTTTGTTCATTCTCTTTACTCAAAGCCAGGATACCATCCCAGGTGATGGTGCACTATTCAAACCAGCATAACAGCATAATTTACACAACATGTGCTTAATCCCTAAAATGCACACTATCCCCACAATCAAGTATCTACCACTTTCTTTTTTAATCCACAGCCACAAACCCCTAAAACAACTGCAAGACCATAAGCAAATCCTCCTACCCTCACCACATCAAATCCCAAGATCTCCATACACTCCTGCATCACCAGAAATCACTCCAACCCTACATACTCTCTCCAAGCTATTTTGTATACTCCACAACTCTTGCACCTCCATCAATGTATGTTGTGCTGATATAGAACACTTAATAACTTTTCACATAATTGATCACATGTTTACCACAGAATCATAGCTGAATATGTCTTTAATCCTGTTCAGGACTTCCTAGAACCTCCAACTTACAACATCATTGGCAAGACAGACACAACAAATTTGGTGGAAGATTAGCCATCATATGCAAAGAAACACCTCACATGTACACAAATACCAACTCTACAACATTTGAATGTTTCAGAGTGACTATTAAGATCTCACACTCACTTTTTCACTACCTGCACATTACCTACTGTGTCCTAATTGCAATCCAGGCTTTTTACAGGAAATAACCAACTATGTGTCCTCCGAACAACACTATCTCAGACCAATACCTTTCTTTAAGATCTCAATATTGATTGGGACAATGCCAAATACAAACACTTTGATTCACCAAATTTTGCCATTTATACACATGACCTACAACAAAATTCCTTTCTCTCCACTTACGTCAAAGGTCATGCACTTGATCTCATAATATCGAACACCAATATAGTCCAGTGCCAAAACCCAGTTAATATTGCCTGGTCTGACAACTTCACCATACTTTTTTCACTCATTCTCCCTCAGGCCACCTTTGCCAACAAGGTTAGCCCTCCATCACTTTGAAGCAATCCTTTAAAAACCTCTCTCCTAACCTGATGGAGGTGATGATCTCATGCAAATTCCACAACCTTTCTGATAACACCAAATTCAACACATTTCTCAGCAAATGCACCTGTGTTATTTCAAAAGCCCTAGGTTTTGCGGCCCACTGAAAAAGAAATGTTTACGTAGTGTACACTCTCATCCTTGGTTCACCCCTGAACAAAAATTCCAATAGCAAAAAAACACATGCACTCAAAAAGAGTGAAGACTTACCAATTCTCCGATAATCCACATGTAGATAGAATTACTTAGAAAACTATACACAAATCATATACAGCTGGCCAAAGCCAACTCAGATCCCCTCCAGACACCTTTTAAAATTAATCCACTCCAACACATCACTGCTTGCCAAGACTAGTTTAAACTCATCCGGAAACTGATGAAAGACCTTGTTGAACTTGTTTTGCAAATAAGATCTCTTTGTTACACTCAGTAGCCTTCCTTTTGTTTGGCTTCATACGCTACAATCATAAGTAATATAAAGAACATCTGGAAGACTTTTAAACCTTTTTGTAATAATACCTTCGTCAACAGCAGCAATAGTCTCAATGCCACTCTGTACTAAAATGATATCATCCCTGTGGCTATCATTAAGGCCAACTTCCTATTGTTCTCTGACATCTGAGTCAAAATTATCAACTTCTCCCTCACCCACAGGACCTGTCCTGACTCTATCAAATGTGGTCAAATCTCACCTCGTTCAAAATACTAAAATAAAGTCCAAACTCCCTGAAAATTACGAACAATCTCAAGCGTACCCTGGCTTGGAAAGACCATTAAGAATACACCTCCCTTCAACTTACCAAATTAATCTGTAAGGAAAACGTACTAGACCTCCACCAATCAAGATTCAGAGATGGTCACAGAGTTGAAACAGCCTTATAAGAAATTTTGAATGACATCCACTGTATAATGGGCAAAGATGAATCATACATGCTTGCCTTACTGGATTTAACCTCAGACTTTGACAACATCTATCACTCCAGACTAATCGACCTACTCAACACAACTTCATATTCAAAGACTCAGTCTTTAAATGGTTCACATCATTCCTCTCCAATCGCTTTAAAATTTAAAAAATCAACAACAGTATCTCTGACCCATCACTGATTGTTTATGGAGTCTCACAAGGATCCATTCTATTCCCTACACTCTTCAACCAGTATGTTGAACAGCTGGCAAAAATTTGCAAAGACTAAAACTCCTCCATTCACTAATATGTGGACAACACTCAAATCTACTTCGAAACATCAACTCTCAGGCCTTTGGAGGCTCTCTGCCTGCCATCCATGGCATCGTTTTAAAAGCTGCATTACAATGGATCCAGTCAGACCGCAGAGGTCTGGGGGTAGCACCGCCTCCTCCGATAGGATCAAAGATCCCATCAGCACTGCGATCGGATTCCTAACTATACAATGGAGGCCGTACCTTCACAGGCACACTGTAGTGATTAGGATATTCCTTTTCCATGGCCTGTTCATGGTGGTCCCACCGCCATGTAAAGGAAGATGGGAAGGGACTGTGGGTGCCCCAAGCAGGGTCCCCGTCCCCCATAGGCCATTGTTATGTGGTACCTGGCACATGGTGCATGGATGTGCACAAAGTGCTTTTTTCTACTGTGGCTTGTGCTGCTGCCCTTTTCCTAGGTCGCAGTACAAGCTGCAGTAGACAAGAGCACTTTATGACTACCTGCACAGCGGTCTTATCATAATAGGGCAGGTGGGATTGCTGACTCATTGGTCACCTGCCCAATACGGTGGCAGTAGGCGGTCTGGCTGACCACCACCTAATGGGACCTAAGTGTTCAAGCATTGATGAACAACAGCCTTCTCTCTTAATCCTAAAAAGACCAAATTATTTTTGTCTTCTCTGAAATTAAAAAAATCTTTCAACAAGGATCCACTCCAACACCTTGATTTACTAGATGTAAACCCATCTTTGTGTCTTTAGTCTGCTCTTTCGAAATATTGCTAGATCTTTCCTTAACCATGGTTCAACTAATTAACAAAATTGCCAAAATCACTAATTGCCAAAGAAATGAAAACCAACAACATGATCACTTGAAAAGTGTGGCCCATGTCCTTGTAGTATCTCATTTAGACATTGGAAATGCGATCCTTGCGGAGGCCACTGATTCCGCCTTGGCCCTTCTAAAAGCTGCTTTACAAGCAGCAGTCAGACTACTCTCCTAATCCCAAAAATTCAATTTGATCTCCCAAATATTCTTTGATCTGCACTTGCTCCAAATGGAGGCCAGAATTAAATTCAAGCTGGGTTGTTCAGCCTTTAAAGCAATCCACAAAAAAACCCCATCCCACTTGATCAACCTTTTCATTACTTTAGGTAGTTCAAGGAACTTGAGAAGCAGAGAATATCTTTTCTTGGAAACACCAGTATTTATTAAGAACCTCTCTAACTCTTGGTCATTCCTTCTTCAGAGCAGCCTTTTCCTTCTGGAACCCCTTGCCCACGGACAATCATAAAAGTCCCAACCTTACTGACCTTCTGGCGACCATTAAAGACCCGTCTGTTCAGGCTATACCTGACCCAATAACCCCTGCATCTCTAGCAGGCTCATTCCGCTCTGTTTGATCTGCTGATCAAGTTAGCCACTTTCTTACCCAGTCACAACCCTGTCACTTGTACCTGCTTCCTCTTCCCTCCTCGTCTCCATCAGATGACTCTTTCTATCCCTCCTCTGCTCCACATCTTGTTATGTTAAATCGGTTGTACATGTGGATTCTTTGTATAGTCTATGCTCATTTTGGAGTTTTGCCAAAAAAGTGTTCCTCCCTGTTAACCCAGCAACATAGTGTGTTGGGACCCAAGGGGGGGGGGGGGGGCGGGGAGGGGGGGGGACAGCAATTGCTTAGGTCTTTATGTGGATGTCCTGTTCTCCCTTTAAACTCGTGCCTTCGTTTCCATAGTTTCTTATTTTCGTGGCTTCATGTATAGTAGGACACTGCAATATAGATTTGCTTCTATTTGTGACATTCAAAGCCTATTATTTATTCATTTAGATGCTGAAGCGCAAGTATCTGGACTGGTTTGATCCTGTTTGCTTCCCCTTGCTACTTCCGTCCGTATCTGCATCTTCTCTACTTCAGTAAAGTGTGAGTGTGCCACTGCACATATTTGCAAACATACATAATGCTCAATCTAGTGGGTGCTTGGTACATTTATAATCTCAAAGAAACCCCCACTGCACGTCTCTCACAGCTCATTTGAAACTACTCTGAATGTAAAACCGTAGCGATTCTGTTTTTCTGAATTAATCAAAAGTTTTGCACTCAGACTTCGGAACTTTGTTCACGCCTAAGTCAAATGCACCATTTGAAAGAAAGTGTTTGAAGTTTTTAAGTCTGTAGCAGGGAAACAGTTCAAAGTAAAATTGGCAGGCAGATTCCATTCACCTGAGGCCTGTGTTCCACATTTCCTTCTGTCAGTAACTTATGCCAAAGCCCTTGAGGTGAGGATAGACTCGCAAAACCTGCAGACAGGCATCACAGTAGAAAGAGAGGGAAGCAGCATTTGCAAATGTACAATTTACCCCAGAATCTTTCATTCAAGCATTGATCAGGCAGATCGGGGTCGGATAGTTGCAGCTGATCACAGGCCATGGTATTTAGACGGATGTATTTTTACAAAGCCAGTCTCCTCTCCTATGTCGCGTTTATCACATTTATAAGAAATAATTTCCATGATCATTCCGAATTCCCTTTTAGCCTAGTAACCAATGCATTAGTGAAGGGGAAAGGTTTGTAAATGAACGCCCGATTACACTTGGTGCAAAGGCTAGTACTTGGGTTAGAGAAACATTTAGATACACCATTTTGAGAGTCAGTTGTTAGTACAAGTTCTTTGGTACCACTGGAAAAGCTCCAGTGTCATCAATTGCCTTTTTGATGCTTCTATGGGCAATATTACACCTCTAAATGGTGACCCTGGCTGCCTAGCATTGACAGCCCTATTTGGAGAACCTTTGATACTGCTTTGTCACCAGCGCCTGAATAATACCTCTGTGCCCATTTAAACCAGGTTTTCAAATTCGTAAACTTATTTCAGCTGTAATTTCAAGAGCTTGCAAAGCATTTGCACGACATGACAAGCTATAAAATTGCACCGGTATCAGTGGAAAAACATCAGCTGGCAGCGATTGGTCAGTTCAAATATTGGTACAAATGCTGCTGCGAATGTGCAATCTGGCCTTTTATATTCTAAATCGTGTATCAATATTTTGTGGACTCACGTCTTTTAGCAGAGTAAACTTCCAAATCCTTGTAGATATGATCCATAGGAGGTGAAATATCTGTAGACATATCATATTAGTAACTTTGTTTCCATCTAGTGCTTTCGACTGATTGCAGAATAGCTGCAAATGTCAGGAGACGAAGGATAACAATGCATTAGTGATCAGTGTAGTTGATTTGAGGACTGTTAATGCATTGTGATGTAGTGTTCTTCAAAGGGATTTGTCTTTTTCTTTTACAGAATTCCACTGCCTTTTGACTAGGTACGTGCTGTACAAATACAAAAGAGCGTATTTACAAGCCTTTTGCGCCGCCGGTGCACCACCTATTATGTCATATAAGTGACACAAGAGGCCTAAAAATGAGCCCCAAAATCAGGGTTGATTTATTTACACTGGCATAATCTCACCTAATTTGCACATACTGCAGTTGGCGGTCGGGCACCATTTATGGAGAAACATTTTAAGTTTCTTTTTTACCAAAGAGCACAGTTCAGACAACTTTTTTTTGTGCAAAATCTATTTTTATTTTTAAAGGGAAAGTGTCTCAGAGACTTTGGGGCATATTTACGAGTTCTGGCGCATCTCTGCATATCAGCAGAGATGCGCCAGAACAAATGCGTCACGCAAAACTACCCTTTCGTCACTGCAGATGCGCTGCATTTTCAATGCGGCGCGCCGTGACGCAAGGGTAGGCAGATGTGTGACGCATCTCATGACGTAAGGGCGGCGCATCGCTGGAGTCGCGTCGCAAGCGCGACGCAACTCCAGCAATGCTCAGGGCCGCTCAATACTGAACATGCTGCGTCAGTCCCTACGCCTGCTTCAAGCAGGCGTAAGGAATTGACGTAGTATCATCGCGGAAGTGCCTGCATGAAATCTTGTAGATTTCACGCAGGCACTTTTGCGAGGCGCACAGGTGCCGGAACGCCCACCCTGCGTGGAAAGCCCCCATTGTGGTGCTGGGCTTTATAACATGGCGCATCTCCCTAGATGCGTCACGTTGTAAATGCCTCGCAGGGATGTGCCACGTTTACGCCGCTGTTGCGTCAAACAAGGCGACGTAAACGTGGCGCAAGGGGCTTGTAAATCTGCCTCTAAGGCTACTGCACAAATACTAGTTTTTCTCTCTTCCTCTCCTGTAGACTCCTACCTGTTCTTCACCACTCATCCTTTGTCTGCAATACATTTTCTGCCACGTAATTAGTGAATGGATTTTAAAAACATTTTTGGGGAAATTCAAGATTGGACTGGGGTATGCTCACATGCTAATAGACACGATTCGTGGAAGAGACTCACAATTATTTAAGCGAAAAATTGCTTTGTTTTAGGTGTGTCCCACCTAAACGTGCCTCTGCCGTAATACAAGCCAGTAGAAAAAAACTGCTCCCAATTTATTTTTTCAAAATCTCCCTTTCCTCAGTTTAAACATGTTGGCATATATTGGTATGCAGGGCAGACTTTTGGGTTTTAAGGGATAAGATTGTAAGGGCAATAATCATTTTTGGGTTGCGGAGGGCAGGGGATATATTTTCTCCTTTTCCTTATTTTTGTTAAGATTTGTTATTAAACTATGGTGTTTAACCTTTTGAGGCTTTGTCTTCTATAGGACACAGCTGCTTCTATCTCAGTTAATGTATTGGGTGTTTTATATAGTGACTTCTGCTGTGCTGGACATATTTCAGGTATTTATCAAAACAACAAGCGGTCCTGAGCATACAAGAATGAGGAAAACAATTGATATATATAGATCACAATGGAGTTCTATATGGTTCAGTATTCCTGGACCAGCCGGCCAGGGAATATTTATTGGTTCAATAAGTTTAAGATCTCAAGAATACAGCAATTAACCCAAGAAATAAGGGTTAAATTGGGACACAGTCCTGCGCCATGCAAGGAAGAGAAGGTAAGAGAATGAGGGTAAGAGAGGAAAAATTATCAGGCAAACAGAGTGAGCTTGCAGGTCACTGATATTAGTTATACATTAGCAGTGTATCCTGGAGTCATTCATACAAACAATGGTATTGAGGAAGTACATGTATGAATTACTCTATGGTCGACGTTTCGATCCCCAGCTCAGGTATCACAGGATCATCATCAGGACAAGAAAAATAGTTTTGCCTGAACAAAGTTATTTACAACACCTGTTTTTGAGAGGAAGTAGAAGGGAGGAAAACAAAGATATATGCACAGTCATTATTTGTATAATCAGAGCTCACAATGCAACTACAGACTTTGCATTCGGAAACGCAGTGTTTAGGTGTTGCCGTGAGGCGTGAGTATTACGTGCGAGGCCTCAAAAACTCATGCATTTTGCAATTCCTTATTTTGTGAAAGATCATCCATATTGGTGTGGAGTATTGGTGGTGGGTACTCTTTGGGTTTGTTAGTGAAGGTGATTTGGGAACTATAGGTAAGCCGTGAGAGTGATGCGGCTTGTGGTGGTGGAAAATTGTGGTGTTTATTGTGGGAATTGTGAGGGCTAGTGGCGCTTGCTGGCGGTAACCTACCCAATCGGTTGTTTGAAGGGGGATTAACTTCAGATGGGAAGGTCCTTTTTGGGTACCGCACGCAATTCGTTCTGTGTGCAATAAATGGTATTTAGAAACCGTCCAAAACAGTGGGCGGAAGGTAACACATTGTGGGGTGGGCCTATTTACCTCAGCGGGTGAGCCGCTCCTTGGAATGCGGTTGGGTTGAGGATTCTGTATGGGCGCTGGTTTTAATGTAAGAGTGAAGCCCAACCTGAAATAAACAATAATATTACTGAGAGCACTTTCTTTCCGTGAGGGTACGCTTTTTGCGTGACCAGAATGGGGAGCTAAGAAAATTACCTTTTGGATTGCGAGATAGTGCAACACCAAAATAGCGGGTCTAGCAATTAATCTAGTGCCATCCCACTACCTTTTCCAAACTGTCTATTTTCTCCAATCTATACCCTCTTACTCTGAAAAGGTATGTCAGCACATGCTCCCCTGTATACTGCAGAATATCTCAAACAACTTTGTTCTGGCCCTTCCTTACTATCTGATACCCCTGATGTACCAACAGTCACCAACTCTTCTTTACCTGAGCAATTGGAAAAACTAAAAAAGAAGCAAGTACGACTACAACTTATGGTTCTTATGCTGACAGATTACCTTAAAGCGGATGTAATTCCGTTAGGTCTACAGGTGCGCAATATCCCGGGGATTTTCACAGACAACCCCAAATACATCTCTAATTTCAGCTACATAGGCACCACATGTTCCAGACATTGGTCAGCGCTGGGTATTGATATAGCCTCAGAGACCCTCAAAACGCTAGAAACCGAAATAAGTGACCTACTGAAACAAATCAATGACTCTGACCCCACCCCAGACTGCAAAAAACGGTGTGGCTGTTGCACGATGTGTGAATTCACTAATGAGACAAGAAGTTTCAGCCATAACAATGTGACAGTGACAATGAAAGGCTTCACCAACTGCAATAGCCATAATGTCATTTACGCCATCCTGTGTCCTTGTCCGAAAATGTACGTCGGCCAAACAACTCAGAAAATAAAGACTCGCATCGGCCAGCACAGAAGCCGGATACGGTGTGGGACTCCAAACGCACCGCTCGTTGAACATTACACAGAACTGAAACACACTGTGGATGATATCAAGTGGACAGTGCTGAAAACGGTGAAACTCCCACAAAGAGGGGGCAACCTGGCCCATCTCCTCAACCGAGAGGAACTTAAGACAATCATTCAATTTGATACCATCCACACAGGGCTAAACAGAAGTGAGGACTGGACAACCCTGCTGTAAGCTGGTTAATCGTTCTCAACCACTTGTCTTTGGCCCAGAACTTCTGACATTCTGAAAAGATAACTCGCTGCGGAAAATTAAGTATATTAGAATTTTTAATCATGCAGTTTTGAAACTTGATGTAAATATAAGTTTTCCTGAAATTTATGTTCTTCAAATACTGTTTTTCACAACCTGAGCACTTTTATGGCACTTCAACTATTTTTAAATCTCACATCACCCACTGTCACCTTAGTTCACTCAACTGCCCCGATTTTATGTGACTATTTCTAACTTTGCTTGAGCTCTATCCCAGCCCAAAATGTCCGCTCAACTTGGACAATGAAGCAGACATGGGCCCTGATTCTCCCCGTCACATGACTCGCGGCAAACCAATGACAGCGCGCGAGTCACTTCCCTCCCTAATCACATGACCTCTGCCCCAACCAATAACCAGGGATGATTGAGAATTCATGGAAGCGTTCCAGTGAGAGCAGCTCCAGTGACCGGCGCCTTCGGAGAATTGTTTGCTCCCAACGGTAAGCCCGCCGAATCACTGCACGTAATCCCAACTGAGTACTAACTCGCCTGAAAAATGACTAGATCTTACACCCTTCCATGCTTGTTTATTTGATCCGCAGCGGACCAGTTATTCGTCTGGCCGCACCCCCTCACACGGCGATCTCCTCAGACGCTGGAGGACGGCGATCCTGCCTTGAAGGCTTCCGGTAATATAGCGGCTCACTTGGGCGTCCCCCTGACCATCTCACCTCACCCCGTGCTAATTCTTTCCCTTTTTCCTCACAGACGCTAGCGAGAAAACTTGTGCTCCGACTAGTTTTACCATATTGCAGTCACAGATACTGAAACGGACTTCTTTAAATCACCATTACCTCTCACCAACAACGGTAACTTTGTCCTCATAATATCTGATATCCCATGAATACATTAGAATACCTTAATTAACTCAAACCTTTTCACTTTATTGCAAGATAATCGCATGGGATCAGATGTCCATGACTGATTAATTGCTAGACCCGCTATTTTGGTGTTGCACTATCTCGCAATCCAAAAGGTAATTTTCTTAGCTCCCCATTCTGGTCACGCAAAAAGCGTACCCTCACGGAAAGAAAGTGCTCTCAGTAATATTATTGTTTATTTCAGGTTGGGCTTCACTCTTACATTAAAACCAGCGCCCATACAGAATCCTCAACCCAACCGCATCCCAAGGAGCGGCTCACCCGCTGAGGTAAATAGGCCCACCCCACAATGTGTTACCTTCCGCCCACTGTTTTGGACGGTTTCTAAATACCATTTATTGCCCACAGAACGAATCGCGTGCGGTACCCAAAAAGGACCTTCCCATCTGAAGTTAATCCCCCTTCAAACAACCGATTGGGTAGGTTACCGCCAGCAAGCGCCACTAGCCCTCACAATTCCCACAATAAACACCACAATTTTCCACCACCACAAGCCGCATCACTCTCACGGCTTACCTATAGTTCCCAAATCTCCTTCACTAACAAACCCAAAGAGTACCCACCACCAATACTCCACACCAATATGGATGATCTTTCACAAAATAAGGAATTGCAAAATGCATGAGTTTTTGAGGCCTCGCACGTAATACTCACGCCTCACGGCAACACCTAAACACTGCGTTTCCGAATGCAAAGTCTGTAGTTGCATTGTGAGCTCTGATTATACAAATATTGACTGTGCATATATCTTTGTTTTCCTCCCTTCTACTTCCTCTCAAAAACAGGTGTTGTAAATAACTTTGTTCAGGCAAAACTATTTTTCTTGTCCTGATGATGATCCCGTGATACCTGAGCTGGGGATCGAAACGTCGACCATAGAGTAATTCATACATGTACTTCCTCAATACCATTGTTTGTATGAATGACTCCAGGATACACTGCTAATGTATAACTAATATCAGTGACCTGCAAGCTCACTCTGTTTGCCTGATAATTTTTCCTCTCTTACCCTCATTCTCTTACCTTCTCTTCCTTGCATGGCGCAGGACTGTGTCCCAATTTAACCCTTATTTCTTGGGTTAATTGCTGTATTCTTGAGATCTTAAACTTATTGAACCAATAAATATTCCCTGGCCGGCTGGTCCAGGAATACTGAACCATATAGAACTCCATTGTGATCTATATATATCAATTGTTTTCCTCATTCTTGTATGCTCAGGACCGCTTGTTGTTTTGATAAATACTTGTCACCCATGGTCCTGAGCGATCTAATGGGTTCCCCTTGTCCCTTCTTGATGACATATTTCAGGGGCTTGTGAATGGCCTTGTATTCATGTCAAATGTAGGTGATTTTTAGGTATTGCTAATATCTATCATGTTCTCAAGATTTCAAGAATAAAAACTAACAGCCCACACAAAGGAGTCCCAGCCTGGCCTGAAGTAAATCACACCCTACATACTCTGTCTCATGTTCTTAATATTTCGTCCCAATGAGGAAGCCATCCTTCCCTGTCAGGAGCTTCTTTACTCTTAGGAAGAATGATAAATACATTGCAGACTCCAAAGTCTGCCACACAATCAGTGCAACATGGGGGGCCAGACTGACATCTTGGTGCCAAGGGTCAATTAGTCCATATGAAAACCAAAAACATAATCCTATGGTAGCAACACCCATGATTGGTGTCCCTGAGATAGAGGAACATGATCTGACAGAAGGAGATGATTATTCTGAAGAATAAGATGCAGTTTGACAAAAAGTTCTACTGCTCTTAATATGCACTCAGCTCCTGCAGCAACCCTAACGTCATGGAAGTCACTTTAGTAGGATCGTCGTCATTGTGAGATTCATCACAAAACAAAACACTATTGTGGCTCTGTTCAGTAAGTATACACTGTACCCATTATCTGGACCATTCATACAATGGTGCACAGGCCTAAATGTTGCTGATTAATGTTCTCCCCATATTTATAATGAAGGATATGGCTTTAAAACAAAATTGCAAAATGGAAATGTCCAAACTGAACCTATTTTACATGATCCCTGTCTCACGTCACAGCTGCATCATGAAGTACTGTGACTCGTTTCTAATGCAAATAAAGGGGGGCCCTGTGCAATGCATCAATCTCAGTACAGACATGTGAACCAGTTAAAAAGTTCAGACCACACATACATCACTGCACACTGAATCTGCTTCAAGATGTCTAATGGAAGGCAGTCATTGCATGACATCAGTACTGATGCTTTTACCATGGTTCATCAGCATTAAATTGTTGCAGTGTTCTCCATGGAGAAATCACACACATCTGGCACCATGCTTGAAGTTTTTAACACCAAAATCTAGGGATGGTTCCATCAGGGGTTCCCAGATTGGATTAATTGACAAAGAAAATGGCAGCAACATTGTAAAAGCCCTGCACAATGAAGACTGCTTTGGAGTGCTCTGTTTAACCCATTGCATCACCTTGACTGTGCATCACAGTCTCAAAATGAAGAACCTGTTAAAGGATTTAGACAAGTTTTGTTGATTCCTTTAAAGCCCAAGAGTGTTTGAGGATCATTCGGTATGCCTTGTTCAATAGGTTCTGACCCACTGACACCGCATCTTCTACATGGTGCAACATCTGTTTTAGAAAGTCTGTAAGTAATTCTGTGTTACAAATGGGTAAAGATGCCTATCCAAAAGCCATGCCAATAGAGCTGACAAATTGGAGCTAAAAGTGTGGCTGTACAAATTACTTATACCATTAGAGAGTTTGAGCAGGAAGTCAGCAAGGAAGATTGCACCATGAGCCTAGTCATCCTATTGCTGCAGGCCCATATGAATAAGGTGGAAGAAATATTTGCCAATGTTAAAGAAGAAGCTGGATTTGCCAATAGCTTGATCATCTGTCTTTATTGAAATATCATGCTGGAAAGAGAGACTGTGGCATTTGAAGTGTGCATCTGTGCCATCTACTGGGTCCATATTCTAAACATGGATTGTCCACTTCCATACTTGTTATAACTCTGGATGGCTTCAATTTATAAGTATAGGATCATGAAAAAGTGGCTGAACTTGAAAATAAAATATTGCAACTTCAAGGGCAAAGAAGAACAGATGAGTTTCCTTTACCAACCTCTCACAGGTACAATGGTGACCTAAGCAGAATGCTGCAACAGCAGCATTGTGCACCACTAGTAAAACTACCGTGAATCCAATTCACACTTCTACTACAAAATCAGCGCTAGCAACATCATTAGAAGCATCTTCTGTGCTGGATTATTTTTTTAGGAGTTCCAGGACTTATGTCATACATGTAGAAAATTAGTAACCTCAATAGCATAAATGACAACCATCACAACAGACAAGGCATTAAAGAAGGTTTACATGACATCAAGACCCGTTGATCAACTGACATGGAAAAAAGTAACTTTGGCCTAAACTCAGTATTCTGGCAAAATAATATGTAGCATGGTCTGAGCTCAGTATACCCTCTTACCTGGGTAACAGTGCACCAGGGGCAGTTGTCAAAGTCAGAAGGATCAGCCTGTCACCTCCAATATACTACATCTAACATATATGGATGTGTACTCACCCTCTGCGCAAGGCCTTTGGCTGTGCACAACCTGATTTGACTGTAGATTCTCGCCTGAGCCCAGCCATCCATGGGCAGCCAACCCCTGCTGCAGACAGCTTTTGGCCTTACACAGCAGGTTTTGATGCAGGTCCTGGTCTATAGCCACATCCTTTCCCCAGCTGCTACATAGGAGCTCAGGATAGTTCTTGGGTTTAGATGGAGAGCTGTTCTTGTTCATGGAGCACTTATAGAACACCAACAACACTCTAAATCAGTCCTCTGCTGTTTTGGCTTAATATAATTGTGTCCATGCAGAGTTAGAAAAGTGGCAAAGCCTTTTGCCATATTCCCAGAATGGTTTTTAAGCATAGTATTAACTAGTGCTATTCAGCTCAGTCCAGGCACAGAATTCCTGCTTTGGATTGGTATAATCCGATCCAAGCCTACTTGGCATAAGAAAAAGAAGCTCAAGAAGCCTATTTTTCACTCTTACTAGAGCTTGTCACAGAGGCATAGCTTTGTCCAGACACAACTAGTCACCCAGTGTAGACCAAAAGCAATGTTCCCTCTAATTCTTTTTCTCTGTGAGCGGCAAGAGAATGTTTGTGAGCACCCTTTCCTCTCCTGTGTACACATTTGAGGATTGTGGTATGTTGCTATACAAGTGATCATGTTCAGTGTGCTATCATTTGTGTAAAGACAGCTGGAGCATTATAAGGCCACGCAAAAGGCAGCTGAACATTATAAAAATGTCAAGTAACAATCACAAAATGTCCTTATAGTTGTGGCAAAAGCAACTGAAAGATACTCTTTGGGGTTCAATAAATTTCAGGATGGATGAGTAACTTAAATGGTCTGCACTGACATAAATGTTAGTAAGTAGATGACAAATTAAAATCCTGGCAAGCAATGGTGGGTCATTAGTGCAACTGTCAGGGCTTTGTCATCCCCATTTTTCCAGTACATGATGAGTGTCCGTTAGACTGATTGAGGGACAGTCCTACAGACATTCATCATTGCAGGGTCAGGCAGCCACCTGATTTTAATGAGTTGATGCACATGTGCCACCCAGCTAAGATTTTCCTGGCAAAAGATCTCACAGTCTTCATGGAAGTGACATCATCAGATCAAAAAAGCACTGTGAAGGTACTTCCCCTTATAAAGTGTAGCAGTGTCACTTTTATTGTTAGTTATGTTATAACAATTTATTGTGTGCACTACTACCCAGAGGTGTCTATGAGTTCTTTAGGTCTAAGCCCTAACCTGCCCAGAGCTGAGTGTGAGTGATGCAAGATCCATAAATCATCAAAGAGTGGAGCAAAATAACTAAGTTTCACTGACCACATGCCACTCTATGACAAGTAAAGAAAGGTTCCACTCTAAATGTCAGACGCTTCACAAGGATAGCCAATGAGAGGAGGCAGCAGGATAGATCAGTTCTTGCTGCCTGCTCAAAGCCTCCCGGGCAATCATGCTTCCAAGACCCTCGGATCAGACCTCCCACCACTCACTTGTGCTGTCGTCAAAGAGCTTATCACCATTAGGGCCCAGCAAATAAGTGGGACACTGAATGTTTGGGTGTACGCATTTAAGTATGAATGCAAGTGAGAGTATTTACGCATTTGCTTTTGAATGGGTGTGAGTATGCACATGGGTTTGCTTGTGAGTGGGTGAATGTGTCTGTGAATGAATGGTGTAAGTACGAACGAGTGGGGGTTAGATGAGAGCATGTGGGAGTATGCACATGTATGGGTTTCTGAGTGACACATACGAATCTCTAATTTTCCCACAACTTCAAACGTTGGTGCTGGCAAGGTAGTCTTAGTCTTCCCTTCTTTGAAGGGAAGTATAATTAGCATTCTTATACTCGAACTTTATAGCAAATATTTAGCTGTTTATTTGTTGTCATTTCCAGTGGGCTTTTTTCAGTGTGCCTCAAAGTTTTCAAAATTTTTCGAAATCAGTCGTTATCAGAGTTTCCTATTTTATGCTCTGTAGGAAACACAAGCCTCATTTTTTTCCAGCGCTTGTTACAAAGTTTGATTTCATTTTCTTCCTTTCCTTGTTCTTTGCTATTGCAAAGTCTATCTTGCTTCTACCCTGCTTCTACACACTTCTCTGTACGCTTTTCATGAATTTGCTATTTTAATTAATGTGTCTTTATTGTTCTCTTCTCCATGCATGTCTCGTTTACAGCACTAATATTCCTCTGTTCAGCAGTCCAACCCAAGCCCACGTGAAGGATGTGAATGGAAGGGGATAGGTTTCATATTCATTAAGATCTGATTTCAGCAGATAATTGGTTAATAGGTTCATAGATATGCTATCACTTTGTGCTCTTAGTCAAATAGGAGAACCCTGCTAAGGAATTAACAATGCTGTTAACTATAAATCCCTTGGGAACAGCCAACTGTGTGGCGTTTGTGAAACTGGAGTAGTAAATGACAATTTTTGAACTGTATCATGCCTTGGAATTTTTTGTGTAAACAGCTATATCATGAAGTGTTGAGGATGAAGACTTCCAGGAAACAACAGGTAAGTTCAAGTGACTTTTATTTAATTTCTAGTTACAGCAGTTAAGTCTTGAACATCCTGCCCCAGCAACCGCTAATGTAGGAATGCAGAATACAGAACTTAGAATACTGAATGCAGTCACCAGCACTCCAAGTGTCTCCACCCAGAACACTCATGACTACACTCAGGATAAACATAACATACAACATATCTCCTTTCCTTATAATTACACAAAACAAAGAAAAGAAATAAGAAAAATAAAACAGGCAACATTATACATCATGCTATATTGACTTTACAGAAATAAAAACTAGTACATAAGAAAATCACTAAATTTATCCGGGACGAGAGATTTTCGAGAAGAACCCACTCGCCTATTACCAACAGAGACATTTTGCGAGGACACTCGTGGAACCTTCTTTTCCAACCCCATATCCACTGCTTCTTGAACATGAGCAGCTTCGGAATATAATGCAATTCTACGAAAATTCCAACATTGTCCATTCTCCAACACAACATGCCACCTATGAACTTCTCTAACTTTAATAGGTTCAGAAAATGTATTCATTCCATGCTCCCTTCGACCAAACTTGATCTTAACAAAATCACCAACTTCAACCCTTCCAGTTCTAACTGAAGCCGCCGCTTTGCTGGAAGAACTACTATTCTCCAACAACCAATGCGGAAGCAATTTAGTTTTCGGAACTCTACCACGCATACGCTCAAAAGGAACAGCATTGGTGACACTATGAACTGTAGTGTTGTAGGACCACACTAACTCTTCTACAGCTCTGCGCACATCACGTTGACCCTGAACTGACATTTGAATCGTACCCTTCACTAAACGATTCATCCTCTCCACAATGCCATTACCCTGTGGATTGTACAAAGAAGTACACATATGCCTAATCCCATGGTTTGCCAAAAAGGTACGCATGGCAAACGAAGTCAATTGAGTGCCTTTGTCAGTTAATAAAATCAGTGGAAAACTTTTCTTCAAAAAGATAGATCTGAGTTGCTTAACCACTAACTCCGTAGTAATATTTCTCATAAACTCCACACACATCCAACGTGAACACACATCCACTAAGACCATGGCAAAACGAAAATCACTAGAGAGAGAATCCATTGGGCCAATAAAGTTTAAGCACACCTTGTCCCAGGATAAATCACTCGCACCAACAATTGAACCTTGAGTAGGAGTAACAATTCTCAACCCCTCCTCACTTTCCTTACACAAAGAACATTGTTCAACCCACCTTCGAACATCGTCATCTACACCAAGCCACCAAAAGTTCTCTTTCAGAAGTTTAAGAGTCACACTTTGCCCCAGATGACCCTCATGGGCAAGCATAAAAAGTTTTCTTCTAAGAGACCTAGGTGGAACAAATCTTTCACCACATAGAACTAGATCACTCGAAGAGCCAAGACTGAGCTCCTCTTGCAACTTGACAAAAGAACGTAAAGAAGGTTTCACATCACCCTCATGTTTCCAACCCAAACGTATGGCATCAACAAGTTCAACAAAATCTGGATCCTCAACAACTGCCCGATGCCACTCCTCCTTGGAAATATAACAATACTCACCAGAACAAGAATCCTCGACACCAGCAATCAGACACACACTTTCATCATCAAAATCATCATCCACCTTTCCTGATGAAACATGCAGACGAGACAAGCAGTTAGCTTGTGTATTCCTCCAACCCGAAATATATTCCATCTTATAGGTATACTCTTGTAATTTGGCAGCAAATTTCATCAATCGAGGAGAACCATTTTTAGCCCCACCAGGTGACAAAATTCTAATGAGGGGCTTATGATCAGTCCTCAAGGAAAAGTGCGTACCCCATAAGTAAGTGCGAAAATGAGAAATACCCCATACAGCAGCAAAAGCCTCTCCTCAATCACGGCATAATTGCGTTCAGAAGAACTAAGGCAGCGCCAGGCAAAAGCTACCATTTTTTCAACACCACCTTTCTTTTGGGATAGCACTGCACCAATGCCATAAGCACTGCCATCAACAGTGACATATGTATCTTTGCCTGTTTCAAAAGTAGTGAGGATCCCAGCTTTAATAATTTCATGTTTAATCTTTTCGAAAGCTTCAGATTGCTGAGACTCCCAAGTAAAATGTACTCCTTTTCTGAGTAGCAAACGTAATGGCTCTGTTTTATGCGCAAAATTCGACACAAATTAGGAGTAATACTCCACTAACCCTAAAAAGGATTTTAATTGATCCTTGTTAGACGAAATAGAAGCACATTTTATAGCTTTAAATAAATCCTCTTTAGGTTTCACACTAGATTGAGAAATGGTATACCCCAAAAAATCAATTTCAGTCAAAAGGAATTTACATTTATCCCTTCTCAAAGTAAGTCCTGCATTCGATAAAATTTGTAGAACCTTAGATAAATTGCAATTATGCTTAAGTTCATCCACTCCAGTGATTATTATTTCATCTTGAAAGAAGTGGTAATGTTTTAAATCTTTAAATAAAGAATGCATCATTCTCTGGAATACACTTGCCGCAGAGGCCAGGCCGAAAGGCAACCTTTTAAATTGGAACACACCCTCAATGGTCACAAATGCAGTTAGCTTTCTAGAATTTGGATGCAGTACTACTTGATGGTAAGCAGATCTTAAATCTAGTTTACTAAAAAACTTTACCTTATCCATCAAGAGTACCATCTCTGAAATGTTGGGTAAAGGAAACTTATCTACGATAATATTCTGGTTCAAAGACCGAAGGTCAACACAAAAACAAAGTTTGCCATCCTTCTTTTGCCTGACTACCACTGGCCAAAGCCAATCAGAGGCCTCTACCGGCTCAATTATGTCTTGATACTGCATGTCATCCAGCATTTCCTTAACCTCCTTTCGTACAGCAATGGGAATCCTCCTAAGAGAATGTCTAACAGGAGTAGCATCCTTTTTGAGTTTAATCTCATGGACATAACCCTCCAATTTACCTAAACTGGAGCGGAAAACATTACTAAATTTGGACAAAACTGTGTCAACATTCTTAAAATCATCAATAACTAACACCTTATCATCTGATCTTGGATCAATAATAATATGCAGATCATATTGTTGTATCAATTCCAAGATAGCTGGACCATCATCAGAGATGTAAACCTTCCCAACTGCAGACCTCCCTTTGAACTCAAAAGTTGCATCCGTGACCCCTTTCAAGTTAATAACTTATCCACCATACCCTTTAGGCGTTATATATCACTATGCAAGAGTGAAGCATGCAGCCAACATTCTTTGAATAAACTGTAGGGAACAATTGTAAACATGGAGCCCGGATCAACCAAAAGTGCTACCGAAACTCCATTTAAAAAAAAAATTGCTTTAGGTCTTTGCAAAATAATATGGGAATCGGATGTACGTTGTTACAACGCATGTTATAACAACGCATGCCTTTACCACGCAAGTCTTACAACGCAAGTCGTTACAACGACTTGCGTTGTAGGGCGTGGATTTAGGAATCTTATAATTTTATATTCCAACACCAGTCCCCGCAACTGTAGGGAAGGTGTTGGAATATAAAATTGCAAGATTCTTTATCCCACAGCGCCATCCAGCGCAAGTCGTAGTAACGACTTGCGTTGTAATAGCTGCGGGGTAAAGGCACTGCGGTGTAAAAACTGCGTCGTAAATGATGTTCCCCATGGGAATCATCATCCACACACAAAGACATATCCAGAGGAACAATGTCATCTTCTACAAAATTCACTCTATTAAAAGAAGGGTATCTGCAAGCTCTGCTAATATGTCCTCTTTTGCCACACTTGCAACAAGTTTTATCACGAGCAAAGCATCCCTGAAAATCAGCAGCATGAGACATACTTCCACAATGGAAACAACCTACAAATGTACTCCTCCCCCCAGAGCCACCACTGGTAAACCTTGGTTTGGTGGGGAGAACGTTAGGTCTAACATCAGAGTGTTTAACGTCAGAAACAGAAGAAGAAACATCTTTATCAGCTTTGTTGATAACGTTGACTGTCTCATCCTTTTTAAGCTCCAGAAGACGTATCTCCTCCATACACTTGTCAGACTCTTCCACGACCT
Organism: Lissotriton vulgaris; assembly: GCF_964263255.1. Classification (NCBI taxonomy): domain Eukaryota; kingdom Metazoa; phylum Chordata; class Amphibia; order Caudata; family Salamandridae; genus Lissotriton; species Lissotriton vulgaris. The sequence goes on from NC_141694.1 coordinate 1,618,568,698, forward strand.
TGGCAATGGTGATGGCTTCCATTAAGGTTGAATTCCTAGCTGCCCAAAGTTTTTGTTGCATTCTTTTATTTTTGCACTGGACAATCAGTTGGTTTCTAATAAGCTAGTCAGCCATAGCACCAAAGTCACACTTCAAAGAAAGTTCTCTCAAATGAGCAACCATTTGGTCTACGGTTTCCTTTTCCTTTTGAGGCACTGTGTAGAACTTGTGTCTTTGCATTACTATGTTCCCTTATTTACCAAAATACTTTTCCAACCTCAATTTCGCTTTATTATATGGATTGTCCACAGGTTGGCCATCAGCTCCGAGAAGTTCTGGTAAAAATGTAAAAACATGTTGGCCTGCTTTACCCAATGAATTTAAAAGAATAGCTTTCTTCCTTGAAGCAGGAAATCTTAGGCCGTCAATAACTTCTAAATCATTTTCAAAAAACCTAACCGCTCCTCCTATTCAATAGTAGGTATCTCTCCTTCAATGAGAAATGCAGGTGGAGGAGAGATGGTGTGATTAGCAGTAGTTGCCATTAATATCAATTAATAATATAATCCATTATAAAATCTTGCGCTGAGGCAGGAATAAAGCAATTGAATGATAAAATACTAAAAATACTAAAATGCTTCCTGTAGTTGGCACTAGTACAAATGCGCTTTGTTGATAAAAGATAGGCAATAACACATAATGAATATAAATGTGTTAAATAAAATATGTGGTTGGGAACATGTACTTCGCTACAATGTCAATAACAACTGAAAAATGCTGTAAAGATAAATAGCTAAATAGTTGTTGAGAAAAAGCAGTCAATTACATTGTTTGTAATAATGAAGAGGAAACGTAGTTTTGCCGCTCTATAACTTGCTCATGTTCATTGGTTGGCAGAATGCAGTGGAAGTGTAGGAGAAAATGGTCGCCGGTTGTTGTGCGTGATGACACAACTCGCGTTGTCAGTAAATGAAGAAAGACGCGTCTTGCTGCTAGTCCGCACACTCTGTGGCTCGCGGCTTAAGGAAAGCTCGTTGGAAAATAAAGGAAATAAAGTACCTTGTAACCATATGGAAACGGGGTCGTTTTTTTCACAAACAAACCAGGTCTTCGTCGTGAAGCGCCGCACCCCAAAGCCAAGTCTTAAATCACCGCTGGAGGTACACCGGCACTTCGTAACGGACGCGTAGAGGTGGACACGTAGATTAAGGAGATTGGATCATCGCGCAGATTCAGGAGACCGCATTGTCGCCAAAATGTTGAGGATGAAGACTTCCAGGAAACAACAGGTAAGTTCAAGTGGCTTTTATTTAATTTCTAGTTACAGCAGTTAAGTCTTGAACATCCTGCCCCAGCAACCGCTAATGTAGGAATGCAGAATACAGAACTTAGAATACTGAATGCAGTCACCAGCACTCCAAGTGTCTCCACCCAGAACACTCATGACTACACTCAGGATAAACATAACATACAACATAAAGCTTAATTTACATTGTTGGCTTCACTCATGGGAGTTTTTTGTCTTTTTCAAATCCACTGCCAGGACTGCTAATCGTTGGTTTTCACCAAGCATTCTTTATTTGAAGCAGTGCATGAACTGGGCTATTGCCAGACATGTATGAGAACTGCCCAAGGCACTTTACCTTCGGTTATGTGCAGTGTGCTCTGTTCTAGTGCATTGTCCTTCTTGAGGGAAACAATGAGCATAGCACAATGTGTTTCCATTAAACACAGTCACATTCTGCTGTGTCGGTGGTATTGCCAAGTGAAGAGCACCATACGTATCATCCTTCATTTTGAAATGAGGGCATTGGAATACATGTTGAACTTGGTGATCCTGGAGCTCTGTTATGAACGTGCTCTACGTCAATAGGTCCACATTTGTCAGAATTCGCATTGCTTGAAGTGCATACTAGGAAACACAGAGCAATGAGTGACTCATGTCTTCAAGCGATACTGTGCACAGCTCATAAATTAACTGGGACATTTTCAGAGGTAATATTGGCAGGAAAGTGTCAGTAAAACTGGTACAAGGACATCTTCTGGACCTTTCAGTAGGCACTCAATGTGGTTTTGATGTAGCCCTGATCATTCTGTAAGAGAGCATGTGACTCCTATAGGCATGCTTTTCTGACCATAATGTTGTAAAACTAATAAAATAAGTACTGGGTTGAGGGGTTTATTTGGGGGTATTGATTCTGGAGGCATCTGTATTCAAAGTGGCCTTTGTTGCCTACAGTCCTGACACCTGGGCTTTAATAATACATAGTTTCATCAGGATCTCAGTGAAGGAGGAGGTCTTCACGGTGGACTGCTTACCTGGAATGAGACCCTGCTCACAGATCAACTGCAAACCTACTGACTATCACACTAAATGCATTGTGAGGCAAACAAAGAGCGAAAGACATTTGAGGTGAATCATACATCCAAATAGGGAGAGAAATTAGATACTGGGGTCCAGTGGCCTTGCTGATGGTCATCAGAACATATTAAGTAGCATACCGTAGCTTGAGTGAATCATAGCGGGAGCAACCATCACAAAAAAGAGCAGGATGTGCTGAGACATAGGAGCTCCACTTGCACTACTCAGAGACCACATGCCACTAAAGCAGTGAAAGGAATGCAAAATCCAGGGTAAGATTTCTTCAGAATTCATGTGATGTGGTTTCTGTGCTACGCTGCCTACATGTGATAGAGCTGAAAAGTGACATACTTCAATTCTCGCCTACAGTGTCAGCTCATCCGCTATGGTGGAAGAGCGTCACCCAACTGCTTTCAAGCAGTGCCAAAAGAGGTACAATGCTCACATGATGATATCTTCCTTATGTAATCGTGCATGTTTCCATTGCGGGTGGGAGGATGGGTAGGGCTGCTCCACTTACGGAGCAGGCAGGGGCATAGTGGCATGCCCACTCAAGTGCGCAGTGACTTTAGGTCAGCCCGCTCAGGCCGCCCAAAGCAGTCATGTGCACTGCCCTGTTTGCAATGCAGGCTGCATTACAGCCTGCATGGAGAACATGCCCATCCCTGCAGCGCCTGGCTAAATGCCTTGACCCGATGCCACCGACCAATCCCAATGCTGCATTGCAGGGTTGTGATTGGCTTAGGGGAGGGAGTCTAGCTGTCTACTTTCTGTTCCTGGAAGCAGACTCAGGAGAGCAGGAGCAAAGAAGACACGGGACCTGACCTCGAGCTGAGATTTCTCCCATTCAAATATTCACAACACCCGCTCACACCCCCCGCGTCCACACCCCATCCAGTGTTCTTTCCGGCGTCTCCCACATCCCAGCTGTCCAGTTCCCCCCCACAGCACTTCTCAATGGTGGCTGGTGTGTGGCCATGCGCAGCTTCGTTAACACTGGTGTGCCAAAGGTATATATGGAGTTACGACGCATACCATTATATCGTATTCCATTACAATGCATACTAATACTAGGCATATTGCAACAGTAGGGAAGGTGTTGGATTGGGGGGATGTAAACATTACTATTTCCATTTCAGTGAGTGCAACCCTAAAACTAACCCTTGCATCCCAAAGTAAACCCTCAACCGTAAAATGTATCTTAGAGGCCCAAACACACCCTAAAAATCATATTTGACCCAATATGCACACCACAATTTTCCTGATTAACCCCAAAACACACCCTAAATTTCAGATTTTACCCCATAATAAACCCCACATTTCATCTCCGACACCTGAAACCCATACCCACCCTAAAACTTAAAAATACCCCATTACTGACCTCACAAAGAGGTATGGTCTAGGATGTCTCCTCTGCCAGTGGGTCCTTCAACTACAGCCACACCACCGAACTCTCCTGGACCGACCATCATTGTATACATCACGTCTTCACCATGCCCACCGTACACCACCGACATCATTGCCCCCCTCACAGCTGGATCAAGGCCACCGAAGTACTTCTTGTCAACTCCCTCAGCAATTGATCTCCAACTGCGCCAACACCCGGATGCCCCTCAAGAACCGCACTGCGTCAGTACCATACGCCTGCATGACGGCAGGTGTAAGGGTGACACAACTGCAGCAATGTAGGACTTTAGCGCAGACAGATACAGCAGAATTCCAGACGTATCTGTCATTACTTGCGTCATGGAGTGCTTTCCATTGAATACAGTGCATCCATCTTTCTGGTCTCTAGCGCCAAGATGCTCCCTGGAGTGATAGCTGCGCTCTATAAAAACCCACTTACATTACATTACATTACATGGTGTCGCAAGAAGGGGTTAGTTATAGTGTTGCAACCCTGTATTGTTGCAGTGCTATAATGCTTTTCATGAGTTAGGCCCAGGAATGCAAACTATCTTATTGATGGTGCGCAGTCCTGCCCTGTGGTTTTGTCACAGAGCAGCGCAAGAACAGCACCAAAACCTGCTGAAATGAGGCCCCAAGGATTATCTCAATTTTTAAGACCAGCTATTTTCTGGTCTTAAAAAACTGCCTCTAACTGCAGTTAGGGGTATTTTTGTTGGTCCTCCTACCTTCAAGAATTCCCTTGTACATATCGCGAAGTGTGGTTAGCGGCCGTGTTTGCACGGGAGCACTTGCATGTCATTATCGCTAACAAAAGTGGCGATCTTTTCTATGGACGTTTTCACTGGAAAACTGGTGCCAAGAGAGGTTAGAGACAGCTTGTACATATGGCGATAAAAATCTTGGCGCAAAACTGTCAGAAAAGTGCTGCTAATGTTGCGTTAACTCCTTGTACATATGCCCCCAAGTCTTTGCCGAATTTTGTGTAGGTCCCGCTGGCAAATTTATTAGTAAATTAAAAATCTTTTGACCTACCCCGTATTACTTTCCCAACTCAGAAGAACACCTGACATGCATGCTCTAATTTTACCTTGCTATTGCCATGTGGGGCTTGATGTAAATTCATCATTTAGTTATAAGCAAATTGACTATTTGATTACCTCTCGCCTTTAACTTTGCCTCTTTGATGGATTGGCACAAACCTTGACATACCAATAGCAAAGCAATACTTCCAATTATCCGCCACATTTTGTGACAATTTGACACAATTAATACTTCCCTCCCTTTTGTACTACTCCTCATTGGTAGATCAGCATGAATTTAACCCCTTGCATGCATCGGACGCCCCACGGCCATCCAACCCCGCGGTGGGCGTGTGCATTGGACGGCCGGGAGCCGTGCGATATACGCACGTGTGGAATTTCACTGCACTGTGGCGAAATTCCCATCACGCCCAAGGGGTTAAAAATACCAAGGTAAGACCAAATAGACTAAGGGGCAGATTTATCAAGCCGTTGCATCGCCCTTGCACCACTCCAAGGGGCTCGAGGGTGATGCAACTACTAAGTAACTACTGGCTCTGAGTGGCTTGATAAATCTAGAGAAACACAATGCAGAGCAATTTGCTGAGTTGAGTTACTCTGCCCAGGGAGGCGTTACATGAGTAGAGAGTGGGTGCTCCCACACATCCACCCCTGGATTTTGGAACATTCCCAGATTTACCATGACTGGTAGACATGGGAATGCATCAAAATGCTACACCTCCCCAGGTGAGGCATAACGAGGAGAAAAATCTTTATTTCTCCGCATTTTTAAAATGCCTCAGAGGATTTTTTTTGTGCAGAAGGTATTCATTCTTTCCTGCACAAAACAATACTTTCTGCAATGCAGGCACCCTTGCAATGGAGTGCAAGGGGGCATGCGTTGGTGCTGGACAGCCGTTTGTACACCAGCACAAAGAAAGGACAGGAATACTTTATATTTTTTTAAATAGAGCACATTCCTGGCCTTGCCCTTTTATGTAGCGTAGCAAGGTGACTTGCTGAGCTGGAAGAAAGTTTGATAAATGTGGCCCCTAAGCTTGTGCATATCCTTCAAGTGGTACCAAAGTTATTAGAATATAAGAAAATGTTTGAACCCCCTTTAACTCTGCTGCCCCATTGGATCTTCATGAAACCTGAAAAACCTGATGTGTGGGTAATATGCTTGCTTCCTGCTGCACTTTATGCATATTAACCAAACAATGCCAAATGAACATGTTAATGCCTCCACCTTTACCTTTGCTACCCCCTTGATTGACTGGCACACAAAATGAGATACCAATAAAAAATGAACCCCTTAAAGCTTCTGCAAAAATGCAGGTAGATTAATCCTACAGTGCCGAGACTAATAGAAAACGAGCACTTTTTTCGCTCCCTTCACCATATTGATGGATTGGCCAACTTTCTTGCACATTCTTCAAATGGGCCAAGAGTTCTAAGCAAATCAACAACAAATGGCTTTTTAACTCCTTAGCTGCAGGGGGTAATTCCCCCGCTGTGCTGGGGGCGCGCACAGCGCCACGGCGCTCCGGTGCTCATGACGAGCTGAGCTCGTCACAGCTGCACCCGTTCCCGTGGAACACTCAGCACAGCAGGGGAATTATCCCTGTGTGTGAACGTTCCACGGCTCATGACGAGCTGAGCTCGTCATTAGCACTGGAGCGCCGTGGCTCATGATGAGCTCAGCTCGTCATGAGCATGGAAGGTGTTAACTGACAAAACATCCTTTCAATCACACCCACACCTTTTTCAAATGCTAATATCTCAAATACTAGTGAACAGATTTAGACCAAACGAAGCATGCATTCTTTGTACAGTTCTACTTCCATACCAAGTCTGGTGTAAATTAATTAATTTTTTTGACACTCCTCTCCTTAACTTTGGTTTGGCATGCCTAAATCTTGCATGCCAGACCTTAGTTCATTACACTAAACAAGTACCAAATTATGGGGCCGATTATGATAGCGGATAATCCGCATCCTCCTGGCCGGCGGAAGCCACCGCCGGCCCGGAGGATGCGGATTAACCGCTGCGGCCTGAGAAAAGACCCCCGCCAGATTAGGATGGCTGGGGTATCTTTTTTCCGTCTGCCCCTTTTCCGCCGCGGTCGCCTTCTGACCGCGGCGGAAAAGCTCTAACATGGCTGGCGGTGTCTATTAGACACCGCCAGCCATATTAGGATGGCGGAACTCCTATGCCTTTCCACGGCAGAATTTCTGCCGTGGAAAGGCATACGGTCACTTCTTTGGGGGGCCCGTTGCAGGGTGAAGGAGGGGTGGGGGTGCACATGGGGGGTAACTATGGTACCCCCCTGCCTTTGCGTGCCCGCAGCGGCAGGCACCACGCGGTGCCTGCAGCTTCGTGCATGCAAAGGTAAACATGCATTTTTTAACATTGCGGCTTGTGCTGCTTCAAGCAGCACCCGCCGCAATGTTAAAAATACAGGATGTGACCGCCAGGGTGGCGGTCACATCCTAATTTGCACAGAGAGACCGCCGCTGCCCCTGCGGACGGTCCCTCCTCCTCTGGGGTGGCAGACGGACGCAGGTCCGTCCACCATCCTAATAGGCCCCTTAGTGCAGATCCAACTATAACTGAAACAGAAGTACACAATGGTGATTGCCACTGTATGACGTTCCTCTGGTTTCCCCCAGGAGTGCAAGGGGATCTGGGTGTTCCTAACCCTGCCCCCATATACCTTATTTTTCTTTACAGTTTCAGGACACGATGACCACGTTTCTGAGTCTTGTAATGGCAGATGGAAAACATTTTGCAATGTTGAGACTAGCGAATATGATTACTAGGTACCAATGGACCAGTACTGGTTTTGCAATACCAAAAAGGCAGACGGGAGAAAAAGATCCATCTAAATAAATCTAATTTTTTAACTACTTGATGACCATGCAAGCACCTCTTTAAGCACAAGGAGTATATTTTCTAACATTTCATGCAATTTAGGACAGAAAGCAAATTTGTTGAGCTGCATTATGTGAATGGGAGACAGTAGAGACACGCCAGTCCTACTATGATATGGCACATTTCTGTCGTTTCCTGGCATAGGTGCACTGTGTGTCTGCATTACCAGCAGGATTGTTGTTGTGCAAGTAGGAATACTACTCTGCACAAAAACAATACTAAGAAGTTATTTTCTTTTTCTGTGCATGTTGCACAATGCAGCATGTATAGAAGGAGAGAGTAACAAAAAACCTTCGCAAACCATGGCCAAAGTTCTCGAAAACAGATGAATGGATTGCACTAAATAATGAAAAGTATGATTTCAGAAAAAGTTCTAATCTTGTCAAATGTTGTGTAATTATCTTCAGTGAATTTTTCTGTATTGGAGAGCAAGGTTTCCTATGGGAGTTAACATAGGAAATCAATATTTTGGGACCCCCATTTTTTCTTGCCACCATTTGATGGAATAACATAAGATGGATGAGTAGTATTTTTGGAAAGTATGGTACAGGTTCGTCAAATACTGCCAAAGTTATTAGCAAAACAAAAATTCTCTTTCTATGTAAACTCTGCCCTAACAGGGACTACACAGTTGTGAACAAGAAAAAAGCTTCTTATTTTAATTCCCATATATGTTTTGGTTCTCTGATACAGAGAAAACAGCTGAAAAGAATTACACCAACATTGCCATGAAAGTAAAACCTGACTCAAGTCGGTACTATTGCTTGATTTGGTGTACATCAGTTCAATTTTTTCCAAGAAATTAGCATTAGTAAGGTGTTTTTGTAGGCCTCACATTGAGCAGAGCCATCAATCGGGATAGACATACTTGGCAAGTCCTTTCTTGGATTCCTGCAGCAAGAAGGAAAATGCTGCAACTGTCATCACAGGATGCAGAGACCAGGTCCCAGCTGTAGAAAAAATTAAGAGACTGTATGATCAAGGGGAGCATTGCCTGACACCTGGATATGGTATGGGGGTCAAAGGAACCCCCTCTTGTGGGAATATAAAAATGAATTGCAGATATTACCTTGGATATGCAGACCCCGATCTTGGGCTAGTGATCCCTATCATGACCCTAAGTCTGTAAACCCATGCCAATGGTCAACAAACCCATTGTAAGGAGTCCTGGATTACTATTGACATCATGATGAATTAAAGGTTCAGTACTGAGTTCATTTTCTCCACAGGAGGTTCAACAAGGGAACACATTTTTGCAAGGGTCCATGTACAATAAATGAAGCTCTGCAATCCTTTGGAAAATAGTATAAAAAAACATGGTCTGGCCAGAGGTGAGGTCCTGTGGCCAATTCTCTAGGTGCCCAGCCAAAGTCTGTGCAGAGGTAGCGATGACCACCCGCAGCGGGTTGAGTGCAGGGCCTGGCCCAAGTCTGGCCCTGCAGTCAATCTCCACTGTGCATGGATGAAGGCTGTGAACCTTGGGGGTTCACTGCCCATGGTTACCAGCAGCATTAAGACAGTCAGTTAAAAAAATACAAATAAACACACAGTCACTGCAGAGAAACAGGACAGAAAGTTAAAGAATACAGAAAAATAAGACTGTTGTTGAGGTATTTGGTAAAGCTGTAGTGGAATAAGTGAGAGAACAGAAAGGCTGGAGTGACCAGAGTCTCAACCTAGCCCAACATGGCCACTCAAAAGATGATGCTATTTATTTTTTGCAGTTTGCATCCTTGAGCCTATTTTTAGACACAAAGGGCCATATGTATCATACAAATTCGCATTCGCAAAGGCCGAAATTCGCAGAATTTCGGCCTTTACGAATGCGAATTTGCTAAATGGGACGTATGAATGAAAATTCGGTGCAAAATAGGGAATCGCAAAATTTCCGATTCCTTATTTTGCAATTGCATTTAAGGAATCGCAAATTTTGCGATTCCTTAAATGCAATGTATGAAGCTAAAAAAAATTGCTAATTGTCCCTAAGGAATCGCAAATTACCATCAACTTCAAGTTGGTGGTAATTTGCGGATTTCTTGAAAAATGCCAATTTTTGCATTTTTCTTAGTGCCATGTGATGCATATACATGCCCTTAGGGCATGTATGTGCACCACATGTGCACCCATACTTATTTCAGGGGTGTAACAGGGTGTCCTTTGGACACCCCTGCACCCTTGAAATTATTCTCAATTTGCGATTAGCAAATTGCGAATCGCAAATTGAGAATAAATTCCCATTCCTTCCTATGGTGCAGTAGGCCCATAGAAATGAATGGGAAAATATTTCTTAATTGCGAATTCGCAATTTGCGAATTCACAATTAAGGAATATCAAGAAATCGCAAAAAAATTGCAATTTTCTTGATACATACCAATTAGCGATTCTGAAATAGCGATTTCTTAAAAATCGCTATTACAGAATCGCTAATTGGTATCTTGATACATATGGCCCAAAGCACCCAATGCATTTCGGCAAACTTTGCGAAATGTTCTGTAATTGTAATTTTAATATGTTTTTAATGTATATTCCTGATAGAAAAATAAGCAGATTTTATCCTGAGTTAACAATACAACTAAATCCATAGCCCAAGATTTTTGCAAATGATGCCAACTACACAAAGGGTTTAAAATATTCAGTGTTTAATTTGTAATAAAATAAGTGCCAGACCCTCATTACGAGGCTTCTGCAACTTGCACCACCCATTGCCCCTGGCAGCACTACCAATGACAGTACCAACACAACTACTAACCATCACACTCCTACAAATATGACAATTCAGACTATTCCAGTCTGCCAAAGTGATAAATATTAGTAATTTTATTATGTGTATTTAATTATTAAACAACTTTTGTTGCGCTCATCTTTAAATTAGACAAAGAGCACCACAATATGGTAGACTCCCATAAGTGCCAGTGTTGACAATTAAATGTAGGTGCCAAGCACGAGCACCCAGCAGCTCAAATGAGGCACTGGATTCAGTGAAATAAGCAAGTATTTTGGTGAAAATTGCAAACTGGGTACCTGTTGATGAATTCAGATATTGAGGTATGGCAGATCAATAAACAAATACTAACTTTATAAGGGTTTAAAACTGCACGTCCAAAATAAGCTCTTGGTTGAACTTAGTTGCATTGCTTGTAATGGCTCAGAAAACACCTGTAGTCATCAGGTTAGATAACACTTGTGCTAGTCAGGTACTACTTATCCAGTACACGTTTTGATCAATATATACTGCAGTCACTGCATGTGATAATGGCCGTTACTGTTTCGGTGAAGACAGGTTTCATATAACAAATCCAATAATGATAAATCACTTTTTTTCGTGAAAGAATAAATAGAAGTTATACAACTAGATACTGACTAAGAGCATACAACCATTCTTTTAATCTTAGATATGCATATATGTGTGCCATTTTATTTGTTCTATGGTTTAGGTGTGATGTCTACCTCCAAATTACAGATCTTTCAAACCACTAACTAGGTTTGACTTTCTTTTGAAAATAATCATCAGACCTGCATTCTGCTTAGTGCCTGTGGCTATTTAAGGCCCAGTGAAAAACGGTAAAGGAATGGAAATCTGAGAATATGTAGTGTAATATATCTACTGATTGACCTTTATCAAGGACATGCTCCTCCATGAGGAAGGAGGAAGGGAAGCCTCAGTGTCTTGGAAAGCTTGTAAGAAGTCTGAATTCACAACTTCATTCTTGAGCTCGCAAGGAACAAATGAAGGCAAAAGGTCCAAGCAGTCTACTAACAGATTCCTTAGTGTGTGACATATTTTTCCCAGACACGAATATTTAGCAACCAACTGGCGAAACTAAAGCTAAAATCTCTGTTGAACTTCTGGCTGTCAACACTGCATCCAAACACAGTTGAAATCCTAAAAATGACTGGTATCACCAACACTCTGCCAACCCTTTGGGCAGACACTTATGTTGGTACAGCATCTTGCTCAAGTGAAACTGAATTTAAATGTCCTGTTTTGCAAACCATTTATGCATTCTGAAAATAGGCATATTATGTATTTCCTGGCCAGACAATGATTGCATATCGAGGGCCAGATGTACGACCATTTAGCATGCGCAAAATCGGTTGCAAAATGATTTGCGCATGCTAAAATGGCCGTTTGCCATGTACGAAAGCCACTCGCAATTGGGCAAATAAATTTGCGGCTAAATACCAACACGTACAAATTGCCGATGCAATTTGCGACTACCAAATTGCGTATCGCAATTTGCGAGTTGCTAAATAGCTTGTACATAACAATCGCAAATTGTGAAAACATGCAAAAATTATAATTGTGCATGCAAATTACCACTAACCAGCAACAGGTGGTAATCAGGTGCAACCTATAAAGAGACACCCAGAATGGTTCACAAACCTTTTCACAATGACTGCCCTGTATTGGCTAGCAGGGAGGAGGCAGATAATAGCTGCATGGCAAAGGAGAAGAAGACAGGAGAGGCTATTCAGAGTCAGGCTGACATTGTTGGACAAGACTGAATCTATGATCAGTACAGGCTAAGTAGCAGGGTCATACTAAAGCTCATTGACATCTTAAAGCTACAACGTGAGAGTAGCACCATGCACAGTAATGCTATTCCCACACATGTGCAGGTTTTTTTTCTTCCTCCACCTCTTGGCCACTGGTAGTTACCAGGATATCATAGCAGTGGCTGGTGGTGTATCTCAAAGTGCGCTATTGCGTTTCTTCCACCACTTCCTAGACGCAATGCTACAACACATACACCAACACTTTTACATGCCCTGTGCCAATCAGGAATTAAACCAGGCTAAATTGGATTTCTACGGGTTAGCAAGATTTCCACAAGTAATAGGGTGCAAAGATGGGACATATGTGCCCAACAGTCCACCATCCTGCATAGAATATATTTTTCATAATAGAAAAAGTACACATTCTCTCAATATTCAAATGGTGTGTAACGCAAAGAACATCATATCAAATATTGTAGCCAAATACCAAGGAAGCACCCATGATGCATTCATTTTCCGGCACAGTGGCGTACATCAAAGGTTAGAAAAAGGTGACTTTGATGATGGATACCTCCTAGGTAATTGTATCACCCGTTCCCAAATTTATATTAATGTAATGGCATGTCTGTTAGCATTCAACATCTACATCATATGTCTCACAATGGTGACCTTGCGTATGCTCTGCGCCCGTGGATCCTCACACCGTACCTGTCGCCCATCAACATCCATGAAAGGAGGTACAACACGGCACACAGGCGCACCAGGACAGTGATAGAGCGTACTTTTAGAATACTCAAATTGCGCTTAGATGCCTACCTAAGAGTGGGGGAGCTATGCAGTATGCGCCAGACACGGTCTGTAAAATTGTGGCAACATGTGCCATGCTGCACAACATGGCCTGCAGGGTGGACTGCCCATTCATGTGTCTGGCACTGATTCTGAGGATGATGGACAGGGACCACCTGTCCGACAACTAAGGAATGGCAGCGCTGCAGCAGAGGGGAGGAGGCGCAGGGACCAGATTGCAAACAGCTATTTCTGAAAGGTACTTACACACAAGCTAGTAACTCAGCTGTAGAAAAGACATGAGTAATTGTGGATGCACATGGGTGTTTAATTTTCATACATTCATCTGTGAAGTAGGACTACATGTCCAGAGTAACCTTATAAAATGTAATTTATGAAATATAATGTGAGTGCCTTTTTGTTTATTACATGGTAATCTATTCTTCTAATTCGTTTTGGGAAGTTTATTGTTTTGCATTTGGACTTTACTAGTGCTTTATCACTACATAAACATACTTACACATTGCCCCTAAGTTAGGCATGTCTGATCCCTGCCACAGCTACCAGGGGTTGAGCTCAGGTGAATTTAGTGTGTTTGAGGGACACTAAAGACATAGGTTTGTTATGTTAGTATATAATCCAAGGTGTGATACCTGCCACCATCTAACAAGAGCCACAAATGAGCATTTCTGCTTAATTTGTTTGACAATTGCCCAACATCACTGCATATTAATTTGCGTGTTGGCATGACACCCCATTAGGTTCCTTTGAATATAAAATGTCATGACTTCACACTCAAGTGACTCATGGGAACCAACCTATAGAGCAGTTGTGCACAATTATATTTTTGTGTTAGGAAACTAGAATAGAAATATCACCGTCCTAGGTCTCACCTAAAGACAGTTATATCTGTCTGTTGGATACCTCATGTTACCAGTGCAATGCAACATATGCTCACTGTGCAGGGAGTGTGGCCTCTTGGTAAGTCTACTTTAGCCATTAGCTAATGGTAACTTTTTGAGGTTTGCCTTTGGTTGGGTGAACTGTCCTTAAAACCATGGCATTTTGTGGCTTTATTTTTCGCATTGGTTTTTGTGACAGGGTCGTACTTTACTACGTTTTATAACATTGAAAAGAAAATCCCATCTTGCATTATTTTTCTTTTACAAAAAAGCATTATAGGAGGGCTGCCATCCATGCTTGGTGGCTGTTTGAAAATGAAAAACATGGGCAAAGAAATGGGGCGGTGTCCACTGTCATAGCTGAGATAGTCTCTTTTCCAGTGCTTGTTTTCACTTTCATGACAATGACAAAAATATCAACTTTTAAACAAAAACTCCTTACACATATTCAGAAAGATGGTTGTGCCTCCCCATAATGCCCTGATTTCTTTGCAGACAACTGGCAAATATTTTGAAGTTTGTGATATTCTTGTCATCCCAATCTTAATGCCTGTCAAAAAACGAGCGGTGGAAAATAACCAGTAATGGCATTATAATTTACTAGCATGTGCCATTATTACTTAATTGTCTAAAATTATGTATATCTACACTATTTCAGTATTGTTTAGACCTAGACGGTCCATGACAACATTTCATTCTAGCTTTTAGAATTTATATATGTCTGTTTGAGAAATGCAACCAAGAGCTAAGCAGTAGTCTTATAAAAATAGACAATCTTCCGATTTGCCTACCCTTTTTCAGTGAGCAACTGAAACTGATATAGGGTTCTGCTAATAAATCATCTTTAAAGTTCCAAAAAGCCCTGCGATTGAACAGTTGCACAACAGTGCAAACAAGGCAATGTAATTCAACTGCAAAATGGCATAAAAAGGTTTGCAGCACATAGGTGCCGACTTATGCTGATACAGACAAAGGTAAATGCCTTGTGTGTAATTTATAGTAAGACGTGTTAGCTGGTAATTTGATTCAGGAACAATACATTTTTTTAAAATGCTTTTTAAATGAATATTGTGTGAGTGGTCAAAATAGCAATGTTTTTCATTTGGCTTAGAATTTTCTTTACTTCTCATAAGATATTGTGGGGACTACTTGGTTCAGGAGAAAAAGTCACTGTAGTATTGACAAGCGTGGTTTTTACCCAGTCTAGACTTTCTCTTACACCACTTGCCGTTCTATCTCCACTATTCTTGATAAAACTACAAATACACGCACCAAATTGCAAAATGATGTTTAATAAGGCAAAACTCAATGAGAAATATGTGATGAGTTGTAGTATTCACTGTGAATGATCATGATGCATGGTTACTCTTGCATAGCCATATGCCAGAGGTGTGAGGGCTTAATTTAAAGTTCGCTGTTCGGTCATCCAAACTATCACAGTAGTGGAGGAACTGCATGTGCCACAGTAGGTCCCCACCCGCTGCTACATGGCTGACAGTCTCACCTTCAGTGAAAATTGTTTCACTGGGTATGGGGATTTCAACGGTACCCCCAAATAGAGGGGAAAGAAATTTCCATGACATGGAGGCAGTTTTCTCTCTACTCATTGTCAGTGTTTAATATGCAAGAATACCATCCGGTACATAGCAGTCAGGCACCCACGAGATGCTGCTAGACATGGTAAAAGGCTTTCTACCCTAAATAGGGTGGATAAGCCCACATCTTGGTTTCAAGAAGTGTCTTACTTATGGTTTACCAGTAGCAGTTGTGCTGTCAGGAACACTGTTTTACTCATTGCCACTCTGAGTGTGTGAACACAGAGATGAGGAGATGGGAGATCCACTTTTTAGCAGATGTTGCAATACTGCCCACATTTGAATAATTCCCTTAATTTTGATGGTCATTTTCAACTCAGCAGTTACACCTGCTCCCTTCCATCAAGTGTCACAAAAGTATTTTGATCCTGTACCATAAGAGCTAGTCCTCTCACTGTCTAAGAGTCATATATTTGTTGAGAATCTCTGTGGTATATGGGATAAAGCACCCCGTCATACATTATAAGGATATTGCAAGTCACAGAGGAGGTTATGTAACTCTGATATGGCTGGGATGCCCGCCACCCCCTCCCAACACCAAGGGAGGAGACAAACACCAGTTTGAGCTTTTGGAAGGCAGGGGGAGTTACCCCCCAGGCCGTATTTATTAAAATATGAAACAAAATTTAAACTTTAAATTAAAACGTTTCATAAATTATGTACAATTTTACTTTCATTACATTTTGATGAAGACATGTTCTTTAGCTAACCTTAACAGATCTCTAATACAAAGGTTTCCTAGCCGAGTCTAGCATCCTGAAAATGCATAACATTCTAAAATAAAATTGTACATCCTAGCATTAAGGGCCAACGGCAAGGTCTTAACCGGTGTCAGATCCCTACTACCAAATTCCCGCCCTCACGGTGTGAGTGGCGCATGCGCAGAGGACTTTACCCTCGTTGCCAACTGTAACTTCCCTTGTCGTGGGGGCCCCTTTCACTCGACGCCATCTTAAAGGTCGTCCGAGTTCCCGTGTGAGGTATCTGTAAGAAGGACAGCATGGACTCCCCCCCTTCCCCACACTCTCTTCCGCCGGAGCGGATATCCGGCCCCCGGGAAATTCGTAGGAGGGGCATATAGCCGTCTCCCCCTGGGAGGGGCCTATGGCCGTCTCCCCCTAGGCGACCCATCCGTAGTGGGTGCCGCCTCCCTGTGGGAGGGGCCAATGGCCGCCTCCCCCCAGGCGCTCCCATCCGTACTGGGTGGCGCCCCCCCTAGGGACCTTGAAATCACTGCTCACCGATCATGACCTTACCGCCACAGGCCGAATAGTTGACCGACTATCCGGCCCCCCCACACCTCCTAAAGGTCATGCCTCCTCAATCCCACTAGCCATGCTATGAAGTCTCCTATGAGTAAATCATTCTCCGCCCTGGACAGGTGAACCCCATCATTCAAGTAATAGTGATCATCCCGAATACACCCATGGGGGATGCTTTGCAAATGCGCGGAGCGAAACAATTTCCCAATTTTATTGTTGACCCTCTTTACCGAGTGGTTCAACGCCGTTACAGAGAAACCCCCCCGCCAGACTTTCCTGGGGATCATGTGGGACCAGGCAATTGTGCACCCCGGGAGCCTCCTAGCCAACCAGCTGACTGCCGACAATATGTGTTCCACTAACACCCGTCTTCCCAGTCTTACCAAGTCGTTGCCCCCCAAGTGCACTATGATTACAGATGGCGGTGACCTTTGCCGCCCTAAGAGTCCCTCCACAAACGCTTGAAATTGGTCAAAACAGAGGCCCCCCTTCCCATGGAAGGTCACTCTGAACCCGTATTCCCCAGATGCGTGAGTCGCGTCACCTGCCATGAATACGTCCCCAGCACACCTCACGTATGAGTGGCCCACGATCCATACCACTTGATCTCCAAACGGTGATCCTTGACCGCTGGTCCTCTGGTGTTGGGTCGATCTCCAATTCCGCCCCGCGTCACAGGCTTGCGAAACTGTAATTCAAACAAAAGACAACAAGCGTGAGTGCATTTCATCAGTCTTTTACAACATGTGCAGTCGCACATACCTCTTGAAACAGTTCGAGGACCAACGACCCAGCCGTTTAACTTCTTCGGCACCCAGACCCCGGGCCGTAGCCTCAGTAGCGGCCCCTATTCTGAATGAGTGGGTCCCAAAATCGCACGGGTTCAAGCCTGTTGCAGCAATTGTAAGTGCCAGCACCCTCTGAAACTGAAATTTCGTCAACGGGGTGCCGTCCTTGTGTCTAAGCAGGCTCCCTCCCCATGTCGCCGGCCTCTGTGCCAGGTAGTCCTCCAAATACCTTATCGGACAACTGGGGCTCCCTCGGGCGCGCTGCACAACAACACTACTGCCCGAAGCTTCCTGGTCTGTCTTGGACCTGGCTATCGAGATTAACATAGAATCACCCCATATTTGAACGTGATCCCTGCCCAGGCCTCCCTCCACATCCTTCTTGTTCCTCGCCACGAGTTCACTTACCCGCATGGCCCCATGGAATGCCAATGCGAAAGCCGCTCGGAACAGAACTACCTCGGAAGGGGAGGAGCATGTCTCATCAAGTTTTGCTAATAGCAAAGACAATCTCTCTAAACCAATCGGGTGCCTTGTATCTTGTCTGCGACCCTCCAGGCGCTGCCAACCGCGGAGCGCCTTCCTGGCTAGGAAGGAATCCGTCGGGTCCCGTATGCCATGGAGCTGTGCCATGAATGATATAGCCGCCCTATGTCTGTTGGCAGTTGCAGCTGATTGGCCTCCTTTATGAAGCGCCACTAAGAACCCCAGGAAGAATTCCTCCTGCCCCCAGCTATGTGTCCCCACCAGCCCCAAGAAGGCGCAGTATGAACGAAATGCTCCCTCATAGGCTTTCCTCGTCCTGGGCGCTAAGCTGGCTGCCACGAGGTCCTGTAATCCGGGGCACCGATCAGCCATAGTGCTTTGGGGAACGGTGTCGCCACTAGATCCGCTGTAGGTAGATAACCCCTGAAAGCCTGCATGTGTGAACGAGAGAGTGCATCAGCTGCATTATTCAGTACACCCGGCACATGTTTTGCCCTGAACTGTACATTCAATCTCATGCATTGCAATACAATTCTTTCAACAGTCTCAAGATCCACTTGCAGCGTGCTGCCTGGTGATTAATGCACTCAACCACCGTCATATTGTCAGACCAAAACACTACCGAGCGGTCCCTAAAATCTTCTGGCCATACCAACAGAGCCACCCAAATGGGAAATAGCTCCAAGTACCCAATGTTACCTGTTAGGCCACTGGTGTGCCACCACGTCGGCCATACTTGTGCCGACCATCGGTTACCAAAAATTGTCCCAAATCCCACGCTCCCAGCTGAGTCGGTCCATAAACCCAGTTCGTCAGACGATGCTGGGGGTCTGTTCCACGCCACCCGACCGTTGAAGTCCGCCAGGAATGCCAAACAAATGCGCATATCCTGGCGAGCCTCTGCCGACAGTCTCGTGCGGTGGTGTCCCTCCTTGAGGCCGACCATAGCTTGTGCAATGGAACGTGAGAAGGGGCGAGCCATCGGTATTACTCTTAAGGCAAAGTTAAGCTGGCCCACTGTTTGTTGTAACTATTGCAGGGTCACCTTCTTTTTACCCAGGCATTGTATTAAGGAAGCCCTGAACTTGGCCACCTTCTCCATTGGCAGACAGAAGCATCCTTCAACGGAATCGAGCTCAATTCCCAGAAACTCC
Organism: Lissotriton vulgaris; assembly: GCF_964263255.1. NCBI lineage: Eukaryota > Metazoa > Chordata > Amphibia > Caudata > Salamandridae > Lissotriton > Lissotriton vulgaris. The sequence goes on from NC_141694.1 coordinate 1,618,587,873, forward strand.
AGTGTAGTAGATGGCCCCACTGTCTTACCCGGCGCCAATGGGACCCCAAACTCCTGCATGAGAGTGCAGAAGTCCTGCAGTGTCTGTGCACATTTCGTAGTGCCTGCCGGCCCTAAGAACAGGAAATCGTCTAAATAGTGCATTACCTGTCTATGCCCAGTGGCCTCGGTGAACGCCCATTCCAAAAAACAGCTGAACATTTCAAAATAAGCACAAGAAATTGCGCAACCCATGGGCATGCATTTATCCATGTAATACTTCCCCTGGAACGTGAATCCTAGCAAGCGCTGGTCCCGAGGGTGTACCGGGAGCAACCTGAATGCTGATTCGATGTCCGATTTCGCCATCAAAGCACCGGGGCCCAGGTGATTCAGTAGCTCGACGGCATCGTCGAACGATGCGTATCGAACTGAACATACTTCAGGGTCAATGGCTTCATTCACCGAGGCTCCCCTCGGGTCCGACAGATTGTGAATGAGTCTATACTCCCCTGGGTCTTTCTTCTGGACCACCCCTAGAGGTGAACACACAAAATCCGCCACTGGTGGGCATGGAAACGGCCCTGCTACCCGTCCCAAGCTGACCTCTTTGGTAATTTTCTTGGCGGCCACAGCCGGGTTGTGTTGAACAGATAGCTGATTCTTACAAAAGGGGCTCCCCCGAAAATTCCCCGCAGGGATGTTGAAGCCATACAAGAAGCCATTCCTCAAAATCCCGGCGGATACATGATCAGGGTATTTGTTCAGCCAGGGAGTCAAAGCCAGGATGTCGATGGGCGAAGATGATTGCTTCCCAGGCATCACATCAATCCTGCTTGGATCCCCCCTTTCCTCCCGAACTACCGCTCTTGGACCTACAGCTACTTTCTGGGTGTGAGGAGTTCCCACAGCCCGCACAAGCATGCCGGAACCTACATGTTCCCTGGGGCCTGCTACAGTTACCTCTGTTGAAACCCCAACAAACCCCACGCCTGCCCCCGTTCCCGCCGGTTTTGGGCTGTGATTCCCCACCGGCGTTTGCACGAAAGGGCTGCGCCGGTCTTGGCTGGACTGTCCCAGACCCGCTCCCGCCTGGTGAGGACGTAGACGCCGATCCAGGCAAGAGCTGTTTGTGCCATGACACCGTGTCGAGACAATCCCACGTTAAAGTCACATCAAACTCTTTAGATTTTCGAAAGTGAACATCATAACCCTTCCATTCATTCCCCCCGTACATCGAATAAAAATCCATGATCCTGTTCTGGTAACACGATAAATCGGGCAACACTTCGGGTTTACGTTCCCCCATTACTGCTGTGAATATAGAAAAGGCCTTCACCCGGTTCGCCATGGTCTCATCAACCCTAAATTCCGCCATCTTGGCCGCCATACGCTGGGGTGCCATAAATCTTTCTGGGTTTTTGCGTACTCTATCTCACGATGGTCGGTCAACAGTGAAAACATATTAATATATTTGTGCCCCCATATCATTTCCTTCGTGGCCGCCGGAATGTGCTGAGACAACCTTTCCCGCCTCGAAGGCACTGAACTCTCCCCAACCATTGGCAATGGGTTCTTACCAGGTTCAACCGCCGTGTCCGCTGTCTTTGCTCGGCCATCCGTCGCGACTCCCGGTGCTACCTGTAGGGGAATATAAGGAACATTCGCCGTCCCGGCTTCCCTTGACTGCCGTAACTGCTCAATTATTATTCTGGCTTCCTCGGCCGGATCCCCCACAGCCACTGCCCCCCTGCCTTCTTCTTTAGCCAGGGTAACACTGCCGCTAACTGAAGGGCCAGTTCTGGTGGCATCTGATCATCCTCAACTGGTGTTATCACAACGGGGATTGGTAAACCCACGTCCGGACCTGGAACCGGGCTGTCCACCGGTGCGACTGGGCCTGCTGGGGGCACCTCCGGGACTGGGCCCTCCCCGGAACCCACCCTCCTCTTACTACGCTTCCCCTTACCCTCCGGGGCGACGTCCGGCAAGGCCGGTCCTATCACTTTCTTAGGCCGCCCGAGGGATTGTTCTGGGCTGCTATCTGCTTCTTCACCTCTGCTAAGCCCCGCCCGATCAAATCCACTTTACCCAGTTTTCGATCCATCACCGCCATTCGGTTCACCAAGGTGCGTAGCATCTTCTCCATCTCGGAGCTCTTTCCCGCTTTCCTGCCAGACATGCCTTCGGTTACTCCGTCCGACTTGATCCACAAGGTCCTAGAGCCTCCGCCCGCCTGGCACTGAAAGAGAAACAACAAAGATTACAAGTTTTCAAAATTGCTGCTTGTTCCGTCGAGGGCTCACGAGCAACGAGTGGTGCAGCCTTCCGAGCACTGGAACAAGAGGACGCTTAATTGGATTCCCGCTCTATTTATCCATCTGCGGGAGGGCGGGGGCCCTCCTCGTGTACGCCCATCCGTGCGCGGACTTCCGGGCGGGTGTCTAGGACAACCCCTTCTGGGCGGGAAGGGCGTGCTCCGGCTACGCCGCTTTGGGCATACCAGCCGAACCACGCCCCCCGCCCAAAACAGTTTCCCGGGGGGATCGGTGCACCCATCCATACGTTCGGGGGGACCGAGTGGTCTTCCCTTTCCATATGACTTTGAATATTCTAATAATGTACGGCAGGTGGTATTATTTTCCTTATAATACTTGGTCACACCACCACCTTTCCTACAAAACACTTACATCCTTGGTGTGTAGTTCTTTCATTTGAAATGATTTCATACATGAAAAAAAGTAAAATCTCTGGTAAACAATTAAATACATCAAAAAGCAGTTAAATATTTGATGCAAAAAGATAATAAATCAGATTATTACAAGTCAGATTTTTTTCAACAGAAGGTGCAATAGCTCAGAATGTGTATAAACAACCAGAGATAAACTAACTTTTGTACAAATACCTGAGGAGGGAAATAAGTATCGCATTTCTACTTGCCACTGTACAGCTATAAAAACAGAACAGTAGAAGGAAATGCTAGGTTTCCTTTCTCATTCTTTAAACTTAATCTTTCATTATGCTCCATGACCTGACCTGACCTACCTTTCGCTTGGCTGCTGGCTCTAGGAGAAGGCATTGTGATGCCAGAACTCAACTGTCATAAGTTCTTATGAAGTGTGACTATATCATTTTTTCATAATAGGTGACTAGATGTGTGAGAAGTCTCCTAATATAAAAAAGATTAGAGACAGGTTTTATACAGGGATTGCAGAACACCATGTTTGATTTTGATATAGCTATCTCTGAAAAAACATAGAGTGAATTGAGATATCCCAGATATGGCTTAAGTTTTCCCATCGCCCCAGAACTAGAGATAGGAATCAAGAATAACATATGTGCGTGACTTACAATAACCACTAAAATTATGGAATAACAATAAGCTTCGTGCAATCAATTATTTAAATGGTAGATAGTTCCTGAGCACAAAACGTCTTCATAAAGTCTTTAGAGAAAATAAAAGTACTTTCAATTGTCCAAAAAGTCAAGTCCTTTTTTATTTTCCTTTATCTTTTCTCGTCATACATCAGAGAATTCTTCGTAAATATTCATCAAATTCACATCAACGTAGCCAATGGAAAAACCAATGCCAACACGTGTTTCGTCATGGGGCACAATCTCCCAAATGACTTCTTCAAGACATATAAATCAAAAGAGCATCAACAGTATATACATGCCAATTCCAGAGGTCAATAACTTTCCAAATAGAAGGTAAGAACTGCATCCATTCCTATTTTGAAGTTCTTCATATGAGTAATAATTTAGTTGATATTTCTCGGAGAGTACTCCCTGCCACATCAAACGGGGACCCTGGAATGCAATTTTTACAAAAAGGAACATTAGGAACATGTGATAAATGATAGAGGAGGTCATGAAAACCAGTTTGGGCAGGGAAAATGGTGTGGCCGGACACTACATTATATCCCAGGAAAGTTTGCTCCTTTGCATCATGGTACATGCAGTGCACTATTTGTGCTCCCCTCAGTATTGATTGTAGTGTCAACACTGAAGGGATCACAAATTGTACCATGATGCAAAGGAGCAAACTTTTCTGGGATATGATGTAGTGTCTGGCCACACCCTTTTCCCTGCACAAACTGTTCCTAATGTTCCTTGTTGTAAAAATTGCATTCCAGCCCATTGATCACACTTCATCTGGCCAGAGCCGGAGAGTACTGCCAGAGCCGGAGAGGACAGCCCGCGCCAGAGAGTACGGCCCAAGCCAGAGAGTACGGCTGACACCAGAGAGTATGGCCCGGGTGCGGAGATTCCGGCCTGACTGTAGTATACACTTATTAGTGACATGCTTTTTACACTATTGGCCTCTTAAACCATGATTAGATGCCTCACTCTATGCACGTACTAACTCGCTTTGATTACACTTCAGATTGTGTGAGCGCGCCCTCAGGCATCATTCATATTTCATTATTTTCAGATTGTTCCCCTGATGAAGGGCCCCCAGCCCGAAATGAAAACACCATAAAAAAGCTGTATACTCCACACATTTTCTTCTCCATCATCTTTTTATCTGGTTGACTTTCCTTCATATTCCATACAATGTTTTCTCCCTCTAGTCTGGTATTCCACTCTATTTTGGTACATATACCTCATGTTTACTTTTTTCTCAAGAGTTTACTTTATCTTTTTGGTATCACTTTGTCTATCCCTTTTTTATGATGTTTTCATTTGTTTCTCCATCCGGTTATTAATGTATTCATTTTTCCCGATTTCTCTTTCATCTTTATGTTACTTTCACTCTTTCGTTATGTGCCTTTCGTCATGTGTCTTGGGTTTATTTGCTCCATTACAACATGGCGCCCACTGCTTTAGTAGTCCGTTTTTCATATTCACACCTCACGCTGTTTATTTACGCATCGGGCCATACGCGCTTTACACACCACTTACCAAAACTGCGACGTGACCGCTCGACTGCATGTCCGAGTAAGTTTTGTTTAGAATTTTTCAATTATGCACGCACTGAGAGCTCGCGAAGTGTAGTTTTGCATCGCTGGGCCACACGATATGCGGGTATTAACCCGTGTTCGTTTTTATGTTTTTGCATTAACGTTTGCTACTATTGTGACAAGCATGCTTATCTTTCGCATGTTTATTTTAATGGTACCCCGTCATGTCTATATTTGTTTTATCACGTTTCTTAGATAGCTATCTATTTGTTACTTATTGCCATACTAATTCATTTTTTCTCTCTTAACTTACACACAATATGGGAACCCTTTTGACAGTTAGTATACACTTATTAGTGACATGCTTTTTACACTATTGGTCTCTTGCACCATGATTAGATGCCTCACTCCATGCACATACTAACTCGCTTTGATTATACCTCGGATTGTGTGAGGCGGCCCTCAGGCATCATTTATATTTCATTATTTTCAGATTGTTCCCCTGATGAAGGGCCCCTAATCCGAAAAGCATTGGGATTTTGAATAATTGATATAATGTGCTATTAACATCGTCATCTATTGGAACAATTTATTTTGAACCAGAATTAATTTCTATGAACATCACTAATAAAGAACTTGAAAGTTATCGACTGATGCATTTCCAGAAGACATTTGTCATGCATTTTTTTTTAACTGTAATGTAATACACACATGTTAGTGTACACTGATGTGCCCAGGGGGCCGACGCTTAATCAAGTGTCGCAGCTTTTTTGACAGTTTCCTTTGGACACTCCAGTCAGGGGGTGATACCCCGGGAGCACGCGACAAACTTCCAAGTTGAGCTTTATTTACAGGGTGCGCACCCTTCTACTTTTGCGTTTTATAACAGCGTCAGTGTGTGAAGTTACCCCCCTACCCCAGCTGTGCACGGGATGTGCAGACATGGTTTAGGTAAAGGGGCCTTTGCTTAAAACAATTTTTAAATACACACCTCCTCAAAAAGCCACTTTTTATTGTCGTCAAAGGATTTAATGTTGTTATTCCTTCATGTTTAAAGTCTATTAGATTACAAAAATGTGAGTAGGAATAAATACTTGAATGTATACTATGTCAGACTCCCCTGAAAGTACATATTGGTGTATACATTTTGATCTAGCGAAATATAAAGCGCTGATGAGAAATGCTGCTAATGACCTAGCTGCCACATTCGCAGATTAACATGAACGAGCAGGATCGTGCGAGGAGCAAATTAAATTAAATGAAATTCTTGTGGGAAGTGACCGTTGAAAATGAAAAAAGTACTCTCTGAGCAAGGCAATAATATGGGACTAGTGGAAGAGTACAAGCCCTGAAGCACTGCTCAATGGGAGTTAACAAATAACTAAAAGGTGGGACACAGAGACAAGATTAACAACTTGCAAACAAGGAATTTTTGAGGACACTGACAGTGACAAATGAAAAGTAGAGGCAGGCTGTAAGCCCACAGAATAGAATCAACATGTCTCGAAGAGCCAGCGCAAGCTCTGCCTAGGCTCTACCCAAACAATTACCCACACTTTATGAGAGAAAACTGATGTATTTGTTTTTTAAATACAAACGAGTAATTTAGGACTTTGTTAAAAAAAAAAAAAACTTTGGAAAATGTTAATGGCCACCCATTATGTTTGACTGAGCTGTCTGTTAAACTTTTCCTATGTCCTGAGAAACCCCTGCAATTGTGGTTCCTGCCAATATATAGAGACGTATGATGTAGTGGGAGTGTGTAGAGGAGTCCTCTTCTGAAAACCGCTCTTCTGCTCTACCAATGCTAATTACTTGTGTGAGCCCTGGTCAAGCAACAACCACAATCCATGGCCGGGTGAACGACTAAAGGTCACTAAATTAACTTATGCTTAACCCTGGGTAGTTTGTCACAAAAAGCAGTCTAAACTTTGTGTGTGAAGTATTTATGCAGCACAAAGAAAGCAAAAAAGTGGAAACACAATACAAAAAACATCTCGCCCCTATTTAGAAAAACAGTACATTTTAATAAATTATTTGACACTGAAACAAGAAACATCCAATCAGTAGAAGGAACGTTTTGAATTTTCAAAGATTTTAGTGAAAATAGTGCCAAAAAGCACAAAGCGCCGCTCATGTTTATCTGGTCATGCAAGACTGGCTAAAAGTCACAAGTTCAGGGTGACAACGATGCAACATTGGCCATATACAGGGACCAGGTTAGTCTCACTGTAGGAGTTGCGTTTATAATCCAACGCACAGAGGTTTATTCGCTGTGGAGGGGGCATCAAGGAGCACGTTGAGCATTGCGGATGGCCATTTAAGTAACGAGAAGAGCAGGCTGGACGTCGCTGACAGGTTACACTCTAGTACGAAGATCCTGTTGGCGACACAGATGGTTGAGGATGGAGCTTCGCACTGGTAGTCACCGCAAACAGTCGATACTGTAGCACAAAGAGTTGGTTCACCAGAACTTCGCAATGGGGGTTGGCTCAGGCAGCAAAGTTTTGGCGTCAGTACTCAAGAGAGCTCGACTGATGCCATACCAATGGCCCAGTACCTGAGGGGCACCACTTGGGGGTCAGGAACTCACTCCAACTGGGCACAGGTGCTGTCTGGATATGGTATGAGGTTTTTATGTCCCTGTGGGTCTGAACAGGAGGCCGGCAGACTAGCCCCTAGGGCCACTGTGGTAGTCATGAGTTCAGGTGGAGAAGCAGGTCTGTAAAAGCAGGGCTGGTCTCTGGAGGTTCAAAGCAGACTCCAGGCAGTTAAGCAGTCTTTCCAGGTGTAGCAAACCAGTCTTGCGGAGCACACAGCAGGCAACAGCAGCAGGCATTCCTGTGAGAGTACTTCCACAGGGGTGACATATGCATTGAAAAAAGGTGTATTTGACCCTGGCAGAATGGCAGTTTAAAAACTGCGCACACATGCTGCAATGGCAGACCTGAGACATGTTTAAAGGGCTACTTTAGTGGGTGGTGCAATAAGTGTTGCAGGCCCATTAGTGTGACACACTAAAGATTACAAAAAAGTGATAGATGGAATGCTTGAATGAATCTCAGCCACTGGTAACTACTTGGGCGGCATCCAAATCCATCGTAATTTTGCACACCATGGTGTAAGTCAATTCTACCATGCTTAGAAGGGAGCGCACATGTACTTTGGCACTAGTTAGCAGTGATAAGGTGCACAGATTCCTAAGGCAATTAAAAACAAGATCAGCAAAAATGGAGGAGGAAGGCAAAAAGTCTTGGGCTGAATCTGCACAAAGAGCCAAGTCCAACAGTTATTTAACCAGTACAAGAGTCTAGTAATGTAATTTTCTTATTACAAAGGTGGTCTTGTGTCAGAACACTCCTGTAATAAAAATAACCACTTTATTATGAATATAATTTTATTTCTAGTTATAGTGGTCCTGCATAGATTGCTTCAAACTCCTTCGCTCTAAGTCAAGCTCCAGGACAAGCACCTTTCCCTCACTGCTTCTCTTAATAATACAAGCAGTTCTGGCGTTGTCTTAGAATGTCATCACTGGGTTAATCGAGTTTCTTCTTTTGAGTACGTGGTTTCAGATAAATGTACTTCCAACTGTGAAGTAGCTTTGCATTCCAGACTGACAAAATAATGCGCATTTAAATGCATTCCATTTCTTTAACCACACAATTATAAGTATTGGGTTAGGTTTATTACCAGCCTTTTAAATAAAAGTGCTTCTTTAAATTGCAAAGATTAGGCATGTCAAGCGTAAGGAAACAGTGAGGCTTAAAAGGTGGTAAAATCACTTTTGGAACATCAAGCTGAACTTGCGATAAACACACAAGATTTGAAGTGGAAGCCAAGGTCACGGGTTCACTCGACTTTTGGGCCTGTCATCTCTTCAGGCAAGCTGACAGGCCTCGGGTGCAGCAGTAAACAAGGTTTTAACCTAGAGTTAAAGGATTAGTAGTGTTTTCAGACTACTCCTCAACATGCTGCTTGCCCAGAACTCGAAAACGTGGAATACGTTAGACCTATGTAAGTGTCACTGCTGGCGACAGAAAGGTAAGATAAGCTTTTAATGGAATGCCTGAAACTGAATGCAGGCCTGTATCCTCCATGCCTGTGGAACACTAGGCAGTGTGCAGAAAACAGGTAATATAGATAGATCACTGGTTTGTAGAAACCTTAAGCGCTAAGTTTATTTCCGTCTCTGCCACACTTTTGAGCTGCCTCGTATTCTACATAGTCGAAGAACTCACGCAGTGCTGTTTTGCCTCCTTAGACGGTGGCAAATGATTGTTTATATCAGGGATTTTCAAGGCATAAACTGATCTCGGCTCTAAATTATGCAGGATTTCTTGAAAACTCGAAGGAAACAACAGAGCATTATACAGTAACACACACGAAGCAATATAACAGCACAATAACAATGCAACAGGGTACACCACAACAAAACAGAATGCAGCACAGAAACTGCAGTAGAATACCATAAAATCACATGCCAATAATGCAGCCCAAAAACACATCACCACCACAACAAGATGACACACAGCAACTATGCAAAAGCGTTCTTGCAAAACACGGGGGCTAAAGGTGTTTGAACCAAGAGTGGCCATAACTCACCTCCAAAGACTTGAAATAGCAGGAGTAAAATGTAGATAGATGAGAGTGAAATTAAACTACAGCACTGCACACACAGATTTAAGAGTCACATTCCAGACTATTGAAATTGGCACGTCAATATGTTATACTATGTCACTAGTCACATTTAGGTTATGTTATGTTATGTTATGCTATATTATGTAACATTATGTATATTATGTTACATTATGTTACGGGCTTTTGTAATTGAACTGTTCACAATATTAATTTATTTTCTAATCTCCTTCTTAATGCAAGCGTATCTGCTACCAGTTCCACAGTGCAGACCTATTGCCAAAAGCATAGTAACATCATGAGTCGAAGGCTTCCACTAACCGCCATGAATAAATCTACTGGGCCATATTATCAAGAACGAGCGATAACATTGTCACCGCTTTAGCGGCATGAAACTGCCGCTAAAGCGGCGAAAAGGGGCTTGATAATATGCCCTAGAGAATGCCAATAGAAGCCCAGATTCTGGTGTGAAGGACATCAAACCTGGGCTTCTATTGGAATTCTCTAGGGCATATTATCAAGCCCCTTATTGCCTCTTTAGCGGCAGTTTCCTTCTGCTAAAGCGGCGATAATGTTATGCCCGTTCTTGCTAATATGCCCCACTGGTTTTTTAAGATTACTAAAAACCCACCTTCCACTTTCCCAAAATCTATGGATTTTTATGTGTATTCGTAATCCGCTAAACAAAATCTTCCAGCTTATTATTAGGGTTTGAGTGTAAATGCACCTTAATGTACATTGTCTTGTGCATTTTTATGTGGAGAAATGCTTCACCCATACTACAAAAAAATATTTTGGATTTTTCACTCTAAAACTGCATGCATTATCAGAAATATGGATTCAGGTCAAACTCCTTATTGCGCTCAAATCAAAATTGTAACTCATTCTCAAATTGAGCATCCTCCAGGTTTGTCATCACCATAGGTTTGCATTGTAAAACCTGGCACCATGTGCTCCCTGCGAAACTCAAAATGGAGACTAAGATGTTCATTACAGTCTTATCCAGGGCCGGACTGGCTACCGGGCGTTATGGCATGCTGCTGAGCTGGGGGCTGATGTCATTGCGGTGGGGACTAATTTTGTTGATGGAGACCTGCGTGTGCTTTGAAATAAACAAAACAAAATGAATTTCATTCAGCACACGTAAGGCTTCATCAACAAAATCACCCCCAGCTCCGCAGCATGCCAAAACGCCCAGTAGCCAGTCCGGCCGTGGTCTTATCTCCATTCCAGTATGCAAAAATTGGTAAGGGGTGTCAAAGCATAGCCAGAATATACAGATCCCTGTAAAATAAATATTTATTTGGAATGCATTTTGTTTCTCTCGGATTCCACAGTAATTGCGTGTCCCTCAGAACTGATGCCAAAGTGTGCCCGACCACTAAAGAATACAAAAAGTCATGTATGGAATGCTTGAATTAATCTCACCCACTGGTAACTACTCGAGGCCACATCCCAGTCCATGTTAATTTGCACACCATGCCACCTCAGTTTGGGCCCAGGCTTATGCAAATCAGTCTTCACCCTGCTCCAATGGGAACATTACAGCCCAAACTGCCAAGCTAAATCCTCCCTGAATAAGAATACAAGCAACCCAAAACCGGTTTTGCCCAATTTATGGCTCATCAGCCAGATATGGCTTGGTTCCAGTGAGACGGTGTGCATGAGACCCATGTCCAGGTATACACATCCCACATAGGGCGACACACTAAAGTATGCCAAAAACAATGGATGGAATGCTTGTATTACTGTCAGCCACTGGTAAGTACTCAGGCTACATTCCAGTCTTTATTGTGTCACAATTATCCTTGTTCAAAAAAGAGTGGGTCACTCATACCATCTTTGCTATTTCCAAGTATTTCATACCTCAGACAAACGTTCATGAGTAATGGTGGTTATAACTAGCAGCTAATGGTAATGATTGATGGGGTCACTTGTGAGTAGCCTCACATGAACATACACACACACACACACACACACACACACACACACACCCACACACCCACACACACACACACACACACACACACACACACACACACACACACACACACACACCCACACACACACACACCCACCCACCCACACACACACACACACACACACACACACGGAGTGGCTGCACACCATTCTACTTAAGGATAACAAGAATTTGTCTAGTGTGGTCTTTTATTAGTTAATTCCTCCTCACTTATTATCTCCAATCTGATTTTTGTGAACATTTGAAAGAAATACTAGTCAAAGAGAGTCATATGTAATATGTCAGGTGGCCCACCAGCCCAATGGTGTTGCAGAGTGCCTGTCACAATTACAAATCCCGAGAAAAAAGCCAGGTACCACTTTATCGAAAGTGTTCCAGTTGGCCTAGTGGGAACATTGCTGTCAAAGCAGTATTGTCATTCAAAACAACATGTTATAGTGGCTAATCAGCTCTCTTTGTTTTGCAGAAACAACCCACAAAAGCATGGATTTCCTCTCTGCACAAGAGGCCATTTAATGTTTTTCTTTTATTTACAACACAAATGTGAGCACCTTTGAGGAGGTCTGGTACTAGAACACCATTGTCAGAATAGCGTTTGAGATAAATACTGCGTTCTACATATCATTTCCAAAAAATACATCCATTGGCATTTTATAATATAAGTTATTACATTCATATTTTTGTAAACAATATTTTAAAAATATATATTGTCACACAATGTTTATGACTCTGATGTTCTGACATAAAAACCATCTGGAATAGTTCAGAAGGAAGAGAAGAGCCTTACTTCTGTCTGGTTATGTATATTCGTTCTTTGATCTGTGGTGGCATAAGACTATCACCATTCTTGTGTACTAGAGGCAATACTTACAGGAATTATAGTAAATGCTTACATGTTCATATACAGGCTGTAGACATGCACAACTGTGAAACAGTGTGTGTATTCCAGAATTCGGCTGCTGCAATGAGATTTTATATCCCTTTCTCCGTCTTCTCAAATGAATGCAGAGGCTGTTGTTCTGTGTGGCCACCACTAGGCCCACTATTTGCCATTGAGGTGTCTGCCAGCTTATTAGGTCCCGCTAAAGGCAGTTATAGTTATCTGGCAAGACCTGCTGTCACCACTACACACCCCACACAGCGCACAACATCCACATGTACATGCACATACAGAATGGTGCTTTTGGACAACCCTCCAACAGTGGCTCCTCTACAACTGGCGGAGGAGCGTCGTCCCACTGCCTGGCGCAGAGCCAGCAAACAAAAAATAAAACAATGTTCCATTATTTTTCTTTTGCAAGCTAGTGCATGGAGGAGCGGGTTGGGGCATGGGCATGTGGAGGAGGAGTGCTTGTGCACTCCCCAAGTGCTCATTTGTGTTTGGCCGGCCAACTCAGGCCGACAGAAACACACATGCACACTTAGGTTTCTCCAGCCCTGTTTCATTCAGCAGCCGGGCTGGAGAAACCCTTACAGACTCCCTGGTCTGAGCAGGGCGTCTTTTCAACGTGCTCAGACCAATCCCTGTCCTACTCTACAGCACAGGGATTAGCTGGGAGTCTGTCCCAGGAGCTGCTGGGGACCAGGACCGACCATCAGGAGTGACGTGACGCGGGGGGCGGTTGGCTGCATCACGTACAACTTGTTTTTTACATTATTTACCTGTCCCTTGTCCCCCCGGCTTGCTCTCTATCCCCACCACCCTTTGTTAGTGGTGGCCGCCTTCAACCCTTCAGAAATTAGCTTCATGAGCTATCTTTCACTTTTATGGTGGGACCATAGCATTTGAGGATTAATGACACTATATCGGTAAAAATAATATTGAGTCACAAAAATATTGAAAAAACTATTCGAAGTCTGTGGGAAATCAGGAGCAGCAGATAGCTCAGCTTTGTTGCTGTGCCTGCAGATGCAGAGAAGTGACTCCTTTACTCCAAGGGAGATTACTTTGGGTGTCCTTGATGTCCATAAGTGTGTTGAAGATACTAAAGAAGCACAGACACAGGCAACGAAGACGACATGTTGAACAGAGAGACCAGGAGCAGCAGGAGCCTTCCTTGATGCAGTCTCGGTTCACGTCGAACTCCAGCAAAGTCCAGGTGTCCAGATGGTATAAGAGTGACGTGATTTCATGCTTGAGTCTTGTCCTACAATGAATCATCTGAGGACCCACTCACAGGTAAGCCATTTTATACCCTAAGAAAGGGGCTAGGACAACCCAGGGGTCCCTCCCAGAGGATGGGCTGGACAGAGGGGAAGATACGAAGACATCCAAATACCTAAGCACTTAACTGTCACACATAACAATGAGCCCTTCCTCCTACATGACAACCTAAATAACGAAAATTAATTATTATATCTTCTACAGCAGATAACGTAATAAGACTTAACCAATGGCAAACATAGATGATTGACAAAACCTTCAAAATGTGCCCTAAACCATTCACTTAAATACACACTAGACATGATGAATATCAAAACAGCAATATACCCCTGACATGTGCCTTGCTACCCAACAAAGAGCACTTACTAGGAACTACTAAACCCCAATAAAATTCAAACAAACAACTACTCCCCACATCAAATAATAATCAACGTTGAACAAGGGATGATACAAACGATACTTAAACTCTACCCACACACTGCCATTCAAGGCTATTACTACCACTTTATTCAAAGCATTTGGAGACAACACCAACAATCTGCACTAAGTGTAAATAAAATACTAATTGCACCAGTCTGTGTCCATGTAACAGAGGTAGCTAACCACTACAACTTACTTAGGGAAAGTCCATTTTACCAACAGAATGAACACAAACTAAGTCCCGTAATGGACTACATAAAGACATAGGGGTTGGCAGACAGACGCCAACCAAAATTCCAAATAGCTTGAAGAAGTTCTATGACACTACTATATCTCAAGAAGCCAAAACCAAAAATGCAATTGAAGGATGGCACAACACCTTCCAAGCCACATGAGGGTAAACCCAATATACACTCTACAAATTCATAGAAGCACTACAAAAAGATCAAAGCTAAAAAAAAACTAAGAATAGAGCAATCAGTAAACAAACAAGTAGAATGTATGACATGTCCCAATGTAAAGTTAGAATCTTTATAAACAACCAAGGAGTACACTACTTAGAAAGAAATAGCAACATCCCCATTATAAACGACCTACATACATGCATGGCACGGACAGCTGCATTCCATGAAGCACAGTTATTGGTGTGCATGCCCACCCCTGTGTGCATCCACATGGCATAAGGCAGAAGGGGGCCCTATAGGGCCCCTTCATTTCCTCATGTCTACTTTTCATGGCGGTGACATCACCATGAACTGCCACCACTGCGACCCTGCCACTCAGGCGGTCTGTGGATGGTCTGACTCGTAACAAAGCCCTGAGCAACCAACAAACGTTAACAATGGTAGACACCAGCACAACGTAAGAATTTTTTAATAAAAATTTAACAATATATTTGTTATACATCAGTCTAAAACATAGAAATAATGCTGAAAATAAGACTGATAAATATAAATAATACATTTAATAATTAATTAAAGATTACCACATCAACAGTCACTAAGCACAACATTAGAAATAAAGGGAAACTAAAACCATGTAATCTAACACACAGAAATATAACACAATACAATGCAATTTCAGCAAATATACATGGAATATATAATATAACATTTTCCACCCACAAATAAACAACTAAAATAAACTTAAACTTCTGTAGTTGTAGTTCTCCATCTATATCCATGTTCTCAAAATATAATCCACCAAAAAAGATAGATTGTAGATCAAAAAAGCCTAAAGAATACAAACATAAAAAAGTCTAAGGTAAATACATCAAAGTAATCCAAAGTCAGAAGGAACCAGAAAAACCAGAAAAATTGAAAAAAGAAACACTCCAGAAATCCAGAAAAATCTAAGGAAATAAAAAAAATCTATATTGATATACTAGAATCCAAAAATACTTTCACGTAAGAAAAACCACAAAAACTACAGGTCCACTGGAAACCTTCCAATTCATAATCCTGTAATGTTCAAATACAACACAATTGTGACATTATAAATGTAATACACACAAATTATAACATTACCATATCTAAAATAACACTACACTACTACAAAAACTACAGCTAACTAACCCTCAAAATCTAATATAACACTATAGCTCACTTTAACTATCCCTACCTACATCCTTCTTACCCTCAAAACACTTTAAAATAGTTTTTAAAACATGTCTTAACGTATCCACCGATCAGCAGTAGGTAGCCACAACTTGCTCCTTCCAAATATGATGAAAAATGACACAAATAGACTACAAAAGTAGAGCTAATATAAAAAATGTCTGCTAAATGAAAACAAAAAAAGACTATCCCCCGATAGAAAACAATGTGACTTTAACCAAAATGTGAGAACAAAATACTTAAAAAATATGTAACAACATTATAAAATATGTACAAAATGCTAATAAATGCATAATGAAATATAAATAAATATAGTATAAACTGAATAGTAAATAAAAAATAGTAAATAATATAATAAAGTAAACAGATATCAAATAAAATCAAACAAAAATGTGTATATTACTAATGTATATTGTTTACAAAATGTTAGAAAATTAGAAAAACGTATTTAACAAATGTGAAATATATATAACATATTTACTGTTTAAAGTAAAACAGAAAAATACCGATATGTAAAGCAATGCTAAAATTTTATTAGCAGTTTTTTGTGTTTTAGAAAACTGTGGAAAATATCAATGTGTGAAACAATTTTACAAAAATATATTAAAAAATGTTCTGCGTGTGAAGCAAATATCCAAAACATTGGTAATCAATTACCAATAAAAAAATGTATGCTTCAAATATATATATGTGAATAAAAATGTAAACATGTACATTAAATAAAATAGAAAATATCAAATAAGAAAAGTATAAAACTAAAAAAGGTGTCATTTACTATACTATTACAAATAAGTCAATACTAATAAAGTACGTAGCAAATGCAATATTCATCTATTAACAACAGTATAATAGTACATGTTATATTAAACATGTTGTGCCCTAAATAGTTATATTCACTACCCAATCTACTATGGAAACCATTTTAGAGGTTATGCTGTTCACTGAAGGGATCACAATTAATATTCCCACTCAATCTAAAGCATTTAGGGGAATATGTTACCCGCTAAAGTAGTCACATTTACCATTCACATGCCAATCTAATCCACTGAGGGGAACATTTTGAACACTATAGATACTATAGTGGTAACATTTGTTATTCCAACTCCACGCCAGCCTGGATAGAAACAGGAACAGGAAGAGACAGACCTGTTTTAAGAAGATCCTCCCTCTCTGACTCCACCAGAACAGTTATAAGCACCAAAGGGAGTGCAGAAGCAAAACTGGATGAACCAGTGGAGGAGGGGATAACAGAAGAACCCACTCTTTCATAATGTATTGAAGAAGAAGTTTACCATCAATATCACTTCTATCTGCTCGCTGCAATCCTGCTAGAATCCTGAGAACTGGCATAAAGATGGGACCCTGGCCAGGGATGTATCTTATTAATACACTGATCATGAGAATTACTAGATGAGTTGGGCATTTTTATGTTCAGCAAACAAGTCCATTTGTGATGCTTCCCATCTGAAGTAGATTTTCTGACAATTTGGGTGATTTCGGGTAAACTCCTGGGAACTCGTCTCAATCTTTCTGCATGAATAATGTGAATATAACGTATTCCTCAGGAAAAACATTTCTCTCTGCCAAGGAAAATATATATCAAAGGGCTATACAGTTCAAAACTAGAGAACGTGTGCCAAACTGAATGTTAAGGTAAGTATTTGTAACCATATTGTCTGTTCATATTATCAAAGCAGACCTCCTGATCTGAGCTGAAAATGTCTGCAGTGCCCACTGTATCACCATTAGCTTACTCTATGTGGAGGACAGCTCTTCCTCCTGAGTGGACCAAAGACCGTGAGTTAATACATTTTCCATCATCACTCACCAAGCCTAGAAGTCCATTAGGATGGCAGACGGATGCATGACCGCAGTGCTGGAGGTGGAGGAAAAGGCACCTCACCGTCCGCCAGGAGCGGGCCTACCGTCCACCATATTAGGAAGGCGAACTGGGCACATTTACCGTCCGCCGCAGAAAAACGTGAACCGCCGCGGGAACACACCAGACACCACGGCGGACGTAGCCAATCCAGCCTCACCGCTGGGCAGAATGACGTCCCGACCATCCACAATATTACATGGTCGGAAACAAACCAAAACAACGCAGCGGAAAAACCACCATCTCATAGACGGCAGAAGCACCACAACGGAGAGGGAAAGCCGTGCCTCGAGACCCACCGCACGGACCCGACCGCTATAGACCCAGCCCTGCACGCTCTCCTGGCCCTGTTCGTACTTCACTTCCAGCAAGTCATGCACCGTTGTGGCCGCCGCTGCGGGTACGCAAGTATGCAATACTCACATACCACGCCACAACATACCTGTTCACACCAGCAGCATAGGATTAGCAACAAGGGCATTAGGGCACTGCCCGTGGGGCCGGTGTCCAGTCCCAGCTGAGGGCTGCTGTTGTGGGCAGCAGTGGTGGACCGATCTGGGCGGTCCCTTCATTTGTAAATGACCGCCAGCGGCCCAATCGGTGCCTGAGTCGCCTTCCTGTAAGTAAATGTGCATTCATTGCCACCCTCCCATCAATGGCAGAGGTGTCACTCCCTTACTCTTGCTGGGCCGGACCAGTAATATATGTATATTGAGCGGTGCAGGGAACATGTTCAAAACTTGCCTCACTAGTTGTCAGGTGCGTTACCATTGTGAACTAATCCGTGGTAGACAGGGTATTTTGTAAACACAAGAAATCCACAATGCAAGTACACAACAAGCACGGACACTGACAAAGTACACAACATGAGTAATTGCCTTTATTAAACATCATAAAGATAGCACACTGATGTACCCAGGATCCAGCCCAGTGTCCAGTACCCATTGCAGAGCATGTCCATGAGAAGCTGCACAACCAAGGGGCAACAAGCAGCACAGTTCCAGGCAGGCCAATGAGAGAGTGCAGAGCATGTCCATGAGAAGCTGCACAACCAAGGGGCAACAAGCAGCACAGTTCCAGGCAGGCCAATGAGAGAGTGCAGTCCAGGTTCATGAGACGCTGCACAACCAAGGGGCAACAAGCAGCACAATTACCATAGAGCCTGTGGCCGGAACAGAGCAGTTAAATCTGAGGCAGCACATATGAGGGACAAAGTGAATCAACAGTCCATGGTACAAAACAGAGCAGGTCCATCTGAGGCAGCACATGGGAGGGCACAATGCAGCAGCAGACCAGCAACAGAGCAGTGTTCACAACAGAGCAGGTCCATCTGAGGCAGCACAAGTGAGGGGCACAGTGCATCACATCACTAACAGGGCCAGTGGCCAGAACAGAGCAGGTACACCTGAGGCAGCACAAGTGAAGGGCAGAGTGCATCACATTACTAACAGGGCCAGTGGCCAGAACAGAGCAGGTACATCTGAGGCAGCACAAGAGAGGGGCACAGTGCATCACATTACTAACAGGGCCAGTGGCCAGAACAGAGCAGGTACATCTGATGCAGCACAAGTGAGGGGCACAATGCATCACATTACTAACAGGGCCAGTAGCCAGAACAGAGCAGGTACATCTGAGGGAGCACATGGGAGGGCACAATGCATCACATTCCTAACAGGGCCAGTGGCCAGAACAGAGCAGGTACATCTGAGGCAGCACATGGGAGGGCACAATGCAGCAGCAGGACAGCAACAGGGCAGTGTTCACAACAGAGCAGGTACATCTGAGGAGGCACAAGTGAGGGGCACAGTGCATCACATTACTAACAGGGCCAGTGGCCAGAACAGAGCAGGTACATCTGAGGGAGCACATGGGAGGGCACAATGCATCACATTCCTAACAGGGCCAGTGGCCAGAACAGAGCAGGTCCATCTGAGGCAGCACATGGGAGGGCACAATGCAGCAGCAGGACAGCAACAGGGCAGTGTTCACAACAGAGCAGGTACATCTGAGGAGGCACAAGTGAGGGGCACAGTGCATCACATTACTAACAGGGCCAGTGGCCAGAACAGAGCAGGAACATGTGAGGCAGCACAAGTGAGGGGCACAGTGCATCACATCACTAACAGGGCCAGTGGCCAGAACAGAGCAGGTACATCTGAGGCAGCACAAGCGAGGGGCACAGTGGATCACATCACTAACAGGGCCAGTGGCCAGAACAGAGCAGGTACATCTGAGGCAGCACAAGTGAGGTGCACAGTGCATCACATTACTAACAGGGCCAGTGGCCAGAACAGAGCAGGTACATCTGAGGCAGCACAAGTGAGGGGCACAGTGCATCACATTACTAACAGGGCCAGTGGCCAGAACAGAGCAGGTACAACTGATGCAGCACAAGTGAGGGGCACAATGCATCACATTACTAACAGGGCCAGTGGCCAGAACAGAGCAGGTACATCTGAGGGAGCACATGGGAAGGCACAGTGCATCACATTACTAACAGGGCCAGTGGCCAGAACAGAGCAGGTACACCTGAGGCAGCACAAGTGAAGGGCAGAGTGCATCACATTACTAACAGGGCCAGTGGCCAGAACAGAGCAGGTACATCTGAGGCAGCACAAGTGAGGGGCACAGTGCATCACATTACTAACAGGGCCAGTGGCAAGAACAGAGCAGGTACATCTGAGACAGCACATGGGAGGGCATAATGCAGCAGCAGAACAGCAACAGGGCAGTGTTCACAACAGAGCAGGTACATCTGAGGAGGCACAAGTGAGGGGCACAGTGCATCACATTACTAACAGGGCCAGTGGCAAGAACAGAGCAGGTACATCTGAGACAGCACATGGGAGGGCATAATGCAGCAGCAGACCAGCAACAGAGCAGTGTTCACAACAGAGAAGGTACATCTGAGGCAGCACAAGTGAGGGGCACAGTGCATCACATTACTAACAGGGCCAGTGGCCAGAACAGAGCAAGTCCATATGAGGCAACTCATGAGAGGGCACAATGCAGCAGCAGAACAGCAACAGGGCGGTGTTTACAACAGAGCAGGTACATCTGAGGCAGCAAAAATGAGGGGCACAGTGCATCACATTACTAACAGGGCCAGTGGCCAGAACAGAGCAGGTACATCTGAGGCAGCACGCGTGAGGGGCACAGTGCATCACATTACTAACAGGGCCGGTGGCCAGAACAGAGCAGGTACATCTGAGGCAGCATATGGGAGGGCACAATGCTGCAGCAGAACAGCAACAGGGCAGTGTTCACAACAGAGCAGGTACATTAGAGGCAACACAAGTGAGGGGCACAGTGCATCACATTACTAACAGGGCCGGTGGCCAGAACAGAGCAGGTCCATCTGAGGCAGCACATGGGAGGGCACAATGCAGCAGCAGAACAGCAACAGGGCAGTGTTCACAACAGAGCAGGTACATCTGAGGCAGCACAAGTGAGGGGCATAGTGCATCACATTGCCAACAGGGCCAGTGGCCAGAACAGAGCAGGTACATCTGAGGCAGCACAAGGACGTGTGTCATACGGACAGTCCCCTGGACAAGAATATTGCAAGGGTGGTTACATTGAACAGTCAAGGCATCAAGTACAATGAGATTTGAGTGATGGGAACTGCACCTCACAGCACAGAATCAGGTGGACTGTGGGACCTTGTAGCTTCGGACACAGTGGCAGGACCTGATACAGGAGTGTGAGAAACAGCTACAGCTCTAGTGACTGACACATGAGCGACAGACCCTCACACACTGCCAGGACCTGATACAAGAGTGTGAGAAACAGCCACAGCTCTAGTGACTGACACATGAGCGACAGACTCTGACACACTGGCAGGACCTGATATAGGAGTGTGGGAAACAGACACAGCTCTAGTGACTGACAAATGAGCGATAGACCCTGACACACTGCCAGGACCTGTCCCTGGACGCTGACCAACAAATACCATGCCAGCATCTGAGACATGAGATTGGCGGACACCCACAGTGGCAGTACCTGAAACAGGAGAGGGCACAACTTACACAGTGCTACTACATGAGGCATGACAGCGAACAACAGACACAGTGTCACTATCAGACACATGAGAGTGAAATGCAGCTGACCCACTAGGACCACGGAAATGATGAGCTACAGGGCTGTATGGGACAGGAGGCAGGGTGGCACTGGGAGCTGGGGACAGCTGTAGTTGTGCGACATTGGGGTGGTCAGGTGTTACTGGTGTGTGTTTCCGTTTCTTGGGGATTCAGAAGGGTACCCTGAACATGACTGGACTGTTAAGTGGTGCGCCTCATCTGAAACATCACCCATCAAGGTTGGATCATGTGCATGTGTGGGTCTGCTCTCTGGGGACATGCTGGAACCTGCTTGACGCTTACTCTGGCCCTGCCTTCTGCCCTCTGCATCATGTGTTAATGGGGGATGCAACAACAGTATACTCCTTCCTCTGCCTCACTGGGGTGTGGATGGGAGTAGAGGTATGGGGGGCCTCCACCTCTGACACATGTGGTTTAAGTTCCTTCACCAACACCAGCTTCAGGGGACGCATGGGAGATGGATGTCTGTCCTTGGTGGATGTCCTTTCCATGGGAGATGCCTTGGCCCTGGGAGGTGCCTGCTCCCTGGGAGTAGCCTTGGCCATGGGAGACGCCTTGACCTTAGGAGGTGTCCTGTCTTTGGAATGTGCCTTATCCGAGGGCGGTGCTCTGTCCGTAGGATGTGCCCTGTCCATTGAAGGTGCCGTGTCCTTGGGAGGTGCCCTGTCCTTGGGAGGTGCCCTGTTCTTGGGATGTGCCCTGTCCTTTGTAGGGGCCTGATCATTGGGAGGTGCCCTGTCCTTGGGAGGTGCCCTGTCCTTGGGAGGTGCCCTGTCCTTGGGAGATGCCCTGTCCTTTGCAGGGGCCTGGTCCTTGGGAGGTGCCCTATCCTTTGTAGGGGCCTGGTCCTTGGGAGGTGCCTGCTCCTTGGGAGGAGCCGTGTCCATGCGTGGTGTCCTGTCCTTTGCGGATG
The DNA here is from genome assembly GCF_964263255.1 of Lissotriton vulgaris. Taxonomy (NCBI): domain Eukaryota; kingdom Metazoa; phylum Chordata; class Amphibia; order Caudata; family Salamandridae; genus Lissotriton; species Lissotriton vulgaris. The sequence goes on from NC_141694.1 coordinate 1,618,610,466, forward strand.
CCCTGTCCTTGGTCTGTGCCTTGTCCATGAGATGTGCCTTGCCCTTTTGTACCTTTTGAGGGGGATGCCTGTGTGTCCCGTGAATCTGTGCCCCATCACCCCTTGAGGGTCCTGTGTATCATCTCCAGGGTAGCTGATGTTGAGTTCTGTGAAAGATTTCCCTTTCCCAGGGGTTGGTATCTGTGGCCTCCGTTGTCTGCCTTGCTGCCTGTGGCTGCTTCTAGTGCAATACCCTGAAAATTATGCATGTTCTGAAGTGTCACTCTCCCCTGATACAGTAAGTGGTGTGGATGGGGGAACTGAAGTAGAACCTTGTCCATGTGACTGTTGAATGGCTGCAGACACTGTGTTGGATAAGGACTGTACTGTCATGTGGAGACCAGCAACATCACCATGCATCCCCTCCATGAATTCTACCACCTGCCCCAACTTCCTATCGTGGTCCAGGAATGCATTTATCACTTTTTTTGCCCTACACACAGCTGTCGCAGCAGATCAACCGCCTCAGCACTAAGGGCAGTTTGTGTCACAGGGGCAGGGTCAGCGGTGCCTGCACCAAAGACCACTCTGCTCCCCCTACTCTTGCGAGCATGAGCAGTACTTTTTGCAATCGGTGGCAGTGTGGGCCCAGTGTGCTGTGTACCGACTAAAGGTGTAGCTTGTCCACTCCCTGTGTCTACCAACAGTGATGACTCACCACCGCTGTCTGAAGATGATGACAATGGTGTCTCCACATGTGTGTCCCACTGGTAGTTCTGTCCCCCTCTCCGGGGCTGCTCTGTTCCATCTCAGTCTGTGTGGTCTCTGATCCGGATGCATTGCCACCACTTCCCTCCGTCGTTTGTCTTTCAGTGCCTTCGTCCAAAGCTGAAAGAGAGAGATCAGAGGTAAACCTAAGTGCCACACTCACTAACTGCAAATTACAAAATCCAAACTTCCTTGACTGCTGGACAACATGTCAAACCCATCCTGCACATGAACCACCCCTCCCAGACATCCTCATGTCAAAGAATTAGTGGGCCCTGGGACACATGTACATGACATAAACATGTAAAGAGGGATGTCAAGTTATCTTGGTGGGATTCCGGTAGCGTGAATAGTTAATTGGTTGTTAGCAAGCCTTCACGAATATGAGGGGCAGCCTACAGTACATTTGGCTTGTCCAGTCAGGGATCATCGGGGGCCTGCATGAGGGCACTCGGGAGAAAAAGGGAAGGGATCAATTAACCACTGTTTGGTACGAGTGGCGGAGGAGAAGTAGACTAGCGCGCTGTGGTTCAAAAATGCGGCTGTCTATAATCAGCATAAAACCCAATGAGGGCTGTTTGGCGATACATTTCTGAGTTGGGAGGTATGCGCGGTGGCTGGGGGACATGGTGGCGACATACCTTAGAAAAATCTGTGCTTGAGCCGGCCGTCTTAGATTAGCCGTGTTCCAGCACGTTACCTGCGGAAAAATCAATGGGGCATTTAATGTCGGATCATGACTCCGGTCGAGGAGCATTAGAATTAGTGGTGCGGTCAGGGAAGTTGGCCGGTGGAGAGGGCACGTACCTGAGTCAATCGGCGTGCTGCTGTTTGACTCGATCCAAGCGTGGGAAAGCCGATAACGGCAAGGTGTGGATGTTTGACTTTCGCATCTGGGTGGAGTCAGACCAAGGGAGGGGGGCGGGATCTGGGCGTGCCCGAAGGATGTCAGCGGCAGTAGGCCTACGGGGAGCGGAGTGTAGGGGGCGTGTAGCTAATCACATGTCCGGGTACAGAGAGGGGAGGGAGCGTCGAGAGTTTCCATAGTGGCGCGTCCTAGTGGCAGGGGGAAGGAAACTAAACAAGAAATTCAAATAACCAAACGCTTACATTTCGTACCTCGCATTTTCAAACATGTCTGGAATACCTATTGTTTCAACATAATTCATTTTCATGAGCACCCAATTTTCAGCATTTTGTAATATTGCAGTAAAGTGCAAAATGACTATTTCCGGGAATTGCATGTGCCACACAATGACATATTATACAGTTGTTATAAACATTAGGCAAAAGACAGTTTCTGTGGGCAAACTATTATCTGCGTTTCCTAATAAGGTGTAATTCAATATTCTTAGAAGATATTTGGAATTATGTGTACCACACTGTGACATATTATACAGTTGTTATAAATGTATATAGACATTAGGAAAGGTACAGATTGTAGGAGGTGGTATCAGGTGGTGACAGTACTGTTCCATTCGTCAATTGTATTACGCCCCTGATTGATCATCCATTTACATTCGGCCTTGTTTAGGAGAATTTTGATGTCACCTCCTCGAATGGGCAACGTGGGTTTCTCTATCACTTGCCAATGGATGTCAGTGTCCAGATGTCCGTGTTGTAGGTAGTGTGCTACCAAGGGTGCTGTCAATGTTTTACAATTGATCCGGCTCTTGTGCTGAATGATACGCTGTTTGATCATTTGTGTTGTCTGTCCAATGTAGATTAGACCACATGGACACTGGATCGCATAAATCACATTTTGTGATCTGCTATTTGTATGTTTAGTCAGTTTATGCGAGCGACCATTGACTGTAAATTCTTTCGTGTTTGTGGTCAGGATGCATACACTACAATTTTTGCATCTATAGTGCCCCACAATAAGGTCAAGACCCCAGGCAGCTGTGATGGTGTTTCTTTCCTGGTTGGTTTGAGGCCATGTAATGGAATGTACCAGATGATTGGCCAAATTGTTGCCACGTTGGTAGGAGAACAGAGGGTCTTCTTTGAATTGCTCATGCGAGCGCAGTAAGGGCCAATTCTTTCTGATGATTTTGTTGATTTTATTACTGTGAGGACTGAATTTTGAAACAAACGGGATCCTGGTCATCGATTTCTTGGGTTGGGTTGAGTTCTCTGTGCAGTACCATGCTCTTTTCTTGGCTTTGGTGACCAGTCGTTTGAGATATCCACGATGTATTACCTTTTTGGTGAGGGTGTCTGCCTCCCTGAAATAGTCTTCTTTCCATTTGCAATTCCGGCGGATCCGGAGGAATTGGCCATATGGTAGACCATTGCGTAGTCCACGCGGATGGTAACTGGAGTATAGAATCAGGGTGTTCTTTTCCGTCGGTTTACGGTATAGGGTAGTGCCCAGAAGCCCTTCTTCTGCATGGATGGTGACATCCAAAAAAGGCAGATCATTCTGTTTGCAATCGCTGGTAAATTTCAGGTGTTCTTGCAAGTGGTTCAGCCAATGGATGAAGGGGTTCAGTGTTTCAGCTGTGCCATTGCACAGTAATGGCACATCGTCTATATACCTTCGCCAGAGGTTGATGTTCTGGACAAAGGGATTGATGGGTGTTAAGATAAGAGTCTTCTCTAGATAGTGCCCAAACAAAATTTCAAAATTCGGGGCGAAGCAAGCGCCCATTGAAACGCCTTTTACTTGTAGATAATAGGTGTCTCGGTAAAGGAAATAGTTGTTTTTCAAAGCTATACGAAGGAGATTCATGACGAAGTCAGTGGGAATCCGTGTGGGTTGAGGTCTGGAAAGAAGGAGGGTTTGAATCACTTGTAGACCTTCATCGTGGGGTATATTTGTATAGAGCGATTCGATGTCAAGCCCTGCCATGACCTGTGTGGTGGTATCAAATGATAAATCTTCAATTGTGTTGATCAGGTCCATCGTATCACGGATGTAGGTATCAGTCTCATAATTGTCTACATATCCTTACCTCTCAGGACATTGTTTCTTTGTTGCACCTTACCTACCCACTCCTGAACTGGTATATGGGTTACACTCCTGTAAAATTTACATGACAGGACAATATGGCATTAGTTCATCATGGATAGCACGTGAAGCACACACACACAAGATAGCTGTGATCGGTCGTGACACAGCACAGCCACAAGACTTCACATGTCATGTTTGTTACCCCTCAAAGATAACACTGCACAGCATAGAGGTCAATCAGTCAGTGACAAAACCAGGAACACATCACAGCGTTCCTGGCCTGCTGGGGCATACCCACACTGTCTCCCATAAGAACACTGCCCAGATTGTAGACACCAGGAGCCAGGGACCACCTCATTCACACCAACATGTCCCCCACTGCACTTACCACATGTGCTGGGGCACCGTAGAGACGTTCATAGTGGCTGAGCACACTGTGCACAAGGACCTCCAGCTCCTCTGCACTGAAGGGACGGGACCGGATCTGTCCAACTCCCGGCATGGCAAAGTTCAGGACACCGGCACAACAGCAGCAGTTGGTGGAGTAGGCAGCAGCAACAGGTAGAGGTGATGGATGCTGGCAGCAGTTGGTGGAGTGGGCAGCAGCAGCAGTTAGAGGTGATGGGTGCAGGCAGCAGTCACTGGAAGCAGTGGATGTGTGGTGCTCAGACTCACACATTTATAGGGCCCTGAGCTGATATCAGTGGCACATGTCAGCAGCAATTGGTGTTCCCGAGCTGCCTCATTCAAAATTAGCCAATGACTGGCCCCGCTGTGGCGGTGCACAGCTTCCGCATTTTTTAAAATCGCTTACGCGTTTCCATTGGCTGCAAGTGCAAGGACCATCACGGTCACACACCGCCAACTGCATGTGCGCGCTACCGCGATGGAGCATCATTTGAAATTCATCACTTGCTGGCATCGCAATAGCAGAGAACGCATTCCGTGGGGGTGGGGCAGGCTAACAGATACATATGAAAGTGCAAGTGGCAATGCCAGTTGTTCTCCCCCCATTCAGTCACATAACGGCACCCACCGCCGGGGAACGGTGGTGAGTCACCCCCCATGCCCATGCCCATTCAGTCCAGGGGCCCGCCATGCAGGTAGCGGTACCCACCACTCACCACCCATGCGGTGGTTAAGCGCCCATGCCCATTCAGTCCAGGGGCCCGCCATGCAGATAGCGGTACCCACCGCCGTTCCCCGGCGCTGACTCACCACCCATGCGGTGGGTAACCGTCCATGCCCCTTCAGGCCAGGGGGCCGCCATGCAGATAGAGGAACTGTAGTGTAGTTCCTACATTCCTAATAGGCTCTGCGCATTGGAATAATATAAACAGCAGTGTAGACGTAGGACTGAGGTCGACTAGGTCTTTACTGACTATATTAGATTTCGCCAGCTAGCTCAGAGGGCACTGGAAACTTTCTCGAATGTTCAGGAAAGAGTTAACTCTCCAGATTAGACAAGAAGGGATTAGCTTCTGACAACCGTACAACATGACAACTTTGCTCCTCCAAAATAGAGTGTATCTCTAGAGTCGTGTGAAAACAATAGGCATCTATTTCACTCAGTCAATCGTGCATACTTAGTTTCACCAGAGTGCAGAGAAATAGAGAGACGGGCGTTTTCAATAAAAGGTGGTATTTATTGAGCAATCTTCTTTCTCATGCAAGAGAAATGAATTGCCACAATTGCAATACTTATTATGAAGTAAAGTGCGTACAGTAAAAGTAGTATTACGAAATAATACTGTAAAAGCATAGATATGGTTTCTTAGCCATATGATACTTAAAATAGATAAAATATATATACATACATAAAACCATTGACTAACGTACTCAACTGGTGCTTCTAACTATGCCTACCCCTATGTACCTGACCTAGACCTTATACTTGGGAAGGAGTAAGTGAGTAGCAGTTTAAGTTAAGTTGGTTAAGATTGTTTTTGCCAAGGATCTGATTCAAGAATTCTCTTAAAGGGTTTAGTCAGCTCCGTACCTTAGTAATAGAATGTGGGAGGTCTGGTTTCTCTTTCTTCAGGACTCGATCTCCCAGCAACCCGCAAGGGTGACTCGGGAACCCTGGAGCTGGATTTTCTCGGCGTGAGAAAAAGTAGCTTCTCCAGCGCATCAAAGGGGAGGGGCGGCTTCCGTGGGCTCTCGCATCAGCTGGGCTCTCGGGCAAGTAGATAGCCGCTCTGCCACAAACCACTGTGTGTTAGCTTAAGGCAACCATTGGTATTTTATACCTGAAAGGTACCGGGTTTGACGTAAGGTTGGACATAAGACGTCACTAAGAACTAACAGTTGTTGCTGGACTCCAGGAGTTCTTGTTCAAATCAAAACAAAAGCAGGGGGGGAATTTCCCGGGCTACTGGAGGCTTGGTTTTGTTTAAAGAACGCGTTGTGCTTTCTAGGGGTCGATGGGAGTAGCCCTGCTGTGCTTTGGACTGCATGGGCTATTACTAAATATGGATATGATTCTCATGCCTTTGTAAGGATATTATTGATTATAACCGCACAAGGGCATGAATCGGGAATATCGAATTAGGGTCCTAGATAGAAATACAACAGTACCCACCACCGTTCCACGGCAGTGACTCACCGCTCATGCGGTGGGTAACCGCCCATGCCCCTTCAGTCCAGGGGCCCGCCATGCTGATAGTGGTACCCACCGCCGTTCCCCGGCGGTGAGTCGCCGCCGTGGAACGGTGGTGGGTACCGCTATTTGCATGGCGGGCCCCTGGACTGAATGGGCATGGGCGGTTACCCACCGAATGGGTGGGGAGTCACCGCTGGGTACTGCTATCTGCATGGCGGGCCCCTGGACTGAATGGGCATGGGCGGTGAGTCACCGCCGGGGAACGGTGGTGGGTATCGCTATCTGCATGGAGGGACATACCAACTGCCATTTCACAATGTAGATTTAAATGTTGTGGAAAGCCTGCCCCGCCCACGTGGCATGCGTGAACCTCCATCGAGTGCCGGAAACTAGATGCATTTGAAAGATGCACCCTAGCGGCAGCACACACATGACCGCGCCGGTGTGTCCCTGCCATGGCACCCTATTCAAGAGCTAATGGGAAACACATTCGTGGAGGCTGAATGCAAGTTTTGAAATTGCGGCAGGCGTGCACTGCCAGCGCGAGGCCAATTACTGCAAGGTCAGGCATACATTTCGTGTTGGCAAGGGGACATGGGTAGCTGAGCAGGTACATGGTCCCTGCCAACCCATCATGCTGTGGCGCGGGCGCTATCCAAGGGTGTCCATTAGCCACCATGATCATGCAACAGGGCAGTGCTAACATTGCAAGTTACACACCCAGACCATTGCTGATTGCACATGCCAGGCCAGTGCACATCTGTGACAATGTAGTGATGTGGTGGCTCACATGTGACATGGGTTGTTGGTTTACATTGACACAGTTCATTGTTACCATGGACCTGCAGATTGTGTTACATGTGTGTTTGTGCATGGTGTGCGCAACGACATGTGATGAATGTGATGGATGCTCTATGAATTTGTTGCTGTGTGATGTATTCCTGATGGATTGCTCTCTCATGTGTCCTTGTCCAGCCTATGCAAGTCTAGTCAGAGGTGCATGACCTCATGGACTGTGTATTTATTTATTGGCATGGTGCAGCACAAAGAATGGGGCCTGTGTGGATGCAGATCCACACATGAGGTGTATGTTGCACAATCAAGGCTGTCTGTGCTACTTGTGGGAACATGCCTTTGTGGATACACATGTCTGTGACGTCATTGTGGAGATGTCAATGTGTGGCAAGTCTACAGGTGTGCCATTGTTGTGTGCTAGGGCCAACCCACATGTAGTCTGTGGTACCATCACTGGTGATGTCAATCATTGGTATTGCTGTGTCTGTCATGAACACAAATGTGGTATAGCTGTGTTGTGTTTACAATTGACATGTGCTACCATCCTAGGAGGGCTCCGAATGTGCACCGTCCATACACTGTACTGGGGGACATTGTGGACGACCTGGTGATACACAGATTCCGCTTGGACCGTCCCACATTGCAGATCCTGGTTGCCCAACTGGAGCCCCACCTGCAGCTACGCAGGGAATATCCCGGGGCAATCACACCAACGGCCAAGGTGATGGCGGCACTTCACTTCTTTGCTACTGGCACTTTCCAGCACACAATTGGTACAGCAGGGGGGATGTCCCAACCCATGTTTAGTGTGGTACTGCGTGATGTCCAGGCATCCATGATGCTGTTTAAGGAAGAATATATTTATTTTCCTGGGGCAGCGGAATTGCCAGATGTGAAGGCTGATTTCTACGCTCTGGGTCGGATTCAACATGTGGTGGGTGCCATTGATGGCACACATATTGGTCTGATTACAACACAGGCACGTGAATACATTTATCGTAATAGGAAGCATTACCACTCCATCAACGTCCAAGTGGTGTGCCAGGCCAATCAGATCATCTCGCATATGTGTGCCAGATTTCCAGGCTCTGCACATGACTCCCACGTTCTGCGGAGCAGCATTGTGCCCCGACTGATGGCGAATATGCATCCGGAACATGGCTGGCTTGTTGGTGAGTTGTAAGTGTCAAACACTGAATTGTATGTATGCCCTGCTGACCGTATCCGAACCGCCCATGGTTGTTGAGCCCAGTACGGAATCCCACTACCCCAGGAGAACAACGATATAATGTGGCACATGGTAAGACACGTCGGGTGGTGGAGCGCACATTTGGGCTGCTGAAGTCAAGATTCCGCTGCCTGGACAAGACCGGAGAGGCCCTGCCTTACTCACCCGCAAAGCGCAAAGGTCTGCAATATCGTGGTTGCCTGCTGCATGCTCCACAACCAGGCCCTGAGCAAGGGGACCCCCCTGATCCTGGACCCTGCAGACCAACAAGTGGCTCCGTATGCTGTCCCGCCCGTGTCCAGTGATGATGATACTGGAGAGAAGGAAGTTGTGGACCAGAGACCTCAGCTCATTGAGCGCTACTTCCCCTGAAGGTGGGTGTCAACGTATGGTGTTGACATGGTATGTGGGAGGGGTGGTTGGTGGTGATGTCTGGATGTGTGTTGTGACTGCTGCCTGTGGTTGGCTCGGTGCTGCTTGCAAATGTGTGTGGGACATGATAGTCATGCACGGCTCACGAATGGGTGTGTTGTGACTGGTGAATATTGTGGAGTAGATAGATAGCACAGCCATGAAATGCAGTGTGGTGTGACGGCTGTGATGCAGTTTCCTGACATGTGTATGTTGTGCTCTTGTTCTCCCTAGGTCGCTTCATTTTCAACATGAGTACAGACAAGCATTGCTCCTTGGACATGGCAACGTTTACATCATTGTACACCCTGTGACTTAAACATGGAGTACACACAGACATGAGTGTTTCAAGGGTGTTTATTTACATTGGTGGCAGTGTTGGTGGAGTGCATATTTACAAGATGAGTGGGTGGGGATCATCAAGTTGAAAGTCATGGGGGATGAGAACATAGTGTAGAACCCACATTGTCATGGAAACACAGTACAACGCATAAAAGCGATGGCCTGACAGTGTGGGGGAGGATAGTCAGCAGAGTGAATCGCAGGCTCAGGACATGGTGAAGTCAGCGCTGGCTCCTCATCTAGTAGCTGGCTGGTGCTTTGCCACTGGTTTCAGCTGGCTGTTTCCTTGGACTTCCCCTCTGTATTTTAGCCGAAGGGGGGACTGCTGTGGGGGCAGCTTGCTCGGGCCACATCCCTCTCTGTGGCCTCAGCAGACGTTTGTGTGATGACATCCTGCAGGCCGCTGGGGGTAGGGGGAGATGGTATATGGGATGCAGACTGCTCCCTCTGAGACGCTGCTTGCTGACCCATGATGTCCACCAGTTGTGCCAGCCTGTTGTCTATGGACCGCAACCGCTGCCGGTGCTCCAGTGTGTCTTTGCGTGCCTGTGCCTGTGCACGCTCATAAACGTCCACAACCCTGTTGATGGCATCCAGGGCCTCGGCACCACAATTGGGTAGATGTTGCTGGCCACCTGCCCTTCCACCTGCCCTCCTGTCCAGAACCTGTTGCCTCACCTGGGTCCTAGACCGGAGACTCTCCCTGCTCTCCTGGGATGTGGTGGATGTTTCGTTGTCCAATGGGTCTGGGAGGGTGGGACAGGGGAGACTTGTTGCAGTGGTGGTGGTAGTGGTAGTGGCAGTACAGGTCCCGACGGCAGGGGCCACTGTGGGTGTTATGGTCAAGGTGGTGGTGACAGCAATGTCCTGGGACCGTGAAGACACTGGCGACACTGGTGTACTGGCCACTTCCACAGCATCCGAGGCGTCGAGGTCATCAGCTCCAGAGAGTCCATGGTCTAAGGGGGGGCCTGGTGTTGCCGGTTGGTGACATTTCCTGCCAGTTCACGATCACCTGTTGTACAAAGGATAGAGAGTCATTGATGTGTACTGCACAGGTTTGTTGTTGTGACGATTGGGATGTCATGTCATGCAGCACAAGATTGACAAACTCATCACATTGTTGTGGTACACAGTACTGGACATCATGACGGTTTCGGGTGGCATACGCCACTTGGCTACCTACCTGTTACTTTGGTGAGGCTAGCACATGGTGGAGGGACTCCCTCTTGCTGGGCTGTGGGTGAAGGTGGCCTGTTGGGAGTTGTAGTGCTGGCCCCTCACCCAGGTACACCCCTCCCTGTGAAGATGGCTACCTACCTGTTACTTTGGTGAGAGGGGTTGTATTGCTAGCACATGGTGGGGGACTCCATTTTGCTGGGCTGTGGGTGAAGGGGGTCTGATGGGAGTTTTAGTGCTGGCCCCTCACCCAGGTACACCGCTCCCTGTGAAGATGGCTGCCTACCTGTTACTTTGGTGAGAGGGGTTGCATTGCTAGCACATGGTGGGGGACTCCATCTTGCTGGGCTGTGGGTGAAGGTGGCCTGTTGGAAGTTGTAGTGCTGGCCCCTCACCCAGGTACACCCCTCCCTGTGAAGATGGCTACATACCTGTTACTTTGGTGAGAGGGGTTGTATTGCTAGCACATGGTGGGGGACTCCATATTGCTGGGCTGTGGGTGAAGGGGGTCTGATGGGAGTTTTAGTGCTGGCCCCTCACCCAGGTACACCCCTCCCTGTGAAGATGGCTACCTACCTGTTACTTTGGTGAGAGGGGTTGCATTGCTAGCACATGGTGGGGGACTCCATCTTGCTGGGCTGTGGGTGAAGGGGGCCTGTTGGGAGTTGTAGTGCTGGCCACTTACCCAGGTACACCCCTCCCTGTGAAGATGGCAACCTACCTGTTACTTTGTTAAGGCTAGCACATGGTGGAGGGACTCCATCTTGCTGGGCTGTGGGTGAAGGGGGCCTGTTGGGAGTTGTAGTGCTGGCTGCTTAGCCACATGTGACCCAGGAAATGGTGGTTGCTCCGTGTGTGGGTGGTCATGCTGGATGCATTTTGGCCCTGACATTCACACATTTAGATGTATGTGTGCTCAACATGCATGGTGTGGGGCCTAGGAGGAGTATCTTAGCAGTTGTGCACTGCAGTACTTGACATTGTGATTTTGGTCATTAGGTTGTACTTACCAGCCTCCAATCCCTCAGCTATTCCTTCCGGGCTCTCCGGGTGCAGTATTCCAAGCACCTTCTCCTCCCATTCAGTGTATGGTATTGGCTGGATGAGACTTCCGGCGCCAGTAGGCTCAGCCCCCTTGTGGTTCTTGACTCTGATAGACTTCACCTTTGCCTTGAGGTCGTGCCACCGCCTCTGGATGTCTCTTTTGTTGCGTGGTGCGGTCCCTGATGCGTACACTCCGGTGACTATCCTTTCCCACATTTTGGTTTTGTTGGCCAGTGTGGTCTTTTGTACAAGGTTTCCAAACAGGTTGGGTTCTACGCGTATGATGTCATCCACCATGACTTTCAGCTCACTCTCTGTGAATTTGGGCTGTTTCTTGTGGACCATGGTGTGTGCTGTGCAGGGTGTTGGGGGTGCAGGTGTGTGGTTAGTTGTAATGGTGTAGAGGTGGATGGTGAGGTGTGTGTGTTGATGTGCAGGTTGATGTGTGGCTATTGGTGTATGTGGTGCTGTGCTCTGCTGTGTGCCTCTTCCTCTCAGTTCTGCTGTGAGCCTCTTTCTCTCAGTTCTGCTGTGATGCAAAGGATTGTGGGGATGGGAGGGGCTCCTTTTATTTTTGTCTTTGTGGCTGTGTCCCAATGGGATCTTGCAGACAGGTATGCTGTGGGTGTGGACCCTTGCCTGTCACGTGTTCCACCATGGGGCTGTGTTTTTGATGTGGGTTATTGGGGGAGGGGTGTGTTCATGGTAGATTTGTGTCCTGATTTGAAGGATTGCATATCGCCTTGCTGCCGCCATTTTTTTTGCGGTCAGACCGACGCGGGGATTAGCTTTGGCCCTTCTGCTGTTACTTACATTTGTCGATGTTATTTTCCCCGACAGTCGTGGAGGGGGATTCTTTACGTTACCCTGGCAGTGTAATCCTAATTGTGCGGCCGGTCACTGCGCTGCAATGTCGGCGGTTGGGCCTGTTACCGCGGCCACTCCGTCCACGCCGGTCGTCTTTTGTCAATGGTTCCGTCTGCGGTCTTTGTTGTCATACCTCTGCCGCGGACGGGTTTTCTATGCTTCCGTCCGCGGTGGGAGGACTTTGATGACATCCGTCCGCCGTGGTCGGGTTTTGCCGGAGGGGAATCATAATTGCACTGCCGGTTTCACCACGGTGCGGTCGGACGGTAAATTGCTGCGGGACTGGTGGTCAGGACGCTTTCCGTCCGCAATCCTAATCGGCCCCCTAATCTGCTGGTGCATGTATTCAGAATTTTAGGATGTAGAGGGAATTATAGAGACTCACACTCCAGAGTTGCATGCAGTAGCCACCAAGTCTTGTGGAATAAAATGAACCTTGTCACAGGAATGCAGATGTCATTGTTCTCTGAAACTGGAAAACAATGAAGAAGAATGATTTGAACATGATGTTCCTGATGAAAAGGAGTTCAGGGAGTTATGAACAAGGTGGCCACTTAAAAGGAAAACAAAGGAGAAGAGTTAAGAAGAAAAACTTCCCATGTGTCTACTGTTCTTTTATTTATTAACATTATTATTTTTCGAAAAATGTATAATATACATTAACATCATATCTCTCTGAACCCAAAGCCATTCTCTCACTGGAGCCACTTTCTTGCTCATGAAATGCTGCAGCTCAATGTGTAATTTCATACTCCTTTTGGGTGGCAGGATACCATCCCTAGGTCTGTCCTGAATAATGCTTTAATATAGTCCAGAGTGTGAGATGGAAGACGTTGAGACTTCTTTGGATAGGTTAGAAGCCAAATGTCTGGAGGCTCTGTTTGGGTGTCCAACAAAGCCTGTGAATGCAAAGGAGAATGGTTTCAAAGGTCATCGTGATACGTGTGGATCCTTTTCCCCTAAATGACAAGAAAAGTGTCCACTGGAGCACAAAACATGAGGAACTGTTGATGGGAATCTGCAAGTGGGATGTGTAAGTAGGCCTCCTGGAAATCTAGTTACATCCGCAACCCACCCCCCAAGAAATCAATGGAATGACCTACTTAAGAGTATTCATCTTGAAAAGAACTGTGGGAATGGATCTTTTCAGAGGCTTCAGATCTATAATCATTCTGTTTTCCCTGTCACATTTTAGACTCTCAGACTTTTAGACCAGAAAGACATTTGAATACAATCTATAATTTCTCTGTAAAGGTTGTATCTGACATATGGCTATGTCAAACAAGAAGCACTGTCCATAAGAGACAGTCCCTGTGATATACAGCCTGATTCATCAAGCTGAATTGCGCTCGCAAAGGGCCAGATTCTGAGAATCTGGCCCTTTGCAAGTGCGATTTTTGCATTTGGGATTCATCATCCCAAATGCAAAAATCGGTAATAGCGATTTCGCTATTTTGCGAGGAATTACATTTAAGGAATCTCTATTTGAGATTCCTTAAATGCAATTCATGATCCATTTTAAAATTGCGAATTCGCAATTTCGGCCCGCTATTTACCGCGAGGTGAAACCTCGTGGTAAATAGCGAAAACTTAGAAAAATGCTTTTAAAAGCATTTTTCTAAGTTGCATGTTGCACACACACATGTCCTTTGAACATGTGTGAGCGCGACACCTGTTTAAATTTGCATTTAAGGGGTGCTACAGGGTGTCCTTTGGACACCCATGGCACCCTTTAAATCGCTATCTTATTTGCGATTAGCTAATTGCTAATCGCAAATAAGGAATACTCCCCATTCATTCCTATGGGCCTTTTGGCCCATAGGAATGAATGGGGAGTTATTCCTTATTTGCGATTAGCAATTTGCTAATCGCAAATAAGGAATATGTAGGAATCGCAAATTTCTTTTGCGATTCCTACATGAATCCCGTTTTGCGAGCCTGTAATAGCAATTCCTTATGAATCGCTATTAAAGACTCGCAAAACGGGTCTTTCATGAATCAGGCTGATAATTCTAAGCTAAGGAGTTTAGACAAACTGGGAGTGCAAACGATCTGGATTCAAAGGTACACTAGAGAAATCTTCTCCAACACCCAGTTGTCTGTTACAAATGTATCCTACTGATCTAAAAAAAGTTTAGATCACCACTCCTCCAAGGCTTTCGTTTTCCAGAATCCTGGTATGGTCTTCCATCCATCTGCACTTTCCTTGAGCTGGTGACCGGCATCGTTACCCTACAAGGATTTAGGTTGGAACTGAGATGCATTGAGAAAAAAACATTCGTTTTTTGCTCATTTGTTATTAACCACCTTTTCTTCTTATGACTGGTCTATGGTTGTATTTCTGATTTTCAAAGAACTCATTAAGTTCTTCCTCAGACAGTCTACTATATGAAAAAGATATTCAAAGAAGACAATTCCTTTCCTGTCTATCAGCTACAACCTCAGCTGGTGCCATAGCAGAAGCTATCAAGCTATCAAAAGCACATCAGAAAATAATATAGCTTTTATCACTATGCGACTCTAGAGTTGAGAACAATTATTCCCCTTCATGAATGTTTGCCACCAGTAATTAGAAAGTCTTTAACCAGCAATTGAGAGGCAACAACTATATAAATCTCCGACCAAATTGATAGACTTACCCAACATATGGTCTTTTCAGTGCTCCCTAAGCCTTGTTGTCGACAGGATTCAAACTAATAGTGTTCTCTGTAAAATGAGATGGTGGACTGATTACATTACCCAGATGGGGTCAATAACCAAGGATTGTGGCAGTTTCAAGTTTCATATATTATTTGGATAAAATATGGTCTGGTGACCCTTGAGGGGCTGCCTAAAGCAAGCTTGTCCCCTCTCAGAGCCACTCTCAACGCTGCGGCCAGGCTCATCACAGGCTCCCAAAAACACGATCACATTTCACCTGACCGTGTGCAGCTTAACTGGCTGTCTATTGAAGAGAGGATTCATTTTAAAATATCTTGTGTTAGACTTGGCATCTTTTGGCGTGTTTCCCCTGACTTTTTGCTTTCTGACCTACCGATTTTGACTCTGTTTTTGCTGGTGTAATGATTCTGCACACTTTCCTCACTGCTGTCCAGTGGTAAAGTGCAAGTGTTCCTATATAAAATGTGTTATGGATTGGTGTTTCATGATTAGCATATTTGATTTATATGTTAGTCCCTAGTAAAGTGCACTGCGATTGCCAGGGCCTATAAATCAAATGCTGTTGGTGGGCTACAGCACTGGATTATGCCACCCACTCAAACAGCTCTTAAAGTGTAATTCTGCCACTACAGAGCCTGTGCGCAGCCTGGGGCTGCCATGTCGACTTGGCAAGTGCACACACTTGCAAGTCCTTAAACTTTCCCTTTACTACATGTGAGTCGCCCCTAAGGTAGGCCCAAGGTACCCCCATGGGCAGGGTGCATTGTATGTAAACGTTAGGACATGCCCTGGTGTGTGTGGCATGTCCTGATAGTGAATTACAGCCTACTTCGTTTTTCACTATTGCAAGGCTCCTTGTTGCCCATTGGCCAGTATGGGCAGTTTGATTATTACATCCTATAATCCTAACTGACTCAGGGAACATGGTAGAAATTTGACTTTAGTGTGCCTTAACTCAGAATGGTAAAATATATCTTTTAGTGAAGTTGGTTTTAACATTCTGTGTTTGAAAATACCACTTTGAGAAAGTAGGTATTTTCGGACCTAATCATCCAGCCAGCTTTTGCTAGCTTGTGCATTAGCTGTTTGGTTTGTGAGTGACAGGGGCGGGGTGGACTCCAGGAGGCAGGATGAGTCAGCCGGGCTGAATAGGCACCTGAGATCACTGGTGAGAACCAATCAGTGAACTCCCATGGTGTTACTTCCGTGAGGCACTCCATACCTTTTCACACATTTTTTCTTTATTTCTTTCATTCATTAGAGTTTGTGTTGCACCACATGTTGGGTGGCACATGGAGGAAATAGAACAACACATAAATAAATAGAACAGGGATTCATAGTGGGAAATAGTATGCAAATAACTGCCAATGTAGCACACAAAATTGTGGGAGCTAAAGATACGTATGAAATCCAAGTGAATCTGTTCTTGAAGTAGGGTCAGGTCATCTGAGAATGTAATAGGTCTTTAAAAGAGCAATTACTTGTTAACAAGAAGTTCTTGATTTTTTTTTTACAGCTATTCCCAGACGCCCTGCGTGTCCACCCTGTCTATTCCATGTACCTTTGCTGCCACAGTGGGAGAATGCACTTAGGAAAAAAAGTTATGTTAGGCAGATAGGGTTGCCACCTGGCCAGTTTTCTAACTGCAAACCCGTATTTTCAAAAAAAAGCAAAATGACTTAATGGCGGGATTTTTAGCCTGTATTTGTACACACTTTAACCAGCAAATATAAACAGAAACACCTTTAGATGTGTCTAGAGCAGACTAAATATTAAACAAAGGCAGAAAAGTAATGTTACAAATGAATATATACGATCCTTCCAGGCTTTGTAGAGTCTTAAAAAACACAACAAGTGCATAGTATGTTTCTCTTGGAAAGGTGGCTTCCCTTTAAAAGGCAAATCAAGAGGCTGGAATTATTTTGCAGGATTCAAAAGCCCACTCATTAGCTGTGCTGAGTTATTTCGTGTCTTGAAATTCATCCTGCATTCAGGCAACTCACCCATCATTCTCACTGCTCACCCTGCACTCTCAGTGATCACTCTGCAATTACAGTGCTTGCCATGCACTGCATGCTCTTTCACCCTCCTCTTACCATGCTCTTACATGTCTCTCCACTCACCTGTCACTTTCACCACTCACTCCGAAGTCTCACTACTCACCCTGCACCCAAAGCAATCACACTGTACTTACACTTCTCACCATGCACTCAGACATTTCACCCTGCGCTCATGATATACACCCTCCTCTTAACCTGCACTCACACAAGCACACTACTTACCCTAAACTCACAAAACACTCCATTCACCAGTCACTTTCACAGCTCACCCTGCACTCACAGCTTACACATTACACTTATACCACTCACTATGCACTCAAAACACTCACCCTGGACTCACGCCATTCACCCTCCTCTTACCCTGCACTTCCACAAGCACACCTCTCATCCTGCATTCCCATGACACTCCCATGATATATCACTGCTCAGCTTGCAGTCTCACTATTCACTGTGCACTCAATCTCAAACAAGTACATCACTAACCATGCATTGATTCTTCCGACACTGCACTTTCACCCACACGCAACTCAAATGGGCACATCACTCACCTCACTCACTCACTCCTCTCACCCTACTCTCACACGGGCACATTGCTCACCCTGCACTCACATAGGCACTCTTGTCACACACACAGCTCACCCGTCACCCATGTGGGCACATCACTCACCATGCACTCACACCACTCAAATACACACACTAGGCACTCACACCACTCAGACAGGCACATCCCACACCCTAGACTCACTCCACTCATCCTGCACTCCCTTCTCTCACCCTTCACTCATACAGGCACGCCAGTCACACATTAATCACACAGCTCACCCTACTTGCACACAGGCACAACAGTCTGCCAGAACTCCCTAGGGCACACCACTCACTGTGCATTAACTCCTCTCACTGTGCCTTCACCAGTCACTCCTGTAGCTTACCCTGCACTCACACAGGTACACTGGTCACTCAGCACTCACACAGGCACACCAATCACCCTGCACCTACACCACTCACCCTCCACTGATTCCCCTTACTCTGCACTCCTCACCTGTCACTCATGTGGGCCCTCCACTCACCTTGGAATTATGCAGCTCACCTTGCACTCATATCAGCAACCTTTCACCCTACATTCATACCACTCACACTGCATTTACTTGAGCACACCACTGCACTTACATAGGCACACCACTTATGCTGCACACCAAATAAGCATTGGCAAAGCCTCTTGTTATATACAACACATATCGCAAGCGAGAGTCCATGCACAAGCAGCGCATGCGCTGTCACAGGCGAAACCTAAAAAAAAACCTAAAAATTACCCATCTCTCATGAATATACACATTTCTACAAAGGCACGTACAGAATACCTGCTCGTTCCGTAGAAGTAGATACCTAGGCATTTCCATCTACAACTACATGGCCAGTGGAAGAGGGGAGATTGGACTGAGGAAGTGGGATGGCTAGAGGAGGGAGATTAGGGTTGAGGCTTTGGGGGATGGTGTGGGATTGAGGATCAGTATGAGGCTGTGGGATGAGCTGGGAGTGAGTGGTTATGTGGTACAGAAGGAGAAAGCTGACAACGGCTGCAGAAAGGGTAGCCGGTGCAACCGGCTAAGGTGGAATCAATACAAGAAAGGCTGTGGGCTGATGAGGGAATTAAATAGAGACCTCAGGCATATGGTGCATTGTGGATGGGTGAAGAAACACTGGCACCAGAGGTATTTTTTTATTTTTCACCTGGGCCTTCCTTGGCCTACTTAGGGGCCTAGTTGTGTTGTTGCTGTTGAAGTCATGACGTAGATCAATGTTTTTGGGTACCATTGGCCTGTTTGACGGAAGTGCTATGTGGAGGCAGGTCCCAGAGTGGAGAGTTGGCTGTGAACACGGGCACCAGCTTGGCTAAAAGACTGGTGCTAAGAGGCTAAGACACTGGGGCTCATAAAAGAACACCAAAGCCTAGGTTCTGCATGGAATCGTCGCCCCTTCACCTCTACACTGATTGATCTTTCATTCTTTCCAAAAATATATGCTGAAAATCACAAATCGAAACTTTTTAAGGTTTTAACGTAGTTGCCCATTATATTGTGTGACACCTTCCATCAGTCCCGGCTTTCCATTCACCACAATGCTTCATTCTGGGAAGTTTAGTTTTTTTTTTACACTGTATGTTGGGTCTGAAAATCCCAGTATGCAAGAATAAAAAAACATGTTTACCAAATGAGTCCAGCATTTTATAAGATCAGTTGGATGCTGTGATATTCTTTTTAAACAAATTGATAAGTCATTTACAATAGTGTAGCTGCTGATTCACATGTGAAACCAAATATAAGACCTGTACAGCTATTTTAAGGAAGTGCACTTTTTAATTCATATCATTCTTGTAACAAGCATTGACAAGGCCATATGGTATTTTTTTTTAATAGTGTGTAGAGAAAATGTTTTACTAAGCTTCACTAAAAGGCAAGGCAGGTAAAGCAGGATCAACAACAGTGCAAACCTTTCTAAGACAAGCAGATTTGACTAATGGGAGTGTGAATGGTGTGTGTGTGTTGGTGTGTGCGTGTGTGTGAGTATGATAGAGTACAAATGTATGAAAGAGAACAAGAAATATAATGACAATGAGTGTGAGAGTGTGTGAAACTGAGTGTGTGAGAGAATAAGTGTCTGTGAGAGAATTGGTATGTTTATGAGCCCATGTTTGTGTTTGAGTGTATGTGTCTTATGCCCACAAGTCTGCTCCTGGTCTGACATGCTGGAGGTTATTCCTGCCTTATGGGTGAGGGCACTAATGGCATAAGGATGGGAGGTGTTATACGTGGCACAATGCAGACCCTGGCATAAAGCACATGCTTAGCATTTCGGTTGCATCCATAGCAAAATTCTGAATCTGAAATTTAAGGGAATTATTCTCATAAGAGACCTCTCTGTCTTCCCCTACCTGTATTTCTTTCTGCTGTTTTATGGTCAAATTAGGTTAGTCCATCTATTCCAATAACTCATGAATTTGACCCCCTTGGCTGAGGGGAACTAGCCGTGTGTGGGCTGTTGCAGATGGGGAGAGCAAACTGAGACAGTGGGTTGGTGCGGGTGGAAGGATTAGCATGAGACTGTGGAGGCTGCAGCAGCTGGCGTGTCTGTCACAGTGCTGCGATGGGAGGACAGAACAAACGGCGTATTCTGCATAGCACAAACGCAAACGTGGAAATAAAAAACATGCACAGATGCCATTGCAGCATCATGATGGTTGCCATTGCCATTTTGAAAGAGGGAACATCCTTATTAAGAAGCTCTATTTGGCAACATAATTAGCCTATCAATATTAACATGGTCGAATCTGTAGATAATGCACACAGTGAGCATGTCTTTTTTTTAATCTGTTTATTATTTTAGCAATAAAACATACCACGTGCGTAGCACAAACGTTCTTAGCGCCATTACATAGGGACAACAAAGATCCTTATAGCAGATCATCTTTTGAGTTGAGCTTGTACGTATGAATGTACATATAATTTCCACGTTACATCCTATTACTTCCAGTCTGGTGACAAATATATTGCAGACATCTTGTAGGATATTGGAGATCAATGAGTTTACAAAACTAACTAATTAACTTCAGGCTTAACAGTGCTCAAGAGTCCTCTCCAGCGACGAGTGTTACATACATCTGCCTTATTACATGACCAACATGTCCCAGTTATAGTATTCTTCTGTTCATATGTTGTTACATGTACCATATCAGCCCTCCCAGCCCAGGGCAGTATACATGTGATCGCCCCACTATACTGTTTGTCAGCTCCACCTGCTGCAAAGTATTTGATTCTGGATCAGGGTATAAATTTGCTTGCAGTGGTACTAGAGTCGAGTTCCAACTATCTGAGGTAGGAAACGTATGTAGTCCCAAGATGTCTTCCCTTCCAAGAGATACCCCTCAGCCTTTGCCCATTTGAGGACAGAGTGGGACCAGGCCTGCAATGGCGGTGGGTCCTGAGATTTCCAGCGTTTTGCTATGAGTCTTTTGGCCGCTCCCAGACCTAGATCTAAAAACCTACCCGTGGCTATATGTTTTTTTTTATCTCTCAGGAATGACCCCAACACACATATTACCCAAGTGTTTGAGAGTTATCTACCTGTACAGTCAGGTAGATGTAATATTACCCCTTCCCAATATTGCTGTAATTTAGGACAGGACCATAGCAGGTGTGTGATATCGGCATCAAGATGGGAAAATATGGGACACTGCGCATCAGTTCTTTTAAAGTAACAATTAATTTTCTCTGGGGTGAGGTAGGCTCGGAGTATTATGTAGAATTTTATTAATTTAAACCTAGTATTCGAGGGGCGTTTGGAGGGCTTGCTAATACTTTGTTCCACTTTGTGTTTGTGCATGAACGGCCCAGATCCGATTCCCATCTCGCACGCAGTGGGGTCAAATCAGTTGCTGTGTGTGGCAGAGCGCATCCGCAAACCAGCGAGTAAGGTGTCCGCTGTTTCCCATGACATGAACATACTGGAGTACCAGGTGTATCTGAGATTTCTGCATAATATCCCCCCATCTACTTTGTAGCAGACTAATCCATGAGGCATACACAGTGAGCATGTCATGACCCTGTAGCAATATTATTAGCCAATACTACTGCAAGGTAAATGAGTCTTCCCATTGCAAACTGTTACATCAATATGGGCCATATGTAAGGGTGGGCGTAGTATGCGTAGTGGGGCTACACAAAGCTACACAAAGTGGGCATGAAACTATGCCCACCCACGCACTTCGCGTAGCCCCACTACGCGCCGCCCGCCTCCCTCCCGCCCTCTCCTAAATACCTAATTAAAGCTAAATATACTACAAAAGTAAATTAAAGGCACTTTCCTGGTCCGCGGCGTCCCGTGGCTCCCTCTTCTCTTTCGTGCCGCCGCGTCTTCCATCCCATGGCGCATGCGCGGCCGCCCGCGCATGCGCATTTCTCGCGAGAAATGTTAGTCTATGGGAGAGAGAGGCATTGCAGTAGTGTAAAACAAATGTAAGAGTTTAATCACTACCAGGACATGTAAAACTTAAAAGTACATGTCCAACTTTTTAAGTAAACTGCAACCTGCCCTCTGGACTGTCCAAGAGGAATATTTGGGCATGGCAAAAGCTTCATTTTAAAGAAGTTGCTGTACACAGCTGGTTAACCAGTCCTAAGACTGGTCGAAATGGCAGTTAAAAACTGTACACACAGGCTGCAAAGGCAGGCCTGAGACATGCTTAAAGAGCTACTTAAGTAGGTGCCACAATAAGTGCTGCAGGCCCACTTGTAGCATTTCATTAATAAGCCGTAGATACATGTAATACCACTGGCTTATACGTAAATTCAATATGCCAATCGGAGATAAGCCACTGTTACCATGTTTTAAGGAGTGAGCGCATGCACTTTAGCACTGGTTAGCAGTGGTAAAGTATGCAGAGTCCTAAGGCAAGCAAAAGCCAGATCAGCAAAAAATAGAGGAGGAAGGCAAAACATTTGGGGGAAGACCACCCAAAGGATGACATATATAACATGTGTCCCCCCGGCTGAAAGTAGGGAGAACTACCCAACCCCTTGGGAGTTCTCATTACTAAAGCAGAAGAACATGGAAATACCATAAGCATTGATTTCTGTCTGACCCAGGATGATGTTCCACTGTAAACTCTATTGCCTGCAGAGAGATGGACCACCTTGACAGTTTGGGATTTTCACCAGAGCCATATGACGGGCCTGTGATCTCTCTGCAACCGGAAGTGTGCCCCAAACATGCATGGCCTCAGCTTCTTAAGGGCTCAGACCACAGCACTCCACCTCTGTCCCCGTGGAAGTAACCTCCTGCTAATGAAGATTACTGATTAGGCTAGGTCCTCCTAATTTCGATGTACTAAGACAGTCCCTATACCATGCTTTGATTTATTTATTTATTTATTGACATTTGTAGAGCGCGGCGAATACCCGTGGGCGTCTCGGCGCTAGTTAAGGGATGGATCAGCAACTGGGGTAAAGAAGATATACAAGGCTATTGGTCAAATAACCACGTCTTTAGCTGTTTGCGGAATGTGAACAGGGAGGGACTTGCTCGGATATGTGCAGGAAGGGTGTTCCAGAGTCTAGGGGCGGCAACCAGGAAATGCCTGTCGCCCCAGGTGACTGTTCTAGTGCAAGGCACAGCCAAGAAGTTCTGAATAGAGGAACGAAGAGATCGGGTTGGGACATGATGGAGAAGATTCTGTTTGAGAAAGTGGGGACCTTCATTATTGAGTGACTTGTAAACAATACACAGCGATTTGAATTTGATACGGCTGCGTATCGGGAGCCAATGGAGATCCCTAATGATGTTTGTAACTGGTGCGAACTTGGGGATCCCAGCCAGCATTCGTGCGGCTGCATTTTGGATTGACTGCATCTTATTTGTCACTCGGACTTGGGCATTTAAGAATAGAGCGTTACAATAGTCCAAGGAGGACAGGACTAGTGAGCTGACCAGTGTTTTGATGAGTCTGTCTGCAAGATAACCTCCTTAGAGAAGTCAGGAGTCTTGAGGATGGGTGCTGTACACATGGTCTCCTTGAGGGTATCACAGGTTATCTGGTAAGCCTCTGTCCAGATCACCTTTCTGGGCTGCTTCTTTGAGGTCAGTTCTATTAAGGTGGCACCAATGGTGTCAAATCCCTTATCAAACCTCCTATGATGTTTTGTGAGGCTCAGGAGGGCCCTCGCCACAGCTTTACGGAGTTGCCAGAACAGGATAGTCTCACTCTTGGCCTGGAGGAGCTGCTCCTGGCTTCTGTATACCATTTGGCTTAGATATACAAAGGAACCCTGCCCTATATGGCAATTACTGGCCTTGATAGTCAGGCCTGTCTGCTGCAGGGCTTGAAGCACCTCCTGGAGGTGGTACAGTTATTTCTCCCAGGTGGAGCTGGAGACAGCTATGTCATCCAGGTAAGTGGCACAGAATGCCTCCTTCCATGCTACCACCCTCTGAAAGTGGTGGGGGCATTCTTTAAACCAAAGGGCCTCACCCAAATTGGAAATGTCCCTCTAGGGTCGAGAATGCAGACCTCACGTTTGACCACTCAGTCAGAGCAATCGTCCAGTACTTTGATGTAAGCTCATGGGTATCAGGAAGGCGGCAGTGCGCAGCTTGATGATGAGCTCCTCAGCTTGGGAGATGGGGTACACATCAGTCTTTGTGACAGAGTTAAGCCCCTTGTAGTCCACACAGAACCTATGCTCCGGAGTGGTGCCCGGTGGGGAAGCCTTGGATACCAGCAACACCGGGCTGGACAATTGACTGTTGGAGGGCTCAATCTCCCCTAAAATCATCATCTTGGAAACCTCCCCCTTCATACTGGCCCACACCTTTTCTGACAGCCTATACATTTTATTTTGAACAGGCAGACAGTCTCCAGTGTCAATGGCATGGAATGGAATCACAGGTGTGTGAGTCCAGGGGTGAGGAAGAACAGAGCGGAAAACTGCTCTCAGCAACTGGCAACCGTCACTATGCTGTTCTAGGGTCAGAGTAGGGGAGAGGTTGACACCCTCTACTGACCCATCATGATCTTGGGCAGACATGAGGTCAGGGAGAGGCTTGTTCTCCTCTTCCATTCCTTCAACTGTCACCAGGAACATACTTACTTTTGACCTCTCACAGTGTGGTTTAAGCTGGTTCATTTGGAGCACACTTAGGGGGTTTCTAGGGGTCTTAAGATCCACCATATAGGTGGACTCCCCCTTCCACTTCTTCTCCTCATTTGGGTCTGTCCTGTGATGCTAGAGAGCTCTGGGCTCCACCAGCTCTATGACCCCCACTTTTTGGCCATATTGAAATTCTACGAGACTGGCCTTCTGGTCACACTAGAGCTTCACTAGTTCTAGGGGTAGGCGAATACATCCGCTCCGCCGGCGGAGTTCGCAGAGTTTTGTCCACTTCGTGCTCCATGCAGAGTTCTGCAACACTCCATAAAGCAACACAGATCAGAGTTTTTGCTCTTATGTGGCTCACCAGCTGACATGAATTGCCGCTCGCACTGATTTTACACCACAGAACAAACTCCAGGCACTTAAAATCAGTGTGAGCAGCATAACCTAACATATGCCGCTGCTTGTTGAACTCTTTGTAGCGCAGTGGAGGTTTTCTTTTACTTCACAGAGTTGCACGGAATAAAACTCCTCGATTTACGCGCATGCCTATTTACTTTTTGACTGGCCCCAATATTGCTTTTCGCCTTCTTCCGGAAGTGATGCATCTTGTTGCGAAAGGCCAGCATGTACCTGACCAAATCCTGAGGGGCTTCACTGGAGCTTGCTCCCACACCTCTTAAGCAAGACTAAGGGGTCCCCTCATAGGGAGGCCATAGAGGAGTTGTAAGGGGCTAAACCCACACCCCTACTGTGGCACCTTCATGTAGGCAAACAGAAGGCATGGCAGGAGGATGTCCTACTTATGCTTTATGGGCTTAGGGAGGACCATTATCATGCCCCTTAGGGTCTTGTTGAATCTCTCCTCAATACCCTTAGTTTGGGGATGTTAGGGTGTAGAGAACTTAAAAGGTACTCCACACTCATCCCATATGGACTTCATGTAAGTTGACATGAAGATAGTGCCTCTGTCAGACACTACCTCTCTTGGGATCCTAACATGGGTTCAAATCCCCATCAGGGTCCTCGCCATCACAGGTGCTGTCACCGACCTCAGAGGGATGGCCTCAGGGTAGTGAGTGCCGTGGTCCACCAAGACCAGGATGAACCTGTTCCCGAAAGCTGATTTGGGGACAATGTTTATGCTCACTCTCTCAAAGGGAGTGCCAATGACAGGTAATGGGGTTGGGGGACCCTTGAGACTTCCCACTGGCCTAGCAGGTGGGACAGGACCTACAAAATGCATCTGAGGTCTTCTTCCTCCGGTGCCAATAGAAGTGGGCAACAAGCCTAGCGGAGGTCTTGTCTTGCCCCAGATGTCCTGCCAAGTGAATGTCATGAGCCAACCCCAGTAGGAAGGCCCTGTAACATTGGGGCTTGAGCAGCACATGACCTGCCCCAGGTCCAGGCCCAGGTACCTTAGGCTTGCTATATAGGAGGTCATTCTCTCAGACTGAAATACAGTGAACTCCAGAGTTATCAACTGCTGCCTGGGCCTCAGCTTGCCGCCTCTACCCGTATAGAGTGGGGTACTCTTTCTGCACCTTGCAGAATTCCTCCCTGGTGGATCTACCTTAAACTTGCCAAGCAGCAGGTTCAGGCAGGTCACCCAAGGTAGCAATGCCCTCCATGGTTGGCTCAGGAGCCCCCTCCTCAGGTGCCCCATCAACCTGGACTTGGGGGACTTCAGGGTCTGGTTTCCCATGCCCCTTCTTTTCTGGGCAGCTGCTGGGGCCATTGTTCCAGACTCCAAGTGTGCTTGACTTCCCTTCCGGGCAGCAATGGAGCTTGCGGGCATACAGACCCATTCAGGTAATCCCGACATTTCCAAGTGTGACCTGAACCCTGCCTCCCTCAAGATAGTGTGCTCCAGGACATTGCTTTAAAGAAAATCTACAGGCAGGGCTCACAGATACCTTTAGAGAACTTGAGACCCCCCAACTCAAAGAGCGCTGGAGCCATTGGCAGTTGACTCTTGTGGTTGTCTGCAACTATGATTTGGTGGAATTTGTTAGGGAGGACCTGCTATGAGGACACCAGCAGACACTTTACAGAAGTCATGCTAGCTCCTGTGCCCTTCAGGGCCTCTCCCCATTTTCCATTGATGGTGGTAAACACCTGCCTATACTTGGAAGTATTTGCTGGCATAAGGGCTAAGGGCACCATCTCCTTATCCCACAGGGACAAGCTCCCCAAAGTTAACTGGGACATCTTCCTCCCAAAGTGCTATACCTGCTAGCCCAGGTGTCAGCCCACCGATGGGGGCTGTGCCTTTTAGGGATATTTGGTGTTTCCATTGGAGTGCCCATACTTGTAGCACTCTGTGCATTCGGGGGACACATATCCCTGTCTGTTTACCAAAGAACCCTTTCTTACTGGATTCAGACTGGGACTGGCTGCCACTGTTCCCTTATTAAGAATTATTTTGTGGGGCCTTTTGAGAACTCTTACTTTTAAGTTATTCTCTCCCTCTTTCTCCTGGTTGTACCCCTGAACACCCTTTTAGGAGTTCCACCCAGATTCCTTTTAGGAAACTCTGGTGCTGACCCAGAGGGCTGCCTCCTCAGCAATGTTCCTGGAATAAGTCAGCTTGCTATCCACTAGGTGCTGCCACAGTTCTGTAAAACAGATTTTGAGAATGTGCTCCATAATATGCAAGTTATACAGCTCATTGCAATCATCAACTTTGCTGCCCCTCACCCAGCTATTTAGTTGTTAGAATAGTCTAGGAAATCCTCCCAAAACTGATTGGGGAGTGTGTGGCTGTCTCTGAACCTCTGATGATACTTTTAAGGGGTCACACAAAATTTAGCTAAAATGATGGCTTTTATGGGGGGTGTACCAGGCTTGGTCCTCTATATCTAGGTCCAGAAGAATGTCCCTCACCTCTGCTTTCCCGGACCACACCCCCAGTGCTCCTTTGAGATGTTGTATACTCTCAGGATCACCTCATAAGCTGAAAACCATGTATGGATATAATCTCCCACCACATAACTGGGTAGTAGGTCATTGTGGACCTGGACCTGGACCTTCAACCACTAAGGTAATGTGGTCACCATTGTTGGAATCTGCATGCTTTGCTTTCAGAGCCAGCAAAACACAAGATGATGGACGGAGTGCTGCACAATGGCAAAATATTCACCCCCAGTCACAGATCTGGGTTTAATCCATCGTTATTTTGCTCACCAAGCCACCCCAGTTCAGACATGGCCATATGCAAATCAGTCTTGACCCTGTGCCTCATGGGAACAGTCCAGCCCGAACTGCCAAGCCATGTCTTCCCTGGACCAGAATCAACCATCCTAGGACTGGTTTCTGGCTATCAACCTTCTTCAGCCAGGATAGCTTGACTCCAGTGGCTTAGTGAGCATGGGACCCACATCTGGGCATACCCTGCCCACATAGGGTGAACAGCAAAACACACAAGATGATGGACGGAATGCTGCACAATGGCAGAACATTCACCCCCAGTCAAAGATCTAGGTTTAATCCATCGTTATTTTGCTCACCAAGCCACCCCAGTTCAGACATGGCCATATGCAAATCAGTCATGTCAATGTGCCTCATGGGAACATTCCAGCCCGAACTGCCAAGCCATGTCTTCCCTGGACCGGAATCAAGCATCCTAGGACCGGTTTCTGGCTATCAGCCGTCTTCAGCCAGGATAGCTTGACTCCAGTGGCTTAGTGAGCACGGGACCCACGTCTGGGCATACCCTTTCAGGTCCAGCTCATTAAGACTCCTCTCATGAGTCAGTTTTTTCTCTTCCAGAGCCAACTTCCTTTCCTCTATCCTGAGTTGGGGCATCTGGAGCCTGAACTTTCTCTGCCTTCCTGTTCAGCAGCGTATCTGTGGTCAGGATTAGCGAGGACACGCTGCTTCCTGCTCTGGCAGGGATTTCTAACTTAGGAGTTGGGTCATCCTCCTCCACTGAAGGCTGCATTTCAGGGCTGATGTCCAGATACTGATCCTGCTCCTCCACATGATCCTCACCATCCTGCTCTCTGTGGCTGTCGTCACCTGGTGGACATCTGTCCAGGCCCTTAGACCTTCCTGCAGCTCCAACTTTGTGATACCCTACTTCACTTGTAGTCCTCTTTCGTTACAGAACTGCTTACACTCATACACAGTGTAGTTTTCTGGGTTGGTCAGCTCAAACTCCATTACTACAGGTATGGTTTCCGACAGCCCAGTAGTAGGAATGAGGGTGGATTTAGAAAAAACAAAAAGAAGCCAATCAGGGAGAATTTAAAAACATAAAATTGTCTTAGATTATTTAAGTGGAGTTGTAGTGTAATGCAAAGATTGCTGTCTGGAACTGAACAAACACATGCAAATCCTCACCAGTATAAGAAATGTGGTTACTGGTTGAGGGGGTGACACCCTTCTCAATCAGCTACCACAGTTCTTCTCAGGGTGAAGTCACAAGCAAACTCTAAATTAACCTATGCTCAACCCTTGGGTAGCTTGTCACAGAGCAGTCAGGCTTAACTCAGGTAAGGTATTTTGCAACACTTCAAACAGTACATAGGGAAAACACACCACAAAAGGATCCCACACCAGTTTAGAAACATAGAGTAATGTTTAATAAACAAAACAAGACCAAAACGTCAAACATCCAAAAAGTAGAACCAGAGATGTTCAATTTTAAAGAATTGTAATAAAAATGGCGTCAAAAGATGCAAAGCACCAACTTTGGATATCTGGTTGCACCGAACTGGGACATAGTCACAAGTTCAGACCAATCGCAATGGAGCCCAGGCTGGCAGGGACCTAGTTATGCCCATTAATCAAAATATCTTAAATCCTGGTTTGTGGAGCGTTGCGATGATTTGTGAAGATGTGTCACGCAACCAAAGTAATACAATGGTTCCGAGATGCAGCAAGGCTAGAGCGCACAGTCCTGCATCGTAGTAGAGGATCCTATCAACCGGGACTTGTGATGTAACGTCCAGAGCCAAGAATGAGCCGCGTAATCGGGGTGATGCATCGATTCGGGTGAGCTGCGAGGCAGCGATGCGGACTTCAGAATCGAGGCTGCAATTGATGAGGGATTCAAGGGCCTGCGCATAGGATGCATAGCGCAGCAGCGGTTCTCAAGTGGCAACGGGCTGCAATGTGATTCAGGTCTTGGCGATGGTTCTGATACACAATAGCAGCGAGGTGCAGCAGCATAGCAATGCGCTAGCCCAATAGAGCAGCATTGCAGAAGAGTGGCAGTCCTTCAGCAGTGCAGCAGTCTTTCCTGATAGAGTATCCACAGGTCCAGAAGTGTACTGAAAAGTTGATGTCTGAAATCCAGAATTTAAAACCAGTAATGCCTTTGAAGTGGTTTCCCTTTGGAGTCCTCAGACATCCTGCCTGCCTTGCTCTAGCTCTAGCTCTAGACTTACTACAGGGGGAATGCAGCCCTTTGTGTGGAAACAGGACACATCCTATTCAAGTGTAAGTGGACCTGGGTTGAGATTTACACTCCCTTCTTGCCAGTGGTAGCCAACCCAGGCACACCTAAGCTCTATATTGTGTGTGGCTGTCTAGGAGGAATACACAAAGCCAAACTGTCAGCTACACCCAGTCATGTGACCCAAGATAGTCTACAAGCACTAAATGGCTAAGACAGGAAAATGCCAAATTTCTAAAACTAAAATAGTGGCCTAGTTCCAAATGGCAACTAGGGCTCCCACATGCACTACAAACTATACAGTATTAACTTTAAACTAGGGGTGAGCGGAAGTCGCATTGGGGACTTTCGCGGAGAGGCACGGAGATTGAACCAATCTCCATGCCTCTCCGCAAATTTCTGTTACGTGACACCCGCCCACCGCCCGCCCGCCTCCCGTCGCCCGCCCGCCTCCCGCCCACCTCCCTCCCACAATAATAAACATTGATTAAAGCCTAAAATAAGATTTAATAACACTTAGCTTATCACGGCGTCATCTTCCTGGTCTATCGCGCCTTCTTCTTGAAACTGTGCATGCGCATTTCTCGCCAAGAATGTGTATGCGCAGGCTCCCGCCCGTGGATATTTCCGTTCCGCCCACGGAGTGTGCGGATATTTCCCCCATTTCCCCCATTTCTCTGCCTTCTTTGTGAAAGGCGGAAGGGGCAAATCTCTGCCCATTCCGTGGGCGGAACGGAAATGTCCGCCAACCCCTACTGTAAACATCAATTTAATGAAAATTCTTACGTTGAAATGCATACAATGTAAATTTCAGCAACATATATTTGCTTATTTTTATGTACAAAAAAACAAACTACATTATAACAAAATTGTAATAAAGTGGATTTTTTGTATGACAAAATGCAGGACCCAACGCATTTTGGGACACTTAATCCCTTCATCAGGGGTAAGAAGGAAAGGAAAACATTTCAAATAACGCACTATATGATCAGCCCTTTCTTGGTGTGAGTGAAACATTCATGTAGTTCACCAATACATCATGCTACCACCACCACAGTGTTATTAAGAGTGTATACATGAATCAGAACTTACTGTCTTCACACAGAAGGATGCTAGAGGATTAACTGTAAGCTACATCAGAGAACCAACAAATCACTAGAAATGTCTAAGCTCACCTCTTGTTGTGCAAGGAGGCGTGTATGAGGTAATAGAAATTTTCAGGTAGCCACAGTGTCCCCCTACCCGCACCCTATCCATGCACCCATGTTCCTTGTATGTCGTGTAACCTCTTTTCTGTTCATGCTAGAGAGACGCAAATACATTTGCGTCCAACGTTAACATGTCAGCTATCCAGCCATGCATAAATATCCTGTTAATTAGGTTCCTAGACCTACGGTGCCAACGTCTTTACATGGTACACTTTCACGTTTTCGTCCACGTTTTCTGGTCCAGTCGAGTTAGGCCCTTAAACGAGGCCCCGAGTCTCATCTCTCCTGTCTCTGAAAGCTGTATGCATTCCTGACCCTTGCCTTACTTCCTGCCTCAGACGAGCGGTGCCCGGCTCGGCCTGGTTCGCTTGCCAAGATGATGTTTTACCTACAAGTTATCTGTCCAGCCTCCTCGAAAACACATTCCAGTCTAGCGAAGTAGGTAAACATATTCCCGGCTGCAGAGCAAAGGGCCCTGCCTTCCTGTCTCCATGCAAGTAATTTACTGCTCCTGTTACCATGGTAGGCCTGTGGCCCCCGCACTCTACATGAAGATACCTTTGCACGCACTCGCATTTAGTGTTGAACGGCCCTAGCCCAAGAGACCTTTTACTCCAGACACTACATCCTCAAAACATACGATATCAGATATGCTATAGGTACAGGTCGTTTTGACACCCCAGACACCAGTCTCCTCTACTTGTGCAAAAGTCAAAGCCCCCAGTTCTCCCCGGTTACACGTCATGCTCAGCTACGCGCGCATATAGGTTAGAGGTTTCTGCTGATTCTGCAACTTTCTCTATGCATCCACCCACTTGTGACGTTTCATGTGACGTTTCTCTGACATGTCCAGTGCACGCCCATGTGTACGCCTTCTTACACACCTCCTGTTACGCACATGTGTTCTTATCACCTCTTTTTTCACCTGTTACGCCTACTGTATTCACTTCCATGTATACTGTTTTACTATATATATTGTGTGATGTTAATAAAAAGTGAGAACGTCCCTTCCTGAACCTGAGTGGTGATGGAACCCGATGTCCCATGCTTCGAAGCATTATATTAAAGCCCGTATAACTCAGATTCCACGGACTCTGCCTCTCATTTGAATGAGCTGTCTTGTATTGATAATTATATGAAAAAAAGGATTAGGTAAAATATATTTACCACATAATTTGGCGCCCGAACAGGGACCCCCTTCCCCACTCGCCGGTGAAGTCACGCGGCCTTTGACCCCCTTCTACAGCCCCGACGGAAACCGTGCACGTTTGCGGGTTTTCCTGCTATCTTCCCTCGGGCCCACGAGGGAGACGGAGATTGCGGTCCGGCGTCCAGACGAGGTGGTGAGGAATGCGGAGGATCCCGACCAGAGCCCATAGCCGAGAGAGCAAAGTCCGAGGTGTCCAGAGGCCCACCTGTTCCGAAGCGCATGCGTAGGAGAATCGTCACCTGACGCAGTCCAGTCCAGTTTCCGAGGCCTTCAGTTTCTGCTTCCCCGTGAGTACCGTTATTGGGAACGCATCTAGACAGGTTCATTAATTTGTTCCCGGTCAAGACAGGTCTGGGTACACAGACCTGGTCCGTACGTGTTCACTTAGGTGAATACGGTCCGACGTGTCTCTTTATGGGACCGGTCTGTACTGTTTTAGCAGTGCATCTAGTAATCCAGTGATTCAGTATTCTAGTGTTGCAACTCGAGTTTCAGTCTAACTTTTATGTGTTCTCTATATATTAGGTAACATGTTTTTAATGTGTTTTAATGTTGTGGTATGAATGATTGTTTTACTGTTCATTACTGTGTTTTACTGTGTCCACGATTGAAGTAATCCGACCATGCCGCTGTTCTCAAAATTACGTCAGATAGGTACTAGGAAAGGGATATTAGAAGAAGCAGTTCCTGTCCCGCCTAGGGACACTCCTGGTCATTTTATGTATAATAAACATGGCTTAGATGCCATACTGTACCTAGAATTATGGGCAGACTACACTAAGGGTCTGGAAGAAAAGTATAGATGGCCTGTCTCAGGGACATGGGATGCAGATTGCATCATGAGAGTAGAAGAAGCACTTTGGAAAAAGAAAGCCAGACAATCCCAGAAAGATGCCATAGAATTATGGCGTAAAGAAGCTCATAGACGAAACGAAAAGGAAATCAGAAAAGCCGAAAGAAGTAGAGAAGAATCAGAAAAAGCCAGAGAGAAAGAGTTACTAGAAGAAGGAGAACGAGTCAGAATAGAACAACAAGACAGACAGAGAAATGCACTCATTACAGGACTGTATCCAGTTCTAGCCGAGGGCCTGCCCAAGGCGACCCCGGAAGTACCACGTAACTTGCCACCACCATTGGTCCCGACTAAACTCCGTCACAAACAGACCGCAGCAGACATTTTCCTTTCTTCCTATTTAGATGATGTAGCTCCAGCATATACCAATGTACCCGTACCACCTGTTAGTAATGCACAGCAGCCTGTTCCGGCTGTTCAAGCCACGACCCCTCCACGCCAAGACTCGCTTCCCGCGCCTGTTGTCACTTCCCCTTCTGCTGCTACTGCTGCTACTGGCCCCCCTACTATTGGTCCTCACAAGTGTGGCTCACTGGTTAGAGCAGGCATACCCTGAAGCAGAGGTCAGACCCGGGACCAGGGTTCAATTCCCGACGCGGCAGGGTCTTGAGCTCAAATGTCCATGGACTCGATAATTCTCGCTTCGGTGCCTGACCTAATCATGGGTTCACACTCTGCAACTCTGGGCATTAAGCTTGCTTAATCTCCACAATGGCCCCCTGCGGCGGGATGCCTGGCTTTCACCTTGGGGATGCCCTGTAGGGGCTATCTCACAGGGAAAAGCCAGGACGGGTTCCCAAGGCAAGCGCGGAGATACTCCTTCGGGGGTCGATTCAGGCGCTATATAAGAAACATAATAATAATAATAATAATCCTTTTTCGACAGATGCAACCCAGAGTCCAACCCCATCACATGTACCTTTTCCACCCGCCATGACGTCAGGTCATGCCCACGCTTCTGCTTCAGGAGGTGCCGTAGGAGGCCACCTTCACACCCCGCCCCAAGTACAACGAATGACAATCAGAGAATTATCAACGCAACGTACTCCGAAAGCGATGCCACATGAAAAGCTTAAACAGTATATTACGGATTGTAGATATGATCCAGTACCTGGCAAGAAAGGAGACATGATGTTAGCCTCGTTACGTCTACGACGTGTTACAGATTATTTGTTGCTATTACCAGAAATGCCAGACCATCTAGACAAAATATATCATTTTATTAGAACTAGGGAGAGACCAGAATGTATTCGCGAGGCCATGGCATATCAAAAAGTTGAGACACAAGGGTTAATATTAAGATTCTTAATTAATGGTTTGATAAGGGAACAAGATCGGCCAGGAGTAGTTCAAGAAGAGATGGATGTACTGACTAAATGGAGTCAAAATATTGCAGATTGTAAACATGATAAACAAAATTGTATAGATGCCATGACAAGAAAGATCCGTAAAGAAATAGTAGCAATACATAACAGACAGAAGGCTGAACAGGAAGCCGAGTCAGACAAGAATGAATCCTCGGAGGAGGAAGAAATAGAGAATCCAGACAGGATAGCATACGTAGGTAGAGTGAAACTCCCTAAACAATATTCTTTGGATAGACCTTTCGACAGACCCATTCGTCCAGAAAACAAGAAACGTTTCCTTTCCCCGATACCAGAGCAATGTTCTCTTGAACATTTGTTCCAAGCCACTGATAAAATCCTAAAAGATAGAATAGGTTACAACGAACTTAGTACAATGCGTGAACAAGAACTAGCACGGTCCCCAGTACAGTGGGCTGATAATAGCAGTGTATATAAAGATGATTCAGTAGCACAAACATTTTTGAGTCTTACTCCAACTGAACAACGTTTAGCTGGTATATACATGATCCAGCATATCATTATGCTATATGGGAGTCAGCATTCTGATCCAGGTCCCCTATACAATATTTTGGATGAATTACTCCTGAATAGATGGAGAGGCCTAGGTACCGATTTGATTAATGTGATTCTTGAACAACGTCATAAATACAGAACGTTTTTAACTCCACATTTTGTTCCCGTTCCACCTCCAGTAAACCATCCTTTTCACATAGACAGACAGAATCCCTTACGAGAAGTTCATCCCGTACAGACGACTCCAGGGGGTGCGCTTCAACGCGTATTTGTATACACGCCCTTAAGTAAAATGGAATTATTGGAAATGAAGAAAATAGTGCCCTGCCATGATAAAGATCCAGCAGGGTTCCACCGTGAATTAAAAGACATGTTACTCATGGGAGATTATACATATCCCGATATTATGAAAATGTTAAAGGTATTGTTACCGGCAGGTATTTACGAGAAACTCAAAGAAAAAGAATGGGAGGTGGGAGATAAAAAGATTAAATGGACTGAATTAGAAGACGAAGAAACGAGACGTACCCCAGGTTTAGGTCTTGGGGACAAAACCAAAGAATTACCAGGATTATTAGTACAGGTTTTGCCGAGGTTATTGACAACCAAAAAGGAAGACTGGGATGCAATCTCAGCCTGCAAACAGAAACAAGACGAAAACACTAGTGATTTTTATTCCAGATTTGAGAAATGTTTTATTAATAATAGTGGCCTGAAAACAAGTAGCGAGTCATATCCACACCTTTTTGTGACCAAATTAGTTGAGAATTCCTTACCCCAGGTTAAGAATAGAGTCCTGAAAGTCGAGAGCACATGGCAAGCAAATACACCTTCCCAAATGTTACAAATGTTACAGTACCACCAGAACCGAATTAGAGAGGAACATGAACATGAACAGAGACGTATGAAAGACACAAAAATGAAAGTACTAGTAGCCCAGACTGTTCCAGCAGACGATCAAAGAAAGGGTACAGCACCTCCAGGTCAGTCTGCAGCTCCCGTTAAAGGGAATTGCAATTACTGCAAACAGCCAGGTCACTATATTAATGAATGTTTGGTTTTGAAGCACAATATTGCTACCGGTAAAACGAAAGAGAGACCGCGTCCTCTTAGACAGGAACACGTCCCACAGCATGTTGCACAGAATACACAACAGTCACCACAACAAGCTTCACAGACAGTAGCTGTACCCCAACCCCAACCGCAACCACAGCCTATTGCTGCCACTCAACATGTCACGCAACAAATGTATCAGTATGCACAGTCAGATTACCCAGATTACCAGCAGTATACATGAAACAGCCTAGAGAGGGAGGTTGGCTTGCCTCTTATTGAGGTTCCTGTAGATCAAGATGGTCCCTATGTACATAGTCAGGTATTAGGGAAAGACAGAAAAATTTTGATTGACACAGGGGCGAGCAGAACTACCATTAGTCATGACGAGGTTCCAGGGGCACCCCTCTCAGGCTCACAGAATGTTTCCCTGGGTTTTTCAGGAAAGCCTATTGTTAATGAAGTATCAAAGCCAGTTTCTCTTGAAGTTGGTCCATTGTCCCGAACTACTGACCTGTTACTTACGAAAGCATGTCCTGAAAATCTGCTTGGTATTAAAACGTTGAAAGCTTTAGGGGATGTCATATGTTGTTCTCCGGAAGGAGTGAGATTGTTTTTACGTGACTTTAAGGGTCACTATGTGTTACGTGATTTTGATCCAAGATTGAAAAATGTACCAGCACATTTATGGGCAAAATGTCCAACTGATGTAGGATGTATGCACATCACACCTTATCGTGTCACTCTCAAGCAAGGTGTTGTACTGCCCCGAATTCGACAATACAAATTGCCCCCAGAGGCTGTAGTGGCTTTATTGAAAATAATTGACGAATTGATTGCCCAAGGAGTAGTTATAGAAACTGACTCCAATGTATGTAATTCCCCAATCATCCCGATTCTTAAACGAACAGACCCAAATGCACCTCCAGTCTACAGACTGGTGATCGATCTCCGTGAGCTAAATAAATGCATCGTTCCCCAGTACCCAGTAGTGCCAGACATATCTTCTTTGTTGACTGCCATTGATTCCGAAGCTGCGTTCTTTACTGTAATTGATCTTAAGAACGCCTTCTTTAGTGTCCCCATTCATCCGGAAAGCCAATTTTTGTTCGGATTCTCATTAAATGGCCGAAGTTTTAAATTTGCACGTGCACCTCAAGGGTTCACGGAAAGTCCCAGTATTTACAGTCAAGCCCTGAAAAGACAACTAGACAGTATTCACATGCCTGCTGACACTGCTCTGCTCCAATATGTAGATGACTTATTGATAACTGCACGGACCGAAAGTGATTGCGAGCGCGCGTCACTGACTGTCCTATGTTTCTTGGCCGAAAAGGGGCATAAAGTGTCCCCTTCGAAGCTACAGTTATGTGCCCAGCAAGTGGTGTACCTTGGGCACTTGCTGTCCAAATGGGGGAGACAACTGACACCAGAACGTATCCAGTTAATTGCACATCTGCCACAACCCAAGACACAAAAGGAGGTACGGGCCTTCATTGGCCTCACCTCGTACTGCAGACAATGGATTCCCCAGTATGCATTTCTAGCTAAACCACTTATACAGTTGACAACACAGGAGACAGCGACTTCGACTGTCCTCCCTTGGACTCAGCAACACACACAAGCTTTTGACGAGTTAAAGAAAGCCTTATGTCAAGCACCTGTCTTAGCGACACCATGTTACAGTAAGCCTTTTACACTTTTTGTTACAGAACGTGATGGCACAGGATTATCTGTTCTCACACAAGATCAAGCAGGACACCATAAGCCTTGTGCTTATTTTTCGAGTACATTGGATCCAGTAGCCCAGGCTCTGCCTGCGTGCCTCAAATCAGTTGCAGCGACAGCTCTAGCGATCAGACAAAGCGATTCAATAGTGTTAGGACATCCCCTGACAGTACAAGTTCCACACTCCGTGGAGGTTCTGTTGAACCGAACCCAGACTCAGCATCTGACCATAGCAAGACTGACCGGATATGAACTGACATTGTTTCAGCCACACATAGAAATCAGACGCTGCAACATACTGAATCCTGCCACATTGTTACCCTCGAGCACGATTGACCTGACACCACACGACTGTGTAGAAGTCATCAATACAGTAACGAAGCCCAGACAAGACTTGACAGACATTGCATTACCCGATCCCGACCTGACACTTTACGTGGATGGTTCATGTATGAGAACGAGTACAGGAGAGTTAGTGGCCGCATATGCAGTGACCACTGAAACTGAAGTTTTAGAAACACATCGCATTGACACACTGTCTGCCCAAGCAGCAGAGCTCATCGCTCTAACCCAAGCCTGTAAACTAGCCAAGAACAAGAAAGTAAACATATACACAGATTCACAGTATGCATTCGGAGTCGTTCACGACTTCGGAGTTCTTTGGGAAGAAAGAGGTTTTTTAACTTCTCACGGTACCAAGATTCAACATGGTCCCCTTATTCAAGCTCTGTTAGAAGCAATACACTTGCCTACAGCCATAGCCGTTATGAAATGCAAAGCACATACAAAAGTCACCGACACTATTTCTCAGGGTAACGACCTAGCAGACCGAACAGCCAAACTCACAGCTCAGACAGACATCCCAACGGACATGACAAAGACTGTAGTACCAACACAGACACATTGTATGACAGTGAAGGATCCCATTCTAGACGTGCTCGACATACAGACACATGCTACTCCAGATGAAATAAAGAAATGGACTGAACAAGGAGGGATCCACACAGATCAAGGATGGATGACGAAGGGAAGAGCCACATGGTTTCTCCCCGACTCTATGGTTCAAGTTATTATTAATACAGCACATAGTCCAGCACACTTAGGAGAAAAAGCTATGTTAGACAGCATTCAAAACCTCTGGTTCAATAAACATTTACGAGCAGCAGCAAAACAGAAAGTGCGTACTTGCATGATCTGTTGTCAGTTCAATTCAGGCAAAGGTGTTCCCGTGGAACAAGGTGGATTCCACCCTCCCGATCATCCTTTTGAAGTCCTCCAGATGGATTATATCCAGATGGACAGATGTAGAGGTTTTAAATATGTTCTTGTAGTTGTATGTGCCCTTTCCCGATGGACAGAAGCATATCCAGTCCCAGATTACACTGCCGCGACCACTGCCAAACAGTTGATTCGTGAATTTTTCCCGCGATACGGCTTGCCCCGTGTCGTGTACTCAGATAATGGACAGCCATTCTCGTCCGAGCTCATGAAGCAGGTTTCACTCCTGTTAGGTTACCAGTGGAAGTTCCACTGCGTACGACATCCCGAAGCAGCTGGTTTGGTCGAGAGACACAATCAGACCCTGAAAACCCGATTAGCCAAAATATGTGCAGAGAAAGGTGTAGATTGGATCGTAGCATTGCCAGTTGCACTCTTTTATATGCGTATGGTAGCCCATTCTAGGACAGGATTGTCTCCTTATGAAATAATTTTTGGGCGGCCTCCCAATATGTGGGGTACGCCTATGCCAAAGAAAATCACAGATGTTGACAGTTCTATGCTGACAGATTACTTGGCCTCCTTGATGTCTGCACTACAATCTTGTCGTTCACAGGTCGCCGCTGCCTTCCCAGACAACACCCAAGTGAAACCGCATGAAGTGGTCCCCGGCGAGCACGTCCTTGTGAGAAATTTCGATAGGAAAAGTCCGCTGGAGCCGAGGTGGAGACAGCCTAAGTTGGTTTTGATGACGACGAGGACTGCGGTCAAGCTGGAAGGAAGGAAAGGCTGGGTGCATTCCAGCCACATAAAGAAGATTCATGGACTGTGTCCAGATACTGTGATTAAGGACTGCCCCCTCCTGGACATTGACTCTAAACTTCCCCTGCTAGAGAAAACTCCCCAAGAGGAGTATCGTTTAAAGTTGAGGTCTAGTAAGTCAGACAGCGTTTAATTGTTTAAGTCCCCCTCGGGTGAAGCGGTTAGACAGGTTTCTGACATGAACAAGATAGACCCAAGTAGTCAGAGAGATAGGCGTAACGAGAAAAGAAAAAAGCACTGTAAAGTTTTGCACAGCGGATGCATAATCGCCTTATTCTCCATGTTTCTTCTGAGTCTTACGATAATATGCATAAGTTTAATGTTACATATCTTTTTCCCTCTTGATTCATACGTACATGCTTCCTTTAATGACACTGTGGATCACACTTTCAGCGACCTGCCTCCCCATGAACTCTCCTATCGATTAGCAATGCGCAACAATACATTCATTTGTATGTTACATCATACTCATCAGACCAGCAATACCACTAATTGCTGGGTATGTGGCCGATTCCCACCTTACCAGAAATACAAGGGAGCTCAGCCTCTCTTTCCTTACCCGTTCACACATAATGGTTCATGTGGTGCATGGTTTGCTTTAATGTCTTCCCTAGATAGTAAGTCCAAGGTTACACAAGGTGATTGGATATGGGGGAACCTGAATACAGTCATGAATAAAATATGTTTCCCAGACCAAGAAGGTCTTCCCCAAAGGACAGGGACGATCTAGAAAATGAAGTGTATGGATTAGGTCATTTTACACTTAACCTCATGATCCTGAATGTGCAGTCTGAGACTAATTCAGACTTGCCGTCTATTTCAGTTTTACCAGCGAAAGGTGAATTATGCGTCAGAAAGAATGGCTCAGTACATCTGGGACACAGTGATTGTAATACTGTGGTCGTATTCAGCGACAAAGGAAAGTCTACTTTCAAAGCCTCACGCCATTCTTATTTTATTTGTGGACATGCAGCTTATGTTCATCTGCCCCCTGATTGGGATGGGACGTGTTATATTGCGTTCCTCCTGCCACCTGTTTTCCTAGCCCCGCCTGATTATCATCGAAATTCACGGCTTGTGAATATTAGACATAGAAGAGAACTACCTCCTGTTATTGATGTTTCTGGTTCTCCATGGGATTATGTTAAAGGATATTTCTGGTTCATAGGTCCTGTCCAGAACAGTAAATTAATACGCAGGTTAACGAGCACACTTGAAACGGTAGTGAATGAAACTACCTCTGCCTTAGGTAACCTAACTGAAGAAAAACCTGCTATGAGACTCGTAGTTCTTCAAAATCGCCTTGTCCTTGACGTCATCCTGGCCGATAGGGGCGGGGCTTGTAGAGTCATCGGATCCAGTTGTTGTGTTTTTATTCCAAATAACGCGCCATCCGTGTATAAGGCTATTACTAGGCTTCATGAAATAGCTCACCTGATTCACCAGAATCCAGACACCTGGACTTGGTCCGGTTGGCTCTGGAGTGTGATATCTGCTTGGGGATGGAAATTGCTATCATTCCTAGGTATAATATTGGTTATAGTATTCAGTTGTTGTCTCTGTCTGCAATGTGGGCCAGCGATTTGCGGCTTGTGCGCCACAGCCTGTATTCCAGGTCCAAGTTCCCGTTCCCGAATGATAAAGGATGAACAAATGATGTTATATGAACAGATAGATGGTCTCATGAATATAGATATATCCTAAAGGGTGAAGTAGGGGCCAAGGAGGGAATGAGGTAATAGAAATTTTCAGGTAGCCAAAGTGTCCCCCTACCCGCACCCTATCCATGCACCCATGTTCCTTGTATGTCGTGTAACCTCTTTTCTGTTCATGCTAGAGAGACGCAAATACATTTGCGTCCAACGTTAACATGTCAGCTATCCAGCCATGCATAAATATCCTGTTAATTAGGTTCCTAGACCTACGGTGCCAACGTCTTTACATGGTACACTTCACGTTTTCGTCCACGTTTTCTTGCCCAGTCGAGTTAGGCCCTTAAATGAGGCCCCGAGTCTCATCTCTCCTCTCTCTAAAAGCTGTATGCATTCCTGACCCTTGCCTTACTTCCTGCCTCAGACGAGCGGTGCCCGGCTCGGCCTGGTTCGCTTGCCAAGATGATGTTTTACCTACAAGTTATCTGTCCAGCCTCCTCGAAAACACATTCCAGTCTAGCGAAGTAGGTAAACATATTCCCGGCTGCAGAGCAAAGGGCCCTGCCTTCCTGTCTCCATGCAAGTAATTTACTGCTCCTGTTACCATGGTAGGCCCACGGCCCCCGCACTCTACATGAAGATCCCTTTGCACGCACTCGCATTTAGTGTTGAATGGCCCTTGCCCAAGAGACCTTTTACTCCAGACACTACATCCTCAAAACATACGATATCAGATATGCTATAGGTACAGGTCGTTTTGACACCCCAGACACCAGTCTCCTCTACTTGTGCAAAAGTCAAAGCCCCCAGTTCTCCCCGGTTACACGTCATGCTCAGCTATGCGGGCATATAGGTTAGAGGTTTCTGCTGATTCTGCAACTTTCTCTATGCATCCACCCACTTGTGACGTTTCATGTGACGTTTCTCTGACATGTCCAGTGCACGCCCATGTGTACGCCTTCTTACACACCTCCTGTTACGCACATGTGTTCTTATCACCTCTTTTTTCACCTGTTACGCCTACTGTATTCACTTCCATGTATACTGTTTTACTATATATATTGTGTGATGTTAATAAAAAGTGAGAACGTCCCTTCCTGAACCTGAGTGGTGATGGAACCCGATGTCCCATGCTTCGAAGCATTATATTAAAGCCCGTATAACTCAGATTCCACGGACTCTGCCTCTCATTTGAATGAGCTGTCTTGTATTGATAATTATATGAAAAAAAAGGATTAGGTAAAATATATTTACCACATGTAAACTGACCACAGCAGGTATTGAAATATCGCACTGACTCTGGAATGACAACTAACCATCAGTAAATCATCCCCCATATTTTTAGGACGCATAGACTACCTGCTACCGACATAAAAATAAGCAAACATATGTTGCTGACATTTACATTGTATGCAATTCAACAGAAGAATTTTCATTAAATTGATGTTTGAAGTCAATACTGTATAATCAGTAGTGCGTGTTTGAGCCCTAGTTGCCATTTGGAACTAGGCCACTTTTCTAGTTGTATTCCATATGCTCCGCAGGTATATTTCCCAACACAGCACACATATCGAACAACACAGTTCAAACTGAACAACAGTGTGTGCTCTTCACCAACAGTATTTATTAACTTTCTAAAGCTGACATTTTCAAAGTTGTAATTTAAAATCTGACTTTGTCACAAGTTAGGATTTTTCCTTACAATTCCAAAGACACCAAACATGAACTTGTTACCTGCTACCATTTCTGAAATTGTAGCATTATTAAATGTAATAAAGTAACTCCAATGTTAGTCTATTGGAGAGGTCGGCCTTGCAGTAGTGATAAACAAATGTAAGAGTTTTTCACTACACTGACATGTAAAACTTAAACGTACATATCTAACTTTTTAAGAACACTGCACCCTGCCCTCTGGGTTCTCCAAGGCTTAGCCTAGGAGTGACTTATATGTATTAAAAGGGAAGGTTTAGCCTTGGAAAAGGTTTATTTTAAAGAAATTTCTGATAGCCAGCTGGTTAACCAGTCGCAAGATGCACTGCTGAAATGAGCCCACAGGCTTTTAAATGTTGAATCAATAAAAAAAACTTTATGAAAATCACCATCACTTTCACTTGTTTAATAGCTGTTTAGGTGCATAAATCTTCAGTATGTGAAATTGGTATACTCCATTAACAATTCAATGGAAAATTCTAATTTATATATAGCTATACATTTATCGCTCCCCCAGAATCCAATGCATTGTGTGTACGGAACCCCTTATCAGGGGTAACTGCAATGAA
The DNA here is from genome assembly GCF_964263255.1 of Lissotriton vulgaris. Classification (NCBI taxonomy): domain Eukaryota; kingdom Metazoa; phylum Chordata; class Amphibia; order Caudata; family Salamandridae; genus Lissotriton; species Lissotriton vulgaris. The sequence goes on from NC_141694.1 coordinate 1,618,654,305, forward strand.
ATATCCAATTATGATATCATGAATGGTACATGGGAAACCTATCTGATTACGCATGCAGTGTATGGTCACCTAATCAGGTTTGGCTTACTGAGCCAATATGGTTGATGCTTAATGCTGTAGCTCTGCACTGGCCCAATATTATCCTGTAACTATCATGCTCTTGCGGGGGCAAACGAGGCCCATCTATCCACGGAGAACTGCCACAGCTGCAATGTGCCTACTACATGCAGACCACCATAAATTGGCCAACATAGCCAAAAAATCATAAGCGTCCATAATTGTACTGCAAACAGCACAAAGAGCTATAAATGCACAACTAATGGGCCTGATGGACAGGGTGTGCAAGCTTAAGCACAGGGTGAAAGATGAGGAAGGGTGCAATCGGCACAACATTATGCGAGAGGTGGGGCTTCCCAATGGCTCGAAGGGTTCCAATATGTGGCCTACCTGGAGACTTGGTTGTGGGCAGAAGTGGCTCAAACCACCTAACTCCCTTCTTCGTGCTTGAGAGGGCACACAGAGTCCCCTTCTTCATGCATGAGAGGGCACACAGAGTCCGAGACAGTGATGCTTTTGCAGAATGCACAAGAAGGGAGTCCATTCAGGATGGGCAATTGACAGGTGACTCTTTTCCCAGACCTCACAACGGCTCTCCAGGTCAAAAGACCTTCTTTCCTAGAGGTGAAAAGGGTGCTGCATGAGGAGGGTCTTTGCTACTTCCCCTCCCTCCTTTTCCAGAAAATCTGAAGATCAAGGAAGATGGCAACTTCCACTTTTGACAGGATCCAGAGGATCTGGAGGATGCATGATCATGGATAGAGGTGTATCGGGCAGGAGAGAGGAGGCCAGCACCTGTCCCGACAGATCAGGAGCAGCGACGAAGATGCAGGCATCACTCATGGGGGCAACATGTCGAGGTATACTGGAGAAGCCAACCAAAACACAAGCAGACATGGATAAGGCAGCAGCCCTGCAGGCAGCTGCGGATTACACTTAGGGCAGGGTGACCTGCTATAGAGGGGTGCAGAACTGGGTACTTGGATTCTGAAGGGTCAGAGCAGGTTGATGACATTTCCCTGGATGTCACTCCCCTTATGCCAGAAGAGATCCTGTAGGGGAAATGTAGTAGAGCTATATGGAGGGGGAGGTCCCCCTGCCAAGAGTGCCTTGGGGGATTACTTCTGCAGCCGAGGTGATCTGCCCCTCGTAATTCATCTTTAGGCTCCAGTGGGTGCAAAGAGGTCAAACATAGGCTGGCACGGTAAGACATAGGCAGTGAACTTGGTTGGACTTTGAGCCTACCCTTACCACCGTTCCCACAATGTTGGAATGGAGGTCGAGTGTTACAATTGCACTTTTGATGATCATTGTTTGGACGGCCAGCTAGTGCTGGGCTGCTCCATGGCCGGGGAGTTGGGACACATGTTCTATTCTTTAAGGTTTATTGTGTTTGGGAGGCAGGCGTTCTACAGGAGTGGGCAGAGTCGTTCATGAGCACAGCTCCACTGTGCAGCATGACGAGCTGGGCTTGTCACGAGCACAGCAGTACAGCGCGCGGCTCCTCCCTCCTCGCACCGCGGGGGAATTAGCCCCACATGGAAGGGGTTAAGAGGTGAGGAGTTCATGTAGTCATGTTACAAGACTGATTACAGCACTGCTGGAGGGGCAGGTCCATACCACAACGTACTCAACGTTTGCATGGGGGGCATTCATATGGATGAAGGCGGGTGTCCCCTTTGAGGCAAGGACGGTCAAAATAAACAAAGAGGGAAGGTATGTCAAAAACAAATCAAATCAAATCATAGGGAAGCGAAGAAAATGAGGGACTGGATGTTGTACTGGGACATAAAAGATATACAGCACTCACAGCATGCCATAGAAAGGGACTACTCATATTACTCCTGCGCAGATAAGGTGCATGCAAGACTGGACCGATTCGTCTGCTCGAGGGGGCTGTAGCGAAACTTACCACATACTGAGTACCTTGGTCGTATGTTATCTGGCCACAGCCCACTCACACTATTATTCCAACCAGTAGATGGCGTTCCCAAGATCCCAATATGGCGGCCCTCACAGATGTTGCCTTTCGGGATACACTACAAGGATCATAGAGCAAGAAACTTTAACACAAATCCCTGGGCTGGTTCAAACAGCCTGGTAGAATATGAAGTCTTTAGGGCAGTGGTGCGGGAACCCTGTAGGGGTCAGACAGTGGGGATACACCGTGAGTTAGACCTCAAACTCACATGCCTTGATGACACATTCCATAGGTTGGACAATGCTTTGGGTCTGGACCCAGATGCTCTCTCTTGTTTGCTGGCGAAAAGGGAGAAATACCAATGTGTCCCGGAGCATCTTAGATACCATAGCTATATGGAAAACATTACTTGTGCTCATGAACAAGAGAAGAGGCTGGGGAGACTCCTGACCTGTCTAATATGCCCAGAGGGCAGAGGCACCTCATCACCTGAGTGTTGTCTCCAGGCTCGAATGAGCTCTTATTTCCCACAGAAATAAACTCAGCATTCCAGGACTACTACATCTCCCTCTATAGACCACCGGAGGCAGGCCTACCAGGGGTACCCAACACCCTCCTGTACCGAGTTGAGCTCTGGAGTCTCCCATCAGAGTCAGTGGAGGAGCTGAGGCATCCAATTACTGTTACTGGGGTGACTGCTAAACTTATCCAGGGAGGCCCTGGTTGTGCCTCCGCCCTAAACCAGCACCCCAGAAGCCAGAACATCAGATTTCAGACCCCTCTCCATGCTTCACAAATACTTCAAGATTTTAAGCAAGGTGCTGTCCTCCCAGCTGCAGTCATACATGCGAGAACTGATACATGCTGACCAGAATGGGTTCATCCCTGCCCGCAACACCTTCATCAACCACCGAAGTCTGTACAACATCATCTATAGCCGCGATTGGACAGACTGCCCCATGCCATAATCATGTCAGTGGACCTGGAGAAGACATATGACACCATTCAGTGGGACTTCCTTGAGGTGGTCATGCTCTGCAAGGACGTGGGCAAGTGATGAGCCAGCTGGGTGCGGCAATTGTACATGAAGCCCACGGCAAGGGTGAAAATGGGATGAACCATCTTAAACTCGTATGATATCTTTTGAGGCACGAGGCAGGGACGCCCGATGTCTGCAGTCCTTTTTGCCATAGGTATTGAACCGCTGGCAGAGCACTTCCAAATGGCATGCAGGGATAATGGATTCACAGTGGAGGAGGAGAACATGTCTTCTCCCTCTACACAGATTGTAATTGTAATTGTAATTGTAATTGTAAAGGCTCTTCTATAGCGCATGGCTACTCGGAAGCATCCCAGTGCTTAGGACTAACCAGAGGGGAATAGGTTTCAGAAGGTGCAGAAGCCTAACTCGTCTAGATCTTGGGGAACAGTACAGTTTTTAACTTTTTTCGAAATGCGAGCAAGTTAGGTTCTTGACGGAGATGTGGGGGAAGAGCATTCCATAACTTAGCCGCATTTTGCGAAAAAAGACGGCCCCCTGTGCGGGCTCTATTGATCCTGGGAATTATTAAAAGGTTTTGCTGGTTTGAGCGAAGGTTCCTGGGTGGTTTATATAGTCTGATCATGTCATTTAGGATGGGGGGGGGCCTTCCCATAAAGAGTTTTGTGGCCCAGACAAAGGGTTTTAAAGTGAACCCGCTCCCTTATTGGAAGCCAATGCAAGGTACTCAGCGAGGGTGCAGCTGATGTACGGTGGCTGGTCCCCTTAAGTAGCCTCGCTGCGGAGTTCTGGGCAACCTGAAGTTGCCGGGTAACCGAAGCGGGGGCTCCAAGGTAGAGCGCATTTCCATAGTCCAGCCTAGATAGAATAAGGGACTGGACTATGGTTTTCTTGGCTACTTCGGGTAGCTGAGGGAAGATTTTACGAATTGTCTTCAGCAAGCCAAAGCAAGTAGCCACTGTCTTTCTTGCCAGGATTTTAAATGACAACTCCGTATCCCGCCAGAAACCGAGGCTTTTTATCTCGGTCTTTGGAATGGGCCCAGGCCCCATGCAGGAAGGCCACAGTGTGGAGTATGGGGCTTTTTTTCCTAGTAACATCAGCTCAGTTTTCCCCCCATTCAAGTTCAGATGGGACGAGTCCATCCATTTTGCATCTGCCTCCAGGCAGCTGCAAAGGTTGGTCGGAAGGGGCTCCACCTGATTTAAGGAGACAACTAGCTGAGTGTCATCAGCGTAGCTTACTAACTGGATTCCAAAGGGGGTCACTACCTCTGCCAGGGGCGCCATGTACACATTAAACAGTGCGGGGCTAAGGGAGGAGCCCTGTGGCACCCCACACTGTAATGGCACTGGAAGGGAGCAGCTGTTCTCTGAGAAAACCTTGAAAACTCTGTCGCTAAGAAAATACTCGAGCCACATAAGGGCCTTGCCCGTGACCCCAATCCTTTCAAGGCGAGATAGAAGGACACAGTGGTTAACCATGTCGAAGGCGGCGCTGAGGTCGAGGAGGATAATGGCCGCGCTGCCACCCGCGTCCAAAATCCTCCTGGAATCCTCAACCACCCTCAACAGTGCTGTCTCGGTTCCCTGTCCTCTCCGGAATCCTGTTTGAGATGATCTGCTGATCTACCTGCTGAATCGGGATAAGAACATAGACTACACTTTGCGGCTCCTCAAGGATTAAAGAACTTTTTTGGCCCTCTGGGTTAAAAGAACCAAGATGTTTGTCTTCTGGGGAACTGGACTGTCCCCCGGCCTGCTGGCTGTCCATCCGACATCCTCTGTATGCAACATACCTTTATATATCTAGGTATACACTTTATCACAAAGCCAACGATTTGCAGGAGAGTAATCTGGGTAAGGACTTGCGCTCCCTTAAATCCTTGCACTCTCCAATGTGGTCATGCTACTAAGGTTTCTCTTCTATTTTGCGAGCCTGATGGTGAGGGTTCCAGTACTGTGATTTTATCAGCTGGATTTACTCCTGCAGAACTTGATCTGGGATGGAGGCCATCAGAGGGTCTCACTTGCCACCCTTCGATGCCCACCCTTGGAGGGGGGACTCAGTGTTCCTGATTTTGAACGGTGCCACATGGTAGCACAACTTCAGTGGATCACAAGGTGGCTTGATGGGACGGGACTACAGGAGCTGGGCACATTGCTGGTGAAATTGCTCCAGCCTGCACTGGGAATACTGCGGCCGATACTCCTCTTAGCAACGGTCCCGAGCTGTTGGCACCCCTCTGTTGAGAGAGCGGGCGGTGCACTGCTTCATACCCTAGAGCTACCGCTGGTAGGGTTGCCACATGGGACCCACTCACGTACTTAAGGGCAGGGCAGATGAGCTCCTGAACAGAGGCACAGATAGTAACAGTAAGTGATTGCTATCAACTGGACACCCTCATCCCACTGCCAGATCTGATAGATTAAACAGCCTTACCAGCAGGCCAATTCCTCACATACGAGGCACTTTTGGGCATATTCCACAAACTCTGGCATTAGGGAGACCCAGAACCCATGACCCACTTAGTTCTGCAGCTGCTACTGACCATGGGGGTAGGTAGGCACCTGCTTATGTGGTTGTAAAAGGCACTCAATAAGATGGTTGGGAAACCTCTGAAAGTACTTACGGGGCACTGGACCACCAAATTAGGGGCCAGATGTAGGTAAGTATATTTTACCGATTCATAAATACCGAATTTTACCGATTCGGTATTTATGAATCGGTAAAATAGAAGGGGGGAGATGTAGATAGAATCGGTATTTGAATTACCGATTCTGTAAGAATCAGTATTTACCGAATCGGTAAATACTGATTCGGTAATGCCCATTGATTCCTATGGGCATTGAAGCCCATAGGAATCAATGGCTATTACCGAATCGGCATTTACCGATTCGGTAAATACCGAATGTTGAAAGGGTGCAGGGGGTGTCACTTTGGCACCCTCTAGCACCCCGATTTCAGGCATGTGGGACATGTGGCACACAGACATGCCCTAAGGGCATGTCTGTCTGTCACATGCCATAGGTGTGCATGCACACATGTGCATGCACACCTGGAATCGGTATTTTACCACCCAATTGGATTGGGTGGAAAAATACCGATTCGGTAAGGCCTGCACAGTTACCAAATCGGTAATAATACCGATTCGGATTGCCTGCACAATTACCAAATCGGTAATAATACTGATTCGGTATTTTACCGATTCGGTAAATTTACCGAATCGGTAAAATGGGTTACCTACATCTAGAATAGCCATTTACCGATTGGTAAATGTCGACCTACATCTGGCCCTTGGTCCCAATATACTGGGCACTGAATGGTGGCAACTGTTGGAGTACCCACAGAAGGTGTCCCTTAAGACCCGCCTTAAAAACATCCAGTACAAATAAATCACACAGGTCATATTTGAGCCACTCAGGATCTGGATGATCTACTGGTGTGAATCGAGCATGTGTCCCTGCTGTGCAATGCTAGACATGGACTTCAAGCATGTGATGTGGGGGGTTGATCCAACTGCAGGTTTACTGGGGGACGGTCATCTCAAAGCTTAATGCAACCATGAGACGCACACTAGAGAATACAATAGAGGTATGCCTTAGACAAAAGCCGAAAGAGTCAGGAGTAGATTACTTGAGCTGGCCCTAATATTGGTGAAGAGGAGAATAGCTATGGCTTGGAAGTCTGCGGTGGGGCCTAAAGTGGAGACCTGTACTAGGGATATGACATTATGGCCCGAGCTGAGGAGAGGGCACTGCAGAAGCAGAAGGCCTGTGAGGTCCACAGACGTCCCATAGCAGACCTGTGTCCAGAGGTAGTGGATGAATGGGAGCTCCCCTCAATTGTCGAGTCTCAGACTGAGGGACATCGAGTGGAGGGCAGAGTATGGACCTGGCTCTAACTGACTGAGTGAGACACAGCACTGGAGCGATATGGTGGTTGGGGTGACTGGTCCAAGGCTGTTGGAGAAGGGGATGCAGGAGGGGTGCCCCCGACCAACTTAATGATGGACGGGGTGCCGGGGATCGATGGGCATGGAGGGATTTGGTAGACCCAGGTGGACCCTTTCCCCCCAGCTTCTCCTCCTCCCCCTCATGTTCGTGGCATGGATCTATTGCACCCCAGTCTCACTAATCATAGAAGAGGAATGTATCTCCCCTCAGATGGCAGTTAGAGGGTTTTAGTTTCGTTTAAGGTACTATTATGAGGTGCTTTCAGTGAGTCCCAAACATATGGAGGGGAAAAGCAACCCCTCAGTGGAATTAAATGCTTGGGGATTGTCCCAGCCTAGATATTGGGAGGGTTGAGTAAGCTATGACATGCACAGCCCACACACCAACTGGCCACATAGGATCAACAGGTAGACATAGGGCTCACCCGTTAAGGCTGTAATCAACACATTTGAGTTCTGGGTGCAGAGGAAGAATGGATAAGTCAAAACTCAAATGGAAGGGGGTTAAACCACTAAAGTATTTCATTGTAGAATGATGTTTGTTACGATTACTTGCCAAATGGCAATAAAACTAAGCACAAAAAAAGTATATGGTCCCCTCATATTCCACCAAGTGCATAAAAAGCAACTTGTGGTAAGAAATGTGGCCAGAAACCAGCAGTCTAATACAAAATAAATAAATGTAGCATGTGCTAGAAAATCATGTCAACCAAGTTCTTAAAATGCAACCTCAAGAGTGAAGCTCTAAACCCGAAACAATCATGTCCTTTGTTTCATGAAAATAAACGTGCATGTGGGGACATGCTGGACGACAATATGACATGAATATGAACTTAATTATGCCATCTGTTCTTGGCTCAAACCATTAAAGTTTGGATCAAAGGAGACTCATTGTATAAAAAAACTCAACACTTTACAACCTAAAGGGTTAAATGATAAATTGGATATGTTTTGTTTTTGGTGACATCATAATACTGTTATTTGACTGCTGTTTTCCTTCTCATTTTTTTTATATGAAGACTACGATGCATTTTGTTTTGCCACCAGACAATAGCAATTTCATATTAAGGGTTACATTAAGACAAGCAGGCTGTTTGTCCTTGTTTATTACATTCCGTGTTCTGTCCTTGGTCATTTATTATCTTTTCATCATGATGTCTTTATACATTAATAACACATTATTGTGAGTTATTTTTCAACACAGTGTTTTTTTTAATGATCAGTTTTTCACATGCATAATTTTCTTTTCCTATAAAATCACAAAACTGTAATGTTGCACTTGTTAACCTTAATGTTGATATGGGTTCACATTTAGTTTATATCGAGTTTGACACCGTTACATAAACACATCCTAGTTTTGAGGATCACGTTCATTTCTTTTTTTTGTCCTCATACATGCCATCAGACAAGAGCGCTCAAGTTGGAATACCTCTACCTCCCTCCTCAAGGCCATTATTGAGAGCCGCCCAGGTGGAAAAAGGCCCAAGGAGGTAACAGAGCCTTACTAGAGACACAGCTGTATCCTTGTCCCACTCCCGTTATCGATTCTCAAAAGGCCACCTGATGTTAGGGAGGACCGAACCGACAAGCCTTGGCATAATCATTGGACATATCTTACTGATTTTACTTCTCTCTCCAGATTTCCAATGCTGACCAGATCCTATTAGCACTAGAATTATCACAGGCCATGTCCGAATGACTTATCATAAAGATGTTTTTTAAATATTCCGCACAGATAGGTGGTGTCTCAAGCTTCCAAACTCTACAGATTTCCCTCCTGGCGATAATCACCACGTATTGCACAAACTTTGAGGCTGGAACGTTCAAACCATAATTGTCTAACAGACCAAAAAAAAATTAGCCTAGCACTTTCTTCAATCTGCAGGCCCAGTACTTCCTCTAAACAAGCATTTGCAATGCAATAGGTCTCACATTATGAAAGTCTGAGCTATTGGTATTGTAAATGACCAATTTTTTATTTGTGTTGGTTTTGAAAATAGTGAAATTACTAGATTTGTCATTTACAATGCCAATAGTTTTAACTTTCGCAAATGTGACTCCTATAGCATTTGTAATGCAATATGTGTTGTATTTACGTGACTTAGATGTATTGATAATACAAATAACAATGGCTTTAAACATTTTTTAATAATGAATACTTACATAAAAGCTATTGTAATTTATAATGGCAATAGATTAAACTTTTGAAAATAAGTTTTGTGAAGATTATGTTCAGTGTATTTAATTGTGAAGAAAATCCAAGAACAGAAGTGAAATATTAACATCTTTTTGTGACATTTGTAATAAAGCTTGAAACATTGAGAGAACATATTTGAACCAGTTGTTGTTGAACGGTTGCACAGATTGATGCTTTGGAGGTGCTGAGTGATGTTGTGGTGGCGACAAGTGATGCTGTGGTGTCCCTGAGTGATGCTGTGGTGATGCGATAGATAGATAGATAGATAGATAGATAGATAGATAGATAGATAGATAGATAGATAGATAGATAGATAGATAGATAGATAGATAGAGTGATGGTATTAGATAGAGTGGGTGCGATAGAGTGAGGGCGATAGATATAGTGAGGGCAATAGATAGATAGAGTGAGGGCAATAGATAGATAGAGTGAGGGCAATAGATCGATAGAGTGAGGCCGATAGATAGAGTGAGGATGATAGATAGATAGATAGATAGATAGATAGATAGATAGATAGATAGATAGATAGATAGATAGATAGATAGATAGAGTGAGCGATAGATAGAGTGAGGGTTACAGATAGATAGAGCAAGGGCAATAGATAGAGTGAGGGCGACAGATAGATAGAGTGAGGGTGACAGATAGATAGAGTGAGGGCGATAGATAGATAGAGTGAGGGTGATAGATAGATAAAGTGAGGTGGCCTCATGGTGGACGTGGTGGTGGCCGTGGTGGTGGTAGAGGACATGGTGGTGGACGTGGTGGACTTGGTGGTGGTGGACATGGTGGTGGTGGACGTGGTAGTGGTGGATGTGGTAGTGGTGGACCTGGTGGTGGTGGACGTGGTGGTGGTGGACGTGGTGGTGGTAGACATAGTGGTGATGGATGTGGTGGACGTGGTGGTGGTGGAAGTGGTGGTGGTGGACGTGATGGTGGTGGACGTGGTAGTGGTGGACGTAGTGGTGGACGTCGTGGTGGTGGATGTGATGGTGGTGGATGTAATGTTGGATGTGGTGGTGGATGTGGTGGTGGTAGTGGATGTGGTGGTGGTGGAGGTAGATGTGGTGATGGTGGATGTGGTTGTTGTTGGTGGTGGTGGACGTGGTGGTGTGGAGGTGGGTGTGGTGGTGGACGTGGTGGCGGTGGACGTAGTGGTGGTGAATGTGGTGGATGTGGTGGTGGAGGTGGTGGTGGCGGTGGCGGTGGTTGTGGAGGTGATGATTGTGGACGTGGTGGTGGTGGACGTGGTGGTGGTGGACGTGATGGACATGGTGGTGGTGGCTGTGGTGGTGGTGGACGTAGTGGTGGACATGGTGGTGGTGGACATGGTGGTGGTGGACATGGTGGTGGTGGACGTGGTGGTGGTGAATGTGGTGGTGGTAGATGTGGTGCTGGATGTGGTGGTGGATGTGGTGGTGGTGGATGTGGTGGTGGTGGGTGTGGTGTTGGATGTGGTGGTGGTGGTAGTTGTGGTGGACATGGTGGTGGTGGTGGATGTGGTGGTGGTGGATGTGGTGGTGGTGGACATGGTGGTGGTGGACGTAGTGGTGGTTGATGTGGTGGTGCTGGAGGTGGTGGACGTGGTGTTGGTGGTGGGTGTGGGGGTGGATGTGGTGGTGTTGGTGGTGGACGTGGTGGTGGTGGACGCGGTGGTGGTGGGTGGGGTGGTGATGGTGGGTGTGGTGGTGTTGGGTGTGGTGGTGGTAGAGGTGGGTGTGGTGGTGGTTGGCGTGGTGGTGGACATGGTGGTGATGGACGTAGTGGTGGTGGATGTAGTGGTGGTGGATGTAGTGGTGGTGGATGTGGTGGTGGTGGTAGTTGTGGTGGACATGGTGGTGGAGGTGGGTGATGTGGTGGTGGTGGACATGGTGGTGGTGGACGTAGTGGTGGTGGACATGGTGGTGGTGGATGTAGTGGTGGTGGATGTGGTGGTGGTGGAGGTGGTGGTGGTGGAGGTGGTGATTGTGGACGTGGTCGTGGTGGTGGTGGACATGGTGGTGGTGGAGGTGGTGGTGGGTGTGGTGGTGGATGTGGTGGTGTTGGTGGTGGACATGGTGTTGGTGGTGGACATGGTGTTGGTGGTGGATGCTGTGGTGGTGGATGTGGTGGTGGGCGTGGTGGTGGTGGTGGTGGATGTGGTGGTGGTGGACGTGGTGGTGGTGGATGTAGTGGTGGATGTGGTGGTGGTGGTGGTGGATGTGGTGCATGTGGTGGTGGTGGATGTAGTGGTGGACTTGCTGGTGCACGTGGTGGTGGTAGTGGATGTGGTGGTGGTGGAGGTAGGCGTGGTCGTGGTGGTGGATGTGGTAGTGGCCTTGTGGTGGATGTGGTGGTGGACGTGGTGGTGGTGGTGGACATGGTGGTGGTGGACATGGTGGTGGTGGACATTGTGGTGGATGTGGTGGTTGTGGACATGGTGGTGATGGACGTGGTGGTGGTGGACATGGTGGTGGTGGACGTGGTGGACATGGTGATGGTGGATGTGGGTGTGGTGGTGGACGTGGTGGTGGTGGAGGTGGGTGTGGTGGTGGAGGTGGTGGTGGTGGACATGCTGGTGATGGACGCAGTGGTGGTGGACATGGTGGTGGTGGACGTAGTGGTGGTGGTGGTGGACGTGGTGGTGGATTTGGTGGTGGTGGTGGTAGTGATGGTGGACATGGTGGTGGTGGTGGGTGGTGGAAGTGATGGTGGTGGAGGTGGGTGTGGTGGTGGTGGAAGTGGTGGTGGTGGAAGTGGTGGTGGCGGTGGTGGACATGGTGGTGGTGGGGGGATGGGTCACAAACTTAAACAAGTATTGGATGTGCACAAGTGATGAGAATGATATTGACTTGACACCTTTATCAAATAAAATTAATGCCCCACTCTAGACAAAGAAAACAAAATAATCGAGACAAGATCCCCCGAAAGCCACTAGCCAGTGGGGAATCACCTACAGTCTTTAGGCCGGATTTCCAACACCTTTTCAGTGTTCGGACCTGGCTCACACATGGAGAAAGTGTGAAACTGAGCGCAAAACTGGCAGGTGACTAACGCTAGCAGAAAGGCATTCAAGCCTGCAATAGATTCACACTAGCAGAAATACAAGTCAAGAATGCCAAGGATTCCTCGTTTGTAACTGTCTACTGTGGGTGCCAGGCTCGTTAACAGTGCGTGCAACCAAAACACCCACCATCTTCTTACACTGTGCGGGTTTGCAAACAGTTTACTGGCCTTGCCTACATTTTCTACACTTGTGATTCTAGAATGACACAGACATAACTGCTGTACAGAAAGGTAGGACACTGCAGTGCACATATATACAGTGATCCTGACCCTAGGCTTGTGAATTCTGCACACTGCAAGAAAACTCCACTAATATACATTTAGTAAGATCAGGCACATACCGAGAAAATGGGTCACTTTTTCATTTTCCATATCTATCTATGCCCAAAAAGGTCCCCCCCCACCTTCCCTCAGTTTGCAGTCTTAAATCTACAAATGCGGATCATATGTCAGCTAGTCTCGTGCAGATTTATGTGTTAAGAAACTCTGTAAACTAGTGCTGGGCCACTTGAGTTATACGGAAGGAAGGGACCAGGTTGTGCAGCAGAGTTGAATAAATTATGCGGCAAGAAAATGCGTGGATAATACCGCATAATTTGTGATAATGTCACTTAATTATTTAGTTGTTTGTACACATGTTAACAATATCTGGGAAGATGTTTCACCTCATTCTTACCTGTTTACCTACATTTTCTAGTAATAACCAACTGAAAGGTGACCAGTCACCCTTTGAAACAAGGCAGCGCTGGGAGGGGGGCTGGGCACAAAGGAAGGAGAAATGTGAGTCACGGCAGCCGTGAAGTGTGAAGCAGATCCCTTTGAAGCTCTTGGAGGCAGGAGCAAATGGTAAGGGGAGGAGAAATGCTGCTGGTAGGCTCGGGCAAGACAGTAAACAGCAGGGATGTAATTAGGGGGGAGGAGAAGTCGCGCTGGGGTGAATGCCTGAGGCCAAATCCAGATCGTAAAAGTCAGCTTTGTGGATGGACGGCATTAGGTCTCTCTACGAGACCTAAAAACCACATACCTCCATCCAGAAGAGGCTGATCTTTGGGCATTTCATAAAGATATGGAGGTCATCTGCAGCAGGAAACTTACATCTGGCGCAGTGGTGCATTGTTGCGGACATCTTAGATAATTTACCTGGGGTCCAATACACCCTATACATGGTGTATAAATGATTTCTCCTAAGATTAGCTGGTTTGACCGCAGCCTGTAACATAGAAAAAAAATCACACCAGAGTTTCCGCAAATCGTCTCCATTATCAATGATAGTATTACCCCAGCCTTTCACCAACTCTGAGTCCAACCCGGCCCCTGTTTCTTTAAATGCCCCGTACCAGAAGGACACCTTGTGTTTCCATGCTCCAGTTCTAGCAATGGAGTCAATGGTTATACTGGAATCTTCATTGTCCCATAGTTGTGATGACCAACATGTGGATAACTGATAAAACTTAAATTTCGTCAGGGTCCCTCTAGTTAATCGGGACATTAGGTCCCAGCTCATAAGATGTGAATCCACCTGGAGATCTCCCCATAATCTAATACCTGCAGACCTAAGCGGTTGTGAAAATTGTTCCTTAAGACAATACGGGGTACCTGGGTTATCCCAGATTGGGACCTGAGGTGCAAAATATGATATTCATGGTGTTTTCCTAATATACCCCCAGTTTCTTATTGCAGTCAATAGGACCTTGAGTCTGACTTTTTTGTAGAATTTGGGCTCCCCAAATTTATAGAGAAAAATTTCCTGTCCCTGCGGAATGTCATGGAGGAATGTCCGGAACAGGAGGCCCAAGAACGAAGAATCGATAGTATTAGCTAACATTCTAAAATTCTTAAAATGGAAAGCGTGACAATAAGAAAGCAGGTCAGGTAAAGCTAATCCTCCCAGCTTCAATCCTCTCCTTAGCTTTTTCCATGCCACCCTCGGTGTCTTAGTGGCCCAGATGAATGACCCGATTTTGCCTTGAAGGATAGCGAGCTCTGTAACATTGAAGGAAAGTGGGATTGAATAAAACAAAAAAGTTAACTTCGGTAAAATTATCATTTTTATAAGGTTCACCCTCCCATATATATTTAATGGGAGATTCGCCCAGTGTACCAGTAAGGATACCACCTCCTTAGAAACCTTCTCCCAGCTGATCCTTCAGCTGCTGCGCTAGGTGAATTCCTAAATATCTCATCCGACCCTTCACCCCCGGTATTACGTCTGTACAGTTCCAGCTCATTATTTCAGTTTTCTCCCTGTTAATTTTATAGCCGGAGACCTTGACAAATTCTCCCGCTAACTTATATAATGTGGGTATAGCTGTAACATGATCGGATGTATACATTAAAAGGTCATCTGCATAAAGGGCAACCTTAAGGTCCAAATCTGCAATATTAAAGGGCAAGATTGAGGGTTCTTCTCTAAGGGAGCAAACAAAAGGTTCGATATATACATTAAACAATAGGGGGGACAGGGGACAACCCTGCCTAGTGCCTCTTGAAATATTGAACCATTCAGATAGGGTACCATTGACTAAAACGTTTGCACATGGGCTCGCATACAAATATTTAATGGCCTCAATAAAGTTCGATGGAAAGCCAAAAATACGCATGGTCTCCCAAAGATATTTCCAATTAACTTGATCAAAAGCCTTAGAGGCATCTATTGCAACAAGTGTCAATGGCTACCCCTTCTCAGTTGCGACATCAATGGCTCCTAAGGCTTGAAAAGTAAACTTGCTGAGCTGCCTTCCTGGTATAAACCCCTCTGGTCAGCATGTATGATAGTTTTAACAATTTTTGCCATTCTGGTAGCCAAGATGCCAGAGAAAATCTTAAGACCTGAATTGAGTAATGAAATTGGCCGATAACGCTCAATTTTTTGAGGGTCTTTGTCCGGCTTAAGAATCAGAGAAACTGTTGCCTCTGACCATGAGGGGGGAATGGCTTCATTCTCTAAGAATATTTTATTAAAGTCAGTTTTTAAAACCGGTACAACCCTATCCAATAGGCTCAAATATATCTCGACCGGGAGCCCATCTGGCCCGCTGCTTTGCCCTTGCTCATCTTTTTGAGCTGCTCCCTGATCTCCCCCTCACTACTAGTAGCTAGGTATGTCCTATTACTCTCAGACAAATGAAGAAGATCTCTCTTATTCAGCCATGTTTTTACTGCTTCAGGACTATGTTCTATTCCTTCCTTATAGAGACCGTGCATAAAAGATCTGGCCTCCCCCCTGATTTCATCCTCTTTCTGAAGCAGTAATCCCGACCCATTTTGGACCAAGTTCTTTATGTTGTTCCGGACTCGATCACCCTGGACTTCCAGGCGAGAAGAGAACCGCATTTTTCGCCATAAGCAAAGTGCTGGAGTTTACTTGCATCCCATCTGTCCTTTACAATTTTATCCATCCTAGCTTTAAAACCCGCTTGTAAAGAAACCAGCTCCCTCTCTAGCTGTGGCATAAGACTTCTGGACGTAAGAGCTGCCTGTTGCAGTTCCCTCTCCTTATCGTTAATTCTCCTAGAACTGTCCCCATCTGCTTCTTAAGCCAAACAGCTTTTAATAATCATCATGGAAATCAAGTGCCCCCTTGCATATGCCTTGAAGGTCTCCCAAACTATGTGATCACTAGACGTGGCAATACTAAACCAAAAGAACTCTTCTGTTTTCTCCTCGAGATCTATCCTCACCCTCTTTTCCAATAGTAGAGTCCTATCCAAAGTCCATCTCCTTTGGCACCCATCTGATTTAAGGTTGAATCTGATTTCTACTGCAGAGTGATCTGATATTGGAGCAGGAGTATATGCTATGGATTTGAGGTCTGATAGTAGGCTCTGATCAACTAAGAAATAGTTGATTCTTGAATATCGCCTATATTTTTTTATTATAAAAGAAATACTCTCTAGCTTTCCCTTTATCCTCTCTCCATATGTCTAATAGGCGAAACTCCTTGATCAACGTCTTAAGTGTGGAGAAGGTTCTAGATGGCACCTTATACTTCACTTTAGATGTACGATCCAAGTCCGGGTCAAGTATTAAACTGAAATCCCCACCCAATATCTGTGGACCAGATGTTTCTAACAGGTTAGCCTGAAGTTTTAAAAGAGGACCTGAATTATCCTCATTTGGTCCGTAGTACACAGCGCATACTACCATAATACCATTAATTCTCAAAAGGCCAATATTTGAGAAGCTGGCAGGATTATTTATCTGAGTGTCTTTTAAATTTCGAATGCCCTAACCTGGTAGATGAAGTGAGGAGCAAAACGGTTTATAAAAAATCATTTCATTCAACCGTTGCTCTGTTGTCAGACCTAATGGATAAAGATGATCTGAGAAGAAAAAAAACACTTCTGGTCTATAGCAAACTCTTTTGAGAAAATGTTTGTCCAACCTTATTTACTTTTTCATCTAAAACCCTTGATTAAAAAGAAATTTATGCTATTAAAATTTGGCATATATCCAACCAAAGATGGAACCCCTAAGTGGGAATATAAATGGTCATCAAATATTTGTAGGCTTTGCGGGCTGTATGAGGAAACTTTGTTGCACATTTTAACACTATGCCCAAAAATGTTGCAGGAACGGAAGACAATTTTAAAACCTATGTTTAAGGAAATGGGAGTCAGAACTTGTGGATCGGCATTAATATTTTGCTTAAGTGGTGTCAATGTTTATATTATACATCAATTTGTTCAATTCATTTTTAAAGTGGAAAAGAAACTATGTAAGGTTGACATCCAAAGTAAATGACAAATCCGTTACGGCTGCGAAACAATGATTTTACTGTTTTTAGGGAGTAGATGGGCTATTTTATTGCACTTTTAATTTATTTTGAAATGGTGTAATATTTGTATGTTGTTAGGCAACTTTTATAGCTATGCTTGGTTCATCAAGTCCACTTATTTTATGATTGTAAAGTCCTGAGTTTATGCATTTTATCCCCGAAAGGTGCTATGTATTATAGATTATTTTTAATTCAAATAATAACTTTTTGCTGCTAGCATAAGGCTGCGTCCCACTAACAAAATTGTAGCTGTCTGTCCAGACGTGTCGTCAGGCGAGGTGTGGTGAGGTGAGGTGGGCGGAGTTGGACGGTGACCGCGCAGCAAGGTAGCAGGTGAGGCGAGCCGTTGCGGTTTCCTCCTGGGGCATTGTCGGTATTGTCGGGACCGGGACTTGAAGGCAGTGGTGGTACACCGGTAAGCGAACAAGAAAAGTGCGGTAGGAAGCGAGGGTGAGGAGAGACGTGCGTCCGTCTCTACCGCCCGCACCGCTGCCGTTGTTGGTAGTGGGCGGCATACTTGGCTGGTCGGTCGGTCGGTCAAAACGGTAAGGCTGTATTCCCTTGTTCTGCCCTCCCCCCTCCCCCCTCCCTGAACCGCACATTGGCGCATGCCAAATTGTGCCCCCTGTTGGTTACGCCCTGTATCGGCCCTGCGTCTGCCGTGTCTGCCTTCAATGGCCACGTAGGTACCTCCCTCTTGCACCGGTCAGCGTCCGCTCTTGCGCTGCTTTCACCTGCCTGCTTAGCCAGTCGGCCGTGTGGTGCAGCCGTCTGCTCTTTCAAGCTCTGGGGCTGCTCCCCCTGCCTCCCTTCCCCGAGTTTGCAGAGTGACAGCCGGCCTCACTGTCCGGTTCGGGCGAGCGACTGGCTGATTGGCTAACTGGTTGAGTCGACTGAACCTCTGCTATCCGTGCGACCCCATCTGGCGGGGGTTAACACAGAGGTGAGGTCTTGACCCCCAGTCTAGTCCAGTCTGGTCCAGGTTCGAGTGGTGCGGTGCGTGCGGGCTGTCGCAGACAAGCGGATAGGGGTCGGGAAAAGTCAAAGTGCGCGGGGGTTCCACGGCTCAGACAACGACGAGGCATACAGCCACAAAAGAGCTAAAAGTGCATCTCAGTCAGCCATCAACTAACCGGCAGCCCTTTGAAGACAGGACATCCTTAAGCGCTCCGACAGTCCAGAACTCAAATCAACAGCACAACACCACTTAGCCACTCAGTGACGTCAGAATTGGCAGTATTCCTAGATTCATCAAAGCCATCAGAGCCATCAGAGCCATCAGAGCCATCAGAGCCATCTGAGCCATCAGACTAATCAGAGCTCTAAGGCACTGCAACTTCTCTCAGACTTTCAATAGCTTCGGCAGTGCCACCTCAGCCACTTTAGTCACCATAGTCACCCCAGCACAGCATCGGCCTCATTAAATTAACTAAAGCTATGAGATCTGGGAGAGTAAGAAAGACCACAGCGGCACCAAAACAGCGGAAATCAAAACAGCCAGCATCCAATGAAGAGCCCCATCTGGGTAACCACAAGCCCCCCTGGTCCTGTCAGGAAACAGCGATTGTGGCAAAATCCTCGCCAGACGGTTGCTGCAACCCCAGTCTTAAAGGCAAGAGTATGGAAATGCCAAATGCCTTAAAACCCTCGAACTTGTTAGACTACTTTAAAAAAAAATTCAACCACGACCAATGCTCTTTTAAAGTCCCAGCCCCAGGATTCAACCAACTTTGTAGCCTCGGACCAGCAGGCTGAAATAAGTACGCCCCCCCTACAACTGCTATCTCCACTACAGTGGCCAACGAAAACTAAAGAGTCAGCTCAACCCCCAGGAGTTTACATTTTTGGTTCAGCACTAAACGACTTGATCCCGGCCCGGCTGGGGGGTGCAAGCTTCAAACAAAATCTTTTTAGTTACCACTTAGAGCCGCTACTTGGTCAGCAACTCTCACCCATTGTAAAGGACAGGCAAGGAGTATGCCCACTGCAACCCTCTCCGGTGAGCCTACAGCATAATCCAAGTTCTTTTACAGATCATATTCAGAAACCGGATACACTAATAACATCCCCCCGACAAGATGTTGTCGCACCAAAGGAAACCACAATGGTTCCCCATTGTCAACTAACTCTTGCACAAATCCATGCGCAAAACACACAGGCGCACAATATCATTCCTCAACCGTCCCACTTACTTCAAACTAAAAGGACACCTAAGGAGCTCCTGGACGCGCCAAGCCCCCAACATATTGCATTTTCACCACCAGCGGCAATAACGACATCACCACAAAAATCGCCCAAAAAACCTGACCCAAATGACCAGCTTTTAGCTGATCTGTCATTCGCTTCTTTAAAGACAATCAAAATCCCGCTAATCATACATCAAACCTAAAACCCAACCAAGAAGAACCTACAGTATCTAGGGTTTGGCCTCAACTTCTTCATACCTTTCAACAAACAGTCAGAGCATTAAACTACCATTCGGACAAACTGGATGTGCAGGTCGATCATTTGAACAACCTAGCGCTGTTCACGGCAGGGATCGATAATAAACTTGATAAACTGAACAACTTAAATCTAGGAGTGCAAGCCTCGAAAAAGCTCATACAGTCGGTCTGTTGCTGCTCCCCAATTATTGATTCAATTTCTTTGCTAAAAGACTTCCTAACTAGTGTAATAAAAGAGGTCAAACAGCTGAAGGAAGGCAACTCACCCATATCCCCCTGTCCGCAATTGCAAAAAATGCAAGACACGACCCAAGATCGAGCTAATCCGTGGACTATCGCAAACAAAGGTATTAAGTCAAGCTGGGGAACAGTTCTCTGTCTAAACCAGCCGAGTGAGCAGTTAAAATCTGGCCAACCTCAACCAGCACCAACGGGTCTTGACTCGACTAAAGCGTTGACTGAAAACGCCGGGGCCCCAAGTGGGCGCACAATCTGTACGGACTACCAAGTGACAGGGCCAATGGACAGTTTAGTGACCTCGGCCTCCACTAAATTGGAAGGGCTACCAGCTCCTCTACCACCCTGTAGTAAGAGAGAGTGCAAACCCCTGCGCAAACAGAAAAATAAAATAAGGGCAAAAACAACTGTTGTCCACCCGGAATTCTTTCCCCTCTTTGAAATGGCGGCTAACAAAGACGCTCTAACTGAGACAATTACACCATCACCCCTAGTAAATTCTAGTGTCAACAATCCAAACGGGGTCCCACTTGCATCCACTATCCAACTAACCGCGGGGAGTTTCCATGATCCAACCGAACGTGCGGCGCAAACAGCAACAGATGAGCCCAGCACTGTCACAGAAAAGCCAAGGATGAAAACCGACGAACTAAGCTTACCTGGGTCCACAGTGACCCAAGTAAAACCTAAATCAGTGTTAGCCTCAATTTTGTCTTGGGCGGACTCCACAAAAATTAACCTCACAAAAACAATTCATAATCAAAAAACAATTCTCCCCGAAAATAGTCAGCCTTTGTGGAAGGCCCCCCATTGCCCGAGGCAACAGGAGCAGGAACAAGACGCAGGCCTGTTACCTAATAAATTCAATAAGACGGCCCCAAGTGCAAAAAACTGCGAGAACAAAACCGATCCACCATATTTTCACATACTGCTGGCACCGGAATATAAATCAAAGGGCCGGGAAGACATCCTCAACAGGTCGAATATAATAAAACTAGTGGATGGCATCCCGGGGCTCGCAGGTCTGACATCGGACGACATTGAATCCATCGAATTCCTCTCTCCAAGAGGCACCCAACCATCTGAGGTAACCCTGGTGTCTCTTAAGTCAGCCAGCTGGGCAGGAGCATTTTTGGACCATAAGGCCACTTTGCGAGATTGGGGTATCCAAGTGTTCCCATATTCCACTCAAGGCTACCCCACTGCCTTACTAAATCAGCCAACCCCACCTCAAAAAACTGGAATACCTAGACCGGAGGAACACCCCAGACCGTATTTGATTTGAAAAAATGCGTCAGGACAAGAAGAACAGTATAAAACCCCTCCAACAGTGGTCTCCTATGTCGAAACAAGCCAAGGATGGGAGTTGCTCCCAGCCATCCTGTCAACCAAAAGCTTAGAATGACCGTTCGAAGTAGAGTGCAGGGGCCCCAAGCACAACATCCTGGCAAAGTCAATCCCCCTAGTGGCCTCATCAGCAACTGTGCTTAACCCACAAGTAGATTCCATCTTTTTAATGTGTTCCTGGAACATAAGTGGACTCCATCAGAAAATCATGAACCCTGAAACTCTCCTTTCTATGCGAGCACGCAGTAATAGCCATGCAGGAAACCTGGGCCTTACAAGGATGTCCCATTATAGGCTTCACTGAATTATGAAAACCAGCACTCAGGGACAGCCGCTACGGTCACTCTAAAGGGGGCCTGTCAATATACATATCAAACAACTTAAAAGGCCCAATTTCACGATTATCCATTGATGAAGACTGGCTACTCGGGATCAAAATCAGCTCATGGCGGAATCAGTGCTCACTTTTCCTTCTAAACGTGTAAATTAACCCAAGTACGCGCACAAAAAAAGATCATCTGGCTCGTCTAACGGAAATTATGAGCGACATAGCCGTGGAACACCCCAACTCAGATTGTATTGTCACGGGAGATTTTAACACCAACTTATTTCAAGATAAACTAGCTGACACTGAAGGGCCTTTTTTATTTTCGATCATAGAGGCAGTGACACAAACTAAACCGCCCAATCAAGCTTATTGCGGACTGGGCGAACTCTGTGTGACGCGATTTTACAGTGCAGGTTACCTGGTAATCAACGGCAGGTCGGCGGATGACACCCCTCCAAACTGGTCTTGGACAAATGGCAGCAAGCAATCTTACTTGGACTACACCATCTGCAACTCAGCCCTGCTTCACTGTCTGGACAGTTTTCGTATCCATCCTCGAATCGAACGTGATCATAGGCCCCAGGTCATATCCTTCATCACGAAACCAGTGAATCATAAACCTGCTCCTTCAACCTGTCGGGGAATATACACAGAGAACCTAAAGTGCCTCAAGTGGAGTGAAGACATCAGCCCGAACATCCTACAAGAAAGCATGGACACCATAAGAGTCGGAATCGACCAAGATGCCTCACCGATTGCGGCATGGTCGATGCTCTGCTCTCACATGACCCACCTTTTTCCAGCAAAACAGCAGGCCCAAAGGCCAATCCAGCATCGCAAGTTCACACTGTCAATACAGGCAAAGTTACTCAAGAAAGCCAGAAACAACGCTTTGCGGCAACTTGCAAAATGTCCGGGGAACAGCGAATGCTTAAACCATTACCAAGCTGCCCAAAAGTCTTTCAGGCTGGCGATGATTAAAGATAAACAGTCGCACGAAAATCAATTCTGGTGCAAATTGGTGTGGGAGAGTAAGAATAAAAACTCAAGAACATTTTAGGCCTTAATTAACCACACAAACCCGAGCACATCGAGCTTTGGATCAATCAATCAATCAATCATGACATTTATATAGCACGCTACTCACCCGGAAGGGTCTTAATGCGCTGGGGGAGAGGGGTACTTTACTGCTCGAAAAGCCAGGTTTTGAGTTTCTTCCTGAAGGAGAGATGGTCCTGGGTCCAGCAAATATCCAAGAATCGGACTGGGCAACATTCCTCACTGACCACTTCAGGTCTTCAGAACACCCAGGACCAACAGGATACATCCCCCCAAGAGAGACTGAGAGCCTATACTCTGTCAACGAGGACCCTGAGGTGACTCAAGAAAGGGTTGCTACAGCAGTGACAAAAGCAAGATCAGATGGAGCACCGGGCCCAAACGGCCTGCCACAGAGTCTGTTTAAATCTGACACAGCCTTCTGGTCAGGAGCCCTAACAAACCTTTTTAATTATGCTTTGAAAACTGCTACAATCCCTGATTCATGACGGGGAGCCATAATCCACCCAATCTATAAATCAGGATCCCGCGCCTCGCCGAACAACTACAGACTCATTGCCCTTCTAGACATTGAGGCTAAGCATTACGCAGGCCTCCTCTTGGGGGACCTGAGGCTATGGGCAAAGGAATACAACTTGATACCGATGAACCAGACAGGGTTTGTTGCTAACTCAGGGACCATGACCAATCTATTAGCAGTGCCAACCATTGTCGACAAATCACTTTCAACATCTAGGTCAGTGCTTTGCTGCTTTGTCGATTTCAAAGCAGCATTTGACAGGGTTCCTAGGGCGGCTCTATGGGAGAACTAAGGAATTGGGGGATCCCTGATAAACTACTGGTGGCAATCATTCAATTTCACTCCCGTACCTGGGTTCGGGTGAAGTTGGGGTCCGGCACACATCTCTCGTGGAAAATTATGCCAACTAGAGGTGTGAAGCAGGGATGTGTGCTGGCCCCACTTCTCTTCAACCTGTTTATATCAGATCTGTCAAGTACTCTGGACGATACAAACAGTCATCCCCCAAAGATGGGAGGCACGGCTTTAAGTAACCTTCTGTACGCCGATGACCTGGTTCTCTTTAGCCTCACCAGGGTCGGGCTGCAAATGCTCCTCGACAAACTGCTTAGTTATACAACCACGAACCAACTAGAGGTCAACCTTAAGAAAACGCAAGTTGTCCTCTTTGGTAAAAAACGACACGCCGGTGGTGGGTGGTCATTTAACAATACAAGTCTCGAAATAGGCCAGTCGTACAAATACCTATGTGTCAATCTGGACTCCAGATGTAATCTTACAAAACAGCGCAATGAGATCGCGGTTAAAGCTATGACCCTTGCGGTGTCACTAGGTAAGCTCTCCAAAATTCTCTCAGGCCCAACACTAGCGCCTCTTTTGGAAGTCATGAGAGCGAAAATTGGCCCCACCCTATCATACGGCATAGAGATATTCAGGGGCAAATTGAATATTGCTTTAAACCAACATACGACCAGAATATATAAAAGAGTTCTCCAGCTGCCAAATTCTGCATCTGCAGCACAGATAAGATTAGAGATGGGGTTACTAAACTATGAGGCTTCCAACGTCGGCACTTACCTAAACCTCTGTCATAAACTGAGACAAGCGGACCCAGGCAAATTTGAATCTTTAGTCTGGCTAGAAATCTCCCAGAAAAACCCAAGTGGAACGTTTGGTCGCCTTTTTAAGGACGCCATTCATCAAATGTCAGCGAGTGACCTATGGGTCCTTGACCTCAGTCAGACAGCATTTAAAATGGCCATTAAAAAATGTGTGAGAATGAGATAACTCATCACAGATAAAGCACTTTTTGCGAAACGTAGCCACGCTTGGGCTCTCATAAATTCGTATAGACGGCTAGCCCCCGCCACTTACCTGTCTTGTACATACTCACTGTACCTAAAACGTAGCCTTATAGCTATTAGAATGGGTGACTGGCGATTTTTGCAAGATCTGCCTTCCTGGCGTCGCACGATGGAAGACCCAATTTGTAGAGGGTGTGGTAAAACGGCTGGAAACTTTGTTGCATGTGGTCTGCCTCTGCCCACTCTTTAATTCCCAACACAGGTGCAAACTAAAAGCTGAATGGAATAGGCTGGGCGTCCGGACCTGTAGGCAAGCCATCATTTTGGCTTTAAACCCTGAAAATACAGCCCTAAATATAAGATTAGCAAATTTAATTCAGCAAGCATACCGTAATTTTAAGCAAAAGAGGTCCCTTTAAGCTTCCCCCTTATCCTTTTTAACCATTTAACACATTTTATAATATACCCCAACTTCTAAG
Source organism: Lissotriton vulgaris (assembly GCF_964263255.1). Classification (NCBI taxonomy): domain Eukaryota; kingdom Metazoa; phylum Chordata; class Amphibia; order Caudata; family Salamandridae; genus Lissotriton; species Lissotriton vulgaris. The sequence goes on from NC_141694.1 coordinate 1,618,678,972, forward strand.
GAGGACAAAACAAAAGAGCATGAGCAGTACCCCTAAGAATATTGGGTTGTTTTTATATGCATGATACCACAGACTGCGAAAGTAACATAAAAGGGGTGAAGAGTTTTGTATATTACGTGTTAACCTACCTTCCCTTTGGTTCATTACATATTTGTGTTTTTATATCTTATTTTAAAATGTTATGGATCAAGGAGGCTCAAGATGTGGATGATCTTTATTTTATTACGATTGTCAATAACCAATCGTTTTTCTGCATTTATTTTAATATTTGGTACATAATGTGAATATTGTATTCCTCTTTTAAAGATATCTGTGTTATAGCTAAATAAAGATATTTGATTTGATTTGCTAGCATAAGGCACTTTAGTTTTGTTGGTGAAAAATACAATGCATTTTTGATTTTGCTGCTGATAGCATAAGTCACTTTAGTATTGATCTTGAAATACTATTGCATTTTTGCTGCTAATAGTTATAGACAATCTGCAAAATTTTACTCTGCTGCTAACTGTTATTGTATATTTGCTGCTAGCTCATTGCACCTTAGTTTTTGTTATGTGAGCTCATTGCACTTTATTTAGATCTTGTAGACTGCTTTCAAAAATTGGATAATATTTGCTGTGAGCATTATGCACTTCAATCCCTAACTGAAAAATGGTTAAACAATTGTCGACCAATTTATTTTTTTTTGCATTGTATTCATATACGTTCAATCAGACTTTGTGCTTGATATGTACTTTTTCTAATGATTTTAATTAATCATCAAATAAACAATTAATCAATTAATCATTAATGGAGAGGGTTGCAGTTAGCCACCTCCCAGACTCATCGGTACTCCATTTCTCCACCTTAATCCCTCTATTAGATCTTACAACCACAGCTACCCCTCTTGTACAGCCCCTTTGGTTGGAAGACATCACCTCTTGGACCCAGCTGAGCTTGTTAAAACTCTGATTACATTCTTGGACTTCCAGGTGGATTTCCTGCAGCAAATAGATGTGAGCCTCACTCTTCTTTAAAAACTCGCTCACCTGGGATAACTTTCTAGAATTTCTTAAACCATTAACAATCCAGGAGAGGAACTTAATCTCCTGACGTCCACTCATATCGGATCTCGAATTTCAATAAGGATAACCAAGATTGGGCCATTTAACAAGACTACTATTTGTATGAGGACAATTTTCAAAGTTTTCTTGCCCCCCGCCCTCCCCCCCTTGAGGAACCCACCTTACATCTTTGGCGCAAAGCTTCCGATGGTACACTCCATGTAGCGAACCGGTGTCTCACTATTCAATTATTTTTTTACACCGGCAGCTATAAATACCTCACCTCTACAAGGTGCCAAATGCCCTTCACCCATTAACCATGACATGGTGATCCAATTCCAGACCTGAAGGTATTACAGGATTAGACATTTGCAGAACCAACTCAGCCCCTTCTCCCCTTATATTTCTTTTCTTTCTTTTTTTTCCTTTTCTCTTCCCCCTTTCCTTTCCTTCCCCCTTTTATTTATTTTATTTTCCCTTTTATATATATATATATATTTTTTTATTTTTTTTGTTCTCTCCCTTTTCCTTCCTTTAATCTTCCCTTTACAGCTCACTCATGTAACCTCTATCCATCTACTCTCCCCTGTAGCCCTGGCTCAATACTTATACACAACTACAATTAACTAATTCAAGTGCTCCATATAAGTCTATCTCCATCTTCCCCTGATCTGAAGCAGTAGAGCTTCCACATCCTCCGGAGAGCTGTAGCTGTGTATCTTATTATTCCACAATACCTTAAGTAATGCAGGAAACTTAATTTGGAACTGTGCCCCCAAACTCCTAAGTTCTGGCATTCTGGAACCTAGCTCCCACTGCCGCTGCGCTGTTCTGCTACCTATATCCAAGCAGATCTGATATGCTCCCATCTCATGATGTGATGTCACTCCCTTCAGGGATCTCCCGAGGATCAACTCTTTAACTGCGTATGTCTGGAAATTGACCAAGATTTTTCTAGGTGTTTTCCTGTCTGGGTGGGGTTGAAATGGGGCCTTAATGTCCTCTCTCTCCACTCCGTCCGGGATTTTAAGGCTCCTCAGGTTGTTTCTTTGAGCCTGCATTTCCAGCCGCTCCAAATCCTGCTGCAGTGCTCTATTCTGGGATTTCAAGACCTCAATATCCTTTTTGTTTCCCTGGACTGAGACTGAGAGAGTCTTAACCTCAAGTTCCATCGTGCCGGTACATGTACAGATGTCATCGAGCTTGGACTCTAGTGCATCGCATTTGTCTTGTATCCCCTTCTGATTCGTCTCTGAGATTGCAAATTTAGAGAGTAAGTCTCCCCTTTAGGCCTGGAGGAAAGATCCCAGCTGTACCTTATCAACCCCCTCTCCTACGGAGGACACCACTTCCGGGCTTTCATGTACTAACTCCTGCATATCAGGGGGACCAACAAGTAGAGGCTGAGGAGGTATTTGGGTTACTTGACAGGGTGATTGAGTAGGATCTTGAGAGGCAGTGATAGCAGTAGCACCCCCTAACGATAAATCCTCTAGCTGACTCGAGGAACTTGCGGAACTCCCTGAAGCAACAGTCGTTCCCACTTCCTGCACCTCTTGCACCTCGACCAAGGGAGAAAAGCAGTTTTTGAGAGGAATTTGTGAGGGACTACTCCGCAAGGCTGGGGCTATGTCAGAGACTATCCCTGTTCCAGTTTCTTGTAGCCTCACAGCCTGCTCCATAATTTTAAAATAAGATATCAGAGAGGGAGTAGACCGGACAGAAGTTCCGACAGGGGTTTTAGTTTTCACAATGCTCCCCGGTTTAGTACTCTTCTTTTTGCGGGGGCACAGGTACAACTTTATCAAAATTTTCCGAGCAATCCAGAGTGCCCCTGACTTTAAATGCCACCTGGATCTGGGACCGAAGCCGGTATCTATTCTTTGCCATGTATCCCCCAGTAAGTGGTTCCTCTATAACTCTTTCCTTCCTTCCTCTTCTTATAGCCGAAGGACCCCCAGATGCAGCTACCTCCCTTGGAAAATTCAAACCCGGCACCACTTTTTCTGATGGAATTTCAGGATAGGGGGGACCAAAGCCATACACTGACACTAATCTCATTTATGTGCCTTCCTACCCTCACAACGATCAAAAACGCTCTGTAAATTCCCCCTGTAGGTATCAGCAAAATACTCACTCCGTTCCCTCCACTCAAACCACCAGAACCAGAGCCAGAACGAAGCCTTGCCGTTGCTGCCCTGATTCTTGTCCACAGCCTCGCTCGATTCCTCCACAGACTGCAGTGAGGCTCTGACCCAGCCCCCAGCTCCGCCTCAGGTTCCCGGGCCATTCGATCTCCCCCGGTCCTAGTGCCGGCTGGCGTCGGCGTAGGCGTTCAACCTCGGGACTCGAGACTCGGTAAAAAAACATCAAGGAGAGAGCACATCCAATTGGGGACCCCCCTGGGGCTTCACATAACCTATTCTTACTGGGTGAGTCTTCTATGCGCGATGTATCTCATACGTCGCCATGTCCTCTCTAAGACGCCGCTCTGCTCCCAGAGCCTCCCGCGGCCGGCGTCAGCCCGCCGCCATGTTCCTCGGCATGTACGGTTCCGATGGAAATCGCTTCTCCTGTATCACGTTCATTTCTATTGTTCTACGGAGCTCATTCTCTTGGGTCAACATGTTATATGTGGTAAAAGGAAGTACAGGAGTCCGCTGTAGATATAGGTTCCTTTATTGTATGTTCCTTCCAGGATAACAAGTACAGAAGTAGATAAGTAGAATAGGAGAAGAACAGGAGAACCCCACCAGGAGCCAGCTCTCATCAGCTCAGCCTGAGTAGATCAACTGACACTAAGAGCCAGAGAGTCACCCCAGGCATTCCATGATGTCATCAACATTCCAATAAACAGAGAACCACAGAGAAGTAGTTTACTACACATCCTCTCTCCTTAGTGAATGAGGAAAGAAAGAAGAAAACACAGACAAAGATACCTCAAGTGTGACATTGCATAAAAGTACAAAAGTGAAGTACGCAAATAAATAAAGTACAACAAGTACTGCATGAGGTATGATTAGCATGAAGAGAAATACTATAATCACAAGTATGAGCAGAAGTAGGACAACATGCTAAATTCTAGATAAAAAGAAACTACAAAATGCTACTATATGCCACATCCCCTTCCCTTAGAGTAAAAACATGGCATGAATGAATAAAAAGTAGAGTAGCAAAGAAAAATGGTCACGCTGCCAACTGGGTACACCAGAGAGAACACCCTCTGAAAAAAACAAAGGCAAGCGTAGACACAGACCCTATACAAGCTCCCCTAACAAAACAATCTGATAGAGAAAAAATGAAACTTCTCACCCAAAGTCCCACCAACATGAAACCCTTGGCCACGAATCTCAGGCAGGTAGACTTTGACAGAAGCAGAGTGTCAAAAAGAAACGATGTTCAACAATCTCCACCAAAAATAGGGAAGACAGGGTACTAATACTTAAAAATCACAACCTCCCCAAAGTAGGGTACACCACAGGAAAGACAACCTGGAAATAGGGCATTGACTACCCACAAATCAACAACCTCCCCTCAAAAGGGTACACCGCAGGTAGCGAACCTGGGACATGGGGCATGAGCTAAACGCACACACCACTACCACAAAAAAAACTAAAAGAAATGGGCTTTGACTACCGACAGACACAACCTCCCCTATGTAGGGTACACCGCAGGACAACACCTGGGAACAAAATGGGGCATGGACTACCCACACAGACCACTTCCCCTATGTAGGGTACACCACAGGACAAAACCTGGGAACCAAAATGGGGCATGGACTACCCACACAGACCACTACCACAGAAAAGACATAGAAATGGCATTGACTACCCACTCAAACACACAACTTCCCCTAAGTAGGGTACACCACAGGACTATATTCCTGGGAACAAATGGGGCATGGACTACCACCAAGAATATGACGCAGACTCAAAGAACCCTAAAAAAAAAACATTGGAGCATTGACTACCCACACACAGACCACCCAGAGTACAATTGAGGAAACCAACCCCTAAAAAAAAACAGATGAAAATTGACTACCCACGACCCAGCAACATCCAACCAGGACATGACCCACACACCACACAGAATCTAAATTAGAGCAAGAGAAGTCTGCAACACACCCCCTCCAAAAAAAACTACACTGAATGATGAGCAATGGGGCATTGACTACCGACACACAGACCACCTAGGGTACACTTGAGACAACTATTGGATAATGACCTTACAGAGTAAGAACAAGAGCAACACAAGATTTGCCACACATCACACCACACCACCACAAAATAAGATTAAATTGTCAGTCATAAATAAATAAATAACACTTGCTCCGGTGAGCGACCTCTCACCCGGGGTCATTGTACACAGCACCATGCAGTCGCCGTTGAATTCCGTCACAAAAGTAAAATGACATCCAGTCTGTAAGGAGAGACCAGGATTCCATTGCACATCTCTCCATGACAGCGAGCAAAATGACAGTCCAGACTTTAATCGCTCCTTTCTCCGTGACACTGACCATAAGGAGAGACAAGAATTCCATTACTCCTCTGGCCGTGACACAAACCATGAACGTGGACTAGATGACAGACTGCGTCGCAGTACTGAAACGTTGATCACCGTGATTGCCCAACAGATGTCAATAAACAGCGCACTGCACGCTGTTACGTCTCTGCCGGAAGGTTCACGGCAAAGACGTGCTGTGAAGAGTGACGACTGAATAGTGAGCAGACGTCACAGACAATGACTGGATCAGGTAGGCAGAGCTGCGCGTGTGAAGGGCGTGCGCGCGAGGAAGACTCGAGACAAGTTTAAACTGCAGCAGTTAAACTGCCCTGCCACAGTAAGCGCAAAACATCGGAAAATGTCTATTAAAAAAATGTCTGCACTCACTCAGAAACACGCAGCTATAGTCCAGTCACTGCTCCTCAAAATACTCACAAACGAGACCACTCCTCCAAAATTGATGTTCAGTTCATCCCACTTGTTGTCGGACAGCCGAAAGCAAAACGTTGGCCTGAATGAGATCAGGTGACTGAAAGCGCTGGGGTGCAGAGGCACTAAATCACGAAGAAAGTACTTAGAAAATCGCCGTAGAAATGCCAAAGTGACAACTTTAAAAAGTGCTTGTTTCTGCCTTCAAGCACTCGAACACAGCTCTCACTTGACCTGGTGCCTTCCTCCAAGGTGCAATGGGAGTGTATTTAAAACAGGAAGAGTGTCCAGAAAATACACGTTACTAAATACTGGAAAGACACCGGCAGAGCAGACAGAGGTTGCTGAGAAGGCACTTGTAGCATAAAACGCTCAGGTTGCAAGCTGTTTAAACACACCGGCAATGTCACTGTTGTTTTTTCCACAGAGAAAAACGCTGGCAAACTGTTTTCTGCCGATCAGTTGCTGAAGAGGCAGAACAAATCCCACGCAGATTGCCAGAAGACATCTAATTAAAAGAAACACATGCCCAGGGTGCAGGCTGTCTAGATGAAACACGACACTGGTGGGGTCAGCTGGGCATTACCTTTCAGTATAAATACGAATTTTTCCACAATCCTTGATGTCTTGGATTCTTTCTTTTCTTTGTAGTTGCTCACATCCTTGTTAATAACTGCACGCGTAGATAAATCCAGTTCAAAACGTCGCCAAACTGTGGTAAAAGGAAGTACAGGAGTCCGCTGTAGATATAGGTTCCTTTATTGTATGTTCCTTCCAGGATAACAAGTACAGAAGTAGATAAGTAGAATAGGAGAAGAACAGGAGAACCCCACCAGGAGCCAGCTCTCATCAGCTCAGCCTGAGTAGATCAACTGACACTAAGAGCCAGAGAGTCACCCCAGGCATTCCATGATGTCATCAACATTCCAATAAACAGAGAACCACAGAGAAGTAGTTTACTACATTATACACTTCCATTACGGGATTGCTTTGAATGCTCTTAATTTTTTAATGGCTAACCTTCATTTGAACGCGCATGCTGACACGCTGTTCTGTATGCAGCATCACTACTCCAGGTAATATGAAGTTCTTGGCACGAGTTGATCATGTTACTACTTGTTTTCACAATTAATTACTACTGTTGGTTGCGTTGCATTTTGGCACTAAAACTGTTTTGCTTTCACTCATTCAGCTTGTGCAGGTGTCGTTCATACTTTAACACAATTGTGTTATGCACTTGGTGGAGTATATGGTGTGTAATCAGATTGAGTTTCAATAAACCATACTTAATATCCTATTTGCATATTTCATTTCAGTCACCCCTGAAGAAGGGTTCCCTACCCGAAATTAATTTGGTTCTGGTGGAGCGAGATGTTTATCGCTATATATGAATTGGAATTTTCAATAGAATTATTAATGGAGTACACCAATTTTATATAATGAAGATTTATGGACTTAAACAACTATGAAAAAGTGAAATTAAAGAATTTCAATACATCTTTTGTGGTTACATAAAGTTTTGTTTATTGATTGAACATGCAAAAGCCTGTGGGCTCATTTCAGCAGTGCGTCTTGGGACTAGTTGACCAGCTGGCTACCAGCAATTTCTTTAATTGTAGTCTGTATGTTCAACCACAGAGCACACACCAAGAATGTACACCCAAAGAAGTAGAAGAACTGCTTCAAAAGTTTGCCATAATTGCAAATAAAGGAGTGCAGTTCACGACTAACCAGTTTGAACAACGTTTATTTTGAAAAGTCAAAATGGCAGTTCAAACAGCACACACAGGCTGCAATGGCAGGCCTGAAACATGCTTGAAAAGCTAATTAAAAGGGTGGCACGATAAGTGCTGCAGGTCCACTAGTAGCATTTAATTTACAGGTCCTGGGTACATGTTGTGCCACTTTACTGGTGACCAATAATTAAATCAAATATGCCAATTGGGGATCAGCTAATGTTACCATGTTTTAAGGAATTAGCACATACATAGCACTGGTTAGCAGTGGCCTCAAAAAACGAATTTGGCAGAAAATGGAGGAAGAAGCAAAAGGTTTCAGAGAAGACCACAATAAGCCTGACAGGTCTAACACACAGTAAATAAGAGTACTGTGCTACACAAATAAACCTGCAGAACCACATCATCCTGGAAATAGCTAACACTGTTAGGGAATTGATGATTAAGAAAAATAGGTGACATATAAACAGGAACTAAATCACTGACATACTTTACCTTAACGTTTTTCACATGCATTGTTTAGTGTTGGTTTTGCCAGTAAAGTTAAGACTTTGAATATATGGCAAGACAGGGACCCTTTTCCACCCCTGTTTTAAATTACTACCGGGTCTGTGACCCGGAGGCACCCGGTTCATTTAAAGCCCTGCCTAAGGGCAAATTAACAAAGATAATAAAACAGCGTCACCATGAGCAGTTTATGAATTGCAACCCTGCACATCTTAGTACTTTGAGGACAATAGCTTGAAGGATTGTTTTTATACTTGAAGAGAAACATTCCAACACCAATGCTTATTTTCAGAGTAGTGCATTTTGTTTTGCCTCCAGATCTAGCATAGGTAAAAGTGGGCTCAGACACACATGGATCTTTCATCCCTTGGCGGAGGTTGTCCCACAGCTGTAGTTTGGAGGTTGTCCCACAGCTGTAGTTTGGCAGCTGCGCTCTCTCTCCACCTCTGCAGTGTTAGGAGGTCAGCTTCATGATTCTTCCTGGTTTTGATTACGTGTCAAACTCAGCTGCTTAGAAGCTCATTTTGCTCTTCATTTCCTGGACAGAAGCATGGCTCATCTCCAACATGGATTTTGCTGGTGACGTAATGCACATTGTTATTTATGCCTGCGGTCTTTAATTTCGTGACCTTGTATTTCTGATTGTTCCTACATATATAAAGTGTATCTTATGCATTAACACCTGCGTCGCCTTAGGTAAGTGTATTTTTCTTTTGAAATACACATTTTTTTGGTTAGAATTAAACCGCGCATATTACTAGACTTAGAAACTAAAATTCTGCAAGATGAGGGCGATGCAATTTTTTGTGTCTTCAATAATAAAAAGAATATTAATAAAATAAACAAATAGACTCAGGGGCATAATATCAAGGGGGTTTATCTCCACTTTTTTGGCTTTAAAAGCCAAGAAAGCGGAGATAAAATGATCTCCCTATTACCTAGCTGTCGCTAACACCAGTTAGCGACAGCTAGTAGGAGATAGCGACCATCTTGGGCCCCGCTTTGCATGTCAGTGATATTTATCACTAATGACATGCAAAGTGGGCGTGCCAAGATGTTAGCGACTGGAAACAGTCGCTAACATCGCTATCTCCTATTACCAACTTTTGGAGATATTCGAGCTAAGCGCGAATATCTCCAAAAGTTAACACCTGCCCCTGAGCAGTTCTTAGCCATGTTATCCAATGGTAGGTGGATAACATGGCTAAGAGCATTAGCTCGGTAATGCATGAATATCGCTGACTTTTCAGCGATATTCATGCATTTCGGCCGATTTTTATCGCTTAGGAGATAAACCTTGATAATAGCAAGGTTCCTAAGCGATAAAAATCGCCGCAGCTCGGCGATAAAAATATTGCCGCTAAACCAACATAGCGATAATTATCGCTAGTTGTTGGTAATATGCCCCTCATTTCAGTGGAGTAATCATGGAACAATGATGCTTTTGCTAAATTATGAATATAGAGAAAGTGGGACAAGGAATAGAAATAAAACACTTAGGGACGGATTTACAAAGTTTTCTAGACTTAAGAAAGCCTTACAACTGTCTTATGCCAGATAACAATGGAATGACTTAAGGAGAATACTGCCCTGGCATAAGATGGTCTTAAATCTGCCTTCAGGCAAAAAATATGTCAGATACATCTTACAATGGTTAACAGAAAAATAGAAATATAATAGCAGTTTTAACAACAATCACAAAATCTAATTGATGCTTGAAAATTGTATTGGCAGATATTTTGCCCACAGTAAGGATCCCCAGCAAAGCAAAGTGCAGGGCAGTAGATTGGATCAGGCCCTTTCTCCTCATTTCAAGCCCGCAACTTTTAATTTGAGCAGTAAAATCTTCCATCCAATCCATATTATAGAGCAGAGATTTCCCTTAATGAAATTTGTGAAAAATCTGAAAGAAAATAATCATTACAATACTCTATATAGTCGAACACAAACGTGTGATGAGCTTCACATTTCTGGAAGATGACAAAATACATCACTGTTTTATATACTGCATCGTAAAAGCTTGCAAAATGCTAGAATGAGCTATGTTAGATTTCATATTTGACAAATATATGTGAATTCTTTACACTATAATGACATAGATCCTGTTATTGGATGACGTGTGTTAGAATCGGGATCTCTGGCTGGCCAAGGCTTGCGCCAACGTCAGTCAGAGACCACCACTTCCACGTCAGGGCAAGGGAGTCACACACCAAGATAACCCCTGCTCACCCTCTAGGTAACGTGACGCGAGCAGCCAGGCTAAACTTGAAGGCTATGTAGGCTAAGTGTTTGTGCGCGCACCCAGCAACAACACCCAAGGCCCACCACAAAGGAAACTCCACACAAGGTTATATAAAAATAGCCTCTGTATTATACCAAAACACATTAGATAAGAACACACATTTTACAATGTGCCAACAGGCACGGGCAGGATTTACAGGGGATATGTACAAGACAGGGCCACCTGGACCACTGTCAGGAATCATCACTTTTTAGGAATAGTAATTAGCACATAGAACACTTTGTAGAACCAAATAGGAAATGTAGCACAAATTAGCACACAACCAGTAATTACTGGAAAAGCATAAGTACCTCCTACGCAACCCTAACCACCTTAGGAAAATATTGCGCAGGGAACCAAGACCTCACTAGCAACACCTGTACTAGGAGAAAAACAACCACCTAAGAATCACCAACATCTAGGGGTATAAGCATAGGAACATTACACATGATGCATTAACATTCAGCGGTGTAGGGAAAGAAAACACATGATGTATCAAAACACATTCAGAGGTGTATGCAAGGAAAAACACATGATGCAGAACCTACATTCAGCGAAGTAAGAACAAGGAAAAACACATGATGCATCAAAACACATTCAGAGGTGTAAGGAACGAAACACATGATGCAGAATCTACATTCAGCGGTGTATGCAAGGAAAAACACATGATGCCTCAAAACACATTCAGAGGTGCAAGCACAAGCAATTGCGCAAAACTCACATGAGCCACAACCTGTGGCAGTCCCTAGGCCCTCTGGCCTTGTTGGGCCTAGGACGCCCTGTATCCCAGTGTCAGGGCCTAAACGTGGCTGCTGCCCACAAAGTGCTGGGCAGCTGAATCATCAGTAATGGGCCAACGCTGGAGCCTTGCAGGCTCTGACCAAAAACTGGGGCGCCGTGAGCCTCTCGGGACTCTCTGAATTTAAAAATGTCCCCAGGAGCCTCAGGGCTCCAAATCACAAAGATGCCGCTGTTGGAGTCCCTCACGGGGGACTCAAGCTCAACATTGCCCCCGGGGCTTCTCAGGGCTCGAAAACCAGCAATGTGGGACTCAAGAGCCTCTCTGGGCTCTTCAAACTGGAGGGGGGGGCGGGCACCGGCAATGTGCCCCGACGCCCTCCTCCCAGATGCTGCACACCAGGACCCCACTCACTGGCTCTCTGCTTCCCGGGCGGCTCTGGCTACGGGCTCCCTTCGACGGGCCTCTTCACCGGCTGCGGGGCTCTCCCTTCGCTCTGGGAGCCTTGCGGTCAGACTTCTCCGGTGCAGAGCGGGCCACGCGCTGAGTCAGGTGGAGGCGAGGTGGGCTCTCGTCCTCCCCCTTGATGGTGATCCACCCTCGGCAGGGCTCTCCCAGGGCACAGGAGCCCCACGAGACAAAAGCACGTCCGGGTCGTTCTGTTGTCCCTCTTCCTCCCTCGCTGGAGCACGGGGTCGGCTCCCGCTGCTTCCGGCTTCTCCTGGGCAGTATGTGCGGCCGGCGCACCAGCTGCAATTGGGCCGCCATTTCCCCGACGTCCTCAAGGACGCTCCTTCCATTGCCGGGCAACCCTCCGGCCAGGCTAACTCTCGGTAGGCTGGCGGGACAGCCAATGGCCGCGCGGCCCTGCAGACGAGCCCCCAGGCTCCGGGTCGTGCTGCTGAGGCAGGCTGGAACTTCTTCTTGCCGCAATCCGGGGTAGCCTCCCAATGATTTAAATAAATCAAACAAATATGCGGCGTGGGCAGCCGCTAGAGCAGCAAAATGCAGGGTGGGCACCTGCCTTACACAAGCGCTCCCAAGCGCTCTAAAACGATGAACAGCGCTCCCAGGCGCTGCTGGACAATAAAGCGCTCCCAAGCGCTATAGGCACAGAATAAAGCGCTCTCAAGTGCTAGGGGTCAAGAAGCAGCGCTTCCAGGCGATGGAAGCCAGCAAAGTCCTTCAGCAAGGCAGGGGGGCAAGGCTGGGCCCAGAGCCAGCTCACTGGGTCTCCAGGCAGGGAGACAGTCCAAGTGGTGGTCCTCTGGCCCAGCAACAGCAGCAGCCCCCTCAGACAAGATCCTGGAAGAGAACAAACATCTGTGGGGACACAGCCCCATTTTTATACTATGAAAACCTTTGTCTGTAGCTGCAGGGTGGGGGGAGAAACCAGTTGCAGCTGGTTTTGGAGCATCCTTGATAGCTCAACCACCCCTTTCATTCACTGGCAGGGCTAGAGTCATCAGTCGCACCACAGGGGGCGGAGCCAGCATTGTGTGGGGAAAGTCCAGGCCCATCAGGGACCAGGTGCAGCCCTCCCCAGCCATCAACATGCTAATCTCACACTCACCACCGGGCAGACCCATCCAGCCTTCCTGGAGCCAGGCTCATCAGCCAGCTCCAGCCAATCACACGCCAGGCATATTTTACATTAATATGCCAACTCCTAGAAGGGGCAATTTTACACAAGACACAATCATGCCACATACATCATTGCGAAGCATTCACTCTCACGAGTTCGCACATACCAAATTCGAGCATGCACACCTCACGCATCAGGAACTACCAGGGACACAGACATTCCCCATGCATTTCTATGGGAGGGCAGGCCAACCTTACTCCATGCACCCAGAGTGCGCACGCACTTTCCACTGGGACACAGTGAAAGTGCGCAGAAACCAAAAAATCACTACCTTCAATTCATACTCACAAAGCAAAAAAGTTCAGGGGTGAACCTGCCATAAAGGCCCGGGTCCAACAACGTGATAATAAACATAACTTAGCAAAATTAAATTGTCCATGTGTTAATTAATAGTATTTCATGTGGTAACCTTTACACTGAAAATGACAAAATAAACACACTTATAATTGTGTGAGTGATTTAATAACATATATGCAAAGAGGATTTCTATGTACTATTTCCATATATGTGTAACAGCGACATTTTAAAAACATTTTTGAGTACCCTATACTTACATGAAACAATTACGAATTGATTGAAATGTTTGTTAACGGGTTCATATAAAAGAATATCACTCCATGTTATGAAATGCAAGATTCATATTTTGGCATAATTCCATAGTGAATGAGCTGTATTTCATGTAGGCCTCAAATCTTGCTTCTTTTCTAAACGTGAACCTATGAACTGAATAGTCTGAAGTCTGTGGGAACTTTTAGCAAAGTTGCCACTTGCATTCTAACTGTCAATTGCTTCCTTTGACATCCACAGCACAGCTTGACTGAACCTGCAAAAGATTCTGTTACATACTAGGACAGATGCTTGGGAATGAACTGATAGAAATTTCGAGAGCATGATCTTGTTTACTCATTGTTATATGACTAAACTTGCAATGGTTTTAAGGAAGCTACGTAACTTGAGTTACTTAATTCTTCCGGATTGTATCTTTCTACCTACTACATCATCATCATCCTATCGAAGATGACCAATGGGACAGAGTGGGCTGACATTCCTGATGATGTTAAGGGGTGTTACCCCAAAATCCTTGGAGTATAAATACTAAGAATTCGGAACTGAACTTGTCTCTCTCTCGCTCACTCACCCTTTTAACAGCATTGAGATTGGCGGTTTGGACATCCAAAGACAACATAAGCTGTGACGTAGTACTGCGATATGCAACCGGCTGGTATGCTAGCGTAGTGGACTCTTTTCGGCTGAGACTGTCCACGTCATGCTGCTGTGATATTAATTTTACAGCGACCAACTGTGACGGATTTCTGTCTTTAACTAACTAGAACTGGTCACTTGGAACTTACTGAACTTTCCGAAGGGTTTGTATGAGGCTTAGCTGAATTTCTATTGAGCCAATTGTTATAGTTGTCTACACTCTCCCTCGGCTGAGGAAGATTTTTCCTTTCATCTTTGGATCTCACAGAGTTAGATGTTGCTTTGTTAAATCTAAGTAGTTACTTTTAGGATTGTATGCCAATTATTTTATGTTCTTTACTCTTGAACAAAATACTAAACCCTTTGAGATTTAAACAAAACGCTACTGATTCTGACTCATTATTTACTTGTGGGTAAATCGTTTGATGGCTACACTTTAAAGTCTGTACATTGACTTACCTAAAGTAATAACAATTTGAGTGCAGCAATTATCATATTCCTGGTCCTCATTTGAAGAATGCTCTTCCTACGGCTATCTAGTCCCTTTCAGCACAAAACAGTATGATGGTAGCCAGTGGTTAGAACAATAAACTTGGATTAAAGATGTAATATAACATTTTGGGTCCAGTGTGCAATGCTACAACAGATGTCAAGCAGAGTTCCACAAAGGCGCATCTTCTGACCCTCCTGATTGACTTCTACAAACACCCACTGGCATATGCCCTTGAAGAGCATGGCAAACACTTTTAAATGTATGCAATCAACATGCAAATTCACATTTGACTAGATTGGAAGAAGCAAGTGTTGGATGCAAGTAATCATCATATACCTGAACAAAGCTCTCTGGTGGAGAAGATCCTGTTTTGAACCCTTCCAACTGACCACTTCCTAATGAAATACTGCTGCCTTTGGCAATAAAGATGAGCAAAATGGAAGACCTATTCAATCTTAGCATGTCAATGACTAACTAAAATCAATGATACAGGTAAGAATGCACATTGGAGCATGTTTGTTCAGCTGTAAGAAGCATGCTTTTTTTTAAAATTTGAGCCAATGTTTAGGTGGTATGAAGTTTTTTGTTTGTTTAGAGGGATTGGGAATAAAGTTACCAAATTACTAGCAGGATGGTGAAATACCGAGCCAAAAGGATAAATGCATCTCCTTCTCCCTCTCCATCTTCTCATTCTGGCTCTACTTCCCGCCAAAAGATCTAAGGGAGTAGCTGATGATGAGGGAGAAGTGAAAATGACAAGGACTGTGGTGCAGGCTCTTGCTGTATTAAATAAGAAGGCCAGAAAGGTGGTGGCTGAGTTTAGAAGGATGATCTCTACTGTGATGTGTCAGGATATAATTACAGAGATGCAATTAAAATCCTCAGGAGATCCATAGGGTAAATACATTTGCAAATACTTTTTACCTGCACTTTTCACTCATGTCAGAAACATTACAGGATTTCTACCTGCTTATACCCCTATACACCAGAGTAAACTTTGTTGAGACAATTTAAGAGAGCACCTATTGTGGTGAGGCCCATCTACTAGTTTGTTGTGGATGTCACACTGAATTAGTGGAAAGAACTGGGTAGTATTCAAATTGCTAGATTTATGGCCAATCTGTATGCTTTGCAGGACATGGAAAGCAAGATGCCTGATGGCTAGGCTTGTTTGCTATATGACTGAAGACAATATTATCAAAGATCCCCAGGAGAAGAAGGGGAGACACATCCTTGAATAAGTCTTATTTTGGCTCTTGTTTGACACCTGGCACTGGTATCTTTGCAGTTTATATGGCTCAGTTCATGCTTTCTGACTTTTTTACTTTTCAAAGCAGTGTAGGAAGGTCAGGAATTTACAGATTTCCTTAAAAGACTGAACTGTCAGGTGCAATTTGTTGGAAGTAGCCCTCTCTGAAGAGTCACCCCCAAAATATTGACCTCCTCTCTTCCTGTTTCTCTGAATATATTTTTTGTTGGCCATAGGACTCTGTGCACTTTACCACTGCTAACCAGTGCTAATGTGCTTGCTCTTGCTCCCTAAATCATTGTGCAATTGACTTACTCCTTATTGGCATAATTGATTTACTTATTCGTCCCAAGTAAAGTGGTGTACCAGATGCCCAAGGCTGGCAAATTAAATGCTACTAGTGTTCCTGCAGCATCTATTGTTCCACTGTCTTAAGCAGCCTTTTAAAATGTCTCAGACCTTCCATTGCAACCATTGTGCAGTTTTAAACTGCCAATTTGACTTCGCAAAATATACCCCTTGATACGCTTAAAACTCCTTTCTATTAGACATGTCACCCCTAAGGTTGGCCTTATACCCCTAGGGCAGTAGGTATTGTATTTAAAGACTTAGAAATGTACTTTTAAGGTTTATATGCCCTGGTAGTGAAACACTCCCAAATTAGTTATTCACTACTGTGCGGTCAACCTCAATATAACATTAGGTTACCTTATGACATTTAATAAGTGATAACGTTTGTTTGGAAGAAAGTAGAAATTTTATGATTGGTGTCTAAGAAATTATTATTTAAAATCCTGTATAACAGTCAGATTTTGAGTCACAATTCTGAAAATGCCACTTTAAGAAAGCTGCCATTTTCTTGTCCTACCCATTTGGTGCCTGCAGCCTGTTTCTGGGGTCACTTGACTAGGTGTAGTTGGCAGTTGGCCTTTGTGTATCCCTTCCAGACATGGAAGAAAAATATTTCCCTCATGACCTAAATACTTTAACAATTGACAATTCTCATATTTTTAGCAACAGACCTTAAACACAAGGTAACACCATTCTATTTTATCATGTTTTTAAATTTTATTTCTTTTTTTATCTAAACATTATATTTTTTACAGTATTATTTGATTTCACAAAAATTATTTCATCAAGAAACACCTTAACATCATTGGTGAATAAAAAGATACAATTACCATACAGAAAAACAACAGCACAGGATTAAATACACTCTCACAATTCACTCATGCATACCCTTTCATACACTATGCATTCATTATTTTATTCTGTGGCTGAGGGGTCACAAGATGTAATGTGATCTTATTACGCAAGGTCGACGCGTTTCGGTGGGATGGGACCACCTTCCTCAGGACCTGTAGCAGAACAACTATTATTTCCAATAGATAATAAGTTCTGTATGGGTATCATTCATTAGCAATCAACACAATTTCTTTTAAATACAGCAACATCAACTCCTTGCTTCAATGCCTCATTCAGTCAATTTGACGTGAGTTATCGTTTTCTTGTATAACGTAACATCATTTCTTATATCGTCAAGTAGTACGCTTGAGGCCACTTCTTTATCACAGTATTTTTTGGACGAGATTTCAATGTGGAACAATTTCTTATGAGTAGGTGACTTTTCATACGTGGTCATAAACCATCTTTAGGTCTTTATGTTTCATCCCCGTTTGTTTGGCGGCTTCTCTATCACGTTTCACAGTTGATTACTTTCTCTTTTAAGCAACGCTTCCGACAAGACTCTCTTTCCACCAGCTCATACGCGTATATACAAGAAAACGATAACTCACGTCAAATTGACTGAATGAAGCATTGAAGCAAGGAGTTGATGTTGCTGTATTTAAAAGAAATTGTGTTGATTGCTAAAGAATGATACCCATACAGAACTTATTATCTATTGGAAATAATAGTTGTTCTGCTACAGGTCCTGAGGAAGGTGGTCCCATCCCACCGAAACGCGGCGACCTTGCGTAATAAGATCACATTACATCTTGTGACCCCTCAGCCACAGAATAAAAGAATAAATGCATAGTGTATGAAAGTGTATGCATGAGTGAATTGTGAGAGTGTATTTAATCCTGTGCTGTTGTTTTTCTGTATGGTAATTGTATCTTTTCATTCACCAATGATGTTAAGGTGTTTCTTGATGAAATAATTTTTGTGAAATCAAATAATACTGTAAGAAATATAATGTTTAGATAAAAAAAGAAATACAATTTAAAAACATGATAAAATAGAATGGTGTTACCTTGTATTTAAGGTCTGTTGCAAAAAATATGAGAATTGTCAATTGTTAAAGTATTTAGGTCATGAGGGAAATATTTTTCTTCCATGTTATTATTGTGTTCCTCTCTTTCCCTGACCTTAAAGGATTATTAGAGGGGGTCCCCTATTTCTATGTAAATATCCCTTCCAGACAGCCATATAATATGGGGACAGGGTGTTGGCAGGATAGGCCATCCTGACAGGATAGGAAGGGCATAGCTATGCACAGATCCAATTGTTATTCAAAGCCACAGCCTCAGCACACACACAAAGATCTTCACCCTAGCTTTTTGTATCCCAAGACATTCTGAGCCAAGGGCAGAGAGGCAGGAAATTCCAGACACTTCTGTGAGGGGGAAAACTCCAGACGTTTCTTCCACTTCAGAACTAGCAACAGGTATAAAATTAGAACCCTCAGACCCACTCTTCAGTTCATTTCTGGATGTTCGGAGGACTTTCAGAGGACAGCTCTGTGCCCTCAGTGGACTGAGGACAAAGAATGGCAGCTAGTCAGAAATTACGGCACCACCAAGAATAGTCACACACAAGTAGCAAGTTTTTCTAGTTATATTGCCCACCTCAAATGACCAGCTGCCACATGGTCATAAATCGGAAACAATTATATCAAAATGTTGAGAGGCAATATAATCACAATCAGTAAAGGGTCTTGGTTTTCAACAGTTTTAGTTCATAGTTCCTAGTTGAACAAGATAATCCTTTATTCTTTTTTCAAATTCAATATTCTCCTTTGTCAGGCATACAGACGTAGCCAACGCATTTTGCCCATAAACAAGGGCTTCTACAGGGCAGTATAGCAAATGGGTAAGAGCTAATCAATGTGGAGCATGCCAAATTCCTGCCTTGACTACACAGTTCATCTTGGAGTGAAAAACACACGAAGAGCCAGATGGTTCGAACGGATTGAGGGAACCGTCTGAAATATATTTAACGATTGACATTGGGACTTCCTCATTCACGCTGATCTTTTTTTATTTAATGTTTGGTGTTATTATGTAAAACCAAGATACGACCATTATACTTACGTAACTTAAGGATGACCGAATATAATGTTTAAAGAAGCCCTTGTTTATGGGCAAGACTCTTTACTGATTGTGATTATATTGCCTCTCATCATTTTGTTATAATAATTCCCTCAGTAGACTGCCCGACTGCTTGATTCCTGCTTTTCTGATTGTACCCAGCACTACCAGAGTGACTCCAAGGGTTAATTGACTAGCCTTTCAATCTCAGCCTCAGAGACAGAAAAGGCTCCAACCACCTTGAACCCGAACCTAGACCCAGCTGGAGCACTGACCCTCCAATTGGTGCCTCTCCAGTCCTGGAACCTTGGAAGTGAAGCTAAAAGAGACCAGATAGCCCAAATCCAAAACGTGGAACTTGGAAACTTTTCAGGCAAAAAGCGCCCTGAGAACCAAGAGGAAACTGGGCCTACCTGCTTGATGATCTGCCCAAGGTGATTCGCCAATTGGCCTGACTTCGCTGAAGCTCCCATGATTTTCTTCTGTGTAGCAGAAAATCCTGCTCAGAAGGTCCTTGCAGAAGGAGTATTCAGCCTCTTGGAGCCCACACCAGCTACAGTCTGTAGCTTTATCCCTCTGGAGATCTTTGACTTCCCAAAAAATAAAGTAAGCCTGAACCATCAAACAAGATCAAACAGGACTAATACAATGTGGCTAATCACACCTGTGAGGGTATCCAGGTGCCGACAGGCCTGCTGCATAGGGAAGGTTCAGTGGAACAGCCAGGTCTTGAGTGCTTTCTAGCAGTGAGGATGAGGTCCAGAGGCAAAGGGGGAGATTCTTCCAGGATTTTGCAGCGAGGTAGGAGAAGAAGTGCACTCCACTGTTTCTTCGGCAAATGTGGGAAATGAGAGCATGGGAGAGGGAGATGGAGTGCAGGTGTCCGGAGGATTGGGGGAAGTTTAGGCGGTGAATGATGTATGCTAGTCCTTGGTTGTGTGGTGCTTTGTAGGTGTGGATCATCATCTTGAATTGACATCTCGTCCGAATGGGAAGCCAGTGGAGCTTCTTTGAGGTGGGGGTGATGGTTTGCTTGATGTTGACAGGGAGCCATTTAAAGCTCTTACGGAGCATGATAAGAAGGAGGATGCAGGTGGAGAAGACTGTGTTGATCAGACCTTTCAGGGTGAGCTTGTTATCCAGGATGATGCCAAGGTTGCGGGCATGGTCTTTTGGAGTGGGTGAGGGTCCTAGTTCAGAAGGCCACCAGGCGTCGTTCCAGGGGGGGGGGGGTTGTTCCCAAAGATCATTAGTTCCATTTTGTCATGTAGGTATTATATAGAGTAGGGCTGAGGGCCAAACCTTGAGGGACACTGCAGATGATGTTCTTAGGTTCTGAGGTGACCGGTGATAGGCGGAGTCTCCGGGTTCTTCTGATGAGGAAGGAGGAGATCCATTAAAACGTGTCCCCTTGGATTCCAATGTGATGAAGCCGTTCGATAATACTTTGTTGAACTGGCTTTTCAGGGTGAGCTTCCTATCCAGGAGGATGCCAAGGCTTTGGGCATGGTCTTTGGAGCAGGTGAGGGTCCTAGTTCAGAAGGCCATCAGGCATCATTCCACGAGTAGTTGTTCCCGAATATCAGCACTTCCGTTTTGACTGTGTTGAATTTTAGGCAGTTGTCTTTCATCCATTCGGCGATGCTCATCATGCACCTGCAGAAGTGTGCCATCATGGTGGAGGGTCTTCTGATAGACAGAGAATGCATGGGTGTCATTAGTGTCGGATGTGATGTATAGCCCATGGGTTCTGACAATGTTGGCCAAGGGAGTCGTGTAGGTGTTAAATAGATTAGGGCTGAGGGCCAAATCTTGAGAGACACTGCAGATGATGTTCTTAGGTTCTGAAGTGACAGGTGGTAGGCGGCATCTCTGGGTTCTTCTTGAGAGGAAGGAGGTGATCCATTTGAGGGCTCCGATGTCTCTGGTGGCAGTGATCAGGGTGGTTTTGTTGCTGTGGTTGGTGCACAATCCGGATTGGGAGGTGTCCAGAAGATTATTGTTCTCCAGGTGTTCATTGAGTGTGTGGTTAATGGCCTTTTCAAGCACTGCAGTGGGAAAGGGGAACAGAGAGCTGAGACAGTAGTTCTTGATTTGCTGGGGTCTTGAGAAGGGGTTTGACCTTGGCATGTTTCCATTCTTTGGGGAAGGTGGCTGTGGTGATGGATGTGTTGAAGATGGCAGTGAGCATGTTGTTGATCATCTTGCTTCCAAGGTTGAAGATGCGGTGGGTGCAGGGGTCTGTGGGTGCTCCTGAGAAGATTGAGTTCATTATGGATGTGGTGTTTTGGATGGTGAGCTAGTCGTGAACAGGTGGTCGGGCTTTACATCTGTGGGAGCGAGGAGACTGAGGATGTCAATGGTGGTGGTTTGGGGTTCCAACTTTTTGTAGATGGTGGAGATCTTGTTGTGGAAGAAGTCCGCCAGGGTGTTGCAGGGAAGGGGTGATGATGTTTTTGGTAGGGGTGGGTGGGCAACTCTGTTCCGCCCACGGAATGTGCTGAATTTTGCCTGTTCCGTGTTCCGCGAAGTACGCGGAACAGGCAAATCTCCGCACACTGGTGGCGGAGCGTAGTTGGCTTACCGCCCGCACTATTAAAACATTTTAAATAAGAATTTAAAAAATTGTACCTTATTGGCGACTTCCCAGGGCTTCCCTCCTTCTCCATTGCGACTTCTTCTTGAAAACAACGCCCGCTCGTGCGCATTTCTCGTGAGGAATGTGCATGTGCGGGCACCCGCGTTTGACCAGTTTTCCAGAAGGTGGCACGATAGAGAAGGAAGGAAGCCCAGGGCCACCGCCGGTAAGGTAAGGTGTTTTAAATTCTTATTTACAATGTTTTAATAGTGCAGGCGGGAGGCGGGTGGCACGTAGCGGAGCTACGCAGACTGTGCAGAGATTGGTTCCATCTCCATAGCATTCCACGTAGCCCCGCTACGCCTACTAAGTCCACACCTAGTTTTTAGTGGCTGAGGGGTTGGAGAACTCTCTGATGATGTTGAAGAGTTCTTTGTTGTGGTTAGAACTGGATTTGGTGCAGTCTGCAAGGGTACTCCTTTTCATCTCTTTCAGGAGTTGGTGGTATTGGTTGAGAGATATCTTGAATATGGCTCGGCCTGTGGGTTCCTTGCTGGTTCACCATTTCCTTTCAAGCCACTTGCAGTTGCGTTTTGTGGTTCTCAGTTCTGTGGTTTGCCAACTGGCCTGTTTAGAGGATCTCTTGAGTTTGGTGGGGTTGACGAGGGATCCAGGTTGAGAAGTTCTTGACAGTCTGTTCTATGTAGGTTGCAGTGTCACAGTGGGAGGTGTTGAGGGTGTTGGTCCACTGGCTCTCTGATACTTTGTTCCAGCTGTGGTGTGAGGTGCTGGGTGGCTTGTTGGCAGAGCCTGGGGATCCTGTTATGGTTGAGTGAACAATGGCGTGGTCTGTCCATTTGAGCTCAGTGACATGGCTGTACTTGACTCTGTTGCTGGCCATAAAGATGGGTCGAGTGTACGTTCTGCTATTTGTGGATAGATTTGCAGAAGCTGGGGCGAGGTCCTGGAGGTCGTTAGGCAAGGGTGCCTCTGATGGTAGTTTTGCTGTCGGTTTGAAGTTGGAAGTTGAGGTGTTCCTTGATCAGGTTGGTGTCATCTGCGGTGGTGGAACAGTGGATGGTTTCTTTGTGGATGATGGCAATTCCACCTCCATGTTTGTTAATGCGGTCTCGGTGTGCTGTCTTACCTCCATCGCCCTTTGGTGAGGCGATGTTGGGCATTGATGCGGGTTGAGCTAGGTCTCAGTGATGAAGATGACGTTGGGGGTGAAGGAGGTGATGGTGTCCCAGATCTCTGTGTCGTGCTTGCAGAGCAATTGTGCATTGAGCAGGAGGCAGTGGAGTGGTTATGGAGTGGTCATTGTTAGTGTGGTGGTGTTTGTTGTGCATGTGGGTTCTCCGGTGTTGCAGGAGAAGAGGCAGTGCCTGCAGAAAAAAAGGTCCTACCATTGATTGTGGAGAGGATTTGGCAGCAGTTGTTGTTGCAGAGTGTGGGGTCCAGGACTTGTAGCTCAGCGGTGGTGTGTCTGCGAGTAGCAGGAGAGACAGGATTCCTGGTGCTTGGTACAGTCCAGGTGTGTATAAGTGCAGAACGACTTGCCTTTGGCATACCTTTGGTGCACCAGAGGCATGCTTGCTGTACACATCTGCTGTGTGGCCGCGCTGTGGCCTCCGTTAAGTAGGTCCTTAAAGAAGAGTAGTGTGCTGGGAGGCAGTGGGTAGGACCAGCAAAGGCGGGAAGCGGGACAGAGATACAGCAGGAAAAACTTTGGGAAAGTGAGCGGGCAGAAAAAACGACAGAAATTACAACAGGAGAAAGAAAGGCAGTACAAAACTAAACAAGTTGATCAAAATAAACAAAGAAGAGTTGAACAAAGTTGAACAAAATAACAAGTAAACAATTCAGTATCAGAGAGGCCGCAAAGCAGCAAAGGGGAGCCATCACAAAGGATGCGAATGAACAAATCTTCACCGCAACCTTGTCCAGCAGCTACCCAACCACAAATGCCTCTTCGGTGGACACCGCCAGCTGCCTTGCCCTGCTGAACTTTACAACATTTTTCTTCAGAAATGTTTTCCGTCTGAAAGTAAGCTGAGACTGGGCCACTCCACTCCATGCACTTCATCTTGGTTGGCCTTAACTTTAGACAGTTCCCTGGTCCATGGACGTGATTTGGGAGTAGCAGAGGTCAGCTTTCTCTCTGCTACTCCAGGCACTTCCTTAGTGACCTCTGGCCTCAAAGGGGGCAACACCTTGCCTCCTCCGAGGTCAGGTGTCTCAAAGAAAGGGCCAGCAGTAGCAAGAAGCAAGCTAGAGGTCACAGCTGCAACCTGACTACCACCAAATGATGTCCATGACCTGGTCTCATGCAACCAGATACCCGCAGTTAGCACTTTATTCTGTTTTTTAACTATTTTTCACTTAAAACTTAACAAATTCATACCTCCAGTTCTCCTCTTTGGAATATTTTCATGTTGGTGTCA
This sequence comes from Lissotriton vulgaris, assembly GCF_964263255.1. Classification (NCBI taxonomy): domain Eukaryota; kingdom Metazoa; phylum Chordata; class Amphibia; order Caudata; family Salamandridae; genus Lissotriton; species Lissotriton vulgaris. Next base: position 1,618,703,133 of record NC_141694.1, read on the forward strand.
AATGGTTTATTAAGATTTACTCTAATGCTCTAAATTAGTTTGGGTTTTCCTTCTGTTGTGTTCTAACTTTTTGTGCTGTTTAAGTACGGCATGAATACTTTACAGATTGCATCTAGGTTAAGCCTTACTGCTTTGGCGCCAAATTACAAGAGGGTTAAGCGCAAGTTAATTTAGTGACCTTTTGTGTTTTACCATGATAAGAATTGTGGTAGTTTCTTGAATAGGGTTTCATTTCCCTCAACCAATAACCCAATTTCTTTACCAATTCCTCTCAGACACTTCATTTGATGTGGTCTGAGCCTGAACGTTGTCATGTGAAGGCAAAGTAGCTGTTTAGTGAAACCTATTCCTTAAGGACTGGAATACATACTCACAACAACGATCAGCAGCACTCAGAATGCCTTTGGTCCTCAATATTTTCACTTAGAAAATATCAACACAGATCATCCAGTTCATCCAAGAGATTAAGATCCTGTTCCAAACGGTCAACAAGGAGGCAACAAAATATAAACGAAAATGTAAAATTCCCAGAGTAAATGAAAACAGCAATTAGGCCCTCTGACTCACACCTCCCAAATGCCCACAGTCATATATTTGGTGCACATCCTAAATAGTATTTACTGAAGCTTCTGCAGAGCAGCTAAACATTAGAATACAGGTATGGTGGTGCATCCAAAATAAATAGTCCAATTGGCATGTCTGAAACGCTTGTATCTTCTTTGTTTCACTTTTAAAAGAAACTAATTATATTTTCTCTTTGTTTTCATGTGCAGTAATACAGCCTCAGCAAATTCATTTCGTTAAAAAATGAACTTCTTCTGGGCATATTTATTTCAAGATACAAGAACATTTGTAAACATGGCCAAAGGAAACACATTGATTCTGCGAAGTTGCAGTTCACAACTCCTTTCTTCCTTTATCTCCAAGTGACTCATTGAGGTATCGTTTTTGGGAATAACTATCTCCCACCATGATCACCACATCCAGGACTGGGTACATCACATAATTACTCCAGAATAAGTGAAAATGTATTGGCATAGCCAATAGGTCTCGCTTTTGGGACCTTATAAGTATTTAGTTATGCAGCACAATATCCTTGGTGCAATAACATCATGGCTAAACACTTATAAGGTTCCAAAGGCGAGATCTATTGGTTATGCCAATGCTTGTTAAGGAATGTCCTGCAGTGGCTCGGTCAAAGTGGCCAAGCCTTGTTCAAATTTGGAATAAAACCATTGAGTCATAGAAAATATATAGTTGGTCTCTATCAGCAGGATGAGGAGCATTGATCAGACCAAGGCAGGATGTAATGCCCTCGCTTACAATTATGCTGTCTATGTATACTACCTTACTTCTTAACACCATCACTGCTGCAGCAATTCGTCCAGGATGCTGTACTTTCTGAAATCCCATTGTTCATGACGAGCTGAGCTCGTCATGAGCACACGAGCAGTGTACTGCATGACGAGCTGAGCTCGTCAGGAGCATCGGAGGGGTTAAAAAGGCACATTTGTTTCTATGTATGATCAAATCTATGCAAATTTTGTCATTCAAACTATGCAAATCAATCCAGGGCATACTCATAGCATTTCGTTTGAGAGAGAGAAAAGTATAAAGCCATACCTTTAAAAAAATATAACTTTAGTATATTTAAACAATAATATTGACAACGAAAAAATGACAGGAACATTAGGAAGTAATACACTTGAGTACAAATGCTCAATACATCGTGTTACAAACTTCAAAACAGCAGGAGCCCTACAGCCCCCACAAGTGTATTCCCTCACACTGTAACAGTTATCAGATGACCTCAACAGAACAACGTAAAGACATTGAGAAATGAAACAAACAACACCCAGTGTCCACCTCTACCCACCTGCATTCCACACATTCGGGACGAGTTATAAGTTGTCCCCAACAGAATTCACACGGAATCTCAATTTTACAGGAACCCCTGACATACCCCCTCCAAGCCATTGTCCCGAGCATCAGTACTGCTACGTATACACCTCCTTGAGCCTGTCTATCAAGCGGTGAGGAAGGCTGACAGGCAGATTGTGCCCCACATACGCACCACACAGCCGTAACCCACCTCAACCATGTGTCAGGCAAGCTGTGCAGCCTCTCTAGCTAAACCCCCCATTGCTCAATGGGGTGGCACCTCACATCGCTGGTCCTTGTGCCTGCTCGAACTGCCAACTTAGCCAACGTCCAACGAACCACATCCCTCTGCCACATTTGTAAGAATGGAGCAGTAGCTAACTTCTAAGACATGTTCACATGCAGGGCCACTGGAATTATATGGCAAAAGAGGGTTTCATTATCCAGCAGGGTTGAGTAAATTATGCAGCCAGAAAAGCCAAATTATGCGGCGTAATACAGCACATTTTTCAATAGTATTACTTCATTATGTTCTACTTTTAACACTTATTATCACTGTCTGGGCATTGAGTTCACCTCATTAGCACCAGTTGAATACCCAAATATAGCAATAAGCAAGAAAAAGGTGACCAGTCAACCTTTGCAAAAGGCCTACCACAACGCATCAACATGTGTTGCTGTGTTTTTAGTAACATTTTAACTGTTTGAGCTTGAAACTATTTTTTTTGTTAACTTCCGCAGATTGTGCAGCAGATGATGGATTATGTTTATGTGGCAAATGCGGAAAATCTATAATTATGCTAAAATTGCTGCAGCTGCACAATCGCATAACTTCAGTGGCTCTGGCTATACGTCGTTTAGCTAGAACCAAAGTCAAGTTCTGAAACCCAGTTATTAGCGGAATACAGAACGTATTACCCAGGGTCCAATGACTTAGTCCTTGAATGGGCGCAGCTTCCCCTCAGTAACCACATATCCCCATCTCTGAATTCCCCCTGCAGTCCAACCGCCCCGTCTGGTGAGCGTCGCTAAGCATTTACAGAGCGTGGAGACCCAGAGCGGAAGGACGAGGGCGTACGGTACCACCCTCTTGCCACCATAAATATGCTTCTGCCAACATCAGACAGTCTCCTGTAGACACATATGAGAAACGCCACAATAAGAAGGGGACCCCAGGAGCCACTCCAACAATGAATTGCCTCCAAGCTCCAGTTCTACCATCTCTCATCCGAACTCAGCCTTAGCCAGTGCACCGGCCATTGACGCTGTGCAGCAGCATAGTAATGCTCAGAATTAGGTTACCCCAACCCCCTTCCTCCATGGTTGTGCACCCTATGCCTCCCGGATCCCCATATTAGGGAAGTCAACAGACCGTATTGCCACGCGCTTTTCTGCCAGTGCTGTACTATTTTTCCTACACTGAATGCCTCCGAGCAGTCTCATTGCAACCCTAGCTATCTATTGTGCATTCCAACATTGCACAATGGCGTCTCTCCTGCCGAGAGGATAGATTTTCTTATATCAAACAATCCCTGCTCCTCCGTCTGCCTTGTAATCTGAGGCTGTGGATTGAGTTTAGGAGGACACATGCTGAAAAGCAGGCACACACTCCGAGCAGGGTCACGAGATGTTCTTCTCGGAGGTCCGGGCGAGGCGGACAATAGGGCATGTGCGCCGCTGCGGGGGAGAGGGAGTCTGGAAGGTGGAAAACAATAGTATCAATAGTTGCATCGGGTCGCTAAAGAAACCCACCTCCAGTTACCTTAACAACACGACTCAAGTGCCGCAGAATAATACTTACACACCGCTGTTGTGCTTTCGGGTGAGCACGTATTACGATTCTTCCTCTAAAGTGAGCACCCTGGCTGGTGATCGACAAGGGCAAGTCTGGCGCGTGCCTGGCCGCACATTCCAGTAATTGCTGTAACCTTGTAAACAGTTGTAAAAGACTAATCAGATAAGGCCGACGAGTGATGGGAATTGAGTAAAACAGCCAGAGTCAATAAATCTCTGACTGAAAAAAAACGAGCCTCAAGCAACAGCAGGGGAGGGGGCCTGCGAGATTCCCTTGCGGGACCGTGCAACCATCATATGGCGCCACGCGCTCTCGCAAGGAAATCACCAGATGTGCACGCGTTGCCATTGCAAGCAATGCAACGCGTGCACGTCTTTGCAGGGAAAGCTGTGCCGATGGCTAAAGGTCTCTCTCCTATGCAGCGCAGGAGTGCTGTGTAGGCGAGACCTAAAAAGGAAACCAAGGCATTGATGCCTGTTTTTTGTAAGACATGGATTCCGGTGTAATGCTCTGGAAGAAAGGGTGAAAACTTTAGTAAGCAAGAAGAAGTCATTTCAGACCCAGAAGCAATAAAGTGTCATGGGGTGTACTAGGTTTTGCTCTTGATGTCCAAAGCAGAAGGAGGTTATCGGATTTTGATGGGCTTGAAAAAAATTAACAAATATATTAAAAACGTTCCCTTCAGAATGGAAATACTCTCTGTGAACAATGCCTGAGTTGCTTGGCCTTTAATAGCACTTGTTGATTTTCAATGATCAGACGTAGCTCTCACTACAGAAAAGGTTGGATACAACTACTCTGGAACATCAGAGGTTTCGAAGGTTTTGCATCAGGATCCTCAATGGCAGTTTTAAGTTGTTCCCTTCTAGACAATAATTACACCAATAGTGTTAAAAAAGGTGGTAGCTCCTCTGGTTGCGTTCCATCCTTCGCAAGAAGCCCCAATCTTCCCTTACCATGGCAATTGATTGATTCATGCTGCATAAAAGGAGAGACTCCTTCAGTTGTTGGGAATCACAAAGTCAGCTTTGAATCAACATGAATTTATCTTTAATGTTCCGAATTCCATCTAGCTCCATAAAAAGATATAACATTTATTGGTGCAGGATTCAGTACTAGCCAGAACACAGAATTTCTTCCTGAGGACAGAGCAGCCCTTCTTCATGATCATTTGCTGAATTTACTGTGTTGTCTGGATGCCCCAGAATGGAAATGGTAACATGGTGTCAAGTTTCCGTTCTGTGCAATGGACAAGGCGGGATCATCATCAAATCTTTTGGCAGCTTCAAATGCCCTGGTGTCGGAACTCCTAATCAATGGGTGTTCTCTTACCAGTGAGAAGACAGATCAAACCTCAGTTCTAATAATTGTTGATTCTAAAGAATCGGTCAAAAGAAATAAATATGCATCTGGAACCTCTTGAAATCCTGACAACGGATGCCAGTTCTTTTGGGTTTAGGAGCAAAGTGAAATCAATATCAGTTCAGGTCAAATAGGCCAAGGCTGAGACTTCCAAGTTATCGAAATGGAGGGAATTGACATTCCTCTGAACCTAGTGCACTCTCAACATTCAGTTAACAAAATAACGTGTTTGTGAGACCAGACAACACAGTGACTGCTTCTTACATAAACCATCGAGGGGGGACTGACTCAAGATCATTGAAAAAAGTGGCAGAACCTCTGGAGAAATGACAGAGAATCATTTGCATTTGATCTTGGCGGTCTGCATGAATGACCTAGACAATGCGAAAGTTGACATGCTGCCCTGAGTTTTCTCTTCATCACAGAGGATTCAATTCTGCAAGAAAATGTTCCTTAAGGTGTGCAAGGGATCAAGCATCCCCTTTCTACTCTCTTCTTAGCTAAGAACACCTCCCAGTTTCCCAAATGTTGATCTTGCTTTCCAGAGGATAGAAATGGGTAGCCAAAGATATTCTACTAAAATGGCCAAAGAAGCTATTGTTTGCATTCCCTTTAATTCTGTTCATTCCAAAAATGCGTCTGAAAGTTCAGCAGAAAGTGGTAGATTTAATGCTCCCAACTTCTCAAATCTTTTGCAATCTCTCCTCCATGGAATCTTTCTTTGATTATTTCGCCTCTCTGGTTGTGTCTGTTGGTATGGAAGTTGACAGGGTGAAGCTACAAAAAAGAAGGTCTCCCTTTACATCTGGCAGACGCAATTCAGGGTAATTGATGATAGTCACCGTCGAAAGCTTACTCTAGGAATTGGTTCTCTCTTCTTTAGTGATGTTATTCACACTCAGCGTCTCCAACTGACTGCCCTCTTTCTGTTGTGCTGCAGATAGGTTTTTATAAGAATGTATCTCTGGCCATTATGAAATGGTTTGCAATTTAAGCTTTCTGTGTGTTTGATGACACCTTTTGGGATGCTGATTCTTTGGAGTAAAATCTGTTTAAGACCTTGTCTAGTTCTAGGCCTCTTTCTCACCCTTCAGGACCCCTTGCAGCCTTCCGATTGTGCTTCATGCTTTACAACATTTTCACTTTGTTCCTTTACTTTCTATGGATTTATATTTCCTAATTTAAAACGTTACCTTCATAGTAGAAGTTACTTCCGCTTGTAAATCGGCAAGGTGTCTGCTTTGCTGTGTTGTCCACACAATGTCTTTTGGAAGATGGAAGAAGGGGTCATTTTAAAACTTGTTTCGCAAAGTAAACTTCACTATTCATGCTGCCCAAAAGGTTGCTCTTCTTGACATTTTTCCTTCTCCTTCTACAGATCAGGAAAGATTGTTGCATTGTCTGAATGTTAAACTGGCTTTTTTGACATATCTTATCAGATTGTCACCAATAGTAATGCTGGAAGAGGTAGTAATGCTTAAAAAATTAAACTACTTTGAGCGGAGGGCTTAGAGAGACTTATCTGGCAGGGTGATGCAGAGCAAGAAGAATCAGCTCCAGATGGAGTTAAGAGAAGATTGAGAAGGGGAGACTCTGCATGCTAAGAGCCAGGGAATTTCTCTGCATGAGATCTGTAGAGGAGCTGGAATTTGGTCTTTGGATTACACATTCATTAGACATCCCTGTCTTGGTATTGATAACATGTGGGAAAACTTTGGTTATGGTATTTTACATTCTGTAACAACATAAGTATCTTTTTTTCTTGAGATGCGATATGTATATTATTATGCATTTGTGTATCAGGTTCACCTCTATATATTAAATACTGTGGGTTGTGCATTACATGGTGTGCAGCTTCCTTTAAGGTCAAAGACCTGTCTTGCATTTTTACACCATGTGAAGTAATGACTGTGGACAAGAGGCTTAAAGGTAATGGCTTGTTTACTTACTAGAAATCTTCATTATTCTGAGTCTTGCTCGTCCTCTTCCCAATCATTATGCCCCAACAACACTCATATATTGTCAGGCCATTGACAGGGCTTAGAAATGCAGGAAGAGGCTGGGAATGCTATTTTCTCATATATAGTCCAGCTGAGTTGGGATTTTAATTTCGTATTGCTGTCTTGTTCTTGTCTGTGGAGGTGGGGTTTACTACTTGAAGTAATGACTAGAATGAGGATGAGTAGGCCTAGGAGTGATGGAAATTATATGTATGTAAATAGGCTATGCAGCACTTCCACCCAAACTAATGTGAAATTTATAAAGACAGGACCATTCACAAAGGTCTACTTGTAAGTAATTTGCTCCTAAACATTTTAGTAACTTTACTACTTTGACATATTCATAAAATCCAGTATAAAGTTACTCAACAGTGAAGTCTTACATGTCTCCACCGTCTGAAAAGACGGGTGGGTTCAAACTTACAAGTGCAAGTAACTACTGAAAAAACAAATTAGTAAGTCCAGCACCACACATGACCAACACTGGTACTGCAACACCCTCCTGTAGAAAACAATGGAGACACATACTTCAATTTAAACCCCAAAGGAAATAATGTTAAATTAAATTGAAATATTTAAAATAGTTAGAAATATAAATAATATTAATGTAATGTTGAAATAGTACATATTTATGTTTTCATTATAACACATTTTAATAACTTTTTTGTACTTACAAAATAATTGTATCAATATTTTTATTAAATGTAAATACATTATTCTAAATTAAATCAATACATCACTTTGAATAATTCTTAACACTTTTTCACATATGTTTTTGTGAAATCTTAATGTAAATTAACTATGTATATGTTTTAAATGCTGCAATACCAGTGGTTGGCCATGTGTGGTGCTGGAGTTACCCCATTTCTGAACTGGAGTAATGTGCTACTGTTCTGGGTCCATTTTTGGCTGTAGTAACTTCAGAAGGCAGTTTGTGAACAGCAATAGACTTAGCCTTTTGTGGGTGGATACACGTGCTTTTCTAAAACCTGCTCTAACCCCACCTTACACCAACTTGAACCCCTCCCCTTTAGTAGTAAGTATTCACCAATTTACAGCATCTCCCCCTGTTCCTCCCATATTTACTACTAAAACGTGTACTGATGCACAGAGACTCCGCAGCTGGGGTGGAGAAAGGAGAGCTGGAGGCGGAAATTCTGCACAGAGGTTTGTGAATAGTATTTTGCAGAATGTAGTACTTCAAGGCGTCCTTCAAAATTCAGTTTGTGAATAGACCCCACAGTATAGCTATGCTCCCAATAGCTATAAACGAGATATTTAGTTTATTTTTGTGTACAACTGGAAGGAAGTGTGGCGGCTTTCTACATTCAGAAGCCATGTTGATGTATGCCCTTGCCCACTGTATTCTCATTTCCATCATTATGGCTTCGTTCCAGTTGGCAAGGCTCACCTAAAGAGTGACTTTTTAAAGATTTGGAGATGCTTTAAAATAAACAGTGACAGGAATATCACTGTCCCTATTATTTCTATTTTGCTTTTTACTCAACAGTAAGAACGAGGGAAGCACAGCCTGACAATATTGCCTCATGAACAAGATTGTGCAGGACTGAAAAAAGAAAGCCTTTGTTATGGTTGTAATAGGATATGCAGGGGCCGGGGTTTTATTTTTCTCCTCGCAGGTTGAGCAGTGTTCTATCTGTGCAATTTATGCAGTCCTACTGGACAGATTGTGGAAAGCTGTGCGTGGAATTTAATATCTAAAAATAATAGGGTAAAAAAAGAGTCCCTGCAGTACCTCACCCAGGCCAAACTAAACATGCACTTTAGCACTTGGTGCAGAACGAACAGCAAGCCCAATTCTTTCTTCAAATACAGAGTAGGCCGTGTTTAGCAATAAGGAATATTTTATGAAGTACTGGAGTTCATTTCCAGTGTATACTTCTTTTAGAAAAAATGCTCCTAACAGAAATACTCTTAACAATACTTTAGACAACTCATGAACCAAGGGGAAATGAGAAATTAATATGTTGATTTGTTCAGCCCAAACAGTCTACCTGTAATGAGTTCAAACAGCTCACAAATAAGTATTCCAGATGTGAATTTGGTGATCACAACAGTGAATGAAATAATATATAAAAACAATTAGTCAAAGAAATAAACTAAATATATTCTCTTTTAGATATTCTGCGGTATATGTGCACTTTGCGTGCCAAGCTCTATAAATTGCACAAGTTAGTAAGGTAAGGTGGCATTAATAACGCTATTGTCACCGTTCTTTAATGGCAGAGTGAGTGCAGCAGCTGGAAGACGCGTGCACAGCGGTCACTGCAGTCATTGTTACTGTTGGGCAGACCAAAGTCCTGTGCAGGTTGGAAAAACGCGCAGAGAGCTGTCACTTGGGAATAGAGTGCTGTGTGTTCGTCGTAATAAATCGAAGCGGTGTTTACGAGCAGCTCTAAAACTAGGAGCACGTTAACACTTTTGGAGGCGATCATTTTCTATGCGCAAAGCAGTTATATAGCAGCTAACCCCACCGTTAACTTAGATACAACTTTAGTGGTTCTCGAAACTGGAGCCCAGGAAAAGGATGAAACCACACAAATGTAAACCCCCCAGGATATTTTGCAAATAAGGGACTTTTATTTCATGCTGAAGTTGATGTTGCTGACTTGTATTTTCAGTGGAAAATACTCTTTGAGCCTATACTTATCTTTGCGCTATGAAAACCTGGGAAATCTATCAATCTATAAGCTTTGATGGCTGACCTTAGATCCAGTACTTCTTCGGTCCTTTACCAGTCACCTGCCCATGTGTTGGACAGATGTGCATTTACTAGTGCAGGACACAAGCAGAGCCTGTAATGATCTTTGCTCCCATTTCCCGGCCATGTCCGTCATCCTGCCACCCTTTTGCCTGCTCACCTGAAACCAGCCTTCCTCTCCAAGCTATCTAAAAACAAGTTTCACTAACACTCGAAGATCATTGGAGAGGCAGCACCACGTCATTCGTGATAAGCACCTCACCAAGAGGCTGACAAACAGGCATAGAGCGAACATTTTATCAGTAAACAACAATATATAATTATGAACAATAACAATGGTGTGAAAGAGCAAGTATATAAAAAGTTCCCAAAATTAGAAATGATAGTTATACCTTTGTGCTCAAACTTTGACAAATACTATATTTTGATTGGCTCATAACTGGTCGTTATTTTCTATGGGGCGTTATTGCTTTTGCCTTTGACAACCCTAGATTATGAGACTGTATTAACTCATATATCATTAGACATTCTCCCCTAATATATTTTTGTAAAAGCCCCTTCCTGATTTCGGCTGGCTGCCTGCCCTGACGCTCACAATTTCAGCTCACACCTAGGCTTGCATACCTTTGTTACCCTAGACAGCTTGAAGTGAACAAGGAAAAGGTTAGGCAAAATGGCATCTCCCACCCACAGGCTGGGCCTGAGGATGAAAGTAGCACCTTCAGAACTTCTCCTCGGAACACTACTGGACCGGTAGAAGAATGAAAAGAAGGATGCCATGCTGTCTGATGAAGGAAGATTGGACCTGCTTTGCCTGGAACCAAGGCTCCCCAGAAATGATTCCAAGGGTCAAATGGTTGACCTCCTGTTTCAACTACAGGGAAACAACAAGCTTTTAGAGGTCTCCCTGCAACTGCCCAGCGGGCCTCCACTAACTGAACCTGCCTGGATCTGCCTGAGCCCTGCTGCTGGCCTCAGCTGGAGTGAGTACTGATCTCCATGAGGTGCTTTCCAGGTCCTGGACCCTTGGCTGGCATCACAGTGTATTCCTCATGGAGAAAAGGTGAAGTTACAGAGGTTTTGGTTCCTCATGAACATGAAGTGGCTTTTTCACGCTGAGAAATGACTGTCCGCGACCACCGCCAAAGCAAAGATCCAGCAGGACCTGCTCTTTGGCGCCAACACCGACAGTCTGAGTTGACCACCAACGTGAAACTACTGGGACAGCTGGCTCTTTGTGCTACAGCAGCAATCATTCATGACACTTGACCTGCTCCTCGAGCTAACCATGACCTCCTTGCAACCCTCGCCTTTGCCAGCACCCGCTCCTCAAGCAGTCTTAAGAAGATAATTCTTTAGTGGAACAAACATGGTCCCTGCATCTGACACATACACCATTGTGGTCAGCCTGAACTTGTGTGAACTATTGACTTTTCTCCAGTCCAGTGCGATCAGATAATGGCAAGTGCAGCTTTATGCTTTTTTGCACTATTTTCACCTATAACTTAAAAAAAATCACATATCAGGTTCAACTGATTGGAGTTTTGGTGACACTTTTTTTATTTAAAAGCACTCTATTATTCTAAAATGGTTTAGAAGTTTATTGGTGTTGTGTCTTCACTTTCTTTCTGTTTGAGTGCTGCATAAATACCTTACACATTGCCTCTCAGTTAGTCCTGACTTATCTTGTGCCAGGATACCAGAGGTTTAAGCACAGGTTTATTTAGTGACTTGGGGTTTCACCCTCACCCACTGAACTAATACCCACATTTCTTACCATGCGTTTTTATTAAACATAAAAATGTTTATTAACCGTGGTATTTTTATAAGGTAAACGTTCTTCAAATGTCAGCTGGTAAACAAGAGTCCACAGACGCAATATAGTCATACACTGTTCTAAAAAACATTGTGTGTTGTGTAGTAGACCCACCTCTGTACAGCATAGCCTCAATTAAAGTAAAATACAACCCCACTCAATTTTGTTCCTTCTACACCACAGTTTTGCTTTACAACATCTACAGCTGAGGTTCACTAGTATGGCCTCTTGGTTATGTAAATAGGCTATTTCTTACAAAAATGCCCCTTAGAATCAATATCCCTAAAAATATTTATCCAAAATGGCTAAACAGATGAACAGTCTCACCAAGTGTATTTTAAATCTCCCACTGTCTCACAACCCCTACAAAACTTTGGATCAGTTAGAGGGCAAAACTTGTGTAGCTTAACTGGAAAGTGGAACAAGTCCAATATTAATTTGCAGTGAATCTCCCTACCTGACGATAATGCTTACATTTTGCACTGATCTCTCCATAAACTGTATCACACCAAAAGCAAACATGACCAGTCAATAATGACAACCACAACATCTAATACTTTATGAAGCTTACCACCAGTGACAGGTCAGTATGCATGCAGCACGGGTTGAGTGTAGGGCCTTACAAAAGCCCATGCCCTTTGTCCAGCTCTTTAAGACCCTTCGATCCAGCCATGAATTGAGGTGGTTGACCATAGGGCTTGCTTACCACCGGGCCATATGTGTTGTAAATCAACGGCGATTAGGTTAAGCATTAGCAGAAGACATGCTGTATTTTACCAATATCGAAGCAAATGAACGACTCCATTTTGTATTTGTAGTGGTCATTTTGTATGCCATACATTGCCATGTGCTAATCACGTGCTTTGTCCTACCTCCTTGTTAACTGCGCCTAAAGTCTGCCCAGCAACAGGCTATATTTAGCATCCCCCACTTCCAGCATGCCCAGACATGCCCAGTAGGGTCTGCGGCTGTTACTTTTTAGTTCCAGATAGGAATGGGTTTACTAGTTTCTGAAGACTGTTAACTCCGCCCACTTATCGATTGCGCTTTCCAATATTCCTTATATGGTCATAAAACTGCTCTTGTATTCTGTACCGCCTTCTTTTGAGCCCCTCATTGTGTATAAAAGGGGCCATGTGCTTTAGTTCGGTGGCTACTCTATACAATACTGAAGGGTGATGTGTGGATTGTAGTACCACCTTTGAAGGTTTAATAAACTTTTCTTTTGTATTTTCCAGTTTCTGTGCCAACTTCTTCGTATGGTCTGAGGACTCTGTGCAGAGAAGGGCAAACCCCTTGTACTGGTAGGCATAGCTGAGGCTTGCTTACATCATATGCCCAACTTGCTTTGGCCACCCAACCCCCATTCAACACATGCACCTCAGAGGTTGGCCACATGGACTGGCTTGCAGCCATTTGAATTAGGCAAATGTACAGTAGGGAATTGATTTCTCTCTAAGCATTTTTGTTCAGAATGGGGACTGAAGATATCAGTTGGAGATCATTAAGAATAGAAGGGTCAGCGGAAGCTTTTTTTAGTAAAGGGCACTACCAATGCCCATTTCCAACACAGGGAATGAGGCTTTGTGAACTGGAAAGATTGTGTAAATCTTCTAGGAAAGGCCAGAGCTCTTGAGGTGTGAGGTGGGGTATATGGCATCGACAAGTAAAGAAATGGCATCCAGAATTAGTGATCAATAGATATTAAATGGTCTTTGGCACTAGTGGTAACTTAAGAAAGGAAGACCTGACAAGACGGTACTGAATATAGTGACTTCTCAAATTTGTTTACTTTCACAAGGAAAAATAGCATCTGAGAGTTAGATAATTCTTGGGTGAGTTTTAATCGTTTGTTAGGACAGTCTGAATGAGAGAGCGAGTGAACAATTTTAAGAATCTCTTTATAGGAGTTTAATTAATTAGTGATATTAATAGTGCTGACCTTGGTTAGAATTACCCTATGTTCTCATGAAAAATGATTAAAATGTATTTCATTCTTGCTTGCTATTGGTACAGAGCCTTCTAAAAGAAGTGAAAGAGATAAGCAAACCGGAGAATGCCTTGTGAGAATAAGACAAAAGGGATTGAAAACCCTATTTGAAATGTAAATAGGCATAATTAATACTATTTTGAAATAGTTTTTGATGATTTGTAAAGAGGCATGAGGATACATACAGCTATATTTTGTCATGGGAAATTTAAAATGAGTGCGAAAATGTGTATTCAAAAGTGCTGTATGCAAATGTAGTTTTTACAGTAAAACACTATCCCCCAGATTCATCATGTTCATGTTTTGCGAGTCCTTAATAGCGAATTTTAAGGATTCGCTATGAAAGACTCGCAAAACGGGATGCATGTAGAAATCGCAATATTTTATGCGATTTCTACTGCTTCCTTATTTGCGATTCGCTAATTGCTAATCGCAAATAAGGAATGGCTTTCCCATTCATTCCTATGGGCCTAAAGGCTCATTAGGCCCATAGGAATGAATGGGGAGTCATTCCTTATTTGCGATTAGCAATTAGCGAATCGCAAATAAGGAAGCAATTTCAACGGTGCCAGGGTGTCCAAGGGTGCCTGTTTCACCCTTGAAATGGTAATGTACACTGTGTTGTGCACACACATGTCCAAAGGACATGTGTGTGTGTAACATACAACTTGGAAAAATGCACTAAAGTGCATTTTTCTAAGTTTTCGCTATTTTCCACGTAGTTAGACTTCGCGGTAAATAGCGGCCCCAGATTGCAAATTCGCAATTTTTAAATGGTTCATGAATTGCATTTAAGGAATCTCAAATTGAGATTCCTTAAATGCAATTAATCGCAATTTAGCGATTTCTAGAATTGCGATTTTTGCATTTGGGATGATGAATCCCAAATGCAAAAATAGCGCTCGCAAAGGGCCAGATTCTCAGAATCTGGCCCTTTGCGAGCCGATTTCGGCTTGATGAATCTACCTGTATGATCGTAAATCGCCAATTACAAATTTTGAAATCACAAAATTGAAGCTGTTCGCATTTAGTGGAGAGCCACTCTGAGTTCATTGATGGCATAATAGACTTTACTAGCACTCATAAAGACTGGAAAGAGAATATGAGATCACCAATCTTCTTCTATGGCTAGAAAACACCCCGGTGCACAATATCAATAAATGTACAATATAGACTTTCCCTATCAATGTACATGGAATGTACAATATGTATCAGACACTAGAAAAGAGGTTATGGTGGAGTGAAAACCAGTGTCAGACTGGGACAGAAAAAAAAGGCTCAGGCACCAAAATGAATGTGGTCCCTATTACCAAATCAGATTTGCATATTGGGACAGAATGAACTTGCAAAGATATGCTGCATATGCAGGGGAGGCGGCGTTCATTTATTCTAGCTCCAGACAATGTTAATTTTTCTGGTAATAGGAAATTCAACAGTAAACATCAGAAAACCAGAACTTGGCCTTTACATTGACCAGTCAGACCCGCCCTTTTTGGCACTGCAAGTTTTCCTGTGGTCCTAATCGGGTGGTCGGACCACCGAGGATGCGCGGTTGACTGCCACCACAAGCATGGAGGCCTTGGGACTGCCGTACTTATAATCAGGCTCAGAGTCATAGAGAGATTGGAAAGCATTTTTGCTACATGGGGTATCCTTTCGATTTTCAAATCTAACAATGGCCCACCTTTCAATAGTCAAGAATTTAAAGATTTTCGCACTCATCTAAATGTTAAGCATCAGGAAAAGGATACCTTTCTGGCCACAAGCTAATGGTGTTGTTGAGAGATTTATGAGCACCCTCAAGAAAGCTGTTCAGTGTGCTTTGCTGGAATAGCTTCAACTCAAATCAATTCTTCAGTCTACACTTCATGCATGTAGGTCAATTCCCCATTCTACCACGGGTAAGCCCTGCCACCTTAATATTTGGGAGAGTCATAGGAACCAAATTGCCACAATGGACCACTGACAGATCTATTAACATTTATAAACTTCGTAACACTGATTCGTCTCAAAAACGCAAAATGAAGACCTATGCAGACCGCGCTGCTGTGCTCGGAGCACTGTGTTCAAAATAGGAGACCAAGTTATTTTCAGGCAGAAACAGAAATTAACTGTGATGTTCCTTTTGATGCGGACCCACTGAGGGTTGTGACTAGTAAAGGAGACACTGTAACTGCTCACCATCCTGAGAGATCCATTGTGGCAGATTCGTCGCATTTCAAGCACCTGCCTTAACATTCGCCAACTCCAGATGTCAGAAGTGAGACTTATCCTCCTGAGAATCTGAAAAGCCCAACGACTGTACCATTGACTCTATAACCAGTGCCAGTCATGGACACTCACATGACCAGATCTGGGCAATTGATTAATGGGGAACAGCCATGACAACGCAGGGATTACCCAGCACTGCCATTACAACGCAGGGACTACAACGAAAGTTGTTACAACAACTTTCTCTGGAGGACGCTGTTGGATAGGGAATAGTTTAATTTTCTATCCAATACCTTCCCTACTGTCAACGTGGGCTGGATTTGGAATAGAAAATTAAACTATTCCACAATCCAGCGCCCTCCAGCGAAAGTCGTTGTAATCCCCACGTTGTAACGGCATGCGTGGTAATACCACGCATTGTCATGACATACAACCTTGATTAATATTTGTTTGCATAGCGTTTGTACCCTAACCATTTTTACCCAGTATGCCTTTTTCTGCAAAAACTCTTATTTGCATATGTCTTCCACAGGTTACCACCAGTGAATTCTTCACCTTCTGACGTCTCATGGGATCACTAGATGGTTTTGTATATATCGTGAATATGGTTTTTGTCTTTTGATTTGAGCACTTTTGAGCAGCAGCACTTACTTATAGGTCCCGAAGAAAGCTGTGACACCTTTCTGGGTCAAAAGCTGAAATATGTCGACCTCTTTGTGACACTAAAGTGCATCTAATCACTCCCGCAGTGCTATATTGTTTTCCAATCCTAGCCCAGGGTCACCCCAATAAAGTTATTTGGAACCCTGTAGTTTTAACTATCACTTTCACTTGCTCTACTGACCTCACTCCCTGAGCCCATCCGTTGGGTATTTAGCAAAACACACTTAGTACCAAACATTGCTCAGCACCTCCATTTTAGTGAGGGGGTCATAGTCCGTATCATGACTAGGTAAAATGGTATGAGGATGTTCCCAATGATGAAGCATGCCATCTATGGTGGGTAAGGGAAACCGTCCTATAAAAGGAAAAAATTCCATGATGGTTAGGTTCCCAACTAGGCAACAAATGCTTATAAACCCAAGGTTTTTTTTTGTGTTTGATGGTTAAGTAGAGGAGCCAATCTTTGCAGGTCTTAAAACCTCCTCAGGGCTACTTTTTTGATACAATTGATTCGAGCACCAAAACAACTTATTGAAGAGTTGTGTTGTATATATGTATTATTTGTACTTTTAATTTAACAAAGTGGGAGATGTAGTGTCTTTTGAGTTAGAGATGACCGGACCCTTTTGGTTCATGATGGACTCCTTAGAACAGTGATATAAGTGCATGGGTATGGGTGATCGAATTCATGATGTAGAATGTTCATTTAACAGTTACACGCAGAGGAATACAAATGTGTAATACCAAGCTCTGAGTGTAGCATAATCCTTTGCATGCAGCAGGGCTGGGGAAGACGATACACTCATCACTTTTCTGCTACTGGGAACCCAGGTGACGTGGCCTCTTACTGCTCATTTGCTCCTTGAAAGGATGTGTGCACCATTCCCCTTCTCACGCCAATGCCCTTATTCCTTTGAGCACCTTGCAAAGCCACAATGAAGGAGGATGTGCCCCCTGGGATCTGAACAACACAGTCATTTTTACCACTGTTTCACAAATGTTTATTACTTGGTTAAAAGCATCTTAAATCTTTTTTTGCAGAAACTTCATGGTGACCATGAGGAAGAAAATTGAACTGACAGCTCTGGGAGTCCATAATGAAGATACTTTTTGAATAAGAATAAAGCGCAGCGGACTTCCACTTTATCTGATCAGTTTTGTTTCGTAAGTGTTTTAATAAGCAGCACAGGGAGTTGAGACTGTAGACTATATGTTATATAAACGGAAAGAGTTCTTTAGAAAGTCGAATTCCACCAGGCAGACAACACAACCAATAGATATGTTTATGACTGAGAAATGCTTCGAATAAATCAATTGATTAATTCAAATGGGTAGCTCTCAGTGTTTTCATGGATGCATAACTCTACCTCACCTCCCTAGGGTTGACTATTGGCATGTGTTGCAGTGGGAGCAAGTGTCTGTCATTCAATGTGATGATAATCTTTGGCAGCAGAAATGGTATCCAACTGTATCAGTTACAGCAGAGCAGAGGGAAGTTGCACAAACCTTCCCATTCAATTTCCTCATCAGATGAAGCTTCATTTCAAATTGTCGAGGCTTTCACCCAACAACAACAAGACACAAGTATGAGCTGCCAAGCATCACACTATTTCAAACATTTTTTACACAGCATGAAGACATTGATAGTGAGGCAAATATCCAGGTCAAGTCAGTAAAGTAACCAATTCCTAGGCTGAGGGTAATGTAAAATGATTTAAAAGACTGGAGCCCTCAACTCTTCAATCTCATATATCCAGCTCCAGTTGTAGACACTCTCCAGACAAGCGAGTTACTTGGAAATGAGTGCAATGAGAAATTAAATGTAATAGTGATAGACAGCTGTGACGCTGCAGCGAGGTCTTAGAATGGACTATTGGTTCCTAAACCTGTGTTTTCCTTGTATCAGTGTGAGAAAGTCCATCTGATCCTGGCAATCCCTCGAATTTTTTCTTGGCTGTGCACTCATAACTGTCACTGAGGACTCAAGTCTGCCTATTTTCTGCTCAGTCCTTATGCAATTCTATTTAGTAGATTACATCTTTGTTCCATTACCAAATGACCGATACATGGAGTTTTGATCTTAAAGCTCTAATAGCTTATGGGGTGTTATAATTTACTAGAAGAGAGCAAAAAGAGCAAAAACTACGGGGCATATTATCAAGGGGGTTTATCTCCGCTTTTTTGGCTTTAAAAGCCAAGAAAGCGGAGATAAAATTATCTCCCTATTACCTAGCTAGTAGGAGATAGCGACCATCTTGGGCCCCGCTTTGCATGTCAGTGATATTTATCACTAATGACATGCAAAGTGGGCGTGCCAAGATGTTATCGACTGAAAACAGTCGCTAACATCGCTATCTCCTATTACCAACTTTTGGAGATATTCGCGCTAAGCGCGAATATCTCCAAAAGCTAACACCTGCCCTGAGCAGTTCTTAGCCATGTTATCCAATGGGAGGTGGATAACATGGCTAAGAGCATTAGCTCGGTAATGCATGAATATCGCTGACTTTTCAGCGATATTCATGCTTTGCGGCGATTTTTATCGCATTTGCGTTAAACCAAGGTTTATTTGCGGTAAAAATCGCCGCAACTCAGCGGTAAATTTTTGTTTCTAACCAAGCAATAGCGATAAATTGCTTGGTAATATGCCCCTACCTTTGTATATGAAAGCTCGTGCTGTCAGTCTGGGTAAAAGAGTACAAGGACACACAGCAGTTCCGCAGTCAGTATCTGTGAGAAACTGATTCACTTTATTTAGAAGAAAGCTCTGGTACTGTCATGTGTTTTTGGAAATGTGTTCTATAAGGGTGAGGTTGGTGTCCAAAGGGAATCTATGTAACTTGCCATTCAATGAAAGCTGGGGTTCGAAGCAGTCCAGGGTCATTCATTCAGATTTGTACAATTTCCTGTTTGTTGAAGGAAGGTTGGTTAAGACTCATTAGTAATTCTCTATCAAATTATACTCATTACACTGTAGGGTTCATATTTTAATACTACCACTTGTGCTACCATTCATTTACAGGACCATAGACCAAAATCAGATGTGGCTAAAATCATCAAACCAACCCACTCCAGGGAAGTTTGGGTTAGGATTTTTCCATTTAAAGAAATCGATAAAAAGAAAGTGCTCCCAGACGGTGCATTCTAAAACACAATCTTTTAAATACATTTGTAAAATTCTGTACCATTTACGCTAAGCTCTGAATGAAACTCATGAAAAATCTACTGCTTTAGGGTCTGAATGAGTACTAGTGAACAATGTTTTTCCAAAATATTAGATCGTGTATGTATTAATGAGAAATTGTTTGGCAGATTTACAAAATCTTAATGCACAGCAGCGAATATTTGTGCCACAAGAGATGGTACAGTGTATGCATCTGAATAAATATAGATACACACTTTTACTATGGGAAAATAACCCCTTTTAAAGTCTGAGAGTCACTTGTACAAAGCATTTCAATTGGAAAGAGCCGGTTGGGCCATTTCAGACAGCAAAAACTTCTATTACATATGTACAAAACACAAATTGCGATTCAGCAACAAGTTACTGAATTGCAAATTATGTTTGCGATTCAGTATTTGTAGGGGGCCTGTTTAGGGCATCCCCTCCAAATACCGAATCTGAATGGTATGTACAAATGTTTTGCGAACGAAATGCGGTTGCAAAACATTTGCACTTTACCACCAACTCTAAGTTAGTTGTAATCCATTCCCAAATGGCAATGTGTCCCCAAAGGACCCCTTCACCTTTGTGAATGGTTGAAAAAATTGTTTTTACAAAATGAAAAGAAAACGTTTCCTTTTTTTCTAAACGCATCGCTTTTTCTTTCAAATAAATAAAAGCTCATAATAAAATGATTGCTTTATTTGACAGCAATCACAGGCATGGTGGTCTACTGATCCCAGCAGGCCACCATCCCTGTGATTTTTTTGATTCCCAATGGATCGCAAACTGGGACCTACTTCATTAATATTCATGAGGTAGGACTATTTGTGACCCACTGGGAATTGCAAAAAATGTAAAACACACTTTAGTACTTTAGTGTTTGCAATTACCAAATAGCGATTCACAAAAATGTGCTAGTTGGTAATCACAAATGCTAATGTTAGTACATCTGGCCTTGAGTGAAGAAATTATGGTCATTACTCTTGCCATGCCAGTTAAGATGCTATCAAAACGTTCTGTACTACTAGTAAGATGATGCCAAGTTTGTCAGGGCTGCCACACATGAATTACCACTTCTCTGCTAGAAAGTGGAGATCACTGACTTGTAATTAACAAGAGCTATCTATATTGAAGAATGCTCAGATTACCAAAGAGATTTTACTGTGTCATTGAAAGGTGCAGCCCTACTTCTGACACAGGCTCAGATCTCAAATATTGGGGGTCCATTATGATGGCCGGCCTGGCGGAGGCAATCCGCCCGACACCAATGCCTGGATTCCCCCCCCGCCATATTAGGATGGCGGGGGGAGCGCGGCGGACGGAAAGACTGTCCGCCGCTTTACCACCTCGGTCACCTTGCGACCGCGGCGGTAATGGAATAATATGGTGGCGGTGTCCAATGGACACCGCCAGCCATATTACAATGGCCACATATAGGTGCCTTTCCGCGGTGGCAATGCCGCCACGGAAAGGCAGGCGGTGTTTGCTATGGCTGCCCCCTGCGGGGCCCCCAGGTGATGCTGGTTTAGGGGGAGGACAGGGGGGCTACCTATGGTAACCCCCCACATTTGCATATGCGCGGTGCTTGCCGCTTTGCACATGCAAATGCGTTCACAAGTGTTTTGCATTGTTGCGGGCGGTGCAGAGTGCACCACCCGCCACAATGAAAAACATGGAGGATGTGCCCGCCACAGTGGCGGGCACATCCTAATTCCCCCTACGGGACCCCCGTCCTTATGGCGGGCGGTCCCGTTCTCCGTTAGGGTGGCGGGCCTGCCATCCTAATGAGCCCCTAAGTTTCTCCATAAGGTTACAGATATTCTTATGATTCAGAGTCTTCATTATCCTGGTATGGAATCACACATTCCATACCAGGTTCTACATTGTCTCAGTATTTAAAACACCACTGCCATGCTTGAAACTAAATTGCAGGTATATGTAAAGCACAACAGTCATACCAGATACCACATTGCCATGGTAAATAAAACATTACTGTCATGCAAGAAACCAAGCAGCAATTTTTTATAATGCCCCATTTCGGTGCAAAAGTAGCAAAGTCAACATAGATGTAAATGTAAATGTCCAGTATTTGTAAAGCGTAAACAATTACCCAAAGGTGTCAAGGCGCTGGGGGCCGTTGGGAAGATTAAGCGAGCTATTGCCCAGAGTCACATGGTGCTGGGCTGATCAGTCGCCTGCGATCGAACCGTGAGCCCCCAGGTTCCGGAGTCAGTCACCCTGGCTGCTGCACCGCACTTCTTCCACATAGTACTCACTCCCTTTAATATTCATAGGGCATGAGCTGCAATAGGTACCAGGAGCTACAGGACTGGGGCTGCACACACCGGGAACTCTAAGAGCTGTTCACCCAGGACTAACTGAATGTCTAGCTCATTGTCAGTGAAATTGCTCTCCCACCCTCGCAGCTCCACCATTAAGTGAGGTGCCCCTGCCCCTGCACTCTTGAGTGTTGGTGATCGAGGCCCTCCTCCACCCGCAGGTTTCCCTGCGCCTCATCCCTGGTGGTTCAGTGGACCTCTGTCTCCTTTCTTTCTTTCTGCTCCTTCACTCGTTTTTCTCTCCTTTCTATCTTTCACCTTTCTGCACCTCTGCTCTTTTGCGCCTTATTTCTAACCATTTTCCCTTTCTCTCCCTCTGCTCCTTCACTCGTTTTTCTCCCCTTTCTATCTTTCACCTTTCTGCACCTTTGCTCTTTTGTGCCTTATTTCTAACCATTTTCCCTTTCTCTCCCTCTTCTCCTTCACTCGTTTTCACTCGTTTTTCTACCCTTTCTATCTTTCACCCTTCTGCTCTTTTCTGCATCTCTGCTCTTTTGTGCCTTATTTCTGCTTATTTTCCCTTTTTCTTCATCCCTTCTTTCCTCCCTTTACCTTTCCCCGCTGCTGCTGCCCCCGCGGCCCCTCCGCCCCCCAGCGCCACCGGCCCAATCCAGCTCCCCTCCCCGCTCCCACCTCCCAGCTGTCCAGCCCTCCCCGACCCCTACTTAATGGCGGCCACTGCGGGGACAGGCGAGCAAGACCACTGACTCATTGTCAGTGAAATTGCTCTCCCACCCTTGCAGCTCCACCATTAAGTGAGGTGCCCCTGCCCCTGCACTCTTGAGTGTTGGTGATCGAGGCCCTCCTCCACCCGCAGGTTTCCCTGCGCCTCATCCCTGGTGGTCCAGTGGACCTCTGTCTCCTTTCTTTCTTTCTGCTCCTTCACTCCTCGTTTTTCTCCCCTTTCTATCTTTCACCTTTCTGCACCTCTGCTCTTTTGCACCTTATTTCTGCCCATTTTCCCTTTCTCTCCCTCTGCTCCTTCACTCGTTTTCACTCGTTTTTCTCCCCTTTCTATCTTTCACCTTTCTGCACCTCTGCTCTTTTGTGCCTTATTTCTGCCCATTTTCCCTTTTTCTTTATCCCTTCTTTCCTCCCTTTACCTTTCCCCGCCGCAGCTGCCCCTGCGGCCCCTCCTCCCCCCAGCGCGACCGGCCCAATCCAGCTCCCCTCCCCGCTCCAGCCTCCCAGCTGTCCAGCCCTCCCCGACCCCTACTTAATGGCGGCCACTGCGGGCACGCCGCTGGTGCACCAAAGGCACGTCAAAGGCAAGCACGTCTGCGCCCGTCTGTGACCCATCCGCGACCAGCACCAGGACCCTGGACCTCCGCCCCGCCAACGCTACGACCCAGCAGCACTCCACGCACTCAACCAAGGCTGCAACAACAACTGCAAGCTAGCATCACCAGCTGACACCCATGGACCCTTCAGCTGTCACCGCTGCCGGCACACCTGCAGCACCGCCAAGAACACGGACCCAGCACAACCCGTCCACAAGAACACAACGGAACCGAAGACCCTGCAATGCATCCTCCTCAACGTCCGATCCCTCCACAAACATGCCACAGAAATCTGGGACCTCCTCGACAGCACCACCCCAGATGTAGCATTCTTCACCGAAACCTGGACCAACACCACCTCGGGACCGGACATCGCCATTGCCATCCCCCAAGGATACAAGATCTCCAGGAAGGACCGCCCCACCCACCCAGGAGGAGGAATCGCCATCGTCCACAAATCCAGCCTCCGCCTGAGCACACTCCCGGACAAGTCCACAAAACTGATGGAACACCTTCACTTCAAGATACTGGCCAGCCCCACCGCCGCCCTCCGAGGAACCCTCATCTACCGACCCCCTGGACCCCGTGGACCCTTTGCCAACTCCATCACGGACATTATCTCCCCGCAGGCCATCGCATCCACCAACTACACCCTGCTGGGAGACCTCAACTTCCAACTCGACAATCATCTGGACCCCAACACCACATGCCTCCTGGACAACCTCCACAACATTGGACTCCGCCAGATCGTGACCGAGCCCACGCACTCAGAAGGACACACCCTCGACCCCCTCTTCACTACAGGAAACTCCATCACCTTCAGCCACACCACCAAACTCCCATGGACCGACCATCGTTGCGTCCACTTCACCTTCAGAACACCCACCATCCACAGACACCAGCACCTGCTTCCACAAAGAAACTGGACCAAAATCACCGATGACCAGCTCATCTCCTCACTCAACAACTCCACCCCAACCATCGCGGAAAACGACGACCCCAACACCGCAGCCCGAACCCTGCATAGATGGATCTCGGACAGCACCAACACCATAGCCCCCTCAAGAAAAACAACAATACCCGTGCCAAGAAAGCCAGATGGTTTACCAGCGAACTTCGAGAGTCCAGGCGCACATGCCGAAGCCTCGAAAAGACTTGGAGAAACACCAAATCCACAGAAGCCCACAACAACTTCTGAGCCACCACCAACGCCCACCATCAACTCATCAGAGAAACGAGGAAAAAAGCGATTGAAGACAGAATCTCCACCCACGCACACAACAGCAAGGAACTCTTCAGCATCATCAAGGAGTTCGCCCAACCCACCAGCGAGTCTACCGACATCCCTCCCTCACAAGACCTCTGCAACAAACTCAGCATCTTTTTCCACCACAAAATCAAGAGCATCTACGTCAACTTCGACGAAGACAACCAACACACTGAACCCTCACCAACCACCCCCAACACCCAGAAACCAGCGATTGATGACTGGACAGCCCTCACCACCGAAGACACACTGAAGACAATGAAGTCAATCCACTCAGGGGCCCCCACGGACCCCTGCCCCCACCACATCTTCAACAGAGCCGCCAACACCATCGCACCCATGCTCTGCCACACCATCAACCGCTCCCTGGCGACCGCCTCGTTCCCCGACGACTGGAAACACGCCGAGGTCAACCCCCTCCTGAAGAAACCCTCAGCGGACCCCACCGACCTCAAAAACTACAGACCCATATCCCTGCTCCCGTTCCCAGCGAAAGTCATCGAGAAAGCCATCAACAGCCAACTCGCCACATTCATTGAAGAACACAACATCCTCGACTCCTCCCAATCCGGCTTCAGAAAAAACCACAGTACGGAAACCGCCCTCCTCGCCGCAACAGATGACATCCGCACCTTACTGGACAAAGGAGAAACAGTAGCCCTCATCCTCCTCGACCTATCAGCGGCGTTTGACACAGTCTCCCACCGCACCCTAATACGCAGACTCTACGATGCAGGAATCCAGGACAAGGCCCTCGACTGGATCTGCTCCTTCCTCTCCGGCAGGACGCAGCGGGTCAGACTCCCCCCTTTCCTCTCGGACCCCACACCTACCACCTGCGGAGTCCCCCAGGGCTCCTCCCTCAGCCAGACGCTCTTCAACGTCTACATGGCTCCACTTGCCCCCATCGTCAGAACCTACGGACTCAACATCGTGTCATACGCAGATGACACCCAGCTCATCCTCTCCCTATCCAACGAGCCCAACACCGCCAGACGCAACTTTCGAGAAGGCATGGAAGCCGTCGCCAAATGGATGCAAAACAGCTGCCTACAACTAAACTCCAACAAAACAGAAGTACTCATCATGGGCCCAAACCCCGACGCCTGGAGCGACACCTGGTGGCCCACCGCCCTCGGAAACCCGCCAACCCCCACAGACCACGCACGCAACCTGGGAATCATCCTGGACTCCGAGCTCAAAATGGACCGCTATATCAACTCTGTCTCATCTTCCTGTTTCCACACCCTCCGCCTCCTTCGTAAGACCTTCAAATGGATCCCCCTCGAACACCGAAAGACAGTCACTCACGCCCTGGTCACCAGCAGACTCGACTACGGCAACGCACTCTACGCCGGAATAAACAAAAACCTCATCCGCAAGCTACAGAACATCCAGAACGCCGCCGCAAGACTGGTCCTCAACCTGCCAAAACACTGCCACATCTCCCAGCACCTGCGCACACTCCACTGGCTCCCCGTCGAGGCGAGAATCACCTTTAAGATGCGCACCCACGCACACAAGGCCCTCCACGGCACCGGACCAGCATACCTGAACAGCCGACTCAAATTCCACGCACCCCAAAGGACCCTACGATCAGCCCAGCTTTCCTACGCCGTGGTCCCTCGCACCAGAAAGACCAGATCGGGAGGCCGCTCCTTCTCCTTCCTCGCGGCCAAAGCATGGAACGCCCTTCCGCTCCACCTCAGACAGACAACATCGCTCCCCATTTTCGCAAGAAACCTCAAAACCTGGCTCTTCGACAGACCCCCTCCTTGATGGAATGGAACCTGCACCCCCCTCCCCCCCCACCCCTAGCGCCTTGAGACCCTCACGGGTGAGTAGTCGTGCTTTAACAAACTCCTGATTGATTGATTGATTGAAAGCTGCTCAGTACACTATTCCAGAGATCAACAGTAGGGTATTTACATTTTTCCGTTTTGGAAAGGTAAACATGCCTTCTTCTCCCTCCCTCTTGTGCTCTACTTACTTACACATGGCAACTTCTACCTTCATGTATTTGCACATGCACTGCCTCACTGAGCTACAGATCAGTGACATTTTCAGACTGGAAGTTTATGCCACTTCAGGAGAGTGAGAAGGGCGTCTCTGGTAAGGTAAACAGTCAAAATATCGATTTTTTAATTTCGACTTACACTTATATCGAGTTGCTAATATCGATGGGACAGAATATCGATGTCCAGAATATCGATGGCCAGAATATCGACCCTAAGGTAAGTAATATCGAAATTACTTATATCGATAGCATATATATATCGATGTAAGTAATTTCGATTTACTAATATGTGTTAGAAATTTTAGTTAAGTATTTAAATTAATTGTTATAATATGTGTTTAATATGTTTTTATAAATAAAAAATATATAAAAGTAAATAATATGTTTTACTACTGGAGCGGGTTGTGGGTTTATAGGGGAATAGGGTGGGAAGTAATTTATTTGTAATTAAATAATTATTTTTTAATGATTAATTTATTTTGCAATTAAATATTAATTGGCAATGAATTATTTTAATTGATTAATTGATTAATTAATTGATAATTTATGTATATTTTTAAGTAAATTATATGTTTTACTACTGGAGCGGGTTGTGGGTTTATAGGGGAATAGGGTGGGAAGTAATTTATTTGTAATTAAATAATTATTTTTTAATGATTAATTTATTTTGAAATTCAATATTAATTGGCAATGAATTATTTTAATTGATTAATTGATTAATTAATTGATAATTTATGTATTTTTTTAAGTAAATTATATGTTTTACTACTGGAGCGGGTTGTGGGTTTATAGGGGAATAGGGTGGGAAGTAATTTATTTGTAATGAAATAATTATTTTTTAATGATTAATTTATTTTGCTATTAAATATTAATTGGCAATGAATTATTTTAATTGATTAATAGAATAATTAATTGATAATTTATGTATTTTTTTAAGTAAATTATATGTTTTACTACTGGAGCGGGTTGTGGGTTTATAGGGGAATAGGGTGGGAAGTAATTTAATTGTAATATTAATTAATTTTGGGTAAAGGAGTATTTTTAGGGTTCAGGGTCAGCTTTGGGTTTTTGGGTAAAGGGGTATTTTTAGTGTTCTGGGTCAGTTTTGGTTATTGGGGTAAAGGGGTATTTTTAGGATTCAGGGTCAGTTTTCAGTTTTGGGGTAAAGGGGTATTTTTAGGGTTCAGGGTCAGTTTTCAGTTTTTGGGTAAAGGGGTATTTTTAGGGTTCAGGGTCAGTTTTCAGTTTTTTGGGTAAAGGGGTATTTTTAGGGTTCAGGGTCAGTTTTAGGTTTTTGGGTAAAGGGGTATTTTTAGGGTTCAGGGTCAGTTTTCAGTTTTTGGGTAAAGGGGTATTTTTTGGGTTCAGGGTCAGTTTTCAGTTCTTGGGTAAAGGGGTATTTTTTGGGTTCAGGGTCAGTTTTCAGTTTTTGGGTAAAGGGGTATTTTTAGGGTTCAGGGTCAGTTTTAGGTTTTTGTGTAAAGGGGTATTTTTAGTGTTCAGGGTCAGTTTTCCCTACTGTTGCACCCACTGGAGTGGGAATAGTAATTATTGTTAAGTAAGTATATATTATATATGATTTTTAATTATTTTTTTAATGAAATATGTAATAATTTTTTTTTTACCATTATTGCATATATTTAAATATGTTTAAGTAATTAATAAGTATTATTTACAGTATTTTTTATGTTATTTTAAATCCAAAAAAAATCGATATATTTTACAACAATATTTTTAACATCGATATTATTTTTTCGATATTTTGGTACTTACCATGTTGTACATAGGGCGTCGATATTTTTGCTATCAATATAATTACGCCGATATTTGTGTAGGTCGAAATTCTGTCTGTCGAAATTCTGTCATAGATCCCTCTGGCAAGCATTAGTAACTACCATGACTATGCTGGTTCTCAGTTCCAAGATTTCCCAGTCCTTGAAAAATGGCTGTCAGTACTGAGATACAATCTGTAACTGACTAAATCAAGGCATGTCCTGAAAGTCTCCACACTATGAGGTGCAAAACTTGTCAACGACCGTTCAGGATCAGTGGACTGGACCCTATACAAGTGCTTGAAATTTTAAGTGAGATAAATCTCAATATTGACTTAGGGACCTTTAGACAATCAACAGTGCAGATTGTCAAAAAGCTCACAAAACACATATCCAGGGCCGCTTGAATTATGTGGCAGCATAGTGCAGTTTCAAGATTGATTACATTTTGTAGCAAAGAAAAACAAATGGTGAGGCATTATTCAGGCCATTGTGTGACTTTTAAAACATATTGATAAAAAAAGGGATCTCAATGTAATATTCAAATGTTGCTTATGAAAGAAAATACATATGTCACATCCTCTTGCAAATATCATTCAGCAACAAATAACGAATTTGGTAGCACTGAAGCACAGGGACAGAATTTTATTAGCATTGCCCCTTCTAAATAATTCAAAGGAGAAATCAGCAATGGTGGTTATGGTGTCAAAATGTATCATCAAGAAGTCTGTGTTTAAGACACTTGGACATTTTTACAAGCCCTTGCCCCACCGGAGCATCACTTTGTTTGATGCTCTGGTGGCGCTGTGTATTGGCCCATATTTACAAGGCCACGCAAAGACACTTTGTGTGGCTTTATACAGCTTTGTAAGTATGGACCTCTTCCACGCAGTATTCTGCGTTAAAGGGGTGTGTCATGGGTGTTGCTGTGGGTGTTCCCACACAATACCCATGGCTTTTTGACACTGCCCCATATTTACAAGGATTGGTAAATCTGAGGCAGAGCCAACAATTACTGTCTTTCAAGGGAGGCGTTAAAGTGGCGCAACGAGGAGACATACTTTTATCTCAACTCATTTTTTGCTTCTATGTGTGCTGCATTTTGCAAGACACATAAAACAGTGCAAGGGTGGCTGTGGTGGTACACAGCTGCTGTTTTAGCACAGGGGCAGTACATTTCCCCGTATTCCTGTAAATACAGTGTATCTCTGAAATTTTTAAATTACCATGGTTTATGGGATGATTGTTTTTGTGTGGGAAGGGCCACCTTCCTGCTCAAAAACAATCATTGGTGGCATTTTCCTCCTTCTATTTGTGCTGCAGAAAGCAGCAGAGATAAAAACAGCAAGAAAAGGTATTCTCCTTGTTGTGCTACTTTTGACACATTCCCAGGTTCATAAAACCTCGTAAATCTGGGAATTCATCAGAATACAAGGGTGTTGTGTGGAAACACCCACACCAACACCCATGGAACGCCGCTTTCACACAAAGTAATGTGTGAAAGGGGTCTGTATTTACAAGGCTATGAAAGCCATGCAGGGTGGCTTTGCGTGGGCTTGTATATATGGTTTAGGATTGTGCACCACCTGAGTGTCATAAAAAGTGAAGCTCCGGTGGCGCAGAGGCCTTGTAAATTTGGCTTTACGATTACCTGATAAAAAGAAGTGTTAGATGAAGAAGAAAAATTCATAAGGTTTATTTTGCTATTACAGCAGCTACTCTGGAGATGCTATGAATTCTCCTCACTTCATGATAACCCCAAAAACTCCCTCAAGCTTTAGGTAAATAATTTATTTTCATCTCACTTACTAATATAGAAAAAGGGAATTTAAGCACTAAAGGTTTTTAAAAATGTAATTCTTCTCTTCCAAATTTCCATCACAGCTGTTCCTCCCCCCCAAAACCTTTCCTTCACCTGGCCACTCCAATCCCCTGTGCCAAAAAGGCAATCAGAGTTGGTGGTTCATGGAGGTGGACCCCCAAAGATCACCTTGCAAGCTCTGAGGAAAGGACATCGCTGACATTCATAGACACTCACGGGATCATGAATTTCATGAAAGTCCCCTCAATCATCAAGGCTAGACAAAATTATATTTACTCTCATCTAAATCCTGTTCCATATTTGATTTACTTATGGGTCTCTCATTACAATATTTTATTTTGTGCCACTCTTTTTATGAAGCGAGTGTCACCTATTCTTATTACATTGCTAAAAGCACTGAGGGGCATATTATCAACGAAATGCGATAAATATCGCAATCCTCGTTTAGCGAGGTTTTTATTATCGCTGTCTATTGCTGGATTACGTCGCCCTGTTAGCGGCGTATTATCAACACGCCACTAACAGGCGATGTAAAATCCAGCGATAAGGGTGACAAGCTGCGATAGTGGGAGAATTCCTACAATAAAAATATAGCGATATGAAAAAACCTGGTAATATGCAAGTGTAGACTTAACCCATCAATCCACCTCCCATTGGAAAGACGGTTAAGTCATATTTTTTTCAGGTGTTAAATACATGCGAAAAACGGGGATTAGTGTGACTTTTATTATCGCTGTGCAGGTCCGGGGCTGCATTGATGATAGTGCGAAGTTGTGTTAACGACTATTTACATGAAGTGCAGGTAAGGAACGACTACCTTGCATGTCATTAGCAATGACTATCACTGACATGCAAGGTGATGGAGAAAATGCCAGCTATCGCCTGAAAGCTTGCGCTAACGCATGTTAGTGCAGGCTTGCTAATAGGGCGATAAAAATATTGCTGCTTTTTTTGCAAAAAGTGCCACAAAAGTGGTGATATTTCACTTGATAATATGCCCCTGAATTTGTTTAGGCCACTTACGCCAATGGCATCCTCCACCACCACCCTTACACCTGGACACTCTAAGAAGGGGCCATCAATGTGGGATTCACCATACTCATGCTGATGGGCTTTACTAGTCACTTGGTATAACACTCACAAAGGCTTATTTTTTCTGAATGTTCCCATTTGTCATAGGCGTGCCTTGAAATCATTGGTTCCGTTTTAACAGTGGACCCAATTAATTTATTCAAACACAGTTAAATCTCACTTTGCCCGTTTTACTCAGTGTTACTTATTCCAGATTTTGGCACACATGCATTCTAATGTGTGTTTGGCTTATTTTTTTACTTTATCAGTGGAGTACCGTTATAACAGTTTGTAAACTGTTAAATAGTTTAATCGGTGAAGGTTCTAAATGCACCCGCATGATTCCACTGAGCTCATCATTTACTGAATCCAGTAAGATCTATTCTGTGCACAAGGGATGGTCTTTGACCAGGCCATATTTTGAGTGGAAGGGGGTACCAAGGACAGAATCACCTTTAACTGTGGCCAATCAAATCTGTGTGACAAGTCTGGCTCACAATTAAGCCCTCACTCAACACCCTTACCACTAGAGCCTACTGGGCACACCTGTCAGGCAAACCCTATACAAAGGCCTTAAACTTAAGATGTCTACCTCTAGAGCTGTCACTTAAGCTAAGTAGTGTGGTAGCAAACCTTGAACTCCGGCTCTTTGTTTATCAGCCCTGATGTAAGGATTCATTGAGGCTGCAAAGTGGGCAATGTTTTCTGGATCTATCTTTGGCAAGGCTGTGCATCTAGCACCATTACCCCACCGGACATGTCATTTGGCTATAACAAGCAGATTCTCAGCACAAGACCCAGAACTCAGAGAGGTCTCTGTGCCACAGGTCCTATTTTTATTTTGGATTGAAGAATCAGACCTACTCTATGACAAGATTTTTTTGAATTTGTTATGGTATACTTTAACCCGTTTTCAATGTAGGAATCGTCTCTATCTTGCCTTTGGCCACGTGCATCTTATAGTGCATGAGCTCACAGTGGACTCTAGATAGAATCTTCAGTCATACCTTGCATCCAGCTCCTGTGCACAGTCATGACTCTTTACTATGTGCAGTGATCTCTTGGCTTAGGAAGTGGCTTTCAGTCATTCCATATAATATTTACCCCTGTACCTAAACACTTCTGTGGTTGGCATTTTGATAAGACTCCTAGTGCCCAGCCCAATATATGTATAACCCACTGTATGCATCTTGTAGCGGAGTGCAGCACAAGTTGAATTTTATAGAGAGTTGCTCGCAGGGCCAGGCAATTGACAAGGGCTTGCCCCTACTCCCATGGTTTGGGGGTTTTCTGTCAGACAGGGTCCCAATGTGGACTGATGCACCATTTGCATCTACTAAAATATACTTTTACTTCTGCCTCACTACCCTTTGATTAACTGCACTTTGAAAGGCAGACTTTGAATTCTTGCACCATTCATTACAGCTATAATGATTTCTAGTTCCACTATGGTTGCACCATTAGAGCAGAGCCTGTTCTGTTAAAATTGTAGTGCATATAGATCTTGAGTTTTGTATCACTTTTATTATTCGTACAAAGTTGTACTGCCTTACTCATGCATACTGATGTCATCAAAAAAATAATTAGCGCAGTGACGTGTGATGTAATCAATGTTATTTGTAATAGCACCTGTGGCATTGTGTTTAGGGTCAAGAGCAGTGCTTTGGAGGTGTCTTATAGTCATCAATGTCATCAGTGATGTAAGTAATTCTAAGTTTTTTCAACATAAGCTTAAACCTTATTAACATATCTAACTGTAACATTAATTTAACATTAGTTTTTTCCTTAAATTTCAGTATTTTTAAAATCGTGTTCAGTCAACTCCCTCGCTGGGCATGGCCTTTTGCCATGTGCAGCAAGTGGTTGACAGCAAAGCCTGGCCTCTACATAGGTTCTGAGCCCGACCCCCTGTGGGCAGTCATCCCCATTGCAGAACGCCTTAGACTGTGCACAGCGGGAGGTTGGCTGCAGAGCTTGATCAGAGGTGTGGCTGACATACTTCTGTTCTGCACAGCTGTAGGCCGCATGCATTAAGGAATTAGCATCAGGGCCGGTCCCTGCAGCCAAACCCACCACTTTGGCCATGTGCAATGAGGAGCTGGCCAAAGGCCTAAACCAAGCAGATGCTCATCCCCTGCAGACACACAACTCACATTTTGCTATTTTGTTTTTATAATTTTGCAGGTACCTCAGTACTACTGTGTTATTGAAGCTCAAGATTTACCACATGATACCAATGTATTGTGCAAGCTTGAATTGGGGGCTCCCATAGGAGTACTGCTGTAGCACACTCAAAGTCCCAGCTGCATCCCGCTGGAGTACTGCAGTGCTCGCATTTTAAACCTAGGCCTCTCTGCAGGGTCACCTCCAAACCTTTTGCCTGTACCTCTCCTATTTTTGCTGAATTTTGTTTTGTTGGCCTTAGGACTCTGTGCATTTTACCACTGCTAACCAGTGCTAAGGTGCTTGTGCTCTCCCCATTAAACATGATAAAACTGACTTACAGCTGATTGGCATATTTAATTTACTTATAAGTCCCTTGTAGAGTGGTTTACCATACACCCAGTGCCTGTAATGTAAATGTTACTAGAGAGCCTGCAGCATGTATTGTGCCACCCACTTAAGAGCCTCTTAAAACATGTCCCAGGCCTGCCATTGCAGCCTGAATGCAGTTCTGAACTGCCAATATGAATTAGCAATATAACCCACTTGCCAGGCCTTAAACTCACGTTTTATTATATATAAGTCCACCTAAGGTAAACCCTAGGTAGCCATAGGGCAGGATGCATTGTATTTAAAAGGTTGGGCATGTACTTTTAAGTTTTAATTGTCTTGGCAGTTAAAACTCCTAAATTAGTTTTACACTATCGTGAAGGCCTACCTGTTGCATAGCGTAACAGTGGGTTGCCTTATTAGATTTAATAAGTGCTAACTTTTGATTGGGGACAGGTAAGCATCTCATGTTTGGTGTCTGAGAAATTGTAATTAAAAGTCCTATTTTATTGGGTAAGTCAGATTTTAAGTTACAATTTTGAAAATACCACTTTTTAGAAAGTTGGCATTCTTCTGCCCTGTTTGTTGCTTGCCAATCCTGGTCAAATTTTTGGGTTTAGTTGGCAGTTGGACTTTGTTTATTCCTCCCAGACAGCCAAGCTACAGAATAGAGGGACTAGGTATGCCTAGATGACCATCAACTGGCAGCATTGGGGGGGAGGGGGGGAGCTGGGAACAGCCCCAATTGAAATTGAATAGACTGTGCTCTGCCCTACACAAAGATCTTGTCACCACAGCATTTCTCGTGCAGCCAGCTTGGAACGATGGGAGAGAAGGCAGGGAAGTTCAAATACTCCAAAGAGAATTCTTTAGAAACAACTCCTACTTCAAAGAAGGCACAAGATATAAAAATAGGAACCTCAGACCCACTCTTCAGTTCACTTTCTGGACCAGTAGAAAAACTCTCAGAGTACTTCCTGCTGCTGTGACCTTCTGTGTACTCCATGAGCCTGCTTTCCTACACCACACCTAGAAGGACTGTTTTGCTGTGCTGAGGCTATCTTGAACCCTCAGAGTTCTGCCCTTCTTTTTGAGCCCTGTTTCATCACTTGAACTCAGTTGGCTGGCTTTCTGATCATAACTTCAGTGCAGAAAATGCTCCAACCATCTTGAACACATACCTGGACCCAACCTGAGTGAGTCCTAATCCTCAAAGGGTGCCTCTCCTATCCTGGACCCTTGGTAGTGGTGCTAAAGCTGTCCAGATAGCTAAAATCCAAAAGTTGGGATTTGGGAAAATGTTTGGTTAAAAACTGCTCTGAAAACTGAGAGGAGACCGGGACCAACCTGCTTATCAAGATGCCCAAGGAGAACCACTGGTCTGCATGACTTTGCCACAGCTCCTGCTACATTCTTCCCCACAGCAGCAAATCCTGTTCAGCAGTCCTAAGGGGTATCTGACCTTCTGGAACTACCTTTGACTATAGCCTCGACTTCCACAAAACAGACCAAGTCTGCATGTCGAATTCTTCACAATGCCTTTACCCAGCAGCTACCAACAACGCTCCCTCTTCAGACACTGCCTGCAGACTTGCCCTGCTAAACTTTACCTTCTCAGAATGCTTTTTCTTGACATTGTTTCTAAATCCAAAGGTAAGCACTGACTGGGCCCAATCCACTTTTGTATCCGACTTGGGTTACATCGTTCTTGGACATATTTTTCGACTTTGACCCAATCTCACTCGACTAGATGTCCGCAGTTGGTGCTTTGATCTTTTAGGTGCTTGCTTTTACTTTAAAATGTAAACATTCCTAACTCATTTTTCATAATGGGATATTTGTCAAGTTGGTGTCAAATAATTTATTAAAATGTACTCTATTTTGCTAAATTGGTGTGGGATTTTTCTTGTGTTGTGTTTTAACTTTATTACTATTTTTGTGTTGCATTAATACTTTACACACTGCCTTTACCACTCAACCAATAATCCAACATCTCATACCACAGCACAAAAATGTCTGGTTTTAACATTTTGTCTCCTGGGTGTGTCCCTCTTGGTCCCCCCATCAAGTGTCAGAAGTTAAAGTATACCTAGCCTGCCCTCTCATAGTCTGTTTGTTTCGCATTATCAGGACACACAACTGAGTCCTTGAGTCTCTGAGTCGTGTAATTGTGGCTGCAATGTTTTTGCAGGTTGCAGCCAGCAGCCAGCCAATCAATTTACTCATGCCCACGGACAGAGTCACATCCCACAACTCATTCTGACAATCAGACACCCTATTTTTTTAATTTATGTTACCTGGGCCTACTGCAGGACCAACTTTCCAGATATACCTAACCTTTTAACCCCTTGAAGCCTAACCCCCCCGAGAGCCTGGAGATCAAAGTTTCCTAAAGAAATTAACTTTTTTTCTTGCCCCCCTGCCTCCCCCTAACGAGTTGACATAAAAAGCTTCAGGAATTAGCTGAGGTGACTGAACTTTTCGGGGGATAGTTTTTGCAGAGTCCTCAAATTGCACTAATGTTATTATCAATAGTTTACTATGGTAGCTGCGAACTATCTATACATCCACAGGGGTGATTGTCACTGGCAATATTTATGCATACATTTCTCTGTCAGTGGTAGCCCCAGAGTAGTAACAGTGAGGTCAGCCTTTCCATAGGAAAAGCGTTTTTTATTTTCTTAGATTACTTTGGTGCCAATTAACAAATCTGTGTGAAACGTTACAAAAAAATGTTCATCCACTTCATGGAAGTTTTGCAGTGGTCTGTCAGGCAGAAGCGAAAATGAAACAAGAGGGGGTACTAAAACATTGATTCCCCATCATAATTCCCATAGGAAAGTTTGGTCTCGGAGACAGAAAATATGGCTGAATGGAATTACATCAAATTTGATGGAAAGTTTAGAGCATTGTTACAATAACCATAACTTTCACCTTGCCTGTGCTGTGAATGTCATCATACAGAATATCATTGAAGATATCATAAGTGACACCATTGACTGCATCACTTATGTCATCACCATTGATAGAACTGTTGGAACCATAACTTGCAACACCCTCTTGTGCTGCCTATGATGTTAAACATGCCATCATCGATGAAATCCTAAGTGACATGACTGATGACATAACTCATGACTTGCACAACACGACTATCTCTTATATGTTAGTACAGTTGTGGTTTCAGATTAAACATAAAACACTGAAATTCGCAATTTATGGTTAGGAACACAATCCAAACTCATAAAACAGCTATGCGAACCATGCAATATAATTAAGTAAACAAAAATGCCTTACCTATGGAAAGTCTAACTCAACCTTGACTACACTCATGCTATCAACGGCAGCATAATGTTTATTAATTGGCTTATAAATGTAGTAGCATTTGACAAATCTGGACAAAATTTGGCAGATATTGAGCAAGTTCACCTCAGTATTAGTTTTTCGAAATTTGTGTTGATTCATGAATTGGGGGCACAATTATGTGAGAGTATATCAGATGACCACAGCACAATATGGATCCCCCCGCACCTAGAGACCCTCGGGGTGAGTATTTGCGTTATACAAACCCCTGAATGATTGATTGAGAGGGTCTACAATGTATTTACCAGCAGTACAGATATACCTAACTTTTTTGCCTCTGTGTGACCACCCAAGCAAGTTTTAAACACACATTTCTCAAACACAACTGAAAGTATTTACACCAAATAACATAAGCAAGCTTTAAGAGTAAAATTCTAGCTTTCTGTCAAATTTGGTGCAATTCCATTCCACCATTTTTTCTGTATTGCTTCCCAACATTTCCTATGGGAATTAACATGGAAATCAATGTTTCTGACCCTTACTTTTTTCATGGCCCTCACTAGACAGATTGGCATGAAACCTTCCAGAAATTAGCTGAGGTAGATACATTTTTGTAGGGAAAGTTTTATGAAGATTTCAAACAGCGCCAAAGTTATTACTGAAACAAAAAATGATGTTCACATGTAAACTCTTACCGGACTATAAATATATGTGCATACAACCCTTTTCATGTTAAAATTACTACCTGAAGTTGTCATTGCACAGACTATGGGAATTGTTTCTACTTGACTCAAGTACAATGAAAACATAAGAACATCATTAATATCCTATGATTCTCTGCACTTACAAATATATACACATCCTGAAATTCTAATAGTTTACACGTTTGTGCATTCATTTTGTATACTTATGAAATGCCCTTTTAGATTCAGGCCACTACATCACAGAAACGTTATAAAAACATATTACCCCAGTCTTTCTCGTTAAAAAAAGCCATACAAATATTATGACTTTTTTCAAAATCAACAAGACTTCAGAATTCGAACCGTAGGCTTGACACTTGAAATCTAATATCCATGTCAAGTGGTCCAGCTGCATCAACATTGTATGCTCTAGACAACTTTCATAAGCCTATGTTCTTAGCTGAAGTCTCCTGCATGGTTGTGTTCAGGCTCTCCCTGATTGACTATTTCTGAATTTACGCTACAATTGTTTTATCCTGTGATTTCACAGAAAAAGTTTGCTCATTTTTATTCTTATTATTTACCTCATGCTTGAAGTTAGAAGAAGATTTAGCATGACATTTAATGATAATTCTACATGTGCAGATGCTTCCACTGCAGCTTGCAATAGGTATTTTTAGTTTTTTAAATACAACAAACAAGAACGAGTTTGCTACCTTCTAAACTAAAGGATAGAAGGTTATATTCTCATACTTTTAGTGGCAAGTGTGCCCTGGAACCTGCAGGGTATATTTTAAAACGCTCACTCACTAACCTAGTTGATGACAAGCTTCATACCCTGGAGTCTCAAAGACCCCTCTGAGAGAGTCCACAGTGTAAAGGGAGCCACACACAGCGGAGGTGTGGGAATGACACCATTTCCACTGGGATCACAGCTCACTGGTCGTTGGACACTGTTTTTCCTCGTCTCCATGTTGTCTTTCTTTCACCCTTCCCCACCTCTTTCCCGCTTTCATTCTTTGTCTACCTCCCCTGCTCATATACCTTCTCCCCTCAATCTCTCCCCATACCTGCTTTTTATCTTACGTATGTTTTTTAACTCATGTAACTATGCTCCAGCAACTTGTAACTATGCTCTGAAACTGTGTAACTATGTAACCTGTAACCATGCTCTGAAACAATGCTTGTCCTCATGTAAAGCGCTCTGATTCCTCCGGGTTGCCAGCACTATATAAAACTTTTCAAATAAATAAATCATAGGTTTCCCACCCTGGTCGCCGAATGCTTCCAGGGGGTGCTGCGACGCCTTATTACAGCGCAGCTGGTTTTTGTTGTGATTGTGACAGTGTATGTGGTGGTGTTTGATTTTAAATTGGCTCAGGAACTTCTACCACATGTAGTGATTTTAATGATGGAGGTCCTGCTAAAATATTAAAAGTAATGGTGGATCTTTATGAGCCGTTATTTGATCTCAACTATCCTCAATGTGGTCAACATGTTTCAGCCATCTAACTGAGTGCCTCTGTGGGTCATTGTGGCATACATCAGGACGCGAAATAATCAATGCATGCACGCTAAAGCATGCAAATAAAGATTTGTACTTACAAACCCTTTAACAAGGAAAAAATGTCAATTCTTGCAACATTTCCTGCAAAGAAAAGATCATGAGCAAACATATATGTTATGAAGTTAGCCATGCTTCAGGGCTGTATGCATCTATCAAGCACCACCCTTAAAACAGCTATGCAATGCAAACTTTTCATATTGCCAGAGTATATCTTAAAATTGAGTCACACCCCCACGGTCATTTGTGGGGTCACATTTTCACACATTCTGTTTCTCCAAATGGAATGTCAGCCCATATTCAGATGGGAGAGCAGTCACAGTATCGATTTTTTTTATATCGAAATGGCAAAAAATCGAGTTTTAAATATTGAGTGGACATAATATTGAAAACATAGTGGTGCAGAATATCGAAATTCAGGTAAGAAATATTGATTTTCATAATATCGAAGTTAGTAATATCGACAGTCAGATTATAGTTGTTAAAAATATTGAATAATTAATAGTGTTTTAAGTGTTAGTATATATGTTAAAAGTATGCATTATTTTTGTAATGAATGTTTGAATTTAATGTTATTTAATTTTTTCCTAATTTAATTCCATACGGGTTGTGGGTTTATAGGGGAATAGGGTGGGAAGTAATTTAAATATAGTAAAT
Organism: Lissotriton vulgaris; assembly: GCF_964263255.1. Taxonomy (NCBI): domain Eukaryota; kingdom Metazoa; phylum Chordata; class Amphibia; order Caudata; family Salamandridae; genus Lissotriton; species Lissotriton vulgaris. The sequence goes on from NC_141694.1 coordinate 1,618,743,004, forward strand.
TAAAGATTAATTTTTAGGAATTATTAATTATTTGTAATTTAATTTTGCGTTTTAGTTCTGTAGTGGGTTGTGGGTTTATAGGGGTATATAGGGTGGGAAGTAATTTAATTGTAATTAAGTAAATATTTATTTTTATTTATTGGTATTGATAATTCATTTTTTTTTTTAATTTTAATTTTTGTTGCAAAATACAAATAGTATCATCATCATCAGTCACAGAAAAGCTTACATTCTTAAGGCCCGTCTATGACATAAGGTATAAGTGAAACAGTACGTATTTGACAGTCCTTACTGATCGTGTAGCGATGACAGTATTCAAGGTGAACCGATGAACGGGACGCATAATTACATCGTAGAAAGTACAATTTGCGTTTTGTATTTTTATATAACAGTGAACATAACCTAAAAAACAGCACACATGCATCGGCATGTCGTTGAGGTAGCTTCGATAGCATCTAGCATCATAGTCGTCATAAGAGGGACCAATCATACATTCCCACACCCTGAGTCCCACCCCATCCCCCCTCAGTAAACTCCCAGCACTAAACCATCCCACTCCCATATACGTTGCCCAACAACCAGCCCCGTTCCCAATCAGTGTTCTTCTTCGTCATCAGAACCCTCAAGATCTTCCTCATCCAGTGGCTCACATATGTCCCCCCTATAGGAGTTCCAAGGCTGCCAGACCCCGTTCCATTTACGAGGATTGTCCCTTAATTTGTATACTGCTCTTTCTGTCAGCATGAGCATATCCATGTTTCGGATCCATTGAACCAGTGTGGGGAGATCAGCCGACCCCCATTTCTGTGCTATGTCTTGTTTGGCCGTGACCAGCCCTATCGTGGTCCACGCCCTTGCATAAAAGGTAAGGTCAGTAGGCCCACATACATTCAGCAGACACATCCGCGGGTCCAAGGTGAGTGAGGTGTGTAGTGTCTGGGCTATGGTACGTAGAACCCGTTGCCAGTAGCTAACAATCAACGGGCATTCCCATAATGTGTGTATAAACGTGCCCTCTGCCCCGCAACCCCTGAGACAATAGGGATGATCTGCTCTGTGTAGTCTATGTAATGTCGTGCGAGTGTAGTAAATCCTATGCAGGATCTTTAACTGTACTAAGCGGAATTTAGAGGAAATGCCTGCCTCACGAGGGGACGCCATGGCTGCGTTCCAGTCGGATTCATCTAAGTCTCCGACATCCGTCGTCCACCTGTCTTTCAGCTTCTCTAGTGGGTCAGGCTTGTTGTTAATCAATTTGCGGTAGGTCATCGAGGTTGCCCTTTCCTGTAGGAAGTCCGTGAGCAGGCGGTCCTCTAGTGGAGAGGATTCTGGCGGGGATGTGTCTGGTGGAATTGCTGCTTGTAGGGCGTGTCTAATCTGTATGTATCTTTATAGCTCATTATCCCCCAGTTCATACTGCTCCTGTAGAGTTGCAAAAGGAATCACCCCCTCCCTCGTCCATAGATCCCCCACAGTTGAGATCCCGATGTTATCCCACTGGGTGAAGCCCTTAGTGCGTCGTAAATGTCCCAATGCTTTCGTGTCCCATAAAGGTGTGAGTTTTGTGATGGTCCCACCCCATTTCAGTTTTGCTTGCGCCTTGTACCATAGGCGTACAGTGTGGTTTGTGGGCCCAATGAGCTTCGCTGCAATACCGCGGTGGTAAAGTGGGGCTAATAGACTGTTCGTACCCAGTTGTGCCCTATCTGCTTTGAACGCTGGATCCTCTTGCGGGGCGTGGATCCATTGATTAAGGATCTTAAGCTGGGCCGCCCAGTAATACAGCCGCACGTTGGGCAACGCGATGCCTCCATCGTACCAACTCCTATTCAACTTTATGTGCGAGATCCGGGCTGGCCGGTTCCCCCAGAGCAGGCCCGTGATCTGTGCTGTTATCTTTTGAAGGAAGCTATCCGGTATCAAACGTGGAGCATTTTCCAGAATATACAAAAAGCGCGGCAGGGCCATCATTTTAAAGAGCGCTGCCCCTCCCAGTAGTGTCAATGGGAGCTCCTTCCAATGTAGCACATCATTACGGAGTCGGAGCAAGGGAGGCTGTAAGTTAAGCCGTGTGAACTCTGCCTCGTTGATGGGTAATATGGACCCCCAAATATTTAAAGGAGGTGGACGCTATCTCTAGCGGACAGGAGTCCGGGAGTGGGGGAAGTGGCCCTTTGAGCTCGAAAATTGTCGACTTCGCCCAGTTAATGGTGTAGCCCGAGACTCGCCCATGTGCATTACAGAGAGCCAGGAGGTTAGGAAGGCTGTCCACCAGGTCAGTGAGGTAGATCAACATATCGTCCGCGTATAGGGACACTCTATCCTCCCATTGCGGAGTGCATTGGATCCCCTTCAGGAGCTGCGTGGTGCGAATAGTAACCGCCAGCGGTTCCAGAACCAGAGCAAACAGGAGGGGCGAAAGCGGACATCCCTGCCACGTGCCACGTCCTAGATGTATGGTTCTAGAAATATGACCATTAGCTACCACTCTGGCGATGGGGTCTTTGTAGAGCATACGTATCCAGGAGATAAACACCGGACCAAAGCCCATACGTGCGAGCACTGCAAAGAGGTAGGTCCACTCCACCATGTCGAACGCCATCTTGGCGTCCAGTGAGAGGATCGCAGCTGGCTCCCACAGTAGTGAGAGCCTCGCCACCACCCCATGCACTCTGCGAAGGTTTAGGGCCGTACTTCGATGCGGCATGAAGCCGGATTGGTCTGGGTGAATCAATTGAGTTAAGCACGGCAAAAGCCTATTTGCTAACACTTTGGCTATAATTTCGGCCTCTGGGTTCAGAAGGGAGATGGGCCTATATGACGAGCAGTTACTAGGGGGTTTACCCGGTTTTGGGATGGCCACAATAGTCGCCATCCGTTGGTCCGACGGCAACATCCCCTTCAACCTGCATTCCTTGTACATCTGAATAAGGGGCGTGCCTAAGGATTCTGACATGATTTTACACCACTCAATGGGTATTCCATTGGGGCCCAGGGCTTTACCCGAATGGAGGGAACCAATGGCTAGCTGGATCTCATCCACAGTCAAGGGTGCGTCGATGTCCTTTGACGCCTCGTCCATCAATTTTGGCAGAGGCACATGTTCGAGGGCATCTCGAGCCTCATCTTCCGTCACCACTGTCGTAGGAGTGTATACCTCACTAAAATGATCAGCTAGGACCTCCACTATTTCGCCAGGGCGGGTGTGGACGACGCCACACGAGTCAGTGAGCTGTAGGATATTCCTCCCTCCCCCCTGCTTCTTATCTAGCCACGCCAAGAGTTTGCTAGCTTTGTCCCCAATGTCGTAGACCCTATGTTGAGTCACGGCAATATCCGCCACACGCCACAGTGACCCTCCTTAAGTGGTCGGTGAGGCGACGTTGGTGGACCTGTAGATCGTGGAGTGTATCGTCCGAAGGATGTGCCATATGGGCGGTGTTGGCCCTCTCAAGGCCCAATTCTAAGTCTAATGCCACCCTCCTGTGTGCTCTTTTGTGATTTGCAACAATGGCAATGGCTTGGCCCCTAAACACGGTCTTATACGCTTCCCATAACGTGGAGGGGGAGTCTACCGAGGACCGATTCTCCTCAAAGTAGAGCCGGGTAGTTTTCTTTAGGTCCTTACTTATCTGTGGGACTTTAAGATATCCAGGGAAGATCGGGAACAACCGCTGTCGTTTAGTGTCTGCGGTAGTAATTGTCAGAGTGAGTGGAGAGTGATCCGAGATGCCCCTCGGCTGTATACTTGTCTCGGCCACGGTAAGATGCCCATTGCCCAATACAAGAAAGTAGTCGATCCTGGAGAGACTATTGTGGGTGGCCGAGTAGTATGAATATTGTTGCTGACTGGGGTGTAGTGTGCGCCATATGTCCACCAATCCCTGTGCGTCTAGAAAGGTCTGGAGCCTGCTGGGACCGTCTGTGTGTGCTCGGGAAGGAAATCGGTCGAGGGTGTCCGTTAGTGTCATATTGAAGTCCCCACCTATAAGTAAGTCCCCATCAGGAAGGTCCAACAAGAATATGCCAAGGTCTGGTAGGGCTACGGAGTGCAGCGCCGGTGGTATATATACGGAAACTACATTCAACAATTTCCCCTCCCACTGACCATGAACCGCCGCAAAGCGGCCATGAGCATCGACTGCTGTTGACTTCACAATAAATTGGGAGGATTTCTTCTGCAAAATACCCGTACCACGGGATCCTAAAGTAAATTCCGCATGCACTATCATGTGATAACCTCGCCTATCTAGGGCCTTCGTGGCCGCTCCCGTCAGGTGTGTTTCCTGTAAGAGAACAAGAGCAGGCGCCTGTCGTCTAATTCCCTGTAGCACCAGACCCCTCTTAATCTTGTCCCCCAGACCTCTAACGTTCCATGACATGACAAGCAATGGGTTCGGCGTGGTGCGGTTAACTATTCTAGCCATGAGAAAGACGGTAAACCATCATGAGGCCCCCTCGCCGTAGGCGAGGTGGCGTGCAGAGACAGGAGTAGGGTAGATGTGGTTTTTCCCGACATTCCATTTCCTCATCGTCCCAAATAGACCAGATGCTCTCAGTAGTTTGAAACATACCAGTAAACATATGTGTGCAGAAAACAAGAACTCGCAGGACCAAGGGGTCCTGTATTGCAAACCTTCCAAAACTCCTCGCAGCCCCCCTCCCTGCCCCCCTGCTGCACGGACTCAAAACTGCCCGCCCCCCCAACTGAGCAGAGTGCATACCCCATCCCCAAAACAGTGTACTTGCGCGTCGGGGTGAGGGACTCTCCGCCGCCGGCGGCCTCTCACTCACACCCTCGGAGGCCCTTCACCCAGTGTCCAATGGCGGGAAGCGCTTACGCGGCATTAAATGTCTGCAACAAAAACAAAGTCTGATGCTCATTGTTCCTCGTTCTCTTCTTGGCCGCCCTCTGCCCCCAAATAGTCGCTACCTTCTGGCCCACCTCCCGAAGCCTGGGAGTCCTGGCGGTGACCTCCATTTCGATCCTTCTTGGGTCGATTTGTCCGTCGTGGATTCTGACCCGGCCTCCAGCCCTCCAACCATTCCTGCACGTTCTCCGGGTTGTCGAAGAACCACGTTCTATTCTCAGCTACCACCCTAAGTCTTGCAGGAAAGAGCATGGAGTACGGTAGTTCTCTTGACCTCAGTTCCTTTTTTACATCAAAGAACGTTCGTCGCCGACGTGCGACCTCCGCTGTGTAGTCGGGGAAAATGGCGATGGTAGCGTTCTGAATCTTAAGAGAAGGAGAAGTTCTGGCCGCCTGCAAAATGGCGTCCCGGTCACGGAAATTAAACAAACGGGCTACTATAGGCCGCGGAGCTGCCCCTGGCTTTGGTTGGCCTCCTGGTACCCGATGGGCCCTTTCAACGGAGAAGAAGTTTGACAACCCTTTCGGCTTGAGTTCATCCGTGATCAGGCTCTCCACAAAGAGATCCATGGCTTTAATTCCTTCTGACTCCGGTACCCCAATAATACGGATGTTGTTCCGCCTCGAACGCCCTTCCTGTTCATCCAGTTTCTCCCGGAGCATTTTATTATCCTGCGCCATCTTCCCCATCTCCCGTTGGAGTTCGGAGACGTCCTCCACTAGAGATTTCGTGACCACCTCCATGTTCTTAACCTTCTCTGACATTTTGTGGAGGTCCGCTCTGAGCAAGGTGACGTCCGTGGAAATCGTGCCCACGGTCATTTGTACCTGAGCCAGAGCATGCATTACATCGTCGAGCGTCGCCTTCTTACCCCCTGGGGTGTCAGCCGTCTTGCCTCCCAGATCTTTCCCCGCCGGGGGGGCGGTTGGCTTGTCGGAGGTATACCGTTCGATGCAGGTTTGTGTGGCGCCGCCCTTGGGACCTTTCCCCGCCATACCGCTGGATGCCGTGCTCCTCGTGCCCCTACGCTCCAGGATGTCCGGGGCGATTTGAACGCACCACCCAATCCAATTAAAGTATGTCCAAGCCTCAGCAGGGTGTGCCGTAGGGTGAAGAGCGCCGGTATTTGCCAAGTGCGCAGCACCTTCCTCGATCTAGAAAATGGCGGGTGTCCCCGTCTTCACCGGTTCCTTTACACTCAGAGCTGCCCGTTTCGACAGTTGGGACGGCCAGAGCGCCGGCGACAGTGCTATTGTCCACCACACTCCCGTGGTCTGCATGTGTCGCTACTTTTGACTGTCCAGGAGGCACTCGATCTGCCTTCCCCCGCGTCCCAGGGGCACTTCCGTCCTGAATCCCAGGTCTGCCTACACTTCCTGCTGGGCCACTCAACCAGGGGAGGCCCCGGCTTAGGAGGTCGGAGTAGGCCGAACCGCAGCCTCGACGTATCTCGGTCTCCAGACGTCGGATCGTATCGCCGCTTGTCGCTGCTTACACCACCCGGTCCTGGGCTCTGGTACCCTCCTATAGGGCTTGAAAATTGCGTCGGATGATATGTCGGATTGATGAAGAGGCCGCTTCAGCTGCGGAGCTCGTCCCTTATGCTGCCGCCATGATCGGCTGCTAGCCACGCCCCCGATAATTCATTTTTTAATTTATTATTAATTGGTAATTAAGTGTTATTAATTGTTAATTAATTTTTATTAATTGATTAATTATTAATTATATTAACTGCATTAATTCATTATTTGTAGCAGGTTGTGGGTTTAGAGGGGAATAGGGTGGGAAGTAATGTATTTGTAATTATGTAATTATGAAATTGCTTTTGTGTTTTGATAATTAATTTACTGTTAATTAATTATTAATTGGTATTTTTTATTACTAATTAATTTTTTGTATTGAAAATTAATTTGTTGTTAATTACTAATAGGTAAATATTTATTAATAACTAATATTTATTGGTATTTATAATTAATTAATTATTGAATAGTTTGTAATTGGTAATTACTTTTTATTAATTTTTTATTGGTATTGATAAGTAATTTATATATATTTAATTATTAAATCATTACTTTACCTACTGTTGCACTCACTGGAGGGGGAATAGTAATTTTTACCCCTACACTATCCAACACTTTCTCTATTGTTGCACTCACTGGAGTGGGAATAGTCATTTTTACCCTTACGCTATCCAACACTTTCCATACTGTTGCACTCGCTGGAGTGGGAATAGTAATTTTTACCCCTGCGCTATCCAACACTTTCCCTATTTTTGCACTCTCTGGAGTGGGAATAGTAATTTTTACCCCTACGCTATCCAACACTTTCCCTACTGTTGCACTCTCTGGAGTGGGAATAGTAATTTTTACCCCTACGCAATCCAACACTTTCCCTAGTGTTGCACTCTCTGGATTGGGAATAGTAATTTTTACCCTACCGCTATCCAACACTTTCTCTACTGTTACATTTGGTGGAGTTGGAATAGTAAATTATTCCTACCCGCTATCTAAAACTTTCCATACTGTTGCACTCATTGGTGTGGGAATAGTAATTTTTACCCCAATGCTATCCAACACTTTCCCTACTGTTGCACTCTCTGGAGTGGGAATAGTAATTTTTACCCCTTTGCTATACAACACTTTCCCTACTGTTGCACTCACTGGAGTGGGAATAACAATTTTTACCCCTACGCTATCCAACACTTTCCGTACTGTTGCACTCTCTGGAGTTGGAATAGTAATTTTTACCCATATGCTATCCAACACTTTCTCTACTGTTGCACTCACTGGAGTGGGAATAGGACTTTTTTCACCTACACTAGCCAACACTTTCCCTACTGTTGCACTCTCTGGAGTGTGAATAGTAACTTTTTTCCCTACTGTTGCACTCTCTGGAGTGGGAATAGTAATATTTACCCCTACGCTATCCAAGATTTTGCCTACTGTTGCAATCTCTAGAGTGGGAATAGTAATTTTTACCCCAACGCTATCCAATACTTTCCCTACTGTTGCACTCACTGGAGTGGGAATAGTAATTTTCACCTACCCACTATCCAATGCTTTCCCTACTGTTGCACTCACTGGAGTGGGAATAGTAATATTTACCCTCCCGCTATACAACACTTTCTCTACTGTTGCACTCACTGGAGTGGGAATAACACATTTTACCCTCCCCGCTATCCAACACTAGAAATGTTGAATATTTTGTAATATTATTAAGTTAACATATATATGTATTAATGTATTAAAAAATAAAAATGCATGATTATTTTTTTAATTTACATTAATTATGTATTATTTGTAAGGTTATTTAATGTATTTTTAAGTATGTTTTACTTAATTATATTCATTTTTTCATTATTTTACATTGCTTTTCAGACATTTAAAAAAATCGATATTTTAACAAACTATATTTTTTACAACGATATTTTGGATTCAATATTTTTGTACTTACCTGTTTGTAGATAGGAAGTCGATATTCTATTATTCTATATTTTCTCACTGATATTTTGGCAGGTCGATATTTTGCTTCTCGATATTCTGTCAGTGATCCATTCAGATGGCGATCCACACAAGATAGGTACAAGAACAGACAAGCTTGTTTAAATGACACTTCTCACGCTTGTGGGCACACTGAAGATATGTAAAGTGAATGCAATCTGCACCGGAACTTGCATGTTTAGGAATCCACTCACATGCAACATGGATAAACAAAAATCTACTCGTAATATGGTAGTCGATCACTACATGAGATGCTCTGAGAGTGTGGACCTTGTAGTCACATTCTGTAAGGCACAAAAAATGTGCTATGTAATGTTTGGTTTTCAAGGATATACTAAGTATTGTTCTTTTCTTAAATGAGGTTACCCCTCATATACTCCTCACTTATTTCATCAAGGTGTCTCAACTTCCGATACACCTACTGATCCTCCTCATGAGCCCTGCATCTTGTGTGGCTCTGAATATTGTGACCTTAAGTACTCCCTTGTCAAATTCTTTCTGCTTCTGGACTTGTTTTTGTATAGGACGTTCATTGGGTGGTTTGATAGGGCCATGTGTTTAATTTTCGCTCACTACCCACTAATACATCCTTGTGGCTTTAGGTACGGCCCCCAGAACGTATCTGTGATTGTAGTTTCAAGGTGGCAGAATATTGCACTTTATGGCAGGCTGCGCATCCAAATGGTAATCATGGAAACATGGATGGTGCGTCTGTCTTCTCCAATTGAGTTTGCTGGCTCTCAGGGCGTGTCCACTGATTGAGCCTGTCTCACTATGGCTAGCATGTCCCACTTGGAACCATGGTAACGCGGAATAACATGCCATCATTTCGAATTAAATCTGTCTCTCTGTTGCTAGTTTTTTTACATGATTGTTCCAAATACAATTATGTAGAATGTGATAAAATCTTATGGAAAAACACTAACTTGTCGTTTTTTGCATGAATTTTTTCTCCATGCAGTAAAATAGGCATATTTAGGGCACAAGTCATGGGTACACGTGGGCTGATGGCGTCCACCCACTTTTTTCACAGACTAGATACCATTCACCCTGCAAAGAACTTGGGTGCCTCTGTAAATTATGCTGAACTTGTCCCTGTGTAATTTTCCAACACTGGAACACATTCAGCAGTGCCTGCACGTGGTCTGCTTTCAATCTGCAACAACGTGCAGGTGGAGAGGGTGCTGTCTTATTTCAGACTCCAGCTGCACCCATAACAAAGGCCAAATTTGAGGGGTCATCAGGCCTCCTTTTGTTTGAGTCTCCTGGCTTAGAGCAGTCTGGAGCCTCACATTGAGATGCAAATGCAGTGGAAGAGAAACAACGGTACACCACTTGTTAGAACTTCACACATCCTCAAGAGAGGCATGCTTTTGACTTCGCTCAGTCCCTGTATCCCAGATATGCATGCACTGTAGGATTTGTCAGATATGTTGGTCTTTCCCAGTATTTACACAAAATAAATTGCATTTATGTATCGCTTACTTCCCCTGACGAGGCATTGAAATAACAATTTAGATACCACTAGTTTTATTTTATAGTGCTACTCATACCTATACAGGGTGTCAGAGCGCTTTGCATCACACGTACATATTGCATATACAGTAAATCATATACATTTGTAAACCTGGGTACATGATATGTTGCATAAGATGGTGGGGATTACAAGGTGTAGATGCCCCATATCATCCTTCAGAGCTCACTGTGCTATATTAGAAGGATTACAATGCAACAGCAAGTAACATTAGGATCTATGTGTGCAAAGCAGTAACCCACTTACCTATCTACATAAAATAAGATATGTCATCTGCATGTTACATGATGTGCTTTGCTCTCTAAGCTACTTTGATTCAAAATTAGGGCTAGATAAAGCACAGATCTTTCCAGCAAGTGTGTTAACCTCCAGAGTTATCTTACCATTATTGTTATCTCAGATTTACTGGGACCATACAGATCTCAGGAGCACATGCCTTAACCCCATAAGATATTTTAGAATGCAGGCTTTACAACCAATTAAGCAGAACAGACTTACTGTTAGTTTTCTCCTTGTTGTGAATTTCTTTGTGGCAGAGTTTTTTTTACAATCGACGTATAAGTTGAGGCACATATTTTGCTTCCGCGTTGCATCACTTTTCTGGCCCAACCCTGATGCAAAATCTATTTTGGGATTTACAGTGTAACACAAATCCCGTTTGTATGGCTTTGTAAAGAAAAAAAATTAATAACGCAAGGCAGCACATTACCCACCCTACGTCAGGTAGGCATTACATGAGTGGTGCTTGGGCATTTCGTACTTCCACCTATGTATTTTGATGCAAACCCATAGTTACAAAGAAAACATAGGTTCACATCAAATTGGCGAGTCTATCTGAGGCTGGTGTAACAATGAGAAACATCTTTATTTCTCCTTGTTATGTCCTCTTTGCATGTGTGCTGTATTCTGCAGCACACATACATAGAGGAAATAGCCTCATTGGATAGTTTTTGTGTGGCTTTCTAAAAAGAATTAAAAAAAATAATGCCAGGCAGTGCATTGCGCTGCTGCCTTGCTTTTCTGTGCACCAGGTAGACATTGTATGGGTGGTGTATTGGCAATCCTGTATATTCACCCATGTATTTTATGTACAAATAATATACACAGTCTTCTTAGGGCAGGAACACTAGCTTTCCTTGGATCAGCTCTTGAATTCCAATTTCCTGTAAAAGGATTGCGATTATGCACTATTTCTGTTAGGCAACATTCCAGTTGGGCCTTGCTGGTGAGTTAAAGTCTTGGCAGTACCATGGTGGCTTTGCACAGTAATGTGTCAGTCATAACAAACCCTGTATTGGTGGCCCTGTATTCAGCCTTACCCGCTCTTGCTGCTGTGTAGGTTAAGAGTGCCCTGGCACGCGTCTGTGACCCTGAGTTAAGCAGAAGACTGAATGCCATGGTAGAGGTGTAGCATACACCAATAAAGCATGGAGAAAGGTGTATTCAAGATTATGTTTATTATCAACAAGGACCCGCGGTAGCGGGATAACAACTAGCGTTAACAGGTGTCAGCTGTCATCTGTCACCGTGTACAAGTGACGTCACCTATATACAGAATGTGTTACCATGGTGATGTGGTGTGACGCTGCATAATAAACATGGAAAACATACTAACATGTACGACATCTCCCTTCCTTCATAAACAATAAACAGAAAACTATTCCATAATATAGTCTTTAAACTTGGCGGGCAATTTGACCACTCTGCCCGTTCTAGAAAGATGTCTTCCAGTTACGTTGCCCTCAACATCACCCATGCTTGTTGCATTACACTCATTGCCTTCCTCACAGTTGTCTCCCCTAGTTCCATTCCGCACTGAAGTAGTGTCCACGGGACTGGAAGAGAATCCATCAAAACCTGCGTCTGAAACATTAGACGCTCCTTGACTGACTCTGGTGTGTGACCCATCTAGGTTACCACACGTGTCATCCCATTCTAGAATACTGTCATTTAGACCTCCTTCCTCCGTTCCTGCATTTCTCATTATGATCTGTTCTTGACCTTGTTTCAGTTTTACCACATCATCTTTACTGCGCCATCCCTCACCTTCAACTAGCACAGCTCCTCCAGTTGCTCTGTCGACTCTCAACGGCCTGCTAAGCTTAGACTCTCCTTTAGCAACCAGACCAGGCTTCCTCACTAGCACCCAATCCCCAGGTACTATGACTTTATCTTTAGCACGATTGACATTGTCAGAATAAGCCTTATTCTTCAATTGTTTACACAGTATGTTCTCTCTCACATTGAGTTCTTTTTCACAGACTTCTCTTGCTTCTACAGCTGCTGCTTTCCATTCACCTATTTTCGGCGTAATGACGCCGTTGCATACTCTTCCTCTCATCAGGAAAAATGGTGTAAACCCTGTTGCTTCCTTAGGAGTATTGTTATATGCATTTATTTTTACTTTGATAAACTCCTTTACATCCATGTCATTCGCAATAGCCAACTGGATTCCTTCTTTAAAGAATCTGTTGATCCTCTCAACTTGACCATTGCTCTTAGGACTATACAGGGGTGTTTTCTCCTGCACTATACCACGTTTTTCCAAGAAATCTACCATTAAACGCGATACAAGTTGTGATCCATTATCAGACACTATGGTTTTTGGTTGCCCTTCTCTCTCAAAGATTTTCTCCAGAAATTTTATGACTATTTCAGTAGTAATCATCCTCACAAACTTGTAACACACCCACTTAGTATAGTAGTCCGTCAAAACTATTAGGTATTTACATTCATCTTGTAGTAGATTGAAAGGTCCGGCAAAATCTATTGCAACCTTGGCCCAAGGTCCATCAGGGATTTGCACGATTTGCAGCTCATTTTTCTCCATTCTCCAATGTTTGTCTGACTTCAAACATTGCTCACAGTTATCTACAGTATTCCTAACTTCGCTGTCCACACCTGGTCACCAATAGTACATTCTCAGAACATTTCTAGTGGCAGTGGTGCCAGGATGCCCTCTATGAGCCATCTGGATTATCTTTTGCCTGAGGCCTAGTGGCGGCACGAACGCTTCACCTCTTTTCAGGAAACCATTTTCCAGAGTCAATTCATCGCTTACTTGTTGGTAATTTTTTAGCTCCTTAGGTAAATTCCTCACATGTGGCCAATTGGATTGTACATACTCCTTTACTTTGGCCAGGACATTGTCTCTCTTTGTACATTCTTCCCATTCCTCATCTTTTATTGATCCTTCACACATTACAGTCGCGTCAATGTGTGCCACCACACATTCGTTGTCTTCCAGTACCTCATCATTGTTTTCCTTTACCAGTAACCGGGATAGACAATCCGCCCTACTGTTCTTTCCTCCTTTTATGTGTTCCATTCTGAAATTATACTCCTGAAGCTTTGACATGAGTCTGATCAGCCTTGAACTGGCATTGTCATTGCCACGCCCCTTGCCGTCCATCATGTACACAAGGGGTTTGTGGTCCGTTACAAGCGTGAAACTCTTGCCCCACAAATAATCTTTGAGTTTGTGTACAGCCCACACACAGGCTAGAGTCTCACGTTCAATTGTACTGTAATGGATCTCAGTGTCATTTAACAAGAGGTGACTGGCAATCAAACATGCTCCTCTGCCTACGTGGTGAACTTCCCTGAATCAGGCGCCAGGCCTTGGGGCCTCCTGGATTATTGGGTAGTTGAATCATTGTTCTTTCTCCCTGGTAATGGCTTGCTTCTCCCTCACACTTGCACACTGCTCCAGGGCAACAGCCCCCCTCATGGCATATGGGTTTTTTTACAGCTCACACAGGAAAAGAGCCCCTTCAGGTCACAGCAGTGCACAGGGCAGCTGCCCACGGCTTGATAGAGAAATGCACCAGGGCAACAGCCCTCAATCATCACTGAAGCCACCTCCTGGCATACAGAGGTCATGTGCAGCGCACAGTTTTTCTTCATTCCTTTGCAAAATTCAGTCACATAATGGACAGCTCTTTATTTCTCTTACTTCATATCAACTGTCAGTGTTTTTTCTTTAATTCTTGGTGCATGATGTTAGAGTGTGGATGAAAGGTAGAACCCACATGAAAGTTAAATGCCAAATGAATCCTATATGGGGCCTAGATTCCCAATACTATATTTCAAGAAGGTGGGAGTGAGAAGTGATACAGGGTGCGCTCACCTTCCCAAATATCTAACCATACAAAACCAAAAGGGGGGGAACCCATGCTGTGCTTAGCCTATATCTCCACACCAGCTCAAAGTATTCAATGGGCTCTCACACACTGGAATTCCAAGTGGTATGCTTCATCATAGAGTTCTTGCCCAAATACTGACTGTATCTGGGCAGTCTCAACCTTGGTAGCCAACGAAGCTCTTTAGTTATTGAGTCAGATCCTAGATTTCAAATAGTTTAGTGTGTCCTGAGAGTTAATTTTGTTTTCAAAGGACACCCTGATTGAGTTAAAAACAGGTTGGGATGCAGTAAGGAAACTAGTATCCTCTGTAGCCCTCGGTCAACATGTTTCAGCCATCACACCAATGACTCACTGAGCTAGTGGACTTTCATCAGGACCTCACCAGGATCCTATTAGTATCCTATTTGTTTGCATTCAATTGTGAAACTTCCATTCACCATACTCATCCACGCCATACATACAGATCCATTTGGTCAAGTCAAGTCAAGTCAAGTCAAATAATTTATATAGCGCACTACATACCCAGAGGGTCTCAAGGCGCTTGATGGGGTGGGGAATTACTTGTCGAATATCCAGGTTTTCAGTTGCTTTCTGAATGCTAGATGGTTCTGAGTGAGGCGAAGGTGAGTGGGAAGTGAGTTCCAGGTTTTAGCTGCCAGGTAGGAGAAGGATCTTCCTCCCATATTGGTCTTGTTGATGCGAGGTACAGTGGCAAGGGCTTGGTTGGAGGAGCGTAGCTGGCGGGGGGGGGGGGTTTAGAAGGAAAGTCGAGTGTTGAGGCATTCGGGTCCAAGTTCGTAGAGTGCTTTGTGTGCGTGGGTTAAGAGGCGGAATGTTATCCTCTTATTGACGGGGAGCCAGTGGAGGTCTTTCAGGTGACCAGATATGTGGTTGTTACGCGGGATGTCTAGTATGAGTCTGGCTGATGCGTTCTGGGTGCGTTGGAGTTTTTTCTGAAGTTTTGCGGTGGTGCCGGCGTACAGGGTGTTTCCGTAGTCTAGGCGACTCGTGACCAGTGCGTGGGTGACCGTTTTTCTGGTTTCGGTGGGGATCCAGCGAAATGTTTTTTTGAGCATGCGAAGAATGTTGAAGCAAGATGATGAAACGGCGTTGACTTGTCTGTTCATCGAGAGAGAGGAGTCCAGGATGACTCCTAGGTTCCGTGCGTGGTCCGTCGGGATGGGTGCTTTTCCAAGGGCCTCTGGCCACCAAGAGTCGTCCCAGGCGGAGGGAGAGGTACCTAAGAGAAGGACTTCTGTTTTGTCTGAGTTCAGTTTCAGACGGCTGTGTTTCATCCACTCGGCAACTTCTTTCATTCCTTCATGTAGGTTGGTTTTGGCGGTGGACGGGTCTTTGGTGAGTGAGAGGATCAGTTGAGTGTCATCAGCGTAGGAGATGATGTTGAGGTTGTGTTGGCGTGCGATGGTCTCGAGGGGGCTCATGTATACGTTGAAGAGGGTGGGGCTGAGTGAGGATCCTTGTGGAACTCCGCAAGTGACTTCAGTGGCCTCTGACTTGAATGGTGGGACAAAAATATTTACAACAAGGGGTGGTGAGGGACAGAGTCTCTGAATTAAACAGAATACTCTCACCCAGTCAAGAGATCAGGGCTAGATCCAACACCGTTTTTTAGCTCACTGCACCATCCCAGTTTCAGAACCTGGCTGTATGCAAATTAGTCTGTTCCTGTCCCAGTGCATGATGGGAACAGGGCAAACCAAACTACAAAAGCCAATTCTTACACTGGGAAGGAAACAAGCTACCGGGGACCGGTTTCTGGCATTTCAGCCGTCTTCGGCCCGGCTTGCTTGAATCCTGATGGTGCAATGAGCAAGGGACTCACATCTGAGTATACCCTTCCACGCTTAGGGTGGACAAAAATATTTACAACAAGGGGTGGTGAGGGACAGAGTCTCTGAATTAAACAGAATACTCTCACCCAGTCAAGAGATCAGGGCTAGATCCAACACCGTTTTTTAGCTCACTGCACCATCCCAGTTTCAGAACCTGGCTGTATGCAAATTAGTCTGTTCCTGTCCCAGTGCATGATGGGAACAGGGCAAACCAAACTACAAAAGCCAATTCTTACACTGGGAAGGAAACAAGCTACCGGGGACCGGTTTCTGGCATTTCAGCCGTCTTCGGCCCGGCTTGCTTGAATCCTGATGGTGCAATGAGCAAGGGACTCACATCTGAGTATACCCTTCCACGCTTAGGGTGGACAAAAATATTTACAACAAGGGGTGGTGAGGGACAGAGTCTCTGAATTAAACAGAATACTCTCACCCAGTCAAGAGATCAGGGCTAGATCCAACACCGTTTTTTAGCTCACTGCACCATCCCAGTTTCAGAACCTGGCTGTATGCAAATTAGTCTGTTCCTGTCCCAGTGCATGATGGGAACAGGGCAAACCAAACTACAAAAGCCAATTCTTACACTGGGAAGGAAACAAGCTACCGGGGACCGGTTTCTGGCATTTCAGCCGTCTTCGGCCCGGCTTGCTTGAATCCTGATGGTGCAATGAGCAAGGGACTCACATCTGAGTATACCCTTCCAAGCTTAGGGTGCACAAAAATATTTACAACAAGGGGTGGTGAGGGACAGAGTCTCTGAATTAAACAGAATACTCTCACCCAGTCAAGAGATCAGGGCTAGATCCAACACCGTTTTTTAGCTCACTGCACCATCCCAGTTTCAGAACCTGGCTGTATGCAAATTAGTCTGTTCCTGTCCCAGTGCATGATGGGAACAGGGCAAACCAAACTACAAAAGCCAATTCTTACACTGGGAAGGAAACAAGCTACCGGGGACCGGTTTCTGGCATTTCAGCCGTCTTCGGCCCGGCTTGCTTGAATCCTGATGGTGCAATGAGCAAGGGACTCACATCTGAGTATACCCTTCCACGCTTAGGGTGGACAAAAATATTTACAACAAGGGGTGGTGAGGGACAGAGTCTCTGAATTAAACAGAATACTCTCACCCAGTCAAGAGATCAGGGCTAGATCCAACACCGTTTTTTAGCTCACAGCACCATCCCAGTTTCAGAACCTGGCTGTATGCAAATTAGTCTGTTCCTGTCCCAGTGCATGCTGGGAACAGGGCAAACCAAACTACAAAAGCCAATTCTTACACTGGGAAGGAAACAAGCTACCGGGGACCGGTTTCTGGCATTTCAGCCGTCTTCGGCCCGGCTTGCTTGAATCCTGATGGTGCAATGAGCAAGGGACTCACATCTGAGTATACCCTTCCACGCTTAGGGTGGACAAAAATATTTACAACAAGGGGTGGTGAGGGACAGAGTCTCTGAATTAAACAGAATACTCTCACCCAGTCAAGAGATCAGGGCTAGATCCAACACCGTTTTTTAGCTCACTGCACCATCCCAGTTTCAGAACCTGGCTGTATGCAAATTAGTCTGTTCCTGTCCCAGTGCATGATGGGAACAGGGCAAACCAAACTACAAAAGCCAATTCTTACACTGGGAAGGAAACAAGCTACCGGGGACCGGTTTCTGGCATTTCAGCCGTCTTCGGCCCGGCTTGCTTGAATCCTGATGGTGCAATGAGCAAGGGACTCACATCTGAGTATACCCTTCCACGCTTAGGGTGGACAAAAATATTTACAACAAGGGGTGGTGAGGGACAGAGTCTCTGAATTAAACAGAATACTCTCACCCAGTCAAGAGATCAGGGCTAGATCCAACACCGTTTTTTAGCTCACTGCACCATCCCAGTTGCAGAACCTGGCTGTATGCAAATTAGTCTGTTCCTGTCCCAGTGCATGATGGGAACAGGGCAAACCAAACTACAAAAGCCAATTCTTACACTGGGAAGGAAACAAGCTACCGGGGACCGGTTTCTGGCATTTCAGCCGTCTTCGGCCCGGCTTGCTTGAATCCTGATGGTGCAATGAGCAAGGGACTCACATCTGAGTATACCCTTCCACGCTTAGGGTGGACAAAAATATTTACAACAAGGGGTGGTGAGGGACAGAATCTCTGAATTAAACAGAATACTCTCACCCAGTCAAGAGATCAGGGCTAGATCCAACACCGTTTTTTAGCTCACTGCACCATCCCAGTTTCAGAACCTGGCTGTATGCAAATTAGTCTGTTCCTGTCCCAGTGCATGATGGGAACAGGGCAAACCAAACTACAAAAGCCAATTCTTACACTGGGAAGGAAACAAGCTACCGGGGACCGGTTTCTGGCATTTCAGCCGTCTTCGGCCCGGCTTGCTTGAATCCTGATGGTGCAATGAGCAAGGGACTCACATCTGAGTATACCCTTCCAAGCTTAGGGTGCACAAAAATATTTACAACAAGGGGTGGTGAGGGACAGAGTCTCTGAATTAAACAGAATACTCTCACCCAGTCAAGAGATCAGGGCTAGATCCAACACCGTTTTTTAGCTCACTGCACCATCCCAGTTTCAGAACCTGGCTGTATGCAAATTAGTCTGTTCCTGTCCCAGTGCATGATGGGAACAGGGCAAACCAAACTACAAAAGCCAATTCTTACACTGGGAAGGAAACAAGCTACCGGGGACCGGTTTCTGGCATTTCAGCCGTCTTCGGCCCGGCTTGCTTGAATCCTGATGGTGCAATGAGCAAGGGACTCACATCTGAGTATACCCTTCCACGCTTAGGGTGGACAAAAATATTTACAACAAGGGGTGGTGAGGGACAGAGTCTCTGAATTAAACAGAATACTCTCACCCAGTCAAGAGATCAGGGCTAGATCCAACACCGTTTTTTAGCTCACAGCACCATCCCAGTTTCAGAACCTGGCTGTATGCAAATTAGTCTGTTCCTGTCCCAGTGCATGCTGGGAACAGGGCAAACCAAACTACAAAAGCCAATTCTTACACTGGGAAGGAAACAAGCTACCGGGGACCGGTTTCTGGCATTTCAGCCGTCTTCGGCCCGGCTTGCTTGAATCCTGATGGTGCAATGAGCAAGGGACTCACATCTGAGTATACCCTTCCACGCTTAGGGTGGACAAAAATATTTACAACAAGGGGTGGTGAGGGACAGAGTCTCTGAATTAAACAGAATACTCTCACCCAGTCAAGAGATCAGGGCTAGATCCAACACCGTTTTTTAGCTCACTGCACCATCCCAGTTTCAGAACCTGGCTGTATGCAAATTAGTCTGTTCCTGTCCCAGTGCATGATGGGAACAGGGCAAACCAAACTACAAAAGCCAATTCTTACACTGGGAAGGAAACAAGCTACCGGGGACCGGTTTCTGGCATTTCAGCCGTCTTCGGCCCGGCTTGCTTGAATCCTGATGGTGCAATGAGCAAGGGACTCACATCTGAGTATACCCTTCCACGCTTAGGGTGGACAAAAATATTTACAACAAGGGGTGGTGAGGGACAGAGTCTCTGAATTAAACAGAATACTCTCACCCAGTCAAGAGATCAGGGCTAGATCCAACACCGTTTTTTAGCTCACTGCACCATCCCAGTTTCAGAACCTGGCTGTATGCAAATTAGTCTGTTCCTGTCCCAGTGCATGATGGGAACAGGGCAAACCAAACTACAAAAGCCAATTCTTACACTGGGAAGGAAACAAGCTACCGGGGACCGGTTTCTGGCATTTCAGCCGTCTTCGGCCCGGCTTGCTTGAATCCTGATGGTGCAATGAGCAAGGGACTCACATCTGAGTATACCCTTCCACGCTTAGGGTGGACAAAAATATTTACAACAAGGGGTGGTGAGGGACAGAGTCTCTGAATTAAACAGAATACTCTCACCCAGTCAAGAGATCAGGGCTAGATCCAACACCGTTTTTTAGCTCACTGCACCATCCCAGTTTCAGAACCTGGCTGTATGCAAATTAGTCTGTTCCTGTCCCAGTGCATGATGGGAACAGGGCAAACCAAACTACAAAAGCCAATTCTTACACTGGGAAGGAAACAAGCTACCGGGGACCGGTTTCTGGCATTTCAGCCGTCTTCGGCCCGGCATGCTTGAATCCTGATGGTGCAATGAGCAAGGGACCACCCCCTTTTCTAAATCGTTTTTGGCCACTATAGGTCTGGCAGGGTATACTCAGACATGAGTCCCTTTCTCACTGCTCCATCAGGATTCAAGCAAGCCGGGCCGAAGAAGGCTGAAATGCCAGAAACCGGTCCCCGGTAGCTTGTCTCCTTTCTGGTGAAGAATTGGCTTGGTAGTTTAGTCTGCCCTGTTCCCATGATGCACTGGACCAGGGACAGACTGATTTGCATATAGCCAGGTTCTGAGCTGGGATGGGGCAGTGAGATAAATAACGGTGATGGATCAAGCCCTGATCTTTGGACTGGGTAAGAGTGGTCTGCTTAACTCAGACACTCTGTTCATCACCACCCCCTTTTCTAAATCGTTTTTGGCCACTATAGGTGTGGCAGGGTATACTCAGACATGAGTCCCTTTCTCACTGCTCCATCAGGATTCAAGCAAGCCGGGCCGAAGAAGGCTGAAATGCCAGAAACCGGTCCCCGGTAGCTTGTCTCCTTTCTGGTGAAGAATTGGCTTGGTAGTTTAGTCTGCCCTGTTCCCATGATGCACTGGGCCAGGGACAGACTGATTTGCATATAGCCAGGTTCTGAGCTGGGATGGGGCAGTGAGATAAATAACGGTGATGGATCAAGCCCTGATCTTTGGACTGGGTAAGAGTGGTCTGCTTAACTCAGACACTCTGTTCATCACCACCCCCTTTTCTAAATCGTTTTTGGCCACTATAGGTGTGGCAGGGTATACTCAGACATGAGTCCCTTTCTCACTGCTCCATCAGGATTCAAGCAAGCCGGGCCGAAGAAGGCTGAAATGCCAGAAACCGGTCCCCGGTAGCTTGTCTCCTTTCTGGTGAAGAATTGACTTGGTAGTTTAGTCTGCCCTGTTCCCATGATGCACTGGGCCAGGGACAGACTGATTTGCATATAGCCAGGTTCTGAGCTGGGATGGGGCAGTGAGATAAATAACGGTGATGGATCAAGCCCTGATCTTTGGACTGGGTAAGAGTGGTCTGCTTAACTCAGACACTCTGTTCATCACCACCCCCTTTTCTAAATCGTTTTTGGCCACTATAGGTGTGGCAGGGTATACTCAGACATGAGTCCCTTTCTCACTGCTCCATCAGGATTCAAGCAAGCCGGGCCGAAGAAGGCTGAAATGCCAGAAACCGGTCCCCGGTAGCTTGTCTCCTTTCTGGTGAAGAATTGGCTTGGTAGTTTAGTCTGCCCTGTTCCCATGATGCACTGGGCCAGGGACAGACTGATTTGCATATAGCCAGGTTCTGAGCTGGGATGGGGCAGTGAGATAAATAACGGTGATGGATCAAGCCCTGATCTTTGGACTGGGTAAGAGTGGTCTGCTTAACTCAGACACTCTGTTCATCACCACCCCCTTTTCTAAATCGTTTTTGGCCACTATAGGTGTGGCAGGGTATACTCAGACATGAGTCCCTTTCTCACTGCTCCATCAGGATTCAAGCAAGCCGGGCCGAAGAAGGCTGAAATGCCAGAAACCGGTCCCCGGTAGCTTGTCTCCTTTCTGGTGAAGAATTGGCTTGGTAGTTTAGTCTGCCCTGTTCCCATGATGCACTGGGCCAGGGACAGACTGATTTGCATATAGCCAGGTTCTGAGCTGGGATGGGGCAGTGAGATAAATAACGGTGATGGATCAAGCCCTGATCTTTGGACTGGGTAAGAGTGGTCTGCTTAACTCAGACACTCTGTTCATCACCACCCCCTTTTCTAAATTGAATGGTGGGAGGCGGACTGTTTGAGTTCTTCCGGCAAGGAACGAGGAGATCCATTCCAGTGCTTTTCCTTGGATTCCGATGTTTCTGAGGCGTTGAAGGAGGGTGCTATGACAGACTGTGTCAAAGGCTGCGGAGAGGTCAAGGAGGATGAGGGCGACTGTGTCTCCATTGTCCAGTAGAGTACGAATGTCGTCTGTAGCTGCGATGAGGGCGGTCTCAGTGCTGTGTTTGGTTCGGAAGCCGGACTGTGAGGAGTCGAGGGATTTGTTGGTTTCGAGGAAGGCGGCGAGCTGGGTGTTGACAGCTTTCTCGATGACTTAGGCCGGGAAAGGTAGTAGCGAGATGGGGCGGTAGTTTTTGAGTTCGGTGGGGTCGGCTGTGGGTTTTTTCAGGAGGGCGCTGAGCTCGGCGTGTTTCCAGCTTTCCGGGAAGGTGGCGGAGTTGAAGGAGCAGTTGATGACGTTCCGGAGGTGAGGTGCTATGATGGAGTCTACTTTGTTGAAGATGTGGTGGGGGCATGGGTCTGTAGGGGAGCCAGAGTGAATGGTGTTCATCAGGCGGATGGTGTTCTCGGTGGAGATAGGGATCCAGTCGTTGAGGATGTTCGAGGGGGGTGAGGGTACGGCAGAAGGTTGTGAGGGTTGGTCTCTGGGTTGGTTGTCGAAGCTGTTGTGGATGTCTGCGATTTTGTCGTGGAAGAACGAGGCTAGGGAGTCGCAAAGGGTTTGAGAGGGAGTGATGTCGTTGGAGTTGGCAGAGGGGTTGGTAAATTCTTTGATGATGTTGAATAGTTCCTTGCTGTTGTGGGCGTTGTTGTCTAGTCGGTCTTTAAGTGCAGCTTTCTTGGCAGTCCGGATCAGATGGTGGTGTGTGCGGGTGGCGTTTTTGAAGGCGTCCTTGGTGCTGGTGTTCGGGTCTTTTTTCCAGGCCTTCTCGAGGGAGCGACAGAGTTTCTTGGATTTCTTAAGATCATCGTTGAACCAGGGAGCGTTTTTGCGGTCTGATTTGTTTTGACGTTTTTTCAGAGGTGCTGGTTGTCGGCGCTGTTGGTGAACCATTGAGTGAAGTTAATGGCTGCTTGGTTGGTGTTTGAAGAGTGGGTGTTGCTGTTGTTGCTCTTTTCTAGATGAAAATTGAGGTCTCCCAGTAGAATGTAGTCCTCGGAGGGGAGGGCGTGAGGGGTGATAAAGTCAGTGATGTCTTCACTGAATTGTGCACAGGGTCCTGGTGGCCTGTAGAGGAGGGTACCTCTGAGAGTGGTCTTGGGGTCAGTGTGGATCTGGAAGTGAAGGTGTTCGGCGCTAGTGAGGGTGACGTCTGAGCTGGTTGAGATGCGGATGGAATTCTTATGGACGATGGCGATGCCTCCTCCTGTTTGCTTGGCGCGGTCTTTATGAATAATCTTGTATCCTTCCGGGATGGCAATGGTGATGTCTGGGGCTGAGGAGGCGTTCATCCATGTTTCTGTTAGGAAGGCGACGTCCGGGGAGATGGTGTCTAGTAAATTCCAAAGGTCGATGGCGTGTCTGTGGACCGAGCGGGTGTTGAGCAGGATGCATTTAAGGTGGTTGGTGTCAGATTTCTGTTCGGTGTTCGTGGATGTGGAGTTGGTCTTGGTGCCGTCAAATTTTGCAGGAGTTACATGTGAAGGGTCCATGGGTGTGTCCCGGGGCGGCTTGAACGCAGGTGGGGAGGCGGCCGGGATTAATGGCTAAGAGGGTGGAGGTGTCATATGTAGTGCGGGTGGGGTGGGTGGTACGGGGGCCAGGGGGTCCGGCGCAGGGCGCGGTCTTGGCGCAGATGGGCGTAGACGGGCTTACCTTTGGCGCACCTTCGGCGCGGCCGCAGCGCGTGGACGCTGTGCGTTGGGACATCAGGCATAAATGAAGTTTGGAGGGGCGGAGCGTGGGAGGGTCATCTGGGAGGCGGGGTCTGGGAGGAGACACGGGTAAAAGTAAAAACAAACTGA
This sequence comes from Lissotriton vulgaris, assembly GCF_964263255.1. NCBI lineage: Eukaryota > Metazoa > Chordata > Amphibia > Caudata > Salamandridae > Lissotriton > Lissotriton vulgaris. The sequence continues at coordinate 1,618,766,771 of NC_141694.1, forward strand.
AATGGCCGCCCGGTAAGAAATCGAAACTGGGGCACAGCCGGAGCTTGAGTCAATGTAATCTTGATACAAAGTAGACAAAGAAACGCTTCACCAACAATTACATCAGCCGCTATGCAGTTAATGACAATAAAGCAATGCGAGCAAAAACTATACCAAGCACTCAGCCGCTATGCAGTTAATTATAATAAAGCAATGCGAGCAAAAACGATACCAAGCGCTGTGAAATGAGCTATGTGCTGTAACAGGGCGGCAGGCAGCAGGTATCAGGGCAGGCAAGGCAGGCAGCGAGGAGAAGGCTTCCGTTTTGCGGGCAGAGTGCTGGGGGAGCGACCGTAATGGAGGGAATCCAGACGGTCACAGGGAAATAGAGGACGGGGTGAGTGTAGTGTAACAGTGTGTGGGAGGGTCAGCTGGGAGCCGGGGTCTGGGAGGAGACACGGGTAAAAGTAAAAACAAACTGAAATGGCCGCCCGGTAAGAAATCGAAACTGGGGCACAGCAGGAGCTTGAGTCAATGTAATCTTGATACAAAGTAGACAAAGAAACGCTTCACCAACAATTACACCAGCCGCTATGCAGTTAATGACAATAAAGCAATGCGAGCAAAAACGATACCAAGCGCTCAGCCGCTATGCAGTTAATTATAATAAAGCAATGCGAGCAAAAACGATACCAAGCGCTGTGAAATGAGCTATGCGCTGTAACAGGGCGGCAGGCTGCAGGTATCAGGGCAGGCAAGGCAGGCAGCGTGGAGAAGGCTTCCGTTTTGCGGGCAGAGTGCTGGGGGAGCGACCGTAATGGAGGGAATCCAGACGGTCACAGGGAAAGAGAGGACGGGGCGAGTGTAGTGTAACAGTGTGTGGGAGGGTCAGCTGGGAGGCGGGGTCTGGGAGGAGACACGGGTAAAAGTAAAAACAAACTGAAATGGCCGCTCGGTAAGAAATAGAAACTGGGGCACAGCCGGAGCTTGAGTCAATGTAATCTTGATACAAAGTAGACAAAGAAACGCTTCACCAACAATTACATCATACCAGTGAAGACCTAACACCCCCCCCCCCCCTCGTCACCTCAGGAGACACCCCTCTGTCTGTTACTACCGGTACTCTCAATTCCTTGATTTGTGGCCTGCTGAATGTGAGATCGCTATGCAGGCATTATACAGAGATATCACTACTCATTGAACAACATGAGTTAGACGTCCTATTCATGACCGAAACATGGACGAGGACAGATAGCGGCATAGAATTGGGACAAGCCTGCCCCCCAGGGTATAAGATCAGACATAACCCTCGTGTTGGGGCTAGAGGAGGAGGGGTAGGATTGATTTATAGAGACTCACTGGACTTCTCCCAGCTAGAAATCCAGCAAATTAAGGACTATGAACTTATGGGTTTTTCTATGAAGGGACAGGGTGGGGTACTGCTAACTGGTCTCCTGTGCTGCAGACCTCCGGCTGGCGGCACATCGGCTGTGTCAGATCTTACTGATCTAATCTATGATCTTTCGTGCTCTCATGCCAGATTAATGGTATTGGGGGATTTTAACATGTGGCCAGACGGACCAACAGACTCAGCCTTTACATATCTTACACAGGCTTGTAGTAGCATCAACCTAGAGCAGTTGGTCCTTTCTAAGACTCATCAGATGGGTCATGTTTTGGATTTGGTATTCGCCGACGCTGGTCAGGTGAAGGTTGGCAGTATTCTCCCGCAGTGCTGGACGGATCACGCCCTTGTCCTTTTTTTGGTGGCTCTCCCGACGGGCTGTTCCAAAACTAGTAGCACGGGAATGACCAGGATAGAGAGGCAATGGTCTAGACTTCTGAGAGGCACCACTCTTCCAAAGTTGCTTGGTGAGGGTTTTCAGCTGGCAGATGATGTGGATGAAAGCCTGAGTGCGCTCACCCAGCAAATTAAGACCACCTTGGATAGTCTAGCTCCGCTAAGAAAAACGCGTGACAGAACAAAAACCGCCATGCCATGGTTCTCGAAGGAACTTCTTCATCTTAAACAACAGTGCAAACAGGCGGAGCGGAGATGGAGGAGACATTATCTGTCATCGGATAAAATTCTCTTCAAACAGGAACTGGCAACATATAAAGCGCAGATTAAGTGTGCTAAAGCGAGGTATTTGGAGGAAACTTTATTGTCAGCCTCAAACAAAGCACAAGCTTTGTTTAAAATTGTCAACGAGCTGTCACGACCAGCCTGCGCTACTACCGCTATCCCAGCCTCTCAGCTATTATGTGACTCCTTGGCTAAGGCCTTTGAGGATAAGATCACGACCATCTTGAGCAACCTAAATCCTATGACATCTGAGGTTGTTTCTCCTCCTATATTGGAGTTGGAGGCTGGGAAAGCCAGGCTGGAAAGTTTCCCGCTCCCGTCTTTTGCAGAGTTTGGTGCCCTAGCGGATAGTGTTTCCTCTGGGTCCCCTCTTGATGTAATCCCACACAAACTCTGGAAAACTTTTCGAGAAGAGTTATACTCTCCTCTCCACGCAATTTGTTGCCAATCTCTTAGCTCGGCCCAGGTCCCGGAAAGCTGGAAACTAGCAGTTGTTTCTCCTTTACTGAAGAAAGAATCATTGGATCCCCTCTGTCCCGCCAACTACAGACCTATATCGTTACTTCCCTTTCCGATTAAGATCTTGGAAAAACTGGTCACAAGACACCTGTCCAGTTTTTTGGAAGGCAACGAGTGTCTGGATGCGGCGCAGTTCGGTTTTAGACCAGCGCATGGAACCGAAACAGCATTGGTGACTGTCCTGAGTGACCTTTGTTCGCGTGCTGACTATGGACGAGCAGCCTTTTTAGTGCTGCTCGACATGTCGGCAGCTTTCGATACGGTCAGCCACGCCATCTTGACCAGGAGATTGGAGGAGGTGGGGGTGACGGGCACCGCCCGGGATTGGCTGGTTTCATACCTGGCCAATAGACATCAGGTTGTTGCCCTGCCCCCCTATAAATCCATCGTTAAAAGGGTTGGTCAGGGAGTACCCCAGGGCTTGGCCATCAGCCCCATCCTTTTTAATTTATACCTCCGCCCCCTGATCAAGTTAATAAAAACATTTGGCATTTCAGTCACCAATTACGCTGATGACACCCAGCTTATTTTCTCCTTTGAAGGGGAGAATGCGGTGTCCTTGGAGACCTTTCACCATTGCATGGTCACCACGGCAACATGGCTGAGCAACAACTCGCTGCAATTTAACAGCACTAAGACAGAGGTGTTACACTGCTCAGTGGACCGGGTCCCTCGATCTTTGCCACAAGATTTTTGGCCTTCCTCCTTTCAGGGCACGGCGGCAGTAGCCACCTCGGTTCGGAATCTAGGAGTGACAATGGAACCAAGTCTTCAACTGGACGGTTTCATTGATAAAACAGTATCCACTTGCCACTGGCCTTCTGCGCTCTCTCAGGAAGATTCTTCCTTTGCTCCCTGTTAATGCCAGACCAGAAGTAGTGCGCAGCATTATCCTTAGTAGACTGGATTACTGCAATGCACTACTTCTGGGGGCACCTGCTACGGCGATAGGTAAGCTGCAAAGAGTGCAGAACTTCGCGGCTAAGTTAGCACTCTCCCGCCGCCGCTCTGACTCCTCCTCTGCAGCTCTCAGAGATTTACACTGGCTCCCTATCCCTCAACGGATCGAATTTAAGGCGCTTTGTTTGGTCTTCCGGGCTCTACATGACTCTGGACCGTTGCCCCTGCAGGAGATGTTCACATGGTACATCCCCGCAAGAGCTCTCCGTTCTGCTTCCGCCCATTTGGCGGTTGTTCCTAAGTTCCGGAGAAAGCGAATGGGTGGCCGTTCGTTTGGTTTCACGGCATCTAAATTGTGGAACGACTTGCCACTGTCGCTTAGATGCGTGGGAGACCTCCTTTCTTTTAAAAAACTTTTAAAAACGCATTTATTCCCCAGGTTAGGATAATCACTCTCTGATCCTTTTCTTGACTGTGCTTCAGGACCTGTTAGATCTCGGCGCCAGGATGCCCGTCGGGTGACAGCAAGCGCTTTACAAGTGTGTTATACATACATACATACATACATACATCAGCCGCTATGCAGTTAATTACAATAAAGCAATGCGAGCAAAAACGATACCAAGCGCTCAGCCGCTATGCAGTTAATTATAATAAAGCAATGCGAGCAAAAACGATACCAAGCGCTGTGAAATGAGCTATGCGCTGTAACAGGGCGGCAGGCAGCAGGTATCAAGGCAGGCAAGGCAGGCAGCGAGGAGAAGGCTTCCGTTTTGCGGGCAGAGTGCTGGGGGAGCGACCGTAATGGTTCTATGTTCGTATTTCTTTAGTAGCGTCCTATTTAGAGAGCTCCATGAGGTTAAGCAGGCAGATGGACCTTGTGTTCAAACTTTCATCAAAGGTCTCTTTTCGCTGTGGACATATTTGGTTCCTCCTTCCCCCGCATCCTAGATTCTATTTCAATTTTAATTTTTTATTTAGATCCATCGTAGCGACAAAAGCACCAAATCATCACACACATTCACCAGCACTTAAATACATGTACAGATCATCTTTCCTAACACTGAAAATCCATCAAAATGTCAACCTCAAAACAATTTCATTAGTACAAAAAACATATTAAAACAAAGAAATATCAGAAAAGACAATCATCCTCTTTCTACTACCGAGAAATTGCGACCATGAACTACTTCCACATTTTGCCATATTTCCTATATCCCCCCAGCAAATAGAATACAACCACTCTTTATTTTCTTAATTGCACAGTTGATCCCCCCCTATTGTGGGGATCAACTGTGTTCTCCACCTTTGAAGCAGTAAGGATCTAGCCACTGCCATAGCAAAATACAACAACTGTTTGAATCTGGGAGCTAGTCAAGCAGCAGGATCATAACCCAAAACCATCCACTATGTACTAGGAATCAACTTTACCTGTCAAACCTTTTCCGAGAATCCAAATATCTCTTTCCAAAATGATTTGATGGCAACGCAGTGCTAAATTACATGAGACCAATTTGCAACATCCCGCAAATTACATCTAAAACAGCGACCTACTTACTGCAGCAATGGTGCAAAGTTTGCAGTGTACTGTATTAGAACACAATTAAACAGGTTAGCATTGTTGTTAAAATGCTCTTAGGTCTGGAAGACTGATGTAATTCAGATTTATGCTATGTATAAAATGAAAGATCATGTGTGCTTACTTGGGGCTGGCTCCTTAGAATGTGGTTACAGTGAATAGGTGAGCCCTCAGGTCAGAGTTACTGAAAATAAGTAGGCCAAGTTAGCCGTCTCCATGTTGGCAGTGTAACATGTGTAGAATATGCAAAGTTCTTCTTCATAAGTGTAGTCTACTGCAGATTCTGATTAATGGCCATAGTTTGTGATGTCTCTCACTGTTCCTACATCTCCCCACTTGTGCCATTTTCTATGCAAATTAGTAATAGTTCCTTCTGAAGGCCAATATATTCTTAAGAATGATATTTGGGACTGGAATTGCTCCTTTTTCTTCTGTTTTCTGAGCTGCTCACACTTATTTTTATTTGAAGCTGATACCTCTTACTTTGAAATGTGTGGTTCATTCATCGTGCGGGTATTCTGGTGGTACTGATTCCAGGGTGAGCTGTCAAGTGTGCTGGTGAATGTGAAGGTGGTTTAGATATAGTTTTGCCAATAATAGGAACATGAGAGATGTCTGCTGTTATATGTGGAAGTGACGTTTTGGGGGGCACTGTGAAATTTATAACACATAAATGGAGAGCCCAAACTTTTTTTTAGGGTCCTATTGCTGAATGCTAAGGTTTTTGTACCCTTTTTCTTTCACTACCCTACAATTGGTTATTCTTGCTGCTTCTTTTTTCATCCCCTTCTCCTTTCTTCCCTTTCCGTCTTTCTATTTTGCTGTGGGTCATGGTCTGTTGGTAAAAAATGAGGCCCAATTTCCTAAAATGAGCGCAGGTGGGTAGGGCTGAGTAAGCTAATACTTCGTATAGGAGAACGGTTTCAACTCTGGAGATCACAGGCATCTAAAGCAATCACATCTATATGGAAATGTGCTTCATATGGAATATCATGCCTGGTTGAGTAGGCTATAGCAAAAACAGAGGCATGCAGCTCCTAATGGGGACTGGGAAGGGATGGGGAGGGGGAGAAAGAAAGAGTAGGGGGGCTTATGGATTTAAGATAGTGGGTACCAGGTGTTTCTAATGGAAAAGAGTAACTAGAGATGGAGTAGCTCCAATTAAGAGCGAAGGGTGTCATGCTTCAAGAATTCAATTTGAGGTGGCTCCAAGTCATCCACTTATCGCAGTCCGAAGATGGCCGGCACATGATGAGTGATGGAAAGGGGAAATAGATACGAGGCTGGGAGGGCAAGAGAGAGAGGGTAGCGTGGAGCAGCTCAGAATGGAGAAAGCATCCTGAAGCTCCAACATAGAAAAAATCTACAGAGAAAAATATAGAAAGGATGCCTAAGAGAAATAAAACCTGGCTGAAAATAAAAAAAGACAGAAACTGCTATCGCCAGAGTAGAATCGAGGAAGGAACAGAGTCTGATTTTACAAAAACATAATTAGAGGTGAGACACAAATAGAGAAAAGGAAAGGAACTAAAAAACGAGATATAGAGCAGAAAAAAAATGACTCTCTAATTCAGCGCAACCACTTAATATATTGCTGTTCTATATGTGTTCTTTCAAACGTTCCCAAGTCCTACCATCTGAAGAGCATCACACTGGACCAGGCTATGATCAAAAGAAGACCTAAGAAGAAAGAAAAGGATAAGAAGAACAAGAGAGACTTAAACCCCCATTGAGGAAGAAGCCTTGTTACGTTGAGTTTTTGATTTCCTGATTGCGAGTTATGCAAGAAAAGAAACAAAAACAGTTGAACACCAGAAAGTTTGAGAGTGCCTTCTGTCCACACACAGGTCAGCAATATTTAGAATAAGAGCCTTTGGTGGCTAATGTCTGGGATCCATTTTCCACTTAAGAATTAATGGAAAGTGCAAACTCGTCGTCATAATATACATATGTATCTGTATTAAAATCGCTTTCATCGTTATATATAATGTGTACAATACACAAAATAAAATTAATGAAATTGTCTTCTGTTATAATTGTCCCCTTGCCGTTCTGTACTGGAACCATTGATTTTACACACCGCCGCTTCATACATGTGGCCCCCTTAAGCTGGGTGTTCTGCTCACTCCGCTATACTTTCTCCCTGAAGCATTTGGGTGTAATCGAGGTGCACAACTAAAGCACTGTTTATATTTTTTCAGTGTTCATTTAAACAGCATTCTAGTTTCCAAGACCACTCCTTCTGGCTCTCTCCTTCTGGGTGTGCCCGCTATGTAAAACTATATGAACATTTAGAAGCACTTACTATATGTATTTATTGTTGTGTATAAAATGTATACCGCGGTCTTGCACATTACACGGGTGTCCTTTTCTGTGCTTCATGCACAACGTAAGTATGCACACATGCCATGCAAATTTCCCACACATTTTATTTCTATTTCTGCTACTCCCAAAATTCTTGAGTGCCATGAAGAATGCCGGCAAAAATAAAAATAAGGATGTATTCCAAACATGCATATATGTTTTCTATAAAGGAACATCAGAATTGACCTGAATATTAAGTCAGTACCATAGTTCATCCCAGGATGTCATCATCTGACTTGATTACACTGCATGCTTGAGGAGAATTGAAAGGGACAATGCTTTTTTCCTGGGTAATCATTGGCTGAGTTACTACGAATGCAGTATGCACATAATGTTAACCCAAGTAAGGAGTTGTGTTCTTTCAAATACTTCATTTCTCGTCTTCATTGGCTGTAACTCTACATTATAATATGCTAGCTAATATCGAGGAACAAATTGAGTTACACAGGGAGTTACATTTCTCACTGATTACACTTTAACGAATACATTTAATATTTGATGTAATTAGGAGTCTTCCAGGGAAAGCAAGAAGTTACTAAATCGGCGCAGGCAATAACGAATTGAATTAAACGCAAAACCAGTGACCATATTTGCATTCGAAATAGCTGCACGCGTAGGGGTTTGGAAACATGATAGCCCCGTTCCTGAACTCAGCCGTGAAGTGAATGGGGATCCATGAAATTCACTTAAAATAAGTAAAAGATTGAAACTGCAGCTTTCGGGTATAGCGATACAGATTTGGGGACATTTCGTCTAAATGCTGAGTCTATTTCTATGTAAAGTAAACCACATTTTGTTAAAGTAGGGGTTGGTAACGGTGTCCTCGTTGGAGGAAATAAAACGCCGAGTCTTGCTGTATAAAATTACTTTTCATCAAGGCACCGAGATGTGAGAAGGAAGCTGCCTTTATTGCTCAGAGGTTTTCCTGTGCAGAGCATCTTAAAGTGCACATGTGAATGTCAAGTAGAACTTAGAGGCATACTATGGGGTGGTGAAGAGATGTGTTTGACACAATAGGGTCAGAACAGTTTAAGACACGTTCTTTGTTGGCAATTTTGGCAGGAATATGAAAACACATTGTGGGAACTGCTGACCTTCTGACATCCAATGGTGTGTTAAAGCTGTAATTTTTCATGAATTATGACTTGATGTCAGGTATATGAGTCCAGTAACTCGTGCTCCCATACTCCACAGTAGAATGAATATATTTTCGATGTGTGAGTGTAAAGCTATTGTCTGAGTGAAAACACAAGCATGTGGCTGTGAATGAAGAACAAGTATTCCACACGTCCAACAAAAGTGCAATTGTTTCAATTGTTTTCTTTTACAAACACGCCGCTTCCCAGAATTCTTCTATAAATGACCTAATTTTAGAGATTTGTTCTTGTCTTGGTCCTCAGTACACACAGTTATACTGTCCATCTGTCTTTCTCCTGTTTAAGAAAAACAGGTCATGGAAAATAATTGTTAGGATGTATTCAACTTGTTAAATTATAGAAAAAAGTTACACTGTGAATGGACAACGACATGTTTAAAACTATTCTACATAACAAATTGTATGTAAAAATTGCTTTTGAATGTTTCGTCGTACATGCTCAATGTCCATTATTATTAGCATCTATCAGAATTCCTACATTTTGTATCCTGCAGCCAGTGGGCGATCTGCAGGGACAAGTTTCTATAAAGAACTCATGTTGAGATATCGCACTTCTCTCTTATTTCCTGCAGAGAGGAGGGCTCGGAACAATTTTTGAAAAGACGTACTGTAGCGGTTGTATCATGTTACCACAAAGCATGTTCATAAATATCACTAGGGAACTATATTAAATATAAGGTTTCAATGACTGGGGGATGTTGTGTCTACGATTGTCTAGTTCTCCTGGCAGCAACATCACAAAAACATGCCATTTCTGATTTAAAAAAAAAAGATCTGCACAATTTAGGCATTTCGCTTTATTATCATTTATATTTAATATAAAGATAAGTTCCTAAATAACCTAATGTTATGTTCTTCAGTTTATGTTGTCTTAATAAACCCCGGCCTACCTTATTAATGCTGTTGTAAGCTAATTAACTCTTAAGAAAGTAGATAGGCACAGACTTAAAGGGGCCCATTCGGAGACAACCAATAATGAGAGGAGAAACATGACACATCTGTCCTTTCCTTTCCGTGATACTTGAAACAAAGGTTGTGAATATATTTTAGTAAGACAATGATTCAGGCGTCCATTTCTAACTGTAGTAAACATGAGTAGAGTTCAAAAGACAATATTGTTCCTTTTGCAACTTGTGTCTTTGCAGTGGCGGCTCCTCCGATAAGGCGGAGGAGCATCGCCTCACTGCTTTTCGCAGTAAAAAAAAGGAAAATGAAAATGAAAAAAACTCAACGTTATTGTCATTCTATTTATTCCTACTGCAGTGTCTTGGCGGGGTGGGGCGGATTTGCTCTGCTCTCAGAGGTGAGGGAGGAGTGGAGTGCACAATGTATTTGTGCATGAATGTTTTGTGCGCACTTTGCATGTTCGCCACCCAGACTGCGTTACAGCCTGGGTGGAGAACATGCCCACGCTCCCATTTTCTGGCTGAGCGCCAAACCAAGGCACTCAGACCAATCACAATGCTGCATTGCAGGCTTGTGATTGGCTATGGGGAGCCGGGGAGCCCGGGTGCTCACTGTTTGCAGAGAAGAAGCCAGGAAGAGGACGTAGTGGACGGAGGGGAGGCTACCGCTGGCCAGCCGGTACCTAAGTGATTTTTTTAACCCCCTCTCCTCCCACTTGTCAGCCCTCCTACCCCCACTGCTGCTTCCTGGGAGCAGCCACCACTGGTTCTTGGAAGGCTAGGTGATGGCTCCAGGACCGCTGAGGTAGTAAATTGATTTTTTTTAAAAACCTTCTAAAAAAATATCCTTTCTCTTCCCTAAACTCTAAAACCAACCCCTTGCACATCCTTCCCTGGCCCCCATCCCTTTCTCTATTCTAAACCCTAAAACACTACCCCTGTGCAACCTCCCCTACCCCCCAGGCCCTAAAATAGTAGCCCACCTCCCCAGGCCCAATCCCCCTTACCTCTCCCCTCGTGGTTGTCAGGGACTGTCCGGGACTATGTCTGGTACACAGTCAGGACTTGGGAAAGGAGTGGTGAATGGGTAGAAAACGTAAGCAGAAAAAGGAGTACAGCACTGCCCAGGATCACACAGGAAGTCGGAGGAAAAAAGGGATCCAAAGGGAAAGCTTGCACCAGGGGACCAGATGGCTAAGTCTCAGAAAGTATAAGCACTCAAGAGGTAATTTAGCATTTAGAATAACCGCACCCAGGACGAACATGGGAGACAGATATATATATATACCAACATTAACAATAAAGGGAATGTAGGGTAAAGCACTTGGGAGCTTCAAACTGTAAGACTGAAGCTCAGTAAGTTCCTCACCCACAATTGCTGTTACAGATACTGACTGCAAATACCCACATATGGTACTGATACCTTTGGTGATGTTATAAATGTAACTCAAAGACAAGAGTCACAGTAGACAAGAAACACCACCTAGGTTGTCAGCTATGCCCATAGATTCTGGTGATCAAACAGGAAAACACATGGCAGTAATAGCAAGGGCATAGAACTAAATACACAGCCAAAATAGACAAAGAGCTTGCAAGGAGGAGTGCTTAACAGGAAAAGGGAAACAAGTACACACTTTTCAGAAAGCAAGTAACATACACGAAAACTTGAAGCAAGACAGTAGGACAGGAAGACAGCAAAATAGGGACTGATAAAGAGGTAATGGGAAGAAAAGCAGGAACTGGGACAAAGGAAATACAGGAGAGCAGATTCAACAGAGCATTAAATAGTACTAGTTCAAGAAACAAGGAATAGCCAAGGATCAAAAGTCAAGGCAGCACCGAAGAGTGCTAATTCAGAAACAAGGATAGCTACAGCTCAGAAACAGGAATCAAGGAAACACAGAAGGCAGTGCTAGTTCAGGAACAAGGATAGGTTCCAACTCAAAGGATCAAAAGTCAAGGCAGCACTGAAGACAGAGCTAATTCAGGAATAAGGAATGCTATAGCTCAGGAACAGAAACCAAGAGAGCACTGCAAGCAGTGCTAATCAGGAACAAGGAACAGCTGCAACTCAGGAACAGCAAATAGCTATAGCTCAGGGATCATGTAATATCAAAAGCTCAGGCAACAAGGATATTAAAAGCCCAGGTAACAAGAATATCAAAAGGTCGGGAGTGGCCAACAGCATGGCCGGCTAGGACGTTCTCCTTCGTAGCTCCGGACGAGCTGCACTAAATCCGACTTACAACTGATGCCAAAAGCCCTGTTTCTGCATTAATGAATGAATGAATGATTACGTATTTGTATCGCGCATGGCTACCCGAAGGCATCCCAGCGCTTTGGACAACTTTCATTCACAAAATTCAGACAAACAGCAGGGTTTTTAACGACTTCCTGAAACTAAGATGGTTACTTTCCATTCTCAGATCGAGTGGCAGATTGTTCCAGAGTCTTGAAGCCTGCAGGGAGAAACGTCGTCCACCCATCCGCACCTTTTTAGTTTTAGGGATTGAGAGAAGGTTCTTGTTGGAGGATCTTAATTCCCGGCTAGGGAGGTGGGGACAAAAAAATGATTGTATCAATAGGGGAGCTCTTTTATGGATTACTTTGTGGACCGTCACCAAGGTTTTAAATTCGATCCTCTGTTGCACTGGAAGCCAGTGCAACTGGCGGAGTGCAAGTTTGGCCGATGTTCTTCGTGGAATGTTCAGCAGCAAACGTGCAGCACAATTCTGAACAGTCTGCAGTATCCTGATTGTCCCTTGGGGGGAGCCCAGATAAAGTGCATTAGAATAGTCAAGGCGTGACAAAATCAACGCCTGCATCAGTATCCGTCTGGCTTCAAAGGGGAGGAGAACGATAATTTTCCTCAAAAGCCTCATAAGTGCGTAGCATGTAGCAGCTACCTTCAGGGCCTGGGCAGAAAAATTAAGAGCTGGGTCAATCCATACCCCAAGGCTCTTAATTTGGGTCTTAGGTTTGGGTGGTTGGCCCAGAGTGTCCGGCCACCAACCATCCACTGTGGTAGGTGCTTTATGTCCCAGCATCATCACCTCAGTTTTTGACCCGTTTAGTTTAAGGAAGGATTCATCCATCCATTCCTGAACTTTATTAAGGCAGCTGGAGAGTCTTTCAAAAGGGGCATCATTGGTAGATAGTGAGATGATCAGTTGTGTCATCTGCGTATGTAACAAGTTGTATTCCCCAGGGAAGCACCACCTCAGCCGACGGCTTCATATAGATATTAAATAAGGTGGGGCTGAGGGATGAGCCCTGGGGTACACCGCAGTTAAGACACATTTGAGGGGAGGAGGCTTCATTTTCAAATACCACAAAGGTCCTATCAGCTAGAAAGGATTGCAGCCACTGTAGTGCGCGGCCCGAGACACCGACCTCCTCCACCCTATGAAGTAGAATGGAGTGGTTGACGGTGTTGAAGACCGCGCTAAGATCTAATAGTAGTAAGGCTGCATGATTCCCACTGTCTACGATCTTCCTAGCCTCCTCAACCACTGTAATGAGCGCTGTTTCGGTGCCTTGATTTCTGCTAAACCCTGTCTGCGTCGTGTGAAAGAGATTGTTATCCTCAAGAAAGGTAGCCAGCAAAGAATTGACATACTTCTCTGTGAGTTTACTAACAGTGGGCAGAAGGGAGATGGGGTGATAGTTTGCCCAATCTTCGGGATTAAGGTTTTTTTTTTTTAACAGGGCCTTAACTTTGGCCTGCTTCCAGGTTGGCGGCACCAAGCCTGAGGTCAACGAGGCATTGATCACTTCCTGAATGACTGGAGCCACAGTGTCTGACACCAGATTTAATTTGGTAGGGGGTGCAGGGTCATTCGGAGAGCCTGATTTTAAATTTCTTAGGAGACTCTGAGTAGTGGAGAGGTCATTAGGAAGGAATTCATTAAGTTGGATTTGAGCCCTATGAAAAGCCAGGGGGGTCCAGTGGGAGAAGGCTGAAAAGAGGAATATATGGTAGCTACTTTGTTGAGGAAGAAATTAGCAAGTTCCTCACAACGTGCCTGGGCAAGTCCTGGGTCTTCAATAGGGGTGGGAGGCGTGACCAAAGATTTAAAAATTTAAAAAATTTCTCTAGGTGAGTTGGCAGCCATGCTAATTTTAGTCTGAAAATAATTAGATTGGGTCATTTTAATCTCCTCCTTGTACTTTTTTAGGGCAAGTTTATAGTTGACTTTGTCATTTTCGGAGTAGTGTTTTCTCCACTTCCTTTCTTGTTGCTTGCAGGCGAGCTTCAATAGTTTCAAGTCCTGGGTATACCAGGCCTTCTTGTTCTTACCACTTCTGTGGGAAAGTTCTACCTTCGGAAGGGAAAGATCCAAGGATGCCTCCACCCATCGATTGAAGGAAATATCGGCTTCCACCGGCTCTGGTGGGATTTTGGGAAGGGTATTTTTAAGATTGGTGTCCCAAGTTTTGATGGGGAGTTTGGACCCTCTCCGACATAACTGTTTCATGATTTTAGTATGTTCTGGTTGATTCTGAGAGGGCAGGGAGAACAATAAAAGTGAATGGTCAGACCAGGGGATCCGAATCGCATCGTCATAGCTAAGGGACTCAACATTGGTATAACAATGATCAAGGATGTGTCCTGCAGAATGTGTTGGGTCGGTAACTAGTTGTTTTAGATGGAGAACTTCCAGACCAGTAATCAGTTTTATAGAAGCCGGTGCATCTACTTCATCTGCATGAATATTCAAATCCCCCAGAATGGTAAAATTGGGAGAAGTACTAGCATAGTTAATGGCTGTGCAGGAAAGATCTTCACAGAATTGACCGTAAGGGCCAGGGGGTCTATAGATCAGGATTCCCGAAAGAGTATTAGTGGGAGAGAAGGAGATAGCACATTTGAGACTTTCAGCTCCAGAGATGGAAAGATTTTCTATTCGGCATCCAAGGGTATTCCTATAAATAATAGCAATCCCACCCCCCCGATCATGAGGTCGGTCTTGTCTATGTATGGCATAATTGGGAGGTAGAGCCCATACAAGGTCTGGTTGGGAGCTGTCATTTGTCCATGTTTCCGTGAGGAAGAGTATATCTAGGTCTCGTTCCTCCACTAACATGGCGAGCTCAGTCGCGTGTTTGGGTAGGGAGCGGCAATTGAGTAATGCCAAACGGTATATGTCAACGCTGACTCCCGTGCGATGGTGATTTTCAAGGTGGAGATTATATCTGCATCCGGAGCAGATATTAGGGGCAGAGGTGTGAGAACCCAGCAAGATACAGTTCCTGGAAACATGATTATTAAGGGACAGCAGCTCATTCCGGCTATAGGTGAGAACAGGTCTAACCTGGATTGTGGAAGATAGCATCCTGGCCCCTGGGCCCGGTCCGGCCCGGACGGGCACAGATGGACTGTCCTTAAGCCCTCCTTTGGCGCGATGTTGGCGCATCCGCAAAGCGCGTCCGCTGCGCGGAGGAAGTACGTATGGTTAAGTACTAGCGCCGAGTGCCTTGCGCCTCAGAACCTAGACTGCACCCTGCTCATCAACCTGGGAGATCCCTCCCTAAGATGGCCGCCGCGTTCCTATACTAGCCTCCTAGATCGAGGCTGGACTGAGTCCTCAATCGGCCCAGTCAGTAAAGTAAGGAAAGTATTATTTATTTTAAAAATGCCACCAAGGCTAAAGGAATAAAGTAACACAAGAAAAAACGATTTTTAAAAAACAAACTGGTATGAGGTTCAGAGTGTGCTGAGATGGGGTGTGTCTCCCGGCTTCCGCCTCAGGAGAATGCGCGTGTCTCGGGAGCTGAAACCAATTACTGGTTTTAGTACTAGCGCCAAGTGCCTTGCGCCTCAGAACCTAGACTGCACCCTGCTCATCAACCTGGGAGATCCCTCCCTAAGATGGCCGCCGCGTTCCTATACTAGCCTCCTAGATCGAGGCTGGACTGAGCCCTCAATCGGCGCAGTCAGTAAAGTAAGGAAAGTATTATTTATTTTAAAAATGCCACCAAGGCTAAAGGAATACAGTAACACAAGAAAAAACGATTTTTAAAAAACGAATTGGTATGAGGTTCAGAGTGTGCTGAGATGGGGTGTGTCTCCCGGCTTCCGCCTCAGGAGAATGCGCGTGTCTCGGGAGCTGAAACCAATTACTGGTTTTAGTACTAGCGCCAAGTGCCTTGCGCCTCAGAACCTAGACTGTACCCTGCTCATCAACCTGGGAGATCCCTCCCTAAGATGGCCGCCGCGTTCCTATACTAGCCTCCTAGATCGAGGCTGGACTGAGCCCTCAATCGGCGCAGTCAGTAAAGTAAGGAAAGTATTATTTATTTTAAAAATGCCACCAAGGCTAAAGGAATACAGTAACACAAGAAAAAACGATTTTTAAAAAACGAATTGGTATGAGGTTCAGAGTGTGCTGAGATGGGGTGTGTCTCCCGGCTTCCGCCTCAGGAGAATGCGCGTGTCTCGCGAGCTGAAACCAATTACTGGTTAAGTACTAGCGCCGAGTGCCTTGGCCTCAGAACCTAGACTGCACCCTGCTCATCAACCTGGGAGATCCCTCCCTAAGATGGCCGCCGCGTTCCTATACTAGCCTCCTAGATCGAGGCTGGACTGAGTCCTCAATCGGCGCAGTCAGTAAAGTAAGGAAAGTATTATTTATTTTAAAAATGCCACCAAGGCTAAAGGAATAAAGTAACACAAGAAAAAACGATTTTTAAAAAACAAACTGGTATGAGGTTCAGAGTGTGCTGAGATGGTGTGTGTCTCCCGGCTTCCGCCTCAGGAGAATGCGCGTGTCTCGGGAGCTGAAACCAATTACTGGTTTTAGTACTAGCGCCAAGTGTCTTGCGCCTCAGAACCTAGACTGCACCCTGCTCATCAAACTGGGAGATCCCTCCCTAAGATGGCCGCAGCGTTCCTATACTAGCCGCCTAGATCGAGGCTGGACTGAGCCCTCAATCGGCGCAGTCAGTAAAGTAAGGAAAGTATTATTTATTTTAAAAATGCCACCAAGGCTAAAGGAATACAGTAACACAAGAAAAAACGATTTTTAAAAAACAAATTGGTATGAGGTTCAGAGTGTGCTGAGATGGGGTGTGTCTCCCGGCTTCCGCCTCAGGAGAATGCGCGTGTCTCGCGAGCTGAAACCAATTACTGGTTAAGTACTAGCGCCGAGTGCCTTGCGCCTCAGAACCTAGACTGCACCCTGCTCATCAACTTGGGAGATCCCTCCCTAAGATGGCCGCTGCGTTCCTATACTAGCCTCCTAGATCGAGGCTGGACTGAGCCCTCAATCAGCGCAGTCAGTAAAGTAAGGAAAGTATTATTTATTTTAAAAATGCCACCAAGGCTAAAGGAATAAAGTAACACAAGAAAAAACGATTTTTAAAAAACGAACTGGTATGAGGTTCAGAGTGTGCTGAGAAGGTGTGTGTCTCCCGGCTTCCACCTCAGGAGAATGCGCGAGTCTTAAAAGACCCATAAGGGTACTGCCTTCCCTTCCAAGCCGCAATCACACATCAACGCGGCTGAGATCGGCTAAAATCAACCGAGTGGAGATCGGAGCGAGCCCGGCCGCGAGAACAAAGATGGCGGCGACGCGCTGATCCGAAGGGAATTGCCCGGTAAGGGGAGAGCGGCCGGGGCCTCTTAGCAGGAGAAAGGACCGAGGCCGCTGCCGGGTGCCTTGAGCTGCCAGCAAGTGCCTTGAGACTGTGTGGTGGCGGCCTGTGCTTGGGAGCGTGGCACTCCAGGGACTTGGGACGTGCCGCAGCAGGCTCCGGCGGGATCCCTGAACCACCCCTGCGTCGCCTGGTAGGCGGCGCCGACACCAGAACGAAGTAAGCTGCGCCGAGGCCGAAAGGCGAGCAACTGTGGCACCCTTTGGGACGGGGGAAGTCTGCCCGCGGCGCTTGGCGCTGCGACCCCCGGGCGTCCATATCACCAGGAAAAGAAAGGAAGGGTGAACCATCCTGCCCGATCCGTGAAATTGACCCGCGAAAGCACACTCGTTGCGTGGATGGCCTCGTTGGGGGTCCCGTGGAAATCTGTTGTCTCTGGCGGCCTATGCTGACCTGGCCCCCAGCCTCTGCCCTGCCATGTCAGCCCCCCCCGGGAGTTGGAGCTAGAAACTGGGGGCGACGGATATCAGACTACGCGACCAACGAGGCGCGCCGTCGAGGCCTGCAACCGGCTGTGTGTCGCACCCAGGGTGACAGAGGTGGGGGCCTGTGGTGCAAGAAATTGGAGGAAGCAGCAGTCTAGAAGCACCCCCGAGGTCAGCGCTGACGCAAATGCCACATCCATAGACCCATGCTATTGGACCGGTAAGGAGGTGGTAGACAGGGAGGACAAGTGACACATATCAGCTGGCGGCTGCTTGCAGACACGGCCATCTACCCTAGTCCCACGAAGAAGAGGCCATACACAGTATTAATTAGACTCTCTGGCGGACGGCGGGCCTGAACAGCTTGTGAGGTATCCAGCACTATATGGGAAGCCGGCCCGGCACGGGCCCTGGAATACAAGCCGGGACTAGGTTGTGGAGTACGACGCAGAGCAGGACTCCGGGGACAGGACACTGTGGTGACCGGCCCTCTGGGGATAGCTGTGCAGAGCGGTTGAGCTCCCCCCCCTGAACCCCCCTCTTGCTCCTGTGGTGGGACAGCAAGAGCGTCGACTCTAAGCCAAGGCCTAACAGAAAGGCCGACGAGAAGAGTGAGTGCCCCGAGAGAGTGACTACATTGCATCGTCAGCCATGGGGAAGAAGGACACGGCTCCCAAACCCACCAAGCAGGGCTCAATGGATAACTTCCCCGCGCCGCGGCCATCTACTGAGGTTGCGCCTACTGCGCCCGGCATGCGCTCAGACACTGACTTGCTGATGGATGCCATCCAAGCTTCAAGGGCCGACATCCAAGAGTCCCGGGCGGCCCTGGAAGTCAAAATCGGCGAGGTGGGATCGGAGGTGACGCTATTGAGGCAAGACTTCCGAAAGCTAACGGACAGAGTAACTACGGCGGAGACACGACAAGGCAAGGCGGAGGACTCCATCTCCACCCTGAGAAAAGACATGGCAGAACTCCAGGCCTCCTATCGCCAACTGCTGTGGAAGGTGGACGACGCAGAAAACAGGGCCCGACGCAATAGCCTACGCTTTGTAGGCTTTAGAGAAGGAATCAAAGGGACAGACATGGCAGCTTTCCTCCACTCCTGGCTGACAAAAACCTTCCCGGAGGTGCAGTTCTCGACTTGCTTCATCATTGAAAGGGTACACAGGGCCCTCCTGGTAAGGCCACCGGAAGGAGCGAGACCCCGACCTGTCATTGCACGCTTCCTCAACTTCGCGGACCGGGACCTGATTTTGCGAGAATCCAGAAAACTGGGGGAGATCCGCATGGAAAACACAAACATTATGATATTCCCAGACTATAGCCAGGAAGTGCAAAAACAACGCCGCTCCGTTGACGCGGTCAAAGCGAAACTACGAGACATGAACATTACTTACATGCTGCTTTTCCTGGCAAAGCTAAAGGTGATATATAAGGACAAAACACACTTCTTTAACCATCCGGAAGACGCCTGGCAATGGTTAGAGGAACGACCCATATTCTGCAGACAGGAGTACGCTGGACGGGAAGCGCCGGATAGGCCAACTCCCAACAGAGCCCAATGGGAACTGCCGAGGGCCCAGAGATTGAGGGCACAAAGAAATAAGAGACAGAAGCCGACTACGCCTTACCCAGGACGCGCCCCGATGAACAAACGACAAGGACAATCAGCTTCGCCTGGAAGGAGAGACGCGACGGGATCTAGATTCAGTTGCCTGGAAAGATCTGCCCGATCGGAGGGAGAAGAGAGAGAAGAATCGGAGGGCCAGTCCTCGGGAGGAGAAGACGGGGGGGCGCACTCTGTCCACCCACTGGACAAGGCGATCCGAGATCTGGAGCAGGACGCCTCGGGGCACACAACTGACCCACGACCGGACACCCAGGACTCACATTCTTGAACAGGGGCAGAACGGGCAGTTGAGATTGCAGCTCATCATTAAAGGGACACGCAAGTTGACACACCCTCCTTGTACCTATTGTTTACATTAGTTTCTTGTTCTTATCTGTACAAATTCCTTAACCGCATCGCTGCGGCGGCTTTTCCCGCTGTGTGCGGCATTTTTAAAAATACCGCGTTACATGAAGAGCTCAGCTTGTCATCAGCATACAAGTGCCGTAGCTGATGACGAGCTGAGCTCGTCATCAGCATCGAAGGTGTTAACTCTGACTCTTGACGCTGAACAGTTGGGAATGTATTCCATGTGCTATAATCAGTTGGGCAGAGTAGGTTGAAAGGGGGGGAGGCCTCTGGGCGAGCGACAGACCCTCTCCTACTGACAGTTCCGCCTTGCAGAGGGATGGGACTGAAAGGGGAGGGAGGTGAGGAGGGGGGTGTGGGGGGGAGTTTAGTTCTGTTGAAGTTAGCTGGATGGAAAAGTTGGAGTAGTGGGGGGAGGGGCTAGTGGGAAGGGGGAGTTGGGAGTTGCATTCTGTCCATCAACTGTTGTTTTTGCATTTGTCACCCCGAGTGGGATGGGTATGTTCAGTCGTGAGTCCCATGCTCTCCACACCACTGGAGTCAAGCTATCCTGGCTGAAGACGGCTGATAAGCAGAAACCGGTCCTAGGATGCTTGATTCTGGTCCAGGAAAGACATGGCTTGGCAGTTTGGGGTGGACTGTTCCCATGAGGCACAGGGTCAAGGCTGATTTGCATATGGCCATGTCTGAACTGGGGTGGTGTGGAGTGCAAAAAAACGATGGATTTATGCCCAGATCTCTGTACTGGGGTGAATGTATGACATTGTTCTGCATTCTGTCCATCAACTGTTGTTTTTGCATTTGTCACCCCGAGTGGAATGGGTATGCTCAGACGTGAGACCCATGCTCTCCACACCACTGGAGTCAAGTTATCCTGGCTGAAGACGGCTGATAGCCAGAAACCGGTCCTAGGATGCTTGATTCCGGTCGAGGAAAGACATGGCTTGGCAGTTCGGGCTGGACTGTTCCCATGAGGCACAGGGTCAAGGCTGATTTGCATATGGCCATGTCTGAACTAGGGTGGTGTGGAGTGCAGAAAAACGATGGACTTAGGCCCAGATCTCTGTACTGGGGTGAATGTATGACATTGTTCTGCATTCTGTCCATCAACTGTTGTTTTTGCAGTGATTACTTTGATAGCCAAGAGGTTGACACAAACATGGCAAGGGTGATCTAGGACTGTTGAAGGACAGGACTTGCAAGAAAACTTTGAAACTTTTGACATAATGTACCATTTCACAGGGGTTACAGTTCAGAAGCGTCATAAACAGTGTTCCATGCATAAATGAGCCTCTGGAGAAGGGCTTTTCCCCAAAGAAGCCATGAAACATTACTGAAATTACAAATAATATATTTCAGATATCTTCAAAATGTATAATCATCATCCTTTATTTATAATAATAAAATGCCCAGAGCACCACACAATTAAAGTATCGTGGTCCGTCAGTCTGACAGGTCCAAAGATTTTTCTCAGAAAACAGAAAGGTGGTAGCACTTAAATAAAAATGTCCAAAATAGAAAAAACAGTGTATGACTGCAGTTCCAAAGGGATCGAGATTTCCTTTGCCAACAGTTTTATGGGTTGGTTTGAAAAAGTTTACCAAACAAAATATTAGGTGAATTTTGCTCCTTTCTCAACAACAACCAATGCAACAATATGTACATTTTATTATTTGCGAATATTTGAAAGTTTTAATCGTATATCTGTCAACACTAGATAGGTGACATATTGTTGTTTGTTCTTTTGAGCACAGATTACCTTATGAAATTGTCTTTACATTTACGCTGAATTTGTGATGTGCGAGCTGAGCTGTTTGACCACTGACACCCGAATTTGTATATGCATTTACTATGATTTTGCTTTGCACTCCTGCTAGTGAGGGTTTTACTCAGAATACTTGAATATTGATAACTTGAATCATGGCTACATTTAACGATGACTGAAATAGGCTATTGGAGGAATTGTTTCAGGAGAAAAATAACACAAACATCACAGTTACCAAAGATTATAAAGAGGGACTTAAAGCCAAATTTATGCAACTGTAAAGACTTCGGAAACAAGAAGCATCTCGTTGGTGGGATGCCACTATTCAAAAAAGTATATAGAGATGAAACAAGTACCTAGAGGTCTGAGGATCATCATATTTCCATCATTTGATTATTTCAGTGAGGATTTTCTATTAGATTGGGAAGAACTATTACAAAATTCATCATTTAGCATGATGACTATCTTGATTACACATGTGGAAAGGAAAAGGGCATTTATCCTTAGTAAAATTGAAAGTCTTGAGGAAGAAATTAAAAAAATAATTTTGTCAGAGGCAACTCGAAAAAGCCATAAAGTCCTAAAGGAAGTTCTTAACAGACACCAAGTATATTTGAAGGATGAGAAATCCCGTAAACCTAGAAGTGATAATAGCGATTACAAAACTGACAGGGTGTTTACCTTTGCCCGGAAATTTGACAATATTCAGATTAATCCACTCACTGAGATAACTAGTATGGGAGATTTAACCTTTTCGCTGCGGCGGACAATCCGTCGGGGTGCGGCCGAATTTGACGCATGCGCAGATCGGACGTGATAATGCTATTGAGATCTTTTATCAATTAGTAGCCAAGGAATTATATAAATGGGAGGACAAACTAAACAGCATACTAAGATTAGTAGGGATAATCTATTGGAGGGGGAGAGACATGCACTTACCAAATTAACGTATGAGCAACATGAGTAACGCCATAGACCAGGTTGAGATCTGGGTAAATTGTATATACAGACAACAATATCTCAACTGGTATTATTTACAAGACTGGTCGAAAAGCATGCACAGAACATTGAAAGACAGGAAAATAGGGAGACTCATCTTTTTTGTTAAATGTGCTGAAGGCATCATATATTTGACAAAATACAAGAGAGAACATAAGTTTTGAAAAAATACAGACAAATTGGGAACAGTTGTAGCAGCAATGCAAGCAATAAATACGTAAGTAACCCGACAGACGTTGTGCATGCAAGTGTATGTGACACCAAGGTTGGACAGCGCAGCTGACAAGTGGAATAGCTGTTGGAGGCGCAAGGTGAGAGTGTGACAATAGTAGAAAGTACTTGTGGTTCACAGGTAAGTATTTACATAAATTTGCAAAGAGTTAGGCATTTTGGTGAACCAGAGTATAGGGCTCCACAAGTTGCGCTGGGTGGTCGACGGCGTTTTGATTCAAGTGAAAGGGCAAGGAGAAGTGTGGGCAATTCGAGAGGTGGGCAGGAAGAACTCAGGGAGGGAGGGAGGTACTAATAAAATTATCTGAGTGCTGTAGGGCGAGGTGGTGAAGAAGGAGGCGATCAAATTTGGTGGGTCAGCGGAGCTAGATCGCACCCGAGGGCCCAAGGTGAGACTCAATGGATGCTGCAGGAGAAGGAAGGAGGAGTGGGAGGGGGGTGTTGGTATATGGAAAGGAGTAACAGCGCAAGTAAGCACCGAATCCCTGGACCTTCTTCTATACTGGGAAATCTGACAGAAGTGATATCCCTTAGTTTACCACAAACATGATGGAGCAAGCCTTAGGAACTTTAAGAGTGAAAAGAGAAAAGAAACTCTGGTCACAGGAGTGCACAAAAACTCTCTTTCATTAGACTGAGAGCCATGAACTCACCTTTTTAATCCCCCTAAAAGTCTAACATTTGAGAATTAGTTTTCATTCTGACCCTTCAATCAGTAACCAAATGAATGCTATTTGTTAGACCTGGCACCATTGGCGTGGGTCTCCCCTGCATTTTTTGCCCCTTCCTCCTGTATTTTTGCTGTGTGCTGGACTCCGTTTTGCTGGTATAGATGCTTTGGGAACTTTGCCATTGCTGTTCAGTGCCAAAGTGCAAGTCCTCCTGTTGTAAATTGGTGTTATGGATTAGTGATTCCATGATTGGCATATTTGATTTACTAGTCAAACCTTAGTACAGTGCACTATGTGTGCCCAAGGCCTGTAAATCAAATGCTGCTAGTGGGCTCAAACACTGATTGTGCCTCCCACAGAAGCAAAAACAACAGTTGATGGACAGCCTGTAAAATGTAACTCTGGCCTGCCATTGCAGACAGTGTGCAGTCTGCGACTGCCAAGTCGACTTGGCAAGTGCACACACTTGCCAGACCCTAACCTTCCCCTTTTCTACATATTAGTCACCCCTAAGGTTGGCCCAAGGTACCTCTGTTGGCAGGGTGCATTGTATGTGGAAGGTAGGACATTCCCTGATGTGTGCGGCATGACCTGCTAGTGAATGACTTCCAATTTTGTTTTTCACTATTGCAAGGCTACCTGTTCCATAGGAAAGAATGGGGAGTTTGTTTATAATGTCTTATAAACATGACTAGCCCTAGGAACAAGGTAGGAAAATAAAGTTTAATATGCCTGAACTCAGAATGTTAAAATGCATCTTTTAGTGAGAGTGATTTTTACATTCTGTGTTCGAAAATACCACTTTTAGAACGTTGGTATTTTCTTGCCTAAATATCCAAAGTGCCTCTGCTAGGTTTGTGTATTGCATGTCTGGCTTTTGGATGACAGGGGCTGGAGAGGGGCAGTGGCTCAAGAGAGCCTGAGGAGTCAGGGCTGGGTTGAAAAGACCTGGGCTGCATTTAGAGTAGGGGGGGCGAGTTTTCCTTTCACCTAATTGGCCTGGATTGCCATCAACAATGCTGTCTACACCTCCTTCCTGGACGCTGCACCAGTGAGGACAGAAGCGTTTTTGGCTGGGCTACAGACACTCTCTGCCTTGAGAGAACAAGGGACTTTGGTGTATCAAAAGAGGGGCCCAGACCCCAGACTTTTGGATCACTTCTGGGAAATCAAGAGGAACCTTTGCCAAGGAGAAGAGCCGGAGAAGCTTAGAAGGAATACTGCCCCTGTGCTGGTTTCTGTCTGGGGTTGGCCTGCAGTTGGTCAATGCTGCCACGGAAAGAAGAAAGGACGTTGCTGCATGCTTTGTCCCCCTGCTTGAAGAGAAGATCTCCAAGGGCTAGAACTGAGCTTGCCCCATGTTCTAGAGGTCTCAAGAACAGCAAAGACCTCACCATGTCAGTGGGCACCGTCTCTGATCGTCTCCGCAGAAGAAAAGGGTAACCAACCCTGCCATTGAGTCCGTCGCAGGATTACATGTCATGAAAGCCCCGTAGAGAGCAATGCCTCACTTCACAACCCAACTCCAGTCTCACCAGCTCTGTCAATGAGCTGCTACTTGCACCGCTCCCTGTGGGCACCGCACTCCACAACGCTTTGAATCATGCTGCAAGGACGTCACCGACTCCGTCGCTGCCTGACCCGAACACCAACCGTCTCCGTCTCCGCACCGTGACCTACCAGCACCGCAGCAAGCACTGTCTCACCCTTGGACGCAAGCCCTGATTTCACTGACTCCGTCAACGAGCCGGTGCCTACACTGCCTCATGAGGACACCGCCTGCCGCAATGCTCAGCTTCACAGCGCGATGGCAACGTTTGGCCCGACCGACTCGCACCAACGTGTTGGTCGCAACAAGAAAGGTTCTTTGTCTGAGTCTGTTGACGCTTTAGCTGGCCCGTTTCGACGTGGTCGGCTGGAATTGTTAGACTCTGTGATATTCAGTTTCGCGTTAGCCCCAGGGGGAGCTACTGAGTCGGAAGAACTGTGTTTTATGGATGTTTCGGCAATTTAAAGGTTATTTTGCACAAGTACTATTTTTCAAGAGTATTGTATGTCAGATATTTATCGTATTTGGTCTTGTGTCTTTAGATAAAGATTTACTATTTTTCTTACCTGGTGTGGTGTCCATTTGTAGTGTTTTCACTGTATTACTGTATGCGTTCACAAATGCTTTGCACACTGCCTCTGAGATAAGCCTACCATGTTCGTGCCATGCTACCAAGGGGGTGAGCAGGGGTTATTTTAGAAGTGTATCTCCCTTACCCTGACTTGAAGCAAGGGTCCCTATTTTGGACAAAGATACCTACCTCTACATATTCGAGACCCCCATTTCCAACACTATTGTTAAGGGCAGCCATGTGCAAATCTTCATACTCCTGAATACTCTTGTTCACCTTGTAACTTTCCATTCGATTGAGCTAACAAAATGGTCATGGTACAAATAGATTTTTTCGCCATGATCTGCTCACGATGTACAAAGAAGGTGATTAATATTCAAAACTCCAAAGCTATGCCATGAAGATGTGTCTGAATTTGTGAAATTGTGACCATACCTAACAATGCCTAAAACACTCCCACATCATGATCAAGTTTAAGACAATCTGCTTTATCCACAAAGTGTACTGTTACAAATGTATGAAATAATAGCTGTACAAACAGGTCAGGGTACTGAGGGATTAGCGCAAGTTGCCATCGCTAGAAATAGGATATCTGAGATCTTTATGGAAAAAGCCATCCCTAAAGCCACAATCTACAAAGAAAAACCTTATGAACTTAGAGAACAAGTTGGGCACCAATTGGCAGTGCGTACAAGGGAGGAAATGACTGGAAATATGATCAAATCTATTAATAATAGCAATGGTGTGCTGAGATTAGAAGAACCCGAAATTAGAGCTGCTTTCAAAAGTTTTATTTAGAATTGTATAAGGAATCGCGGAGAGAGAAAGAGGATGCAAGAGACTATTTTGATAAAGATTTGAGTGGGCGCCTGGAACAAGAGGATCAAGATGGATTGAATTCTCCCCTTAGCTGGGATGAAATATTACTATCCATGAAATCTTTGGCTGCTGGTAAAGCAGCAGGGGTAGATGGGATCCCTACAGAGTTTTTGGTTGAATTTGCAGAACAACTAAAAACTCTTATGCTACAACTCTTCAAATTCATACTTCAGGGAGGGAATCCACCTCCATCCTGGTCCATGGCAAAGATCATGATCTTCCTGAAGAAAAATAAAAATCCGCTGGAAATGGGTTTTTACCGCCCGATAACATTGATTAATGGAGACTCGAAGATCTATTCGAAACTCCTTGCAGGGCGATTGGCACATATAATCCATAAGATGGTATCAACTGACAACATGGATTTATCCCCGGCAGATCGACAACTGACCACATACAGAGAGTGATCTCCCTATTTGACTATGCAGAGACTACAGGAGACCCTATGGCCCTTATTCTGCTGGATGCAGAAAAGGCGTTCGATAGGGTCTCCTAGAAGTTTTTATGGGCAGCTATGTCAAACCGTGGAATAACTAAGGGATTTATTAAGGCTATCCAAGGACTCTATGTCAACCCAAGTGCTAGCGTTGTGATAAATGGGAGTATGTCCGAATGTTTTATGATCACGAGGGGAACCAGACAAGGGTGCCCCTGCTCGCCTTTCCTATTTGCGGTATATATTGATCAATTTATCCGCAAACTTGAAAGCAGTCCTCGTGTGTCACCGATAATGATCAATAATTATGACACAAACGTCCTAGCTTACGCGGACGATAGTTACCACCAACCCCAAGGAGGCTATTAAGATTGTCGAGGGGGAGGCGTTACAAATTGGCAAAACCTCCGGATACAAACTGAATACAGGGA
The DNA here is from genome assembly GCF_964263255.1 of Lissotriton vulgaris. Taxonomy (NCBI): domain Eukaryota; kingdom Metazoa; phylum Chordata; class Amphibia; order Caudata; family Salamandridae; genus Lissotriton; species Lissotriton vulgaris. Next base: position 1,618,793,854 of record NC_141694.1, read on the forward strand.
AAACTCAGATTGTTATCAATGATAAAGTAGAGATGAGGGACATTAGAGTAGTGGAGCATGCTGTTTATCTCAGCGTTAGTATAAGTGCCAAGGTAGACAAAATCGTACAGATAAATCTCGACCCATTAATAGGGCGCAGCAGAAAAGATTTGATCAGATTGGATAATTTACATTTGACAATTGGTGTTAGGTCTAGTATGATTAAAATGTTGTTCTTACCTAGATTTTTATATTTTTTAGAACAATTTGTCTTGCGTTTTCTCCGCACTACTTTAAAAATATCGAATCTCTGTTCTCTAGATTTATCTGGGGATTCAAGAAACCTCGAAGGGCCCTCAAATGGATTGTGCTACCGAAAGAAAGAGGGGGGTTAGCTATGCCAAACTTTAGGATCTATTATTGGGCAACAGTGGCTAAATATCGTGTGAATATGATAGCTAGTGACTCTAGCAATCTTTTAATTCCTACCCCACAGGAAATGATTCTAGGGGATAGAAGCAAAGGGTGTTTATGGCGACATGTTAATGATAATTTTTTAAAGAAAACTAAACTGAAGACTATTTCGAGCATTTGGAAAGTTTGGATAAATATCCGCAAACTTTTAGGGTTGGGACGTTTCTCCTGCTATACTCCAGTTAACTGCAATTCCGATCTCCCAGAGATTTTTCAAGATGGGTGCATGTCTAGGTGGGTCAGGGCTGGGATTACACAACTGGGCTGCTTTTTTACCGCAAATCGGGTGAAAAGCTTCTCAGAGCTGCGTAACGAATACAATATCAGCAATAGGGATTTTTTTTAATTCCTACAGATTAGGGATTTCTTGTCAAGGAAAATGGGGAGGGTGAGGCAAATTCCAAAATATTGCAGCCATAGATAATTTGTGTATGGAAACCACCCCTAAAATCGGGGAAATTTACAAGGAGTTTAATAGCACTCTACCAGACGATTTTGATAAGCACTTCGCTAGGTGGCAGACCAACCTAGCGGTTTAACTAGTAACACCTGCTCGTGCGCTAAAGCTCGCACAAAACTGGCTAATGGCAATAAAATTGCAGGCGCAATTCTAAAAAACATTTTTTGCCCTCTACTACACACCTTATAAAAAGGCCAAATGGGCCAGCAGTCTGGGAACGGCTTGTCCACGCTGCTCATTGGCTGCGGCCGCCGACATTCATATGTTCGCCACGTGCTCAGCACTTACACATCTTAGGATAGAGATATCTAACTTTATATCTGACATATTTCATGTAGAAATTACTATCTTTACTGAAGAAATAATACTTGAAGTGGCTGGAATCGAGCGGCCGTCAAACCAACAGGGGCTGATTTTTGTAGCTATGGCGGCTCTCAGATTATGTATAGCCTCCTCATGGCTGGACCCTCAGCCGCCATCCTTCAGACAATGGAGGGCTAGATTACTTGCAATTTGTAGTGTGAAGGTGGCTATATATAAAAACAAAGGGATAAAAAACAAACAAAGAGGTATGCTGATATGGGATCCATTGTTACAGTGGATACAAGCTCACGCCTAAGGGCAATATGGTAAAGGGGGCATCCCGCAAGAGCTAGAGGGATTCCGAATTTCAGTCTGAGCTAATATCTCTTCCCTACAGGAATACGATGCTGTATGTTGCTATAACCCTTTTTTTGGGATATCAGCCTATATAGCTTTTGTATGATGTAATTTGCTCTGGCAATTTGTTTCTTTTATGTTTATATTTCAGATGGTTTACTCTAATTTGTTTCATGAACTTGGTCTTCGGAGGGGGAGGGGGCGAATGTATTGTTCGTCAAAATGTGAATAAAAACTATTAAACAAAAAAAAAACCAAATTTATGAAATACAGGCACAACCTGACCCCCACTATGGTCCTCTCAAGAACCTTTATTTCGCCTATAAAGACCTGGGGTTGCATTATGGTCATAGTGGTGACTTCTCAGAACCTACTCTAGTCTCATCAGTGAGGTATAGCTGGAGTCTTTTGGCACAGTGAGTATGAGACCCACGTCAGGGCATACCCATTACACTAATGGCATCATTTGCAAAAACAGCAAGGCAATGCAGGGAATGCTTGCATTAATCACTGCAGTCAATTCACAATAAATAAATAACTATACAAATCATATATTATTTAGGTGAGAGATTTTATTTAATCACATCCTCAACTATACATCTTTGGTGTAGAAACACTTCAATATATTGTTATATCCGAACTAGTTGTGCCGAGAAGGGGAGGAGGTGGGGTGGGGAAGTGTTTTGGTGAGGATTGAAGGTAAAGTGAAAAGTTTCAAAGAGTTGTAGTGTTGTCACATCATACATAGTTGACATAGCACAGGTAAGTCAATAGATATACCTGAGAACGTAGTTCGTGTCCTATCCCATATAACAGAACACAGTAACTTGAGGTCAATTTGTTCATGGGTAGGAAGGAGAGCAGACAGTCGACGTTTTGACCCCCGGAGTCACGTAGATTATGTTGCACCTTACAATGAGGTCTTCATCAGGACGAGAAGGGTGTGGTGGGGGCAGGAGGGGGCACCAAAGAGCCAGCCAAATGTGCATGCGCGGGCGCCCGCGCATGCACATTTGGCTAGAAGAACTCGCAGCGTCATCCGAAGAGGGAGCCCTGGGACGCCGCATATACGGTAAGTGCTTTTAATGTACTTTAAATGTATTTTAAATTAATAGAAGCATGTAGAAGAGGGCGGGAGGGAGGCGGGTGGCGGGCAACTAAACTCCGTCCATGTGAACCCTATTTCACTCCTTCTACACCAAAGAGGTTTGGACACTCCAGTTTAAAATGCAAGTGGAATGGTGTGAACGAGGCAAATGAGGACAGAAAATAAAAAATTAAAACAAAAACAAAAAAAAAGAACTAATGATTGCCACTGCATTGTGAAGTGGCCTGTATCCTCTGCCCTTTGTTAAAAACATGGTTTTGCCCCATATCCTCCCTACCACTTCACTGATGGACAAACTAAGGTGTCTCCTCTTCTTCAATTTTCCTCACCCATGGCCTATCACTCTGAGGCCCAAAGTAACGCTAGCACTGCAAGTATTCACTGGGACCTAATTCAAGCAAGAAACGATAGTAAAACAGCCATAATTGGAGTTTAGTTGGCTCCTCATACTGCAGAGTACTGCCACTGCACCTAAAAAAAACAATCAAACTTACAGCTTTGCAAAGCAGGCTGTCTGTGTTGCTCACTGCACTGCCTCATCACCCCTAGGCTTGAGGCACAAAGCAGAAGAAAAAAAGACCCACATCTCACACCCTCCGTTGTTTGGGGCCTGTCCCATGCAGAGCAAATGTCATCTGGGTCCAAATAGTAGCAAATGGACCCATTATTCCCATTTTTCCTAGTACGACAGCCACCATGGGGTCCAATGGCCACAACACCCCAGGGCCCAATGCCACAGCACCTGCTTAACTAATAGTAGTGATGCCCTTAAAAAAGCCCTCATATGTTGCCACTCATCCCAAGAGTTGAATTTTAATTGATTTGAATTTTTTAACATTTGCATAGTTACTGAAAACCATTGCAATACAAATTTCAATTAAAACAATAGCATCATAATAAAGTTACTGACAGGGTAAACGTGCTTTGCTACTCGTGCAGATAGCTGCCAGTATAAGAAATGCAGTCAGTACGGAGTTTGTTTCTCAGTCTGGAAGTGCTATTGTCCGGAATGATGCATTACTAAAGGTACAATCTGAGCACTCTGTAAGGGCTTCCCAGCTTGGTCTGGTTTAGAACAGCCTCTTATCTTGATTTGGATGGAGTAACACTGGTGTTTAAACAGCCGGCCACCTAAGTGGGATGATGACCTGTTGGTCTGCCTCTAAACCCAGGAGAAACTTAAGTCTATGATGGCATTTTTTTTATCGACTACAACAAGAAATCTCACCAATCTGCAGTTTAGTTGAGGTGTTGCTGGATCAAAGCATGCCAAAACTGCTTGCCTCCTTGAATGAATTCCCCTTTGGTTAAAGGGGATTTTTAACAGCTGTCTCCATTCCTGTAGAAACTCCTTGCAGGAGCATAATAAATGGGTAATGTCACCCTCACCATTTTTACACAGGCTACAAAATGTTGAAGTTGGCTCCCGCTTCCATGTTGGAAGGTTCTAGGTGCATGGGATCAAGCCGAGGCAGAGCTTTAAAACTGTTAGTTTCTGTACTTTTGGGTAACCCAAATTAAAATATTTTTGGGTATCTTAGATTTTGTAATAGTTCAGAGTCATCCAATGCGATCTGGCTGAAAAGGCTGCTTTGTCCTCCACCACCGACAGTTTTTTCAATGCTTTCCAGACTAATTTCTTGTAAGCTGAATGATGACTGTGTATGATCCAGAGGGCCAAGAGTCCAGTGCTTGCCAGAGCCTCCTGAAGGTAGCCTCTTGCAGGATAATTCTCCCTCTGTTGGAGATCTTGCCTTAAGAGCTGATTTAGATTTTTAGGGGCCGATGATCTGATCTTGTTCCAGCAGATGATGCGCCGAACCTGGCACATGATTGCTTTAGTAGGCCAAACTCCAACCTTAGTTGCGTCAGGGAGGTGTAGTTTGGAAGGCTAAACATAGTTCTATATGCTCTAACTAGTGTTTGTCAAGCAATTTAGCATCTCTACCTCTTAATGCTATTCTAATGCACCAAGCCTATTGGGAATATAGGAACTACACTACACTACTGTAGGAAATTGTGGGTAGGATTTTAGCCTGTGCTACTTTCAGTAGGGGACTCAGTGTTGGACCCTTTAATTTAGATGTTAAGCTTTTCATAGTTAGTGCTAGCACCAGCCCTTTCCTTTTAATCTCTTCTAGATTTCGTGCAAATGATCTTTCTTTATCTATGTAGACACCTAAATACTTGTAAGCCACTGCTGGTTCTATTTGTGTGCGGCTAAGATGCCAGAATCTCACCCCTTTTCTCTTGTTATTAATTGACATTGTCCTAGTTTTCTTTAGGTTAATTGACAAGTTGTTTTCTGCTGCGTAGTCCTGCATTCCATTGAGGAGATGTTGCAAGCCAACGACTGTATGGCTAAGCAGAATTATGTTGTAAGCGTAAAGGAGATTGGACAGAGTTGTGCCCCTCAGCCTTGGTGCATGAGTTAGGTGTCAGTGACGAATCAGCCATCAATAAATTGAATAGGGTGGGTGCCAGCACACAGCCTTGCTTAAGCCTTTTCGTTGTTTTTAATTTTCTCAAAAGATGCTCCCCTGTTCCAAGTTTCACCTGTACCCAGGTGTCTGTGTGTAGAAGCGTTAGCATTGTTAGGAGAGCATTTGGGATGCCCCAATGGGCTAACTTTACCCACAGTCTTGCCCTATCCAAATGATGGAAAGAAGCACTAAAGTCGATGTAAAAGAGTGCAGCTGCATTTTCTTCGATATTACTGCATCGATAAGCAAAGAGATTATCAGGATGTTAGTTGTTGTACCTGTTTTTTTGCGGAAGCCTGTCTGGTTTAATGGTACTATGTCATTGTCATTGTCGTCTCCCCAGGCTGTAAGTTCATCCAGCAGCGTACATGCAAAATATTTGGCCTCGTTATCAATCAGTGCCACTAACCGGTAATTGCCAGGCAAAGCCGTGTCGCCACTTTTGTGAATAGGGATAATCACTGAGCCTTTCCATGAATCAGGGATAACTCCCAGTAGTCTCACTTCCGAAAATATTGGTTGAAATATTCTTGCCCCCTCTGCCACCCTCTGTTTAAACAGAGCAGGCGGAATTCTGTTTGGGCCCGTGCCCCTTCCTTTCTACCCTTTGTAATCTGCTGCCTGATTAGAAGCTGCTCTGGGGCTTGTGTCTTTTCCTCCGGGAGTTGATCTAAATCAGAGGGTTTATGTGGGACTCTTTCCTTTATTCTAGTGTCAACATAGCAGTCATCTGGAGCTGCCCTACTCTCGTGAATTTGTGGGTAGCCCACAATTTGATGATTAAAGTTTTTTTTAGGTAACTGGCTGAAGTTTCCTCTAATATGTGTGAAGAGGTTCCTCCATGTTGCAGGTGGATGATTGTATTTATCATTTTCCAGAAGCGGGCGCTGTTGTTATGATTTATGTTGTGAAGGGGTTTTGCTCAGACGTCATCTTCGTAATTTTTGTTAATGCCCCATTTCAGCTTCTTTAGTTTTGTTCTTTGCTATCGAAAGGAGGAGAGGAGCAGTCATTTACCAGGATAATGACACAGAGATCTCATGGAGCCGTTCATAGTTCATTTGAGGCCTGTTATTTGCACACCGTGTGCTATAGATAGCCTTTTCACTTGCTCGAGGGCCGGATGGCTCTGCATTTTTATTTGCAACACGTGAAGTTCTCTAAGACTGGTTGTAAAACTTTCCCTGTTTTATATGTGATCCATTTCGATCGGATGTGAGAGTATGAGATGAATTGCTGATTCTGATAGGAACTTGATTATTTCCGCCGTATATTTAATTCTCTTGAAGTCTGAAGTATAACTGGAGCCCCAGAGAGGAGCTGATTGAATGCCAGAAGGTGCAGTTTCAGCTATGGAGATTTCTTGTGGGCGATGATCGCTGTCCCCCTTGTCACCCATTCTGAAGCCAATTATGAATGAAAAGAACGAGAGACTGCTGAACGTGTATTCCTGGATGGAGCATGCTGTTGCGTAATAATGGCTGGCTACAGGGGGATGTCGCCGGCAAAACCTCAGTTGAGCGCCCTAAGATTGAAATGTTCTAGGTCTTCCAGAAGACGTCTGTTTTTCTTGTTGATTTTCCCGTAGATAATGTCCCCTTGTGTTGGTATGTTGCAGTTTGAATATTGGAGACTTGCTTAGTTTCCTTCTGAAGATCCCAATAAATATTGGTTCAGATCCCCGACAGAATGACGTTTGGTGATTCTAAGCTGCCTATATAGGTAGTTATTTGGCCAATTAGCTTCATCAGTCGCTGTACGTTTTACGTGGATGTATGCGTTGATGATCATTACTTCATTTTGTACCCCTGCCAAGGAGAAAGTGAATTTGACTACTAAAGCAACCTCTGTTGCAGAGCTGACTGCAGCTGCTGTAGGTATGGTGGTTATGGATATATAAGTTGCCAGCCCACCTGAAGAATGACAGCTTTTCCCGCCTTTGTGGCTGGTTGTGGCAAAGCAAAGGAACCATTGTATGTGTAATGGTTCTATAAGCCATCTTTCCTGCAGCAGGATTATATCAAACGTGTTAAGATATTGCAGGAATTCTGGGTCGGAGGTTTTTGTAGCTAAGCCATTGGCATTCCATGAGCGGAGGCAGTTCTCCGTTTCTTTTTTTGGACTATTGCCTAAGTCTAATTGGCTGTATTGTCATTGGGCTGCTGAGGAAAAGGTTATAGTTCTTGTGATTGGCTCTGAATACTGGAGGCTGCTTCCAGGATCAATTTCTTCCGGGGTGAAAACGTGTTCAGAGCCCTGATTGTGAGGCCTTGGTTGAGGAGAATACCCCAGTGCCCCTCTAAGAACGGAGTTTGGGGCACTTAGGCGGCACTTGGAACCAGGCTTTGGGCTTGGGATTAAAAGAGGTGCTGGGTAGGCTGGATTTTGGTGAGAAGTAACATTGATGCCCCAAGATTTAAAGGTGCGGTGCGCATTTAATACTCTCTGAGCAAGAGCAACTGTTTCCCATGAAGCCCTCGTTGCCTCAGGCCGTTCTGGGTTTCCGGGTTTGAGAAACTCTATTGCAAGAAGGTCGGTTGTTTTCAGGTCTACTAGATTGGAAAGAGCCCGTAATAATTTCAAGATGGTACCCCTGATCAGGATGTCTTGGGTCCATTTTGAGATATTCTCATGTTCAAGCAATGTGAAGCTTGAGCTGAGTGTCAATCTTTTTGGGGCCTGCACTTGATTTATGGATTCTGCAGCATACAGTCCAGGGTCATGCTGGTAATTAAGTTGAGCGTCCTCCGTTGATTGGGGTGGCTCATCCTCTCTGGGAGGGCTGTAATTGGTTTTAGTGTTTGTTATTAGGGTTGGTATGCCAGGTGGCCTCGGATGCTGTAAGAGCAGAGTGCCCTGAGCAGCTGGTCTCGGACCTTCCGTGGTTGCATTCCTTTTCTGGATGGTGCAGGTTTTTGAGTATTGAGGTTTATCCAGGTCATGGTCATTATAGTCGTAGTCTGCCCGGTTGCGTCCGTTGTAGGCTTTCGATTTCTTTCTATTACTGGGTCAGTGATTTTTTGAGATTCTTTCTGTCCTTCAGGCGGAATTGTATCGATTGGTGGCACTTGGGGCAATAATAAGGGTGCTAAGCTTTGGTCGGTGTTATCACTTCCCCCATGGGGAGCCGTCGTTACCTGTATCAAGTTCCTGTGTCCTATATCTACTACCTTTCAGTGTTAGGTGGACGAGGAGATGCTGTGGTGGCTTGGTAGATGCTGGTTTGTGCCAGAATTTTATTGTGAGGTCACACCTCTTTTAGGTCAGTCTCTGTTTTAGGGCACTGTTTGCTGAAGATTGAATAGGTGGCTGCTTGGTTAAGAAGAAGTTGTTTTTGTTTGTAGCCCTTTCTTTTCTGCTGATGACGTTGTTTGGCATTTGCCTTTGTAATGAGTGGATCAGCTTGGTCTATCTTGGAAGGTTCTCTGACAGTGCAGGGCGTCCCCATTCTTTGCTGAGTGCCAGAGTCAGCACGTTTGATGTTCTGGTTGATTAGATTACCAAATCCTCCTCATTTGTTTCCGGAATCTGAAGGATCTGAGGTCGGGGCCCTGGAGGGGAGGGAGCGGAGATGGGTGATGTGATCTTCAACTCATTAAGCACGGTGGTAAGCATTGATGGAAGGGTCGATAACTTGTCCATGATCTGACTGCATCTGCAGCGGAGGTATGCCTATGTTTGTGCTCTTCTAATTAGGCCGTTAAGATCCCCGAGTTTTTCGCCTATACCTGTTGTGAACACAGCCAGAGTGTTTAGTAGAGAGAGCTGGGAGTCCATCTTATCAGACTGGTATTGTAACACCTCCACCGACAGTTGCATGGTGTTTAAGAGAGACCCAGGCACTTTCATCTCGTGTTCTTGATCACCCCCCACCCCACCCCCTTTAGCTCCCCTTTAACCGCTCCCCTTGGTGGAATGATTGTCACCTGGTGGATTTGGGTGAGTGTTCTTCACCGGGGATATGCCCATATGGCTGTCTAGAGAGTATGCTGCTAGTATATCCTCCTATTCTTGACTGCTCAGATAGGATAAGGCTGCTTCCTGCTTGGACTAGTTAGTGTCAACTGTTGGAGACAGCGTGGTTAAACTGGAAAGACTACGTTTCAAAGTGGTGATGGTAGAGATGGTAGCATTTGGATGCTGGCTGCAGGTTCCTTTTACATGGGGTACCGGTAGAGAATTCTGCCTGCTCGTCTCATCCGCTGAAGGGCTTGGAGAAGCTGTCGGAGATTGGTTATTCTGGTTGCCCTTTTCCTTATGCGTTAGCCGGCCTGCTCCTATTATGGCTGTTATTGCATGCACACGCTGAATGCCCCCGCTGCTGTGGGTGGGGGCGCTGCTATTGCTAAATTAGTTGGATAACTGAGGCCTGGTCTACCATTTGCTGGATTTGCTGGGTCCCTTGGTGACCCTTTGTTGGCTCCGTTAGATGTGCGGGGGTCACCGGGGATGCTATATGTTGGTCAGGATGACTAGTGAACATCATGGACATAGCCGTTGGACTGAATGAGGGGGAAGATGGCATTGAGATGTTCTGTATTGGGTTACTGTTAGAGACTGCATTGACACGGTCCTCCATGAGTGATATAGTCAGCTCACTGACTTCAGTGTGGACTAGTGCTGTGGTAAGCTTTAGAGACGGGGGACTGAAGACCTTTAAGTGCTGCATTTCTTGAGCAAAGAGCAGCGCCGGTGTCTTTTAAGAAATTGAATTTTGTATACATTTTTTGCTTGGTCGTAGAAACCTTGAAGTTAGAAGAGGCTCCCCTTTCTCTTGGCGACACACTGTCCATTGGATCAACCTCTATCAAAATTATGGAGGTTTGGGCGATAGGTTGGGCTGTGGAGGAGCCAAACTTGCGCTTCTTTCCCTTTCTCCCTGCTGGTCTGGGTAGTCTCCCTTACTCGCCCTGATCTCATTCCTTGGGGTGCTGGCAAGACTCCCACAAGGACTCTCTAGGATGCCCTTTTCAGCACCGTGACTGTTGGCTATTGACTGATGACTTATGACCTGATGACAGGAGGTGTCCACACCTTTGTCGACCATTTATCTAGAGTTGCTCCCCTAAGGATCCCTGCGGTTCCCCGAGGTTTCGGTAGTTGCTCCCACTTCAAAGCGACCAATGATTCTTTAACTTTCCTGTCAGATCTGAGGCGTATACCTAGTGTCGGATCAGTTGAGAGGCTATTGCAGACCTGAGGAGTGTGCGTAGGGGAAGGAAGTGGGAGCTATTCACTAAGGTTCACTAGAGCCCCAGTTGTATGGGGTGCAGACCCGCTCAAGTTGATTGTTATTGCACTGGGGTGTAGCTTACATATTTAACGCTGAGTCTTGATTTAGTTTAATGCTAAATGCTTTGTGCTAACACCAGTGCTTGAACCTGCCCAGTATGGCTCAATGCTGCTGCTCTTTTAGCCCCTTCATGTCACTGCCCTACACCTGAGCAGTGTGACCCCTGGAGCCTGGAGTCTTGTGGGTGAGCGCTGGGTGTGGCCACATTGCAGAGCAATCGCGCTGCTCTGCCGGTGGTCTGCTAGTCTGTTCTCCCAGTTAGAAACCCTCCGGTGCCTCTGCAGCCACAGCCCGCAATTACTGCATCTCCTGCATGCCTCCCATCCCAGGGACCACCATGTCAGTGCCTTGCCTGCCCACCCTACCCACAAAGCACCGTGCCCTCCTTTTACTTCGCCTCTCACCATGCAATGGCCAGCGGGGTTTCGATCCAGCAAACCGTATTCCAGCCCTTGGGCAAGGGTAGACCATTCTTTGCCCAGTGGTGCGGTGGTATGGTGAAGGCGGCGGTTGTGGCGTGTGAGGTGACCCGAGCTGGAGCTCCAACTTTCCGACTGACTGCACTGTGTGAGAACCGGAAACCGGAAACAAAATGGGGAATCTACGAGAAAGCTGTATCTGTGTTCTGCATGTAGGTCCCGCCCATTTAGATCACCATAACATTTTTACTTTGAATCACCTGGTTTTTGGACCTTTACTCTGCATCAGTCTCTTTACCTGAGTTTCACTCATGGTAATTACATGGTAATTGGACTGCGCTTATTCACAGCCAGTGTCCCCCTTTTAAGATAAGGCTGCTGATGCACAACTAGCCTAAGGAGTAGTGGGCTGGTTACATGTGAGATTATACGGAGCACGGACATGTGCTACACGTGAGAGTCTATCATCGTGCAACCTGTGAAAGTTTTAAACTGCAAATTCATTCTGTCAAAATACCTCTTTTGACAAGCGTAAACCCTTCCTTTTAAATAATAATAATGTCATCCATATATAGGACTTATTGCTTAAAAAGGCAAGGTGCATGATATTTAAAAACAGGGTGTATAGAAATTAATGGTGAACATGGTCTTAGATTGAAACATCCCCAAACAAACAATTTTCATTGTAGCAAGGCTGCTTGCTGCCATAGGGAATCATTGGGCTCGATTATTGCTTGTTTGAAATTATAAATTCGGATTGGTAGGAGCTAGAGAAATATTTAAAGGACTCATTTTAATCCTACTTTAACCCCTTCACTGTGGGGCTGATTCCCCTGCTGTGCTGGGGGTCGGGGGCGCACACAGTGCCCCGGTGCTCCTGATGAGCTCAGCTCATCCTGAGCCACGGTGCTCGTGTGCTCATGACGAGCTGAGCTCGTCACGGCCACACCCGTTTCCTTAGAATGCTCAGCACAGCCAGGGAATTAGTCCCGCGTGTGAGCGTTCTAATGGTCATGACCAGCTCAGCTCGTCATGAGCACACGGGAACCGTGGCTCATGACGAGCTCAGCTCGTCATGAGCATGAGGCGGATTAAACAATCTAATTTAATAGACAGGTCAGATTGTATTACTATTTTGCAAATGCCACTTTTGGAAAGTTGTCCAAGCCAAATGTGCCTTTCTGCAAGTGTCTAGGATCACCTGACTATTAATGGCTCTCCTGTGATGTGTTTTGCTCCCAGACAGTGGCAAAAAGGCCTTTGTGGAAAGGGGAGTGGGTCTTCCTGACAAGAAGGCTGGGGTGCAGCTGTGACCTGACTAGATTAATCTTCAAAGGGACCTGCCCCAGTACACACAAAGAGACATGAAACCAAGCCTGCCCTGCCTTTTGTTTTACTAGCCTGTCTAGGGTAAGCATGGGCGTAAAATCCGTTCCGCTCGCGGAATTTGCGGATTTTCGGTAAATTCGCAATACGCGAACTCTCGCGAATTTGCCGAAAATCCGCAAATTCGCACGCAGCAAATTTTTTTGCTTGGTTATACAATATTGCGGCGTGCGGTGTTCACTTACCGTCATTCAGAGTTTGCGGAGTTGTTTTTTTCGATATTTTGCGTGTGCTGCGCCATTTTGGATCTTGCTGCGAGATCCCGCGGGAGTTTGGCGACCGCGATTACGTCATCGCGGCTTGCCACCTTGCACAGCGAGAGTTTGTCAACGCGAGTACGCCGTGATCACGTATCGCGGGAGTTCGCAATTGCAAACACGTAGATGCGGCGGACAGCAACAATCTTGCACTCACGAAATTGCTAAATTTGCAATTCTGCACAAGAAATCCACCAGCAAGCAGCATAAACCTTCTGAAAATGATGATTTTTATCAGAATAACTCCTCAGGTTGACATTTGCCTGCACTTTTTTTTGCAAGGAGTCCATTTTGAGGGGGGGTGGGTGGGAGGAAGGAAGTGCCCCACAGTCTCCAACTTCCTGTTCCTGTCCAGCAGGCTCCTCCCAGTGCTTTCTTCATGTGCTGGTCACTTTCATTCGGATCTTGACCTGGAAGGATTACTTTTTGTGGATGCTGCTGGATATTTGGATTTGAGGCCTTTTTGACTTTCTTTGGATCACTTTTGGATTAGAAATTTCACAAGTAAGTTTGTTTGGGACATTACAGTTGCTGCAACTACAATTTTGGAATTTTCGATTTTTGGGCTGTTGTTGCGGCCTTTTGCCCAGGGGTAGTGAGTGGTGCATGGACTGAGTCTTTCTGTGGGGTCTCTTTAATGTAAACATCATGGAGGGCATGGATGGCATGGGATTATGCTGATTTTTGTGTGTTTTTCGATTTTTTTGGCTGCTGTTGGGGCCTTTTGCCCAGGGGTAGTGAGTGGTGCATCGGCCTAGCCTTTCTGTGGGGTGTCTTGAATTTAAACATCATTGAGGGCATGGATGGCATGGGATTGTGCTGATTTTTGTGTGTTTTTCGATTTTTTTGGCTGCTGTTGGGACCTTTTGCCCAGGGCTTGTGAGTGGTGCATGGACTGAGTCTTTCTGTGGGGTCTCTTTAATATAACATTCACAGTGGGGGTAGGGATGCACTTCTGTTTTAACCATCATCTGTTGAACGGAAATGAGGACTGTTGCATTTTAAACATCGAGTGACCCCAGATGAAGGGCACCAGAGGCCCGAAATGGATTGGGTTTTAATAAACAAAACACTGCCTCGGACGAATTTGCGTCATTCATGTTTTAGCTAGAGGTTCGGCTGGCCCAGCTTTGACATAAGAAAACGAGAAAATTGGCATACCACTCCGCGTGTGGATTAAAAAAACTATTGAATATAAATTGAAGACAAATGATGTTAAAACATGGATTATAAGGAGTACAGAGAGTAATTTTTTGAATCAATTTTGACAGCCAGGACGGCGACTTTCAGCTGTGCGTTGTTTTTGGGGGCACAGATTGCCCCCAATTAAAGTAGGTCTCTTTAATATAAACATCATGGAGGGCATGGATGACATTGGATTGTGGTGATTTTTGTGTGTTTTTCGATTTTTTGGGGTGTTGATGGGGACTTGCCATGTGGGTGGGGGCCATTTTGAGTGCTGGTACAGGCAGGCCCTGGCCATGTGCAAGGGGGCACACCGAAGGAATCCCAATTAGTGTGTGTCACAAATTTCTCTAGCATAAGTAACAAAGTAAAAAATTTAATTAACAGAAATTGGAACTTGCTCCAAAACCAGAAAAATATAGCTATGCCAAAACCAATCTATGCATTTCGCAGGAATAAAACAATCAGAAACTGCCTGGTTCATACATATCCAGATGACCAGAGAAGAAATAAAGTAAGAACAATAGATGGAAAGACCCCAGCAGGGAATTTCCCTTGTGGCTCATGCAAGAACTGTAGTCAGATCCTAAAGGGATCCAAAGTGACATACAATGGTGTCACTCACCAACAAAATGAGCTAGTCAATTGTAGGACTCAAAGTGTAATATATATGATCCAGTGCCCCTGCCAAAAAGCATATATTGGCGAGACTTCCAGAGAAGTACGATTACGGCTAAATGAACATAAATCAGCCATCAGATCCAAACGGGCCAACGCCCCATTGGCTGAACACTGGGACACCCAAAAGCATAATGTGGAGGATCTCAGATGGTGTATACTTGAAGTGGTCAGACTAAATAATAGAGGAGGTGATTTGGACATGAAAAGAAGAAAGAGAGAGCAATACTACATGTCCAAATTCAATACCTTTAACAATGGATTAAACAGCAAAGAAGAGTGGGATAGGATTCTGTAGTACCTTCAGGATAAATCATAATATGCACCAAGGGGAATAAAAAATAAAAAATAAAAACCAGTAATTATTTAGACTTAACATCATAACATGGGGATATAATAGGAAACAACACCAGACCAAGAGACCAAATAATAGATCCTATCTGGAATATTAATACACAGCCAATAACTAGCGCTTATGATAAAACTAAGGTCTGGCCAACTCTAGAGACCACTCAAAGATGGCCGCCGTGTGAAACCAAACTTAGTGGATGTTAAACGATCCTAGAGGTAAACTTTGCCCCTTTTAAAGCACCCCAATAAATCACAAATAGAGGAAGGAATTAATATCGGGGAGATATAATGAGAAATAGACCGAAAAGAATTTTAATGCACCTATGAGGAAAAACGGAATTACCAAACACCATGACAGAGGCCCCTCCGTTTTTTTCATTTTCATTTTTTCCTTTTCCCATAAGGTCACCACTCCTCGCACATATTTATGTGACTATTATAGAGGAATCAACAATGCGAACCCAGTAAATAAAACTGATTCTATCGAAAAGAGAGTAAGCGGTACAGCAAAAACATATTTAAAGATGGCCGCCACATTTCTGCCCCTTCGCGCTAACCCACACGGTCACCAACAGTGGGATAAAACGCGCGATCGAAATAAACAGTAGGTTAACTAATAACAGTTCGACTACCCAAAAAATAGAGAAAACAAATCACTTGAATCGAACTACAAGACATAAGGAGAGTAAACTAACACGTCTGGGGCAAAAGAAGGATAGATCTCGATTTAGTAACCACTCAAAGATGGCCGACCGACAAAACAGCATCTTAATTGAATGCAGCAAGAAACAGGTGAAATAACTCGAGCCCAATTAAGTTCCCTGCGCGACCTATATAAACGCAGACAGAGCGCAGTGGAAACCAGAGACCATTCGCAAGACGGCAGAGGAGAACACCCGGAAAACGCGACGGGATTTACCGAAATGTAAGTACTAAGCCCGACCCCCTAAAGACCTAAAACCTTTATTAATGAATGATTTCCTAACGGAGAGCATTTAAACTAGACACTTCCGTTTTTTTTTTACTCTATTTGTTCTAGATTAAATTGACATTCTTAACCTGAGTGCACCAGATACTTTGCGCTCTAAATGAAAAAGAGTGGGCACTACAAAGGCAGATTGGGAGGTAAGACCAACTTCTTGTAAGACATTTAGATATAAATAGCAAGATAGTCTTAAAATGAATTACCTAACTGGAATGGATTTAAAACAGTGATGCCCTGAAACCCTCTCATTTACTTTATAGTAAAAGGACACTTCCACCTTGAATGCGCCAGGAAACCCTGAATCATAAAATCCAATAGCAGGCAACCAAAAGAAAAGTTGGGAGGTAAGAATTACAATCTGAAGTATAGGCCACCCATAAAACATTACTAAACTGAGGCAAAACCCTAAAATTACTCCGTTTGGGTATTTGTCATCCAGCCTCAGGTTAAAAAGAAAGCTGAATGAAATACTGGGTTGTGGAAAGGTATACCGTCCTCTGCATAAGATTCATCTGCCAGAGACCTCAGGTACCATTAAGACTTACTTAAAATAATAGTAAAGTAATACGATGGCATGCTCTAAAAAAATAAAAAAAGAAGTGATCATCACCTAATCCAATGATTTACCCAATAGGCAGACAACTATTTTATCCTCACGGAGTAGCGGATCAACACTGACCCACTCCAACTAAGAAACAGTTTTTACTAAAGAAAGGTAAACATTTAAGCCAACATACCCATGATGAACTCAGATATAAAAAAGATTCACCAAAAGGGCAAATTAATGATTCAGCGTATTATCTCTCAATTGAATTTTACAGATATTGAAAAAATTCTGATAAGGTTGAACATCGCCAAATTAAAAAGCGATTGACCTACAAACATCTAAAGGTATGTAAAAAGCTAATATACCTGTCGTTAAGAAATAAAAGACATTAGATGTAAGGAAAAGACTGTGGGAGGGTCTTCAAAGCAGTGAGCCCCCCATAGGTACTAGAGACTGTCTGGCACTAAAGGACGCCAAAAATAAGGGTGAGAGCAAACAGAAGTTGTAGGATTCACGAATACAGAAGGGAATAGCTATGTGAACAGTAATGTAGAAGAGCTAGGATGAGTATACTATGTAAAAGATTGTGGAACAAGTGCAATGTCTTTGATTTAAAAACATAGAGTTACTGTGACATTAGGATATGATGTGTAGTCAGAAAATGATGATTATTGTTCAGCCGCAAAGATACTATACAAAATGCTAATATAGTATTCTTCTTTTAAATTCCAGTGATTTTAAATAACATACTGTCCTGAAGAAGGTGACGACCTAATATCACCGAAACGCCGCGTCGACAATTTTCTGTTTGTGTGATAAATCTGTTATTCAGTGAAGTGCATCTTGTTTTTAATTCTTTTGTGATTATTGCTACATCATGTGTTTTTAACAAAAATAAATCTTTTATCAATGAATGTATGTTTCCAAAATCGGCTTGAACAAAAATAATTTATAATAAATTTTCTTCTTTATACATGTCACAGTTGAAAGATCTATATTTTTTCACAATGCTAACTCGGTCATAATGATGTTGAGTAAGGGGTACGAAATAGAGTGTAAATTCAGTGATCCTAACACAACTTTGTGATACTTGTTTTGGCTCACCCTAAGCGCCCGCCATAAATCTCCTAGAGACGAAAGTCTCTCGTTCTGATTTGATGAAAAGGGAACTTGTATTGTTTCGCAAGGGGGCAAGGGGCCATTTTGAATGCCGCCAGTGTTTTCAGGCCTGCACCCATTTTGCCTAGCTTTCATCCATTATGCCCAGTGGTAGTGAGTGGTGCATGGGCCTAGTCTTTCTGTGGGGTGTCTTGAATTTAAACATCATTGAGGGCATGGATGGCATGGGATTGTTCTGATTTTTGTGTGTTTTTTGATTTTTTTGGCTGCTGTTGGGGCCTTTTGCCCAGGGGTAGTGAGTGGTGCATGGACTGAGTCTTTCTGTGGGGTCTCTTTAATGTAAACATCATGGAGGGCATGGATGGCATTGGATTGTGGTGATTTTTGTATGTTTTTCCATTTTTTGGGGTGTTGATGGGGACTGGCCATGTGGGTTGGGGCCATTTTGAGTGTTGGTACAGGCAGGCCCTGGCCATGTGCTGGGGGGCAAGGGGCCATTTTGAATGCAGGCAGTGTTCTCGGCCTGCACCCATTTGCCTAGCTTTCATCCATTATGCCCAGGGGTAGTGAGCGGTGCATGGGCCTAGTCTTTTTGTGGGGTGTCTTGAATTTAAACATCATTGAGGGCATGGATGGCATGGGATTGTGCTGATTTTTCTTTGTTTTTCGATTTTTTTTGGCTGCTGTTGGGGCCTTTTGCCCAGGGGTAGTGAGTGGTGGATGGGCCTAGTCTTTCTGTGGGGTGTCTTGAATTTAAACCTCATTGAGGGCATAGATGGCATGGGATTGTGCTGATTTTTCTGTGTTTTTTGATTTTATTGGCTGCTGTTCGGGCCTTTTGCCCAGGGGTAGGGAGTGGTGAATGGACTGAGTCTTTCTGTGGGGTCTCTTTAATGTAAACATCATGGAGGGCATGGATGGCATAGGATTGTGCTGATTTGTCTGTGTTTTTCGATTTTTGGGCTGCTGTTGGGGCCTTTTGCCCAGGGGTAGGGAGTGGTGCATGGGCCTAGTCTTTCTGTGGGGTGTCTTGAATTTAAACATCATTGAGGGCATGGATGGCATGGGATTGTGCTGATTTTTCTGTGTTTTTCGATTTTTTTGGCTGCTGTTGGGGCCTTTTGCCCAGGGCTAGTGAGTGGTGCATGGGCCTAGTCTTTCTGTGGGGTGTCTTGAATTTAAACATCATTGAGGGCATGGATGGCATGGGATTGTGCTGATTTTTCTGTGTTTTTTGATTTTTTTGGCTGCTGTTGTGGCCTTTTGCCCAGGGGTAGTGAGTGGTGCATGGGCCTAGTCTTTCTGTGGGGTGTCTTGAATTTCCACATCATTGAGGGCATGGATGGCATGGGATTGTGCTGATTTTTCTGTGTTTTTCGATTTTTTTTGGCTGCTGTTGGGGCCTTTTGCCCAGGGGTAGTGAGTGGTGCATGGACTGAGTCTTTCTGTGGCGTCTCTTTAATGTAAACATCATGGAGGGCATGGATGGCATTGGATTATGGTGATTTTTGTGTGTTTTTCGATTTTTTGGGGTGTTGATGGGGACTGGCCATGTGGGTGGGGGCCAAGGGGCCATTTTGAATGCAGGCAGTGTTCTCAGGCCTGCACCCATTTTGCCTAGCTGTCATCCATTATGCCGAGGGGTAGTGAGTGGTGTATGGGCCTAGTCTTTCTGTGGGGTGTCTTGAATTTAAACATCATTGAGGGCATGGATGGCATGGGATTGTGCTGATTCTTCTGTGTTTTTCGATTTTTTTGGCTGCTGTTGGGGCCTTTTGCCCAGGGCTAGTGAGTGGTGCATGGACTGAGTCTTTCTGTGGGGTCTGTTTAATGTAAACATCATTGAGGGCATGTATGGCATGGCATTGTGATGATTTTTCTGTGTTTTTCGATTTTTTGGGCTGCTGTTGGGTGTTGGGGCCTTTTGCCCACAGGTAGTGAGTGGTTCATGGGCCTAGTCTTTCTGTGGTGTGTCTTGAATTTAAACATCATTGAGGGCATGGATGGCATGGAATTGTGCTGTTTTTTTATGTTTTTTCAGACTTTTTGGGGGTGTTGTTGGGACTGGCCATGTGGGTGGGGGCCATTTTGAGTGCTGGTACAGGCAGGCCCTGGCAATGTGCTGGGGGGCAAGGGGCCATTTTGAAGGCAGGCAGTGTTCTCAGGCCTGTACCCATTTTGCCTAGCTTTCATCCATTATGCCCAGGGGTACTCATTGGTGCACGGGCCTAGACTTTCTGTGAGGTGTCTTGAATTTAAACATCATTGAGGGCATGGATGACATGGGATTGTGCTGATTTTTATGTGTTTTTCGACTTTTTGGGGTGTATAACTGATGTTCCTCTGTCTTCCATTGCTTTTAGGTGCACAAGAGAACCACCAGTGCCAGGAAGAAGTCCTGCAGCGGTGTGTGTGCAGCATAACGTTACGCGACGTCACGTGTGGCCACAGACAAGACAACTCTGCAACTCGTGCAACTGCGGCCTGCTGGTTTGACATCTGAAGAAGATGGCCCCAAAAAAATTTCCCCGTAGCTCCTCTAGCAAGAAAGTTGCCAGTAAGGAGCAGAAGAAGCAAGTTACCAAGGAGACTGGTGTGCCGCCCGCCACATTTTTTGGGAATAAAAAAAAAAGTACGCCTGCAGCAGCAGCGGGATCTGCTGGGGACCAAGCTGGGAGCAGCACCCCCGCTCCATTGGGCTCAGTGCCACCACCACCACGCCAACTTAAGTCCAAGCCCTTGAGTGCTGCAGAGGCACTTAGTCTAGTTGTTCAATCACCATCGACCAGTGATGTTGGCTCATCGCAAGAAAGTAGCAGCAATGTCCCTCAATCAACACAGGTTGTTGTAACTCATCTGACGAGTGTTCAACAACCACAGCCGCAACAACAACCACATGTGCAAGTACAAACCCAAGTACATGTGGAAGGAGAGACAGCGCAAGGAGATGAGCAAGCAGAGGTGCATGGAGGGGCACAAGTGCCTACAATAGTTGTTCCTCCCGAAGTAGGGGCACATCAGGAAATCGCCATTCAAGCCGAGCTATCATTTGAGGAAGCCACTCCTCCTGATCATTCATTGTCTTCCACATCCCTAGCAAGGAAAAGTTCAAGGATGGTGTCTACATCTTCTTCAAGCCCCCTTCCTTCTGATGTTATGGATGACAATTGGGAACCGCCACTGCCGTCTGAGAGTGAGGCACACCATGATCTGACAAAGGTAGCTAAGCGTAAAAGGAAGGTCCCCGAAAGACTCATAGTTATGGGGTGTGATGATGACGCTGAAGAACAGGCGTATACTACTCCTGCTGATGAAGACTCTCACAACGACGACGCAGTCATCATACACGCCACTTCAGCCTCAGCGGGCATGCAGCAAACAGACATTTTGACCCTAGCCCAAAAAGCTGCTGAGCGTGATGTTGACGAGGAGGCAATGGGAACACCATCATTGGAGTTTACTAGTACACCACCACCTATCGCTTCCATATTTTTTTCTCGCCAGAAGGGACCTCAATCCACCTTGACCTCAAAAGTGCACAACGTAGTAAAGTTCGGCAACCCACATCCTCCACTTCATCTGGCATTAGCAGCATGACCACCAGTATCGCCTCCTCCGCCCCCCACAGACATTTGCAGTCCGCAGTTTGGGACTTCTTTAGTGTTTGCGCAACAAGGGAAAACATAGCCATTTGTAGCATATGTAAGCTTGCAGTTAGTCATGGTAAGCTTGGTACCAACTATGGTACCGGAGGCCAGAGAGGTCATCTTGAGAGACAGCACACTGTCCAATGGCATGCGCACCTAAAGGAGATCAAGGAAGCCCGAATTGGAAGTCAACAAACTGTATATGTTGATGTTTCATCTGATCTATTCATCAAAGCCCAAGCAAGAGTGACCAACAAAATGCAGACCATCCAGAATGCTGCAGCCCGCCTCTTTTCTGGAATCCCAAAGTTCTCACCAATCTCTGAGACGATAACAGACTTGCATTGGCTCAAGATTCGAAACAGGATCAAGTTTAAAGCGCTGTGCATACTCTATAAAGCACTGCACAACTGTGGTCCACATTTCCTGAAATCCCATCTCAGATACCAGTCTTCCATAAGATCGCTCCGATCTAACAACCTTAAAATCCTTCAAATACCACGAACAAAAACAGTTAACTGGGGTGATAGACGCTTCCTTGTGGCAGCTCCCAGGTTATGGAACTCCCTGCCAGCTTCCATCAAAGACAGCCCATCCCTGATGCATTTCCGCAGAAAGATAAAGACCTGGCTGTTTGATCAAGAATAGTTACCGGTCTAACCTCGGGAATACATTCAAAGTTTCTAGCGCCGAGACGCCTACGGGCATTTGTACGCGCTGTATAAATCTCAAAAATAAATGAATAAATAAATAAGATGATGACGAGGAGGAAGAAGCGTCAAACATTTCTTCACTTACACCCAGTACCCCTGTCAGCAGCACACCCCTGTGAGCCACACTAAGAGTGTGGGAGAGAGTGAGACACCAATGCAAAAAAGTTCATCATCACAGAGCATAACTGGGTCGAAGAAGTCATCATCATCATCCCGTAAAATCATGGTCCAGCCCACCATTAGAAGCATGTTGTTTTCAGAAGCGCCATTTGAACGCAACCACCCACTGACGCGTCTGTATATGTTTATGTTTTTGAGATTTTTATTGCGCACAAATACCCGAGGGTGTCTCGGCGCATATTAGACTGCCTAGGATGAAGAACTACCAGATGAATCATTAATTGAATAACCAGGTTTTCAGGAGTTTCCGGAAGATGATGAGTGTGGGACTGGTTTTGATGGACAGGGGAAGTGAGTTCCACAGCCTGGGGGTTGCTACTAGAAAGCGTCTGTCTCCCCAGCTAGTGGTTCTGGTACGTGGGACCGAGAGGAGATGGGTGCAAGCCATGCGAAGGGGCCTTTGAGGAGCATAGATACTAAAGGCATCCTTGAGGAACCTGGGTCCTGAGTCATGGATGGCCTTATAGGCAATACAAAGTGCCTTAAACTTTATCCTGCTCTTGACTCTTAGCCAGTGCAGTTGGCGAATAGCCAGAGAGGTGGGACGACGGCTGGGGATGCCTAGCAGCATTCTAGCCGCTGCATTTTGCACCAATTGTAGTTTCGTTATGATCTGTTCTTGAGTACCAAGGAAGAGGGCGTTGCCATAATCCATTTTAGAGAAAACAAGAGTGGTGATCAAGGTTTTCCCTGCCCCTGAAGGGAGGTATGGCAACAGCTTTTTGATCTTCCTTAGTGTATAGAAGGATGATGAAACCACCGTGTTCATGTGATGTTTGAACAACAGCTTCTCATCGAACATGATACCGAGGTTTCTGACCTTGGCAACCGGGGTGGTGGGTGGACCCATTTCACTGGCCACCAGATGGAAGACCATTCCGGTGAAAGGTTGCCAAAGGTCATCACCTCGGTTTGGTCTGAATTTAACTTCAAGCAGTTGCTTGACATCCAAGAACTAATGGCCAGCATCCCCTCCTGAAATCTTGCGGCCACAGCTGGTCCATCCTTGTGCACTGCCAACACCAATTGGGTGTTGTACGCATAGGTGGTTAAGCGGAGTCCATGAGCTTTAAAAACTTTCACCAAGTCCGACACATATATGTTAAATAATGTGGGGCTTAGCGAGGAGCCCTGGGGCACCCCACACGGGAGGGTGAAGCTGGGCGAGTAAAAAGTGCCCATTTCACCGCCTGAGTACGGTTGGCCAGAAATGAAGCGATGAGGTCCCTGGCAAGATGGGTCACCACCAGGGATGTGACACGGTCGATCAAGATGGAGTGATCGACCGTGTCAGAGGCAGCGGATAGATCCAGGAGTATAAGGTCTGCTGCCCCACCCTGGTCCATTATAGTCCGGATCTCGTCCGAGGCCTTTATCAAAGCCGTCTCTGTACCGTGGCCCTTCCTGAAGTCGAACTGGGTATCATCTAGAAGTTGATGGAAATCAATGAAAATCGAAAGCTGTTTGTTCATAATAGCTTCAAATATTTTGGCCGGAAATGGAAGGCAGGCAATAGGTCTGTAGTTAGCGGAATCCGTAGGATCCAGGGAAGGCTTTTTTAACAAGTGCTTGATGACCGCTTTTTTCCAGATTTCAGGATATATGCCTGTCTGGAGGATGGAGTTGCATAGGTCGGAAAGTGGAGAAGTAATGACCTCAGTAAGGGCCCTCAATATAGAAGGGGGACAGGGATCTAGTGGGGACCCCGCTTTGATCGAGGTGATAAGCTTGGCAATCTGGTCAGTCGTGACCGCTTGAAAGTTAGCAAAAGTGGGAGTGAGTGGAGAGGGACAAGGGAGAAGGCTGTTGCTGTCCGAGCGTATAGGGGGGGAGAAGAATGAGTAGATCTTCTTGACCTAGGTGGAAAAAAAAGTTGCCACGGCGTTACACATGTCTTGGGAAGGTTCAATAGGAGGGCCTGTTGGAGGATTGGAGAGGGAATCGACTACTTGGAAAAGTTTTCAGGAAGAGTTCTGGGCACTCTCTATTTGAGCAAGAAAGAAAGCGCTTTTGTGCTTAATGATAGCTTTCTTATATAACGCTAGCGCATCTTTATCAGTTTGCTTATCCAAGGGCCTATAGTGCTTGCGCCAGCGCCTTTCTAAATTCCGGCAATACTGCCTTTGCAGCCGAAGGTCCTCTGAAAACCATTTAGCGGATAGTGTTGCCCGGTTGGACCTAATGGTTTAGCTGGGGCTACTTTATTAATGGCATCCAGAATCCATTCCTGGTATCTACTGGACAGTAGCACAGGGGGCGATGAAGCCTCGTAGGAGGATCTAGCCGAAATATTGGACAAAAGAGGATAGTCCAAGTTTTTCCAGGCTCTAGTACTGATGGGGGTACGAGAAGTGGATTGCGGAGGGTTGGGGTTATGAGCAAGGATGGTAAAAGTAACTGCAGCATGGTCTGACCATACAACGGGGAGAATTGTAGACAGAGAGATGTTCGGGTTATTGGTGAACAAACCATCAAGCGTATGGCCTGCTTGATGAGTGGGAGCTTCCACCAACTGCTGTAATCCTACTGCGAGTAAGTCGGAGATCAGTTGGGAGGTGTCTTTGTCCCCTACGACTTCTAAATGAAAATTGAAGTCCCCCAAAATGGTAAAGTCAGAATGGGCCACTGAGAGTTCCGTAAGTTCAACAAGAGTCGACAGGAAGCGGATATGCTGGCCTGGGGGCGGTAAATGAGAATTCCCTTAAAAACCTGATTATAATTCAGTGTAATGGAGAAAGTGCAGGCTTCGCAATTCAGATGCTGAATAGGTTCTATTTTGGATTTCAGCACCCCTTTATGAATAATGGCTAGACCACCACCTCTCCCAGTGATTCTATCCTGTCTTACCACACAAAAACCTTCCGGTGTGGCTAAGCAGAAATCTGGGCCGGAGGCAGCATCTCCCCAAGACTCGGTTATGAACAGGATGTCCAACTCCTGATTAAGAGGGAGTTCTCTGATTTCCAAGCTATGTTTCGGAAGGGAACCGGCATTAATAAGCGCCGAACGAAAATAGCACTTAGGTGTGGGGCAGGTAATAAGAGCAGAAGGAGTAGGGCAGGGGAGGGTACCATTACAACTGGGACATAGGGCGGGGGCGCACACAAGGCAGGTGGGGGGTAGCAAGTTCTGGCAGCGTGAGTTAGTGAGTGGTTTATTTAGTTCCCGCAGCTGAGAAGAATAACAGATGGATGTAATGTGGGTATCAGTAAGCCCAGGGGCAGGGGGGGTAGCCCTGGTCCCGGTACAGTCCCGGACGGGCCCAGACGGGCTTGCCACTAAGCTGGCTAAAAATGCTAGCTCTGGACCTTCTCCCTTTTTCTTTTGTGGAAGGGGTTGGTTTTCTTGAATTAGTGGCAACGCTCAGCCCTAAATGGAAGGTTCCTAGCCGGTTCTATTTTGCCAGAGTTGCGGTTCCAGCACTACATGCAGATGTGCTGGAGATGATTGGGGCAGCTTTGCAGAAGAGTGCTGTTCACACTATACATCTGACAACAGACATGTGGACCAGTGGCGCAGGCACTGATTACATGTGCATCACTGCACACTGGGTCTCTTTTTCAGGAGTGACAGCAAAGCTAAGGGCAGGAGTTGACCCGGACAACGTTTTTAAAGCTGCTCGGAAACATGCAACACTAGCCATGTTTGGCATGGAGACAAGTCATACAGGAGAAAACATTTTGAAGGAGTTTAACACAAAGGTCTTTCAATGGCTGTCCCCAAAAAAACGCAAGATTGGTTATGTTTCCACGGATAATGGCGCCAATGTAGTTAAGGCCATGGATCTGGGTAAATATTTCAGAGAGCCGTGTTTGGCGCACTGTATAAACCTGGTTGTTAAAAAATTCTTGAGTGAAGAAAGTCCAGTGTGCGAGTTACTGACCACCTGCCGAAGAATGTGCACACATTTCAGCCATTCTTTTAAGGCCCGGAAGCATCTGAGGGGCCTGCTACATGAACGTCGACTGCCAGTGAAAGCACTCATCCAGGAGGTGGCAACACATTGGAACTCAACCTTCTACATGCTTGAGCGTCTGTATGAGCAGTTTACGGTAGTCGATCAGTATTTCTTAACAGTGGGTACAGCTATGAAGGACCTGAGGCTAGATGCGGAGCAATGGGAGCTAGTTAAAAGCCTGACAGACATGCTTCGTCCTTTTGAGGTCTTCAGCAGGGAGGACTGTAATTTGGGAAAAGCTATCCCATTGTTGTGCATGCTAGAGCACCAACTGCAGGCGGTATCTTCTATGTTTCAAAAAGATGAAGAAAAGCAAGAAGCTTTTGATTTGGCGGAGAAATTATTACAGCGCCTACTTGGCGATGAACGTCTTCAAATGATCCACTTAGAACAGCATTACATTTGTGCTACTATTCTGGATCCACGGTACAAAAAGGCACTGGCAGGCAGAGTATTCTTTCCTTTTGATGACGCAGAAGTTACAAAGTACAAACATTGGCTAGCTGTGTCAGCCACTCGGTTTGAAAGAGAACGGCAGGAAAATGAAGGAAAAGGTTGTACATCAGCATCAGCAGGCCATCCCGAGTCAAAAGAATCCATTTCTTCACCTGTGGCTGTGGCATAAGTGACCTCTCAGCCGTTAAAGACACCAGCAACCGGATCATCTGCACCAGACACAACAGTAACATTGTGTGAAGAAGAGCATTGGCTAACTCAGCTTGGGTTTGCTTCTCAAAAGGTCCCAGCAAAAAGTAAGCAAAGTGGAGGAACCGTGGAGAACCTTGAGTGGATGGTGTAGGACTATCTGAATGACTCAACAGAGGTCTATGTTCATGATGACCCATTGGCGTATTGGCATGGGAAAAAAGAATTGTGGCCAGAGATCTCCAACCTGGCTATAAACTACTTGTCTTGCCCACTCGCAAGCGTGTCTTCTGAACGTTTTTTCAGTGCTGCTGGTGGCATTGTAACTTACAAAAGGACCCGCCTCTCGCCCAAAAATGTGGAGAGGTTAACAATGATCAAGATGAATCAGCACCTCATACCACCAGATTACAAAGTACGAGAATACACGCCGGAAGAAGACGAGGAGGACACCAACTTAGATGAGGAAATTTCTTCTCTGTTAAGTGACCTACTCCCACCTGAATTCGCAGAGTATGAGGACGAACTCTTCTTCCCTGACACCGAGCCCTGAAAATGAGCCAATGAATCAATAACTTTCTTTTTCGCCCTTATTCACTTTTATTCCTGTGTGTATGTCTTTCTTTGTTTTGCAAAGTCAATATAAATAAAAACCTTAATCACCTAATCACAAAAACAAGCCCATCAGCAGAACTGTCTTCACTTATTTGCTTATTGATTTGAAGGTGCCGCAGTCTGCATTCCTAAGGTTCATAAGTTCACAAGAACATGCTCCTCTATCCTCCTCCTCCATACTCCTATTTTCCCTCAAAGCAGAGGGCTGGATTACGCCCAATGAAGAAAGACTCTGCACTTGTGGGGTTGTTCTACTTCTTTGCGGGTGAGTTGACGGCTCTGGGGCCATTGCTGGGAAGGTCTAATACCGGATAAAAGTGGTTTGGCGAAAATCAGACTTGAAAAAGTTTTTGCCTTTTTGCTCACTATCATGTTTTCGGTGGCTTGTTTGGGGGGCTTCCTGGTGCTTGTGGGTGGGTTTCAGGTCTGGGAGCACTGCTGGCACAGTCTAATGTTGATTGCATTTGTTTTCGAGGACATCCATGGTGGAAAAGTGGAGTCATGACCTAGCTGCACAGCGCGTTTGGACAGAAGGCCAAAACATATTGTAAGTATGAGATTTTCCATTTTTGCTTTTTGGCTGTTTGGGGGTGTTGTGCTTTTTTGCGGGTGGGTTGGCGGGTCTTGGGGCATTGCTGGGAAGGTCTTATACGGGATAAAGGTGGTTTTGACAAAATCCATGCTGAAAAGCCTTTTGGCATTTTTTGTAACTTAGGGTTCGTTAGGGTTAGCACTAGCAGCAGTATTCCATGTGTTTGGGGGTGTTCTAGATTTTTGCAACTGGGTTCTGGGGTTTTACAGCACTCATGGGAATGTGTAATCATGGTTGCAAGTGGTTTGAAGAAAATCCATGGTGGGAAAGGGGGGATTTGGCCTAGTTAAAGAAAGTGCTTGCCACTATTCTTAACTTAGGGCTTGTTAGGGTTAGCAGTATGGTATTGCATGTGTTTGGGCGGGGGGCTGTTTGTGGGGGGGTTTGCGAGTCTTGGAGCGATGCTGGGTATGGATACTTTTGCTTGCTTGCAAGTGGTTTGAATACAATCCACGGTGGGTAAGGGGGGATTTGGCCCTACTTTACTTTCAAAGTACGTTTCTTTTGTCACCATTTTTCTACTAGGCCTCGTTTATTGAGATCTGATTGGGGGTCTTCTATATTTTTGCGAATGGGTTTAGTAAGGGTCTGGGAGCACTGCTGGAAAGGTCTGATTTTGTTCTAAAACACAGTTTACAGTACACCTAGCTTGAGGGGAAAGATCCGCTAAATTAATTCGCCCATACTTATTTATCCTCCAAAAGGAGACTCAGACAGAGTACGCACTTTCAAAAATATTGTACTGTCTATTAGGAAACTCAAAGTGTGACTTTTTGCACTACACAGTGTACATACCTTATATTTAGTTGTCAGTGGTGTTGTAATTTCAGTCTGTGTAATGGGAAAAAAGGATGAAGTCAGGCTTCACATTAGCGAGCCGCAATTCAGCATCCGCCAGGCAGGCAGTGGACAGGGTATCTTCTGGTCACCAACATTGATGGACGGAGCGTCAGCTGGAATGGAGGAGTCCCACTAATATGAGGAATGGTTTGATGCATGCAACTTACCAAATTCAACAGGACAACTACAACAACATACAGATACAGTATCCGTTCTTTTCTAATTATCTTTTAAGTAATGTTATTGCTGTGAACTTCTATGAGTGTGACTCTGCATTTCTTTGATCTCTGCTTCTAAATTCATCCCTACAGCCATTCTATAGGTTTTACTTGTGCTATTTTTTAAACCTAATTTAATGTAAGAAGTGTTTCTCTGAGTGCAGAGATAGGCAAGTGAAAACGCATAATTAGTACTGCAACCCTGTACTGTCTCATTCTTTCATTCACAGATGTCGAAAGTACTACTTACTTTTCAGTAACCATGCATGCAGTAGTGCATGCACTTCCTTTATGTCACTTAAAAGATTTATGGTTAGCTTTGTACCCAAAGATTTCTTTATCTTCAATTATTGTTTGTCCATGCTGTGCTTTTTTTCCCTCAACAAAACTTTCACAAAATCCCCCATTCCCATCCATTTTCCAAACCCTAACCCTCTTCCCCCGGGCTGTGTGGTTTTGATTGATGTGTGACTAAATGACAGCAATAATTCCACACACTTGCTGGGGAGGATAAGGTCATAGCAACAGGCTGGTGAAGGAATCCGAGGATATATTCTATTCTTACTCAGCTTGACACTCAGTCACTATTGGCTAATGAAAGCAGATTTTCATGTGCGCCATCTACTTGATTGGTCATCAAGAACATCCTCCTCCTAGTCGTGGCAAATTATTACGCTGCTGTGTCCTTCACCTTCTGTACTATTTCTTGTAGTAGTAGCCAATGTCAAAGAAATTCAACGCAAGTACTAGTTATACTTTCAATACTTTACCATTTGTTAGGCTACATTGTGCCACTGTTCTAGTGTACTGTCACCTGCTATTCTCTATTGTACCGTTCTAATGCTACGGTAAGGACAAACAAGGTTTCATTTTCTTTTTTTTGAGATGCTGCAACTGCCACTGTGTAACACCACTAGTACCACCGCAATGACTACATTTCATCCGCCCAGGATTGCCAACCTTAATCGCCATTTGCCGTGCAGCCAGCCCTGTGCCTAGCCCTA
Source organism: Lissotriton vulgaris (assembly GCF_964263255.1). NCBI lineage: Eukaryota > Metazoa > Chordata > Amphibia > Caudata > Salamandridae > Lissotriton > Lissotriton vulgaris. The sequence continues at coordinate 1,618,823,650 of NC_141694.1, forward strand.
TTTCCAAATACAAATTACAGGTAAGATAAGCGTTTGGGTGGAGGAAGTATAATGGAGTATTAGGAGAGACGAGAGACTGACGCTAGTACTAGTAAAGACCTAGGACTATTGAATTCACTTACTCTGTGAGAGGCACTTAGTTTTGAAAACATTTGGGCAATTAATTACACAACTTGAATCAAGATGCCACTTAAGTTTCAGGAAAACAAACTTACTGTTAAACCCCCACCCACCAGCCTCAAAAGCAGTAAAAAAAACACGTATGCTAAGATAAAGTTTAAAGTATATTTATATCCCTAACAAAAATAATTTCCCGCAAGACCCAAACCACCCCCACTCCCTAACCCCAATGAATGTCTGTGAAAAGTCCCAAAAACCCAACTCCCAATTCCCACCCCCCCAGAAGTCTGTAAAAAAGGGGCAAGGGACAGTCTCCTCCTACTGCTGGCTGCTGCTGTTGACTTTCCGGGCCAGGTCGGCATGCTCCTTGCGGAGGGTCTCGAGCAGGGTTTTGGTGTTGAGGAGCTCCTGCTCGAGGTAGGAGACCCTCAGGGAAAGGCGGTGCATCCTCTTTTTGTAACTGCTGTGGGGGGCAGCTGATTTCTTTGCTGCTCGGCGATGACGGGTGGCTGCGGTACCCGGGCTCCGTACCGCTGGAGACCTGCTGCGCTGACTGGCTGACCCAGGGAGCGCGGAGGAGGATGCAGGTGTCACTGTAGATGTTTTAGACGTACTCTGCGTGTCCTCCTCCTCCTGGGCCACCAGCCGCCGATATTCGGCGACAGTGGCCTCCAGCCTCCGTTGCCGGGCCCGTCTAGCCAGCTCCTTCTGTGTTGGTTTGGAAGGAGCATCTATATGAAGAAAGAAAAAGACATAGTCTGTAACCAATGCTCTTTAAGATTAACACAAAATGATTCAGCAGAAAGTTGTGTCACAGTAGAACTAGCAACTTGCAAGCGTAGTACATAACTATTGTGGCCAGTATCTATCTAAGCTCCCACTTCTTCATCCTTGCTCTAACATTAGTGGGAGTTTAAGGAATCAATTCTACAAGCACTATGGACTCTCTCCATTAGAGTCGACTATGACAGTACACCAGTCTTATTCTTCTTCTTCTCTCTTGTTTAGCAAAATTGGTACGTTAACTTCTGCAAGCCGGCATAATGCCAGCGCAGTCAACTTGCACCTGAGAAAAACAGACTCCCGCCATGATGAGTGAGACAGACTTGCGTTACTGTACCAGTCCAGTACATGCAGGTGGTGATGCTCTTACTTTTCTATTATGGGTGGCACTGAGAATACTCTGTTACAAGGGCTACTGCTTAATTAATTTAACTTTCACCCTACAGTGCCAATGATTACTAGAAAAGGAAAATGAAGAAGATAAATACTCTGATTATCTATCACTGCACATGGTATGTATTTGCTTACATATGGGATGACTTTAGGTGCTTTGCTTTTTATTGAGTGAACAGTGATACATCCACACATGAATGACATAGTTCTACTAAACTTATTAACAGAGGTAGTGAGTGGCCATCGTAATAGCCGGATATATGCTGTGCTTGCAAAACAAACTACTGCTACTATTCATGGTAGTATTCGGACAAAATTACAACTTCTTTTCCTTGCCTTTCCTACACTGGGACGGACGTGCGGGTGCGGTGTTACATGCTCTTCAAAGTAACACTTAGTTCATCCAGTGACTGTCTACTCTCTCTAGATACACATATGCTATCTAAGAGTCAGATAGTACCATGATCCAGGCATCCATCGATTCAAACTATATGTCCATCATTCTTCTTCATGCCTCTCATCTGGACAAACCTTACGTTTTCTCAAAGGGAGCACACTATGCAGTCTGCAATCTCAATAAGTAAGGAATATAAGAGCTTACCACTGCCCGCCACTACCGTGGCAACCCGCACAGCGGTTTGGTCAGGCACTTGCACCGCCTCCTCCCCAGAGCTTTCCTGCTCCACCTCCGCGCTGCGCCCAGCACCAGATGTTCCATCTGCAAAGTACATTTAAGAATGTTAGATGTCATAGACATACACCACTCACTAATATTTTGTCTAGGAATGAAGAAATGTGAATACAGAAACCAATCTACTAATTTGTGACTGTCTACTCTAAAGAAAAAATGTCTCTTTTTCCAGGGAAGGGTGTTGTCTTGCTGCACTTTTTGGCACAACTGATGAATGCTTGCTTTTTAACACGCACCATTTTCTCATAACAGACAGATACTTCACTTCTAAGAACAAATCATCATCACCACTAGGACAGAGGGACCAACGATTCAGCACCAAAAAGAAAAATTAAAGTTCAAACCAGGTGAGGGCTCGGCTCGCCCACAATAAATTTGTGAAATATCACTATAAGCACTTTTCCATTTTTAATCAAACGTTTATGTTTTATGACAAGCTTGATTTTAATAAATATTTTTCCTTTTAATCAAGCTTTAAAACTTAAATAGACTCTGTGGTTTTTGGTCATGAGTGAATGAGCAAAATGTTTTACAATTTGCAAGGATGAGTCCGTGCCTCTGACACTTCTGGACTCTGACTCCGTACTCTTGTCCTGCGTTGGAAAATCATCATTGGTGATCAATCATCGATGAATTCGGGAGCTAAATGACTCTGCCACACTATCTAGTCAGTAAGGAGATTGGGGGTTCTTCAAAATGATATCACTGAGGTATGTGGAAAGTCTACCTGCGCCTATTATAATTGATAAATAATGCACTATTTAGTGTCCATAGTTCTGTTTGTGCAGATTTGTCCCTGCAACAGTAGTAGTATGGATTGTCCTCCTATCCAAACCAAAAGTAAAGTGGTATCTTATTCTTTCTTGGTGGTCATTCACCTTTTTATTGTTGGTAATTGTCAAAGCATAAACATTTAGAAGACTTGAAAAGACATTATGGACAATCCCAGAGGACTGCATTCAGTGCATAGAGCTATTGCTGACTAGAATGGGAGTTTCGTTTTACACCTTTTGCCAAATGTGCAATCTTAGTTAGCTACACAGACAGACTGATAAGAATAATCTAGTAATACCACAGGGAGTCATAATCGAGGAAGGATAAGAATTTAGATACAGTCTACAAGAAGATCAAAGACGATTTAGAAAAAATCGAATGAGGAACGCTAGGAAAAATTAGGTACTCTATATTAAAATTAAAACTTACCGGGGCCAGCAAAAGGAGCCCTTGCCTGACCGATCCTGGCCTTGTTCAGCAGAAGCAGCAGCCTCCTCCAATGCCCTCTTGCCCCTGGGGGGAGCTGATTTACAACATGAAAGAAAGAAGGAAGGACCAGAAAACATGGATGATATTTGTCAACCAAATCAAACATTTCAAAAGAACAATAACAAAATATTTTGGCGAAATAGCAAATAGATAACTATTCCACGGGATATATTGACCTATCTCATGTGGTCTACTATGATATTAGTATTGCTTGATTTGCGGACCGTCGACTTGGAAAGTTATGTAACTCAATAAACAAACTACTAAAAAGGTTCGCCTAGGACTTGCAGGCAGAAGTCCGCAGCACTCGAAGTGACAGACAAAGTCCATTGTGATTGCAGATCAGCGACAACACTAAAAAGTTTCCTACTACATTAGCCAGTCATTAAAATACTCAAACTATCAATCCACCACCACTATTTCTTCTTATTGCCAGGTGTACAAAGGAAGGACTGGACTTGAGTCTGTAGGGGCAGATTTAGAAGCCCCTTGCGGCTCTTTTGCTCCATTGTTGCGTGACTTTTGTGACGCAGCAGCAGAACAAAAGAGGCACCATGGTGCGGCGTATATTAACAACATGACGCATATGGGAGATGCATCACGTTGTAAAGCCCTGCACCATCAGGGGGCGTTCCGGCGCAAGGGAGGGCGTTCCTGCGCAGGAACGCATCCTAAAAGTGGCTAAGGGAAATCTACAAGATTTCAATCAGTCACTTTTAGGACAATGATGCGTGACTCAAACCCTGCGCCTGCTTGAACCAGACGTACGGCTTGACGCAGCATTGGGGAGATAGGGAACCCCAGAGCATTGCTGGAGCTGCGCCATCATTGCGACGCAACTCCAGCAATGCGCCACCTTTACGGCACAGATGCATAACGCTTCGGTGACGTTTTGGGCCCATGGTGCGCCGCATTGTAAATGCGACGCACCATGGGTGGTGGTGGCGTGGCGCACAATTACTGGTGCATCCCTGCTACTTTGCAGGGATGCTCCAGTAATTAAAAATCTGACGCTTAGAGTCTAGCATTACGCAATTCTTTAAACTACACTCATACATAATTTCACAGGCCAATGAAATGAACACAAAACCGAAAACAAATAAACATAGTAGCAACGCTACTGAGAAGGAGAGCAGTGCACCTGAAATACACAGAAGATGTTGAAATATAATTTACCTACAATGTAATCAGTAGCATTATTGCTCTTGGTAAAAAACAAAAATTTGTAATATAATAACACACAGAGCAGGAGAAAACAGAGTAGTGAAGAAATAGCTACTACTACTCACCAAGCCCGGGGATCTCAAGGCCGAGCAGGTCGATCAAGTCGCGTTCCCGGTCCAGGAGATCCGTCCAACGGTGGGTGGCCTGGTTGTAGGTGCGCCGGACCCGAGAGTGTTGGTACATGGCCCGGCACACCTTCTCCCACCGCTTCCGGCGCTCCCAGATCCCGTACCCACTAGCGATCTTGCCACCTGTCATGATGGTCCTGGGGAGGCGGTGCTGAACATAAAAAACTAGTGCGCCCACCTCCTCCGCTGTGAAGATCTCCCGGGCTGTGACTGTCTCCCCGCTCAAATGCCCGCACGGGAGCCGGGCACGGGGTGCAGGACCCTTCCCCTTCTCAGGATGCTTACCATGGTCTGGGCAGAAAGGAAGCTAAATAATAAAGAAGAAATAGAATAGGGAAGAAGAAAAGAAAAGAGTTTAAAAAAGTAGTTTAAAATTAGCCAAAAGTAGCAGAAAACACAAGAATATAGAGCAAGAAAAATAGAGGGATAGATAATAAGTAAAATAGATCAAAAAAAACTTTAAACAAGCAAAGGATGGCAGAGAGTCAGAGAGGATACAGAAAGCATGCCCAGAACCATAGCAATAAATGAGAAACAAGATGGCCGCGCCCGCTCATGACCGCGTGGGTAAGTTTGCGCGAGATTTCCCTCGCGATCCCACACAAACTTGCACTAGCGAGCTGCACACTTTGCGAGATTACACATCGCGCCCGGAAACGGAAATACGCCATGCAAACAAGATGGCCGCGCCCGTGAACGACCGTGAGGGTAACTTCGCGCCGTTGCGCTACAAGCGGCTTGCTAAAACACACAAAACCTTGAGAACTAACACGCCGCAAAAAAACAAATCGCATATTCGCATGAATTTGCGGCTTCCGAATTCGATCTCTTGCAAATTCGCGCCCCGCGAATCCCGCGAAAATGCAGAAAAACGAGTTTTGCAAAACTGAAAGCACTCAGCAGGTGCAAAAGTTCAAACTCATCATTAGTAACCATTCCCTATAGTGCTACCTGGGGGGCCCCTCCAGAGTTCAGTTGCTTACTTGCAACTATTCTATGACCCTGCTCTGACCCTCACAGCAGGCTCATAGAATAGCTACAAGTAGGCCACAAAGGTCCTGTGAAAAAAAATTGCACTGCAACAGAAAGCAAATTACAGATAAGGAAGCAGGTGCCAGACTGGAAGTTTAAATTCAGTGACACATTAATCAACCCCAAATTAATTCATGTCAGTTGAAGCAGGGCAGGTGTGCTTGCTTTTCCCCCCATAATCTACAGTGATGAACCAGAGGGTGGCAGTGATGTACCAGAGGGTGGCATGGGTGACCCAGAGGGTGGCAGTGGTGAAACAGAGGGTGCTGTGAACCTGTGATGATGAACCAGACGTAGAAACAACATAGTCGCGACCGTTGCGAGCCGACAAGTAAGTTCGCAATTGCGAACTGGTACAAAACCCTTGCGAACTGGCAGAAACCGTTGCAAACACAAAAAAAAAAGAAAAATCCGCAAATTTGCGAGAGTTCGCGGATTTTGCAGATTGCGAATTTGTGAATACGCAAATTCGCGAACCGCAAATTCGCAAAATTCGCCCATGCTTAGTCTACGGCCAAACCTGAGGAATGAGAAGAACTGACTAAGACCAGTTTTAGAATTAGACAAAGGGGTGCATTCCACCCACAGGCTGGTACTGGGCATAAAAGTGGCATCCCCAGAGCCTGGATGGCAACTACACCAGAAATATGGATCGCTGGAATGACAAGCTACCAGAAACCCCTGAAGGACTAAATACTCTACCTGTGGCTGACACCCAGGGCTTGATGGGTCTCTCCAGTGCCAATGATGCTAGCCCACTTAAACACTATACAGAACAGTTGGATGAAGAATGGGACTCCCCTGCCAGCCAGATGCCCAGCAAAACAGCAGGAGGCCATGGGGTCAGGGGAAGGCAAAACAAACGAGAAGACTGGTGCAGGCCGCCAATGGACCTAGTATGCCCTTTAGAGGCCCGGAGGCCTGCTGAAAATTCTTGTGGTGGCGAGAGATTGCCACTTGGAGCAAAATGAGCCCATGATCAGGAAAACTAGAGAAAGGAGCCCGAGTTAGGCAGCTTTAAAGATTGTGGCCTTTGCCAAGAAACTGAGGTTTTGGGGCTATGCTGCTTTTCCCTGAATTACCCCCTGTTTAGTCCAATGCCTGAGGGGTCAATGGAGGGTTTAATATTTATACCCAGGAAGAGGCATGCATGTGTCCACTTCAGAGATTCTTATGGGCCCAGGGGCCATCTTCCAGGTCGGCACAAGCTTGGATGGGGCCAAAGACAAAGCCAGGGTCCCGGGTCCCATCCCCCGTACCTGAACCAAAAGCCAAAAAGGCCCAGCCACACATGGCGCAGGAAACACGTTGCTCTGCCAGGGAGCAACAAAGGAAGTGCTGGCTCCAGCACCTGAGGTTGCGAGCAAGCAGGGAGCCAGCAGAGCTGCGGATTCCCCGTGCTGCACTGTGAGAAGCTTGCCTGGTATATGATGTCCACTTATGTGAGTGGACACCCTGCACCAGTCCAGACAACCCTTATGGTGATTTAGGAGGTTTTAGACAACCTTAGAAAGCTCTCTAAGTGGTAGCTGTGGAGAGCAGCCTTCAGGCCTAGTCCAGAAGGAGTGTAAAGAAGCTTGTTTTACCAGAATACAATCTTATAGGTATAGATTAAGTGAAAGAAAAGTTTTTATAAAAATATGTATTTATTATAGAACTCTCACTAATAAGTACAGATATCTCCTACCCAGAGATATACACAATGCACACAATACTTTGCATAGAAATCAAGTAAATAGCACAGAATACACAGTGGACCAAAGCATATACTAAGAAAGTGGTATGAGAACCACGACTTGTGTCAAGACAATGTCCAGAAGATGTAGAAGTGCTGGGGACTCATGGAACCACCTATGGGAAGTGACTAGGAACCCCATTGATTGCGTTTGCAGTGTGGGAACGTGACCACGTTCTCCTTACAAATCAACGTGTAAGCTGCGATTGCAGTTTTAAAGATTAAGGACCCTTCCCAGTGGACCCTGAAGAAACCCAGTGGAAGACAGAAGGTTGGAGAGCCACCCCACCCGTGGAACTACCATGTTACCTACACCAGGGAAGCCGGGTGCATAGGTGTGAAGTGGTGTCGGAAATTGCCATTGAACCCAATAGAGGACTTTAGCAAAAAGCCACTGCTGGAGAAGGAGAAAGTGTCTGGTGGAATTCGAAGGTGGATTCACGTTGAAGAGTACCTGCAAGCAGAGGGGACAAAGTGTATGTCACTCAGGAGTCAACCCGGAGACCTGGAAGATGAATGACCACCGGTGTCGGGTGAGTGGGGTGTTAATTTGGCACTTGCCAAGGGGCTGTGCATTTCCCTTGGTGCTATCCTGGGAACGCTGGTTGCTGATGGACTGTCGGAGGGTGCAGGGATCATGCACACTAGCTGTGTATTTGGAGGCGACATTGGTGAAGGTCCCACGGTGTTCTGATGTTGCCTGCACATTGATGTGTGATGTGTGCTTCCTGTTGTGCTGATTGTGTGTTGTGTAACCAGGGGTCACAGGTTGGACATGTGTGCAGTGGATTGCCCCCAACTCGTGCGTGCATCCAACTATGGCGTATGGTCCTTGCTTGGACTCCAGTGGTTCCTGCGCATTGTGTTGGACATCTCAGGACTGGGGTGCCAGGGTGATGGTGATGTCCAGAACAGGTGTGGGGGACTTGGATATGGCTGGCTGTGAGACTCAGCTGTATCTGGTGGGTGTTGGTTGGGGTGTGCCAGGGGCCAACAGGTGCAGCACTTGGTGTGGGGTGGGATGTTGGTTGTTTGCTGTGTTGGTGCCGTATGCCTGTTAGGCGATGATGGCCAGGATGCGTAGGATGGTTGTCAGTTTCAGCCTGTAGTGGACAGTGACATTGTCAGACGTTGGGCCTGTGAGGCTGGTGTGTTTCCTGGGGGGGCGCTGTCTTTGTCTGGGCTGCCTGTGTGGTAGTCCAGGGCGGGGCAGGTGGGTGTTATCACCCTTTTGGGTGTCCGGGCTGCATGATGAGTGGCTCCAAGGCATCTGCTGCCCTTCCGATGAAGCCCTGGGCAATGGGCTCCCTTTTGTGGTGCAGGCTGCCGTCCTACTTTACACCAGGTCAGAGCAGGTGTTCATTTCCTGCTGCTAACGCACCTTATGTTGTGTTTTGTGTTTTTATCGCAGATCTGGTTGGTCGTTGTGAATGTTGAGGGGTTGTGTTTTCGCGGCTTTTTGCACGGGAACGCCTACTCTGCATCTCATTAGCGATAGTTGCGGAGGTCCTCTGTGGTGATGTTTTTTGTGTCTGCTATCACAGATTAATTGGTGCTGTGAGCTGTTAACACCAGCTTGCGAATGGGGTGGTAAATGTATCATGACTTTGGCTGCGATAAAGTGCTGTTAATTCGGCGATAGCTCCTTGTGAATATGCCCCAAGGTTTTCAGCCGTTGCCGTGCGGTTTACAATTGTTAGGTTTTTTTGCATGTGCATTTTGAGTATGTAGCGAGACCATATTCAATAAATCTGGACGTGTTGCAGTACTGCTTACGTGTAGCCAGTCCTGTGTATGTGGCTGGTGTCAATTTACTGCAAAAAGTGACTTTAAAATGCAATAGGGCTTGCATTTTTTGCCTCTCCATTCTGAAAATATTTGTGTGCCCATGAAGGAACAGCCTACTCCTGTCCCCCCCGAAGGAACCCTACTCCTAAATTCGTGAGCGTTATCTCGTTCATTAACTATTCTGCAATAAGGAATAGATTTTCTTCTTTATCTTGACCGTAAAATTCTGCAAGCGTTTTCAGCATGTGAAGCTGAGTAAATGTTTTATGGATGCTTTGTGTGCGTTTGTGCAGATGGCCTGTGAAGTGGGCGTCTGTGTTTTTTTCGTCAAATCACATTAGTTTTGATAATCTCTCTCTAATTGGTACCATCCTGTCATCACATCCATTATGTCCTAAAAATGAATCGGATTTTCGATACAAATCTTTTTCTCATAATCTTGAGATGAAATGTCAGCAAATTCGTCTATATTGCGTAAATGTTTACATATGTTGTGATCCCTCATACTACCCTAGACCGCCTCTCTGCAAATGGCTCGTCTGTTTTTAAAAATACTGCATTTCTGACACAATCAGTCGGTTACTATTACACTCTGCTGCTGTTTGTTTTCTGCCATTATTATAGATGCAATAATATATATTCTATTGAAAATCACATAAATTCACTTTTTTCAGTTTTTCTGAGGTTACTCTACATGTCAGCTGCCACATTTCTTCCATGACAAGCGTTAGTTTACACAACGTTGGGAACTTTAGTGTGTCTTACAAACGTCTGCCCAAAATGTGAAGTTCTCTATGTTGCAAAGTTCCATTGTATAAATGAATCCATATCAGCAGTTTATCACATACAAATGAAGCAAACGACATGCCCCAAAATAGCTCCAGTGATACGCACAGCCCTAAAAGTCGAAAAGGACAGATTAATGTAACAAGCCGGAAGGCAGACATTAGGGTACAAAAACATAAAAGGGTGCAGAAAAGTAACATACAGCAGAGACGTATAATTTGTCTACCCATGGGAGACCTCTATGAGCCTTGAGAGCATACCCGCTCCTATTCCCAGAGTGCAGTAGGAAAACATGAATTCAGAGTAGGCAGCACTCCAATAAGAATCACATTCACTTTTGTCCTCATAGGCTAAATCAAGAAATAATTCCCATCTTCTTGATGCTCTGAGTAAAAATCACTGCAACCACTCACACGCTGGTGACTTCAGATATTCAATAATTAGACATTTATACCCTAAATTGTGTTGGTACTGATCACTTTGAGGGTGATGGCCTTAGCCAGGGACAGTGATAGTGTCATGTTTTACCCAACTGTTTCTTAATGTGTTTGAGAGCGCATTAACTGTCTAACGTCCCATGAGTGAATAATATATTCAGCATGCAATCCTTGGCTGTACTACATAGATGGCGTTCTTTTGATCTAGGACTCAAACTTAGGAACTCTGGAATGCTACCTTGATCTTAACTTCAAAGTCTCAATTTCATTTATTTGTTTAGTGACTTTAGTATTTAATTTCTGGACATTTATATTGTTTATTAAGACAAACCGTAGATGACCACGTATTGCAAGGACACCTCAAAAACAAAATGTGTCACGCAAGAAGAGGAGTTTGGGGGGCAGCCGAGCCACGAGGTCTGCCCTCCGGGCAGTTTTGGGAGGGGGGGGGGAGCGAAGCATGAGCGCGGCCATTTTGCCGTTAGGCTGCTTTGGTTTATAGCCCAAAAGCAGCCCAAGCCCTATGTTTTTCACCCCTGGTATAAATTGGGCTCCCCACGTGACCCAGCCACCATTTTAGGTATCTGAACCTGGTGGCTGGGAGCGGAGCAAGGTTTTTTGACCCACCCGCCCACCCTTGTTTTGGGGTTTCTCTCAGGCTGCAGTATTGGGACAGGTACACTGGGCAGGATTAATTTGTATGATCGTCGCTGGAAGCAGGTGCAGGCGGAGTTTGGTTGGGATGTTGGCCAAGTTTGGCTGGAGTTCGGTATTTTGGCGTTAAGTTTGGGGACTTGGGGACTGGGAGCGGGGAAAGGGGTAAATAGTTTGGGGGTTACATTAGAGGGTAGTTTGGTTACAGTTGCAAGAGGACAGACAGGAATGTAGCTATTGTGAGGGCTTGGAGTTAATAGGTAGGGGAGAAATTTGGATATTCATAGGATGTAATGCTGTTATATATATTGTTATGTTGCGGGTGGAGGGATATCATCAGGTGGGATCGTAGGGGTGGAGGGAGAAAAACAAAAAGAGGGGTCAGGTAACTCGATGTTTAGAGAGGTTATAGTTTTGTAAGGCGGTTTGCCAGTTTGGGAAATAATGTGATGGTCACCTGTTTCAATAAAGCGGCCTGTTTCACACACAAAATGGTAGTCGGTCGTGCTTGCCTCCCTCTCTTCCTCCCAACAGCACTTCGACCGTTCGATGAGAAGTATTTCTATGTCTCCCTTGGAATTTCTCAACATATTCGGATTTAAAGCTAGGATTTTAAATATTTCACACAGATGTGCAGGAAAAAAAATTGGACAATACCAGAGGCAGCTTCTAATAAATGTTGTCTATTATTGATGACATGGAAGAAACAAAATAAATGTGAAGAGACGCAATGCAGCAGGGGAAGTTTTAATCAACACAGGCATGTTCAAAGCAGTCTGGAAAATCCCTGGCATTTTCTAAATTAAGATCTTTCCGGTGATTGAGTTTCATGCCACAAACCTCATTTAGCATTTAGAAAATGACCTGATCTCGGTTATCTTTTACCAGGTGACATAAGGTGTAAATACTTTATGCGTGGTAAACCACAAAGGTCTACACGTTTTTGAAGAATGCCTTGGTTTCTTCCTAAAATTAGACACTCCCTTGGCAGAGAAGAAGCTGTGAGACCCTGCTCTGAACGTTTACTCCTAAGAGCTCCTTGGGTACCCACAGCAGACACAACTGTCCATCCATAGCACGGAGCAAGCTCTGTGCTGTGCAATGTCCTTGGTCTCAGGATTGTCCTGTCATCTCACCTCAGAAGCAGAGACAGTCAGGCGACTTTGTCTTAAGCTGTTACCCGCACTTTATACTCCATAAATCAGCTTTTCTCCTGCATGGCCCAGACACTCAGTTTAACTGGTCATTTGTAGCATCATCCTTTGTCAAAATTGAATTATTTTGTTGCATGTAATCACACAGAACACCATTGACGAGTATTATTTAGGCATCATACTCTATTGTACCTTCAATGTTTTGACAGTACTGGTGGATGAACTGCTGGTCTTTCTGAACTAGGGGGTTTACAATCTTCCAATCCAGGTGAGAATTCCGTTTTCCTGCAGGCCACAATTACCACAAGTCTTATTACACCAGATGGTAAGGCATTTTTACCTTCACAGAAAACTGATGAAGCACTGCCCAACACCTATCCTTCTGCCAAGGCTGTTGGGATACATTGCTACTGTGCACACATCCTTGTACACAGTCCATGCACTTAACAGGAGCATGGACCAAAGCAAGAGGTTTTTGCCCCAGTTACTTATTAATATTTGCACCCGCTCATGCCACATACCAGCCACTTCTCCTGCTTTGGTAACTCATCATGTTGCAACACACTGAGATGTCCACTGTGGTCCACGCTCCACTGGAAGTATCTGACAATCACCAGAGCTCCATTTCATACATACATACATTTTTCCCAATTTAATATCCCCACCCCTTTTTTCCCTCAAAGAGAATCAAGGGAGTGTTGGCTTCAAATGCCTGGTGTGTGAGGGTGGGACAGAGCTATGCCATGGGAGGAGGGTTTAATTAACCAGCATGAGTCAGTGAAGCAAGGCCAGTTGTTCATGGACCGAGCTCTCACCACCATCTATTACTGAATAGCCAGAATAGACAACGGACTGCAGAAGCAAAATAAAATCATGTGTGCCTTGCTAAGTGTACTCCAGGCAGGGACAAGGAGAGCAGTGGAATAGTAAATTAGGTGCTGTAGCTCTTCAAAACTCTGCAAAGCAGCAGGCTACATTCATCAGCAATAACCTTTAATCATGATCAGCAAATCTCTGACTCAATAGGACCTTCCCCTTCATGGCCCCGCCTCCCCACAAGTCATCAGGTGAAGAGGCAGATCCTTCTTGCCTTGCACATATGAGGATAGAAGCACTTTCCCCAAAGGTTTAGATGTCAGAGCCAATCACAAATGTTACACGTTTTGTAAATTCTCCTTCACAAACTTTCTATTGATGCTCTCCTCAAGACACCTAAGCGCATGTTTGCACACCTTCTCATACATATCAGTGCCAGATAGGTTAGGCTGAAACTATAGTCCTCAGGTTTGTGGTGCCCTCTTGACCAGAAAAATGGTAGTCTTAAGGCCTCCAGGATTAATAGGCCTGTTCATAAGACACCAGAGATGGTAGTGCTTGTTTTCCAGGAAGAAACCTATCATCTGCTTCCTCTTGGCATGTGGTGTTCATATGAACCACTCCCTAGGGGGTCTCTTCAGACTCTGCCGGAGGTTCTTGGCTCTACGGGTTGGTGCACCCTCCATGACAGGGCATGCTCTCGCCTTCTTTGTGATGGTTCTGTGGTCTTCCTCATGTGCCAACCTAGCAACTAAGATCCTTCATCTACTCTGCCCATGGTCTCACTGCTCACAATTTTCATGTTGACTATCTTCTGAAAAGGAAAGAGATTAGCAAAAAAAATCATTTGATTACATCTTGCTTGTCACATGCATTTGGCTGAGTAATGGAAGAAGTGCAATGTCATCTTCTGAACATACACTGGAATTATGTACTGGGTGTACGAAGATTTATAAATAAAAAGTTTCAACATACTGTCACATTTTTTTGATTACCGTTGCACATTTTTAGGCTGAGTCAGATTGTGGTTGTGATCAAATGTTACGTTCTGGGAGCGCAAATCAATGATATTTTGAAGTAAGCTTTTCTTCTTTCAGAATAAGTGTCAGAAGAGCCACTGTCAGCCCAAGAATATCAGCACACTTCACATGGTTAAGACTAGATGATCCTGAAATCTATTAACAGAGTAGGTTTCCAGCTCATGTCTGGAGGCTTTGCACTGTTGAAATACATTATCGATTTTGCCGCCTCACAGAAGGCTGCTTTAGAAGCCATTTGTCTGTTCTGCCTCGGGTAGGAGTGGCCACGAATCTCACCTGATCATGCCCCCTCCAATGGTCTCACACAGATGCTCTAGCTGTGATGGCTTAAAGCTCCACTCCATCTCGCAACCTCACCCCTCCAATGCCCACCCATAAGGTACATCAGGCTCTGAAGGCCTCAAAGCGTAGCCTTCATCTCCAGGGCCGGCCACCTCTAATGCCCCGCCACCTCTCATAAAGCAAAAAACATTCTGACAGCCCAGCTCCCACCTCCAGGCGCCACCAATGCTGACCTCTGTCCCTCCTCCACTCCCAAAGCGAAGAAAGTTTCCAAGGTGGCAGGTCTGGTTGTATTTATTGTTGCAAATACAGAAAGTAACTTTAAGAAAACCTCACAAGAAACTTTCTTACTAACATACCTGAAATATTGACTTGCGGTTTTCCTTTTTTAAAGCCCAGTTTACATTTTTAGAGCACCAACAAATAAACATGCTATATTTTCCAATGTGACAGAGACTGTGTTTGAGCTTATGAACATGTTCACTCTGCGATTTAATCCATGGACCATTGAATCCACTTTCTTGCAGACAAATGGAGTGTCACTTTCAACATTTGTGAATAGATGGTTGATAAAACAAAAGTACTACATCACCTTTCTGGGTTTTAAAATAGGTTACTTCAGGAAGTGAAGCAGCTGTTTGGACAAACGAGACTCGTGCAGCAGCCCTTTGATAGGTTTACAGCGTCACCTCACATCTGGGCCCTGTGGGTATTCAGAGCAGCAGAAAGGCATGATGGGACAGCTCAGCTGCCGGGCTCCGAGGGGTGGTAGAGAACGTGTAGGAAGTGCTGCACTGCCTGCCTGCTGTAGACAGCAAACAACCCTCGGGCAGGAGAAAGCAGGCAGCACTGGGGAGACCAGCAGGGGCGCAGACAATCTGTACTGCGCAGGAGTGGCCTGGCAGGCGCGCGCGGAACTCTCCTGTGATGATGTGGCATCACCCGGGTCATTTGTGGCACTGTGATGTCTAGGCTTGGGTGACGGCTTAGAAGGAAGACATACACTCAAGCACAAATAATGTCCAAGGGCCTTCTCGCTTAATGATCAATAGTCCCGCTTCCCAGCAACCTATGGAGAGACAAGAGCGTCCAGTAACCCCCAAACAAATGCCAGTGGTGCACCGTTACCCACCGGCACAAATTAACTACAGGGCCCAGCCCATGGTATGGCATTATACCATTGCCTCGCGTTTTCCCAATAAAACTAAGCAGGTAGTGAACAGCTTTATTCTTGTATTTCGAATATTTTTTCGATCCTGGTTTTGCATCATTGTGAAGGTTTCTGAATATGAATGGTCTCCTCTAAACAACGCACAGAAATACCCTTTCATCTACAAGTATGTAAGTTCCATCATCTCTCAAAACTTACATCTTCCTTGGGCTGCAACAAGACCATATCTATTAAGGCTATGCCTCAATGATGCGAAATATTATCTATTTCTGATTTGGAAAACACATAAAAAGGCTGCGAAAATGAACAATTCCTACTCTGCATTCTTCTTCGTTAGTAAGTAGAAACAACAAGAAAATAGAAAATCTATGAAAAAGCGCTTTCATTAAAAAAATCATGCAATTTTTGTACTGTACTCATTCTCCATTGATGATGTAGAAAAGATTATATACAAAATATAATTGCTCTCCTAGAAAAAATAATCATAAAATAGAGCTTATAAAGTGCATAGATACTCCAAGGAGTGTCCCAGCACTGCAGGTAGTTAATCAGCCGAACGTAGTGGTCTGGACGGCAGGTAGCAAAAAAGTCACTTAGATTAATATTTAGGTTTATCTATTAAAAGGGATCTTTTATGGCTTCCTCTATCCTCCTACCTAACAGATTTAGCTTCAGCTTCTACTACTATAGTTATTACTCCGGATGAAGTTAGGAAACCTCCATAAATCCTTTGTTGTCTTTTTACCTTACATTCCAGCTGTATATATATATATTTTTATATTACTCCTTTTTCCTTTTCAATTATTTCATTTCAGAGTTTATGCTTTATAGTATACTTATCGATGTTCTTGTTAGTGAATTAGAATTATGATTCAGGTAATACTCTCACTTGTACTGTTTTTTACGATATCCCTCCCTTTTTTCTCTTTCCCTCTCTCTCCCTTCCCATTTATTAGTCATAGATTGTAATTTGTTTTATAATGTATAATATTATTTTTTCATAGTGATTTCTCTTATATCATATTTCTTTCTATGTATGTTATAATCTCTCTTTCAATAAACTTTAAACTTAAAAAAAAAAAAATTTTTAGGACCTAGTCCATAAAATGCTCTGTGGGCAAGCACCAGTCCCTTACACTTTACTCTCACCCAGATGGGCAACCAATGTAACTCCTTAAGATGGGTCTGAATGGAAACGTTCCTCTGGATATTAAGCAGGAGCCTAGATGAAGCATTCTGCACCAACGGGAGTCTCTTGAGTAGATATGAAGGGAGGCCCCAGTAGAGGACACTGGCACAGTCCAGCTGAGAAGTTATAAGGGCATGGACTACCATCTTCTGACAAGAGGCCGGCAGAAGAAACAGAAAATTCCCTGGAATCGCAGGAGGTCACAAGTCCCAACTATGCTCTCCACTTGGAGTTTGAAGGACAAATTACTATCAAACTTCTCTCCGAGGTGCTTCACTGCCATAGTGGGGGTCGGAGGAGATGGAGCAGAGCTTGCCCAGATCTCACCACCTCACACAGGAGGAAGAGATCCAACATATTCTTCTAGTTAAGTATCACAAAAAACATTTGCTGCTAAACAGAAACAGTCATAGACAAAACCTACTTTCATAATAAAATCCGCATCTTTCCTTAAAAACACACTGCTTGATTGAATTAGGATGCAGAAGAAAGGCATTTTATGTTTTCCACAGTTCCACATTCCTCCATGATCATGCCCATTGCATATTTATGTTGTGTTATTTATAAAAGACACAATGTTACTCATTAAATTTATATTTTTTGCAACCCCCCTTGAAGCCATATAGTGTGAGTATAGCATTTAGGGGTACACTTTGATTGTTTAAATCATCAAGGTAGGGATTTTGGTGTAAACACAAGATGAGCGAACCTTCCAAAACACTCTCATACCTGAACAGAATACTGGAATTTATGAGAATGGTTGGGGATAAATGTATTGGCCCATATTTAAGCGGAGTTTGCGTTACTTATTTAACACAAACCCTATGCAACCCTACGCAAAGTTTTGTGGTAAAATGTAAATTGATACTTGTATAGCGCACTACTCACCCGTAAGGGTCTCAAGGCGCTTGTACGAATACCGCTGTGGGATTTGCAATCCAGAGCAAATCGCAGTTTGCATTGGATTGTAACTCATAGTAAAGCATAGTTGTGCAATATTCTGCCTTGCATTACTTTGGGCCGAGAGGGCATTTCTTGAGTGGTGCATGGCTGTTACCACCCAAACACCTATGGGTATTGATGCAAATTCCTATCTACAAAAGATTGTAGACAGGGATTTATGCCAAAATCCTGTACCTTTTTCAGGCCGGTGACATGAGCAGAAATGTTTTTATTTTTCCCACTTTGCATGCCTGCTGCATTGCACAGAACACTTACAAGTAGGAAACATCTGCTGGAGCAGGAACCAGTTTAAATAAACTCCAGTTTACCATCACAACCACACAGAGCTGTTTCCCGCTTCCTCATGCTGCAGCCCAACAAGTTGATGGACCTTGGACGCTATAGTCGAGATGATCATGAGCAAATCATGACATAAATATTTATCACAATTTCCATTTAAGTTCAGTTACTAATGAGAGTTAATAAAGATCTTTAAGGGTTTTATTCTTTCAAAGTTCAATGGATAATATTTATACAGAATCATAAGTTTTATTCATATTAGTATCAAATAATCAATCTATCACAGAATTTTTAAAGAAATAAGAGTTAATTCAGTCAAAATACAATGCATTAAGTGTGTTCCATAAAGGAAGATAATTCCTATTCTAAGAATTGGGCGAAAGGTGTCAGTCGGAACCCATAAAGAATTCAAGTTAAAAAAAATAGTGAGATCAAGCACAAAGCCATAAATGATTCCAAAGGTCGTCAATCGATCAAAGCAGAATTTCCCATAAAGAGATTTTCACAAAAATCAGTAGAATCTCAAAGCAAAGCAAATAAGTCAAGGGAAATGTGTAGCAGCAGTAGCAACGGCAATCAAAAGGATGGCAGGAGAGTCAGGGAATGGCTCAGTGCATAGTCTCTGGTGTGGAAAAAAGGATATGGCGTTAACCCACTCTAGGAACATGTACTATTGTAAACAGTCAAAACATAGGGGCAGATTTCTGTTGGACTTGCAACACGTTTGCGTCACGCAACGGCGTAGTAAACGTGGCGCATCCCTGCGACCTATTTACAACGTGACGCATATAGGCAGATGCGTCATGTTGTAAAGCCCTGCGCCACATGTGGGCGTTCCGGTGCAGGGTGGGCGTTCCGGGGCAGGTGCGCCTCGAAAAAGTGGCTGAGTGAAATCTACGAGATTTCACTCAGTCACTTTTAGGCCAATGCTGCGTCAAAACTCTGCGCCTGCTTGAAGCAGGCGTAAGGCTTGACGCAGCATTGGACAGATAGAGCACCCCCGAGCCTTGCTGGAGCTGCGTCGCGCATGCGATGCAACTCCAGCAATGCGTCACCTTTACGGCACAGATGCGTCACGCATCTGTGCCGTTTTTGCCCCATGGTTCGCCGCATTTGGGTGGCGGAGCTGCAGCGCACAATAACTGGCGCATCCCTGGGGATGCACCAGTTATTGTAAATCTGCCCCAAAATGTTATAATTAAAGTTGCATCTTTCCCTCTCATCCAATCATCTTACAGGGTTCTTCCTGGGAGTAGGTTTACTCTCGTCTTCTAATATGGAACACAAAAGAGTTTAGAAAGTACCCTTCAAATATGCATCTTTGTTATTTTGAATCCAAACTACACATAAGGCATCTTCATTCTAAACATCCTTTCCCACGAATGGGACTAAATGTCTATCCTTCTAATTAAGCAAGAGAGGTTTTAGCTAACAATGTACTATGTAGAAATCGAAAATATGGAATAACGAAAGAACATTTTCTTCAAGATGTAATCCTTGGTAACGAAACAAGTATGTTAAAAGAGAGCAAATTCAATTATGTGGTACATTCTATGTAATTAGTCCTCATAATTCTACTAAATAATACATTCTAAACAGGCACTAGAACTCTTCCTGGTAAAGAAGAAACATTTAGCAGAGCTATGTGAAACATTTATTCAATAAAAACATGATCATAGAAAGGTCAGGAATCGAACATTTAATGTGTGCATCAGTACATTTTAGTCAAATCACTTTCTAAGCAATGCTGCTTAAATCGGGTTTGAGGCCTAGTAAGTACAGGCATTGCTAGTGACTATATTTGCACTTTTAAAATATGCATTTTGTTATTTTAATTGTACATGTTAATATAACCCTGAATCTTTACTTTCCACAGTTCAGACACCCTTGTACTACTGCACAACGGTGTGTGCATTGAGGCATGGCAGACAAAAGTGTACCAATCAATCAAACAGGGGTTTGTTAAGTGTGACTACTCACCCGTAAGGGTCTCAAGGCGCTGGGGAGGAGGGGAAGAGCAGGTTCCAGTCCATCAAGGAGGGGGTCTCTTGAAGAGCCAAACTTTGAGGTTTCTCGTAAAGTTGGGGAGGGATGTTGTCTGTTTGAGGTGGAGTGGTAGGGCGTTCCAAGCTCTGGCCACGAGGAAGGAGAAGGAGCGGCCTCCCGATCTGGTCTTTCTGGCGCGGAGGACCACAGCATAGGATAGCTGGGCTGATCGTAGGGTCCTTTGGGGTGCGTGGAATTTGAGTCAACTGTTCAGGCATTCTGGTCCGGTGTGTGGAGGGCTTTGAGGGCGTCGGTGAGAATCTTGAAGGTGATTCTAGCCTCAATGGGGTGCCACTGGAGTGTGCACAGGTGCTGGGAAATATGGGAGTGGATGTTGCCTGTTGCTGGAAGGTGCTGTGTTTTTTTCTTAGCGGTACAAAAGGATGTGGTGATGGACGGAGCAACTGAACCAATCAAACACTCACACCCAGTCAACAGATCAGTTTAATCCATCACCGTTCTCTAGCCCACTCTGCCACCCCAGTTCAGACATGGCCATATGCAAATCAGTCTGACCCTCTGCCTCATGGGAACAGTCCAGCCCGAACTGCCAAGCCATGCCTTCCCTGGACCGGAAACAAGCTTCATAGGACCGGTGTCTGGCATTAGAGCAGTCTTCAGCCAGGCTTGCTTGAATCCAGTGGCAAAGTGAGCAAGTGACTCACGTCTGAGCATACCCTGCCAACTTATGGCGAACAAAGCGGTACAAAAGGGGGTGGTGATGGACGGAGCATCTGAACCAATCAAATACTCACACCCAGTCAAAAGATCTGGGTTTAATCCATCCCTGTTCTTTAGCCCACTCTGCCACCCCAGTTCAGACATGGCCATACGCAAATCAGTCTGACCCTGTGCCTCATGGGAACAGTCCAGCCCGAACTGCCAAGCCATGCCTTCCCTGGACCGGAAACAAGCTTCCTAGGACCGGTTTCCACTGGATTAAACCATGCCTTCCCTGGACCGGAAACAAGCTTCCTAGGACCGGTTTCCACTGGATTAAAGCAAGCCTGGCTGAAGACGGCTGTAATGCCACAAGCATACCGAATTCTAAAGTCTTACACCCGCATTGGATTCAATTTAAATATTTTTTTGATCTTTGACCCATCCTTGCATACGCAGGAGTTTTTACAGTATGAACAGGTTCATCCTGCACCACAGTTTTTGCCTCCTCTTAACCTATACAAATGTATACTTTATACCAATGGATCCGCGCATCTGGTCGTTGGTTCCAAACATGCTTACTCAGCCACCTGTGCTATTGTGGCGGGCTCTATGATTGACGGAGTATTTAAGTCTTCTTTGGTCCACACAGAGTCCCTTGGTGACTGCACAGCTCAGTTCGCTGAGCTGCGGGCTTTCGTATTGGCTCTCGAATTTGCTGATCCGGATGTACCTACTCTTATAGTGTGCAATTCCTTTTATTGTGTGCAGTCCTTTAATGACAATAAAGGTAGCGCAATAAAGCATAAAGCGCTTTGGGTTTGAGTGGAAGCTCTTAAGGGGGGTCTACCACTCACACATGTTATTCATACTCTTGGTCATCAGCCTGTGGGAGCCCATGCTGTTTGTAATTCTTTGGCTGATGAGGAGGCAAAATCTGCCATTGCCATGTGTTCAGTAGCAGCAGTTACAAGGTTCATGGCTAAAACTGATAATGAAATTCTGGCCGCTATTGCTGCTACAAGGGATCGAACGGCATTCCCACAGGGTTTCCCTTCTAAATATTCTTATCATTTATCACCGGAACAAGTCCCCTTTGCATCCATTCCGTTAGTTGGAGATTGGCTGATTCCCAATGAGGACCGCAGGTTTCCTTTGAACATTGAAGCGCACGAAGGCATGGTATCTGCACATGCTGGAGTATCAGCGATGGTGTCTCTTTTGCAGCATCTTTATTGGTGGCGTAGTCAGTATAGACAGACACATAATTATGTATATTTGTCAATAGATTAAACCATCTACGGTTGCACGTCCATCAACTAGGAACTGTTGGTTATTACATGGATAGAGACACATTTTCTTTGCCTTCATTGTCCTCTTCATCGAACTCCCCCAGTAAATGTTCTTTTCCTGGTTTCTCAGAACTTGTCTGGTTCCCCTTGAACCTACATTTGGGTGGTACTTACAATGTGGATTGGATATGTGACTGTCTTTTTCCCTTTGATTAATGATCATTAATTACCTGAATGCTCTAATGTACATGTAGTTTAAGGTATTTTGGCCCCACTCACCTCATCACACGTAATGAAAAGTGGTCATTCCCACGTCAACATTTTTGCTGTAGCAGTAGTAGGCGGCATAGTTAGGGATAAAGTTCAATATGAAATATACGGCCCAACAGAGACTATTCGAATACCATACGTATTTTGAGTGTCATTGGGTGACGTCATCACACCTGGCCTGCATTCTGACGATTAGGATGTTAATGCTGTGCATTTGTTATTTTCAGATTTAAGATATTACACTACTTTTGAAACTGAGGATTTGTATGTAAATTCTGCCAATTATGCTGATTTATTCTGTTTTCAACATTATGTTCATCATTTTTTACACAAGTAAAACACAGTCCGTAATGCGGTTAATTATATGCAATAGGAACATTGTCCTGCGCCGTTTCAAGGTAGTTCACAAACTCAGAAAACTAAATTTGTTTACTTTTCTTGTTATAATCTAACAGACCCCAGATCCTATTATTATAAACTGAATGCACAAACACACACAAAATTCATGCTGACCCATACTAAATTGATATATTCTTTGACTTTCATAACCGATTTATCAGCGAAATGTTATGATTATCAGAAAGACACAATTGATGTGAAATCAATATGGGGTACCAAAATTTGGAAGGTACAAGGAACTGAATCATTGCATTGTGCGTGTTTGAATAAGACAGTGCAACAAACTACATGTTTTGGTTTAGCTACTGCTAAGGATTAACATTTTCCCTTGTTTCCTTCATTAGCTGCTTATGACAACTGGCAGCAATATACAAATTATTCTCTAGAGGACTTACAAGGTATGGTAAACAATGGTACCCTCAATTGGACCTCTAATGCATCCATGGGATGGTTAATTTGGCCTCTCAAATTCAACCCGGGGGTTATGCTCAGTAAACCTGACACTCATTTTTCACATTCACATACAGTTACTACATATTCTGTAGGCAAATTGTGTCACCCTAGGGAACCCTCCCTTAATCCAAACAGGGTAGCACATATTACCCCAGATGCTCTGACTCTCTGACCAGATTTCATATATCTATTTTTTTGCATTAATCTTGCTAATCAAACTCTTGACTTCGGAGACCTCCGTAATGTAATGCATTTTACTTCTTCACATAACTTTTAAGGTAGCAGGGAACTTTAGCTGCGCTGTCGCCCCTAATGATTTCGAAGATTGGATGTATTTCACTGATGACTTTGTGTTGTCTTCGCTATGTCTAATCTGATAGTATAGGACCAGTTGTCTTTTTAAAAGCTTTTTACTTTGAGAGCAGCAGATAGTATTGCCTCTTTGATGACATAGGGGCAGAAATTTAAAAGGATTTTCCTTGGTTTGTCTCTTTTTGTATCCCCCCTAAATAGATCTCTGTGCACTCTTTGGATATCCTGGTCTAACTCCCACATCTGAAATCCGGCATTTGACTCTTTAAGGATGCTTATCACAAAGCTTTTCAGATTTCCCCATTCCAGCACCTCCGCAACATTCAACAGTCTCAAGTTGTTCTGTCTAGAGTTATTTTCTAGTGTCTCAAGCTTATCTCTGATCTCTCTTTCATTGCTTATTAGTGTTTGGATTTCCCTGTGATTGGCCTTGACCCCATCCTGCAATACCCCAATCAAAGTGGAATTGGCCTAACGGCTAGGGCGGTCGAACTCGAATCTGGGGAACTGGGTTCGAGTCTCTGCAATGACGCTGAACATCCTGTGATTCTGGGCATATCACTTTTTCTCCCCGTGCCTAACAAAAAATGAATGTGTCCTCATGTACTGCAACTGGTGCTATGTAAAGCTCTCTGATACCCGCCTCGGGTCAAGTTCGCGCTATATAAGACTGTGAAATAAATATAAATACAAATAGGACAGTCATTGTTATCATCTGTGAAACAACATCTCTCACGTTTAAATGGTGACATTGATCTGGCGGATTTCCTTTTGGGACCACGGTCTCCTCGTCAAAGGTGATTTGCATATGCAGCATATAACGAAATCTGGAAGCTGTCTCAAGGAGAGGCTGCTTTCAGATTAGGCCAAATAGTTTAGGATAACCTTCGTAAAGTTTTGGATGTAGTAGACAACAGCATAAATACTCTGTCTTCTCGTATTTACACTTTGGACAATATTCTTTTATCTGTTATTGACATTGTACAGAATGATGTCTCTGTTTTGTATCATGGTCAAAATCAGTTGTGTTCCGTTTTGCAATTTGGCTGGACTTTGAAAACATAGAAGAATGGGAAAGTGCCTTGGGATTACTTAAATACAACTGCCATGTTTTTACATAAGCAAAAGCTTATGTCAATGAAAGATTCCACATACACCTTGATACATATTGAGAAGTTAGAACAGCTACCATTTTCTATTAGGGAGACTGATTACTCGGTATGGTTAATACATTATGTTATTTCGGGAAACAACCTTAACAACGCGGTTAAAACACTGCAATACATTTAGATCGCTGCTTTTACAACGCAAGTCGTTACCATGACTCGCACTGGAGGGCGTTCTAGACTAAGTAATAGTGTGATTTACTATTCCAACACTTTCCCTACTGTACGTAGCCTGGAGATGGAATAGTAAATCATACCATTCCTAAGTCCAGCGCCCTACAGCACAAGTCGTTGTAACGGCTTGTGTTGTAAAAACAGTGATGTAACATACCGCGATCTAAATGATCACGTTGTTACATCATACATCTGGTTATTCCTTTACCAATTTCCCTCTCTCAATTTCCTGCATGTATGAAACATTTTGTTATTGGGAGGTTTGAAACCCTGGGCAGTACTTTTCTGCATGAAGTCTGCTCTTTACTATTTACGTTTCACTGTTTTCGTAATGATAAAGAGATTTTCCTAACTGGGGAGTACTGTGATTCTACAGTGGGACTCGCTTTAGTTTGTACACAAGTTCAGTTGCACGGTGCTTGCAATGTATCAGCGCCTAATTTAGCCTGTTTTCTAAAAGGAACACCAGTTCCCTCAATAATTCTGACACTCGCATTGCTTTCTAACGATAGTTATCTTATCCTAAGTACCCACAATTGCTGCGGGTTATGGGCAAGGATTCCCTACATAGTTACGGATTCTGAAAGAGTTACTTGTTGCAGTAATGTTCTCTTCCCTCCCCCGCATGGTGGTGTAGATAGCTCGCTGTGGCCTTCCATTCCCACTTTGAAAACAAACTTCAATAAACTAAGCAGACTCAAATCGCTATTGTGTCAACAAGAAGTCACTCTCACTTCTGCTCGAGAGACCTTCGAATTGCAGGTGGCTAGAATGCCTAGTAAAATGTAGTCACTGCTGACTACGAATCTCCCACTACATTTTGGGGAACTCATTCATCAAATCTTTAATGCGTCTGATACTGAAGGCCTTGCAAATATTTATAAATATGTAGGCTCCGGCCTTGTTTAATCTTTTCAGATGACCTTTGGAGTAATAGATGCCTTTATACATTCTATTTTTACCATCGTCTTCAGAGGTTTTCCACATATCCTCTTATTGGCGTGTAGTGTGCTGGTGCTTCTGCTCCTGCTACACAATGTATGTCCATCCTGTGGCTCTGCACAGATCAGGCCTATTGCGACTTTACCATGAATGAATGCAGCAATTTTTTGGATGCCCGCCATTGGCTACACTGAGTGTGAGATATAGGCTTACCTTTCGTTCCGCTTACTTTACTTGCATGAAACCTGTGTTCTACTGTCGACAGTGCCCATTCTACTGGGCTTTGGATATCTGCCTCTCCACTACATTGCTTTATGATCTGTTGGTGGGTCCTTTTTTGACCCATGACCAGGACTATTCTGGTGACACCCGTATGATGTGTGCAGCTGCACTTGGAGTGTTGGCATGTTTGAATACCTGTGAGGCAGCCCAACGCCTCTTGCAGGAATTTTTCACCGAATATCATGCAAGTTACCCTATTCTGCTGCTAGATGCACTGGGTTACGGGGAACATGAATGTTTGTTTGCTCTGCTTGATTGAGGGGGTTCCATCTTTTTTCACAACGACAACGATGCCCTTTTGGAGCACCTTGCGTACCACGGTGCACGTAAACTTTTGGATTTTTTTGTCAGTAAACAGAATTTATTCTATCTATCTATCTATCTATCTATCTATCTATCTATCTATCTATCTATCTATCTATCTATCTATCTATCTATCTATCTATCTATCTATCTATCTATCTATCTATCTATCTATCTATCTATCTCTCTATCTATCTATCTATCTATCTATCTATCTATCTATCTATCTATCTATCTATCTATCTATCTATCTATCTATCTATCTATCTATCTATTTATCTATCTATCTATCTTACCTACTGGCGGTTGCCAGTAGGTAGTTATAGTTAAAACCTAGTTTCCATAGGAAATCCGCAACATTCTATTTGGAATAATTTTGGCGCCGGTGGACGAATCTCTCCAAGAAAATGGCCTGCTCTGCTCCTTCCCTGAAAGTTTGGGGGTGATTCGTGCAGCGGGGGCTGAGAAAAAAGGGGGTCCCAAAACGTGTTTTCCCCATGCAATTTTCCATAGGACCTTTAGCCAGGGCTACAGCCCGAACGGCTGAACGGAATGACACCAAATTTGGCAAAAAGATAGAGTTCAGTTTGCAGATTACCCTTTTTGTTAAATGGTGTAAATCCGTTCGGTAGTTCCTGAGAAAATCATAAGTAAAATCATAAGTATATCTATAGGAGCTTACTGTAAACTTACTGTAAGCTTACTGTACTCTGCACCTTCCCGAGCACAAGCTGAATGCTAATTGGCTGTCAACACTCCAAACCAGGAAGTGTTGGCAGCCATCTTGTGCCTCGGTAGAACGGAGGCACAAGAAAGCACAGAAACAAACGTGGAAAACGAAAAAGGGGGCAGGGTAGAAACACCCTGACCCTCTAGGCCTGCTCAGGGGGTCCCACAAGGACCCCCAGGGCCCCCCAAATTTCTTTGGTACACACACTCCGTGAAAAAAAAACCTTGGTCTACTTTTTTATAAATTAGCCCCCGGGAGACCAAATCCCGGGGGCAAAATGTTTCAAAAAGTGTTGGGGGGTCCCAATCCCCCCCACACTGCCCCGGGGACCGCCACTCTCCGTGGCAAAGTAATTGTGATTGTGGGGGCATAGAGCCCCCCACAGCCCCGTGGACCACCACCCCCCAGGGCTTTGTTATTAGTGAGGGGGCCTCTAAGTCCCCCCGATTCCTGGGGACCGCCACCCCCGGGGATTTAATATTAGTGATGGGGGGCATCAAAGGCCCCCCGAGCCCCGGGGACCAGCACCCCCCGGGGCTTTGTTAGAAAGTATGCGGGGTGCTCACAGCCCCCCGCAGCCCCGGGGACCGCCAACCCCCGAGGCTTTGTTTTTTAATAAAAAACCTGTGTGGGGGGGCTCAAGCCCCCCCAAACGACCCGGGGACTGCCACCTGCCCGGGGCAATTATATGCAAAATAGGGGGGTCTGTGATGGACCCCCCATCCCTGGGGACCACCACCCCCCCGGGGCTTCGTAAATGTTGGTAGGAGGACCGCGCGGCCAACTCCTGGAGCCCTTGATGGCCCTGGGGACCGCCATCCCCCAGGGCTGGCTCCTGCAGTGTCCCACCCCCGGGACACTGCTGTTTGCTGTGGTAGGGCGGAAGCTTCGTGGCACCCACCCTACCACAGCAAACTGCTTTGATTTTTGAAAGAGAGAGCAGGAAACCTGCTCTCTCTTTCAAAAATCAAAGCCGATTGCTTTTCTGCATGGGGAGCAGCATGTTAGCTGCTCCCCATACAGAAAAGCAATGCCGGCTCCCGCAGGATGCGGGTAGCCGGTGAGAACTGTGGGGGGCTTGGGGATGCCCCCACGGCTCCCAAAGAGGAAGGCCAGGCCCCAGGGGATGAGTCACCGGGGCCAGAAGTGGCCCGGGCGGGGGGTCACGCGTCCCCCTCCCCCCCAAAAAAAGATCATAATTTTTAAAAAAGGCAGGCCCCGGGGGATGGGGTCCACGGTGCCTTAAGGGGGGCATAGGAGGGGGGCTCCATCCCCCTCCACAAAAAACGAAAAAATTTATGTTGGCCATGCCCCGGGGGATGGAGTCCCCGGTGCCGAAATAGGCCACGGGAGGGGGGCCACGCGGCCCCTTCCCAATTTAAAAAAAAAATAATAATAATTGGGGGGAGGCCCTGGGGGATGGGGTCCCCAGGGCCAAAAAAAAAAAAAGAGAAGGGGGGGCAACACAGCCCCCCATCTTAAAAGTTTTTTTTTTTTAAACGGGATCGGGAGGAGGCCAAGCCCCCTCCCTGCACCTATCTGCAAGCGCGCCCCCCTGGCGCGTTTGCAGAGGGGGAAGTAATTTCCCTCGCATACTGGGGGTACATGGGGGCCAACTAGCCCACCAGGAGCTTCCAGTATGGGCCAGAGGGCTCCCTTGCAGAGACGTGCAAAGAGGCCACGCCCCTTTTTACACCTCTCTGCAATTGATCCCCCTGGGCTAGTTGGCCCCCAGGGACCCCCAGTATGCGAGGGGAATTAGTTCCCCCTCTGAAAAAGCACCAGGGGACTGCGTTGCAGAAAGGTGTAAAAAGGGGCGTGGCCTCTTTACACCTCTCTGTAACTCAGCCCCCTGGCGCACACTGTAGGTTCCTGATGGGCTAGTTGGCCCCTAGGGACCTCCAGTATGCAACAGGAATTTGTTCTCCCTCTGCAAACGCGCCAGGGGGCTGCTTTGCGGAGTGGTGTAATGAGGCAACGCCCCTTTTAACACCTCTCTGCAACGCAGCCCCTGGCGCATACTGGAGGTTCCTGGTGTGCTAGTTGGCCCCCAGGGACCCCCAGTATGCAAGGGGACTTAATCCCCCAACTTAGAACGCGTTACGGGGCATTTGTGCACAATGGTGAAGGTAGGGGGCGGGGCTTGAGGTGACATGTGTGCAAACACGCTCTGTGGCGCGTTTTAGGTTGGGGAATATATTCCTCTTCAATCCAGAGGTCCCCTAGGAGCCAACTAGTCCAACAGGTACCTCTAGTAAGTGCTACGGAGCTGCGTTGCAGAGTGTTGTAAAAAGGGGGTGTGCCCTTTGAACACCTCCCTACAACGCAGCTCCCTGGTGCAAACTGGAGGTACCTGATGGGCTAGTTGGCGCACAGGTGACCTAAGGATTGAAGAGGAATATATTCCCCAACCTAAAACGCGCCACAGAGCGTGTTTGCGCACATGTGTCCTCAGGCCTCGCCCCCTTCTTTCAATATTGAGCAAAATATTCTTCTCAAATCAGCCGAAGTCCGATTTCCGATTTACTTACCTGTTATCACCTGTCAGTGCTCCATCTTTGAGCCCAGGACCGACCCTGAAAAGTAAATGTAACCATACTTAAAGTAACTTGAATTTCCTTCCCTAGGCTAACATTGACATGTTTTACTTGGAAATTCTTCTAAGTGTGGAGTTTTGGAACTTTAAAAAATCCTCTAAAATCAGCCGAACTACGAATTCCAATTTACTCACCTGTTATCAAGAGAGACCTCAGTGCTGCATCTTTTAGCCCATTCCTGATCCTGAAAAAAGATTCTAATCGTAGTTACAGTAACTTGAATTTCCTTCCATAGGCAAACATTGACATGTTTTACTTGGAAATTCTTCTAAGTGTGGAGTTTTGGAACTTAAAAAAATTCTTCTAAAATCAGTCGAACTACGAATTGCGATTTACTCACCTGTTATCAGGAGAGACCTCAGTGCTGCATCTTTTAGCCCACTACTGATCCTAAAAAAAGATTCTAATCGTAGTTACAGTAACTTGAATTTCCTTCCATAGGGTAACATTGACATGTTTCACTTGAAATTTTTTTTAAGTGTGGAGTTTTGGAACTTTAAAAAATTCCTCAAAAATCAACTGAACTACAAATTCCGATTTACTCAGCTGTTTTCAGGAGAGACCTTAGTCATGCATCTTTCAGCTCACTACTGCTCCTGAAAATTAAATTTAACTGTACTTACCAGTAACTTGAATTTTCTTCCATAGGATTTGATTGCCTGATATATAAAATATATATAAATTAAAAAAAAAAATATATAAAAATATTAAAATTTCAATATTTTTAAAAACATTTATGTTTCAATTTATATAAAAAATATGTAATGTAATTTAAAAAATAAAATATCTAAAAATAAATAATTTAAAATAATGTGGTAAATCAGTATAAAAAAATATAACAATTAATACATTTAAAAATTATCATTTACAAAACCTTTGTCATTTGAGATGTCATCATTGATGTCATGAGTGATGTCACTGACCATGTCATGAGTGATGTAATATGTGACGTTATCAGCAGTGCATTGGGGACGCGCGAGTTATAGGTAACTATAACGTGGGAATTTCAATGGTTTTGCATGAGTGAAATGTCCAGCTAACTATAACATGTGTGAAACCTATGGTTTTTCAGTGAATTTCTAAGGTTTTTTAAATGCTAATTTTTAACTATAACGTGTGTGGAACCTTGATCGCCGAAACGCGTCAAATCGTGGCACCCCTGATTCACTGAAAACTTAAACTAAAAATAAAAAAACTCTGCTGCATTCATTACCGGATTTCAGTGTCCGTTCTTCCTCTGGAGAGTGCTGGTATGTGCGGTGCGCTGTGGGAGCGTTAACATATATATATATATATATATATATATATATATATATATATATATATATATATATAAATGCTCCAAATTCCTTTACAGTGGCAAAAGAATGGAGGGCACTCCACAACTCGATTTACAAGGCTCTAGGATTTATTAAACAGTCAATCAAGACAGAACGCGTTTCGGCATCACGCCTTCGTCTTCTGTGACTAGCATCAAGTTCATTTGCACTTAAATAAAGTTATGTGTTGACCTCAATCTCATGTTTAGTAAACACAAAAGAGAGACAAAAAATATGATAAACATAGCGGCCATCTTGTAGTGGTTACCATAATACACCAATTGGATGGCCTTATTAAACAAACAAACGTTATTCAGCCCTGGATGGGCTATCTAAAATTATGAGAAAAATTCATGAATTCATCAATTACTGGACATCAGTAGAAATTCATTAGCAGCAACAACGAAAAACAATATGTACCATATAACATTACTAGTTCTTTCTTGCAAACTATGAAACAAATATAGGTGTTACGGATCAGAAGGGGGTAAATATATCAGTCAAAATGCAGTTCTCCATCTAAATTAGCCTAGATGACTGGCCAACTCTTCCCCTGTATTTAATCCTAACGGAGACTTAGTCCAAAGGTCTATGATAACCCTCGACTCAAGTTTCCTCATTTGTAACTCTCTGTTCCCTCCACGATCTTTAAGGTGTATTTGATACAGACAATGGAATTTAAGGAGATTACGATCACTGTTTTGTTTTAGTGCAAAGTGTCTTGCTATGGGATAGTTTGGGTCATTATGTTCAATTGCTCTAGCGTGTTCTAAAATTCGCTATATATATCCAAAGAAGCAATCCGGCCTCCCTTACTGCCACAAAGGGCATGCAGCACAAGTACGGACCACAGAAAATGTCTCCAAGCACTCCAACAGATTCTTTGCTGATTTCTTTATTTCATTTGCATAAACACCACAAAGTGTAACAGACCAGTGTCCGCCCAGACGTGTTTCGATCGCACACGGCGATCTTGATCACATGGCGCTCCTGTGACGAAACACAGTTAATATATTATGTGTGACCAATCATAATGCAAGATTGGTCAAATGACGGTGCTTGGACATAAATAACAGACTAAAATTACTATAACATTTGGTAAACAGATTCACAATAAATGGTCCATATCAAAAAAGAATACGAAATAGAGTGATATACAAACAAACAAGAAGAGTTAATATACTATAAAACTGGCCCACAGTTAAAACATATAAAACACGTTTACTAAAATACAATACATTGTAGTATAGTGGATAGGTACACAAAGCCACATATCCGTTTTTAAATATTCTGATCATAAAGTCATATGTCCAATAATAACACAGTGGTGAATACCACTACTTGATAAAGTGCAAGTGCTGCAAATACAGGCTATTGTATGTTTATCACAGAAACTCTCCTCATCTATAAATACCATGCTACATAACAAACTGAATGGGAATAATACAAGCATACTGTTCATGAAAATTAATAGCTATACACTCAATAAGTACTAAAACCGATGGACCATTTAAATTATAATGTGAATCCAAATTATGTGCAAAAGTGCAAAGTGCAAAAACAAACCTCCAAATATACAAACGTATATAAAATGTAAGGGAGGCTGTGTAAAGGCGCAAATTAGCAATGAAACACAACCAATGTGCAAGTGCTACAAGTTATTAAAGTGCCTGCGCGACAGATACTACGAACCATAAAGCATTTATTCAGATACAAAACTGCAGTAAAAACTCATGCAATCATTACAAAAACAAAGCATAAACAAACACAAAAAAACAGCAAACCTACTGCAATCAGAAGGAAGAGACACTAGATCCTAAAAAAGCCCAAACTACAATACTGAATACTAAAAGAAAAAAGAGAGAGACCTACCAAGACTCAACAGTAAAACAAGAAGTTGCGTAGGTCCTCACTTGTGTTGAGCCCATTGGGCGTCTTTGTGTCAAGAGTCATGATAAAAAAAGATTCAAGTTGTCACAGCTTCCTCTCTCGGTGGCCCCCTCCCATAGAAATAGGGACCACCCCAATAACTGAATATTTCAGGTCATCAACTCTGTCTGATGCACTGCCTACAAATGACAGGCAACTGGATAATTAGGTTCTGAATTGATAATA
The DNA here is from genome assembly GCF_964263255.1 of Lissotriton vulgaris. NCBI lineage: Eukaryota > Metazoa > Chordata > Amphibia > Caudata > Salamandridae > Lissotriton > Lissotriton vulgaris. The sequence goes on from NC_141694.1 coordinate 1,618,856,638, forward strand.
GCTCGCAAGTGCTGCAAAATTCTATTATGTACTGCGAGCTTGGTGCTGCCGATATATTTGAGATGACAAGTACATTCTAACATATAGACAGCATATTCGGTCTGACATGTATAATGATCTTTAATAGGGACTAGAATGGTACTAAAAGCTATCCTATATTCAGTGAGATTAGCCCAGAATGAACAGACGTGACATGATAAACATTTTAAAAAACATGATTTAGACATCCAGGTAGCTTTAGATGTTAATTCAGGGCTGGATTTCACAAGAGCATCCCTCATAGAGGGCGCTCATCTGAATGTGATAGCAGGAAGTGGCGGCAACAAAGATTTTAACGTCAAACCCGTATGGACAATAGGCCATTGGGCATTTACCATCTTACGGATTTGCTGTTTCTGTTTGCTGTAAGTATTAATTAATCTAATAGGTTGGCTTTCTACACTGTCTTCATCAATTGTGGTTTGGGTTTCAGAGTTCAAAATACATTTATCTTTGGGTTCTAGACACATGTCAGGAGTTTGATAATTGGCTTTATCCAAAGCTGATTCTAGATCAATGTGTTTGTAACCTCGCCTTAAAAAACGATTGAAGGCTTCAAGCTAGCAAACTCTCAGATCTGATTCGAGACTACATATACGCTGTATGCGGAGAAATTCGCCATACGGTATACTGCCAATCAGATGCTGAGGGTGTAGGCTGAGGGTCGAATTTTCTGCAGTACTCTTTCTATGTAATCTAGTTTGTATGAAGTTGTCCATAACAAACACTTCCACATCAAGGAACTCCACCCTCTGATCACTTATAGAAGCTGTAAAGCTAAGATTAAGCCTATTATCATTGATCAATGTCACATACTGCAAAGCTTCCTCCTTGTGCTCTCCCATACCATGAATACCTTGTCGATGTATCTGCAGTATTATCTGATATAGGTGTCCCGGACATCTTTGTGAAGTGTTCTGAGAGCGTGCTTCTCCCACCAGCCAACAAAAAGACAGGCATAGCTGGGAGAGAAGCACGCCCCCATCGCCACTCTCCTAAGTTGGTGATACAAAACCTTATTAAAAAGTAACAAGTTATTATTTAGGCACAAATCAATCATGGCAAGTAACATGCCGTTGTGATCCTGTAGACAAAGAGCTTGATCATTTAAAAAATACTGTACAGCCGCAAGACCATCAGTGTGGTGAATGCTCCTATATAGGGAAGCCATGTCCATAGAAATTAACAGAAATTTAGGTTGCCACTTAACTTCCCTGATTTTTCTCAGAAATTCTCCTGTGTCCTGAATGAAGGAGTTCAACCTCATCATGTGCTCCTGTAAAACAAATCTTGGTATTTGGACATAGCTTCCAAGATGTTATTCTTCGCTGAGATTATCGGTCTGCCTGGCATAGGAGATGTGCCCTTGTGTACCTTCGGTATAAAGTACAAAATCAGTGTTGTTGGATGGTCATTCTTCAAGAAAAAAAACTTGTTTTTAGACAGAATGCCTTGTCTTTTCCATTGCTGGAGATGTTTAAATACTGTTTCCTTGACTACGTTAAATTGCTGATTTGGAACTTTGCAATAGTGTTTCTGTTTCTGTCAGATCTTTTTGTGGACAAGTACGACAACGTGAGTGAAAAGGTGTGAGAGATATGGGAGTGTTGTGTTCTGGTGTGTCTAATGATTAGTTTCTCTATTTGTGAGTAGGAGAGCAAGTGAGACACTATAGCTAATCGGTCCTGGGCTTGTGGGCACTATGGTGGTGGAAAGGCTTAGCCCCTATACACTGAGGTCCCATTTTTTTGCGCATAGTTCTGTGTATGTGCAGAATCCCTGCAACACTGGTCCGATTCCTGAAATACAGTATTAGTATTTTAATCTGAACTTTGGTTTTCTACATAGGGCAGGTGACATGTTAATTTTAATCTTTTACATGTGTACTTTTAAATACCATGCATCCTAGCTTGTGTGCTACAAGACTTACATGGGGGACTTATGTTTAAAAGGAACTTTTTGACCTGTTAACATGGGGTATTTTAACAGGTGCCACTGCATGTTTCATACTGCAGTAGTCTGGCTACAATGGCAGGCCTGAAGCCATATTTCTCCTTGTTAAACAAGTTGATGGCACAATAATGTCTGCATTTTTCTTTGCCATATACTATGGCGTTGTATGAAAGTTTAATAAGTCAGTTATGGATTAACCAATTTCTACATGTTTTAGGTGTCAGAGCGCATACACCTGACCATGGACAGCAGTACCCCAGTGTGCCAAATCTGAAAACCAGCAATGCAATTCAGGAAAAAGTGGGATGACCATGCAAAAAGGGACATTTTCACACAGCATTGTTCTGTAGGGGTACAATATTCCTCTTTCACTAAGTCTTTAACCCCTTCGCTGCGGGGGTAATTCTCCCCACGGTGTGGGGGGGGGATCCGCGGCGCTGCTGTGCTTGTGACAAGTCCAGGACGTCATGACTCACAGTGGAGCTGTGCACATGACGAGCTGGGCTCATCACAGACCCACCACCCATCCCAATTTGTAAAAACTATGTCATGGAAACTATCGCTGTGTCTTGGAAAATCATTCTGACCAAACAGGTACGGCTAGCACTTCACTGGAAGAAGTCAGAAAAAAATGGGCTTGACTAAAAATTGCAAGTAGCAAAGTATTGTTTGTAAGATTTAAAAATATTGCTCTTTTGCCAACTATTTTGTTAACCTGTTGTACCCTATCATTGGTCAACCCTACTTTCTGATAAAATACTTCTCTGTACTAACTATAAAAAGTTTGTACATTAACTCATTGATTGGTGCTGTTACAGGCTCACTATAGTATACAGTTCTACGCATCAACAAGAGGAACCTTGAAAAGGTGTTCCTAAGGGGTCCGCTATGTCACCCGGACTTTTTGTATTGTTTTCTAATGAGGGCAGCTCAACAATCCCAAGGGATGGCTAAGATAAAATTGTGCTCTTACAGTATTATACAATATCAAATACATTTTTTACACTATAAAACTTAAGGGTATCTCCCATCAATTCCACTCATGATAACAATGATTTGGTAAAATCTTCAAACAGTTTGGGTCCTCATAATAATGATTTAAACCCAACATTCCAACAATTCATATACACAACATTGTAAAAGGGAGGCTCACCCTAACCGGGGAAACCATTGTCCCCCGCATCCAACGCGCGACCGTCGGAGGCAGACCATCTCCCACCTTGCCTCAAAAACCTGGAACACCCTCCCCATCTGCCTAAGACAGACCCAGGACCTACTGGCCTCAGGAGACTCCTCAAGACCTGGCTGTTTGAGCAGTAGCAGCACCCCCACCCTCCCCAGCGCCTTGAGACCCTCACGGGTGAGTTGTGCGCTCTACAAATGTATCGATTGATATAGAACAACCCTAGTTGTAAATCTTATTCAAACGTTCCACACCAATGAATTAGATCATCATTGCCCTAGCAATCTTGCCCATAGCGCTTTCTAATAACAAGAGCCCCCCCGATCAAGTTCATAACCTCAGTGCAGCTATCTAAATCCTTCTTTATATGTACAGGGACATTGCTTTCTCAATAGTGGGAGCAAAAAGCTTGCTCTTGTTGTTTTATAGAGTACACAAAATAATATAAAGTGCAAAGTGATTTGTTTAGACAAATTGTCACAAGGACATGGCATGAGCTGGCACGACCAACCTCCTTGACATAGAAATGCTGCCAAGAAGTACACTGTGTCTAACCGAAACTTGTAAGGTGAAATCTATATTGCAAAATAATGCTAAAAACTAGATAAAGTTGTAAATGGTTATCCATATGACTAGCCCGACAGGACACAACATTCCAAAATGTTCCTGCGACTTCCTATGCCGATTGTTAGCCCTGATAGAAAAGGGCATTTTTACGCTGTCTTTGGCTTTTGAGGTCATATTCTGGGGGTTTTCATAGAAGCCCCATAAACCAATCTCGAGCAACGTACATTTCAAATACTTAAACAGGGAATCTTATCAACAGTAGAGATGGCCAAAAAATCCCTGATAATTTCTCTTGAAAAGGCTAAATCTTCAAATAGCCAAATCTTTACCCATAATAGCAGTGGATCAAAGCCAAATATGGTCCTCTATATATTCTAGCCCTAATTCAGAGTGGCAGAATGTTGTGGGTGCACTTTTGGGTACCATCATTAGTTTTTTGATAACATTGTTCTCTGCTACTTGAAGCTTATTGCTCCTGCTATACCCCCATAATCCTGCCCCGTAAGTGGCAATGGATAGGCATTTTGCTTCATAAAGAGTTAATCATTCTTTTAGAGGGTACTGTCCCAATTTGGCAGCAAACTGGAAAAGTGCATCCGAGGTTCTAACTGTGTGCTGCTCTCTTAAAGTCAAAGGGGATCCCCAGAAAACTGTTTGTTAAAAAGGTTACCCAAATACAAAAAACATTTGACTTTTTTCCTCTCTTTTCCCTGCATCATAAAAGTTTTTGATTTTATAGACTTGAATCACGTACCATTATATACAATTTCTTGAAATTAACTTTTAAATCAATTAATATCATAAAATCCATAAAACATTGAGGGATTTCTGGAGACCCATAGCTGTCCTTGTCAACAGGATAGTATCATCAGCATATGCGAGAGTAGTGGTACAAAATTGTTGCCTATCCTCGGGAAATCTAACTTCCTCTCCAATACAATTCATCTAGCCCATTGTATATATAAGAAAAGAAAAAGGGGCTAGAATACAGCCTTGACAGACCCCCCTGCTTGAAACAATTTGCTGTGTTTTTCTCCCTTACTACCATATCTTAACCTGACCATCGTATTTGCATGTAATCTGCATAGAAGGACTACCAAAGCTGCTTCTTCTCCCATGTCTCCCAACATTGCACACAATTTGCCTTGATAGACTGTATCAAAAGCACTTGATAGGTCCATGAAGGCCAGATGTATCGGATTCTTCATTGACTTTGTATACTTGCTGACAATAAGAGATAAATTGAGGCATTGTTCAGATCATCTCCACCCACTGTGTCCCATGAACTATTGCCCTCCTTAGAGGGTTACACATACAGGTAAAATGAACCTCACAGACATCATCAAGGATCAGAGAATCCAACTGGGATGAGTCTTCTGAGAGCATTGGGTGATTTATAACTTCCCAGAAATTTGTGTATCCTTTAGGGACCCTATTAAAACTAAAGTATTCCACACCTCCTTCCTCAATTCCCTTTTCCTCTGTTCAGTCACAGATTTATTAGTATTGCTAAAGGATTTTACTCGCTCTGTATCCCGGAGGATGGAGTGTAGGGCCTCTTTTAAATCTTTGTGGGCTTTGTACATTAGTTTTTAAACCATTGCTTAGATGGTAAATTTGTTTAGGGGGCTCCTTTTTACCAGGGCCAAACAGATTGCTGAGCAAAGTGCTTTGTAGTCCTGTACCACTTCTGAATGAGTCCTTTCCTGCTCCAAGCAATTGGCTATCAGCTTCCGATTTCCAGAAACAATATTATGCTAAAATATTTCAGTCTAATTCCCTTGTTTTGATTGTAGAGGATAGGTGTTTCTTTTTGTTGCCATGTCCCAGAACTTACATTAAGGTGCGCTATAAGAGAGTTATGGTCACTTGCACGTGATTTTAAAATCTTGGCCAAGAGTAGTTAAATGTTTTGATTTTAACATAAAATGAATTGTTCTGACACTCCCAATTCTACATAGGTAGGACATAGTGGGATAGAATTGCTCATGCACTCCTTAAGAAGGATTAGGTCATTGACAACCACTATAGCATTTAAAGCTGAGTTGGATGGATTGGTCACACAGTGAAATCTGTGGACAGGCATTGTGTGGTTTAACATTTTAAAGATCCCAGATGTGTACGCTTCCTAACATATCTGACCAATGGAAGATCGGATATGGGGAATATAAGGGCAAGACCTCTCGCTTTTTTTGTCTCCCCCACCCATTAGGTTTTATTCTTGTTGTTGTCATAATTATTTTTATTATTCAGCATCACACGCAGATACAACACCAATAAGACAGTAGGGAATACAAACCCCTGGGGCTGAAAAATCAGCTAGTTGCAGTCCATTTGCATATATCACAGGGTCATTACATCCACCCATATCCAGCAAAGAAGATGCTTAATTTGGATCAACAAGTCACAAGGGTGTATCCCTACATAAGAAACAAGAAAACCTAACACCCCCCTGCCTCCCCAAAACCCTCCCTCCTCCCCTTCCCCGGTGGTGGTGGTTTCGCATGTTGAGAAGTTGAGTGGCACAAATGTACTGTGAGAAAAGGGCTAAGTAAGGATGGTCTTAGTCTGTTGATAGGGGATGAGTGTGTCTGACTGGCTCCCATGGAGGGGTTAGAATTGAAAGAGATGCATAGCCCTTAAGGAGGGCGGGCATGCCGCCGAGGGCAGGCCGCGGGACAGATAGGTTACCAATGGGCCTCATTTATATTTAAAAAATGTGTATTCGTCTCGGGAAGATGTCAGCGAGGTGTTCCATGGAGAGAATTGGCACAGACGGGAGTGCCACATCGATAATGCAGGAGTGTCTTTCTTTTTCCATGTGGCCGCTACTTTGAGTTTAGCCACCCCCAAACTAGCCCACATGACCGCCTTGTCAACTCTCGTTTGGTGTTCCAACTCGGAATCCCTGATACCTAACAATGCCCCCTCTATAGTAGTCAGATGGGGTACGCCAGCATTTTTTTAATATGTGACAGGATTTCCTACCAGAATGACCGAATGCCAGGGCTGTCCCACCAGGTGTGGCGGAAGTCCCCATGTAGACCACAGCCCCGCCAGCTGAGATCTGATGTGTCAGGGAAAATTCACTTGAGTTTAGTGGGATAGAAGTACCAGTCCAGAAGCATCTTGTAATGGGCCTCCCGCAAGGCTATTGAGTGGTTGTCCCCCCATACGTGTCTCAATTCCTCCCCTGTAATATCCCGTCCTAGCAGCTGTTCCCAAAAGTGCAAATAGCGCGCCCGGGGAGCATGTATTGTACGTAATGGCAAAGCGTATAGTGAGGAAATAGCCCCTTTCATGTTGCCTGCTTGTAACACCAATCGCTCCATAGCTGTAAGTTCCCTAGTGGCTGCCTCCCGTATGTGTGGTTATGTAACCCAATGCTTAAGCAGGAGATAATGGTAGTGCTCGCCATGTGAGACCTAAAACTCTCTTTTACAGCTTTCAAATGTCCTTATGTCGAAGTTGTGGTAGAGGTCTGATAGCTTTAAACATCCCCCCTCTCTCCAGCAATCAAAGGGCCCCTCGTGTAGTGCCGGTGAGAATGTCAGGTTGAAGTGAATTGGGGTATACATCGAGGGAAAAGTGGTCCAACCCTCTCTTCGCATAGTGAGGTCCCAGATTGTAAGTGTGGTGCACGTAGGGGTGCTCAGATAAGCATTTGCCAGCCTATATTTCTTTGGTTTCCACAGGACATCCCAAATAGAACGACCCACAATCGCCCTGCCCATGTGGAGACAGTGCTTTTCATACTCCTGTGCTGTCCATTCCATCACTACCCGCAATTTTTGCCCCTTGATAGTATAACGTGAAATCCGGCAGTGCCACCCCCCTCCTCCTTTGGCTGTCGCAGCACAGGAAATGGTAGGCGGACCATACCCCCTGCCAGATAACGTTGGTAATGAGTGAACGCAGGCATGACAACAAGTCTCGGGGAAGCTCAATAGGAAGGGCCTGAAAGAGATATAAACATTTCGGCAAGACAGTCATTTTGACGGCCTTAATCTGCCCCAGCCAGGAAATGAAGAGAGGATTCCATCTCTTAAAATCCTGTTGGAGCTGTGACCCCAGTGCGGGGTGGTTGGCCTTGTATATGACCCCGATACGGGGAATATGGTAGACAGGTTTTATTCTTAATACCCGGCCAGCTTGCATTCAGCACTTACAGATTAACTTTCCACCCTTGGTTTCCTTTGCCCATCCTATCCGATTTGATGTTTTATCATGTTTAATAGATTATAATTGATGTTTGGTGCCTGTTTTGATGGGGCATACAGGGTGTACTGGCAAGGATAGATTTGACAACCAACTCACCACAGGAAGTGTCCTTGATTGAGGGGGATAGGGAAGAGGCTCTATCTGCTTCTACCCTTAATCATAGCAGGTTTGAATTTTGGGCAAAGGGACATGTAATTTTGGAAAGTAGGAATATTCCTTTTAAATCAGTGTCATGGAATATAGCGGGTATCCGTACAAAGTTGCCCAATGAGGACTGGCTGAGTCACGTGATGCAATGTGTTTACAAGAAAACTGGGTGACTAATGATTGTTTTATAAATGGATTCCGCTCTTTTTGTGTTCCGGCAATGCCCTCTATATCAGGAAGGGTAAAGGGTGGCATAGCGGTGCTTATAGCAGTAAAGCATGTGTCTGTAAGAGTTAAAACCATCTGTTCCTCCCCCTGGTATCAACTACTTGTAATTTCTGGACTGGCATCCGTTGATTTATTACTCACAGATTTCTATTACAATATCTTTAACAATGGCAATGGTCAAGTAATTGAGGATTTGCAATAAGAAATTAGTAAAGTCTCAGTAAAGAGACAGCCGTAGTGCATTTTATATTTTGGGGATTTTAACTGTATTTGATCTAAATGGATCGCGTTGGTTGGCTGGAAGTCAAGGACGGCCAGTCAATGGTCCACTTTATTCATCCATGTAATCATTTTGTCAAGCAGCTTGACCTTTCTTACCTTTTGCTTCGATGTTATGCTTATCAGCTATTCCTATGGAATAAGGGGAAAGGAAATGTAAAGCTCCAAGGGGCATATTATCAAGGGGGTTTATCTCCGCTTTTTTGGCTTTAAAAGCCAAGAAAGCGGAGATAAAATTATCTCCCTATTACCTAGCTGTCGCTAACACCAGTTAGCGACAGCTAGTAGGAGATAGCGACCATCTTGGGCCCCGCTTTGTATGTCAGTGAAATTTATCACTAATGACATGCAAAGTGGGCGTGCCAAGATGTTAGCGACTGGAAACAGTCGCTAACATCGCTATCTCCTATTCCCAACTTTTGGAGATATTCGCGCTAAGCGCGAATATCTCCAAAAGCTAACACCTGCCCCTGAGCAGTTCTTAGCCATGTTATCCAATGGTAGGTGGAAAACATAGCTAAGAGCATTAGCTCGGTAATGCATGAATATCGCTGACTTTTCAGTGATATTCATGCATTTCGGCCGATTTTTATCGCTTAGGAGATAAACCTTGATAATAGCAAGGTTCCTAAGCGATACAAATCGCCGCAGCTCGGCGATAAAAATATTGCCGCTAAGCCAACATAGCGATAATTATCGCTAGTTGTTGGTAATATGCCCCCAGGTCTTTCTACTAGCATACCGCAACAGTGAGAGAGCGCAAACTGACCTAAATGTAGAAGTACATCATACTTACACGTAGTAAGCACAAGTCATGAAGAGAAATGCCATGAGTGCTGGTAGTAACTACATCTATATTCTGAAATGTGTAGTTAATGTAGAGATTTAAGTAGAAGTGGAACTAATGCAGAAATGTGTGAAACTATATGATTTTATTAGACGTGATTATTCCTGAATCCATGTCGTGTAGCTGCTAAAATGTAAGATGGCATACGGTTGAACGTAGAACGTGGTAGGCCTTAGGGCCAGAGCTAGAAGGGAGGGGGAAGGTGGTTTATTTCACGACATGGATTGCACTAATGTTTTAGTAATAACGTTAATAGGCCATGATTTATAGATGTGTTTACCGAATAATAGAATAGGAGTACTAACATGCTATTAATTAAAGAAGAAGTTGAATGCTATAATCATTATGAGAAATGCTGTAGGCCTGAATTGTTTAAACAGTGATTTACACATATTGGTCTGGGCCGAGGAATGTTGCAAACTTAGTTGGAAGTCTATGAGAATTGGGGTTTTGGCTGCCGATGTCTGTCTGCAAGAGAAAGGGGGGGATCCAATTATAATTGAATGAATAGAAGTTTGTTCTAGAGACGGACCAGACATGGAGGAGGGTTCCGGAATGTTTTAAGGGGTATCAGCGGGCCGGAGAAGAGTCTGAGAAGCAAGGTCAACTCTAACCACGAAGCCTCATCATGGAAAAAGCCAGAAGCTACACCACGTGAGGGGCGTCTCACGAGGGGCGTCCCAAATGTTGTTATGTTTTTGCATTAGGGACAGCACCCCTGGGTGGAGTGAGAGCAGAAGCCTGAAGACCCTTTAGAGAGCGGATGGGTAGGCAGAGAGGGGTCATGACTGGAGAACTATAGGTTTTCACCAAGAGACTGAGAGTGGGTGACTTCCCTTGGGGGTCATTCACTGCTGACACCTTCTGATAGGTTGGGACCTGGTTAAGTAGGGATACCATCTAGAGCAGGGTAGGGACAGCCTAACCTGTATTTTCCCTCTGGCTGTAAATGACTGAGAGATCACAATACGTGTCTATGCTAATAGCCCTTTTATTTTTAGAATTGGTTCTTGTAGTTTCCGTTGCTCGTCTGAGGGCTTTCAGAGAGCACATGTATGTAGTTGGGCCTGTTTATCTTGTGAATCTCATTCTGAGATGCCTGTATCTTCAACTTATATTGACTTTATAATAAATCTTTGAAAGCTAGAAGTTGTTTGTGATCCTTTGGGCGGAGTCCTTTATTGGGTGAACTAACTAGGTTCAGTCGACCAGATCGGGGTTTTAGATCAATAGTGATAAGGTATCGATCAAATCTCGCCCTTCCAACAGTGCTGCTGCTTGAATGAAAATTAGGTAGATGAAATAGGATAAATAAGAAATAATAGATACAGAAACTCTTTGGTTGAACAACCAATGATTTGCTTACCTCATCTTCTCTTTACAGCAGCCATTAAACAGTGCCCAACAATGGCATGTGCAAAATCTATGCTTATTGTTGCTCTGTCTTTCAAATCATCACTCTAATTCTGTTATGCCTTCCAATAAACCATTTGCCTGAATTTTGAGGATTCGCTTACTTTTACTCAGCTTGAGCGGCCATTATTAAAATCTTCACCAACAACATAAAGTCAACCCTATTTCAGAAAGTGAAAACAATGGTTACCAAAGTAAGGGAAAGGCATTGTTGAGTTTTATTAGTCTGCATCCATGACGTGATCTTATTCTCTGCAGCCCTTTCGAAATAATAACACATCTAATTTTAGGTGTGCCTTAGCTTTTGATTCAACAATGTTCCCAATGGGAGCAGAGAGATAGCTGCATTTAACAACAAAAAAAATATGATTAGTAATTGCAGACATTCAGATCATTCTGTTTCTCTGAGCAGTAACCAGGGACCATATTATAGAAAAGGCCTCTGAGCACAATAGGTGTATGCATCCACTTTGTGCGCCCCCAGGGCACTTTTGGTATTACCGAATGGGCTGTAATAGTTATAGCATTGGCACACATATAGAGCCAGCACTTTCATGACAGGGTGCTCCCTCAGTTGCAAGGGGGCATGGCCCCGTGCAAATGAGGGATATAATTTTGCCTGTGCCCACGTGCTGCATCACAGATGAAGGCGCAGAGGCAAATATGCCCTTAGGAGGAAAGTGAAAGTGTGCCACAAATAGGTGGTGCACTGTCTGTACACCCTCTGAGGGCAGCCCTCTCAAGTCGTGAAAGAGGGTTCAATGGACCCCACAAACAGCCCCCTGCAGGTGGTTACAGCCACTCACTGAGCCTGCCTGCAGGGGGTTCTCTAATCCCTATTTGAAGCGCGGATGGGTTGCCACCTGCACTGTGAAACACGGTCTGGCTCTGAAGCAGGCGCTCCATATTTTACCGGAAAGGGATGCCCCCAGGCCAGCGTGAGTTTGTGGCTTCCATGAGGGCAGTGCATTCATCATAATAGGGCTCACTTTCTCTGTTTAAAGGTACACTGTGGCACAAACAGAACAGGAAATTGTGCCCTATTAGTAATAAGGTATGAATGTGGTGGTGGAATGGGTGCATATGGGGGTAGTGAGTATGCAGATAAGGTGAATAGCGAATAATCCGCTGGAGGGTTCTCTACAGTGGTCTAGGAGAACAAAAAAAAGAAGAATATACATGTCATGAATGTAGCCATGTACATGACACACATAAACACATCATCAGGAGAAACATGGTTCTCATAAAGTCAAAGTTGGGATAACATGAAAAGACCTGGTGAAGGACATAGGCACCTTTCTTTGGCATGTGTTACAAACTGTCCCATTCATCCTTGGTATTCAGTTAATTCATCATGGGGTTTACTTTCTGTGTTCAAATGCAGTGAAGCTCCAATAGTTCATTGGTTTGGTCTCCTCCCCTTAGATCTAGTCTCAGAGTTTCTATGACTTGCAAAACATGTATTCAGCCCTAAACTCTGTGGCAATTGGGTCCTTCTACACATTGTAAATACTTATTATTTTGTACTTCTTCCATGATTTTGTATGACTCACTGACTTTCAATGCGGCGTCACTTGGAGAACCTTTAATTGACTATGCTATGATGATCAGTCTTTTGAATTCATTGTTTCAAATACAAAACTGAACATCCTCATTCACAAAGTTCACAAAATAAATTAACTTTTTCAAACCACTCCACGGAAGTTCAAAGGATGAACACAACCTTAGTCATAATCGTTTTTTGATACACCATATCTTAATAATCTGAATAGTAACTCGGAAAAGGTGATTCCTTTATGGTATGACTCACACCTAAAGGAAGAAAAACACCTGCTTAACCTCAAATCATCAGCAACTCAATTCAACAATGCACTTTCCTGCCTGTGCTGTACCATTGATATTACTAACCCCAGGCCAGTCTTTTATGTATATCTTTGAAGTATAAAAGAGTGAGATCTAACATTACAAACACATAATTTTTAATTGAGGTACCACACTTTTAAAGAACATTGATCTAAGAAAGGTGCTGTACAAAACCTTTACATGGCTTATGAAGGCAACAGCGGGTCTAGTCTCAAGAGACACCATTCTCTAGCTTTTTATTTTGATAGAACAGCCTATTGGTGCCAATGGTCCAATGACAAACATATTGCACACTCTTTATAATTAGCAACTTGCGAAAAACAAGGCAGTCATACAATGAAATCCTCCCACATATCTTTTGCTGTGCTTCAATCAGTTTTGCATATAAACAATACATTGAAAAGGGGAATCATGGACTTATTTTAAACTACATCGAGATGATCAGGGAATAAAAAAACATTTGAGCAGTGGCGGCTTGTACTATTAGCAGGAAAGGGTGGTTGCGACACAAACGCATACATAAACACTCACCCACACTCATGCATTCACATATGAACACACACACACATCCATTCACAACACTCACTTCCATATATTCATGCACGCATGCATGCATAAAACATTAAAAATAAAAACATGCTTAACCTGCGCAGTTCTTACTCGGAGTTCCCATGAGTGTTGGGACTGCTGCCTTCCATGAGGGAAGGCAGCCGCCACTCACTCTTCACAGAGTGGGATGGGGCCATTGAGGCTGCTGACCTCACTCCACTCTGTGACGAGGTGCCAGTGACTGGCACTCGGCCCTGGGCACTTCAGGGCTTAGAACTGAAGTGCCCAAGTACGAGGTAATCAGTGACACTCCCCCTTGACACGAGGGGAGAACTTTGTTGGTACTTTGCCAGGCTGAAGATGCCACGCCCACAGGAGCTGTGAGTTCCTCAGCCCAGCACAGTTCAGCTCAGGCAGCCAGGAGCCAGCTCATTTAGCGCATGTCTAACTCCTGCCTGCCTGACCTGACAATTTAGAGTGTGTGTCAAACTTACATTTGCTCGGCCTGACAGACATTCTTTATAGTGGCAAATGGTGAGGAGGAATTGCCCCCTCAGCCCATTAGTACAGACTGCGCTGCATTTGAGGCCCAACAAACGGCACGACACAGATAGCAACATTTATCTCGAGTCACTGCAAGCATTATACATAAAATAGCTGGTGTTGGCACACAAGAGGCGGGCTCTGTAGGTCCGCGGAGACCAGGGGATGACAACACCTCTAAAAGAGGATCAACAAGGTTAGGAATATAGAAAAGAGTAAACAAAAGAGAAGGGGATGAAAGGGAAACATTATAAGCAGGCCCATTTGGACCTTATAATACAGAAAAAGAAGCGTCACAGGGGCAGGGAAGGCCTTTTGGCAGACTGAATAAGGGACATGGTTTTATAACTCCAAGCAAGTAATTCCTACACCAAAATAAAGGGGTCGTGACATGTTGTGACAGTGGTGAAAGCAATGACAGGATGAAAAAAAAATGCTTGCACAAAGAGTTGGTAGAAAAGGGAGGACAAAAGAAACAAAAGGGAAAACCCTCAAGGTGAAGGGCAATTAGGGTAAAGGAGAGCACGATAAAATAAAACCTGAAAAATAAGGCCAACTTGGGCATTTGTTCATAGGGAAGCACACAAGGAACAGTTTTGCTGCCACCGTGGGTGGCAATCCAACAAAAAATGCTTTTTCATATGTAAATGAACTGCAAAATGCATTAAACAATGTTCTCCTCCAAACACACCTATCAAAGTGGAGAAGTGTGGCTCACTGGTTAGAGGAGGCAGACCTGAAAGCAGAGGTCAGCCCGGGACCAGGGTTCAATTCCCGGCTTGGCGGGGTCTTGAGTCCTAAAAATGTCCATGGACTTGACAATTCTCGTTCCGGTGCCTACTTGATTCACGGGTTCACACTCTGCGACTCTGGGCAATAGCTTGCTTAATCTCCACAACGGCCCCTCGCGGCGGGATGCCTGGCTTTCACCTTGCGGAAACCCTGCCAGGGTTATCTCACAGGGGAATACCAGGACAGGTTCCCTAAGCAAGCGCATAGAAACCGCTCGGTGATTTGCTCTATATAAATTCCTGTACATTTACAAATAATAGCAGAACAAATGTATATTATTGTTTAAAACAATTGTAAATCGAAAGTTCAGATCAGAAACTGATCGCAGAGCAATTTTGGAACAGCAAGATCAAGTAAATTGACTATAAAGGGCTGCACTCAGTGTACATCTCACAGACAATCCCATCAAGCATGACAGATCATGAATCAGCTTTGGCAGCCCTATTCCATGGGACATTGCTCTTGGGGACAGAATCCACTGCACCACTCAAGAAGAAAATAAAATGCATCTAGTACAATAAATGACAGCTGTGCCAAAATGGCGGTATTCTTCTCCCAAAATGTTTCCAGTACTCTACAATGGTTGATTTCCAACAACCTCTAACAGCTTACATCCAAAGTTCGTGGTCAAAGCGCAAATCAATTGGCATTCTTTCTTTCTCTAAATTGTCGCAAACACCAAATCTTCATTTTATAATGATAACCCAACGGAAAGGCTGCCCAAAGGTGAACAAAATATGGTTTAACGTCATAAATTGCTCCCTTGAGCAGGACGCGGTGCCCAACTGCTCAAAAGCTGGACATGTACAGCCTCACCTGAAAAACCTGTATTACAATCATGTGGACCTGATCTTCTACAAAGCCCCATTACTAATCTCCCGCTCGAAGCTAAACTGCTCAAAAACTGTATCACAAACCAGTTGAAAAATTGCCTCTAAAAACAACATTGTAGAAGGCTCCAATCAGGTTTACACCACGCCACAGTATTGAAACTTCTAGACTCCATATGTTTGATGCCCTTCACATCCTAGACTGTGATGAGTACCGTCTCGTAGTCTTTTTTAAACACTCTACGTTGTTCGACAACATCAATCGCAATGCTTTCCAAGGCACATTACAAAAGAGACTTGGCTGTGAGGACTCAGTATTTAAAAGGGGTAACACTGAATTCATTGATTCAACCAATATATACAACCACTAAGGGCCGTATTACACATTATCACTGTTTCAAAAGGTGCGCTGGGCACAAACAGTGATAACGCTCCCCATTATGGTGTATGCGCTGTCCCTGGGGCAGTCGTGAACTCGCGCTGTGCCAGGGTAGCACATTCATGTGAAAACACGGAGCAGCCGCTCCGTGTTCCACTGTGCAGGCGGCAACCCACCTGCACTTTCAAAGGGGTTTAGAGATCCACTTGCAGGCAGGTACAGTCAGCGACTGCACCCGCCTGCAAGGGGATGTCTAGTGGGTTCATGGGACCCCCTGCAGAGGGCTGCTGTCAGGAGGCGCACTGACAGTGTGCCACCTTTTAAATGGCACACTGTCAGTGCGCCTCCTGAAGGCTTCTTTGACTCTGCGCCTGCGTCTGTAATATGGCGTGGGTGCAGAGTCATAGGAATTCCCTCATTTGTATAGGGCACACCCCTATGCAAATGAGGGAACACCCTCTGTTGATATCGCTGGTGCTTTAAGTGCGCCAGCGCTATCGGTATTATAGAAGGGGATGTACACGCGTCTGCGTCCCCTTCTATAATACCAAAGTGCCCTGGTAGCGCGCAAAGTGGGTGCAAATGCCCGTTGCGCCCCCGGGGCACCATCTCTAATACGGCCCTAGGTGTACTTCTGAATTATCTTAGTATTGGCTACCACCAAAATATATGATGATGACAATCAGCTGTCTCTCAAAATTAATTTACGCAAGGATGTGTCTTTGCACTAGAGTAAATCAAATTCTGGTTGTCTCTATTTAAATTTAGCTTCAACCCCACCAAAGCGGAATGTCGGCTACTGCATCTGAAGACAATTCCTTGATGAAGGGTGCTCACATACCACGCGGCTATACGAATTTCACCCAATGTGGTCAAAAAGGCAAAATCTCTTAACTTCATCATCAAAAAGGCTCCACCATGACAATCATATTTAGAATATTGTGAAGGGAGCCCGATATCAATATAGGATTACAAGAACAATGGAAAACTCCTTCCCAACTGGACTTAAAGTTAGTAATTTAAGCCCTTGACTGTAGGGATGTCTTCGTCAATTCAATAATGGCATCATGCAAAGAGTTCTGACAGCAACCACGATCACCCCAGTATTAAATGCCTTCCGTGACTTCCACTGGAAGAAATACAGTCATTAATATTTGATCGTGTGTTTTATAAGGGAAACTAAATTAAAATGTCTAAATACTAAGCAAGGTGGATCATAATATCTGGATGACTGAATATTTTCAAAAGCGCAATGGTTATCTACGCCTGAAAACTCTGACAGCTTTTAAAACAAAGAAACCTAAAGCACATTTTCTCCAGAGGTGCCCTGAAACAGTTTTACCCCCTTCCACTCTCAATTGAGAAAGCAGTTAGTGTTCATATACTTATGGCTGAACTCAACAGATTTCTAAACACAGAAGTATGGAATAAAAATGAAAAAAACGTGAAAATTCCTTGCCACCGCAGTACTAGTTAAAATTATGTTGTTTGTCCCTATTTCTTAGCTTGTGAGATTAGCATTCTCGCCCTCCGGCTTTGTGCTAAATTATTGATTCTCCTGATTTCTGAGAATGTATTTAATCCGGTATCTACCCTACTTTCCATCTGTGTGATGGTTATCTTTGTTTCAATGTACAATCCCTCAAAATCTCTGTTCAGCACCCCTATGCCCAGTATGCCCTTTCAGTGCTATGTAAAACAAAGGAAGAAAATAA
This sequence comes from Lissotriton vulgaris, assembly GCF_964263255.1. Classification (NCBI taxonomy): domain Eukaryota; kingdom Metazoa; phylum Chordata; class Amphibia; order Caudata; family Salamandridae; genus Lissotriton; species Lissotriton vulgaris. The sequence continues at coordinate 1,618,874,186 of NC_141694.1, forward strand.
ATTAAGGGGGGGGGGGGGTAGATCTACAAGGAAGTAGTGCAGCGTGGCACCGCAAGCCCTTTGGCTGCGCCACGTTGCAGCACTTCCGAAGCACAGGGAGGCGACATATTTACAAGAATATGTTGCATCGCTGTTCTCTCCCCTCCACTGGCACACAAACTGCAGCCATGCGCAAGGATACCTGCGTCCTGGGGAGACTGTTTTTGTGCAGGAACGGGCACCTTCCTGCACAAAAACAATCACTACTGGCTTTTTCCTCTTTCAATGCATGCTGTAGAATGCAGCACGCATTGGAAGAGGAATGAGGATAAATGAAAACATTTATCCTAGTTGTGCCTCGCTACGCCACCTCTAGAGTGTTGTAGCATTCAGACGCATCTCCAGATTTACGATTTCTTGTAAATCTGGAGATGTGTCTTGTTCCATGGGTGTGCGTGGGAACACCCACAGCAACATCCATGGAATGCCCCTTCAGCGCAAAGTGCTGCGTGTGAACGGGCCGTATTTACAAGGAGAGGAAAAGTCACGCAGGGTTGCTTTTCCTGTCCTTGTAAATATGGAGGAGCCCCCTGCGCCACCACTAAGTCACGAAAAGTGACGTAATGGTGGCGCAGGGGGCTTGTAAATCTGCCCCACAGTGTTTAGCTGTCCAGTTGAGCTTTATTAGATGTAGCTATGGCTCACTGACATGACCGTTGTCCATAGGAGGGTTTTGTATGTGAATGAGGTATGAACACAGAAAGTGAAATGAGCATTCTACTTCAAAGCATTCTTTTTAAAAACATAAGCACATTTTGTGAATTAGTTTCACCTCGCATGTATCTACCTATTTCCTCACTTTCATAACATTTACCCCAGGCCACTCTATACAATAAGTGTTTGAAGTCAAGATGTGTGAAATCCAAGATACACAGCGTGAGTGGGTGAAACAAGCGACCTTGAATTGAAAAGACATCTAACTTCAAACACCCTAATGAGAAGCCAGTGCCAGGGAAAAACGCATCAGCGTGTTCTGACAACGAGGCCATAAACCACAAGTCAGTGATGTCTTAAAACTCTTGTAACTACTGCTTTTTCCCCCGGGGTCGGATACTCACATCAGTGATTGTGTTTCAGTCTTATATGACGTGTTTACGCTTTCTCCAATGAGTCAACTCTAGAATGTCAAATCAACTCCTGGGGCAAGCTGAGCATCTACCACCATCGTTTAGCCTTGAGGTTCCTAGCCCCTCTCAAAGATGGCCGCCTTCATGACATGCGGCAGGATAATCATGCCAGGCACCCACAGAGGAGGCATAGACACCAACGGATTAACCTTTAGCATGCCGTGCACTGCTGCAAAGGAAACATTCATAGAATGCTATTTGTAGTTGCTACAAATCAATGTTTGCTTCAACGTTTTCTCCTTCCAGTAAGTTAGGAGATGCTGGAAAGTTAAGCATGATAGATGTCATGCCTAGCAGCACAAACGTTTATTGGGCACAAATCTTAATTTTGAGACAATTCATTATATTGTGTACAACCGAAAGCAGCTGAAGCCAAAGTGGAAGCTGAGAACAGGATAGGTGAAGGACAAAAAGGTTTTGTCCACAAGGCACGTTCAAAGCAATTCAGGTTTTCACAAGAAGACCAGGGCTAAAGTAATCTGATGTCTCAGCTTGAATTTTAAGACTAGTTTAGCTGCACAGTTTTGTAATTACTGCTGGCCCAAAATAGAAGGGATTGCAATACTCAAGTTGCACAGAGATGAATGCATTTGGAATCTCTACTTTCACACAGGCACTGAGTTCAGGAGATGTCTATGCTACAGTCACAGTATTTCATGACTGTTTGGCCAAAGTTAGATTCTGGATGAGTATCAACCCTCTTAAACTGAATAGTGGCATGGCCCTGGATCTTAACAGTTGGATCCTCTACATTCTGGGAGCATCCTTTTTGGCCTTCTGCTCTGGGCTTCAAATCTTCTTTTGTCACCAGTTTGAAGAACCTAATAATAAACTTTACTAGCTTGTGTCATTCGTGTATTACTGTTTCTCAGACGATAAAAAATATAAATGGATCCATCTTTGGGCAATTTAATTATCGCAATTCTATCTACATTGGGCTATGCTCCTACCCGATTCCCAGATTACAATGCATCCAAAAATATGCAGATAGACTTGTTTTAAGTTTTAAGCTGAGACACCACACTACTCCAACCGTGTCTCCTTACATTGACTTCTTTTGACAATCACCAGACTGATTGCTTTTGCCCATGCTTGTTACTCACAGTTTCCAAAATTATCTGCTGATGACCTCTGCCAATCATGGAAACCCTAAATAATAGTATACCTACCCAGCAGTGAGTAATGTGGAGTTTTAGACCTGTCAGCCTAAGGGTGGTTTTCTCCCAAACTGTTTGCCTTCACTCCTACTGTTTCTCTGAATTCATTTTTGTTGGCTTAAGGCCTCTGCACACTTTACCACTGCTAACCAGTGCTAAAGGGCTTGTGCTCTCTCCTCTAAACATGGTAAAATTGGCTTACACCTTGTTGACATATTTAATTTACAAGTAAGTCCCTAGCGAAATGTTACTACATGTACCCATGGCATGTAAATTAACTAACGGTGACCTAACAGCAATGATTGTGCCCACTTAAGTAGCCTTTGACAATGTCTCAGTCCTGCCGTTACAGCCTGTTTGTGCAATTTTAGACTGCCATTTCGGCCTGGCAAAAATAACCCTTTTCCAGGCCTAAACCTTCCCTTTTAGTCAGTATAATTCATCCTATGGCAGGCCTAAATAGCAGATATGGCGGAATGCTGTGAATTAAAAAAGTTGGGACATATACTTTTAAGTTTTACATGACCTGGTAGGGAAAAACTCTTAAATTCGTTTTTCACTACTGCAAGGCCTATCTCTCCCATAAGATAGTAGTGGAGCGTCATCTTATTCCATTTTGTAAGTGATAGCTTTCAACTGTGAACAAGTGGTAAAGTTAGATTTAAAGCCACATTTATGATAATGTCAATTTAGAAAGTTGGCATTTTCTTATCCTAACCATTTGGTGTCTGTAGTCTGTGTCCTGGCTACCAGGTATAAATAGTGATCCCTCAGACCCAACTCTTCAGTAGGCCTCTGCACCCTTGGAAGACTTAGAAGGAATGTCCTGCTGCTCTGCAAGAAGGACAGCTTCTCTGTTGCCCTGCTGCTGTGTTACCTTGGTAAGATGGTCTAGACCTGCGTCTTCATCCCAGGACCACCAGAGTGACTTCAAGGGCTAGCTGGCTGGCCTCCTGATCAGAGTCTTAGGGACAGAAAAGGCTCCATCCACCATAAACCTAACACCTGGACCCTGTCTGCTGTGAGCTTTTTCCTCCAAGTGGTGCCACCCCATCCTGGACCTTGGAAGTGGGCCTGTAGGTGCAGATCAGCTGTGGTCCAATGGGCAGGAACCAATGCGACGTGACGCATCTCCTTGCAACCGCATTAGAATAGTCTCTGAGTGCCACATCACCAACGCAAGACCTCACATCACAGCCTGCAACGTCTTTGGAGCCGCAGCTCTGTGACACATCATTGATGTTGGACTTTGTATTACAATCCCCTCGTCAATGGCATCCTTGATGATGATGCAGGACTCCACATCATAGTCCCACAGCTCCTTGGAACATTGCTGTGTGACACATCCTCGTTGCTGGAACATACAACGCTCAGCAACCAGGAGTAAAGGTGCTTTGTTCAGCGGGCCTAATTTGTTCACAGTATTTGCCCTGTCCTCCACTGCGTCAACCTTATATTGTGACTTTGCCCTGGTTCGGCGTGACTTGATGACCACAATTGACAGATTGGCTTTAAAGTAAGCCTGACTGTTTTTGTGTCAACCTACCAGAGGGTTAAGCACACATTAGTTTGGGGTTTGCTTGTGGTTCACCCGGAAAATAAATGTGGTTGCTAATTGAGTAGGGTTTCAACCCCCTCAAGCAGTAACCCAATTTCCAAAAACCAACCACTGATATTTTAACAGCCTCCCATAGGCATAAGAGAGGCAGAGACGTGAAATAGATCCCCATAGAAAGTAATGTTAAATAAGATAATTATTTTGACAAAAAAAATATAAATAAATTTAATGCTGAAAATTATAAATATTGTAATTGTAATGTAGTGTATTTAGATTTATATAGCTTGATGAGGCATTTAAGAGCTTTGCACTTGGCAGCAAATTGTTTTTTTAGAATATTTTGTATTTATAAAATATTTTAATAACCTTTTTAAATTTAAATATTGTTACGATTTTCAAGAAAAAATAATTGATTTTCAATTAGTGCTATATTTAACTTTCTGTAATGTTTGAAATACAATGAGTAAATACACACATTTTACTTTAGGTGGGATATTTTAGAAAGATCTTTAAAAAAAACTTTTATTTAATTGAATAATGATGTAAGGGAACAAGTTAGTAGTTTCAAATTATCACTAGTAAATTTTCACATGTAGGCAGAAGTCACCACCACTGGAGCACAGATCTAAGTATAATAAAGTATAGAGAAAAGTGTAAAAGTACATAAAATTTTAACAAAAATTAGAATTATTTAAAATGCAGAATGATTAAAATGTTACAACATTATTTAAAATGTAATTATTTTGAATATTGTAAAATACATGATTTTTTCAGTTTTAGCAAAAAAATCTAATCTAAAGCAACAAAAGTGAAAATTATTAAAAGTGATGTATAGAATTAATTAACTGTGTTTATATTTTAACCCCTTGGCCGCGGCGATAATTCCGCCGCGTCACCAGGGGGCAGGGGGGCCGCGCGGCGCCACCTTGCTTGTGACAGAACCATTCCGTCACGAGCCACGGTGGCGCTGTGCTTGTGACGGAATGGTTCCGTCACGGTCCCGCCCGCTCAATAGAACGCACTGCGCAGGTGCAAAATCAGCGCCGCGCAGGTTCGGTGGCCGGGCCGTGACGGAACCATTCCGTCACCTGCACAGCCCCACTGTGGCTCGTGACGGAATGGTTCCGTCACGAGCGCGCAAAGGGTTAAAGTAGTTTAAATATCTTAATTTAACACTATTTTCCACGGTGTTTTATTTTAAGTCCCTTCCACCATTATTTTTTTGTGGGAGGGCACCTACAACTGTTTGGAGTTCTTTTTAGCTGTAGTAACTTTATAAGAGCAGTTTGTCATTAGGAATGTGCTTACTCTTTGTGGGTCGGTCCATGTCCCCCCCTAAACCCCTCTATAACCCTACCTTAACAGATCTCATTTTGTAGTAAGTATTCCCCTATTCCCAGCCACTCCCACATTTATTACTACAATGTATACTTACATGTGTGGAGAATTTGCAGTCGGGTGGGGATATGCACACAGAAAAAGTTAGGGGAGGTCGAACCTCCACATGAGGGTTTGTAAATAGCATTTTGTACTATTTTACTATTACTACTGTAGTAGTACTACACGTACCATACAATTCAGTTTGTGAATAGGCCCTCATATGCGGAAAACAGTTGCTGGTAGAGTCACCCAGAGGGCATCAAAAGACCCTACTCCAGTGGAAACAGCCAAGCCAAAACTCCCAGGCCATGCCCTCCCTCAACTGGACCACAAGCAATCCAGGACTGCTTTTGCCCTCTTATGGTGGACCAGGAGGGGCTGGTGGAGATTCCCCAGGGTACCTCTGGAAAAGTGGCAAATGAGGCTAATCAGCGTAATTCTCAAATCTCAGCCTGCTTAGTAAATCACGATGTTGTTGTTCCTCCTGTTGAGTTGCAGCCTATGCCAGCTGACTCTAATATAGCCCCCCGGATGTCAATTGGCGGCCTTTTTGGCCGGTTTCAGAGATGAGATGTTAGCTAAATTCCTGACTTCTGAAAACAATCAGAGAGAAATTCAGGATAGGGGGGAGATCTTGGAGTAGAAGATCGATGGATCAGCTAAACAAGCTGAGTCTCTTGAAGAGAAAGTATACGTTTTGGGTGAGACTACTGCCACTAATCTAAGTGAGATTGAGAAGCTAAAGCGAGGAAACAAGGAACTACAGATCAGGCGGGTGACGCACTCTAGCAGCGCTTAAAAGGGAACAGCTTTGTTTGCTCGATTGATTACGAACTGCAACAACTTTCCCCTCCTGAGGCGGAAGCCGGGAGGTCTCTCTGCTTTACTTTGCCATATTAGCATTCTATTGCATTTTCTATCATGTATTTTAACTGCTTGAGTTTAATAAGCTTTTGGAGACTTCCTTAGCGCTTCCTTGCGCTCTGTGTCCCTTTCCCCCCTCCCTCTGCCCCGGGACCGCTCTCGGCTGAGTATCGGCGCCGAGGGCTGGTTCCCGGTTATTTGGCGGCCATATTGGGTGAGGATCAGACGGGTGACGCGCTCTAGCAGCGCTTAAAAAGGGAACAGCTTTGTTTGCTTGATTGATTACAAACTGCAACAACTTTCCCCTCCTGAGGCGGAAGCCGGGAGGTCTCTCTCCTTTACTTTGCCATATTAGCATTCTATTGCATTTTGTATCGTGTATTTTAACTGCTTGAGTTTAATAAGCTTTTGGAGACTTCCTTAGCGCTTCCTTGCGCTCTGTGTCCCTTTCCCCCCTCCCTCTGCCCTGGGTCCGCTCTCGGCCGAGTATCGACGCCGAGGGCTGGTTCCCGGTTATTTGGCGGCCATATTGGGTGAGGATCAGGCGGGTGGCGCGCTCTAGCAGCGCTTAATTAAGACGGCAATGACTTTTGTCAAAAGTGTACAGCGGACGCGGCGGACCTGCGCTGGAATCATGCCAGAGTCCTGCCCGTCTGCGCCCGTATGCGCTCGGTCGGGATCAGGGGCCAGACATTTTAGTCGACGACAGGTATTTTCCTCCAAGGATTTGCGAGATATGGATACTGGCAGGCAGATTCTGGATCCTGTCATTGTGACCAGATTAAATGATTTGAATATTCTCTGACCTGATAGGGGTCTGCCCGGTACAGCTCCTCCCTCCTTGAGACTAACCTGTTTAAACACTGGATCCCTTCAAAAGCACCATATTGTTGTTTTCACCCTTCTAGAGGATGATGCCATTGATATTTTAACACTCACGGAGACATGGTTGGGTGAAAATTCCCTGCCAGACATCGTAGCTGCCCTTCCCAGCAACTATGACGCAGTATGGCACAACCGCGCGGAAAATGCACGGGGCGGGGGGGGGGGGTAGCAATTCTGTTTAAGAAAAACTTAAAAGCTGTCAAAATAATTTCTGAAACCATAGAATTAGCCGAGATACTTGGAGTGAAGATCATGCTGAATAATGCATGCTTTGTGATCCTCACCGTGTACCGTCCCCCAAACTCCACGTCAGTTTTTAACGATCTGTTTGCTCCGATTATGTCTGATCTATGTACTAGATACCAAAAAATTGTGGTAACAAGAGATTTCAACATGCATTGGGATAAGGTTTATAAAGACCTGCCATCTAGACATCTAGAGAATGCTATGTCCTCTTTGGGGTTCAGACAGCTTGTGGATGCCCCTTCTCACATCAAGGGGCACATCTTAGATCTCATCTGGACATCAGACCCTAGGGCAAACCTTGTGGACATCGTACCTTGCATTTGGTCGGACCATTACCTGGTGAATTGTGAAATCCCGATCGAAAGCTATTTGTCCCCAAAAAAAACTAAATCGAAGAAAGTCCGGCATTGGACAAAAGTAGACTCACAAGCCTTGACCTATAGCCTTCCTATCCGTGTCCAAACATTAGTTTTAAAAGGAGATCTGGACCCGGACTATAAAGATTTAATGCAGAATTTGAGTAAGGCAATAGACCAGATAGCCCCGGAGAAATTACAAAAAGTAAAAGGAATAATAAAAGGCGCACCATGGTTTACCCTACCTTTGAGGGACCACAAAAAGAAACTCCGGTGCTTAGAAAAGACCTGGAGGAGAACTAAAGACGGCACAGATAGGGAACAATACGGAAACTCACTTAAGACTTATAAGAAATTGATTATGGCAACAAAAGCAGATTTTTACGAAACTCGTATAAGTCAAGCGGACAACATTCAGAAGGAAACATTTTAAATTTTAACTGAGCTGAGCAAAAAATCAGAAACATCGGAAATAACAATAACGGCCGATAGCTTTCAAAGCTTCTTTCTTGAGAAGGTGGAAATTATCCTTTCTGAAATCAAGAGTAGTGCCCTGAAGAGCCCCAGCCCGTTACAGGAAACCCAGTCTTCCCCCGAAGTATATATTTCTAAGCTTCCTGAATTAGACTCTCTAGGCCTTGAGCAGATTATGATTAACATTAAGGCAGGCTCCCCAGCAGACCCGTGTCCCCCTAGGGTCTTTCGTTTAGCGCGCATTATTCTGGAAAACCACATTATCTCCATCCTCAACAGCTCAATGGAGACCGGCCAATTACCATCAAGCCTCAAGGAGGCACGGGTGAGGCCTCTGTTAAAGAAGCCTGGAGCTGACCCGGCCATTTTGAAAAACTATAGACCGATTTCCCAACTGCCCTTTCTGTCCAAGATTCTAGAGCAACATGTGCTGAAGTCCCTTTCCTCCTTCCTGGAATCACACCATCTTCTCCAGGAGCGTCAGGCGGGATTTCGTGCACATCACTGCACCGAGTTGGTGATGCTCTCGGTGCTGGATGAGCTGAGAGGTATGGCTGACAGTAAGAAACCGAGCGCCCTGATACTTTTAGACCTATCGGCGGCGTTCAATACTGTCAGCCACTCCCTGCTATTGGACAGATTGGCTGCATTTGGGATAAGGGGTCAGGTCCACCAGTTGCACCAATCTTTTTTGACGGTAGGACCCACAGGATCCAACTGGGGGAGGCCATCTCTAAAGTGGGTATCCTGGAGGGCGGAGTCCCTCAGGGCTGCACTATCCCCACTGCTTTTCAACCTGTACCTCCAGACGTTGATTGACTCTCTAGCTAACATGGGTTGTCATGTATTTACCTACGCTGACGACACCCAGTTATTGCTGAGTATTGATAATACGATCTTGGCACAAACTAGTGCCCAGAACATCCTCAGACATACAGTTAGCTGGATGACGGCCAATCTGTTAAAAATAAATCCGGAAAAAACGGAGGTTCTGTGGTCTCTACCCTAGCATCGCCCTGGAGCGATCTCTACTGGCCCTAGGAATTAGGGCCCTCACCGATACTGAGTGACAATGTAAAAAGTCTCGGAATCAAGATCGACAATGAGTTGTCTATGGCCAGTCAGATCTCCTCAGTAGTAGGGATGTGTACTGGCTTGATCCGACAGCTACGAAAGCTGGCCCCTCTCCTTTCCTTTTCCGCCCACCGTATGGTAGTCTCTGCCACTATTGTTTCGAGCCTAGATTATGGGAACGCCCTCTATCTAGGCCTACCTAAAACTTTGATGAACAGACTGCAGGTGGTTTTGAATGACGCGGCGCGTCTGATCTTCAAGCTACCCAGAAGATCTCATGCCTCTGCTCTACTACTCAGGTTACACTGGCTTCCCATTGAACAGAGGGTAGAGTTTAAGAGCCTGTGCACAGCCCACAAGGCCATCTATGGGCAAGCTCCTGCGTATATTAAAGAGCGCTTGGAGTTATATACCCCCAAGCGAGTCTTGCGGTCAGCAGAATCCCAGCTTTTGGTCTGCCCCCATTATAAGTTAAAAACCAAAGGCGGCAGGTCTTTCTCGGTTCTGGTTCCGCAGATCTGGAACAATCTACCAGAATCACTTCGGAAAGAAGCGAATCTCCTGCGTTTTAGGAAGCTGTTAAAACCTTTTTTATTTAGGGGGGCACTTGAGCCAGCTAAATAAATCTTACTACAGGTCCCTGACTATCTTTCTTTTTCACGTACTGTTGTATTGATGAGAACGCGGAAGGGGGAGATTTAAAAGGATTTGTTTCTCGGCTATTGGGGGAGCTATTCTCCGATCACAGCTAGATGAATTGGGCGAATGAAATTTAAAGGGTGCATAGAGATCCCTATATGTTGCAGCCAGGAAGGAAAGCACAGAGGAAGATTCTTGTTGCCTTCCACCCTTACACAATTAAGGAGCTTGTCCTAACTAGGGCATTAAAAGAAAAATAATCTACTTATGGGGATTGTACATATTCAATACGCTCAGATATGGGCAAAAGAACAGCGGAACGTCAGTGGCTCCTAGGCTCAAAGATTAACGAATTAAGGCTTAAGGGAGCCCAAGTTCATATGAAGTTCCCGGCTATGTTAAAAGTTATGTGGAACAATAAAATTTATAATTTTCGGGAACCTGAGGAAGTTGATGCCCTGTTAAGTAAGATGTAAGAAGTGAGAGTTGTGTAGAGGGTGTCTCGCTCGGAGTGTTATCGGATATAATTGTAGACTTAATTCAGAATAATACTTTATTTTCAGCAAAGACGGCAATGTATTATGTTGTGCCAGTTAAATTAATAGTGGTTATCTCTGTAAATATGTAAATAGGTGGAATTATGTGCTAGGACGTTAGGCTCTCCTCGTTAGCAGGGGTATATTGCGAATGGTGCTTGCACCTTTTGAGATATTTGGGGGGGTTCCCTGGGGGGAGGGGGGCACAGGGTGTCGGGAGCATTTGGAAAACATTTTTAAAAAGTAGGGTCCTCAACCTGTCAGGTTTTGTATATACATATGTTTAATCTGTTTAATTTGTTTTCGAAGTATAATGAGAGGGGCATAGCATTTATAAGAATAAATGGCTAAAGATCTAGTAAATTTCATCTCATGGAATGTCAATGGGGTGAGATCTAGGAAAAAATTGGCCTATATTATGGAGTTTCTTTAAAATCTGAGGCTAATATTATATTATTTCAGGAAAACCATTTGGAAGAGCAGGAGTGTTTAAATATGATTAGAAAAATGGTCTTGGGTCCAGGATATTGTCAGTTCGAAACAGAGGTAGCACAAGAGAAGTCGCCATTATTGTAAGACCTAATTGTAGTATTAAATTGGAAGGTCATGCTACTAACCCATCTGGGAGATGGATAATTGCTACTATTAAAATCCAGAATAGGGCTATGATATGTGTGAGTTATTATGGCCCAAACCAGGATATTCCAGATTCTGTGACTCAACTTGAGGCTGCCCTCCTGTTCCAGTAGTTATGGGAGGGGATTTTAACTTAATTCAGTGCCCAGAGTTAGATAGCACTTCAAGGTCAATCTATAAGATCCCTCTACACTCTATGAATGCACAAACATTTTTTTAGGGTACCACTCCTTACCAAGGAGTTAGAGAATCTTCAAGCAGAATATAGGAGCCTCTTGGATAATATTTTAACAAACAGATGGTAAGTCAGTAAACTTAAAAACTTCGCATACAGGGAAAAGAGTGGTAGGTGGTGGTAGACAGATCCCGGAATCAAATTATTAGTCTGAGGGAGGGTGCCACAGGTCAGATTTTATTAACTGATCTTGAAATTGAGGCAGAAGTACAGAGATATATGGTGAAATTATATAATGAGGAGATCGACCCTGAGGTAGGAAAAATCGAGGAATTTTTGGAAAGCGTAGAGCTCCCATCTCTTACCGAGGACCAGAATTTTTCTTTAGCTGCAGTAATAACGGAGGAAGACATTTGCACAAAGCTTAGAAAGATGGCAATAGGAAAGGCAGCGGGTCCAGATGGCCTTCCAATAGAGCTTTATTTAATATTGGAGGACAATTTAATATTCATATTTAAAGAACTCTTTGATAACATACTGAGGTAGGGGCACGATCCTCCAGCATCATGGGATGAGCCAACCATATTTTTAAGCAAAAGAATACAAAGTTCCCCGGGGACAACAAAAGAGGTATGTGTGTGTAAGTATGGATTAGAGCTGAAGCAGGGAACGGGGTGTTCCCTTGTTGGAACTAGAAGACCTCACACACCCAGAAACTTAGGTGTCATGCTTCATCATTTGTCTCCTGCTCCTCGTCAGACTGGCGCTGCAATGTCCGACGGGCGCCGTAGACGCTCTTTGTTGGAGATCTTTTGTTCCAGCCAATGGTTTGAGTGTGTGTAAGGGGTCTGGTGAAGGTGTAGTTGTGAGGGAATAGTGAGATTAAAAAGGGACTTTATTCACGTGGCTGACTCCCTTAGTTAAAATGGTGGGAGGGGAGAAAGGAACCGTGAGGTGGCCAGTAAGCTGACTCAACCCTCTAAAAAGGTCGACATGTTTCTTGCCTTACTGGCAATTCTTCAGGACCTCGGTGCTAAGTACTACACAGTGAGAAAGATACACATAAATAAAGGAGATAGATACAACCTCACTGGGTCAATCAGGAAGCAGGCCAAGTGGTCCTGCTCTTAGAGGGGAGACCTAAAAGAAATGTGTAGAAGTAAGCCAGGTGCAATGACAGTGGCATTGTCTCAACAGTAATAGGTCATCACAGTACTCCATAAAACACACATACGCATAACATGAAGACAAAGATATGTCCTGGATTATACATAGTGGGCGACTAAAGATAGTTCGTCCATAGCTTACACATTAGTACTGTAATAGTGCATCAAAACATTGGTATCTTATACAAGTTAAGATGAAGAGGTAATCACAGCGTAACGGATGATTGGACTAGCGCTTACCCTAAGAGTAACCCTAGTGGGCCCCGCAGTCTGTTCCCGTGGGGCTGTTCATAAAGGTAAGGTACCTGTAAGAGAGGAACAGATACAGCCACACAGATAGTGTGAGAGAGCGCAAACTGAACAAAATGCATGAGTGCACCATAAGCACAAGTTAGTCGCATAATTATAATAGAAGTGCTTGTAAGTGTGGAAGATATATTTACCTATACTTAGACGTGTGTAGTTAACATAGAAAATTCATATAGAAGTGAGACTGACGCAGAAATGTGTGGAAAATGTATTCTTATTAGACGTGATTAATCATGATCCATGTTATGTAGCTGCTAATGGAGGAATGTCATGCTGCAAAGCATCGAAGGGAGCAGGCCTCATGGCCAGGGCAGAAGGGTTTAGAAATGTACACTTATACATAAACATTGATTGCACTAATGTTATAGTGATTTTGTTTATTCGTTAGATTATATTCCATAGAAGTGTTTTCTCATTATCCAAGAATAAGATGCTAACATGTTATTTTAGTTTAACCTCTGCGAGAAGGGTTGCAGGCCTGAAGAGAGAAAAAGGGTTTTCTTATTTGCACGTGCTGATACATGTCGAGTTGTATTGAGAAATAAGTTGCAAACTTCTGTTAAAAGTCTATGAGGATTGGGATTCAAGCTGCGGATGTCTGTCTGCAGGTGCGAGGGGGTTTCGATTAAAAGTTTAATGAATAGAGCTCTGTTCGAGTAGACTGGTACAGACATGGAGGAGGATTCCGGAATGTTTAGGGGGTATCAGCGGGCCGGAGAAGAGCCTGAGAAGCAAGGTCAACGCTGAACACAAGGCCCAGAGGAAGATCATCATGGAAAAAGCCAGAATCGACACCACGAGAGGGGCGTCTCGTGAGGGGCGTTTCAACTGTACACTGTGTTTTCGTATTAGGGTCAGCACCCCTGGGTGGAGTTAGAGCAGATGCCTGAGGACCCTTCAGAGAGCGGATGGGTAGGCAGAGAGGGGTCATGACTGGAGATCATAGGTTTTCACCTAGAGACTAAGAGTGGGTGATCTTCTTAGGAAGACATTCACAGCTGACACCTTTGATAGGTTGGGACTTTGTTAAGTAGGGATACCATCTAGTACAGGGTAGGGACAGCCTAACCTGATTCCTTCCTTCCTTTGTAAATGACGGATAGATCACAATTCGTGTCTATGCTTGCAGCCCTGCTGAACTTGGTGCCAGTTATACCAGTGTTCTTTGCTCGCCTAAGAGCTTTCAGAGAACATATGTTTGTATTAGTGCCTCTGTATCTTTTGAACCTCATTTGGAGATGTCTGTACTTGCAGTTATCAATGACTCTGCAATAAACCTTTAAAACTTAGAAGTAGTATGTGGTTTTTCAGAGTCAAGCCCATTATTGATTAAACTAACCTGGTATGGATGCACTTCTTTCCTCAATGACAGGCAATAAAGATTTGATCGACCAGAACGGGGTTTAGATCTAGAGTGATAAGATAGAGATCAAAAATCCCGCCCTCCCAGTTGGTAGCTATAGAGGATGGTTGCCTTCTTGAGGAAGGTGATCTAGGCCAGGTTAGATTACCCCAAGGCCCCTAGTGATCGATGATCGGAAGAATCGCCCGCCGAAGAGGGTGCTGACGGCGCGAGAAAGAAAAGCAGCAGTAACGGTCGAGAGTGAGTATAAAGGGTCATGCGTGTTAGATTGCGGTGTTTTTGTGTTGCATCTATGTTGTAATGTCTTGCGGAGTTGAATGCCTGTAGAGTGACTGTGGAACAGGTTGTGAGCTCGCGCAACCGGTGCAAATCTTAAGTTCAGAAGAGAGCTTAAGTGGTTCGGGTGTATCGGACATCCAGAGTAATTGTCAACCAAGTGTGAAGGGGGTCATGAGGTACCATTGATCGCCCGCAGGACCGTGATAGGGGGAACGTAAGAGTGAGCGTGTGAGTAACGGACGCTGGTCGGAAGTTACTGTGTGTAAGCAACCTATCGAAGAGACGATTGCCTGGAAAGGCATTTCGTCAGTTGTGGTGACAATTACAGATAGACTGTGGATGTACAGTCAAGAAAAGTGATCGCTTGGTCGGAAGTAGTCATTTTTCGGTGTATGAATGGGACGCATGCGTGACCGGGAGACGAGCTGAGAAAGGAGGGGAACTGCTGCAGAGGGGAGACGAGTGACGTCAGAAAGTGCCGCGCTGGGATTGGCCGGTACGGGTGAGACCGCGCTGAGATAGGCCAGCTAGCAAAGCCGCGCTAAGATTGGTGGATTGTCACCAGGAAGTAAATAGAATAGCGAAGCAGGAAATTGTGCGTTTAATCATGAAATGTTTTAAATGGTTGAGAGCGGCGTTTAAGAGAGAGAGGCGGAGATCTTATGATGGGGAAGAAGCCCCGCCGGAGGGTACGCCGGCAGATTATATGGCAACGAATGTTGGGTTGCATACTATATTGTGGATTTCAAATTGGTGTAAGATTACAGAAGGGAATGAGGAACTGACGTTCCCAAAGTACGGGACGTTCAGATTAGAGGTATTACATCGATTAAAAACAGTTATGACCGCAATGAGACCTCTGCCTAGACCGACTCAGTTTGAAGCCCTCAATGCATGGATTAGGGCGGCGCACGATAGAAACCAGAACAGGCACCAAGAAAGGGTGAAAAGATCGATAAGAGCAGTACAGGATGCCAAATGGGATGCGGATGCTAAAAGATGGAGAGTGCATAACCTTGAAGTAAACAAACTGTACCCAGTGATAAAGGTGGCGGGAAACAAGAGCCCATTCGAGGAAGATGATGAGAGCGAGACAGAGGACAGCCTGATAAATAGGTTGCTAACAGATAGGCCACCCCCGTACAACAGAGAAACAGAAAATGCCGAGCCCAGCAGAGAAGGGGGGGCTGGCATAGGGGAGTATAGACCGCTTCCTAGCACAGATTGGGATCCCACTGCAAGTAAAGCATTGCCTCAACCTAGTCCGGTGCAGAGGGTAGTCGGAAGGTTTGTGGTACAAAAGGCGCCAGAAACGGAGCGTGCCACATCCTATGGACTGCCAGACGCCCTGCAAGTACCTGTTACTATAGGTCCTATAGTATCGATTTATGACCCAGAGAGAGCCAGCGGGGAGGAACAGGTACGAGTGGACAGGGAGAGAGCAGAAATGGTGAGGAGGGACGATACGATCAATTCCCCAAGACTGCTGCCAGGACCAAGAGATTGGAGTACCCCAGTACACACAGCGGTAGATCCCACAAGAGATCAGGCGGGCCCGAGGTGGCCGATGGATCTGAGGGGATCAGGACCGAAATCCTTCCAGGAGTTAAGAGAGTACCTGAAAGAGTGGGATGCGACAGTAGAGGCTCACAAGAACCTGATAGCAGCGGAAGCTGTAAGGGAAAGCCAAGATAGCAGGACCCGGACTCACTGCGGGGCTGACGAAAGCAGTCTGGAGTGGGTCGGGAAGAGTCAGGAAAATAGAGAAGATACTTGTTGTACCAGAAGTGGAGGTAGATCAGTACTGGAGGATAGGAGCCAGGAGTGTGGGGGGGTGTCCCGCCCCATTCACAGTGAAGGGGAGAGGAGAACGCAGGAGTACAGGGACAGCTTTAAGTGCACACACCATACGTCTGGCAATAGTGGACAAAACGAGAGTTGCGAGAGGTCTCGCCATGACCCCTGTGATCACGGACATGAACGGAATACGGGGGACATGGGGAGCCGAGAAGGAGATTACCAGATACTGAGTGACACTAGGCCAAGAGGGAATAGCGACAGGGTGGAGAACAGCAGAGAGTCCTATCAGGGGGCCAAAGAGAACAGGCAGGATGGACAAAATGAAATTGGGGGAAACAGGGCAGTGTTTCACCACCCTCCAAGGGAAGATGGCCGAGCATGGGACTTAGAAAGATGGGAACAAGGGAGGACTCTCCTTAACGCCCCTGAGCCTAGGCGTAGGACTCGGAGCTGGGATGGGAGAGATATCAATGAACACCCTAAGAAAGACATACTGTGAGCCGAGATAAAAGCAAAGAGACTTGATGTCGCCAGTTTAAGATCAGATCTGGATGACATGGTAGATGGTACTTTGCCTTTGGAGAGAATGGACATGTACGAGCAAGATGAGATACTGTTCATGGCAAAGGACGTCACTAGGAAAGCGAGAGCAGCACATGAGAAATTAGTCGAACTGGCAGGAAAGTACATGGTAGACTTGTCAAGGACCAAAGCATTACAGGGTAACCACAGGCTACATTATTCAGATCAGGACCTAGATGAGAGAAGAACAATCGGATTAAAAATGCATATAAGGGAACTGATCACTGGAATAAGGACATGGAGAGCACTGGATAAATGGGAAGAAAGATGGTCCAAGAAAGGGACCGTCAGGAGGAGCATGCTTGGGATGTCCCCAGAGGGAGGGCTGCAGAAGATAGAGTCATACCCTTTGCGCGAGGTTGCAAACGGGAGCTACGCGCATGTGCCCTGGAGTAGGGGGGACTTAGCTGCCTTTACCAATTCCTTCCCTAAATTGAGGGAGAATCCAGTGGAGTGGTATAAGCAGGTAGAGAGGTTCGCAAAAATCTCCAAAGTACTCTGGATTGACCTGAACACCCTGTTTGACATTGTGGTACCAGGAGACTTGTGGTCAGCATGTAAGGTCAGTGCTGAATGGCCCACATCAGAACCAGAGAGAGATGCACGGACTAATGGACCGTCCGAGACAGTAATGGCAAAATATGAGAGAGTGATGACTTGGCTGAAGGATAAGGTGCCAATGCAGGACATAGATTGGGTCAAAATAGATCGAACTAGGCAGGAACCCAAGGAGACAGTCCATGAATATTATGAGAGGTTGCTGAAGGCGTTTAAACAATATAGCGGGTTGGACGTAATGGATCCTAAAGACATAGGGCAGTTTGTGTCTAAATTCGTTTTGGGCTTAAGACCGGATATTTGTTTAATGATTCAGCAACACTTGATTTGTTGGCAAAATAAACCTTTAGACGAAATTCTGAGATATGCTAGGTACTGCAGTGATGAGATAGATTCAAAAGCCAAAAAGCTAAAAGAAAAACTGATGGTGGTCCAGATGCAGTCAGCTGGCAAGGGTGGACAACAGCAACAGGGAACAGGGACCGGGGGCAGGAGACAGAATAACCAGAGCAAGGGAAATGAAGAGAACTCCAACTCCAGATCTAGGATAGATATTGCGACATTGAAAAAGACGACCCGGTGCCACCAATGTAACGAGGTAGGACATTGGAAACATGGGTGTCCCTACAATGTAGAAATTGGAGAACTAGAAATAGAGGAGGAAGAGGTTCAAAACACTCCAGGAAAAGGGGCAACAGCATACCAAGGAAAGGTGGTCAAAGGGGGGACCCCAGCTCCATGAGCCCAGTTCCCTCAACCACCCCGAATAGCGGCAGGGGGAAAGACCTATAGACAGATGCCTCTTTTCGTAGGAGGAGAGGAGTGTTACTACGTCGATCCCCTAACGGGACAGAGAGTGGAGAGAGAAGACTGTACCCTCGGGCAGTCTTAGAGGTGGACCAGAGGGGACCGTACGTTGAGGCCGAAGTGGCAGGGTGTCCCACGACTTTCTTAGTAGACACAGGGGCCACTCGATCCACGATAAGATCAGCCGTAGTTCCAGGTCTGCCCATGTCCGGAGAAACGATTCAAGTGGTGGGGGTCGCAAACAGGAGAATGACAAGCCCATTGACAGAACCAGTGCTAGTGAAAATAGGGAAATACAGCGATGAGCATCAGTTTGTGGTTTGTGATTCTAGTCCTGTATGTCTATTGGGAAGGGATTTATTGTGCAAGTTAAATTGTACAATATACTGCACACCGCAGGGAGTGGAGGTACTGACTAATGATGATGACGCTGACTTTAAGGTCGCAAACTCAAGAACGTGTGTGGAGCTGTATCCAACCCTGACAGTGGATGAGCTTCCCTGGGATCTAAGGGAGACCGTGGCACCAGAAGTGTGGGATTTCACTGGGGAAGAGATTGGACTAGTCAAGGGAGTGGACCCAGTGAAAATCATAGTAAAACCGAATGCTGAGTTTCCGAGAACACCCCAGTACAAATTGACCCCAGAAACGATTGCAGGTATAAAACCCGTGATCGAGTCCACGATTAAGCAGGGAATACTGAAGGAAATCGTGAGTAGTCCATGTAACTCCCCGATTATGGGTTTGCAGAAACCAAGTGGGAAATTCAGAATAGTGCAGGACCTTCGAAAAATCAATAACATAGTTGTCTCATGTTGTCCAGTGGTACCGAATCCATCAGTGATATTGTTTCAGATACCGTTCCAAGCCGAATGGTTCACAGTGATAGACCTTTGTCAGGCTTTCTTTTCGATCCCTTTGGACGAGGATAGCCACTTTCTTTTCGCTTTTAAGCTGGAAGGTCGCGTATTAACATGGTGTCGTATCCCACAGGGGTATACAGAGAGCCCATCGATCTTTAACCAGCTTTTGAAGAAAAATCTTGAAAGTCTAGTACTGCCCCAGAATTCGGTTCTGGTCCAGTACATTGACGACCTACTTGTTGCATCAGAAACTGAAGAAGCTTGCAGGCAGGACTCCATTGCATTGCTAAATCACCTAGCAGTAAACGGGCACAAGGTGTCTCCGAGCAAATTGCAGTACTGCCTGACAGAAGTGCAGTATTTGGGGCACAGGATTGAAAAAGGAAAGCGGAAGGTGTCACCAGACAGAATAGAGGCGATCATGAAAATGAACGCACCTAAAACACAGAGAGAGGTCAGAATGTTCCTAGGGATGGTGGGTTATTGCCGACAGTGGATAGCGAACTTTTCACTGAAAGCAAAACCCTTGCAAAAACTGACGCACAAGGAGGTGAGTGATCCGGTACCATGGGACAAAGATTGTTATATGGCGTTCCTGCAGCTGAGAGAGGACCTGTGTCGCGCTCCTGCTCTGGGAATGCCAGATTACGACAAACCATTCTTGCTTTACTGTTGTGAAAGAGAGGGTTGTGCTTTGTCAGTCCTGGTCCAAATCCATGGGAATGCCCGTAGACCAGTCGCCTACTTTTCGGCTACCTTAGACCCAGTAGCCGCAGCGTTGCCCGGATGTCTCAAATCCGTTGCTGCAACGGGTGTCAGCATTGAACGGTGTGAGAACATAGTTATGGGACACCAGTTAGAGGTGTATGTGCCCCATTCTGTTGAACTGTTGATGACCAGGACCAAAACTCAGCATCTGACCAATAGCAGGCTCACGCGCAATGAGCAAGTCATTCTTGCTGCAGAGAACGTGACCCTCAAGAGATGCTCTGTTTTGAACCCTGCTACATGGATGCCACTCCCAAGTGACATTGATGATGATGAATGTACAGACCACGATTGCCTCGATGTGACTGAACTATGCACCAAACCGAGACCCGACATCGTGGATGAGCCACTGACTGACCCTGATGAAGTTTTCTTTGTTGATGGCTCATGTGTAAGAGACGATGTTGGGCAGTTGAGAGCAGCCTATGCTGTTTGTACAATTACTGGAGTAGTGGAAGCCGTATGCCTGGAAGGCGTACACTCCGCTCAGGTAGCCGAAATTATTGCATTGACGCTTGCCTGCCTGGCAAGCAACCAAATTCGAGTTACCATATACACCGATAGCCAATATGGTTTCGGGGTAGTTCATGATTACGGGCAATTGTGGTCTCAAAGGGGTTACATGACCTCGTCAGGTTCCCCCATCCGAAATGGAGAGTTTGTACGCCTATTGTTGGAAGCCTTGCAATGTCCGGCAGCTATTGCCGTTGTGAAATGTACCGCGCACACAAGAAACCAAGACTTTGTGTCACAGGGCAATAGGTACGCGGACGAAGTGGCACGATACTGCGCCGAGCAGGGATACTCTTTCACAGAGGTGGAAGTGGGTGGAATAAATGCAAGGACTGAATTAGCTATGATATTGGAAACCGTAGATACGTGGGACGAGTTAAAATGTATACAAGAAAATGCACCAGATTTTGAAAAAAGAACATGGGAAACTGCAGGGTGTGTGATAGGCGAAACCGACTTCTGGGTTTCGGCAGATGGAAGGGCAGTGTTGCCAAACGAGTTGGTGAGCCCAATGGCAAGACAAATACATGGTCCAGTACACCTAGGGAGAGACGCTATGTTGAGAGTGTTCAGACAAACCTGGTACAACCCCAAGTTCAGAGTAGCAGCAGAAGCAGTGTGCCAGCGTTGTGTGACCTGTCAGCAGCTGAACATAGGGAAGAGAACACCAGTTGCATTGAGTCACATAGGGAGGTCTGGAGGTCCTTTCAATCGAATGCAAATTGATTTCATTGAAATGCCAAGGTGCAACCGCCTTCGATACGTGCTGGTGGTTGTTTGCATATTTTCCAGATGGGTCGAGGCATACCCTACACGCAGGTGTGACACCCTCACAGTAGCCAAGTTATTGCTTAGGGAGCTCATTCCGCGCTTCGGGGTACCGGCCTCTTTGGAATCAGATAGGGGAACGCATTTCAACAGCGAGCTTGTGAAGATGATTTGTGCAGCCCTGAACATAGACCAGATATTGCATTGTAGCTATCGACCTGAAGCTTCGGGAATTGTGGAGCAGATAAACGGCACCATAAAGTCCCGAATTGCTAAAATGTGTTCATCAACGTCTCTGAGTTGGTCCGATGCCTTGCCACTAGTTCTCATGAGCATCCGTAGTACCCCAGACAGAAGAACGGGACTATCGCCACATGAGGTGTTAATGGGGAGGGCAATGAGATTGCCATCAGTACCGACTGCAGCCTTGTTGAATATCACAGATGATATGATCCTGGACTATTGTAAGGGTCTGTCTGACGCCATTCATTCTGTGTCCCTTCAGGTGCAGGCTGCCGAGGTCCCGTCGTGCCAGGACTTGTGTCATGACCTGTGCCCTGGAGATTGGGTACTGGTCAAAAAGCACGTCAGAAGAAGCTGCCTAGATGTTCGCTGGCGTGGGCCCTACCAGATCATCCTAATATCGAACACTGCTGTGAAAGTGGGAGGTCTGCCCAACTGGATCCACGCGTCTCACACGCGGAGAGTTTCAGCACCTCTGGAAGAAACAGCTCCTCTCTCGGATGTAAGTCCAGCTGCGTACAGAGAAGCCACAGAGGGGGCCAGCCAAGCTGTAGAGGTGCAAGAAGAAGCTGGAAGTCTGTCTGACCAAGCTGAGGACGGTCAGTACAATAGTGAAACCGACGACGCCACAGAAGGAGGAAGTAGCTGGGAGTACGAATCAGACGCTGGCCAAGCTGAAAGTGAGCCCGAGCAAAGCAGAAGGACAAAGAGCGGAGGGGCAAGGCGTAGAGAGGCTAGCTGGCCGCAGAGGAGAAGGTCAAGCCTGAGGTCAACTCCAGAGAGGACTCTTGCTCCAATACCCGAAGACTCAGATCTGGACGAAGGTGCTCTGGGCGCTGAAGCAGCAGGTCCAAGAAGGTCAAGGAGAGTACGTGTGCCTAGCAGAAGATACGCCACTCCTGAGTGGACATATCTGGCAACAGATGTCTTGGGAACGAGTCACAGGGAGAATAAGGGCGGTGATAGTGACCAGCTCTGACCCCATCATCACAGTAGAAGTACAGCTGTTGGTGCCTGGAGTCGAGGCCGAAGAGACACTAACGTTCAAAATCCCCAACCCTCCCTACCTGAGCAAGCTAAAGCACATGTTCTTCACCGAATTGCAATTCCCCGACTTTGGAACAACGTTAACAAGTCATGAAGAGCACATCCTTCGTTTGGAAACATTGAACTACGCTATCCAAGCCGCTGGTTCCAGCCTCATTGTAGATGCTTAAAGACTTTGTAAATAAACAAGAGTAAGAAGATAACCTAGCGCCTAGGAATGCAGAGAAAACTTAGGGGTTTCCTTTAAGTTGACGGAGACGGGCTAGGGTTGTCTGAGATAAAGTTCGAAAAGACTTTTGCAAAAAGAGATTGCCAGCTTCCGATGTGTGGTTCTAAAGACTGAAGTTGAGACAAGAGAGACTGTAAAGGAACTCAAGAGAAAGAACTTTGGGTTGAAAAGGAGAAAGGAACCATACTGTCTGAAGAACATGGAGGCCGGTAATCCAAACCGCAGAGCCAAATGTATAATAGGCACACTTATAGTGGGAGTGATACTTCTTATAGCTTTAGTAGTTACTGTATCATATGTGATGGGACACGAGAGTGAGGCAGGGGTACCAGACGCAAAATCTGTAGTGACACCAAAACCCACTGCTGCTGGTAAGAAAGGGGAAACCGAACAGGAGAAAGCGTTATTAGCAGCAGAAGCCCGTAGGTTACACATGGATGAGTCCCAAGGCGACTATAGGTCAAATGCTTATGCCAAATTATTATATGAGTATGTCGATGCCATGGAAGTCAAAGACTGTTATGTATGTATGCAGCTGCCTGCGTCTGTAGATGAAGGCATTAGATATCATCATCTCCCATTGACTTATGGCATTACATGTAGCTTATTGCTTAGCATATTTTATGGTAGAGATAGTTTTGAGTATTAATTTTTCTAATTATGATTCAGTGTTACCTGAGGTCCCAAATTATAAGCAAATGAATAAGTGGGACTATTATAAGAGTGAAGACAGATTGGCAATGTTCTTCATTCCTTGGGATACTTTAGATACTTCACATGCCCGCAGAAATGATCTGACTTGCAAAGTGTCAGAAGTAGAGAAGAAGTTTATAGGGCAAGTGGATGATCGTTATAGAAGGCAAAAGATTCTGAAAAATCAGGACAGTGGAAGACAGATTGGACCGAGGAGGAAAAAGATCACAAGAGGAAGGGTAGTAGTGGTCCTATAGCTTTGGATAGAACTCAGAAAGGGAAGTTATGCCTTCACAGAAGCAAAACGTACTACGAAAATGTATTCGTAGGGGAGGTCAGTTGCGAACATGCTTTTAGATTAGAATACTACACAAAGGACTTTTTGAAGGGAATGCAAGTGATTCCAAATGTATATTTTGTCTGTGGAAGAAATGCCTACGTGAGACTACCTGACAACTGGTACGGATCATGTTATCTGGCTATTGTCTTCCCCAAAATATACCACGCTCAAGACTTAGAGATCATAGAGGGCAAGGTCCAAACAAGAGGAAAAAGAGACGTAGGGGATGCAGAACTAGTTGGAGATGTATTTGGTGCTGCATTTCCTATTTTAGGACTGATCCTCAATGATGTCAAAATTAGGAGACTGGCCACAGTCGTAGGCAGATTGTCTGCCAGTACTGCTACATCCTTAATGTTGGTGGAAGGAGAGATGCAATCGATAAGGGCCATGGTGCTTCAGAACGACTTGCGTTAGACGTTCTGCTAGCAAAAGAGGGCGGAGTCTGTAAGGCTTTGAAGGTCCAGGAATGTTGCACTTACATTCCAGACAATTCAAAACCTCTGGAGAAAGTTATCATGAACATAACTAACATCCACAAAGAGATCGAAGACCTGACTAAAGTAAATGTTTGGGAAAAGGTGGGTCATGGAATGGGTGAAGTTGGAGGTTGGCTCGCCAACATAGGGAGGAGCTTTGTATGGTACATTCTGAAACCTATCATCATAATAGTGATCTGCGTGATCATGTTGTGGGGATTGGTGAGGTCGTGCCAATGGTACAGATCAAATAGGTTGGAGAGATCCAGGAGAGAACAGGAACGAAGATTAGCTGCCATGCAGGACAATCAGTACAAGAGTCTGAGGGCTCTAGAAATACTGAAACGAGGGAGGATGGCAACTAGTTCAGTTTGAATTTTGGTGATGACCACGAGAGGTCATCAAAGGGGGGAACTGAGAGAGCGCAAACTGAACACAATGCATGAGTGCACCAGATATAGAATAGAAGTGCTTGTAAGTGTGGAAGATATATTCACCTATACTTAGACGTGTGTAGTTAACATAGAAAATTCATATAGAAGTGAGACTGACGCAGAAATGTGTGGAAAATGTATTCTTATTAGACATGATTAATCATGATCCATGTTATGTAGCTGCTAATGGAGGAATGTCATCGAAGGGAGCAGGCCTCATTGCCAGGGCAGAAGGGTTTAGAAATGTACACTTATTCATAAACATGGATTGCACTAATGTTATAGTGATTTTGTTTATTCGTTAGATAATATTCCATAGAAGTGTTTTCTCATTATCCAAGAATAAGATGCTAACATGTTATTTTAGTTTAACCTCTGCGAGAAGGGTTGTAGGCCTGAAGAGAGAAAAAGGGTTTTCTTATTTGCACGTGCTGATACATGTCGAGTTGTATTGAGAAATAAGTTGCAAACTTCTGTTAAAAGTCTATGAGGATTGGGATTCAAGCTGCGGATGTCTGTCTGCAGGTGCGAGGGGGTTTCGATTAAAAGTTTAATGAATAGAGCTCTGTTCGAGTAGACTGGTACAGACATGGAGGAGGATTCCGGAATGTTTAGGGGGTATCAGTGGGCCGGAGAAGAGCCTGAGAAGCAAGGTCAACGCTGAACACAAGGCCCAGAGGAAGATCATCATGGAAAAAGCCAGAATCGACACCACGTGAGGGGCGTCTCGTGAGGGGCGTTTCAACTGTAAACTGTGTTTTCGTATTAGGGTCAGCACCCCTGGGTGGAGTTAGAGCAGATGCCTGAGGACCCTTCAGAGAGCGGATGGGTAGGCAGAGAGGGGTCATGACTGGAGATCATAGGTTTTCACCTAGAGACTAAGAGTGGGTGATCTTCTTAGGAAGACAATCACAGCTGACACCTTTGATAGGTTGGGACTTTGTTAAGTAGGGATACCATCTAGTACAGGGTAGGGACAGCCTAACCTGATTCCTTCCTTCCTTTGTAAATGACGGATAGATCACAATTCGTGTCTATGCTTGCAGCCCTGCTGATCTTGGAGCTAGTTCTAGTAGTGTTCTTTGCTCGCCTAAGAGCTTTCAGAGAACATATGTTTGTATTAGTGCCTCTGTATCTTTTGAACCTCATTTTGAGATGTCTGTACTTGCAGTTATCAATGACTCTGTAATAAACCTTTAAAACTTAGAAGTAGTATGTGGTTTTTCAGAGTCGAGCCCATTATTGATTAAACTAACCTGGTATGGATGCACTTCTTTCCTCAATGACAGGCAATAAAGATTCGATCAACCAGAACGGGGTTTAGATCTAGAGTGATAAGATAGAGATCAAAAATCCCGCCCTCCCAGTGTACTGAGTGTAAAGTATGGCATGTAGGTGGGATAAGAAAGAAGGCCAAGGTATACTGTGGACCAAAGGCGAGGCTGTATGGAAATGACTAAGCCTCTGAAAATTTGACCCCGGGCGGCTCATTGTTTTTACCGCCTCTGGGTCGCAGGCAACTGCAGTTGATGATATGACTCAGAGAGAACCCCATTGATGGCGTACATGGGGCCACCCCATCTTACCAGGGGATGGTCAGTAGATGGGAGAGAGGAGCAACTATGTTCCAAGAAGACGAGAACGTGTCAACATTATCACGGTAGGACAATGGGATTATCTCAACTCGGAGTAAAAGATCCTCCAAACAATCCCCCCCAGACCGATCCACGGTAATCAGGCAGGGCTAAGCCGATGACAACCCATCAAATTGGGGGTGCAAGGTAACAATGAGGGCACAGGATGACTCCAAATATGCCCTCAAGTTAAGAGATAAGGGTTTCACCAACGAGACTCTGTTAGGTGGCCAAAACCTCACAATGGTAACTTCGACTCCACAAGGACCATCACACCGCTTACCTGAGACAAGAACAGCCTGGGTGTGGAACCTACCCCCAATCGGTGGCGCGGAACAGCTGGTACCGGTTCGCAACGGCGACCAGGATTAAGTATCAAGTCCTGCACTTCCGCGTAGCGCAGCTCCGTCAGTGGGCGTGGCCCCTGCACTCCTGACTGCGCATGCGCGGAAACAGTGGACGCGTGTAGCGCAAGGCAACCGCTGTGGGTGGTATGACAATGCGCCGGCCATCTTAGCAGGGGTTGAGTCGTAACGAAAGCAGTACTCAAACCCTGTGTCAGGGAATACTACCTAAATAGAAGGCCAGGCTATTATTGATGCGCACCCTGCCTTTCTACCCATGTTAAATAGGGGTGAGTAAGAGAAGTTAAACGCAATAGCGGAAAGGTGAGGAAGATCACAAAACTTAAAAGGTGTCATCACAAGCTACCAGTATTGTTGGTTGGAGAAGCGTGGTAGCCGTATTGGTACAGGAGTTGGCCTCGATAGATAGATAAACCGGTGTCCAAATAGAGTACATAAAGGTATTGTACTTCATTATCTCAGGAGTGTGAGTGCCTTACCGTCAAGGACCCTAAATAAGGATCAGGAGTGGTGAGGAGGGAAAGAGAAACAAAAGGGCGATGGAGGATGAAGCCATAACTGGAGTTCATTGATTATGATTAGGTTTATAGGCTAGTGCTGTCATGGCAGTGTCATAGCAGTGTGTTATTCAGGTAATAGTGTGATAGTCATATATTATACCCAACCAGGATCTCAAAACCGGGTAAGGAATTGGCAGCCAGTGGACAATATTTATTCTTGGAGATCCATTCATTGGTCTCTCCTTCCTACCATAGTCTTAGTTTTAAAGCCAAATAAGGACCCCCTCGTAGCCGAATCGTATACACCTATACACCTATTTCCCTTTTGAATACGGATTATACGGTGTTCATGGGGATATTGGTGACTAGGGTTGCTAAAATCATAAAAAATATTATTCATATTGATCAAAGGGATTTATTTCTGGTAGACACCTTCATTAACTCACTGCTATTATGTTGGGAGTAATAGATTTGGCAGAATGCTATAATCTTATGATAACTATGGTGGCAATAGATGCTGCCAAAGTATTTGACCAAGTACACTGGCCTTATTTATGGGCATCCTTGGAAAAGTTTGGTTTCCCTAAGAATTGTATTAAATTTCTCCAGGTAATCTACAGAGCGCCTACAGCCGCAGTGTTAGTTAATGGGCAACTAACTGATTTGTTCAAGATTATGCAAGGGACAAGGCAGGGATGTCCAATGTCTCCGCTGCTTTTTAATATTTATATTGAATCATTAACAGCATCCATCAGACAAGACCCTACTGTATTCTTGTTTAAATATCACCATTTTGAGGCTAAATTAGCATTATATGCAGATGACTTAATTTTGTATACAAAAAATCCTGCACATTCTATCCCCAAGCTCCTTGATGGATCCGAGGCTTGTGGCTATGTCTCTGGTTATAGTGTGAACAAACACTATAACCAGAAACAGAAGTGATGGAGTGAAATCAAACATCTGTGACCCCGGGGGCTAAATCCCAGATGCGATATTTGGATATATAAATCACTCAAAAATTAGCAGATGTGCCTATTATAAAGTGGAAGAAGACTAGTAATGAGGTTGTGAAACTATTGAATAGATGGGCAAATCTTCCACTGAATATATATGGGCGGGTCAACTTGATCAAAATGATCATCCTTCCAAAGATAACCTTTATTTTTAATAACATACCCCTTCCATTCAAAAAGGATGAACTTGTTAAGATGCAGGGTAAGATTTCTAGTTTTATATGAGCCAAAAGGGTGCTCGTATTTCTTGGAAAAGGCTTAGAAGGAGGTTGGAGAAGGGGGGTTTTGCACTACCGGATTTATGGGTTTATTTTCATGTTTTTCACTTCAACAATTTTAGGATGTTGTTAGGGAAGCCGGACGATTCAGTATTGGGTTCAATTTATAGTGCAATGCTGGGTGGACTTGGATATGACCGAGGTCAATTTTTGTTTAAGTTCGGGGATCCTACATTTTTTAAGAAGGTTCGACTTAAGATTTTATTGCAGGCAGTGAAAAATTGGGTTTTTGTAAGGAATAAGGCGGGAGTAAAGTACTACTCTGATTATTCACAGATTTGGGGTTCACCAGGTACGCCAGAATGTCTGGATGATGTCCTCAGCCTGCCATTGAAGCAAGCAGGCTTTCTCTCTTGGGGAGATTTGAAATCATGTGAGGGCTTGATGACGTTGGATTCATTGTCACTATGTACTCAAGGAGAATAAACTCAATTTAAATATTATCAACTTTCAGCCTGGTGGGCCAGACAGCAGTGGCTAGAATATCAGGATGATGAGTGGTTAATTCAGGCTATGAAGACGGAAAAAATCAATAAGGAGGTTGCCTGGTGGTATTCCATGCTTATTCAAGCAGAGGATAATCTTGCTAATGATATTCAAGAGTTATGGCAGAATGACTTAGAAAACATTGATTTGCACAATACTTGCCAAGCCTCCTTTACATTGCTAGGGTAAATAGTTAAACCAGCATATTTTAAGCGTAATCATCTGTTCACCCTTTACCGCGTTTATTGGACCCCTGCAAAGTTAACCCCTTCGATGCTCATGACGAGCTCAGCTCGTCATGAGGCACAGTGGAGCTGTGCTGATGACGAGCTGAGCTTGTCATGCACTATGGGCTCTACAACAATTCAGCACCGGAGGAAAATAGCTCTAGCAGCCAAGGTGTTAACAAATTTTTGGGAACTCAACATGTATGTTCAAGATGTAAGGATCCTCTAGCGAACGACTATCATATGCTTTTAACTTGCCCAGTGTTAGCCAAATTTTGGGTTGATATTGTTGCATTTTTGAAGGACGTCACTGGAATACTGCTTGAAATTCCCTGTTGCTTATATTTTATGGTTTATGTCAAGATAATGTATTGACCACAAGATTAATTTTTATGTTATTTTATTGGGAAGACGAGAAATATGTAAAGCTTGGAAATCGGCATCCAAATCCATTGTTTATCACCTACCATGCCACCTCAGTTTGGACCCAGTCACATGCAAATTATTCTTCAACCTGCTTAAATGTCAACAGCCCTCCATGAGCTGGACCACAAGAAATGTAGGATCAGTTTCACCCTTAATAGGACTCATCAGCCAAGTACAGCTTGGATCCAATGACACAATGAGCACAGGACCCACTTATGAGCATACACATCACACGTAGAGCATCAAAAACAAAGTGATGGATTGAATGCTTGAATTATTCTCAGCCACTGGCAACTGCTCTGGCTGCATCCCAACCAACCGTTCAGCCTGATTTTTCCTATTAGAGCCGGGTCAAGGCTGATTTGTATATGGCTTGTTGCAAACTGAGGTCGCATTGTGGGTGAAAAGCAATGGATTGGGATGCACTGACAGTGGCCGAGGATAATTCAAACATTCAATCCATCACTTTGTTGTTGCAGTTGATGCCAGCATTGCGACAGGTATGCCCCGATGTTTGTCTTTGCTCACTGTTCCACTGGAATCTGGCTAATGTGCCCTAACAGGGCGTAAGACCCCTTGTAGCCTCTAGCATGTATGCGTGAGCGGGAGTGCACACTGCCTTCTCTTAGTGCGCACACACTCTCATAAAGTGTGCACTTCATTGCTCCATACGAGACAAAGAGACATTTCATAAGCAGTGCAAAAGAATTATCACTTTTTTTTAGCTGAACTGCAGTAGAAGCGAGTTTGAAAAGCCGAGTCGAGGAGCAGAATGCATGTGATAGTTTTCCTCTTGTCTGCACGTGTTTTACCACGGATGACAAAATTCGCAGCATTCAGCAGTTACACATGCTACTTGCTCTATTAGTCGGTTGGGCTTCCTGCCAGGATTCAGCAGCTTCAGGATTCCGGAATGGATGTGTTGTTGGCAGTGACACTGAGAAAACTTAATATGGTGTCTTTTTTAAAGCATTGCAGAAATCTGTTCCTAGTTCAAAATGAGGATTCTGGCTATCACCAAAATCTATTCATTAACCTTTGATGGAAGAAACAGATACTAATCTAGAAGCTGAATTGTACAGCATGAACCTAGAAAATCCCTAGTTGGCCATCTTGTGTGATCCTAGGCCTATGCAATATTTCACTGAGCATTCTTTTTGTTCATTATCACATATGAGAGCACATCAATAAACAGATTAAAAAAACATATGAGAGCTCTTTCACAAAATTGAGATCAGGATGTATGTTGTACAAAAAAACTCTCTTGTGTTTGATGTAATAGCTTATTAAGTTGCTCCATCTAAAACAAGAATCTAGGTCATGTATTCAGTATACATGACAACTGAAGGGCCTCTTTGTTCACTTATAGGATTGTCACAACGGCTGAGGCAGGAATATTTCTCAGTTCATGTTTAAAAAATCCTAGTAAATACTTTCCAAATAAACTGACATTGCGAGGTTAAATGGTTCTCTGAGTTTAAAATATGAACTATCTTGAAGACAGCTTATCATATTTTAACTTTATGTTTGTTGTAAGATTTAGATATCAATATTTTCCGAGCTCGGTTCGTAAACGGCGTGCTGGAGTCAGAGCAGATGCTTGGCTCAGCTCTCCCCGTTCATTTCTTGGCCTGCCCACCTCTACTCACTCCCAACTCTGCTGTGGGCTACAGACAGTAGTTCATTTCTGATCCCTTCCATTTCATGGTACTGAGTGTCAGCTCATCATTCTATTTTATGTCTCAAGTGTGCTGCCAGCAAAAGAAGAAATCATACTTGTCACCATGGCTTTAAATGGGATGAAAAAATGTGAGATTCTTTAAAAGGGGCATGGCAAACAGAATGGGAGTTTGTTGAAGCTGTAATGGAATCACCCACTTACCTGTAAGAATTGCATTTTCATTTACTTTCACTATCGCTATTTAAGGTGTTTTTAATCTCGATCACACACTTTTGCATATAATCAAAGTTACAATGGTACTATTGCTCTGTGCCCTCCGCAGAGCGGCCAACACAGTATTCTGAACACAGTTTGGACCAACGGACATGCATAGTGCGACTCTCACATATCTCCATCAGCCTCAATGCCAGAGGTCACCACTGTGACCCATTATCAACACCCACCTACAACCTAGGCTGGCTGCAAAAATCAGAGCATATAAAACAAATCAGAGCATATAAAATGCTGACTCGTCTTGTCACTCTTCACATATCCATATTCGAAGAATTGAGGAGCTACTACCCTTCAGGAAAGCGATAAAAACCCATCTCTTCTGTTAATGTACAACTACCTCACTATGACAGAACTAACACTTACTACTGGTACACCTCTTACAGCAAGCGCCGGGACTCCCCTTGGCTGGAGCAGCCGTGCGCGTTACAAGTTCATTTAACATTAACATTAACATACAATGACAAGCCAGTTTTTATTCATGCAATTTTCTTACATTGTCTACTTTCCATTAGGGAGCAATACATGTGTGTGTATTTAACAATAATGTATCATGTTTATGTGACACACAGAATGAGTTCAAAGTGATATAATTAACACTGCATTTTTGTAGCTCGGTGCTAGCTCCTGAAATTCCTTCCATTCATATTTACCAACCAACCCCAATAAGATCGTAAGAGCAGGGACACACCCAAATCATTCATTGTAATGTGGGGTATAAAGTGACACACTTCTCATAACTATATTTGCACTGCATTCCCCTTTTTACTTTTGCCCATCTTCTTGTAGATTTCCACCCCACAATCAAGTCACAAGTAGAGGCTCTATTTTATGCAGATTGTGAATTAGAGACACTCAATATTGTGCTTCAATTATTCCATACAGAAGCACTCAATAATGTCACAGGCTGATACAAGTACCTGTTGAAACTCTACTTTGACAGTCCAAGTAAAGCAGTTTCAACAATTGTTCAACAATCAGACATGTTTTGCCCTATTTGGGACTCACCAGTGCAATGAGAAAAATACTTTCAGCTGCGGTCCCAGACTCCTGTGGTTCAGCAGATAGCAACATCACTGAGGAGGCTAGTTTAACGGGTATTTTATGAAGTGTGGAGACACTGATGATGTTGGTGGACAGATTAAATAAGTAAGTAGAAAATGTGTGGTTTGAGATAAACAGAACCAGCACTTTTAGAAATCCTCAATTCCAAGAAAGAGGAGAGCCTGGGAAGAAGTGCGCTCAGGTGTGGAAGGGTGACAACACTCCTGGTGAGCAAGGCCAGAAGCAGAAAGTCAAGCAGGCGACAAAAAGTGCCAAGAACCAGTACTCCTACCTGGCCATGATCACCTGGTGATACACAACTCCACGGACAGAAGGTGTTGTGTACTCGACAACATACGGCGTCCAGAGGGCCGAAGCACAGATTTACGCTTGCGATATCTGAATATATCAGGATTCCTGGATACTTAGGAACTGTGTTTTAAAGACGCCACAAGATACAGAAACCCTTTGTGGGTTGGAATTATCACCACAGACTTAAGGTTCCTAACAGAGAAGATTTAGCCTTGAAAAAGTTGCGGGACCAATTCCCATGTATGCAACGAAACACGTGTCAGCTGTTTCGCTGTCTGAATTCTTTCGTATAAATTGTGCTGATATTGTGCACTGTTCAACTATTTTCACCCCTCATCAACATGTGCTGGAGAGTGTTATTGCATTCAGTAGGCCAAGACCTTGGATTTTGGGGAGTTTGGTGGTTCTCCTCACCTTGCAGCACCATCACCAAAATAAGTAACTTTGAGATAATGTTTGTGTATTTCTCCTGAGTGGTGCCATAACACCTAAATAGCATACCACTTTTCGGTCTTTCTTCCATTGAAAAATGGCTCACACTCTTCCAGGTAAAATGACTGCCCCCCTCTTTGTTAGTGCCTTAAGACTTGTTAGCCATTAGGATCGATTTGAGGTACATTTTCTTACTGCATGCTGTAGAGGCTAATATTACCACCCCAACCGCATGTTCCGAGAGGATAGAGGCTGCTTAACCAGCTCTAACCCTTGTAGGTCATTTTCACCAGGACACCACTTTACGTTCAGTAAAGTACAATAATAGTACAACATTCTAAGTCCTTTCTTTTTTTAAACCTGGGGTCTGGGTGTCACTAGAGTAAACAATTCATGTCATGATGGAGTGTATCTACATTGCACAGCTGTCACAATTAAAATGTAGCTGTGTGTGTGAAATGCACCTTTTTTTGATGTTTTTGTACACAAAAGTTTGGAGTGGTGATGCTCACATGCACGATCCGTTCCTTTGTGCACATAGACTTGTCAGCAGAGCACAGAGATCTTACACTGCCGAACACAGAGGAATAAAATTAGAGGGAACATTGGTTAGACCTGTCACCCTTAGGGTAGTCTTTCTCCAGACGATTTGCCTTTTGCCTTCCATTTTTGCTGATTCTTTTAGTTGGCCTTAGGACTCTGAGCACTTTACCACTGCTAACCAGTGCTAAAGTGTATGTGCTCTTCCCTTAAACATGATGACATTCGTGTATAACTAATTAGTATATTTGATGTACTGGTAAGTCCCTTGTAGGGTGGTATACCACATACCTATGTCCTGTACTTCAAATGCTACTAGTGGGCCTGCAGCACTAATTGTGCCACCAAAATAAATAGCCTTTCAAATCTGTCTCAGCCTTGCGACTGCAGTGCCAGTGTGTGCAGTTTACGATCACTTCGACTTGGTATTTAAAGCTACTTGCCAAGTCTGAAACGCCCCTTTTATTACATATAATTCACCCCTAAGGTAGGCTCTAAGTAACCCTAAGGGCTGTGTGCTATGCACGCAAAAGGTAGGATATATACTTTTATGTTTGGCATGTCCTTGTAGTGATAAACAGCCTATTTAGTTTTCACTACTGTGATGCCTATCCCTCTCATAGTTCAGCATTAGGAATTCCTTAAATCCTGTTCAGGGAGGAGTAGCTATTTCAAGTTTCATATCTTCGGAATAGTAATTATAAATCTTCCTTACTGGTGAAGTCAAACTTAATAGTACTGTTTTTGAAATAATGGACATTTCTCTGCACCTACTGCTCTATGTGTCTGACTGCCTGTCTCCAATGCATGTCTGGGGTTGATGACAGCTACACTTTGTTCATTGCCTCTAGACTGCCACAGATGCAGGAAGGTGAGGCTTATTTGCATTCTGAGCACTCATCTGCATTATTTGTATTCTGATGGGTCTTCCTAGGCAGGGACGAATGGGAGGGACTGACACACTTCAATAGGTAGTGTCCTGTCCACACACAAAGCACTGATTTACCCCCAACAGATAGCCTGGTAGACAAGACTGGGCTGAAAGGGATCCTTGTGCACTTAAGAGAACTGCTTTGAAGTCACCCCCTACATCAAAGGCATGTTTGGGTATAAGTACTGGGTCTCTGACCCCCTAAATTCAGAAACTTCTGGATCTTGACTGAACCTCTGTCAGAAGGACTGCTGTGCGGCTTAAATGACTCAACAGGCTGCTTTTCTGGAAGGACTGATTTTCTGTGTGTTGCTCTGCTCACTACTGCTTCCTGATTCTGCTGAAGGAAAACTGGACTCTGCCTTCCATGCAAGTGATCTCCAAGGGCTTGTTGGCTTGCCTCTCAGTTTTTGAAGTATCAGGGACACAAAAGACTTTCAACAATTCTGTTGGTGCTGCTGACCTCTGCCTTTCTGTGAGTCCAGCCCTTGCCTGAGGATCCATCTCCAAGTTCTGGGCCTCAGAAGTGGGCTCTGCAGCTGTTTTGCTACAAACCCGATATATTTTCACCTTTGCACTGATCGGAACCAATGCATCACCCTTTCAGTCAGTCGCAGAGCCTGCTCCATGACAGCGGTTCTACAGCCTGCACTGCCCTACGGCAACTTTCTGGGCAGCTCAATGACAACGTTTTGGCTTCACCTCAGTGAAGCTTGATGATGACACAGCAACCCGACAGCGTGGAAGGATCGACACATCGTGCCCTCAGTGTTAACTCTTTGCTCCATCCAACGAGCTTTCTTAGCGGGCCCTGCATGGGTCCTATAGCTAGCCCGCCCTCCATCGCGGTTGGCCTGAACTTTGGATTTGCACCGGTCCTTCACGACTTCGAGTAACGTTTTGAGTGCTGCTAACTTCTAAGTTCTGTTTTTGTATTTAATCTTTAAAAATTCATATCTTGTCTTCTACAGATTGGATTTGAGTTTTTTTTATCTTATTTTACTCAGATAAATATTTTCTAATCCTGCTTGGAGTAGTTTGTTGTGTATTCATTGTATTACTGTGTGTGTGTTGCACAAGTACTTTACACATTAGTAGATACGCCTGACTGCTCTGTGCCAAGCTATCAGAGGGTGAGCTGGGGTTATCTGTTAGTGTGTATCTAGCTTACCCTGACTAGAGTGGTGGTTCCTGTCTGGCCTGGCCGCATACTTCAGCTAATCAGGAATTCCATTTCTAACACAGAGTGAAACCTGGCATGTGTTGCTTGTGTTCTGGTTTACGGAGGACCTGGCCTGGTAGTTCAGGCTGGACTGTTACCATTGCAGCAGGGTCATGACTGATGTGCAAGTGGCTGGGTCCAAACAGAGGTGACATGCTGGGCAAAAAACAATGGATTTTGATGCTGCCCAAGTGATTTACAGTGGCTAAGAACAATTCAAGCATTCCATTGCTCACCTTGTTGTAGCAGTTGATGCCATAAGAGCGACAGATATGCCCAGGCGTGGGCACCATGCTCACTGTGGCACTGGAACTAAGCTATACCTGGGTAATGATTCCTAATTAGGGTGAATATGGTCCTTGGTTGCCTAATTTCTCATTCAGGTAGGACTTGGCCTGCGTGTTTGGGTTGGACTGGTCCTGTTGGCGCAGGGTCAAAACTGATTTGCATATGGCTGGGTCCTAACTGAGGTGGCATGGTGCGTGACAAATGATGGACAGGGATGTGGCACCAAGTGATTGTCAATAGCTGAGAATAATTCAAGCATTCCATTCACCATCACCTTGTTGCGGTAGAGTCATGCAGGACATTTTCAAGAATTGCTGAAAGTCACTGACTCTATATCACACATAACAAGGGGTCAGTTGATCCTCAACTTGCCCCATGTTATAGACAGCATTCAGAAAGTCTTTAATCTTCACCAAACAGCACTTGGATGAAATCACTCTTATTTTATGGAGCCAGTTGACAGGCAGGACATTTGATAGTGTTTCACAATACAACAATTAACAGAAGATTTTGCTCATTATCAAATTCACTTTTCATTCTCATGCTGGGAAAGTCGAAAGCATTTTTTTCTTTTTTCAAAATATTTTATTGAGTTTTGAAAAAAGGAATAACTCAGTAAATGAAAAGGATGGCTTAATACAGCAATGTTTAACACATCTTGGAAAATGCAGTTAAAAAATCTTATTTCCTGTTCAAAAATGCATTACCAAGTTCAACAAAAGAAAACTAAGGAAAACATAACATAAAGTGAACCAAACCTTGTATAAGCAATAAGAAACATAAAAGTACCTATGAAGTCAATCAGATAAATACAGTGACGGGTATGGCATTCCTGTAGATGAAATAAGAACTAATTTGTTTCTGGAGGAAGTCACCTGACTACGGACAAGGGAGAATGTCATGAAAATGATGGTTATAGGACCATTTGACTGTGGGCTGAAGACCTCATGGTGGTTTAGAAGCGAATAAGTATCTGCCATAAAGATATAGATTGAAGACTCCAGGGCGAATTCTAGAGAGATATGTTGTCAGCACCCCTTAAGTAAGAAATCCAATTTAAACACGATTTGAAAGCAGTGGGAGCAGTGTTCTTCCAATTGTTTAGAATGGACTTATAGGCTGTAGATAATAGAACGTCTAACAAGACGATTATGGGCTAGATGTAGGTAATTTAGAATTACCGATTCGCAAATACCGAATTTTACCAATTCAGTATTTTCAAATCGATAATTGCAATGTAGATAAAAATTCGGTAACAAATACCGAATCGGTAAGATTCGGTATTTACCGAATCGGTATTTACTGATTCAGTATTTGCCATTGATTCCTATGGGCCTGGAGGCCCATAGGAATGAATGTCAATTACCGAATCGGTAATTACCGATTCTGTAAAATTGTGAATTAGTCAAGGGTGGCAGGTTGTCACTTTGACACCCTGTTGCACCCCTGATTAGTGTTGGTGTGCACATGTGGCATACATACATGCCCTAAGGGCATTTATGTCTGTCAC
Organism: Lissotriton vulgaris; assembly: GCF_964263255.1. Classification (NCBI taxonomy): domain Eukaryota; kingdom Metazoa; phylum Chordata; class Amphibia; order Caudata; family Salamandridae; genus Lissotriton; species Lissotriton vulgaris. The sequence goes on from NC_141694.1 coordinate 1,618,911,735, forward strand.
ATGGCACAGGTGTTAATGCACATTTATGCATTTACATAGGAATTCCTTATTTTCCACCAACTAATAGTTGGTGGTAAATAACGAATTCTTAAAGGCCAGAAGCACTCTGTTAAGTGCTTTCTACATCTTATTTACCGATTCTGTAAATTCCGAATCGGTAAATGTTGATTCGGTATTTATCGATTAGAATCAACATTTTCCGATTCGGAATTTACCGAATCGGTTTATAAGCCTCCTACATAGGAAAAGGCTTTTACCGGTCGGTAACAGCCGATTTCGGCCGTTACTGAAGGGTAAAAGCCTACCTACATCTGGCCCCTTGTGACTTGATGTGTGGAAAAAGGAAACCTTGAATAAGTGAAAGAAAGTCTTGTTTGAGTAGTAACCCAAACAGGGCACATAAGAAGTCGAATACGCATTCCCAAAAATGAGAGCCAGAGCGACAGAAAAAAGTAGATGTGAGCATACCAGTGGTTTAATTGCAGTTCAACACATTCAGTCAGCTCTAAGAGGCATCGCATAAAGGCAGGATGGGGTCAAGAATGTCCTGCGTAGGAGCCAGTATTTCATTTGGGATAAAAAATTGTGTTATTTTGTGGGAAATTACCGATTTCAAAATTTGGCTCCAGCAATCTAAAGAGGGAGTCTCAAGTGATCCCATTTCCTCAATAGTTTTGAGGTTAGGTGTGTGTTGTTTAGTTTTAAGAGGTGGTAAAACTTGGAGGATTTTGTGAAGGAGTAGATAACCATGGGGCGAGAAGGGTCCTCTTGCATCATTTAGCTTTAGATAGGTTGGCTTTGTGCTTAAGAAAGTCAAACAATTCTATATCTAAAAGATTATATTGATTTTGTAATTTTCTAGAGGAGAGGGGAGTCTGTTGGGTACCTAACTGTTTCAAAATATGAATTCTCTTAGATACCCATGATTGCCAAAAAATGGGCTCACTCTGGATTTTGGTTTTAGAGTTAAACCAGAGTGAGGTCAGGTTAGACTGGGCCACTGGAGTTTCTAGGAGTTTATCAATCCTCAGCAAAGCCCTTTTTTATTATTAAAAATGTATTTGGTTGAAAGGAGGGTTTGGTTTTAACAGAAAAAAGCGCTATATGGTGAAGATCACCCAGAATTTCTTTTTCAACATTTAGCCAAGTGGGGATATGGTCTAGGGGTTCAGAAAACCATGGAACCATGTCTGGCTAGGAAAGCAGTTTGGTAGTTTCTAACGTTGGTCAAATTCACCCCTACTATGTTCATGGGTAGACGCAGTTTGTTAATTGAGATTCTGGGGCACTTATTCTGCAATAGAAATGTTGTTAACAACTTTTCAAGTTTTTGATTGAAGTCATCCGATAGCACAAGAGGAAGCATACTGATAAGGTAATTCGCTAACAGAGTTATCATCATCTTGATAGTTTCAGGGCGACCCTACCAAGTGATGAGTTTGAGGTTAGACCCATCTAACAGTTGCTCGATTTTTGTTAGTGTCAATAATTAATGTGCTGGAGAGTTTCTAATAAATCTGAAGAATATTTTATAAAATGAGATTGCCAAGACAGACCACTGAAGTTTAGGAGATCACTAGTACAGAGATTGCTTAAGCCATTGACTTATGATTTATCCCCATTAAGTTTATAGCATGCAACCAGGGCATATTCATCCATGGTTTGCAGTAGTGGGGGGATTGACTGGCTGGCATTAACGGCCATGACCAAAATATCATAGGCACAGGCCCACATCTTCACTGTAGATTTGTTGAAATTAACACTAGTGATAAAGCGGTTAATTTGAATACTGTGGAGTAAGGATTCAAGAGACAGAATACAGAGAAAAGGGGATAGGGGACAGCCTTGTCTAGAACCTCTCTCGAAATGAAACTAAGGAGACAGCAAACCTCCAGTCCTCACGCTAGGTGAGAGCCCGCTATAAAGGGCTGTGGCCATCTTGGTAAAACTTTCACCCAGGTGGAACTTAAGGAGTGTTTCATGAAGGAATGACCATTAGACTCTGTTGAAAGACTTATGGATATGTCAAGTTATAGCTGTGGTTTCTGAGTTAATAAATTCTGCTTTTTCTTTGATACAGCAGAGGAGGTGAGTATTGTCATTAGATAGTCAGTTCCTTATGAAAGCCACCTTTGTGTGATTAATCAAGCATGGTAAAAGACGTTTGAATCTCTTACAAATAATGTTGGCATATATTTTTGCATTTAAATTGATTAACGGAATTGTCTTGTAATTCTTAGCATTATTCAGGTCTTTTCCCTCTTTTGTAATAAGCACAATGGTGGCCTCACTAGCCATGCTTTCTATAGCTCTGGATGTCAAGAAATGGTGGAAAAGAGCAAGCAGTGTGGAGCTGAGGATGGTGGCAAACGTTTTATAAAAGTTAGCCTGGAGTCCTAATAGCCTCTGTAACGTCCTCTAATGTCAATTATGAGCTAAGGGTCATCTTTTCTGGATCGCGGGCGAATGTAATTTGTTTAGGAACTACCTAAATTGTTCGGAAGAGGAGTTTGAGTCGTCCTCATATAGAGATTTATAGAATTCTTTGAAGGTGTCCTTGATTTTTGGGGACTTGTATGGGTTATGTTCAGATTATCCCAAGAAAAGTAATACATTTGTTAGCCTGCTTATGTTTCAGATAGAAAGCTAACATTTTTTACCGCCCTTACTTGCCTCACAGAGTTTTAGACTTTTGTATTTGTTAACCCAGACCCCGGTTCTCTCACTCAGAATTCTATTGTATTCATACTTTTTATTGTTGGGTGTAAGGAGTGTTTGGAAGTTCAGGTTGGAGATGTGGGAAGTCTCTAGAGCCTGAATTTCTTTCTCAAGCTTTTGGAGACTGTTGTTGTGGGTCTTATTCAGTTTAGATTGGAGCGCGATTAGAGAGTCTCTGAACGTAGCCTTAAGTGTGTCCCTAAAGGAGGTGGGGGGAAGTTTCTGAGGGTGAATTGTCTCTGATGTAGTTTACTATATTTTCAATGATGTCTCTGGACAAAGCATGTCTAACTGACTCATCATTGAACCTCCAGATTTTAGAAGGTGGTCTTGAGTTGGTGCCTAGAAGCAATAGAGTAATAGTTGAGTGATCAGAAACTAGCCTCTGGAGCATGTCTGTTTGGTTGATCAGATGTGTATATGATTTGAATATTATAATGTAATCTATTCTGGAATATGATTCTAGTGGATTGGAGAGGAACGTGTAGTCCCTGGTATCAGGGTGCTATAATCTCCAAGAATCATAACGGTTGAATCTAAGGCATCGTTTATGTAGTGATTTGTGGAATTTAGAGGGTAGCAATGAGGATTTAGACTGTTTATCAAGGGTGAGATCCTTACAAAGATTAAGATCGCCACCCATGATAAGTAGTCCATCTGTGTGAATTTGACTCAAGGGAGTTGTGAGGAGTTGCCAGAAATCCGGTTCATCAGCGTTTGGGCCATAGACATTTAGGACATGGAAGGAGTTCATATTTTTGGGTAATCTACTTAGAATCTGTCTTCTATGGTTGTATGATATGTGGGAATCTAAGGAACAGCTTAATTTTTGGTGATTAGCTGTATAACATCCCTTTTCTTGTTGATGGCTGGAGAACATATGGCAGTGCTAATCCAGCCCTCGCCAAAATGTGATAATTCTTTACAGGTAGTAATCCTGGATTACTGTGAAGGGATTATACTAATCACAAGGACAACGGTGAGGGTAGAGCACAAAAGCACAGAAAATAAACCAGATTTCTCAATTGATTCAAAGTAAATGTTCCCTTATTGGTCCACAGTACGCTCAAAACCTCATGTGGATCCACCGTTTGAAGATCCCAAACTGTCCAAAGTAACTTCCAATGGATTGAGGGAGCGACTTCAACTTCACAAACGTGTCACAGGGTCAAAGTTGTTGATTCCCAAAGTTTTTCTTTATTCATATATCCAACAAAAATGACGACAGATTCTTCATAAAATTCCAATATTTTTTGCAAGTCAAAATCAACCGTTTAATGATTGATTAATCATTAAACAGCCGACGCGTTTCGTCCGGTGGCGGACATCATCAGGGCTCTCAGTATTTACTATTCACAGAAGCAGATTTCCCCTTCACGGTGTTTATCAAAAGATTTTTTACAGCAATTAACAGTCTATATGTACAATTCAATCACTAGTCAGACCTCAACTTCCCTTCCCACGTTCTGTGGCCTCTGTTCAGTTCTCACTCTACTTTCCGTAGTTCCGAGCATTGGTTAACATCACTATAGGTACTTAAAGCATTCCACTCTAACGTTTCTGATCCAAACAATTCCAGTAGATCCGATCCTGTTCAACTATCTTCAAATTCTAGTGACGGGAAGTCTCAGTCGGCGACATCGGGCGTCTCGGTTGATTTTGACTTGCAAAAAATATTGGAATTTAATGAAGAATCTGTTGTCATTTTTGTTGGATATATGAATAAAGAAAAACTTTGGGAATCAACAACTTTGACCCTGTGACACGTTTGTGAAGTTGAAGTCGCTCCCTCAATTCATTGGAAGTTACGCTGTAAAGGGATTATATCTGCTTTTAACTTGTGTAGCTAGTTCTAATTTTTTTTAGTTTAACCGGATAGTGAGGCCCTTCAACATTTAAGGAGGTGATTTTTAAGTTAATGTCAAGGAGGTTGTTAGTCATACTGTAGAGGTGTGTATATGGTTATGAGATACATGTATTTAGGACATGAATCAGTGTTTGTACATCTGGAAGCAGTGGGAGCAGTGGGTAATGTTCTTGGAAAGCAACCCCAGCATCGGTAAGGACAATTTATTGGAGTGTAGTCTGATTAATATTGTCTTGGGAAGGACCTGGGTGGCAGTGTATCAACATCAAGGAATACACATCAATAAGGAAAGGAAGTGGTCTGCCAAGTCAAAACTTTTTTTCTGAAAACAAGAATGTAAAAAATAATTACACTGCACTTGCAGGCAACCAAAATAAAAAACAATCCCACACCCTAACCCCCCACCCATCCCACTTGCCTACCCACCCAAAATGCTAAATGCGAGGGAGTTGACAGCGAGGTGAGAATATGGCTGATGCTTTCTAACAGATGTCCCAACAGTGTCTAACCTGCTTGTTCAAATTCAGAACGTTGCACTTGATTTATGAAATGCATAATGTCGAAATCATCTGCTTTATTAGGTGCTAGGTGATCTGACATCGATGTGTTTTAGAAGATAATAATACATTGAAGACTGCAACACCTGTCTCTAATTTCCTTGCTACAGTCTAGTTAGTACTTTACTAGTCACCTTTGATAAGAAAATGGCACAGCTAGTCTCCAGTAATACCTTATTACACTTGAGTTGTGATGTTACAATGCCTCCTGCAAGAGACAGGAGACCCCATTAAATGCATGTCACAGAGCAGAATTACAACTGCTGCTTCAGCAATGAAAGAAACAATTACGGATTTCCATCTACTTTGACCTAGCTAGCTCTGAAAATGAACAGTCATTAGCCGAGAGAAGACACTAATGGCAGAATGTCTTTAACTGCTAGAGGTCGTTACAGTAAAGCAAGAATATCTCTGTATGTGACACATTCTGAACTACTTCTTTTTTTTAAAGTTACTTATACTAAATTAATGGCTCAATATTGGTTTGCACATTTTCACATTATATAAGCCGCATTTATTTTAGAAATCTGCACCATAGTTTGTCTTTCAAATGTAAAAGAACGGATTTAAGGGGCATGTTATCAAGACAGACGATAAAATTATCGCTGCTTTAGCGGCAGAAAACTGTCGCTAAAACAGCGATAATGGGCTTGATAATATGCTCTATGGAATTCCAATTGAAGCCCATGTTAGATGTGAAGGACATGTAACCTGAGCTTCAACTGGAGTACCATAGAGCATATTATCAAGGCCATTATCTCCTTTTTAGCTGCAGTTTTCTGCCGCTAAATCAGAGATAATTTTATCGACTGTCTTGATAATATGCCCCTACGTTTTTTGGAAAAGGGAAATTGAGTTACCTTGTATTATATATTCACGTCTTTTGATTAATAAATGATTAATAAATAAAACATCCTATTCATTAAAACGTTGTTGCAAATATGCCTAATTTTGCACAACTTTATAAAGGGCACTCCGCTTTTTGCCGTTTTACTCTATACGGCGACGAAAGACCTCAGTACATTGTAATATTATAATAATGTATGGCAGAGGGTACTTCCTTACATATCTAATACGTGTAATAAACGCTTACTTTTTAGGTGGCGAAAACGATTTGCTATACTTACAACTTTGTTTAAAAACCGCTTCATGAGGACTTCTTTTCTTTTAGTCTTGGAAAAATACAAGCCAGAATGTGGTCCAAAAGATTTGAAACCTATCACCTGTAATCTACTCCCAGTAAGCTGACGAAGGTACATTAACTCACTAAGCAGTATATTGCCTCCTTTGTTTTCTAGCTCATTGCTGAGTACACTTTCGACGAAAAAATAGCTCTGCATGCAGTAAAACCATGATACCTTAAATAAGCAAGCCGGATCATGAGTTCCGCCTTGGAATTTAAGGTCAGCTTGAATCAGTTACAGAAACGGAACGCTACAATAATTTCCCAATCCCTCACTGCTTAAAATTAAAATATTACAGCCGGTGTTCACCATTTTGAAACATTTTTAATGTTTGTTCTGCCACTAAGCATCTGTGCTTGATTATTAGGAAAACTGCGGAATCCCCACTAAAGCCACAGTGTTTAGGAACAGCTTGGTTTGTAGGACAATCCCTCAAATGTTGTTTTCAGATTGGGAACTTTGGTGGTTTCAATTGGCAAATGCGGTGAGAATTTCAAGCCTACTCATAGCATTAATTTCCCTCCAAATAAAAGTTACTGCACTTCTGAGCAGTTGACTCTTTATAACTACCTTCAACTTCCTTATATGAGGCTGTTGCAAACTGGGTCCTGGTGCGCAGCCTGGCAGAGTGACAGCGTGCCTGGTCATTTAACATACTTTATGTAAGTTCCTACATTGTCCAAATCTAGAGGTTTGCACACAAGGCAAGTCAGAAGGTCACCCTTGGGGTCACAACTACTAAGGCGGAAAGAGGGGTCACAACTACTTAAGTAGAACATGATCAAAGGCCTACTTCCACCAAGTGTGCCAAAGGCTTGGTGTTGAAGAATAAAATAAGCATTTAAGATTTAAAAAGGGCACATGTAGAAAGTAATACAAAACGTAAATTCAATAACTAAAAGTCATTAGAAAGTTGTAAATCGAGAAAACAGTAAAGAATGCAAAATAATTCTTCAACGCATTATATTAAAATGAGTGGGAGCTTTAGATGAAATATTAGAGGCAAATGAAGTACTCATCCTCCATGATCTCTCTGCTCTGCTTGAGAGAGGTGAGGTTCCGTGACAATTGTAAGTGGTGTTTTCGACTCGCACGAATATGGTCGAGTCTGGTATCTATGAACCGCAAATGACGAGTTTAGTAAGTGTGCGCAGTTTCGCTGTGCTAACTTAAACCGTTCGTTTGTTACGTGGGTTTCTCATCTGTACCCACGGGTTCCATCTTAGATACGGCATCCATTTTGTCTCTTGCCCTCAAGTAGTCAGCGGACGGACGCTGTCCGCTTCGCGACCCTGGGACTCCCAAGATATTTGCGGAAGACACATGTCCTTTGTAAGTGTCTTTATGACGAGGGGGTTGCTACTGTAAGGCAGGTGGCGCCGCTCGAGGCTCATCTTGCCGCACGGACTTATTGTCTCAGCCGTGCATCTCATTAGGCACGTCCCTTTGATGCCTGTATCTCGTGCTTCCCGATACCTCCCCTTTGACACCCTTTCCGATCTCCCCACTGTCTCCGTCTTCCTCTGCACCTGTCTTCGTTCCTGTTTCGATCTACTTGATTGCTGATTGGAATTTGCTAATGGTGGGAAGATGGGTTTTTACAGTTGGGAACCGCCAAATGTTTCCGCACTTATGATCCGGACCTCATGTGTTTCAAACCGACCAAAGCGACCCCTCTGGGAGCTAGATGTGGGAACTGAGTTGTAAACCTTTGTGTTCAATGTTAGCCTATGGATAAAAACTGTATAAAAGGAGCGATCCACAGAACCAATTTGAAGCAGTCTCCCCGAACTACACTCGATGTACTTCCTGTGACTTCTGTGTTCCCTGCAGTAAATAAACCTTGACTCTTTGACGCCGAAGGAAGTGTCCCGTGTCTCTGTGACTTGTACGCCGGAACAGGTTACCCACGAAGGTTTCAGGTGTTGTGCCCTGGCACCGCTGGGTCCAAAAGAACCCAGTCCTTCAGTTGGCGCCCAACGTGGGGCTGCATCAGTGGTACCGGTCCAAGCCCGACGATCGTGAGGAACTTCGTGTGAAATCTCCGAGGGAAGGTGCACCCCGCTTCATCGATCCTGTTGTCGAAATAAGTGGCCCGAAGACTTTTCCCGCGAAGATTCCCGCCTCCTGACGGCTGCGACGGACTGCTGCCCTGACTGTAGACCTGTTTTGGCGCCTGGCGTAGACCTTGGTATAGCGAGACGATAGACGGGCCTTCCTGAGGACGCCATTGATCTTTGAGTTAAGTATTTGTGGGTCGCTCCCAGAATCCTTTGTTGTAGACACTTTAGCGAGTGTCTTGGTTGTAGACACTTTAGCGAGTGTCTTTGTTGTAAACACTAGTGGTTTTTGTTGTACACGCTGTGTGAGTGTTTTTGTCGGTGACACTTTGCTAGCGTACTTTGTTGTTGTATTTGTTTGACGACTGCAGCCGCCAAAAACCGAGGGTTTTGTTCTTGCTGGGACTTGGTAAATCCCGTAACCCTTGAAGTTTGTGAAACTCGGCTAGTGTGCAAGATGCCTGGTCGCAGTACTTTGTTCAGTTGTTGTAGACCTTGTGGTGCGGATTCCCTGCTGGAGGACTCGTGTCCGATACCTCCGGTTGGAACTCCTACTTATGACTTATATAGCAAACATGGGCTAGGCCCGATTGCTTTTAACGATTATTGGATAAAATATACAAAGACAGACGGCGATCTTCGTTGGCCACCTCACGGTAGCTTCGAAGCGTCGATCTTAGATAATTTGGAAATAAAGTTGTTCGAACGTAAATCTAGGCCGGCCATGTTTGATGCCTTTCGGTTGTGGCGCAAAGAAGCCCGACAGAAAGAAATCAGACAGAATAAACGTAGTGAGCGAGATAATGTTGCTACCATAGTGAAGAAAGCTGAGCAGTTTCAGCGTGATAAGGAGGATAAGGATAAGGAAGTGTTTGAGAGGCTACAACGTATGACCATAGATAAATGCTATCCTGTTTTGCCTACGGAGTCGGATAAGAAGGAAGAGGCAGTTGAGGATCCTTTAATGTCCTATCTTATGAAGTCGCCACCTCCGTACGTACAGGGTACCGCAGCTCCTGTGGTCCCTGCCGTACCTGTTCTTCCACCTGTTATTCCTCCACCCGTTCCTCAACCTGCACCCGCTCTTCCGACTGTTCCTGCTCCTGTGCCTGTTTCTATTCCTACTGCTCCTCCGCTTCCACATACTCCTACTCACGCTACTGCTCCTGTGTTGTTAACCCCTGTTGTTGCTAACGTTTCTACCCCTCCTCTTGTTAGTCCTGTGTCTTACTCTTGTCCCTCTACTCGTAACCGTAATTCTCCCATTGCGACAAATTTTTTTCAGTCGCTCGGACCTGTCTTTGGGTCCGCTGGTTCTGATGGTCCACCGCAGAGACGTAGTCAGCTTCCTGGTAATAGGGAACGCGCTGCGCTATACAATATGGCGATGGGTTGGATGGACAATCCGCAGAGAAATCCACCCCGAGTTGTTCTTGAAACATTTAGTCAATTCAACATACCGACTCAGAGATATGTGTTTGACGAAATGTGTAAACTTTTACATGATCAGATAGCGGCCGTTGCGCCTAACGAGGTGCTGACCGCCCTGTCTAATCTTCGGCTTCAGTTCGCAACTGGACTGATAGTCGATACTAATGTCCGACGTGCTATTGAGCAGTTGCTGTCTTTTCGTCTCGCTCCTATTCCTCACGCACTGTTTGTTGAGGATATTGAACGCCAACAAGCCGAGTCTGGCCAATATCCCATGCGTGAAGTTCCGCCGGTTTGGATACCAGCTGATAATACTAATGTTAATGCTCCAGTGGCAGCACATTTCCAGAGAGTGTGGATACATCTCCCATGGAAACGATCGGAAGTGCTTCAGGTGAAACAATCTTTGCCCGATCCTCGCAAAAATCCTGCTGGGTATTATAAGGAACTATCGCAGCTCGTAGATGCTACGGTGATGAATCTTGCCGATATCGACATGTTGTTTGGCAACGTCGTACCACAACCGGTATGGGCTAAGATTCGTCACCAAGATCACGCAAATGAATTAGGTGGTGATTGGAATGCCATTACAGCGGCAGACGCTGGACAAGTGGCTGCTACTAAACCCGATCAGTTGATTGAACTTCTTCCTCAGCGGATCATTACATTAATGAAAACGCTTATGCCAGCTATGAGGGTAAATTGGGACAAGTTGTCAGCCTGTAAACAGAAGAAAGATGAGAGCGTATCAGACTTCTTTACGAGGTTTGAGGAAGCATTTGTTGATCATAGTGGACAGGATATGGGTACTGAGGGTGGACAGAGGTTGTTTGTGGATAAATTCGTGTCGAATTTGTTGCCCGACTTGTGCAATAAATTGAAGAATTCAGAAAGTGCATGGGCCGTTTCTACCTCAGCTCAGATTCTGGCTACGGCACAATATTATGAAAATAGAGAGAAAGAAGAAAATGACCGAGCTGATAAAAAGACAAAAGAGCTGAAAACTAAAGTGTTGTTATAACAAGCGTATCCGCCGCGTTCTAATCAGAATGGGTCTCAGCAGAATAGATCACAGTCGCAATCGAATCGATCGCAGTCGCGTAACGATTCCTCTTTCCAAAGATCTTCGTTGGGGTACAATCAATGTGCTTATTGTAGACAGGAGGGACACATCAAATTCAATTGTCCCGCTTTGAACGAACGTATTAGTGGTAATTCGTCTAGAGGAGGCCGTGGTGGTTCACAGAATGCATCACGTGGTAGAGGTCGTGGTGCTCAGAACGACCGTTCTGACAACTCGTCAAATTCTAATAATTGTTTCGATCAACGTGGATCATCGCAAGGACGATCTGCGCAGTACAATGTAGACGATTATTACGTCGATCAGGGGACTGACGACAGTAATTACTAGGACAGCCAAAGACAAGGAGAGGGAGTGGTATCAGTTCCGGTTGATCAGAGAGGGCCTTACGTCGCAGTTGCTACATTGGGCGTCGTTGAGCCTTTTCTGTTGGACACTGGTGCAGCGAAAAGTTCCATTATGCATTCGAAACTCCCTGGCGCACCTTTGTCTGGCTTAACAAATGTATCCGTTGGATTTTCTGGCGCCCCCGTTAGCAATCCAGTTTCGCGCCCTTTACCCCTTAAAATTGGGCCACGTGAGCTCGAAGCTCCGTTGATTTTAACCACTGGTTGTGGCGAAAATCTTTTGGGTCTGGATTTGCTTAAACGTTTGTATGCGACTTTGTATTGTTCTCCTGCGGGTGTACAGCTTACGTTAGGAGAGAGAGTAGTCTCTCCCATGTATTTGTCTCTCGATAAGCTTCCACCGGAATTGGATTCTCTTCCTGCGTCTTTGTGGGCGACGGGTCCAAATGATGTGGGCCTACTTGATATCTCCCCTTATGTTGTACAGTTGAAAGCTAATGTGCGGCTGCCACGTATTCCCCAATATCGTATCTCCCTTGATGGTGAGAGGGCTTTGTTAGCGATCATCTATGATTTGATCGAGAAAGATGTTATTGAGGAGACTCGGGGAAACGTGTGCAATAGCCCTGTACTGCCCATTCTTAAACGTACTGATCCTACCAAACCGCCTGTTTATCGTTTTGTTATCGATTTACGGGAGGTAAATAAAATTGTGGTTCCTCAATTCCCTGTTGTGCCTGACATCACGGCGCTACTGACTCTGATTCCAGCTACTGCTTCATGGTTTTCGGTGATTGACTTGAAAAATGCCTTTTTCAGCATCCCGATTGCCGAAGAGAGCAGGGACCTTTTCGGTTTCTCTCTTGGTGGACGTAGCTTCCGGTTTAAACGCGCTCCTCAAGGCTACTGTGAAAGTCCATCGATTTACAGTCAAGCTTTGAAGGGTCAACTGGATGCGTTTCGGTTGCCGGTTGGTGCGGCTTTAATCCAATATATCGACGACTTATTGGTGGCTGCTGATACTAAGGACATTTGCAAAATTGCTACGGTGTCGTTGCTGCAACATCTCTGTGAGTTAAATCACAAGGTGTCACCTTCTAAACTCCAATATTGTTGTCAAGAAGTAACCTATCTAGGTCACTTATTGTCAAAGGAGGGAAGGAGATTGACCCCAGAGAGAATTGCAGCGATTGCGCGAATGGCTGTGCCAAACACCCAAAGAGATGTGCGTGCCTTTCTAGGTATCACGTCGTACTGTAGGCAGTGGATTCCTAATTTTTCATTGCTAGCGAAACCATTGGTGGCTCTTACGTGCAAGGATGTTTCAACTCCTTTACCATGGACGGAGGAATGTCAGAAAAGTTTTTCTGAACTGCGTGATTCATTGTGTTCGGCTCCTGTGTTAGGTACCCCTGACTACAGTAAGCCGTTTACGTTATATGTTCACGAGAGGGAAGGTTGTGCTTTGAGTGTCTTAACGCAACCTTTTGGTGGTAAGCAACGTCCATGTGCATATTTTTCCTCGACCTTAGACCCAGTAGCTAGAGCATTGCCGAGTTGTTTGAGAGCAACTGCGGCAGCTGCGGTCTCTATCCGACAATCAGCAGGATTGGCCATGGATAATATGCTTACGGTGATGGTTCCGCATGCAGTCGATACTCTTTTGAATCGAACGAAAACTCAGCACTTGACGAGTGCGAGGTTGTCTGGGTACGAACTGACGCTCTTGGCAAGCCACATTCAGATAAAACGTTGTAATGTCCTAAATCCGGCAACTTTGTTACCAATTAGTGCAGAGTCAGATGAAGTAGCAGAACATGACTGTTACTTGCGTACAGAGGAGGAAACAAAAGGTCGAGTGGACCTTAAAAACACCCCATTGGAAGACCCTGACGGCACTCTGTATGTGGATGGGTCATGTTTTAAATTGCCGAATGGTGATGTGACTACTGCTTATGCTGTTGTGACGTTGAATACTGTTGTTGAGACTGCGAGATTGAATCAGAATTCTGCCCAAGCTGCAGAGCTGATTGCTCTTACTAGAGCATGTGTATTAGCGAAAGGGAAACGTGTGAATGTGTACACCGATAGCCAGTATGCTTTCGGTGTAGCGCATAGCTTTGGACGATTGTGGCGAGAGCGTGGTTTCTTCACGTCACACGGTACGAAAATACAGCATGGCCAGCTTGTGAATGATCTTTTGGATGCATTGACTTTGCCTGCTCAAGTTGCGATTGTCAAGTGTAGTGCGCATCGTAAAGTGACGGATGATGTTGGTCGTGGTAACGCGTTTGCAGATGAGATTGCTAAGGAGACTGCCCGGAACCTTAGTACTCGAATGTATGTGACGAGTTCGGTTAGGTGGCCTACAGAATCAAGTATGTGTGTAGATACTTTTGAGAGTGTGAAAGCAATTCAGAATGAGGCCACCGAGACTGAAAAGATGAAGTGGAAAGAAAGTACGGGAAAGTTGGATGCGAATGGTTGTTGGATTGATTTGTCGAATCAGAAAAGATGGATGTTGCCTGATGCGTATGTGCTGGCCGTTGTGACAATGGCACATGGGTTAGCACATATCAGCGCGAAAGGTATTTGCAAGTTGTTGGCTGATGTGTGGAAGAATGATGGTATTACAAAGTGTGCTGAACGTCTGGTGAAGAACTGTATGGTGTGTATAATGTACAATCCTGGCAAAGGAACCCCAACTCCCCCTGGCAGTTTTGCTCCTCCTTCGTATCCCTTTGAGGTGATTCAATTGGACTTCATCCATATGGAGCGATGCAATAACTTGAAATATGTTTTGGTTGTGGTTTGCGCATTCTCCCGATGGATTGAGGCCTATCCCCTCAAAGACAATACTGCTTTGTCTACTGCGAAAATCCTACTGAAGGAATACTTTCCTCGGTATGGAATGCCTAGAGTCGTGTGGTCAGATAACGGAAGTGAGTTTGTTGGAAGTGTGATGAAGAGTGTGTGTAAGGGCCTTGGAATTAATCAAAAATTCCATAGCGCCAATCATCCCCAGTCAGCTGGATTGGTTGAGGGTTACAATGGCACCCTTAAACTAAAACTAGCGAAGATTCAGGCTACGACTGGACTTTCGTGGCCTGACGCTTTGCCTCTAGCATTACTGTCAACTAGGGCGACTGTACACTCCCGAATAGGGCTTAGTCCCTATGAAATAGTGTTTGGCCGTCCTGCGAATGTGTGGGGGGTTCCTAGGCCAGGTATATTCGTTGATCTTGAATATCCGATGTTGATTGACTACTTACATGACTTGACTGCTAAACTGAGGTTAATTCATCAACAGGTTTACGACGCCTTGCCGACGCAGACGGAGGGTCCAGGCCACCAGCTCCAGCCCGGTGATTGGGTGGTTACCCGTAACTTCTCACGCAAGAAGAATCTGGACCCCCGCTTTGTTGGACCTTTCCAGGTGCTCCTGGCCACGAGGACTGCCGTTCGTCTTGAGGGGCGGAGGAATTGGGTACATGCTACCCATTGTAAGCGAGTCCCTATTCCTTTGCCGGCAGACCCGTGGGTAAGGAAAGGCATTGCGTCAATAGAAGCAGAGACATTGCCGGCGTTTGTACCTTTTAGCGACGCACAGCTTGTTGAAGAAACCTCAGCGCAGCAGAAAGCCACTGTTGAAACATTGTCAGCAAAAGACTCGAGACCAGATCAACAAACTGATCAGCAGGACGCTGTCTCTTCAACGGATCCTTTGTTCGACGAGCAGACACGTCCCGGGAGACATCGATATTCGTTGCGTTCTCACACTAAGGACAAATAAAGTTTTTCTTGCTTTGCTGAAATTGATAACTGCAATATCTTCGTTTCCCCTGATCAACTTTGAACATTCGTATCGTTGAAACTTGTTTTGTACATATATCAAGCTTCTTCCTTGTATCTTTTTCCTTCCACAGCAGAGAATTATTGTGCTAAATAAATACATATTGTGTATTGAGGGCCGTAGGGCCGCGCGCGTACTTCCTTCTGGACAGTAGGTCTTGACGCTAGGTCAAAGGCCGTCGGTTCCTAGGAACTCCTGGGGATTGACTATTGCTGCACAGAACGAAGTGCGTCAAGAAACGTTGCGGACGGTCGTAGGGAAATGGCATTTTCGAAGCTGAACGATTTGGAAGGAGCTCAGGCGTACAGAGTCAAACTGCAGAAACTCAGTCGTACTAAATGTGTTGTATTCCAATTGTTTGTATTGTTTTTAACTGCTTCTGCATTCTTGGCGGGTGGGGTGTATTACACTATGTCTTACTTCTTACTTGCTACCCCTACTCCTACTCCTTACCCTAACCTTACTTTTAATACTACTACTGCTTCTCCCCATTCCTTTCATATTTTACCGGAACACGAACAGGCTAGACGTGTAGAATTCCGCAACAATTCCTTTATCCAGCTCCTCCACCAGCATCAATTAGTGGTTAACATTACTAATTGTTGGGTGTGTGGGTTGATGCCACATACTACGGGTAAGGGAATTCCATATCTGGTGTTACCGTATAGTTCCCAAGGGTCCGCTCGAGCATTCCAAACAATGCTTCGAAGCGCACTGGGTTTCCACCCCACTCCAGAACAACGTTCCCCCAACTCTGGTCCTACCTCGTATCAGTGGGTGCTATCGATGGCAATAGAGGATATGGAAGATGAGATCCATGATGCTTTTCTCATCCCTAAAGAAGAGGTACAAGCCTATAGGGTCCTGAGTAGAGGGGAATATAGTATGTTCACTAATGAAAAGCAGCTTAAAAGCTCGCCTCCAATATGGGTCGTACCCCACACTGGTAATCTTTGTCTCGTGGGTCGTGGTTCGCAAGCCTCACTTGGAGCCAGTGCTTGCATTGAAAGTTACGTTCTGCCAATGTCCCCGTCCCCTGTGTTTCTGGCTGCCAAGGGTACGTACTTCATCTGTCATGATCGTGCATACACATGGTTGCCCGTAGACTTCATGGGCTCATGTTTTGTTGCAAATCTGTTGCCTCCGACGTTCACTGTAGATGCCGATTATCATAAGACTAGAGTTGTACGAGGCGTAATTAGCAAAGAGGATACTGCCGGTCAAGAGGTAGGAGACTTTTTCAAGGGTTTCCTTCCGTTTTGGGGACCTATGGTTAATAGTAGGAACCTGAGACGTTTGACTCGAGTGGTAGAATCGACAGCTAATGTTACTGCCAGTGCCCTTGGTAATATCACCACAGAACTTCAGGCGGAGAGACTTATGACGTTACAAAACCGTATGGTTTTAGATGTCGTCTTGGCAGATCGCGGTGGGGTATGTAAAGTGATCCATTCGAGCTGCTGCATTTTCATACCTGATAATGCTCCTACTGTTTATCAAGCCATCTCGAAGTTGCATAAGATCTCCGAATCCATACACGTGGATGTAGGGGATTGGACGCTACTTGGATGGTTTTGGGGCCTGATGTCGACTTGGGGTTGGAAGATTCTGATGATCATCGGAGTTGTGGTAGTGTTCCTGTTCACGTGCTGCCTTTGTGTGCAGTGTGGTCCTGCCTTATGTGGCCTCTGTGCTACAACGTGTATGAGACAACCACCTGTTACCAAGGGGACTCGGTCGGACAGAGCTATGCTACAACGACATCTTGATGGTCTGATGAATATCGAATATGATTCCGACTAGTGCTTGCCTACATGAGGGCAAAAGGAGCGTCTGAGGTTCCGTGACAATTGTAAGTGGTGTTTTCGACTCGCACGAATATGGTCGAGTCTGGTATCTATGAACCGCAAATGACGAGTTTAGTAAGTGTGCGCAGTTTCGCTGTGCTAACTTAAACCGTTCGTTTGTTACGTGGGTTTCTCATCTGTACCCACGGGTTCCATCTTAGATACGGCATCCATTTTGTCTCTTGCCCTCAAGTAGTCAGCGGACGGACGCTGTCCGCTTCGCGACCCTGGGACTCCCAAGATATTTGCGGAAGACACATGTCCTTTGTAAGTGTCTTTATGACGAGGGGGTTGCTACTGTAAGGCAGGTGGCGCCGCTCGAGGCTCATCTTGCCGCACGGACTTATTGTCTCAGCCGTGCATCTCATTAGGCACGTCCCTTTGATGCCTGTATCTCGTGCTTCCCGATACCTCCCCTTTGACACCCTTTCCGATCTCCCCACTGTCTCCGTCTTCCTCTGCACCTGTCTTCGTTCCTGTTTCGATCTACTTGATTGCTGATTGGAATTTGCTAATGGTGGGAAGATGGGTTTTTACAGTTGGGAACCGCCAAATGTTTCCGCACTTATGATCCGGACCTCATGTGTTTCAAACCGACCAAAGCGACCCCTCTGGGAGCTAGATGTGGGAACTGAGTTGTAAACCTTTGTGTTCAATGTTAGCCTATGGATAAAAACTGTATAAAAGGAGCGATCCACAGAACCAATTTGAAGCAGTCTCCCCGAACTACACTCGATGTACTTCCTGTGACTTCTGTGTTCCCTGCAGTAAATAAACCTTGACTCTTTGACGCCGAAGGAAGTGTCCCGTGTCTCTGTGACTTGTACGCCGGAACAGGTTACCCACGAAGGTTTCAGGTGTTGTGCCCTGGCACCGCTGGGTCCAAAAGAACCCAGTCCTTCAGAGGGCCACCAGGGGTTAGTCTAGTATGAATTATGAAGTTACAATAAAATAGTTCTCAAATTCTCCTGGACCACTCATTACTCGGAGAAGATTAAGAAAAGGAAGTCTGGTTCCATTACCTTATGAATGAGTCCCTTCATAGGTCCATCCTGTCACAATCACTCTTTAATGTGTACACGCAGCCCCCAGGTGAGCGGATAAGAGTATACCCTTACTTATGCACCACTCTACAAGTGTAAGCAGCTTCACCACAAGTTGGCACTGAAACAAGACGTCTTCCATGTTGCTCATTGTTTAGATAGCATCTACAGCTCATTAACATATCACCATCTACAAAAGAGCATACTTCCGACAGAATTCCTACTCCTTTCTTTATCACCATCTACCAGCCCCTTTCAGAATAGGTTGTTGGTGAAGTAGTGTGGCTCACTGGTTAGAGGCGGCAGACCCGAGAGCAGAGGACTGCCCGGGACCAGGGTTCGATTCCCGGCGCAGCAGGTTTCTGGACCAGGGTCAGCGGACTTGATAATTCTCTCGCCTCGGTGCCCACTCTGATCAGCGATCACACTCGGCAACTCTGGGCATTAGCTTGCCTCATCTTCACTAACGGCCCCACCAGACCGCCGGGGATGCCTGGTCTCACCCTGGAGATACCCATTAAGGGACCATCTCTCAGGGAAGCCAGGAAGGGTTTCGCAGCGGTCGAAGCGCCTTGGGACCCTACGGGTAAGTAGTGCGCTATATAAATGCCAATACATTTACATTTACATTTACATTTGGTTCTTATTGACCTTATAAACTCTTATTTCTTATAATATCACAAAGATCAAAGGTTTTGTTCTTTGTGTCTGGCTTCTGTTTTATCTCTGCTTCAAAATCTTCCAAGAGTGGCCAATGTCAACTGTACATGCTGAGGAATATTAAACAACTTATCCCACTATTAGCTTGACATTCGTTGGTTACAAGCAACTTATTGACAAAGTCTGTTGTTCTTAGGATATTTGTACAGATTTCTGCATGCTCACTTATTGCTTCATTGTCAGATTCCAGTATGCAGGATCAGCCCTTCATGTAATTTTTCACTCTGTGTGTTATGTAAATCATGGCCAGAACAATGGGTTAGCACAGGTGCTGGACCGGCCCTTTTTGCAGGCTCATGCTCAGATGTTTACCTTATGTTGCTGAACCCGTTTCTGTTGACTCAAGGACTCTGTGTACTTCTTCCCTGATAACCAGTGGTAAAGTGCTTGAGCTCTCTCCCAGAAACATGGTACAATTGGCCTCTATATGATTGCCACATTTAATTTACTTGTAAGTCCATAGTAAATGGTTCTGTATGTACCCAGGGCCTGTAAATTGAATGCTACTAGAAGGCCTGCAGCATCTATTATGCCACACACATTAGGGAGTGCTTTAAACATGTCTCAGGCCTGCCATTGCATCATGCCTGTAGTATACTTTTAAACTACCATTTTGTCTGGACAAATAAACATTTGCCGGGGTTAAGATGTGGGTGAGGGACCTCGTCCTATAAGGAGTATATTTATCTTCAATTAATCTTAATAGCTCCAACTTTAAATTGAGCCAGGTCATGCGCATATATTTTAAGGCCTGAAAAGGAGGCCTGGCACACGTGGGTAGGACAGTATATTTTTGCATACTTGAAATGTTTGTGTTTGTTAATTAATTAATTAATTGTGGGTTTGTAATGCGCTAGAATCGACTCCCGAAGGAGTATCTCTGCGCAGTAGACCGCTGGGGGACCCGTCCTGGCTTTCCCTGTGAGATGGTCCCTACTGGGTATCTCCAAGGTGAAACCAGGCATCCCCGGCGTATGTGGGGGGCCGTTGTGGAGATGAGGCAAGCTAATGCCCAGAGTTGCCGAGTGTGATCCCTGGTTAGAGTAGGCACGGAGGCGAGATTAATCGAGTCCGCTGACACTGGTCCACGACCCTGCCGCGTCGGGAATTGAACCCTGGTCCCGGGCCGTCCTCTGCGCTCAGGTCTGCCGTCTCAAATCAGTGAGCCACACCACTGCACATCATTGTGTTTTTGCAACGCTCACTCACTTGAACCTCTCTACTCACTTTATTAAAATACATACTTACACACTCAATCTCAGAGAGCGAGAAGGTTAAAGAATGTATAAGCAAGTATGTATGTACACACGTCACGTGTGTGCGTGTGTTTTCGTACTGAAAGGGGCCCCAAGTGTGATCCAGGGCTACCGTTCGTATGATTCATGAGCATCCCTTTGGTTCTTTTTTCCCTCACTACTTGCTTTTTGGAACATATGGTTGAACAGCGAAGGGCCTAATTTTGTGATTTGATATCACACGACGATTTTGCAACATTACATTTTTTCATTTTTTTTTTTTTTTTTTTTTTTGGGGGGGGCATGGCTTGGACGGCAATGTGGACGGGGGGCGTGGCTTGGACGGCAATGTGGACGGGGGGCGTGGCTTGGACGGCAATGTGGACGGGGGCGTGGCTTGGACGGCAATGTGGACGGTCGTCTAGGTCCGTCAGCTCCGCATCCCTGAGGGGAAAACAACACGCCAAAACAGCCAATTCCGCCAACAAAGGAGTGGAACGAGTAGGGGAAAGGTCCGACCAGCTGGGAAGACGATCAGAAATAAGGGGAACAGCGGCACTGCCGAGAAAGCAGCTTGATAACTTTGCCGAGAGCCTCAAAGCGCGAAGCCCAAGATGGCGCCTGGAGCTCACAGAGAGAACAACAAGCAGTGACTGTGCGGCAGACCGGCTTGCGAGAGCAGCGAAACAAAGAACCAACACTGCACCCTCGGGAAAGGAAAAAAGGGAGAGTAAGACAGCATTTAGCGATTGAAACGCACTCAACGCAGAAGAGCCACACATGCACCACCGCCTCCGCTCTAAGAAGGAGCACACGCAGCGAGGTAAGCCTGCCGGACAAGCAATACTCCACCAGCAAAAACAAAGCGGCGCGCTTACCGGAGATCCGACACCGTCACGATCGCAGACACCGGAAGTGAGGGGTAGGAAGGCGCCATCACCGGAAGTCTTCCCCAAATCAACCCCAGGCGGCAGGACCGGAAGAGGAAGGGGGTCATCATCCAGCGCCGGAAGTAGACGCTGAAGCAAGGTTAGAAGCCGGATCAAACGGCGCAGAGGCGGCACAAAGCACAGCGGACGCCAGATAGAGTGACGCTGGGCGCGCAGGGGAGACAGAGCACGGCGGAAGCGGGAACAAGCGACGGGGGCAGCGCGGTGAAGGCAAGCGCAGCGCTAACTGCACCAAGGAGCTGCAAAACTCGAAGAGGGCACACAGCCACAGAGCAAACTGCAGAAGCAGTGACCAGCGGCAGACGGCAGACCAGAGCACAGGCAGAGGCAACAAGCGAAGCAGTACTGCCAGAAGGGCGAATGGCACAGAGGCGTGGCACTCATAGTTGGTAGTGGCGGCCAGCAGGCCAGGACACAGGCAGCGGCCACTCAAAAAGCACAAGGAGCACATAAGTTTAGGTGGCCAAGGCGCCAGCGAGAGGCCAAAGACAAAGACAAAGACAACGTCATAGCAGGACCGAGCCCCTTGAAAGAACACACAGCACAGCTGGCACAGCACAATTTAAAGGCAACAGGCAGTGACCAGTCAAAACTAACACAACATCCAGCCTACCCTTCTGAGCGCCACACGTAAGCACGCAGCCCCAGCGCCCAAAAGCAGTAAAGACTGAAGCGAACGAGACAAGGCACACGCTGGCAGGTCTCAAGGCAAAGACCAGAACAAGGTACATCCGGGAACCGAGCAGATACAGACTGCAAGGTGTCTCAGAGAAAACGTCAAAGGCGACAGAACTACCCAAGTCAACCCTAGCAGAAGGGAGGCTAGGCAACATCCTATCAAGGAGGGGCATTATAACCATGGCAGGCAACGAAGGAAAAGCAGCTGGCGACCAGAAAAAACCAAAGATAGACAACCAAGGGTCGCCTCTGAAAAATAACAAGAGCGAGACGGCCACCCTAGAGACGATCCTGCGGAGAGTAAATGAAGGGATCGAAGTGGGAAAAGATACAAAACTCAAGGTGGAGAACATGCAGCTTGAGATGGCGGCTATAAGAGCAGACCTCCACAAGGCAACGACAAGAATTGAGATGACAGAAGGCAGAATAAGTGCAGTGGAGGATGAGACAAGGGACAACACCAAGGCCATAGCCGAGCTGCAGAAAACCACGATAGCCATACAAAGACAGCTTGCTGAGAAGGACGATAGAGCAAGAAGAGGCAACATAAGGATCCTAGGAGTGCCGGAGGGGACAGAAGACAAAGCGGGGTCATGCGCAGCAATGTTAGAGGAGCTGATCCCCAAACTAACCGGCATCACATTCGACAGAAGGTTCGAGGTGCAAAAGGCATACAGAATACCGGCAGGAAAGCCCGCAACAGGAAAAATGCCGAGAGCAATAATATGCAGCCCGCTAAGACTAGGCCAAACAGACGCCATCTTCGCCTTCGCTAGGAAGAACCAGAACTTGAAGTGGGAAGGCAGTAAGATCGTTTTAACCCAAGACTACTCCAAACCCACGGTAGAGTCAAGAAAGGGATTCCTGGCCCTCAGAGAAACACTACGTAGAAGAGGAGCCACCTTCAGCTTCGTTGGTCCTGCCAGATTCAAAGTAATGGACAAATGGAAGACAATGATTTTTGAAAGCCCGGAGGAACTAAGGAGATACCTGCAAGGCCCACCCGTGGAAGAGATGGAGGATAACAGAAGCCCAGGAGCAGCAAAAAGAAGCGCCTCACCGGATGAGAATGGACAACCTGAATAAGTGAATGCGATAAAAGCCGAAGGAAAAAGAAAAGTAATAAAATCACCAATGGCACAAGGAACATATCTACCTCACCAAACCCACAGCGGGAAATAAAAGTACTATAACTAGAATGAAGAGCGACAGCCAGCACATCAAATCCAAGGTCAACCATGGCACTACCCAACGAGACAATCAAGCCGCGGCAGAGCAGGATGCCAGGCTCTGTCCTTGGCACCATTTCCACCTCAGTCGAGCTAGATCATGGAAGGAAACCGACACTACCTCAGGGGAAAGACGCGGAGCAAAGGAACTTTGTCGTCGCACACCCACTCAGCAAGTAAGGGAGGGGGGGAGGGACAATCGGGGGGGAGGGGACGGAAGAACGGGGGGAGCGGGGAGCACATACATGGGTCTACTCACTATCATCTGTCCTTTCTTTACTCTATCTTTCTATCTTTCTATCTTTCTTCTTACACTCACACAGGGGAGAAGTACACGCAGGAGAAGGGGGATGGTCCCACACACAAGCGAAAGACCGAAAAGACGCAGAGAAAAGCCACTGCAAATGCGGAAACAAAAGCATTGTAAATGATAAACAGCAACAAGAGTAGCATTGCGTCTGACATTAAGATAGTGTCCCTAAACGTCAAGGGTCTAAACAGCCCGGTGAAAAGGAGGAAGGTACTCGAACACCTTAGGAAACTCAAGAGCGACATATGCATACTCCAAGAAACAAGATTGCAAGCAGAGGACATCAGCCGCATAGGGGCCAATTGGATAGGTGAGGTGCAGGGCTCACCAGCACAGAATAAGAAGAATGGGGTAGTAACAATTATAAGCAAACACTCCAAAATAGAAGTGGTAGGCTCTCAGGCAGACACACAAGGGAGAATGCTCACGACGACACTCAGAAGGGCAGGGGAGACATTCCATGTAGCTAACATATATGGGCCCAACAGTGACGACAGAACATTTTGGGAGGGGGTGGGCGCACAACTGTACTCACTACCTCTAGGAGACCTGCTGATCGTCGCGGGGGATATGAACCAAGTCCTGGATCCAGCAATTGATAGGCATCCATACAGACCAAGCCAAGCAACAAAAAATCCCCACATCCTTAAAAATCTCTGCTCCAAACTAAGTCTAAGTGACCCTTGGCGCATAAGTAACCCAGACGCCAGGGAGTACACTTTCTACTCCAACCCACACAACTCATACAGCCGAATAGATTATATTCTGATGTCAGAAACACATACTCACCTTATAGACCACACGGAAATAGGACCCAGAACTATATCAGACCACTCACACATAAGCCTAACACTATCGGGCAAACACAACGACGAGCCGACCCGCAGATGGCGGTTCGACGACAGCCTGCTCCAAAACGCCCCAGCGAGAGCCAAAATAGAGGAGGCAATAAAAGAATACCTACTACTAAACGATGAACCAAACACAAGCAGGGAAGTCCTATGGGACGCCCTGAAGGCCACCATTCGGGGAACAGTCATGACAGTCAAGGGAAGGATGAACAAAGACAGAAACAAGAAAGTTGCAGAACTGGAGAAGGAAATTAAAAAACTTGAGAACAGCCACATAGCCAGATTAGAGGACAGGAAACCACTCACAAACCTAACTAAATTAAAGTGCGAACTAAACAGGATACTGAGCGAGAGAGCGGGCACTTGGATCAATAAATATAAATCAATTAATCTGTGCACTGCAAACAAAGCGGGCAAAAACCTGGCATCCTATCTGAGAGGAAAGCAGAGACACCACACGATAAGTGCCATCAAAGACAAACACGGCATATCCCAGACCTCAAACAAAGACATCCTTGAAGTCTTCAGGGATTTCTACGAGGGACTGTACACAAAGGATGACACACTGCAAGATGATGGGGGGAAAGAGCTACTAGCGAACATAGCCACACCCACACTGACGGACCAGGAACGAGACATCTTGGAAATGCCCATAACGGGGGACGAGATAGAGAGAGCCACGCAAGGCCTCAAAGATAACAAGGCACCCGGACCAGACGGGTTCACAGCTGGCTTCTATAAGCAATACCTGAACTTACTTAAACCCACAATGAGAGAGGTATTCACGGCATGCGCCCAGAGCGGACACATGACACCCTCAATGGCTGAGGCAAATATAATAGTGATACCCAAGGAAGGGAAAGACACAACAGAGGCGAAGAACTTTAGACCGATCTCCCTCATCAATGTAGACTGCAAAATATATGCAAAAATCCTAGCCAATAGACTCAACGCTTACCTTCCGAAACTCATACACAACTCGCAAGTAGGCTATCTTAAAAACCGGATGTCACATGACAACACGAGACTCCTATGCCACGTAATTAACCACTCCTCACGCAGCGACAACGCAGCAGTCATGATAGCTTTAGATGCTGAGAAAGCCTTTGATAGAGTCTCATGGCCCTTCTTGGATCAGTGCATGGGGAAATTCAGGTTAGGTCCAAACTATAGGAAGATGGTGATGGCCCTATATGAGAACCCCAAAGCAAGGGTGGTGGTCAATGGAGGCACATCAAACACACTCAACTTGGGAAGAGGAACTAGACAGGGATGCCCCCTATCACCAGCCCTATTCCTGCTAGCCATAGAACCGCTCCTCACGATGATCAGAACCAATGTGGACATTGTTGGGATACCAATAGGGGGAGAGACCTTCAAGCTAGCGGCGTACGCAGATGATGTACTAATAGTCACCGAAGACCCAGAGAGATCCATAAAAGCACTGACTGACACCATTGACAAATACGCCAAGGTCTCGGGGTACAAACTTAACAGGGACAAATCGGAATGCAAACCGCTAAACATCCACGCAACAAGAACAGTATTAGGAACATCAGGACTTACATGGCAACCAAAACCCATAAAATATTTGGGCATCCTTTTCGAGAGGGACCTAAGAATGACACTGGAACACAACGAGCTCGCAACGATACAGAAAATCAAGGACAAGGTAGAGGGGTGGTCCCCCAGGTTCACAACATGGTGGGGAAGGATAGAGGCGATCAAAATGATGCTCTCACCAATGGTCAACTATTTGCTAACAATGCTCCCACTGACTAACACAGAGAGCTTCCACAAGACACTTGACAAGTTACTAAACAGCTTCCTCTGGAGGGGGAAGAAACCAAGAATAAGCCTACACAAGCTAAGGCTATCTAAAGAACAGGGGGGCCTGAACATAACGAATTTCAAGCGATTCCAGACGGCATGCATAGCTAGACAGGGACTACATTGGCTAGACCCAAGAAAGGAATACACCCCAGCATGGCTATCCTTTGAGCGCGGCCTACTAAAGGGCATGAACCCCATAACTCTCCTGACAGCCACACGACACCCAGCAATGAGGGAGAACCCCATCCTCAAGAACACAAAGATAGCCCTACTGAGCGTCGACAAAACACTAGCAACAAGCATCAGGGGAGGCCAATTTGAATCCCTCTGGCACAACCCTACCTTAAAATACAGAGATAAGGTTCTGGACATGCCTGTGTGGTACAGACAGGGCATATCCACGGCCCATGACCTTCTAAGACAAGGCGAGAACACAACGTTTGACACACTCAAGGAAGCGCACAACCTACAAAACATAGAACTATACAACTTCCTGAAAATAAAAGTAGCTATTAGGAAGGCAAACCTCACAAGTCAGACACCGTCGCTCTTACAGCTTGCAGCCAATCTCAACAAAACAGGACACCAAATAGCACACCTCTACAGAGCCCTACGCCCCAAACACACCAAACTCAATGACAAAGTCACAAACTTCTGGGGGACTGTAGCGGGGAAGGCACTAAGCGAAACAGAAAAGGACGAATTGTGGAGATCGACCACTAGGAAAAAGATAACTGCCTCACTAAATCAGACCAAATACTGGTTAGTGCACAAGGCTTACTGGACACCGGCCCGCCTATCCACCCTGGGGATCCGAGAGAGCGACACATGCTGGAACTGTAACGATGGTAGGGGGGATTTAGAGCATCTCTTACTCAGCTGCCCCCAGATCAAGGGTTTCTGGGAAAGAACGGGGAAGCTTATCAAGGACATCACTGGCGTAGCCATACACATAGATTTTCCAAGTCTAGTCCTGGGCTTTGCATCCCCGTCCATCACAACGACAGAAGACCGCGACCTCATTGACCTACTGTTAACGGCTGCAGTCAAAATAATCCTAAGCAACTGGAAGGACACCACAAAAGCGACACCGCAGGCATGGCTCAACTGGGTTACCTTCCTAAGAGGGGCAGATAACATTACAGCGAAATATACACCGAAAACACACAGGCAATCAAACATGTGGAGGCCCCTAGATCTCTACCTTTCATCGCATAAACCCCCCTAGGCGCAGACACCAGACACTAGACAGCCACCGAGGGACACACCACAGGGACCGACACTCCAACAAGAGAAACCGGCTAGGAAGTACACTCTCCTATCTCCTACCTCTATCACTCTCTTTCTCTCTATCGTCCGGGGTGTTATACCCACCAGGCAGATCAATGGGGGGAAAGAAGACAACGCCAAGCAAGACTCGGTTAACGGACTTCTTCCTTCTTGGACTAGTAGATCTATCCGACCCCACGCACCATGGCAAGGAACGAACTATTGCAGGACAATACTACTATACCCCCTCCCCCCCCCCCGGCGCCTTCTTTTTTTTCTCTTTTCTTTCTTTTTTTTCCCTCTTTCTTTCCGCCACTCATGTATGCTCCATGTAAATATATATTTTTTTATATACAATAAAAAATTACAGAAATAAAAAAAAAAACATTTTTTTCAGATTTTTTCATTACTTATAATGGGACCACAGACACCCGTCGACTCGTTTTTTGTATTTTTCTAGAAAACCACAGGACAAAAATTCACTGAACCGGCAAACACTACTGAATGACGCCAAGTGCAACATGCTTGTCAAATATGATAGATTTTGCCCTTCGGAAATCTGGTTTAATTTTAGCAAAAAAATGCAGTTACTCAGACTTGTTTTGTTTTCATAGGGTTTGGTGTAGATTAGTCATGAAAGCAAAAACTTCCTGTTGAAGTGGCGTCTCAACCTTAACTAGGAATGGGCCTCTGTCATTCACCACCCTCCCCGCCCCCAGGATGAGGAGCAGCTTCCCTCATGGTAACAGGAAGAACACCTAAGTGATCCTCTTTCATCAAGTGAAACTAATCACCCAAGTAGTGCACACTGTTCGGATGTCATCTTATTAAGGAATAAATGTGTTTAGAATTCTACTCATTTGAGGCACAGTAAAAGTAATGATCCGTGGTTTCATTAACCAGGGACATAGCGCCTTAGTTAGAGTTTGGTTGGACTTCCCAGAAGGAGCTTTAAAATGTAGGAGAAGACAGTAGTGGGACTCGCTGCACCATGGAGTATGACTGTAGGGGAGTCAGCCAGTAGTTCTACTATATATTTCCTCCAGAAATGTGAGTATTTTCTTTTTCCTCTAAACTCGAAAGGAAACCCACTATGTGCTAATTTAATATTTTGTGCTAAATTTGAGGGTAAATTACGGTGGTACGATAACTGATTGAGCAAAGCTTTACCGCCCTATTTGACTATTCATGCTAAGAATGTAGAAAACTGGGCTTCATTAATTAAATGTCTATTATGTCACTTGTTGGGTGTCTGTTTTATTGCCACCTTCCAGCTGGTGGGAAATCAAGGTGCAAATTCCAAGCGAGCAATTGAGCAATGTTTATCGAAGCGAACATATGAGCAAATGGAATAGTTGGCACATACTTCGACTTTGCACCAACCTCTAAATGTGGCCTGCAGACGGCCATTGGGCATGTAGAAACACTTTGTACAACCATGGTCATTTAATCGATTCATACCATATAGGTTCAGAACTTGATGCATGGGCGGTTTTCAGAATTTCAGTCCTAGTAGGAAGATGTACTTAAAACACAGATACTTTGTATTATGAGATACAATCATCCGTGATCTGTTTACTCGTGAAACACGTTAAAATGCATGTCTTCGTTCGCATAATTTTATTGATTGGTAAGGAAGGAAAGACGATCTTTTTTTCTAAAATATAGTTAGTTCCTCAGTGTTAAAATAAAAAAATGGAAGCAAACCAAATATACAAAGGAGCGAAGAACACACCCCATGTAAATATATATTGCTGTCAGCTTTGGAAGTAAAACTGTTAGAAATGCAACTATTTTTGTACAAATTCCAGCCTTTGATAATTTTCTGTACCCACTACATTTCACTGGAACGTAAGAGCCTTTGACGAGGAAATATTTTTGGAGACAAAAACATGAAAAGCAAAATATTAAATGTTCACAAAAATAAAAAGAATGGGGGGCGTGGCTAGCAGCCGGAGATGGCGGCAGCGTAGAGGGCGAGCTCCGAGGTTAGAGTGGCCTCCTCGCAAATCCGACTATTGATCCGTTGACTAAAAGTTCCCAGCGGGAAGGTACTGAGGCCCAGGACCGGGCGGCACAACCGGCAAAAACAAAAAAGAGAATCCGTCGGAGGGAAGCGGAGATCACCGCTCGACTCGCTCAGGCCACGGAGCGGAACAGAAGCTGGGAGGTTGAGTGATCCGGAACCCGACAGGAAGTGCGGCGGACTGAGCACAGAGGCACCGGAAGCGACCGCTGGTGGTGGAGCTCCGACTGCGGGAGGTGTCCACAGGCGCCGAGACTCAGGTACCTGTGGCCGAGAGACCGGCCGACATCCGCTGCGACCCAGAGCGAACCAGGGAACTTCCCAGACCGTATTACGGAGGCGGATGGTCCAGCCACGTCCGGATACGTACCCGCCATCTTAAACCCAGGCACCCAAACACCCGGGGCACGGGGCGTTGAGTGAGCCACTTACCCCGGCGCGGCACCCTGACGGCAGCGTGGGGGCCGACAGAAATCCTTGCCCGGACCACGGGACGCCTGGCGAGAGGGTGCGCCGACACATAAGACAGTGGCGCAGGGACAATCTATAGCGCGCAGAAGCACGCCACCGGCCCTATCACCGCAATACAGAAGCTGAGTCCCGGCGCGGACCCTAAGGTCCGGGACCCCACACGTTGCACATTGCGCCTCTTCCTAGCCCTACTGGGGAGTGGGACGCATTACTGGTGAAGTCACCGCCGAGCGTGGCTGCTGAGGGACACTGCACTCCCAGCTACGTCAACGGACAGTGGGCACTTTCCTGCAGCGGCCGACAGTAGACCCAGCTGAGGCCTAGAACTACCGGGAGCTGCACCGACCATCAGTGGCAGAATGGGGACACAGTGAGGATGCAGTCTGAGGGAAGGTGTTGCCCAAGATAACGGGCCGAAGTGAACCTGCGCCAGGTCGACAGCGAAGGGGTGTATACCTGGCGGACCATACAGTGACACGGCCCGAACCGTGCGACTCACCGACAGTCTGCGCCTGGTAAGCGGCGTATACTATAAATAGCGCCCATCGGGGATCGGCCAGGTGGAAGGAGAGCTGGCGACGTCTGGTGGTCAATACATCTGCTAGGCCCGTACGCATCCTTACCCTATTGGAAACTGCGAGCCCACACCGGGGACACTTCCAGTTGGACTCAGCTCCCTAGACGCATTGTTCACAGCACCCACTCAACTGTGGACCGCCACCGCGGCGATAGCCAGAATGGCAGGGAAAGGGCCGAAGGGTGGCAACACGCAGTCAAGACTTGAGAAATATGCATACGATAAGACGGCGTCCTCCCCGACAGACGCAAAGATGCAGGCGAGCAAAACAGCCGACTCGGCAGGTGGGAAGAAAGCGACCCTGGAGGATGTAATGCAAGCTCTGGCGCAAGTACAGGTGACGGTGGGGTCGATCTCAACAGAAATCACACTAATAAGAGCAGACTTCCACAAAATGTCGAAAAAAGTGAACTCGATGGAGGTTGTGACCAAGTCGCTAGTGGAGGATGTCTCAGAGCTGCAAATCAGTATGGAGCGGATCTCGAAAGAAAACAAAGACCTGCGTGACAAGTTGGACGAA
This sequence comes from Lissotriton vulgaris, assembly GCF_964263255.1. Lineage (NCBI taxonomy): Eukaryota > Metazoa > Chordata > Amphibia > Caudata > Salamandridae > Lissotriton > Lissotriton vulgaris. Next base: position 1,618,942,392 of record NC_141694.1, read on the forward strand.
CAGGAAGGGCGCTCGAGACGGAACAACATCCGCATAATAGGGGTTCCAGAATCGGAAGACACTGGAGCGATGGACCTGTACGTGGAAGAGCTGATCCAGCAAGAACTCAAGCCCAGGGGTCTTTCCGCCTTTTTTTCAGTAGAAAGAGCACACCGAGTCCCAGGGGGACGCCCGAAAACAGGAGCAACTCCACGACCGATCATTGCCTGCCTCTTCAATTTCAGGGACTGGGACGCGATTCTACAAGCGGCAAGAAACTCACCCCCAATTAAAGACCAAATCTCCACACTAGCGTTCTTTCCGGACTACACGGCTGAGGTCGCACGCAGGAGAAGAACGTTCTTTGAAGTGAAAAAAGAACTTAGAGCGAGAGAACTTCCTTACGCAATGCTCTTCCCGGTCAAACTGAGGGTAGTGGCGGACAATAAAACGTGGTTCTTCGATACCCCGGAGGCGGCGCACGACTGGCTGGAGGGCTGGAGATCAACGGGCCTGCCTCGCCGCTCCAACAGACCGAACAAGCACCGCAATAATGGTATGCGACCAAGTTCCCAGGCGTCGGGTGGAGTCACGGAACAGCATTCGTCCCTGAGCGAGGTTCAAGAACGAGAGGACAACGAAGGACAATGACTTCCCGGATTTACAATGGCAGACTGAATGCAACTTTGCTTGGGCGGGCCGCCAAGGACACTGGGCGGACGTCCTCCTTTGACGTGATGGAGGGCCGCTGACTCCGGAGAGTCCTTCACCCCAACGAGCAAGTACTGTGTTTTGGGTTTGGGTTAGGCACTCTGCTGAGTTGGGGGGGCGGGCAGTTCTGAGTCCGTTTAGCAGGGGGGCAGGGAGGGGGGGAGCTGGGGGTAGGGGGGGTTTTGCATTTTTCGGGCTGTTTCACAGGTCAGGATTGGATTGGCAAAGCACACGTACACAGCATGGCGAGCTCCAGGCAATTTCCTGCACTATGTTCACGGTGACGCGTAGGCACTCTTCACCGCAGAAGCTATGGCACACACTACACGGAATGACGTAGGGGGGGCGGACCCGGGGTCGGGACCAGTGGCACCTTTACAACTTTTGTCATGGAATGTGAGGGGCCTGGGGGACAAGATCAAGCGAGGCTTAGTGTTACAAAGTATAAGGAGACTCAACCCGGCCCTGGTCCTGCTACAGGAAACACACCTAACAGGCACTGCCACGCGCGCCCTAGACAGGAACGGATACCGTATGATTGCTCACTCAGAATTTACTAGGGGGTCTCGTGGTACAGGGATCCTACTGCACCGATCCTCCAGGTACATAATTCAATCCACGAAAATAGACATGCAGGGGCGCTTTGCGGCTGCTCTTGGCCAGTGGGAAGGGAGGCCGCTAAATGTGGTCTCGGTGTATATTCCGCCAGCTTTGCATGCAGTCGCACTCCCAGAACTGGGGAAATTTCTGTTGGATCTCATAGTGGGAGGGGATTTTAACGCAGTGGTACACAATACCTTGGATAGATTCCCGGTACGAACTCAGGCTCCCGGGCCGTCCCGACTGAATGACTTCCTAGAAGCGCAGGGTTTGATAGACCTTTGGAGAAGCTTCCACCCGACAGCCCAACAATACACTTACCATTCAGCGGTCCATCATAGTCTCTCAAGGATCGACTATTTCTTGGCGTTGGGCCACGGACTCCTCGCGGTCAAGAACGTACGGATTGGACCGAGAGGTGTCTCGGACCATTCCCCGTTGGCGCTGACTCTCTCTAACCCGGAGCGGTCCCAAGAACGCATCTACCCGATATACCCGGGTTATCTTAGGGTGCCTCAGGTGACCAAAACACTTAAGATAGCAACCAGATGTTACCTCGCGGAGAACGAAGGTTCTGTATCCTCTCCTTCTGTCCTGTGGGAAGCCTACAAAACGGTTCTCCGGGGACAAGCTGTTTCCGCTATAACGAGACATAAGCGCGCCCAGAAACAAGTACTGATACACTTGGAGGACGAACTCACCAAGGCCAAAGACGACCACATGGCTACTCCGACAAGTGACACGCTGCACACACTCCAGTTGTGTCAGCGACGTCATACCGATCTTATACGCCAAAGAGTGGTAGAAAATATGGCGGCCACGGCGCACAGGATATACGATATAGGGGATAAGGCCAGCAAACTCCTAGCGTGGCTGGAAAAGAAACGGGAGGGGCAGAGGTCGACTGAAAGACCCGCAGGGGGGAATGCAAACCCGCCTCTCACTGATAGTCGAACTGCTGGCTGATCATTTTCAAACAGTGTATGCCCCTGAAATAGAGGTGAGGTGGGAAATGGCGGAGACGACTCTTGCGGGAGTGCCCACCCATACACTGTCTCAGGACAGGATGGAGGAATTAGAAGCAGACCTAACGACTGAAGAGCTACAGTTGGCCATTGCAGCGCTGCACTCAGGGAAAGCCTTAGGCCCCAATGGAATACCGATTGAGTGGTACAAAACCATGTCAGAGACGTTAGCTACACCCCTGCTTCACATGTTCGTGGAAAGCCTGGAAAAGGGGCAGCTGCCGCCTGACCAGCGCATGGCGACCATCGTGGCGATCCCAAAGCCTGGCAAGCCACCTGAGGATTGCGGTTCCGACCGGCCAATTTCCCTCCTCAATGCCGAAAGTAAAATACTGGCGAAACTACTGGCCAACCGATTATTGCCGCACCTCACACATCTAATACACCCAGACCAGTCGGGGTTTATGCCTCATAGAAGTACGGCGATGAATCTCCGACGCCTGCATGGAGTGCTGGCAAGAGCCCCGTTGTTGACTGGACCTACAGCAATCCTCTCGCTGGACGCCAAAATGGCGTTTGATTTGGTAGAATGGCGGTATCTCTTTGCGGTCCTACAACATATGGGCTTTGGCCCGAAATTCGTAGCTTGGATTAGGCTATTGTACAGCAACCCTGTGGCGCGAGTCACGGCAAATGGCCACATCTCGAGAGTCATTCCGATAGCGAGGGGCACGAGACAAGGCTGCCCACTCTCGCCGCTACTGTTCGGCTTAGTGCTGGAACCGTTGGCCACGGTCATTAGAACCACCCGGCTACTGCGAGGCATAGATTGGGGGGGCGACTGGGAAGACAAAGTGTCACTGTACACTGACGATATGTTAGTATACCTAACTGACCCGGCAGAGGGAATTCCAGTATTGTTGGCACTATGTGAACGACATGGTGTAGCCTCAGGCTATAAAATCAACTGGACGAAATCAGTGCTCTACATGCTGCATGGGACTCCACCGCACTTGCACGGGGCCTGTCCTCTGTTACTAGAGGCTGTCTCCTTCAGATACTTAGGGATCCAAATCACGCGAGACCACGTGGCCTTTCGGGACCGGAATTTGAAGCCATTGCTCGAAAGACTAAAGGCGGATGTCCGGCACTGGAAGCCCCTTCCGTTAACATTATTGGGCAGGGCGGCGCTCTTCAAGATGATGGCACTGCCCCGTTTCCTTTACGTCTTGGAAAATACACCGGCAATGGTCCCGCTGTCCCGCTGTCCCACTGCCCTGATAACAGGTATCAGGGCAGTTGTCAGGCCTATTATGGGGAGACCGACCGGCTAGAGTCGCTCAAGCGAAAATGATTAGAGACTGGTACAGTGGAGGTATTGCGCTCCCGAACTTAGAACTATACTATTGGGCGGCACACCTCAAGGTGATCAACCAATGGGTACATGCACCACAGACTGACCCGGCATATCTAGCAGACAGGCGGCAGCTAGGCACTAACACCCTTCTGGCCCCGCTCTACAACAAAGGGTTAGCGGCGAAATTGGTAGGCCCAACTAAGCACACTGTAACACTATGGCACAAAGCCCAAAGACGTCTACACTGGGAGGGTGTGATCACACGGCTTACACCTTTGTGGGACTCCCAATCCCTGGGCAATCTAAGACACAGCAAGGGCTTTACCCAATGGGACAGCATAGGGATCTCCACAGTGGGTGACATGTGGACGAGAGATGGAGTGATCCCGTTCACGACCCTGAGGGAGCAATACGAGCTGGGCACTACTAAAACATACCGATACATACAGATTAGACACGCACTAATGACTGCCATCACCCCGGGCACTAAGGTCCCAGAGTCAGCTCCTTTAGAAGACCGACTCCTTACAGATTACATGGAGGCTAGCGCCACCTCCCTCACGTATCGCAAGCTAGTAAACAACCTGCCTGACCCATTGCAGAAACTGAAAGACAAATGGGAGGAGGAGCTCGGGGAATTAGATGAGGCAAACTGGAATGCGGCATTGGCGTCGCCTAAGGAAGCTGGAATCTCGATGAGATTCCGCTTAGTACAATTCAAAATACTACACCGGGTGTATTACACACGCACCACCCTACATAAAATCCAGAGGGCAAATCACCCCTACTGTTTGAGAAATTGTGGGGAGGAGGGCACGCTGTTTCACACCCTATGGACCTGTCCCAGCATTGTAGAGTATTGGAGGCGGGTAACACGCACTATTGCCCAAACTCTGCAGCTCCCCATTACACCTGACCCTAGAATCTGTCTGTTGAATGTCTGGGGCTCAAACAACCTGACTCCACAGGGGCGGCAATGGGTGGTTATCGGAATGATGCTAGCAAAACGGGACATAGCACAGAAATGGGGGGCTTCAGAGGCACCGACCTTGGCGCAATGGTGCAGAAACATGGACATGCTTATGACGATGGAGTGGGCGGTGTACCAGCAAAGAGTCAACCCACGTAAATGGAACAAAATATGGATGCCATGGAACACTTATCGAGGGGAACTTTGTGAACCGTTGCCTGAGGAGGAAGATATGGATAGTTCAGACAAGGAGGAGGATATGGAGTAGGTGTGGGAAGCGGGAGGGGGCTATACGCTCAGCAGGAGGGTTCAGAGACTCCCGTGCCCTCCTGACATGGAGGATAAGTGTACTACCTGTGGGACACGAGGCCTTAATCGTTCTGCTGATACAACGGGATTTAGTAAGTCATATATAGAATGCTACCAAGTTACCAATCTATGACCTTAAAGTTGAAAGTTATGTAATAAAAGGAAAAAGTTGCGATAACGGTCGGATGCGGCTGAATGTTGACGCAGCACCGGCAATGGTATAACAATGTGCGCTACCTTATCTGGATGCAACAATAAAAACAAATTAAAAAAATAAATAAATAAAATAAAATAAATAAAAAGAATGGTTCTTGGGAAAATCAAAACCGTATAACTCTGACTCACAGTACCTTGCAAAGCCTCGTGTGCAAGCATAAAGTGCAGCTATTTCTAATTATTTGCGCATGCCAGCTAATTCTAGATATTCGAAGTAGATAATGCATCTGGTTATTTTTCTAGAAACATCTGCAGGTGGTTTCCACAACAGACACATTTTTATTTGTATTGCTCTAAGTTATCTAAAATGGGTTTTTTAATTTGTCTTTATTATAGCAGATGAGATTTTCTTCAACTTTATATTTTTTTGTTTCTTGTGGTGGCTACTTCCTTTGCCAGTACATCAACATTACCATTACATTGGCATTACACTCTTGCATTGGCATTACACTCGAACCTTGTATGACTTGGACCAGAATGGGTTGGGAAAGCAAAACAAGCTTTGCAATAGCTAATAGATCTTGGATCTGAAAACTCAACACTATTGGCTTTGCCATTTCTTTTTGTATTGGCATTAACTTATAACCGATTTGCCATCAGTGCATCTCAACGCATGTGAATGCAGACATCATGATACATGCAGATACAGGCGTACATGCGGTTGGATATTTTGGAATGGGTTTTTCTAGATGTCGACAGATGCATACACACGTGCCATGATGGCTGCATGTGCATGGGTCGTGCTGCATCCATGTACATAAAGCCATTCCATGAGTAAGTACCAGGCACTATTTTGGAATTTTAAAACAGCCACTTTGGAATGGTAAATTCAAATTAAAAAAGTAAAAATATAAATATATTACAGAACAAAAAATGGAAGCCTGCGGCACGGAAAGTCTTTACAGTGCTGTTCCATAATAAAAAAAAATAATAAAACAAAAGAATACAAATGAAAATGGGGAGGTGGAAGGGGAGTATCAGGAAGTAAGTCGAGAGTACATTGGGCAGTGGAAAAGCTACAATGCCAGGATGGATACGCAAGGAATAGACCTAGGAAAGACATGCATTCCTATAAAGTTCTGAAAGGCAATGAAAAATAGTCATTTCAAGTCAGCCATCAAGTCAAGAGCACCTGACACAGACAATGAAACCATTCAGTCAAAAGCAAGGGGCTGACCCAAAACCCAATCTAAGTATGTTATGGATTGGAAACAACAGGCCTGCAACAGGCAGCTAAAGTTGTGTGTAGCTGATACTTAAGAACTAGACCCAACCCTGCAGGAGCTTGTGACTAGCATGTGGCCAATGGTATGGCTCGAACCTCATCCTGCTCTGAACGCATACCCTGGCCTGCAGTCTGATAGGGAAATGCTAGAGTTGAAGAAAGGCTAGTCAAACTCTGACTAGGTCCAAACAGATTTTACCTTTCCACTCCATGCATATGGGTTTATTAGGAGTGCCCTATTATTTGGAGTAAAGTTAGCGTACCCAGTAAATAGAGTACCATAAGATGTGGCATTTATGCCGCGAAGTATTACCTCTCCATTTCAAGTTCCACACATGGACATAGGTGATAACACAGATCGTCTGCATGTTTTTTTCCCATTGTGAACTGCAAAAGCCAAGGTTTGGGGTTTTCTCAACACATAGTCTACCAGGTTTGTGCACAGAAAAGCCCAGGATTACCACACAAGTTGCAATCCTGATCCGGATGCAGACTCCCAGTTGGCATTATCAGTATGAGTGATTTGGAGAGTAGAGCCATGTAACAGTGATAGCAAGTCAAGATGATTGTCATATGATTGTAAGTTTTTGTAAGGTATTGCCAGTTGATATAATGGGGTGAAGTTCATATTTTGATACATTATACATAATTCGTTCCAAGGTCTGCTTTTAATTGTTATGTTCACCCCTCACCCCATCTTTAAGTGCTATGGGTATTTCTGAACCAAAAGAAATTACTAAATAGGATGTTAGGTGTTCAAATCATATTTTGAGGAAAAATGACAAAGAGAAATTTGATTAACCCCTTCTCTGCGGGGCGTTTTCATCTGCTGTGCAGGGGTTAGGGGGGCCACGCGGGGGGCCGCTGTGCTTGTGACGAGCTCGGCTAGTCATGAGGCACAGTGGAGCTGCACTCATGACGAGCGGAGCTCGTCACGAACACACCCGTTTTGGAACGTTCAGCACAGCGGGTAAATTATCCCCGCGTGTGAATGTTCCAACGGTCATGACAAGCTCAGCTCGTCATGAGTGCAGCTCAACAGTGCCTCATGACGAGCTGAGCTCGTCATGAGCACGCAACGGGTTGAGGAAAGGCTGCAGAAACCGAAAACATATATGTAGGGAAAATGTAAGACTGGAAGGTTAGACTAGACTGTTGCCAAAGGTGTGAACGATATCTAGATTAAACAATACTTAAGTATATTCATTAGGATAGTTAAGTTGTTTTTTGCGTCTTTTGAAGAGGAGTGTTTGACATGATGCTCAAAAGTATTAATCCGAGCAAGAATAATTCAGTCTTTCAGCCTTCATCCTCCTGGAAAAAAGATAACTTGAATATCATTTAGTTCGGTCATGTTCATTCCTTCTCATGGAAAGAAAAGGGTGCTTTTATGGTTATTACATTTTAACCGAATAAAGCTTATTGAATCTGGTACTAAGACCTTTAGAATAATTTTGGGCTCTACTGAAACTCATTATGGTGTGCAGTTCTCAAAACACTTATTACTAGCTTAAAAGGACAAGAGTGTAATACACTGCTGGCAGCCAACGAACATAGAAAATGGAAAATTAATAACATTTGTGGATGAAATGGGTCCTTTTCAAAATAGCATTAATGAATCTATGAAGTACTACTGCAGGAGTACTACTTGATAATTGTCTTTGTGAATCTGCCCTAAAATGTCCAACTCCTTCTTAGTAAAACTGAAAGTGGGTACAGTCCTTTTTATGTGCACTAATTTGGTATCAATGCTCCCTGAAAACCCCATTTTATTCACTTTTTAGATGTTTTGGGGATAATTCACAAAGAAATGTAACAGCTTGTGCAGTACCTCTACAGGATTAGTACATCGTAAGCTCATAAGTACCTTTTTGAATCAGTTATGTAGATACTGCACATAGAACAGGACCCTAATTATTAAAACAATATCACTCCCACCAGGCGAAGAAGCAGGAGAGGATTGTACGTATCGCTTTGGTCCACCTGTAGGCATACCTAAAACAGTATGTAGACACCACAAGTAATAGAGGCTCAGATCTCTACAGCACATGGAAATCTGCAAAACAACCAGGAGCAGATTCATAATAGCCAGATAACTGAGTGAAGACATAGATTACAATATTGGCAATGGATTACTCTAAATGTGAGTCAAGATCTAAACAGAGGCTCAATGACAATACATTTTGAACAACAAAGTTTTGAGGCAGTAACAATTTAGGTAGTATAGCCAAGGACAAATCTAAAGATAGAGTTAATATAACTTAAATGTAATCAGGAAAATCTTATCTTTTAGATGGATATATGAACACCGAGGAAGATTACCTCAGAAAACCCAGTAGAAAACATGGAAGAAAGTGTTAAGGACACTTTCCAGGGTTGCCGAGAAGATAAACTGTATTGTTATAAAAAGGATTTAATGGCACAGAGTAGCTTTCCAACAATAATAAACACAGGAAAGCATGGTTAGAATTTCCTGTTTTAGATTAATGCCACCGAAAGGGAAACAGCCCTAACAGTGTAAACATATAAACAGTGATAAGCACCTGCACAATCACAAAATAAAATGCCATTCAAAGAAAGGAAAGTGAGGGGCCAACACAATGCAAGTTTGTTACATGAAGTAGCAAGAAATTCTGTTCTAAGATGGTCTGCCCGAGTATTGTTGTTTAAGGATGTAAATGAAATATAATTTCTTTTTTGTTTACTCTAGTTTTGCATGCTAGGTTTAAATGTGCAGGCTTTTAGGAGCATATTTTAGATCTAGTCTAATAATTGTATACACTGCATAGATTCTGGGAATTTAACATCATAGGTTGATCTTTGGTCAGCATTAAATTCTTTCACTGATTGGTGAAATGGCTGGGTCATAAGAAACTTGGTCAAATGTGTTATCACAATTACCCACATACACAAACTAGGTACAACCCTTTGATACATCAGCACCCTTTTCTAAGTAGTCAGTATTGATAGCAGGCCAACTTTCAAACACCCCAGTCTTTAAATATTCAATGCAAGGTGTGGTGCCAGGTATCTATGAAATAAGTGCTACCACCATTCACCTGAGATAGTGGTGAAAACATTACGGGCCAGATGCACTACCAAGGAATTTGCAACTCGCAAATTACGTCACAATAGCGACTCACAATTTGTAAGTTGCAAATTGGTATGCACCACATTGTCTGCAACACTGATTGTGATTCCCAATGGGGTCGCTGTTAGAACTGGGGGTCTCTAGTTGGCAGAGGTAGGTACCACTGACCAAATAGGGACCCTTGCTCCTACTCAGGGTAAGGAGGAAACCCTCTGAGATAACCTCTGCTCACCCCCTTGGTAGCTTGGCACGAGCAGTCAAGGCTTATCAAAGGCAATGTGTAAAGTATTTGTACCAACACTCACAGTAACACAGTGAAAACACCACAAACTGACTCCACAACAGTTTAGAAAAATAAAGGTATTTAATCTAAACTACACAAGACCAAAACAACAAAAATCCAAGATACACAGTTCAAGAATATGGTTGCAAAAGAGTTCTTAAAGGTTGCGTTAAAATAGTTCACAGTTGCGGCACGTTTAGGCAACAGTACCTTTAGATGTGACAAAGTTCCAACACAGAAGCTGGTGCGGTGAAAAAGAAGCGATGCGTCACTCCTGAGACCCTGGGGAGGAAGGAGATACCGTGTATGGATTACGGTGCATAGGTTCCGTAGGAAAAGGCGAGATGCGATGATCTTTGGGGCTGCGACGATCTCCGGTGCGGCGACGATGCGCGGCTCAGTGGCAATCTTCTCCTCTCGCAGCTCCTCAATGCGATGGCTCTGCGACGATTCTCGAAGCAACGTGATGCGGTTCCACAAGCAAGCGGTGCGACAATCTTACCCAGTGACGACAGGCTCTGCAACAATGTTTGCAGAGATGGTAATATTCCCGCACCGGACTGGTGCGTCCCACAAACAAAGGGTGCAATGTCTCTGGCAGCGGCAACAGGCGCTGCCACGATCTCGACCTTCGCAGCGGCTGGAATTTCCTCGCACTGACGGGGATGCGCTCTGCAAGCAAGCAATATGATAAAACTTGCAGAAAGTCTTTAAAATATTGGTTTCCAGCTTCCCAGCACAGGTACAACTTCCAGAGGCCCCGGGACTTTGTTAATCACTCTAGGACGGACAGAAATCTCTCAGTAGAGTTCAGGGACGCTGATGGTGAAGTACTTTTGTTCCTGGGACTTCATAACAGGGAGCCAGCTCTTCTCAGGCCCTTGGAGATTCCCTCAAGCAAGGGGACACAGCACAAAGCAAAGTCATTCTCTCCTTGGCAGCAAAGCAACAGCAGGTCAGTCCAGCAGAGCAACAGCAGGACAGTCTTCCTCCTTCAGTCTTCCAGCTTTCTCCTTGGCAGAGGTTCCTTCTTGATTCCAGGATGAGCTAATCTTCTGTAGTCTGGGGTTCTATACTTATACCCCTTCAAGTCTTTGTTCCCTTTGTGCAGGAGGGCCCTGAGCCCGGTCTGAACCAGTTATGGGTGTTCCTTGAGCACTTTGTTTTCCTGGCTTCCTTTCAGAGTGAGGCGCAGGGTCGTCAGCCACCCAGCAGGAGGTGGAGCCAGAATTGTGGAAGGCAGGCACAGTCCTATTCAGGCCCAGGTGCTATCCCCTCCCACCACTCAAGATGCAGATGCAATCATTCAGCCTAGTGCTGACTCAACCAGCCCCTGTCACTCTCAAACCAAACAGCCAATTCACAAACAGGCCAAGGCACACAGAAAGGTCAGACAAGAGAACAGCCACTTTCTAAAAGTGCTGTTCTCAAACACAGGATTGAAAAACCACCTTTCCTAAAAGATGTGTTATTACATTCTGAGTTCAGGGATACCAGACTTTTATGTCCTATCTTGCTCCTATGGGAAGATATGCTTGTAGCCACAGCAGCCAGCATCCCCTATTACAGCCTATGGGGCAAGATAGCCTTACAATAGTGAAAAACGAAAATGGCTGTAATTCACTAACAGAGCATGTCACCTGCTCTAGTACATGCTTTACCTTTCACATACACTGCACCCTGCCCAAGGGGACTGGGTAAGAGTGGTCTGCTTAATTCAGACACTCTGTTCATCACCACCCCCTTTTCTGAATCATTGTGTCCACCATAAGCATGGAAGGGTATACTCAGATGTGAGTCCCTTGCTCATTGCACCATCAGGATTCAAGCAAGCCGGGCCGAAGACGGCTGAAATGCCAGAAACCGGTCCCCGGAAGCTTGTTTCCTTCCCAGTATAAGAATTGGCTTGGTAGTTTGGTTTGCCCTGTTCCCATCATGCACTGGGACAGGAACAGACTAATTTGCATTTAGCCAGGTTCTGAGCTGGGATGGTGCAGTGAGCTAAAAAACGGTGATGGATCAAGCCCTGATCTTTGGACTGGGTAAGAGTGGTCTGCTTAATTCAGACACTCTGTTCATCGCCACCCCCTTTTCTGAATCATTTTGTCCACCATAAGCGTGGAAGGGTATACTCAGATGTGAGTCCCTTGCTCATTGCACCATCAGGATTCAAGCAAGCCGGGCCGAAGACGGCTGGAATGCCAGAAACCGGTCCCCGGAAGCTTGTTTCCTTCCCAGTATAAGAATTGGCTTGGTAGTTTGGTTTGCCCTGTTCCCATCATGCACTGGGACAGGAACAGACTAATTTGCATGTAGCCAGGTTCTGAGCTGGGATGGTGCAGTGAGCTAAAAAACGGTGATGGGTCAAGCCCTGATCTTTGGACTGGGTAAGAGTGGTCGGCTTAATTCAGACACTCTGTTCATCACCACCCCCTTTTCTGAATCATTTTGTCCACCATAAGCGTGGAAGGGTATACTCAGATGTGAGTCCCTTGCTCATTGCACCATCAGGATTCAAGCCAGCCGGGCCGAAGACGGCTGAAATGCCAGAAACCGGTCCCCGGAAGCTTGTTTCCTTCCCAGTATAAGAATTGGCTTTGTAGTTTGGTTTGCCCTGTTCCCATCATGCACTGGGACAGGAACAGACTAATTTGCATTTAGCCAGGTTCTGAGCTGGGATGGTGCAGTGAGCTAAAAAACGGTGATGGATCAAGCCCTGATCTTTGGACTGGGTAAGAGTGGTCTGCTTAATTCAGACACTCTGTTCATCACCACCCCCTTTTCTGAATCATTTTGTCCACCATAAGCGTGGAAGGGTATACTCAGATGTGAGTCCCTTGCTCATTGCACCATCAGGATTCAAGCAAGCCGGGCCGAAGACGGCTGGAATGCCAGAAACCGGTCCCCGGAAGCTTGTTTCCTTCCCAGTATAAGAATTGGCTTGGTAGTTTGGTTTGCCCTGTTCCCATCATGCACTGGGACAGGAACAGACTAATTTGCATGTAGCCAGGTTCTGATCTGGGATGGTGCAGTGAGCTAAAAAACGGTGATGGGTCAAGCCCTGATCTTTGGACTGGGTAAGAGTGGTCTGCTTAATTCAGACACTCTGTTCATCACCACCCCCTTTTCTGAATCATTTTGTCCACCATAAGCGTGGAAGGGTATACTCAGATGTGAGTCCCTTGCTCATTGCACCATCAGGATTCAAGCAAGCCGGGCCGAAGACGGCTGAAATGCCAGAAACCGGTCCCCGGAAGCTTGTTTCCTTCCCAGTATAAGAATTGGCTTGGTAGTTTGGTTTGCCCTGTTCCCATCATGCACTGGGACAGGAACAGACTAATTTGCATGTAGCCAGGTTCTGAGCTGGGATGGTGCAGTGAGCTAAAAAAACGGTGATGGATCAAGCCCTGATCTTTGGACTGGGTAAGAGTGGTCTGCTTAATTCAGACACTCTGTTCATCACCACCCCCTTTTCTGAATCATTTTGTCCACCATAAGCTTGGAAGGGTATACTCAGATGTGAGTCCCTTGCTCATTGCACCATCAGGATTCAAGCAAGCCGGGCCGAAGATGGCTGAAATGCCAGAAACCGGTCCCCGGAAGCTTGTTTCCTTCCCAGTATAAGAATTGGCTTGGTAGTTTGGTTTGCCCTGTTTCCATCATGCACTGGGACAGGAACAGACTAATTTGCATGTAGCCAGGTTCTGAGCTGGGATGGTGCAGTGAGCTAAAAAACGGTGATGGATCAAGCCCTGATCTTTGGACTGGGTAAGAGTGGTCTGCTTAATTCAGACACTCTGTTCATCACCACCCCCTTTTCTGAATCATTTTGTCCACCATAAGCTTGGAAGGGTATACTCAGATGTGAGTCCCTTGCTCATTGCACCATAAGGATTCAAGCAAGCCGGGCCGAAGATGGCTGAAATGCCAGAAACCGGTCCCCGGAAGCTTGTTTCCTTCCCAGTATAAGAATTGGCTTGGTAGTTTGGTTTGCCCTGTTCCCATCATGCACTGGGACAGGAACAGACTAATTTGCATGTAGCCAGGTTCTGAGCTGGGATGGTGCAGTGAGCTAAAAAACGGTGATGGGTCAAGCCCTGATCTTTGGACTGGGTAAGAGTGGTCTGCTTAATTCAGACACTCTGTTCATCACCACCCCCTTTTCTGAATCATTTTGTCCACCATAAGCGTGGAAGGGTATACTCAGATGTGAGTCCCTTGCTCATTGCACCAACAGGATTCAAGCAAGCCGGGCCGAAGACGGCTGAAATGCCAGAAACCGGTCCCCGGAAGCTTGTTTCCTTCCCAGTATCAGAATTGGCTTGGTAGTTTGGTTTGCCCTGTTCCCATCATGCACTGGGACAGGAACAGACTAATTTGCATGTAGCCAGGTTCTGAGCTGGGATGGTGCAGTGAGCTAAAAAACGGTGATGGATCAAGCCCTGATCTTTGGACTGGGTAAGAGTGGTCTGCTTAATTCAGACACTCTGTTCATCACCACTCCCTTTTCTGAATCATTTTGTCCACCATAAGCGTGGAAGGGTATACTCAGATGTGAGTCCCTTGCTCATTGCACCATCAGGATTCAAGCAAGCCGGGCCGAAGACGGCTGGAATGCCAGAAACCGGTCCCCGGAAGCTTGTTTTCTTCCCAGTATAAGAATGGGCTTGGTAGTTTGGTTTGCCCTGTTCCCATCATGCACTGGGACAGGAACAGACTAATTTGTATGTAGCCAGGGTCTGAGCTGGGATGGTGCAGTGAGCTAAAAAACGGTGATGGATCAAGCCCTGATCTTTGGACTGGGTAAGAGTGGTCTGCTTAATTCAGACACTCTGTTCATCACCACCCCATTTTCTGAATCATTTTGTCCACCATAAGCGTGGAAGGGTATACTCAGATGTGAGTCCCTTGCTCATTGCACCATCAGGATTCAAGCAAGCCAGGCCGAAGACGGCTGAAATGCCAGAAACCGGTCCCTGGAAGCTTGTTTCCTTCCCAGTATAAGAATTGGCTTGGTAGTTTGGTTTGCCCTGTTCCCATCATGCACTGGGACAGGAACAGACTAATTTGCATGTAGCCAGGTTCTGAGCTGGGATGGTGCAGTGAGCTAAAAAAACGGTGATGGATCAAGCCCTGATCTTTGGACTGGGTAAGAGTGGTCTGCTTAATTCAGACACTCTGTTCATCACCACCCCCTTTTCTGAATCATTTTGTCCACCATAAGCGTGGAAGGGTATACTCAGATGTGAGTCCCTTGCTCATTGCACCATCAGGATTCAAGCAAGCCGGGCCGAAGACGGCTGAAATGCCAGAAACCGGTCCCCAGAAGCTTGTTTCCTTCCCAGTATAAGAATTGGCTTGGTAGTTTGGTTTGCCCTGTTCCCATCATGCACTGGGACAGGAACAGACTAATTTGCATGTAGCCAGGTTCTGAGCTGGGATGGTGCAGTGAGCTAAAAAACGGTGATGGATCAAGCCCTGATCTTTGGACGGGGTAAGAGTGGTCTGCTTAATTCAGACACTCTGTTCATCACCACCCCCTTTTCTGAATCAAGGGGGTACCTTGGGCCTTCCTTAGGGGTGATCAATGTGCACAGAATGGGAAGGGTTAGGCCTGGTTAGTGGGGATACTGGCCAGGAGGACATGGCAGTTCACAGACTGCACACAGGCCCTGTGGTGTCAGGCCTGAGACACCATTTTAGGGCTACTCATGTGGGTGGCACAATAAGTGCTGCAGGCCCACTAGTAGCATTTGAATCACCAGCCCTGGCACACTCAGTGCACATTACTAGGGACTTCTTGGTAATACAAATATGTCAATCATGGATAACCAATCACAATAATAATATACACAGGGAGCACTTGCACTTTGACACTGATCAGCAGTGGCAAAGTGCCCAAAGCATCTAAACCAGCAAAACCGAAACGTAGCACAGCATCAAAAATACAGGAGGTAGAGGCAAAAAACACAGGGGAAACCACACCAAGGATGCCAGGTCTAACACGTGTCCTCCCCAGCTAAAAATGGGGAGAACTACCCACCCTCTTGGGAGTTCTCTTCACTAAGGCGGAAGAATCTGGACAGACCATCAGCGTTGGCGTGTTTTGTACAAGGGCGGTGTTCCACTGTAAAGTCCATCCACTGTAGGGAGATGGACCACCTCAACAGTTTTGGGTTCTCACCCCTCATCTGCATTAACCATCTGAGTGGTCTGTGGTCTGTCTGAACACAGAAGTGAATCCCAAACAGGTAGGGCCTCAGCTTCTTCAGAGACCAGACCACAGCAATAGCTTCCCTTTCAATTGCACTCCACCTCTGTTCCCTGGGGTGTAGCCTCCTACTAATAAAAGCTACAGGTTGGTCCCAGCCCTTGTCATTGATCTGTGAGATTACTGCTCCCACACCATGCTCTGAAGCGCCTGTCTGCACTATGAACTCACTGGAGAAGTCAGGTGCCTTGAGCACCGGTGCTGTGCACATGGCAGTCTTCGCGGCATCAAAAGCAGTTTGGCAGGCTTTGGTCCAATTGACTTTCCTGGGCTGCTTCTTGGAAGTCAGCTCAGTCAAGGTGGCAACGATGGTGCCATACCCCTTGACAAACCGTCTGTAATACCCGGTGAGACCTAAAAAGACTCTCACCTCTGTCTGGGTCTTGGGGGGCTCCCAAGCCAGAATGGTATCAGTCTTTGCTTGTAGGGGCACCACCTGGCCGCTCCCTACCTGGTGTCCCAAGTACACCACAGATCCCTGCCCTATCAGGCACTTGCTGGCCTTGATAGTGAGGCCTGCCCTTTGCAGAGCCTTCAACACTTCACAGAGGTGTTGCAAGTGTTCTTCCCATTTGGAGCTGAATACAGCAATGTCATCCAGGTATGCATCACTGAATTCCTCCAGCCCAGTTAGTACCTGGTTAACCAGTCTCTGGAATGTGGCAGGTGCATTCTTCAACCCAAAGGGCATGACTCGGAATTGGATGGGGCACTCTGGCATTGAGAATGCAACCCTCTCTTTGGCCACATCAGTTAAGGCAACCTGCCAGTACCCAGAAGTTAAATCAAACATATTGAGGTACTGGGCAGCTGCCAACCGATCCAGGAGCTCGTCAGCTCTGGGGATGGGGTGTGCATCAGTCTTGGTGACTGCATTGAGCCCACGGTCGTCCACACAAAACCGGAGTTCTGGAGTGGCACCGGGCGCAAAAGCTTTTGGTACTAAGACCACTGGGCTAGCCCAGGGGCTGCTGGAGGGCTCAAATACCCCTAGCGCCAACATTTTAGAAACTTCTTCCTTGATGCTGGCCCTGACCTTGTCAGCTGCCCTGTAAAATTTCTATTTCACAAGCAGACTATCTCCAGTGTCCACATCATGGACGCACCAATTGGTGACACCTGGGGTCAGGGAGAACAGGGAGGCAAACTGACCCAACACCTGGCAACAGACCCTCTGCTGTTCTTGGGTCAGGGTGGATGAGAGGACCACACCATCCACTGACCCATCTTGCTCCTTGGCTGCCAGGAGGTCAGGGAGAGGATCACTATCCTCTTCCCTTCCAGCATCTGTAGCCATGAGCATTGTCACTTCAGACCTCTCAAAGTGGGGTTTGAGGCGGTTCACATGCAAGACTCTCAGGGGCTGCCTGGGAGTCTTCAAGTTAACCAGGTAGGTTACTTCGCTCTTGCTCTCCACCACCTCATACGGCCCAGTCCACTTGTCTTGGAGTGCACAAGGCTCCACTGGCACCATCCATCACCCACACTTTCTGCCCAGGTTTAAATTCGACCAGAGTGGTATTCTGGTTGTACCATCTTTTCAGTTCTTCCTGGCTAGCTTATAGGTTCTCCTGAGTGAGCTTCCTGAAGCACTGTGTCTGGTGCGGAAGGCCAGCACAAAGCTGAACAGATCCTGGGGGTTTTCCAACGGGATTTCTCCCACCCCTCCTTCACCAGTGTGAGAGGTCCTCTAACAGGGTGGCGATACAGCAGTTCAAAGGGACTGAACCCTAAGGACTTCTGAGGCACCTCCCTGTAGGCAAACAGCATGCATGGTAAAAAGATGTCCCACTTCCGTCTCATGTGCTTCGCTAGGCCCATAACCATACCTTTCAGGCTGCAGTTGAACATTTCCACCAACCCATTTCCATGAGGGTGGTAAGGAGTGGTGAACTTATAAGTTACCCGACACTCCTCCCTCACACTTCATGTACCTAGAAATTAAGTCTTCATTGACGCTTCTGGATTACCCGCACAGCGGATATTATCGCTGACACGGGCTCTAAAAGCACTGTAAAGGCTTCCCCCGCCGTTCACTGGCACGAAGCACGGACACGCCCCCTCTGACAAGGCCACACCCACCAAAGCACTCTATTTAGGCGCCGCTGAATACAAGCGACCCTACTACCATTCGTGTCACCTGAGGCGGAAGCCGGGAGCTAGGCTAGCATAATTTTACTGTTTGAATGTCACGAATTTCCTGTTGTTCTTAAAAAGCACTTGACTCTGCCTACCTTCATTGACGCTTCTGGATTACCCGCACAGCGGATATTATCGCTGACACGGGCTCTAAAAGCACTGTAAAGGCTTCCCCCGCCGTTCACCGGCACGAAGCACGGACACGCCCCCTCTGACGAGGCCACGCCCCATTGAGGCGTCGCTCTATCCCCATAAACATGTGCCCTTTCCCGACGCGCAGCGGACGAGCGCAGCGGGCGAGACGTTTGCGCGCCAAAGGCGCGCCTAAGGCAAGCCAGTCTGCGCCCGTCCGTGCCGCGGCCGGGCCCAGGGCTAGCCATGCTGTCCAAAGCCCGGTAGGTACTTCTCAGTTACCTACTCTTACAAGAGATAAGATTCTTTCCCTAAACCATAAGATCAAACACTGCCACAAACTCATTAATGTGGAGAATTGGTTAGGGCCAATATGTTGCTATACATGTAGAACTCACCTTACTCCTGAGCAATGGCCACCAATTACAGAACAGGTGATCTCCCTTCGAGGAGGATTGATCAACGCCAGGTCAATATGCAAGAACGGTGCGCACATTCACGACCTAGTTACAGAGATGGACCTCGATATGCTCTTTATAACAGAAACTTGGCTTAAAGCATGGTGCAACCCGGTCATAGCCCAAACAGTTCCACAAGGATACCTTATTCAGAGGGCGGATAGACAGGAACAGAGAGGGGGTGGTTTGGCCATTATTCACCGGGACTCTATTAAATGCTCCACGTTCGAACTCTCGGACATAAAGGGAGCAGAAAGCATGGGTTTCTGCATCCAGATAGATGAGGAAAATACCTTTGCCGGTGCTTTAATTTATCGACCACCAGGACCACAGAATGGTTTTCTAGAAAGCTTTGAGGAAGCTCTCAGCAACCTAACTCTCAAATTTGCCAACTTTACAGCACTAGGCGACCTAAATTTCCATCTCGATAAAATTAACAACCCTAATGCTATATGGCTCAGAGACCTAACTAATGTCCTGGGACTTACAATACTGACCAAAGTACCCACACACAAAGCAGGCCATATCTTAGATTGTATCTGTACTAATATTAAAACCCTGACAGTTGAACCCCCCCTGATCCAAACTTGGACTGACCATTGGTTGGTCCCTTTCAATCTGACTACTAATAAGAAAAGGGCCAAAACAGCAAACATGAAAATCGAAGTCCAAATAAAGAGAGACTGGAAAAAACTCATAGATTTTCCCAATCTGCATCTTATTGCTGAGGATACTAAACCGCTCCTGACTGGAAACACTGAAACAGACTATAACAGTTTCTGCAAATGGGTCACGGATCTCTGTGGACCAGCGAACTCGGAAAAAGTAAGAAAAAAACTGAATAAAAAGTCAGCACCCTGGTTCTCCCTCCCTCTAAAAGAAAAACATAAAGAGGTCAGAACCCTGGAAAAGAAATGGCGCCATATGTATGAATCGGAGGAACGCATTGTCTACAAAACTGCTAGGAGACAATATCACACAATGATAAAAAACGCCAAAAAAGATCACTTTTTTGAAGCTATCAAGCTGTTTAACAATAATCAAAAAGAAATCTTCAAAATAGTTGATGATTTCATGAATCCCAGATTCCTTAGACAAGAAATCCCGCCGTCACTCTCACTATGTAACTCCATAGCAAATTATTTTGAACAGAAAATACTTAATCTCACTAAAGTCTTCCCAGACCACCTAGAGTCCCCCTCTGCCGAAAACACACAATCAATGAATAGTAAATGTCAGTTAAACAATTTTTCCCCTGTTAGTCTTGAAGAATTCCTTCAGGCCATCTTCTCAAGTAAGTCAGGTTCCCCTTTCGATCCGTGTCCCCCTCAGGTGCTTCACGCTTTAGTGGACACTATAAATCCAAGCATTAATGCTATCATCAACTCTTCCTTGGCCACGGCCGCCATTCCACCTGAATGGAAATTAGCTGCTGTAAAACCCTTGCAAAAAAAACCCCTAGCGGACCCCACTACGCTCTCTAACCTCCGCCCTATTTCGTTGCTCCCACTCCTGTTCAAACTTACGGAAGCAGCAGTAAACAAACAACTGACCAGGTACTTGGAGGACAATGATATCCTACACCCCAATCAAGCAGGTTTTAGAGCTAAACATTCCACGGAGTCAGCACTACTACATACGGTGGAGACACTTAAGATCGCTATGGATCAAGGCAAAAAGGCCGTCCTAGTTCTACTAGATCTATCGGCGGCCTTTGATACGGTCTCACACCCCGTATTAATTGGCCGCCTAGCAGAATCAGTAATAGCAAGAACTGCCCTCGAATGGCTGAAAAACTTTCTCAGCCATAGGAAACAAGTTACGATACTAGGAAGCCACTGTTCAGACGAAAAAGCGTTAAAAACAGGGGTACCGCAGGGCTCCAGCCTGAGTCCAATACTTTTTAACCTTTACATGACCCCCCTGATAGAGCTTATTGCATCTTTCCACATCAGCACGATATCTTATGCTGATGATACTCAGCTCATCCTCGTCCTAGACAATAACACGACAAAGGCAGAGGAAAATCTGAGAGACTGTCTTGCCGCAACATTTGAATGGATGAGTAATCACCATCTCAAGTGCAATTCAGGCAAGACTGAAATCCTCCCTTTTGGCCAACATAACCTTTTTTCCCCCAAAATCTGGTGGCCTCGAGATGCCGAAGCTCCCCCGAATACCATCACGACGGCCCGAAACCTCGGGATACGGTTTGATGAAGCCCTATCTTTCAAACAACAAGCAGGCACTGTTGCGGGGTCCTCTTTCAACATAATCAAGGGCCTCAGAAGGTTTTTTGACCTTCTCCCCCTGACAGCCAGAAAAACGATAGCGGTGGCACTCATCACTTCTCGTCTGGATTACTGCAACAGTCTTTATGCAGGCTCCAGCAAAGCCGTATTGCATAAGTTGCAGATGGTCCAGAATGCCACCGCCCGTCTGGTGCTGAGATGGCCGAGGAGGTCGTCTGCATCAGCAGCACTTAAGATCTTGCACTGGTTGCCGATCCACAAGAGGGTGCTATTTAAAATCCTATTAATCACTTTCAGGGCCTACCACCAGTTGGGCCCTACCTATGTATCCAAAAGGTTCAGAAGATACGCACCTTCTCGTTCACTTAGATCCTCCAACTTAAACCTACTTGTGACCCCTAAATTCAGACTCGCTACAAAAGGAGGAAAATCTCTCGGAGTATTAGGAGCTAGAGCCTGGAATCAACTCCCATTCCAGCTGCGTCTGATCCTGTCAGAGAACCTCTTTCGAAAGGCTCTTAAAACCTGGATTTTCAATCTCACTGACACTTCCTGTCTAGCGTTAATTTAACTGCCCATTTTTCAGGTATACCTGACACTTTCCTACTGAACCCTCCCATGGCCCACCTGCTTTCATCCCTCCGTGACATGTTTGACTAGCGCCAAGATGCTCCGTGGAGTGTAAGTCGCGCTTTATAAAAACAATATCATATCATATCATATCAAGTTGGTACCCCGGTCGGAGACCACCACTCTGGGGAACCCCACACGGACTGCTTCTGGGTACCGGGTGGCATGGTCCACCAAGACCTGGATGAACCTGTTGCCTAAGGCTGTCTTGGGGTCCAGGGGCCCCACAATGTCGATGCCCACCCACTCAAAAGTGGTGCTCATCACAGGAATGGGTTGGAGGGGTGCCTTGCACTTCCCTCCGCTCTTGCCGGTGGCCTGACATATTTGGCAAGATCTACAAAAGGCACCAACCTGCTTCTTCATCTGGGACCAGTAGAAGTGGGTGACAAGCCTTTGGAAGACCTTGTCTTGCCTCAGATGTCCTGCGAGAGGCAAGTCATGAGCCTGACCCATTAGAAAGTTCCTGAAGAACTCGGGTACCACCAGCACACCGGCTGCACCGGGCTCAGCAAACTTAGACTCACTATACAACAACTCATCTTCCCAGTAAATGAGATGATCCTTGGACGCTCCACCTGCTGCCTGGTCTGCTGCCTGTTGCCACACACCAATGAGGGAAGGGCACTCTTTTTGCGCCTTGCAGAATTCCGCCCTGGAGGGCCCACATTCTTGCTGCCAATGGGTCAGCTCAGGTAGGTCGCCCAGTTTGGCCACCTGTTCCCCTGTAGGTTCCATGGCATCCCCTCAGGTTCTGCTCCTTCCTGGACCGTGGGAACGGATAGGGCTGGTTTCCCGCACCCCCTGCTTCTTCCTCTCCTGGCAGGTCTCTGGGCCACGTTTCAGTCCCCAGTTCTGCTGAATCACCCTTACTGGCTGCCATAGCACGTGTGGTCACACAGATCCATGCAGGCAACCCCAACATCTCCAGATGAGCTTGTTGCTCCACATCCTTCCATGGAGAACTCTCAAGGTCATTACCTAGCAGACAGTCTACAGGCAAGGCTTCACTGACAATAACTTCCAAGAGACCAGAGACCCCCCTCCACTCAAAAGGAACACACATCACTTTGCAGAGGCGCACTGAGCTATCAGCTGCAACTACTGGGCAGAGTACATTGGGAATTACCTGCTCTTCAGACACCCACTGACACCTCATGGATGTCACACTGGCTCCTGTGTCTCTCAGAGCCTCTACCTCTCTTCCATTGATGATCACCTTCTGCCCGTATTTCTTAGTTTTAGAGGGCAGGAAGGTTTCCTGGAGCATCTCTTGGTCTCCTATAGAGACAAAGGTCATAACTGCTAGTCCCTCCTCCCCACTAGAAATCAAATCCCTTCCCAAAGCTACACTTGCTAACCCTGGGGCTGGGGCACCAGTGGGTGCTGGGGGTTTCTTGGGGCATTTAGGAGCAAAGTGGCCCACCTCATTGCAGTGATAGCAGGTAGGGGGATTCCTGTTGTCCCTGTTGTCCCGCCTGCCCCTAGGGGGCCATGACTGTCGAGGTCTGGGGGATTGGGATTCCTTTCCCTGGGAACTATTTTGGGGTCCTTGAGCGAACTCCTTTTGGTTACCCTTGTCCCCCCTCTCTTCTGCTGGGGACCCTGCCCACCTTTGGCTGTGGTACCCACAATTCCTCTGTGGACCCTGGTACTGGTCCAGCGGTCCGCCTCCTTAGCAAGCTCAATGGGGTCTGTCAGCTTTCTGTCTAAAAGATGCTGGCGCTGCTCTGGAACACATAGAGTACTCAAGTGCTCCCAACTAATTAAATGCAACATCCCCTTATAATCAGTTACTTTGCTGCCCTTCATCCAACCTTCCAGTGCACGCGAGTACAAATTCACACACTCTATCCAAGTCTCAGACTCTCTCTTCTTAGAGTTCCTAAACTGCAGTCTGTACTGCTCTGGAGTAAGTCCATACCTGAGACATAAGGCCTCCTTCATATTGGGGTAGGTCATAGTACCTGCTAACTCTAAGGGCTCTAGAGCACTCCTCCCAGAAGCCTCAAATTGTTTCCACAGGCCCGCCCCCAATGCTGCTCAGGCACACCCTTCATTCTCAATGTAATTTCATAAGAAGTAAACCAGGCATAGATATCCTCACTCCTATTATATAATTCTGTACCAAATCCTTGGGAATATATACTTTACCCCCTGGCACTGGCTGTGCGCTGCTACCATTGGAACTGGAATCCGCCTGCTTGACCTTGATATCCAGTTCTCTCATGCTCAACTCATGAGCCAAAACCAATTTCTTTTCCTCCAGGGCACAGGCATTGTTGCTCTCCTCCGTTGCCCTTTATTTCTCTACTTCCAATTGCTTCATTTGCATTATCATGATTTCAATTTCATGATCTCTCACTCTTTGGTTCTCTTCTATTTCCTTTGGGGTCAGACCCCGGCTGGAATGGTTGCTGCCAGTCCTTGAGCCTGGATTGCCCACTGGCAATTCAAGGGGTTGAAACCCCTCTCTTCCATTTGCAATATTTCTATCTTGGGTCTTCCACCAGGCCTTCAAGATTCTCTGCAGCTCATCCTTCCTGAAGCTGCTTTTAATGGGGCACTCAAACTTGTGACATAATTGCTGAAGCTCTGCAACTTAGTAGGAATACAAATCCTCAATGACAAACTCCAATTCTGCTGCTTCCACACTGGGTGCCTTCCCATTCAGAGTCATGATGCGATGAAGAGTTACTAAAAAATAGAACCAATAAAAAAAAACCCTCAACCGTAATATGCGGTTACGTAGTGGTCTGCACTCACTAGTGATGTATACCAGTCACTGTGGGTCTAGTACAAAGACAAGTTCAAATCCCACCGCTGACCAACAATGTTAGAACTGGGGGTCTCTAGTTGGCAGAGGTAGGTACCACTGACCAAATAGGGACCCTTGCTTCTAGTCAGGGTAAGGAGGAAACCCTCTGAAATAACCCCTGCTAACCCCCCTTGGTAGCTTGACATGAGCAGTCATGGCTTATCAAAGGCAATGTGTAAAGTATTTGTACCAACACTCACAGTAGCACAGTGAAAACACCACAAACTGACTCCACAACAGTTTAGAAAAATAAAGGTATTTAATGTAAACTACACAAGACTAAAACGACAAAAATACAACATACACAGTTCAAGAATATGGTTGTAAAATAGTTCTTAAAGGTTGCGTTAAAATAGTTATGTGTAACAAACAAGGACCCCCTGACAGTAAGAATCTTCCAGGACAGGGAAAAACAATATGTGGGTATCTTCCTAGACAGTGTACAATGCGATAAACAATAGGATAATAGAAAATTTCAAACTAACAATAACATGTGTAGGAAAAAATATTTATTGTAATTATTGAAATAGATATTTTATAAAAAAGTATACATATAAAATGGATTATTAATCACGATAAAGTGCAAATCATACAATACATAAAAATAATCATGAGTTAAAAAACATGTATATATGATCAATTCAATAAAAAGGTTGTGGCTGAGCTAGTGTCTAATTCTTCGCCGCGTGTTTCAGCATGTGAGGACCCCTTCGTCAGGAGATTTGTTTGTAGGCTACAATATTCCTGGGTCTGCAAGGATCTATTTGATTAATCAGCAAAACTTGGAATGCTGGAGGGTTTGATCATAGTTGTAAAGGTCTGAATGGGATAGTATGCTGCTGGGCCAGTGTAGATGGAGAGGTTTCAGGACGGGAGCAACATTTGATAAATTTATTTGGGGAATTGAATAGCCAGGATGTAGAAAATGATAATCTTCAATATAGTATTATGGGGCTGCCAGTGGTAAGGAAGATCACGTAACCTTGTTAAAAGTGTTCAGTCGGCGCAGCGTTACTTCTGGAAGACAAGGATGATTATCTGAAGCTGACAAAATGCTGTGCAGACAATACTGGTGGCGGCTCCCCTCGGCTCTGATCTGCCCTTGTGAAATAGAAATGATGTAACCCTGCATCTGTATTTGAATGGTAATGTAATGTTATTTTCTATTATCCTATTGTTTATCGCATTGTACACTGTCTAGGAAGATACCCACATATTGGGCTTGATTCCGAATCGGAAAAAAGCACTTCGAATTCCTGTACGAAGCGTTTTTTCCTGTACAATTCATTCCCGTAGACGTCTCCGTACGAATCTGCAAGTACGATCACAATCCAAAGCAACACTCCGTACAACTCGTAAAAATCACCATACAAATCGTAAGTCCATACGAATGGCATACGGCTGACACGTCACGCTACGTCCGCACGTAAATATACCGCGTCATCCGTACCAGGAAGTACGATCCGTGTTGAAGACTCTCCGTACTAC
This sequence comes from Lissotriton vulgaris, assembly GCF_964263255.1. Taxonomy (NCBI): domain Eukaryota; kingdom Metazoa; phylum Chordata; class Amphibia; order Caudata; family Salamandridae; genus Lissotriton; species Lissotriton vulgaris. Next base: position 1,618,968,286 of record NC_141694.1, read on the forward strand.
TCTCTTGCTACGAGAGTCAAAAACTGCCGTAAATACAAAGTCCGGCCCGACCCGCACCCCGGTACACGACAAACACGACATGAACCCCATCGTCCGTGTCATAGCAGTCCTGTACGCCCACCACCTCGTACATAGAAACCGACGACAGCGCAGACGGTGAGTACAACGAACTGTAACATACCTCTACATGGTGCCACACGCGCACAACCCCATCAAACGACTGTAATGTCGGGGTACGTAGCGACACACACTACCGCATATCACCAGTGTCATAGTCAGACGTGCTGCACCGACGCCATCGAGGTGGGGGGGGTCGGAACGCTACCGCATTTCACCAGTGTAAAAATCAGACATGCCGCACCGACGTCATAGATTTCGGGGCGCGGTACGCTCCTGCATACCACCAGTGTCACAGCCAGGCGTGCCGCACCTACGTCATCGATGTCGGGGTACAGTACGCTACCGCATATTACCAGTGTCACAGTCAGATGTGTTGCATCATCGATGTCGGGGTACAGTACGCTCCCGCATTACACCAGTGTAATAGTCAGACGTGCCGCACCTACGCGTTCGCTAGAGGGGGGTGTGTGTGTGGTGTTTGTGCATGCTGGTGACTTGTACGGGCCATTGGGGGTGTTGGGGGTCGTGTTCACTTGGGGGGGTGTACGTGTGGTGTTTGTGCGTGCGGGTGACTTGTACGTTCCGTTGGGGGTCGCGATCGCTTAAGGGGGGTGGACGTGTGGTGTTTGTGCGTGCGGGTGACTTGTACGGGCCGTTGGGGGTGTTGGGGGTCGCGTTCTCTTGAGGGGGGTGTGTGCGTGTGGTGTTTGTGCGTGTGAGTGACTTGTACTGCCCGTTTGGGGTGATGGGGGTCACGTTCACTTGAGGGGGGTGTGTGCGTGTGGTGTTTGTGTGTGCAGGTGACTTGTACGGGCTGTTGGGGGTGTTGGGGGTCGCGTTCGCTAGAGGGGGGTTGCGTGTGGTGTTTGTGCGTGCGGGTGACTTGTACGGGCTGTTGGGGGTGTTGGGGGTCGCGTTCGCTAGAGGGGGGTGGGTGTGGTGTTTGTGCGTGCGGATGACTTTTACGGGCCGTTGGGGTTGTTGGGGGTCGCGTTCGCTTGAGGGGAGGTGTACGTGTGGTGTTTGTGCGTGTGGGTGACTTGTACGGGTCGTTTGGCGTGTTGGGGGTCACGTTCGCTAGAGGGGGGTGCGTGTGGTGTTTGTGCGTGCGTGTGATTTGTACGGGCCGTTGGGGGTGTTGGGGGTCGTGTTCGCTAGAGGGGGGTGCGTGCGGATGACTTGTACGGGCCATTGGGGGTGTTGGGGGTCGCGTTCGCTTGAGGGGGGCGTGTACGTGTGGTGTTTGTGCGTGCGGGTGACTTGTACGGGTAGTTTGGGGTGTTGGGGGTCGTGTTCGCTAGAGGGGGGGTGCGTGTGGTGTTTGTGCATGTGGGTGACTTGTACGGGCCGTTGGGGGTGTTGGGGGTCGCGTTCGCTTGAGGGTGTGTGTGTGTGTGGTGTTTGTGCGTGCGGGTGACTTGTACAGGCCGTTGGGTGTGTTGGGGGTCGCGTTCTCTTGGGGGGGTGTACGTGTGGTGTTTGTGCATGCGGGTGACTTGTACAGGCCGTTGGGGGTCGTGATAGCTTAAGGGTGGGTGGACGTGTGGTGTTTGTGCGTGCGGGTGACTTGTACGGGTCGTTTGGGGTGTTGGGGGTTGCGTTCGCTAGAGGGGGGGTGTGTGTGGTGTTTGTGCGTGTGGGTGACTTGTACGGGCCGTTGGGGGTGTTGGGGGTCCCGTTCACTTAAGGGGGTGTATGTGTGGTGTTTGTGCGTGCGGGTGACTTGTACGGGCCATTGGGGGTCGGGATCGCTTAAGGGGGGGTAGATGTGTGGTGTTTGTGCGTGTGGGTGACTTGTACTGCCCGTTTGGGGTGTTGAGGTTCGCGTTTGCTTGAGGGGGGTGTGTGTGTGTGGTGTTTGTGCCTGTGGGTGACTTGTACGGGTCGTTTGGGGTGTTGGGGGTTGCGTTCGCTAGAGGGGGCGTGTGTGTGATGTTTGTGCGTGCGGGTGACTTGTACGGGCCATTGGGGGTGTTGGGGTCGTGTTCACTTGAGGGGGGTGTACGTGTGGTGTTTGTACATGCGGGTGACTTGTACGGGCCGTTGGGGGTCGCGATTGCTTAAGGGGGGGGTGGATGTGTGGTGTTTGTGCGTGCGGGTGACTTGTACGGGCCGTTGGGGGAGTAGGGGGTCGCGTTCGCTTGAGGGGGGTGTGTGCGTGTGGTGTTTGTGCGTGTGGGTGACTTGTACTGCCCGTTTGGGGTGTTGAGGGTTGCGTTCGCTTGAGGGGGGTGTGTGCGTGTGGTGTTTGTGTGTGCGAGTGACTTGTACGGGCAGTTGGGGGTGTTGGGGGTCGCGTTCGCTTGAGGGGGGTGTACATGTGGTGTTTGTGCGTGCGGATGACTTGTACGGGCCATTGGGTGTGATGTTCGCTTCATCGAGGGGTATACGGTTGCTATGTTTCCATACGACTCAGTCTTCATGCGCGACTACTTTGGCCCCTTCGAATCGCGTACAGGCTTTCCGCACCGGATCGTACTGGTGTTGTTGTACGGCATGTTTAGTGATCGTAAGGACGGATTTCCCAATCGAATTCGTCACCGACTTTGAATCGTACGGTGCAATGATTTTCATACGGTAATCGACGCCAATGAATCGTACTATGCAGGTCGTATGGTTCTTTCCCATTCGTACGGATTCGGCTACGAATACGAATCATACGGTGTGTTTTTTTTCCCGGATCGGAATCGGCCCCATTGTGTTAAACTAGTTCACAGTTGCATCACGGTTAGCCAACAGTACCTTTAGATGTGACAAAGTTCCAAAACAGAAGCTGGTGTTTCGTGGAAAACAAGCGATGTGTCACTCCTGAGACCCTGGGGTGGCGATGTGACAGCCACGCGTGTTGCAACAAGTCCGGTCTGTATGGGGAGGGAGGCGATACCTTGTATGGAATTCCGGTGCGTAGGCTCCGTAGGAAAAGGCTCGTAAAAGGCACGATGTGATGATCTTTGGGGCTGTGACGATCTCCGGTGCGGCGACTATGCGCGGCTCAGCAGCGATCTTCTCCTCTCGCAGCACCTCAATGCGATGGCTCTGCGACGATTCTCGCAGAAACGTGATGCCGTTCTGCAAGCAAACGGTGCGACAATCTCACCCAGTGACGACAGGCTCTGCAACAATGTTCACAGTGATAGTAATCTTTCCACACCAGTGCGTCGCACAAACAAAGGGTGCGCTGTCTCTGGCAGCGGTAACAGGCGCAACGACGATCTCGACCTTCGCGGCGGCTGGAATTTCCTCGCACTGACGGGGATGCGCTCTGCAAGCGAGCAATGTGATAAAACTTGCAGAAAATCTTTAAAACCTTGGTTTCCAGCTTCCCAACACAAGTACAACTTCCAGAGGCCCCGGGACTGTGTCAAGCACTCTAGGAAGGACAGAACTCTCTCAGTAGAGTTCAGGGAAGCTGAGGGTGAAGTACTTTTGTTCCTGGGACTTCTTAACAGGGAGCCAGCTCTTCTCAGGCCCTTGGAGATTCCTTAAAGCAAGGGGATACAACATAAAGCAAAGTCCTTCTCCTCTCCTTGGCAGCAAAGCAACAGAAGGTCAGTCCAGCAGAGCAACAGCAGGACAGTCTTCCTTCTTCAGTCTTCCAGGTTTCTCCTTGGCGGAGGTTCCTTCGTGATTCCGGGATGATCTAATCTTCTGTAGTCTGGGCTCCTATACTTATACCTCTTAAAGTCTTTGTTCCCTTTGTGCAGGAGGGCTCTGAGCCCGGTCTGAACCAGTTATGGGTGTTCCTTGAGCACTTTGTTTTCCTGGCTTCTCCTTTCCTTTCAGAGTGAGGGGCAGGGTTGTCAGCCACCCAGCAGGAGGCGAAGCCAGCATTGTGGAAGGCAGGCACAGTCCTATTCAGGCCTAGGTGCTATCCCCTCCCACCACTCAAGATGCAGATGCAATCATTCAGCCTAGGGACTCATCTAGCCCCCGTCACTCTCAAATCAGACAGTCAATTCACAAGCAGGCCGAGGCACACAGAAAGGTCAGACAAGAGAACAGCCACTTTCTAAAAGTGCTGTTCTCAAACACAGGATTGAAAAACCACCTTTCCTAAAAGATGTGTTATTAAATTCTGAGTTCAGGGATACCAAACTTTTATGTCCTATCTTGCTCCTAAGGGAAGATATACTGGTAACCACTGTAGCCAGCATCCCCCATGATAGCCTATGGGGCAAGATAGCCTTACAATAGTGAAACCCGAAAATGGCTGTAATTCACTACCAGAGCATGTCACCTGCACTAGTACATGCTTTACTTTCACATACACTGCACCCTGCCCAAGGGGGTACCTTGGGCCTTCCATAGGGGTGACCAATGTGCACAGAAAGGGAAGGGTTACGCCTGGTCAGTGGGGACACTGGCCTGAAGGACATGGCAGTTCACAGACTGCACACATGCCCTGCGGTGGCTGGCCTGAGACACCATTTTAGGGTTACTCATGTGGGTGGCACAATAAGTGCTGCAGGCCCACTAGTAGCATTTGAATCACCAGCCCTGGCATACTCAGTGCACTTTACTAGGGACTTCTTGGTAATACAAATAGGCCAATCATGGATAACCAATCACAATAATAATTTACATAGGGAGCACTTGCACTTTGACACTGATCAACAGTGGCAAAGTGCCCAAAGCATCTAAACCAGCAAAAACTAAATCCAGCACATCATTAAAAATACAGGAGGTAGAGGCAAAAAAATAGGGGAAACCACACCAAGGATGCCAGGTCTAACAGTCGCAAATTGCATGCCTTATGCATATTAACGAGGTACTCGCAATTTGTGACCCCATTGGGAATGGCTAGCCCTCCCAGGTATGGTAGCCTGCTGGGCTCAGCAGACCTCCATGTTTGGGACTGCTTTTAAATAAAGCAGTTTTTTTAATGCAGCCCATTTTCCTTAAAGGAAAACGGGATGCATTTAAAAAAATGAAAATAAAACGTTTTTTTTCTCATGTTTTTAGGGCAGGTAGTGGTCCCTGGACCACTGCCTGCCCCTAAAAAATATTTCCCCTACAATAGCAAAGGGGAAGGGGTCCCCCAGGGTCCCCTTTCCATTTGCGACTGCATTACCACCCTCTTGAAGAAGGCGGTAAATTGCGAGTGTTTTGCAACCGCAATTGCGGTCACAAAACAATCATACATAGGCCTGCGATTCGCAATTAGGAAGGGACGCCCTTGGAACGTCCCTTCCTAATTGCGAGTCGCTAAACACAATTTTGCAAAAAATAGTTATGGTACATAGCTCACGGTGATTTTTCGAGCGCACACGGTTCGCAAACCCGTTTGCGTATGCAAAATCAAGTCATACATCTGGCCCTACAGTCTTTAACTCCTGTTCACTCAGCAAACATGCCACAGAGATCTGGAGAACCAGCTGGACTATGCCGGTCATCCAGTTCCTCACGGATACATGACTGACTGCAGCAGCGACATCAGAGATCGCTGTAGCCTTACCAGCTGGATACAAGATCATCAGGCAAGACTGCCAACACAGACCCAGAGAGGGAGTCACCATCATCTTTAAGCCCAGCTTCAGCTGCGCAGTCTCTGCACAATCCGGAGCCAACTACAGTGAATACCTCAACTTTAAACTGCAACTTTACCGTGAACACCACTGACTTCGTCACCCCATTTGATACCAACTACAGTTCATTCATCCTCATAGGAGACCTCGACTGCCATCTAGATGATCCAACCAAACCTAACTCATCTGTACTTCTAAACGTCAAGCTAACCCAACCCATCTCAGATACTACCAACACCGTGGGACACCTCACGGACTCCGTCTTCATATCCTTCAACACCATCACGGTCAACACATTCACACCCATCACCTCGACTGACCATGCCATAGTCAGTTTCACAATCAGCAACCACCACCTCGGAAGAACTTCCAAGAAGGGCCCAGAGTGCTGGCACTGGCGCAAATTAGCTAAGATGTACTGGACTTCGCTCTCCATAAGAACCATCCAGAGCACACGGGCTGGTTAGCATGCAACATAGGTAACATCAACAAATGGATCACCACCTGCAGTTGTCTTGCGTTTCTTGACCAGTCCATTGTAGTTTTCCCTAGGTTAGCCTAACCGTACACATTGTAGGCTTCATTTTCCTTTGCACACGTTACTATATAAACAAGCTTGCTTTTGTGCCACATACTTTTGTACTTTCACACGAAATCTGCACATGTTTTCGCATTCTGTTCTTTCCCTGGGATTTAGTAAGGACACTGTTGACAAGTTCAAACAACAATGTCTCCTGTTATTCTTTCAGGCCAGGCATTAGCACCTAGACATAACACAAGAATGCAGGTGTTGTTTATGTGCACACATGTCCTACCATATAGGTGATAACAGGGGACACGGACACACATAAAAGGAGAGTTTTGACTCAAGAGCACTGCGTTCACTGAGATGTGCAGCATCCATCTGTTTATGCTGAGGTACAAGGTCTGCCAGTAATCCCAGAGATCATTCACTTAAGAATTTAGCTTTAGTAGCGTAGCGGGGGAGGGGGGTTAGGTCACTCTGTCCCATACAATGACAGCTCATTTTGTGGTATATGGATTATTAACCATGGGTCAAGAGTGTTGTGTTCTGGGGTGCCAATCACTTGTTTCTCTGTTAAGGTTAGGAGGGCAAGTGAGGCACTGTATAGTCAGACTCATGGACACCTAGGTGGTATGGTGACTCAGGCCCTACATACTGATGTTCTATGGTTCCAAGCATAGATCTGTTCCAGAGCAGGATCCCTGCAACATGGTACCACCAACGTTTCGTCTGGTACTTACTTGCAGGAACCCTGAGTAGTGCTCGTGCTTGTCCACAATACACTCCCACCTTTTCCCGGAGACATCTGGGGTGCTGAGGATTTATCCTCCGCAGTTATGAGGCAGCACCTAGTTCTGTTGGTTTTTCAAGCTTGAATATTAAAAGGTTTATACCTGCATTGGGCTACCATTTGAATCCGTTTCTACTTAGCTATTGATTATCCTTATTAAACAAGAAAAGTAAAGCTAAAACAAAGTCTCCCACTACAGTCTGATACCCAACAATCCTCAACCTTTAAAATATCTTGAGTGGGAGCTTATTTGACTCCCATAGGAGGTGATTATAGGAGGAGACTTTCATTTTTTGCCTAATTCTCAGTTAGATTCCTTCAATCCCAGACATTACCAAACAAAACAAGCATTGGTAAATGCCTTAAGTTTCGCATATATGATTACTAATATGCAGTTTTTTTGTTGTAAGTTGTAGCTGGGTGAATAGTTGTGCAGTATAAGTTACCAAAAAGTCTGTTCAAGTGCTTTGCTTTGTTTTTCAAGAAAGGCAATATATTGTGCAGAAAAGAGTCCCAGGCGTCAGAGTTTAAACACAGGGCCCCCATCAGCTATAGTTCGTGACCAAATGTGTGCAGCCAGGGAAAGTTTAGTGTGCAGTCAGGAAAAGTTAAGTAAAGACACAATTAAATAATAAAAATGTAGGAGAAACAAAGAAACATAGCTGTGCATGCTGCCACGAAAAGGATTCTTCAAATGCATTGGTGAAAGTAGTTCCAGCCATCAAAGCGCATGAGAATGAGTAATTAGACCTCAGGATACTGATAACAGAAACACACCCAAAATAAATGAAATACAATGCTCAACCTATAGATACAAAGGACAACTAAAGTGACAAGCCCACAGACAAATAAGAATTGAATAAGAAGTGAAGATGGTATGTAAGCCCCTTTTAAGATATATTAATTGCAATAGAATTCACAAGCACAACGCAAGCCCTGTGCAGGTGAAATCTAAAAATGTACTTTCTAGTATGTTGTTAAGTGTATAAATGTTTCCAGAATCCCCTCATGCAAGGAGGTGAGAACGAACACAGTTCTGTGTATCTCATTGTTGTAAAGTCCAGGGCAGATAATTTAATTTTTCTGTAGATGGTTTGGGAACAGAATCTCCACATTTTTGTTTCTCCACAGAAATAAATAAGCAGTACAGCCATCAATGTGCATTGTTTTAGTCAGTCTTTTCCACACTTTAGTTGCAAGCTTTCCTTGAAAGTCTGACCCAAACCTGTATGTTAGAACTATCACTCCCATGCTATACAGCCAAATTAAAAATAGCATCTTTATATTAAAGATAATGTGCAAAAAGTAAGTTTATATAGTGTAGGAGAAATCTGTGGAAACCTTCTTGCAGCAGAGAGCTCATTTGCATGCAAGAAGTATATCTCTGTTGTAAAGAATTACATTCTGAAGGTAGCACAGTTTAGGAGTCGTGTGGCATTGAGGATGGGCAATGTGCAAGTTCATATTGGGCATTTGAGCATTCTGACATTTCCCAGGTGTGCTGCAAGCTAGGCGTGCCTTTTAGGGTGTGCAGTCTAAATCTTGAGTATTTAATATCGACTGGACAGAATATCGACTAAAGAATATCGACATGGCAGTAATATCGAGGTAAGTCTTATCGATGTCAATTATATAGATTATTAAGTGTGGAAAAACTATCAAAGTAAAAAATATCAAGTAGTTTATATCGAGTGTTCAAAATATCATTTTTTGTATTAGTTAAAAATATCAAATGTCAAAATATAGAGTGATAGAATATCGAAAGTCAAAATATCGAGTGTTAGAATATCGATCAGTGAAATGTAGAATGTTTATAATGTTGTAGTAGTTATTTTTTATCAAAAATATTATTTATGTATGTTATTTTATGTTATAAAATATCTAAATATTTTTTAAAAAATTATAAAAATATTTAGGTAAAAATGTATAATAAATTTTAGGAGCGGGTTGTGGGTTTTTAGGGGAATAGGGTGGGAAGTGTTTTAAAATATTTATTAATGGATTTGCAAAAATGTTTTAACATTGTAAAATTTTGTAAATATTTCTGTTTTAGGAGCGGGCTGTGGGTTTTTAGGGGAATAGCGTGGAAGTGCTTTAAAATATTTTAAATGTAAAATTTGAAAATAAATTTAAATTTAAAATTTTATAAAATATGTTTTTTTAGGAGCGGGATGTGGGATTTTAGGGGAATAGGGTGGGAAGTGTTTTAAAATGTAAATAAAAATATTTTGAAATTAGTTTGAATATTTTACTAGATAATTTCAAATTTTGAATTTGTTAAAAATTATATGTTTTAGGAGCGGGTTGTGGGTTTTTAGGGGGATAGGGTGGGAGGTGTATTAAAAATGTTCAAAATTATATTTAGAAATTAATTTAAAATTTTAAATTTAAATTTTGAATTTAATTTGAAATTTTTTATTGTATAAAATATATTTGTTTTAGGAGTGGGTTGTGTATTTTGGTGGGAATAGGGTGGGAAGTGTATTAAAATATTTTACAATTAAATTTAGAATTTAAATTTAAATTTTATATTCTATATACATTTTAAGTTTTAGGGATGTTTTGTGGGTTTTTTGGGGAATAATGTGAGGATTGTTATAAAGTATTTGAATATTAAAATATAAAAAATTGGTTATTCAGAATTAAATTCATAAAAGTATTTTATGGGTGTGTTGTGGGTTTTTAGGGGTATAGCATGGTGAGTGTTTTTTAAAAAAGTGAATTTTATTTAAGAAAATGAAAGTTTAAAATAGATTTTTTTTTGTTTTTTTTATTCTTTTTATTGAAGTTGTATTCAGGTTTTATGCAGCATAGATCCAAAAACACGGAAAATCACAGCAAAGTAAAAATTACATTTGGTTTCAACTTCACGTAATATCAAACCAATTTACTCAAAATAACATCCCCAAATTTGATCGAATTTTCTAATACCCCCATCTCTTTGAGCATATAACAATTCGCTTTTCCTAACCCTTTTCATTTTTTCCAGCCATTCTTGCAGCATCGGGATATAGGTTGAAAGCCAATTCTGCAATAGTAAAGATCTAGCCACGGCCATTATAATATAAATCAATTTTGCCAAGTGACTTGAAAATGTACATTCAGGATCATAACCAAATAATAACATTGTTGCATTGCATGGGACTGATAACATACAATAAGTTTTTAAAAAACCAATAATTTCTTTCCAGAAATGCTCAATTTTAGGACAAAACACTATAATGTGTGACCAATTGGCTTGTTCGCAATTGCAATGCCTAAAACAGAAAGCAGATGCATTGTTATACATTTTAGCAATTATTACTGGTGTACGATATAATAGCCATTTGCTAAAATACAACATCCGGCGCCAATCGGCACCACGCAGTACACAGAAATTAAACTGATTAATAGTTTTCCATATTTCCGGTGACAATATTAAATTTTCCTGAGTGTACCATTTACGGATAGCTTTAGCAGTCAGCTCTACCTCCCGACTTTGTATCAGACACTGTTTCCATGCTCCGAGTTTCTTCTCCAAGTTATTAACAAAAAGATCTAAAACAAGAGTAGAAGTATAATTCGAAATGGTACCGGGATCTAATTGCGCCAACATAGGATAAATTAAATTAGAATACGAACAAATTAGCAAAAAATTGCCAACAATTCGACCTGACATCTCGTTAACAGAGAGCCAAGTCCCGCTTACCAAAAAATCAGCTAATGTTCTGAACCCGGCCCGGCCCCAATTTTCTATAACAATGGGATCGATTTTAATCTTTAAAAAGCAAAACACTCCAATTAAGGGAGTTAGTAAATGAAAGGGTGGAAGTGAATATCTCTTAAGCATTACATTACGTCGTTTAAAAAACCAATTTAGGATTTTATACCGCACAAAGGGGATGGAATTTGAATTTCTGAACATATCAAATCAAAGAAAAAATTTATAAAACAACTAGTTACTGCATTCCTATTCTTAAATCTCTCTAAATACTGTGCAAAGTAAGCATAGTAATAATCTTTCAAATTTGGAAGGGAAAGACCGCCATAATCAGTTTCTGCAGTTAATGTCCGTATATCTAATCTGGGTGTTTTTTTTGCCCAAATAAATTTGGAAAACATAGATTCTATTTTGGAGAAAAAAGTACCCGGCAAATAGACTGGAATTGATGCGAACAAAAAATTAAAAAGAGGAAGGATTGACATTTTAATTAAATTGATGCAACCGAGAATAGTTAAAGGCAGAGGGTCCCAACGAGCAACCATTGATTGAACTTTTTTTATTAATGGGACGAAATTGAGTGTATATAAATCCAAAATATTGGAAGAGAACAAAATCCCCAGATATCTTTAGGTTTTGAATTAATACAGCCTTGTAAATCTTTGTGTAAAACTGGGTCTGCACCCCCACAAACCAATATTTCTGTCTTTTTTTTATTAATTCGGTAACCTCCTAGAGATTCAAACTCTTCAAAAATTTGAAAAATATAAGTCTGTGATTCCAAATCAGGTTTAATAAGTAACATAATATCATCTGCGTAGAGTTTGATTTTGGCCATGGAGGTAACTGGAGATTTGATCTGAAAACAATTCCTGATAGCAATAGTTAACGGTTCGATAAAGAAAGCAAAAAGAATGGGTGATAAAGGGCAGCCTTGCCTAGTGCCGCGTTGTACTAAAATTGAGCCTGCTAATGATTTATTATTAATTATGTTTGCTCTAGCGCCCACATACAAATTCTTTATCAAATTGATGATGCGTTGAGAAATGGCAAACTTAGATAAAATAAGGAAAAGGGTGTCCCAAACCACCAAATCAAAAGCTTTTTCTGCATTTAAAAGTAATACCAAGGCCTGTATCCCACGTGCTTCAAAATAATCTAATGCTTCAACTAAAAAGTGTGTGTTAGTAAATAATTGTCTGTCTATTATAAAACCATTTTGATCTAGATGGATCAAATCCGCCGTATGATCATTAAGGCGGAGTGAAAGCATCTTAGTAGTTATTTTATAATCGGAATTTAATAAAGTAATTGGCCTGTAAGAATTCGGATCTTTGGATTCTTTTCCTTTTTTTAAAAAACTAATGACTGTACCTTCATGGAAGGATTCCGGGACTTGCCCTCCTTCCAGCATTGAGTTCAACAATAACAAAAATAAGTCACTGAAGGAACTAAAGAAAACTTTAAAGAATTCTGAGGGGAAGCCGTCGGGACCACAAGCCTTACCTAATGGAAGGTTTTTAACAACTTCTTCCAATTCTGCTTTAGAAAAAGGTCTTTGCATATGCCTCTGATCTTCGAGGGGTAGACTTGGAATTTCATGTCGGTCTAAAAACTCTGATAATTTTTGGTGATCGAAAATATGTTTTACAGAGTAAATACTCTCGTAATGTTTAAGCATGATATTATTTATTTCAGCCTGATCAAATGTATCAAAATGAGTAAGAGGGTCTTTTAAGGAATGAATCAAATTTGAAGCCGCCTGTTCTTTTACTTGCCAGGCTAGAAATTTCCATGAAAAGTTACTCTCTTCGTACACTTTTTGTGATTGTTTCTGAAACACCAATTCACTTTGCTCATAATAATGAGCGCTGAGCGCATGTTTGGCTTCCCTCAATTGAATTACAACTGCATAATTTGGTTGACGTTGATAGCTTAATGTTAAATCCTGAATTTTTTGAAGCAAAGAGTTCATTTTACTTTTCACAACGCACCACTCAGCCTCATCCTTACTAATAAGAACCCCCCGTAAAAAAGCCTTTAACGAGTCCCAGATAACATGAAGAGGGGCCGTGCCTATAGTTCGGTTAATGTACTCTGAAGTCTCCAACTTTAATGCTGATATCCAATTCAAATTCTGTAAATACATTTTATTAAACATCCATCTTTTCGAGACCTTAGTAGTCTCCGCATATTCAAAATTAATCACTATCATGGCATGGTCTAAAAAGCCATTGTGGTAAAATCTCTGTGAACTAAATTTAAGCTGTCTAGATGTTAGATAAAAGTCTATACGAGATGAGGATATAAACCTTCCTGACCAGCAGGTATACTCCATTTTCAGAGGGTTTCTCTCACGTCATGGGTCACATAAACCAAATAAAGATATATAATTTAGGATAGTCTTAAGGTATTTATGCTTAGACTGCCTCTTAAGAGATGATGTGGAGTCTAAATTAGGGTTCATGAGTATATTAAAATCGCCACCTATAATGATATCTCCACCGACCAATAGAAGAGATTGAAACAGAGCATCATAAATCTGGGGATTATCCTCTATAGGGGCATAGAAGCATATATGAGTCTCCTGTAGCATGATCACTGTAGTATTTTCAGTTCTAATCCAGGACTCTATTGCACGCATTTTTCTGGCGTTATTCAGACCATTCACATTAAAGGATATCAGTTTCAACCCCGTCCTAAGCGACATGGAGCATAATTAATTGAACAAAGAAATACAAAAGTTTTAATCTCAAAAAAACTTAATTTACGCATATATATGCAAAAATGCCTACCAGAGTTCCAAAATGCAAGATCCTACCACATTCAAATCCACTGAAAACAACCTCAATTTTTCCATTTTTTCCCCTCCCCCCCTTCACCCATGGCCCTCCTCCTAATACTCTCCCCCACGCTCGCCACCGGGTCTTCCCCCCAACCATAGAGGTGTCTTGGAATAACACCCCGTTTCCTGCCCAGCCCTCCCCCTCCCGCTCCCTCACCCCTTCACCAAATCCACCATATCTGTAACCATAGTATAACCATCATTTAAAAAAAGAAAGAAAAGAAAAAAAAACTGGGAAAAATACAAGCAAAAAGTGTGCTAGGAAAACATAGAGTTTGCCTATAACATCTATCTGGGTGACATTTGGCCAAGCAAATTGTTGGCTTCATCAATATCTGTTAGCAAGTGGAATTTGCCTTTAATCAGCACCTTTAATTTCGACTGTTGTGCTATAGAGGCTTGTGCCCCTTTAGCTTTAAACAGGTGCAAAAGTTTCACAAACTCCTTTCTACGCTTCGCAGCGGCGGCAGACATATCGGAAAAAATCCGGCATTTTGAAGTAGCATTTGCTGCGAATTGACCCTGTTTTATGGCCCTTGTCAGAATTGTCTCTTTAACCCGAAAGTCAGCGAAATTAACCAAAATAGTATGGGGAAAAGGGGAGTTCGGAAATGGCTGAGCGGGCACACGATGAGCTTGGGTGATTGTCAAATCACCTTTAAATTCTGGAATGACTTCGTGTGATATAAAAGAAGTGACCCACTGAACCATATCCGAGCCCTCAATTCTCTCCGGGACCCCTACTATTCACAGATTTGATCTACGATTGTAATTCTCCAACTCATCAAGCTTGGATTCCAAGGTCTTAGACGATTTATAAACGTCCTTGACGTCCTTTTGAAGTTTGGGGATTTCATCCTCTAAACTTGAAATTCTGGCTTCAGCCTCCTGAAGACGAGGTGGGAAAGAAGTGACAATATCCTCAATTTTGTCCAAACGATTTTGAATTCCAACAAATTCTGCTTTTTGAGACTGTTTCACTTCACGAATCTCATCCAAAATTAGGTTAAGCATGTCCTTGACTGACAATTGCATTGTATTTAAACCTGTTGTCTGGTTAGTCTCAGTATTCAAAGACAGGATGGGGCTCGCCAAACCCGCTTGTTCCTCACCGACTTGTATTCCATAACTTGCGTCTTGAACCACCTGACTATCAGCTCCGTTATTCAAGTTAGTGACTACTATTGCAGCAGGAGCTGTACTTAGATCTTGAGCGCAAACTGAACCAGAATTAGGCTGGGTGGTAACAGAACTGCTCAACGTGAGCGAGTTATTTCTAGGCTCAAACAATGGAAATTGTCTTAAAGGTTTGTTAGTAGACAACGCCTTCAGCTGAGCACTAGTATCTACTACAGGCACGGAATCTTGTTGAATAGAGTCATTTCGAAGAGTCTCAAGTGGGCGAGCGTTCCCCAATGTATCAGGAATATCAGGGGACTCTATAATTGCCTCAGTCTCCCCCTCGGAGCTCACCAAAGAAATCTTCGCCCTCCCTTCCATCTGGTCAGATGTCTTTTCAGATGCGGCCTCTTCTATAGCCTTAAGCCGTCGGGCTCTCGCCTTAGCACGCACATTTGTTGGTTTGCCCATTAACGACTGCAGTTATTCCAGAAGTTTATCAAAATGGGGGGAGTCACACCATAGAAACACTCTCGCATAGAACAAAGCAATAGAGTGTGACCACGAGATTTTCAGGGAAGCAGGGCAATATGGGAGATGTAGTCCTGTATGCAGCATGTAGTATTCAAACACTGCAAAATGTGACTGCTGGGTAAGAAACGCTGTCAAATTGCTTTAGTGAAGAGTGCCGTTTATTATTGAGGAAAAAAGTCAAAAGAGTCAATGCCTACTAGGATCCATTCAGCGTATCCAGCATACCAGCATACCAGACCTCAGAATCCACCTCACACCGTACACCGGTGTAATAATACAGAGAATGATGATGGAGCCGGTGGAACCGATATTGTAGCCCCCTGCAGCAGCAGCAGCCCAAACCAAGCATTCGGATCCTGCTCACCCGTGTCAGTCAAAAGGCACGCCTGTACTGCTTCAACACGCCTCCTCGGATCCTTCGCGGTAGTGTTGACAGCGGAGCAGCGCGAGGACCGCTATCAGGCTATCAAGTGATCGGGGCGGCATTTGACTCCGGATGAAACGCCGGCCCGGCATCTGCTTCAGATAGACGCCAACACCATCACCATCGCCATCGCGCTCGCGTTCATGGTAGGGGGAGGAGCAAGGAGGCGGGAGCGTTCAGGTGCTACGTGGAGGCGTGGAACTCCACCGTAGCAGCCGAGGAAAAAATTTAAAATAGATAAAGTGTTTAATTGGTTGTTGTATTAGAAGTGTTTTTTTATAGGGGTGTATGTTGTGTATTATTATTAAAAAATAATTAATACAAAATAATTTTCAAATAAATTTATTTCAGAAATGTTAAATTAGTAGAAATTAATTGAAAAATAAAAAAATAATATAAATTAATTTTTTTTATTAAAATATTCTAAATTAATTTCTAAAAAAAATTGGAAAAGCAAAATTTGGTAAATTAAAATAAAATTTAATTTCTAAATGAAATTTATAATTTATAATTTAGTTATTGTTAAGTTTTAAAAAATAATAGTAAAAAAAATTAATAATTGTCAAAAAAACTTCTCTGGATTTATATTTGGTGGAGTTGGAATAGTAATTTATATGGGTTTACTGTCCAGCACCTTCCTTGAGTTTATACTTGGTGGAGTGGGAATTGTAATTTATATGAGTTTACTGTCCAGCACCTTCCCTGAGTTTATACTTGGTGGACTTGGAATAGTAATTTATATGGGTTTACTGTCCAGCACTTTCCCTGAGTTTACACTTGGTGGAGTTGGAATAGTAATTTATATGGGTTAACTGTCCAACACCTTCCATGAGTTTATATTTGGTGGAGTTGGAATAGTAATTTATATGGGTTTACTGTCCAGCACCTTCCCTGAGTTTATACTTGGTGAAGTTGGAATAGTAATTTATATGGGTTTACTGTCCAGCACCTTCCCTGAGTTTATATTTGGTGGAGTTGGAATAGTAATTTATATGGGTTTACTGTCCAGCAACTTCCCTGAGTTTATACTTGGTGGAGTGGGAATAGTAATTTATATGGGTTGAATGTCCAGCACCTTCTCAGAGTTTATACATGGTGGAGTGGGAATAGTAATTTATAAATGGTTTACTGTCCAGCACCTTCCCTGAGTTTATACTTGGTGGAGTGGAAATAGTAATGTATATGGGTTTACTGTCCAGCACCTTCCTTGAGTTTATACTTGGTGGAGTGGGAATAGTAATTTATATGGGTTTACTGTCCAGCACCTTCTCTGGGTTTATACTTGGTGGCGTAGTTATTGGGCGAGAAGACCTACCATGATCTTTCTGTTTGCCTTTTCGGTATTCCCCACAGACATTTTCAAAATGGTTGTCTCTCCCGCATTTCTGACATTGTTTTCCAAGTGCAGGACATGCATCCGTGTGAGGGAAGTCGTACCAGCACTGGTAGCATTTGAGTGGATGGTCCCGTCTCCTATCTCTTTGCCTGAAATCATGACGTCTGCGACCCGTGTGATGTTGATGGGTTTTTGGTCTTGACATCTTTTGTCTGTCACGAGAGTGTCTGCAAGTGGTCCGTGACTGAAGTCGGAAAGCCTGTTCACGCTTCTCTTTGCCTCCTGCCTCCATCTTCTTGGCATGTTCCTCAGCCTGGTTGTGAACTCTGGTCATCTCCTCAATCTCATCTAAGGTGTAGCTTTTCTTTAGGAGTCGCTGTCTTAGGGATTCTGATTGACAGCCCACAATGATGCGCAACCTGAGAGCATCTTTAGTGGAGAATATGTCAAATTCAGAATATCGGGCCAGCCATCGAAGCCATGTGATAAATGTGCTCATTGGTTCTTCCTTTTCTTGCGATGCTAAATTGAAAGTGTACCTTTCGTAGACGACATTCTTTTTGTGTAGGAACTTTCTATTCAGGGCGTCATGCACTTTGGTGTATGATCCGGCATTGTCAGTAGGCAATTCTTTTATGAGTTGACTAACTTCTGAACTTCTTCCGGGAGCAATGGGTTCAGGCACCGCAATGCATCTCACCCTTGTCGCCAGTTATTGAGTCCTAACTGTAATAAGGGGCACGGACTCAAAGACTTCATTACAGTGCTTTATTTCTGTGACCGTTCCCTGCATGTCCCTACTCTATTCTGCCCATATCCTGTTTCCCCGACTCCTCCCTTTCCTGTTCCTCCCACGTCTCCACCATCAACTACTAGACTGCTTGCACCATTACAGATTCTGTGAATCTAAATGCGGGATGAATAGTCAAACTTATGATATTGTTAGGGGTTAAAGGTTGAATGATGTCACTTCTGCTATCACTTACATTGTGTTGAATCAATGTCTAGTGAGTGTGCTGTCTAGGTAATAAGTGACTTTCTATGTTGTGCTTTCTGCATGAATTATGAATATTGATGCTTGGCACGGGAAGTCGGTTCATCAGTGCTATGATTCTGCAGTGACATGGTTTGATTGGTCTGATGTTAGCAAAGACCTTTTGATTTAGAAAAAATATTTATGTAACATACTGACTTATAGGGACTTTCAGCCAAATCTCTTTTTCAGTTGGCCTGTTAGTGTGTCTTTCAAGCTTTTCTTCTGCCCAAGAAAGAATACAGCATGAGGCAGTGGGCACGTCCACTTCAGCTATTGGCTAACTTCACTGTGAGTGCCAGCATTCTGCCATTCCAAAAGCAGTACTTACACACACAAACAAGCTTCCATAAGGGCCAAGGAACTCTATGGCAATGTGTGCTATTTTGAGGCAAAGAAAAGTATTTAACCCCCCATAATTGGTATTTCTGTGTAGTTTTTCACCCAGTAAATCTGGCTCCTTACAATTATTACCCATTCCGTGGGGTTTAATTCATAACAGGAGTACATATGTGCTGAAAAAAACAGAAATGGTAATTACCCCTCACCCAGAATCTTCACATCTGTTTATGCCTAACTCATAATCATTCACTTGGTATGCTGAGGTCATGAATTCTAAGTGTAACTTGGTTTTTCATCCTTCCAAATGTGACGAATTAATTGTCATTATACTGGATAAGAATTATAAATCTTATTTAAAGTACTTAGCAATGGCAAAAACTGATGTATTATGACTATTTAAAAATATATATCTATTATTATTATTATTATTATTAATATTATTACAGCCACGGGAAGCCCTCCCCAAGAGAGATACAGTCAGACATTGCACTCACCCCCATACAGACCTCCACTAGTGCACCCTCAGAGAAAAGCCCTTTGTGTATCTGTATTGGGAAAGTGTGCATGCTTTTATGCAGCCCAAAGCACAGGCACCCATCAATACACTATACACCTATATAACAAACTGAGAAGACAATTGTTTAATTCAAAGCCATGCTCTGATATGCATTTGTATCAAGGATGCCTGTCCTGCACACATCACCCAATAACAAGGCTCATTTCACAAACATTAAATGCATAGGGGTCCATTAGGATGGCGGGCGGAAAAAGTCCGCCCGCCACCCTAACGGAGATCGGGACCGCCTGCCTAAAGGGCGGGGGTCCCGACATTGGCATTAGGATGCGCCCGCCACAGTGGCGGGCGCATTCCTCAAATTAACATTGTGGCTGGCGGTGCTCACTGCACCGCCCGCCACAATGTAAAAAACAAATGCACGCATTTGCATAATCAAAGCGGCAGGGCACTCTGGGGGGCCCACAGGGGCCCCCCAGAGTGCACACCACATGCCTTACCGTGGCGGCATTGCCGCCACGGACAGGCATTGAAAAATGCCTATTCTAATATGGCTGGCGGTGTCTGATAGACACCACCACCATGTTATCCCTTTTCTGCCCCGGCCGCAAGGCGACCGGGGCGGAAAACAGGCGGGTGGTGTTTCCCACAGCTGCGGTCCCCTCCACCATCGTAATATGGCGGGGGGAATGCAGGGAAGGATGTCGGGCGGATTGCCTCCGCCAGGGTGGCGGTGGCTACCGCTACCCTGGCGGAGGCAATCCGCCCGACATCCTAATGGGCCCCATAGTGTTCAAACTTAGGGGCATATTTACAAACCCCTATCGCCAAAGGAATGTCACTGTTAGTGACGTTCCTGTGGCGATATGTACTTCACCTTATTTAGAAGGCAGCGTTAAGCCACTTAACGTGGCTTAACGCTGTCCTGTAAATAAGGCCCCCCTTTAACAATATACTTAGTGTGAAAGGGGTGGGCAAGGGTTGCCTAGGTGGGCGTTCCACCGCAACATCCGTTGATTTTGACTCTGCCCATATTTACAAGGGCAGCGTAAATATGGGGCATCACCAAAATTAAGACCAGAGAAACCCTGGTCTTAAACAGGTGCAATGAGGAGAAATGTTTAATTTCTCCTCGTTTTTGCTGTTTCCATGTGTTCTGCCTTGTGCAGCATGCATAGACACAGCAAAAGGCTTTGTTTGTTTATGCGCAAGAAGTTGTCCCTTCCTGCACATAAAAAATCAATGAAAAAATGACGTTTTTCAACTTCTATGTGTTCTGCATTAATTAGCACACATTGAAGTTTTAAAATGCAATTTAAGGATTGTTTATGCGCAGGAAGGGACACCTTCCTCTACATGAACAATCTTCCCTTCAACACAGACACCCTTGTACTATGGTGCAAGGGTGCCTGCGTTGGCACAAGGATGCGAAATTTAGCACCAAAACAGGGGGAAATATAGGGCGGCACCATATTGTTGTAAATATGGTGCAGCCCTGTGTTTTAGAAGTGGCGGAGCATGGAGGTAAGCCAAGGAGGCAAACGCAACGCTCCACCACTTCTCTAGTAAATATGCCCCTTAGTGTGTTTTTTGTGTAACGTTAAAACAATATATTAACTTCTATTATATTCTGAGTGCAGCATGGATCCATATTGAAGAAAACATTTTGTACCTGTTTTCCTACACTGGCAAAATCCAATTGTTGTTTGTTATGTCACACAATCAGGCAGCACTAGATGGATTTTCAGTGGCCTGTACAGTTTTGTTTTACCCAAAATGTATAATGTACATGTTAAAGAAATTAAATGACTCCCCCCGTATTCCATCTAAGGGCCTTATTACAATCCCAAACCAGCAATTGTGATGCGACTGAACACTGTTTGGTCACAATCCTATCCTTTATGAGCATGCGTTCTGAATGGAATGCATGCTCTCATTGCAAAGAGCAGAGGTGCAGTTCATCCCTGCACCTCATGTCAGGCACCTCAAGGTGCGAGCCACTGGGTGCATGTATCATCAGGGAGCACCATAGGTGTCCCCTAGGCTGCCACCTGAAGGCTTTGCACCCATGGGGGCCCCCAAGGTGGGATTCCCACAGTCTTTCTGTGTCAGGAAAGTCCGGCACAGAAAGGCTGTGGGAATCAGCCATCGTAATTTCTTAGGCAGAAAGAGCCACCGAAAAGAATTGCTGGAAGTTTTCGGAATGGCTCTCCAAGCCCATCGGAAGCCATTCGGAAAGCCCATTTGGATTCCTTTCCGACCGACCACATCATAATCGGTCGGAATGGGATCCAAACAGGACATTTCAATGTGGGTAAAACAGCTCCGACCGACGGTCGGAGCTGTTTCCGACCACATCGAAATCAGCCTCTAAGCATCAATACCAGGCACTCTGAGCATGTTCTTTTACAGCTGTAAAAATATAGCTGCTGTGTAGGCTGCTCTGTTCTAGCGCCTTGACCCAGCCGACTCGTTGCTGATCTCTTTTGTCCTTTATGGTGCAGCTCCTGTATCATCAAGCTATAGGTGATGGATCCGTATGCCAAGGCGTGGGTGGGTGGGATGGGAACGGGGAATTGCTTTTCTTGTTGTGGGAGGCACTGATACATTGATTAGGACCTCGTACTACCAGAAGCAATTTCAAGCACCATCATGAAGTTAGAGCATCCATTTTTTCCATGATGTCCTCTGGTAATGTGATTAACCTATTGTGTAATTTTACAGAAGACCACTAGGCATCCAGGCTGTAAAGAATTACCTATAACCCAAGTACCCACCTCCTCCCCGCTACGCAAAAGGAAAAAGAGGGGACCCTGACAGAAACAATGGGATGCAGCTAATTAATACTTACTAAGACACTGCAATGAAGCCTACGATGAAAAAGTGCTTGAAAAATTATAAAAATAAATCAACACTGCTCTTGGTAGTTTTATATTTTCAAATCAAAGTCGCCACTCATGGAAGTCAACAAATGGTTGGTTGTAATTTGCTTCCCCAAACAAAAATATATTTGAGCAACATCACAGAGCTGAAATGTACCTATTTTTTGCTGAAAGCTTTTCAGAGGAATGCATTAAGACCTGCTTTGTGCACATCATACAGTACTCTTAGCTTAATATACCACAGGAAAGTGCAGTATAAATCATACTGGGCTTCTGGGCCTTAAAAAATAAAGCTGCATGCATACTTCTGAAGACAGGGAAAAAAAGAACAAGGTTATACGGTTGCAACTGTAAGATGCAATCCTGACAACTTTGGCACCAAAGGTCTCGCCGGTGAAGATATGGTCTCACTCGTCAAAAAGTATGCACTGTTGATGAGAGCAAGATCACCATTTTTAAGGGCATATCTCATGGCGAAGGAGTGCATGATGGTCAGATGCCATCCAGCAGAAGCAGCAGAGGTCGGTCCCAGGCCTGCGCACACAAGGGGCAGTCTGCAGCAGCACAGGGTGTGGAGCAACGGTGCTCCGGGGCAAGGGGAGAGAGGGAATGAGGGACGGTGCAGGAGGTGACACGAGCGCAGGCCACGTGACTCTCGGCAGTGGAGTGTGTTCACGGAACTGTCAGAGCTTCGAGAATAACCAGGAAACAGCTTTAGCTGTCTCGAAAGCAATAAACAAGCACACTTGAAATGCGTGCGGACACAAGGATATTACATAAAATACATCGGCCAAACAAAACAAAAAACATTACTGAAAAGGCATTGGAGAAACAAAAATAAACATGCAGCTTACAAGCACGCTTGAAATGCTTGCTGACACAAGGACATTAAATCAAAGATGCAGTAAATGCTGTGCAGTCAGACCTAAAAAAAGAAGTCCCCCCCACCAAAGTACATGGAAAGGGGTACTTGGGACATGGGAAACTGATAAGAGAGCAACACATGGAACAACCAATAGACACAGGGATAAGAGAGTGCCAAGCTCAGGAACACGTGAGAAGTAAGGGCGGGATGTAAACCCCTTTTAGGATATATTAAATACAATTGATTTCACATGCATTGTGCAGGCGAAACCTAAAGAAAATGGGAATCATTTTTATGGATTTATATAAGCAATTAGGCATACAAGAACCATGGAGGAACAAAGATACAAAGAGTAGGATGCATGCTTGTTTTTCTAAACAGTATAATTCAGCATCAAGAATAGATTAGTTTTTCCTATTTCCCTGTCATTAGTAGACACCACACAATCACTATTCAGGTGACTTCTCAGACCACTCAGCAGTCAATTCAGTACTTAGGCACTCATTCCGATGTCATTGGGCCTACCACCGACATCTACATGAGCGGTCTGACTGCCAGATTTTGATCCCATGGGCGTAGGCATTGGGCAGGGGGACCGTCTGCGACTTAATCTCTGCAATAAGGGTGATGCCTGCTCAGGCACAACCATAGGGATTACAATGTCCCTTTCCACCTGCCCTTTCATGGTGGTTCACTCACCATGAAAAAGCAGACAGAAAGTGACCTTGGGCTGCCTTAGCAGGCCACCTTCTCCCCTGGCTCTCTGCTATGAGGCCTTGGGGGCACCCAAACTATGCCTGCACCATGTTTCAGGCACTGCATGGTCCCTGCCACATGGTGCGGGGATGTAGTTAAAGTGTTTATTTTCTATTTGGGCCTGTGCTCCAGCCCACATGCTGCAATAGAAAATATACACATTGCGACCACAGTGAAAGTGGTTGGATTGTAATAAGGGCAGTAGGACTGTCGACTTATAGTTCGGCAGTCCAGCTTACGCTATGGTGCCGGTCAGACGAGATTCGGACTAGTATGATAATGATGCCCTATGTTTTGCACTCCCGCAGAAACTGAATAGCTGGATTATGTATAAAACTTTGTATACAATAGACGAAAATGTACAAATGATGAAGACGGAAAGCAAAATATTTTTTGAGCAGAAAAACAAATAACTGAACAAATGAAGGCCTGGGAAACCTTTAACACAATAACATGGGATATGTGTATACCATTAAAAACATGTACAAATAGAAAGGATGAGGATATCCTGAGAACTCTTAAAAAAAGAGCTAAAGCCTTTGTAAAAATTGTGAAATAGGTGACATCATTTAACAGTTGCTTAACTGTAAAGCTCTGGGGAGGTGAGTTGTTTTAAAACTGTCACTCCTGAATTGTTAAAGCCTCTATCTGAAATGTTAGACACTGTTTTGAAATAAAACGTAATACCACCTCCTTTTAAAAAGGAATTCTTATACATTTCGTAAAACCAGGAAAATCTGTAATTTAAAATTTTTCATATAGACAAATTGCTTTAATAAATACGGATTACAAAATGTACACTAAATTGCTAAATAATTGGGTTATTCACATTATTCAATACCTCTTCATAAGGTTTATAAAATGATACAGTCTAACAGCAAGTTCACACTATATGCCACAATTTGTTAATTTGCTAACAGCTGATAACACCCCAGCTGCAATTGTAATGCTTGATACCAGAAAGGCTTATAATCTAGTGATTTTTTAATATCTGTTTAGGAGTCTGGGAAAATCTCATTTTCTAGAACAAGTCAAGAACTCAATTGCAGCTTTATATCAGGGTACACCTGCACTTTTCATAATAAATGATTAATCAGTAGATTTTGTTTGTCCAAATCAAGGAATGCGTCAGGACTGCCATCTCTTCCTGACAATCTTTGTTTTTTTTATTGACCCTAACCGAAAATGTTCACTTACTTAGAGAAATAAAAACTCCCTCTTCAGAAATAACAAAAACGAAGCTGCATGCCATTGATATAGTATTATTTTTAAAACTGGATTTGGAAAATATAAATAATATGTTGAAAACAATAAAAAAGATACTCAACAGTGAGAAGTGGCATAATTGATAAAAACAAAACAGAAGTTGTATTGTTTATTACAATTGAGCAGGTCTTACCAAATACTATAAGGAGTAAACATAAAAAAATCCAAAGCAATATTTTGGAGTTTATTATACAGGAGAACAAGAAGATATGTTCACTAATAACTTTGCACCTTTGATGAAAAAAATGCATGGACTATTTCAAACACGGGAACCCCTCCATTATCAATGAATGGTTGAACAACTTTGATTAACATTTTTATTCACCTCTTATTCTTTTTTTGGTACAGCAATATAATGCAAATTAAAAACAAACTATTTTGATAACATTGAAAAAGTAACATTCCCATTTATTTGGAATAATAGGCACCCACAGGTTTAAGATAAAAATCTTGCAATTATCAAAAGTACACAGAGGATTCGGGTTGCCATTTTTGTTTTTATTTTTTTTGCATCTGATACTCAACAAGTTTGTCACTTTTGAATGCGGATTTCCCATTTTGACAATTTTTTCATCACAATTTATGATAGTGAGATATGATGATAGTCACATATCCTGTAGAATCAAGCAACTGTAAAAGATGATGAATACACCTGGTTTACGAGGAAGAATTTTTTTTATCAATTAAATATTATGGATATACATTCAGAGAAACCTGTATCACATGGTAGACACATTCCCCCTAGAATAATGAAAGAAGGAACCAGTAGATGGTCATCACTGGAATTGGTGATGGTAGGTAGTTTTCTTATGGATAATACAATAAGTACGGTAAAAAGATTTAATGACTCATACTGTAAATACGCATAACTATTAAGTTTCCTTTCTGTACCTAATCTCAACATTTAGCAATCTTCCTAGGGAGCAAATGAAAGCATCCACACATCATTTAGTAGAAAGGTATTCTCTACAGAAAATCAAAACTGCACTCTGACATATTGTATAAAGCTTTATAACCCAACTATGCTATATATGCCTCAGCAATAATATCTAAATGGCAGAAACAAACAGGGATATGTTTGGAAGAATGGATCTGGTACAATATTTACACAACAGTTATTCTCTTCTAGCAGGTCTAACTTTCACCAAATTATTTTTTATAGCATTTGGGTGCTGTTTTATACCCCGTAAATGCTAAATAAGAAATTTAAAATGGACAAAAATGAATGCCTTATATGTGGGAAAATGGTAGCTGAATTCATATGTTTTTATTATGCTGCAAAGAAGTACATGTTTGGGAAGAACTATTTGCATAGATTAGTGACACTGTCCAAGAAACTATCACTCGGACCCCATTTTCAGCTCTATTGGTCTTAAACAAAAAAGGCAATTAGAGGAGAATCATCAACATTATGGGGCTTATTATGATGTCGGTCAGAGTTGCCTCTGACCAACACTGTCTCAGTCTCGAGCCCGACTGACCTCTGGTCGGCGGTTCCGACCTCCTGATTATGATGCGACAGAACATTGTTCATTCGGATACTCTTATTTCTCTATAGGAGCCTGTGTTACTGCTGTAAGCCTGCCTTAATAAAGGCTTCCAGAAACAAATGGTGGGGGTGCAAAGCCCTGCACCCTGTGGCAGGCACCTTATGGTGCCTGCTACACAATGCAAGGATTTACAGGGAGGCACCATAGGTACCCCCTCGGCCACCAACCGTAGGCCACCACCCCCAAAGTTGCTTCCCAAAAGCCTTTCTGTGTTGGAAAGGCCGGCACAGAAAGGCTATGGGAAACCAACATTTGTATTCCCTATTGCAGAAACGCTGTCCATAGGGGATTACGATGCGGTTCTGACCACCTGGAAGATTCCGGAAGCCGTTCTGAACCGCATCGGGATGACTGACAGGGTCATGCTCTGACCACCGACATCGTAATTCGGTGGTGGGACTGCAAACCGTCTGCGTCGGTCGGAAAACCTCAAACTGGGGTCAGAAAGCTTCCGACTAGAGTTTAGAGGCTTTCAAACGGACATCTGAATGGGCCCCTACAAGTCTTCATTATTCATTATTGCACGGTCTTTGATAACCGTGTATTGGAAATCTTTCCTAGTTCCAACTATTAAGGAATGGAAAGTCAACATGAGAAAATTTAGCCAACGAGAATGTTTAGTTTCACCTCAGAATGAATAAATTAAAAGAACAAAGGAAAACATTGGAAAATTTCTCTCACATTGAATAAACAAAATATGATGGGAGCTGTTATTCAATCAAAGAAATAGTTTTGGATTTTACTGATTTAATCTGTGCATTAGAAAGGAAGAAATCATAGAGGCCAATTTATTGTTAAACAAGCTTTAAATAATTTCTTATAAATAACTGAGGAAACAAACATAATCATGTTTTTAAAAAGATTTACATTTCTCTTGTTTTATTTTTCTGTGATGAAATGTTCGAATGAAGTATGACATGGATTTGCATGATGAAATAGGTGTTTAAATGTATCTTTCCAAACAAAAATATAGTTGATGTGAAGATAAGAATCAGGACTCCAAACTAACAAGGACAAAGAAAAGCAGAATCTAGAATGAGAAGGCTTGAAAGGGAGACTTGCGGAGGATTCTTGAATCCAAGGAAAATCCTAAGGGAAAAAACATTGGCACAAAGATCTAGAGCAAAGAATGAAGAACCCAATGAAAAATACAAATAGCTACATAACAGCATAACTTCCCCGAAGTTCAGCAGACTTTTTCTTGCTCAGGAAACAGGAACAAATTATAGAAAGTACAGACACCATCTTAGAATGCGCAGACACCATCTTAGATTACAAATCAGCCATAAGAATCCACAGCATCCACCATCATGAATAAGGAATGATGAAATAGACCAGCTCCACCTTTTCCTAGAAAGCTTTGGGACAGAGAAGGGAGCATGGAGGATTCCAGACGGTAAGTATATGTAGTAGTCATATATGTTAATTTTATTAATTAACTATGATTACAATAAATATTAAAAGATTGAAATTGTGCCTAAAACTCAATTAACATGCAAAAACATATCATATCAGAATATCAATCAAATTTAATTAAACCTTTATAATGCTATAAAGTTTGGTTAAGATAATAGCATGCATTATCTAAAAACATCGTCTGTTTCCTAATAAAGGAATACAAAAAAGCCAAATTTCATAGACTCATTGACTGTCCTTAAATTGGCTTCTCTCAAGGCTGCACATAGATATTTCGCACTTAAATCTAATAATTGTGGGCAGCTGCATATATGCGACCAATAGTTTTGCTTAATAGCCAAACAGTCTGCATCCCTTGAGACCAGTAAGTTGAAGTTTCCAAGATCCTGGAACTTTAACAATGGTAAGTACATTAGTCTGAATCATAAAATGTCATTTTTACCGTAGCCTCCAGATTTGAGTAGATATATGATTGTTTTAATGCTCTTTTGTTCCCTCTATAAAGAGCCAAGTGGATTTTTATTTATTCCGATTTTAAAAGAAATTAGGCCATGCTCTTATATTGATGGGTTTAATTACGTTTAATCTTTGACTACTCATGCTATATGTTCTCGGGTTTCTAACTACATTAAAGTGGCAATGACTATTAGGAAACAGTACTAGATATAGTAGCTCAACCAGAATTCTGTAATTTTGTTATAAACAATTCAAGCATTGAAGTACTCTTTAGGCGGAGGTTATACATTGTTGTGATATGAAGTACTTTGTAATATGGATAGCATTTTTATCAAAAGATCGAATTTTAGAATTATAGCTTTTTTAAATAATCGTTTATTATGAATCCCCTCCTATGTTGATTTATAAATAGGCCACTGAAATGTTAACTTGTAATGTTGGTTTTGTAAACTTTTATGGCTTTCTTCTGAAACTTAATAACGTTATTTTGACTTGACATGATGGCTTTGATGTTGAGTAGCAATCAATCAATCAATCAATCACTGTATTTGTAAAGCGCGCTACATACCCGTGAGGGTCTCAAGGCGCTGAAGGGGGGGGTGGGGGCTGCTACAGATCGAAGAGCCAGAAATTGAGAAGTCTTCTGAAGGTCGGCAGGTCCTGGGTCTGTCGTAGGCTCATAGGGAGAGCGTTCGAGGTCTTGGCGGCGAGGTAGGAAAAGGATCTGCCGCCGGTGGTGGTTTTCCGGATACGAGGAACTGTGGCGAGGGCGAGGTTGGCGGAGTGGAGGCTGCAGGTGGGGGTGTGGAAGCTGAGTCGGTCGTTGAGGTATGTGGATCCGGTGTTGTGTAGCGTGGATGAGGAGCTACAAGGTGATCCTACTGTTGACAGGGAGCCTGTGTAGGCCTCTCAGGTGGGGTGTGATGTGGCTGCATCGGGGGACGTTGAGGATCAGTCATGCCGAGGCGTTCTGGATTCGTTGTAGTCGTTTCAGGAGCTTGGTTGTTGTTCCTGAGTAGAGGGCGTTCCCATAGTCGAGTCTGCTGGTGATGAGGGCATGGGTGACGGTTTTTCTGGTGTCGGGAGGGATCCATTTGATGATCTTACGGAGCATTCGGAGGGTGTTGAAGCAGGAAGCGGAGACAGCGTTGACTTGCTTGGTCATGGAGAGGATGGAGTCGAGGATGAAACCCAGGTTGCGTGCGTGTTTGGTGGGTTCCGGGGCTGCGCCTAGCGATGTGGGCCACCAGGAGTCGTCCCAGACTGATGGGGTGGGTCCGAGGATGAGGACCTCCGTCTTGTCTGAGTTCAGCTTCAGTCTGCTGTCCTTCATCCAGTTAGCTTTCATTCCTCTGTGGAGGTTGGCTTTGGCGGTGTGGGGGTCTTTGGTGAGGGATATGATCAGCTGGGTGTCGTCGGCGTAGGAGATGATGTTGAGGTTGTGTTGTCATGCGACGTGGGCGAGCGGTGCCATGTAGATATTGAATAGCATCGGGCTGAGGGAGGATCCCTGTGGGACGCTGCAGATGATCTCGGTGGTTTTTGAGCAGAAGGGTGGGAGGCGGACGCTCTGGGTTCTGCCGGAGAGAAAGGATGTGTTCCAGGCCAGGGCCTTCTCTTGGATTCCGGCGTCCTGGAGGCGTGCTGATAGGGTGCGGTGGCAGACCATGTCGAAGGCTGCTGATAGGTCCAGGAGGATGAGGGCGGCTGTTTCTCCTTTGTCCATCAGGATCCTGATGTCATCAGTGGCGGCGATGAGGGCGGTCTCGGTGCTGTGGTTGCTGCGGAAGCTGAATTGGGAAGGGTCCAGGATGTCGTTGTCTTCGAGGTAGCGGGTTAGCTGTTTGTTGACAATCTTCTCTGTTACCTTTGCCGGGAATGGGAGCAGGGAGATGGGCCGGAAGTTCTTGAGGTCCTTGGGGTCCTTCTTGGGTTTCTTCAGTAGGGCGTTGATCTCGGCGTGCTTCCAGCTTTCCGGGAAGGTTGCTGTCTCGAAGGAGATGTTGATTGTTTTCCGGAGGTGGGGCGCAATGGTTGTGCTGGCTTTGTTGAAAACATGGTGAGGGCAGGGGTCGGATGATGATCCGGAGTGGACGGAGTTCATGGTTTTGATGGTGTCTTCATCGCTGACGTTGGACCAGGCGGTCAGGCGACTGGTGCGGGTGGAGGTCGCAGGGGTGGGTGCGGGGGTGGTGGGTGCGGGGGTGTCGGGGTTGAAGCTGTCGTGGATGTCTGTGATCTTGCGGTGAAAGAAGGTGGCCAGGGCGTCGCACAGGTCTTGTGATGGTGGGATGTCGTTTGTGTTGGAGTAGGAATCAAATTTCAATTCTGTATGCTTGCATTTCAGTACTGACAGTAAGACTTCTTCACGATTCCTGTGATTCAGTGTTTCTCTTAATAGCCTTTCATGCCTACTCCTGGGCGTTTCAGCAAGTTTGATTCGTTTTGGAAGGTTTTATGCTTGAGTCACATTGGTGATGGCTGAGTGATCCAATTTCAAATTAACAAACTTTTTTGCTTTTAGTTCTTCAAAAAGTATTTACTTTGTGTATCATTATTTGCTTTCCTGTACTTACAGATGTAATTTATTGTTGCTTCTGTATGATGGACAAGCAATGACTTTAAGTTTAACTCCAGATGCAATTTGCTCTGTGGAGTAGTAGAACATACTTTTAACAGAGATGTCATGTTTTGCACATCTATTGTATTTAGCACTGTTATTTGTCTAATTCAAAGTGCCTGCGATGCATTCAAATTTAAACATTTACTGAATGCCCAATCGCTCTTCTTTCATAAACCCTAGCAAGCCTTTTGCAAGCTTTAGTAATGGTGCCTGTTGTTTTGTTTCTTGTACCCAAGAAACGATAGTTGTATCTATTTACTTTAAGAATTACTTTATTTCAAAGTTCCTATGTTCATTGTTTACGCCATTTTTCAAAAGAGCGAGTCCCCATAAGACCATTTCCTAGATTGTATTTTTGTACTTTTGATAACTGGTGTTGGAGACCTTTTGGTTTTATTGGAAAGATTATCAGATCATGTGCAGAAGCGAAATGGGTGGCCAGTTGCTTTCCCAACTTCAGTGGCAGATCACCTGCTCAGTCGAGACACGATTAAGTGGGAGATGTGCGAGGAAAACAAAAGGAAAGCAAGCCTACATCACTACTTTAACACATTCTCTGTTGGCATTTACAGTAATAAAATGTTTTGATTTGTAATTAGATTTTTTACCATGACTCTTGGATTAAAACAATGATAAAGTGGAGAAGTGACTGGTCATTTCCCCAACTTCATAATTTCTCCGACATTTGGTAGTGGTTAACTTTATAGAAGACGGTGCTATAGTCAGCATAACAGACATATAGCGTACATTTTTTGTCATTAACCTTATGTGCTAGAAGTGTCAGGGCCAGTGGCGGCTGGTGACATTTGAAAGTGGTGTGACGTAAAAGTTGTTGATGAGTGTGGAGTCTTGAGAATTTCGAAAATAAGTGGGAAAACAGTGCATTTTGAAGTACATTTGTTGAAGCAAGATGGTTTATAAAGCAATTGTGACAGTGTAGACTTGGAATATTTAAATATTTAAAAAACTCCATATTTACAGAATTAAAATTGCTTAATTACTGATCGCAATGGCAGGTTACAAACAACATTACAGCAACAACAGAATATTTAAGACATCGGCAACAGCAAGTGCGAATAATAATAAACTTTAGGAAAACAAGAGAGTCATATAAACCACAAGAGGGATCACTTGGCAGTTCTGTTGAGTAGCTTGCACTTAATGACAAATAATGATGGTGAGAGCAGAGACTTGCTGTGGTAAGGAGTGATTATGCTGCTGTAGTATTTGATTAGGAATATGATTGTGTTCTTGGTTGGTTGCGCCACTTCCAGAGCATGGAATAAAATATATGGGGGCTTTAGAGAATCCTTTAAATCTAGAGGTCCGCTCACCCCAGTTTATGGCGGTAGTTGTTTCCGGAGCCTTCCGGCTTCCTTACTCTTGAGGGCCGAGCTTTCAAATTCTGACAGAGGAGGACGTATCACCAGTGAACACCTGCCATCGCCACAGAGACCCAGGGCCCAAAGAAAGGACACATGCCCAGTCCGCCTATTGTTCGTCTATAGGCCCTGCTGCAGCTTGCCTTGTCTGAATATGTTTGTGTGTGAAGCAGCCCACACTCTTTTGCATCACAAACAAACACACATTTTGACTGCCACTCTGTTTCTGATGCACACCAGCGCGCCCAGAGGCGGCCTGTGGATTCACACAATACACATAGGATTAAACAGCTTGTTAGCTAATGTATGAGCAGTAAGAGCTGGGGGCAGTGGACCAACAGGGGGCATTAGTAGTAAATGAGAAACACTGCGCCCCCTCCCCTCCGCCAATCACAAGGCTGTGAGGTGCAGCAGAGCGTGCCCCACCAGGGCCATTTTCTCGATGTAGCAGCAGCCTACATAGAAACAGGGAGAGTGGGCGGTCCTGCTCGAGGGCAGGTGGGAGTGGCTAGCGCCACTGTTGTGCATACTGACTGTTTGGGCAGCCTGAGGCCGCCCAAACAGTCAGTGTGAACAACAGTGTTCAAGCCACTCTCCCCCCTGCCCTCGAGCAGGACCGCCCACCCCCAACCAGGCACTTCTGCTTTCTCATTGTGCGAGAAGGCAGAAACATAAAATGGCAGTTATTACCATTTATGTTTCTACCTTCTCATACTGCAAGAAAGTAGTGGGGCAATGCCCCCACGCCCCAATGGGGGAGCGGCCTGTGATGTTATCAGTTTTTGAGCAACCATCCATAAAACGAGTTTGATTTAAACTCATGATCTTCTACTTGTTCGCATGCATTTTGGATACTCAGTTAATAGTTTGCAAAGATCTTAACTTCATATTCTAGGAGCACTATGACAATAGCTTTTGGGTAATTTCTCAGCACCATTTAATGAATTAGGTGCAGGGGCAGCTCCTCCGTTATGTTGGTGGAGCGTCATCCCACTAGGGGGCAGCAGAGGTAAACACTTAAAAAACAAAACGATAATAAACCAATTTTATTATCATTTTATTTTTTTTCTTACCTGCGGCTGCCAGCGGCGCCTCATAGGGCGGGACCATGCATTCCACAACAGCAGTGGAGAGGTAGGGTGATAGGCACTACTAAGTGCGCATGACTGTTTAGCTAGCCATTTTAGGATGATCAAACCGTCATGCACACTGAACATTTCTCTACCTGGCTGTGCTGTGCAGCCAGAGGGAGAAAAGCCATAGGCTCCCAGGCACAGTCTGAGCGCCGAACCACAGTGCTCAGACCAATCCCAGTGCTTTTGTCATGCTGGGAATATCATTCCCAGCATGAGACCATCTGAGAGCCTGCGCAGTGTGTTCAGGCCGGGACCGGATCGTAGAGAAGCAATGAGGCAGGTAAGTTCTCTATTTTATTTCCGTCTGTACCAAACCCCCCTATCCTCCAACCGCTATGCATGTCCCACTGCTTTTAATCCTGTGAAGCCGCCACTGATCAAATGAATAATCGATGATCCTTTCCAAGACTGAGGTATTATGCCAGAGTGAAGGGCTATAGAAAAAAGCTGAATCAAGAGATAACTCCATAGTATTGGATTTTGTTTTACAAGGTTGGTGGGCAAACTATTAAAACTAGCCCCCGTGTAATCACAGCTGTTCTTTTTAAGGGAAGTGATGTCTTCTTGTGTTATACCAAGTGACGTTGGCTTGATGGCATATTTTTCCTTCAGTAAACATATTTGATGTGCACTTCCAATTTTCAGTATGAGAAAAAATGGTTGTTAAATATTTTTGGGCACGTGTGCAATAATCTACCAGTGACCATAAAAGATTTGAAATAGGTGATTTGTTTCACTCAATGAATTTGGTCCTTGCCTCTTCTTGATGACTGAACGTTATCCTCTTGTTTAATTTCGGAATTTAGCTTACATAATTTGATTATCATGATCTAATGAATGTAGATTTTGTATCAGGTGCCATAGTGCTTTCCAGTGCTGGTGCTTTTCAGCTTTAATTTCCAGTAGCCAGTCATGTTGATCAACTGGCAATCTATTTTTGGTCTGTGATTGTGGTGTTTTTTGTCAGAAATAAAGCTCAGAATCCTATTGAGCGAACTTTCCCAATTGAGTGACCAATTATTTATTGCATCATTATTGTTGGTTTCAATCCTTGTTCTTGTTGGTATGAAGGCAATAGTAGTTTGGAATTCAGGACTCCATTCCATCATATTCCATCATATTCCCATTGTTTACAGATGGTAAGGTGCTGTTGTTTGTGTTCAGACTAGACATGCATTGATCTCAACTGAAGAATTGAATTTCCTGTAGGTTATGTTCATGTTCCTGTCTCTAGGCAATCTCATAACTCTGACATAGATTACATTTAGAATACTGTGTAAAGTTATAATCAATTGCAGTTTTAGAATTCCCTGCTGCAAATATTAATTTAGCCAGTCTATCATTCTCGAACCTGGAATTCAAAGACCTAATGCATAGCTAGGATACCTAATTTAGGTGCCTGATTATGATGGTGGTGACCTATGGCCGATGGCCGACGGG
Source organism: Lissotriton vulgaris (assembly GCF_964263255.1). Taxonomy (NCBI): domain Eukaryota; kingdom Metazoa; phylum Chordata; class Amphibia; order Caudata; family Salamandridae; genus Lissotriton; species Lissotriton vulgaris. Next base: position 1,619,002,866 of record NC_141694.1, read on the forward strand.
CTCAAAGAGCCCGTCGGACCATCGGAGGGATTGCAATCCCTATAAAAATGGCGGTGCCTGCTTAGGCAATGCCGTAGGGATTACTATGTCCCTTTCTGCCTGCCATTTGATGGCGGTCCGCTCGTCATGAAAAGGCAGGCGGAAAGTGACTTTGGGGGTCCGTAGTGCACCCCCTTGCCCCTCTGTCTTTCAGCTGTGGGTTCAATTGCCCCCTGAACTTCACTGCACTGTGTAGAAGGCACCACATGGTGCCTGCCAAAAGGTGCAGGGATGTTTACAAATATACCTCTTAGCAGTGATGCGTGTGCATGTTTCCGACTGCCTCCACGGTGTCGGATTGTAATTTGTCTGGCGGGACTGCTGACTCCCTGTCGGCCGTTCCCATTCCCAACAGGATGGCGGTCAGACCCTCATCCGACCACCATCATAAACAGCCCCTCAATGTTTAGTAATCTGTGTTCCTTAATTAAGGGTGGGTGAATATTGAACAGAGCATTTTATCAAAAATAATAAGCAAAGCATATGATGAATCGTCATGTAATAAGTATTCCAACAGTGAGAAGTATTTTCAGTGTCCCAAGTTAAATAATAATTTGAAATGTGGTCCCCCTCACTTCAATTCCAACAAAGCCATTTAAACTCCCCATGTTCAATTTGACACCACCTTGGCCGATATTGATTCGAAAATAAAGTGCAGTGGAGGAGCTCAGACACATGACTGGTTGCTTTTGTACTAGTGTGATGGAAGCTTGCATTGCTATTAGCTGTGGTATTTGTGTGTGTGTGGGGGGTAGGCATACAAGGTGTGTGAAGGAAGTCTGCAAGGTCGGACTGGTTTTAGCGTGCACTGGGCGTTTCCCTTGGAGGCTGGAAGGGTGGGGGCTGGTTTTGCAACTGTGCTGGAATATCGACCGCCAGTAGCAACAGCTGGTTTAGTTATGCAGCAGTGTGTCACACTTGCACTTTCACTCCCTCCCTACCTCCTGCCCCCATCTCCGGGGGTGGTCCGATACAATTGCATGGGATGCTTTGTGTTCTCAGTCCTGCCCTGAAAGTTTTCCCTGTGCTTTCACTATCTGAGGCAGTGGAAACAACAACAAAAAAGCATTGCTTTCTGCATACAATGCATTTACGCGATAAAGAATGTATGTGTATGATAGTCAAGTGTACTTGTGAGATGTAATATTGTCCCCATACTTGCACTACAAACTCTCCTTAGGACATGGAATCTATGCGCAAATAATTAAAGCAATGAGGTGAGAGAATATTTCTTATTTTTATGGAGTGAGAGAATAATACTCTTTTGTATGGACTGAGAGAATAATACTCCTTCGCATGGAGTCAGAGAATATTACACCTTCGTATGGAGTGAGAGGATAGTACTCCTTTTTACGGAGTGAGAGAATATTACTCCTTTACAAGCATGCTTTAAAGAATTTGCAACAATAAGTCATTGGACAGCCACGTAACCAAGCCAGACCTAAAAATAAAAGACCAATTTTTTACTTTTTAACGTGTCATTTGCACAAGTCGCATTCCATGATATAATCAGACACGAAACATCTCTTGATGGTGCCTAGAGTCAAAAAGACTCGCACTGGTGGGAGAAGATTCTCATTTAACACGGCAAAGCTCTGGAACTCGCTCCCCCTAAAACTTCGAGCTGAGCCCTGCACACTGCGTTTCCGCAAAGGTCTCAAAACCTTTCTGTTTCCGGCATAACGCCTCGATGCTGTCCCCTTTACCATCTGATGCTGTCTGGAAGCGCCGGGATGCCCAAGGGTAGCTGCGCGCTATATAAGATTTTAAATAATATATAAGATTTTAAATAATCATACCTATTAGATTATAATTGGGTTTTCTAGAGAAAGAATTTAATATGATCTGTCATTAAATAAATGCATTTATATTTTTCGACGTGCACAGCTGCTATGTACAGAAGAATAGAGAGATCAAGTGGTCTGTGTGTCACAAGAAAATAAAAGTACAATGAATCACTGGTTTTATTTAATTTGTAATAATTACATAAATGAATCAAAAGAGAACATAGTTCCTTGCCAAAACGGAAAATAACACTATCAAGCGTTGTTAATGACAAAAACTACCATACTTTACATTGGCTAAATGGAAACATCTGGAGAAAGGGAACATTGAAAATATTCCCAGAGAAAGATGTAAACTGAGTTCATGTAAAAGGACGCGCAAGATGAGAACTATTTGTTACCATATGAAGGTAACAGCCATTGTTACACTAAGCTGCTAATGCCTCACTTCCACGATGCATCACACACCTTTTATATCAGATATCTTACTTATTCAGTACTTGTTTTTCAGTAAAAGAGAGTGGAGCGTCATTGATGTTTTTTGTGTCAGCAGATGGTGCTCTACTCGCCATTATTGCACCTGCTCAGTTTTTTTTTAAACAAACTTTATTGGTTTTTTTCCGTTATCATTGAATAAACCTACTATATGCATAGGTTCTGCAATATTATACATCTTGTATATATATAAACTCTATACAGTGAGCATTAAGGCCATCTTTGTGAATCTTCAAAGAGCATAGAGAAAAAGAAAAATTCTTACATAGCCTTCATTCTATGTGTTAGGATACAAACCATTCATAAATACAGTAGAATTTAGCTAATACCCATTAACTCCACCCTCGTCCCCTTCTATATTCTACCCCCTCCTCCCCCCGACCCCCCCCCCCCCCCCCAACCTTATTATGGCTACGTGGTACAAAATCCTAAATAATCGACCCTCTTCAAACAATATTCCCTGAATACAATAACTTATAGCACTGCTCCATCCAGAACCGACATTGGTTGGCTGCATAAAAAAAACCTCGGTATTCCATTCACTCTTAGGTATCCGGAACGTCAGAATCGTCATCGGAATTGGTATTTTTATAGGCTTCTACATGGTGGAATTGCACCTGCTCAGTTTAGTGCTTAAAGTCACCATGATTGCAACTTTCGGTGACATTTTTGTTTCGATGTCACACAGCTGCACGTGATAGCATTGTCAGGTAATCAGCTGGTATTGCCTTAAAGGAGCAATTTTGTTTGGCCCATGTACGCTGTGTGAACCAAATGTGGACCATCTACAAATTAGTAATGTATGTTGCAGGTAAAAAGGCTAGGTCTGTTTAGCATATTTCAATAGAAATAGGCATTTGCCATTTACTCTATGTGTTTTAAAGCAATAAAAGTTATGAAGCATTTGGGGAATTGCATACTCAATAGAAGCAATGGAGCGAACCCTAATTTCCATGTGGGCAACAGAGCATCATGTCACATGGCTCCATCATTTTTGTTTTTGCAATACAAGGAGAAAATTAACCAAGCAGATATTTCGGAAATGAGAGGAAATAAGATTCCAATTTGTGATACCATCTTTCTTTCGTTTTATGAACATATGGGTTAATCGGGGGTCTCACCCCATTAAATTTGCGGCGACGTTGAGGAACCACTGTGTTCCCATCAGCGAAGCCTCCGCCGAAGAGAACTATTGACTTGAAGGCCCATCTGCTATGGGGCTGGAATGTCAGAGTGGCCATTGCCCTACTCTATATAGGATGGGACAGCATAACAGAGTACGGGTAAACCTTCCTGTACGCCATGGTACATGTTTTTTTTTCAGCAACACTCCATGGGCTCATTTCTGGAAAATAAAAAAAAGACTGTGGCCATTTATTCGTCTGCCTTGCTAATAGTACATATTCTCTGCCACTTACCCAGCAGCCAGCAAAACATTACATAATTTCTACAATTTAGTCAGTGGTCGGCTAATTACCTTAAGCTTCACTGTTTATTCGAACAGAACTTTTGTACTATTTGATCAGAGTCAGATAAATAGTGTGAAAGAAGACTTTTTTTCAGCTGGACATTGCGAAAAAAGAGATTCAGGCATTGGAAGGGTAATTGTAATGGAATACAGGAGAGTGCGTGAAGCATTTGAAAATAAGGATATATACAAATATTAGTAGAAAGATAAGTGTGTGAATTAAGCTGTTTTTTATAGATAAAAACAATAAAGTTAGTTTTTAATAAAAACCATTTATGTTAATATGATATAGAAATAAATATAGAAATCAAACTTCTGATTCAGGAGCTTCAAGGTTGGGCCCACAGAAATATTGTGCTTCAGTCTCGGAATAATTGTCTGTCTCCAAAGAATAATGAGTATGGTTTCAGTGCATGTTACAGAAATGTTTTCTTCACCTCAGAGAATACATTATTTTTAATTTTCATGATCTGCCTTTTGATTTTTTTGAGGGCTGTGCTCATTTTGGTCTTCTAATGTAGGGCCTGGTGCTTGTTCTGGTGCTTATTTTGAAGGGGGAGTAGTTGTGCTTGCTTCGTATTTCAGACCTGGCAACAAAGCAGCAGTTGAAAATCAGCAGCAAACAGGGAGTGCGGAGAGATTGGTGGTATCTCGACCACCTACATTAGGCAATTGCTGTTTGAAGGCACATTTGCAGGAGGCAAATTGGGTGAAACATGGTAATGGGGCTTCTGTGGAAAAGAGAAAGTGAAAGCAGGGTACAGACCAACTGCATTAACACACTTTTCACATTATTCACTCAGAAAAGTGAGTTTCAGGCATAGATGACCCCGTGAGCCACACTGACATTTTAGTCACACGCCCAAACTATGTTATGAATGGTAGTTTAATTTGTAACATGCAAAGCACTGTTTTTAGAGAGCAGGGTCATATCTCTACTGAACCCTAATTTCTGTCCTTGACAGAAATATGGAAGTAAAAAAAACTAAAAAATATGAGTGACAAAGTTGGAGGCCGTATCTGACTAAAATCTATGGGGACCTGGGAAAGAAAGGAGGAGAATGATGACCAGTAGGAAGGTAAGGACCAGGACGTGGACACCTCCAGGAGGGCTACGACATCCAGAGTCACGAGGACCAGAACAAGAACTACCAGAACCAGGGAGACTAAACCCACGAGGATCTGTGTTACCAAGGCCAGAGAGAACCAGGAGCAAACAGACAAGGAGGAACAGGACTAGGGAAACAGGAACTAGGGGGAAAAGGATCCAGAGGATGTGAAATAGGAGAATCAGGACCAAATGGATGATGGCCTGATAGAAAAGAAGGACACCTGAGGTAGTATGAACTGAAGACCCTAGGTCAGCAAGAAGAGGAAGGACTGTGATAGCTGAGTTGAGTAACCAGGACCATAAGTAGCAGACCCTGGTGAACAGACCAAAGAGGATTAGTACCAGAAGTACGAAATAATGGAAAGGAAGAGAATTGACAGAAAGAAGAGGCCTACAGAGATGAGTTTAAGGAGGACCAATAGGCCAGAAGCAAAAGGATGACGAATGAGAATACCATGGCCTGAACATACCAGTGCCAGGAGGACCTGGAGACACAACATCAGCAGGAACAGAAAGGAGCAAGACGTCCGGGCCCTGTGGGTCCAGGATCACAAGGCCCATCATTGTCAGGTGCAGGAGAATCCTAAATAGGTTGAGAAGGACTACATGGACCAGTATTCCCAGCAACATGGGAAGCAGAAAGCCAGTGCCATGGAGAAAGGGACAAGGACCATTATTAGGAGGACCAATATTAGGAGGGCCATTAGAGAGGGGACTAGTGTCAGATGATATGACCAATATGGAAAAGGCAATCTGGGAGGCAGATTAGTGGGACTAGGATGGGGAAGGATTAGCAGGAGTTTACAAGGACACCAGGACTAGAAGATCCAACCATAAGTACCAGACAAAGGAGTTCCAGAACTAAGGTCCTGATTTATGGTTTAACAGATGGTACTCCATCCAACATGGTGGTGAAAGACATTACCGCCACCATCCTGACAGACTACCATCCATCAGATTTAGAGATGACCCCCAGACCAACAGTCACCTCTGTACATTGAAAGAGGTGGCCATCACACGGAGAACCAGCATAATGGGAGACAGGACTGGTGGGCAGAGAATCAGGAGGACCAAGTGGGAAAGGAACAGAGCTAGGAGGATCAGGAAAACCGAGCCAGGAGGCCAATGGCTAAAAGGGGTAGTACATGAGATGTCAGATGGACTAAGGGGGGCAGCATGATGAGACTAGCATTACCAGGGCTAGGAGGTTCAGGGTGAGGACAACCAGAACAAGTTGTTCAAGAGTACTAGAAAGGACCATGGCCAGGATGGGACAAGACTAACAGAGCCAAGAAGGTCCAAAGTGGCCAAAATGAAAGGTTTATGATGACCAGACAAAAGGACAAGAAGCACTAGGATGACTCGAACCAAGAAAATCAAGACTAAGATGGCTGGTGGACCGGATCCAGGAGAACTTGGTCCAGTAAGTATAAGGGCTAGGACCAAGCTGATCAAGGCAATGGTCTCAGACTCTCAAGAAGTTTATAGACTATTAAAATTAAGAATAGGATGACCATGGCCAGGAGGACCAGGGAGGAGAGACCGGGTACACAGGCAATCAGAGACAGAAGGAAAACGTACTAAGAGTAGCAGGAAACAAGGGACCGGTAAGATCAGGAACATCAGGGCAAGGAGTATCATTACCTTGAATACCAGGGTCAGGAGGGCAAGGGTGAGGAGAAAATGGAGAATCAGGATAAGGGACATCAGGCCCGGGAGGACCACAGTCAGAAGGACCAGGCATAGGGCTAGGATCAGAATGGTGAGGAAAATTAGGAACAGGATGACCAGGCCTAGGAGCACCAGAAAAAGTAAGACTATGATCAGTTGGTGTAGAACCATGATAACAAGAAACAGGAGGACCAAGGCAGCAGGATAAAGACCATATCCAGGAAGACTAGGAGCATGTGGATTATGGCAAGTAGGACCAGGAGACCATAATATGTAAGGAAGATGAGGAAGCCATTACTAAGGTATCAGGAGAACAAGGGCTAGGTTGACCAGGAACAGGGCAAGGGAGTTCAAAAGGATCAGGACCAAGGGGACTGGGAAGAGGATTACATGTGTCAGGGGACCATGATTTTAGGACAAAGACCAGGATATGGGAGTAGCAGAACAAGGGGGGGATCACAAAGACCCGAACAACCAGGGCCAGGAAGATGAAGGGTACTGGACATGGAAGGTGTTATAGGTCTTTCATGCAGTCCAGACACAATAGGGAAATCTCAGAGGTATTCCACACCAAGGCCGGAGTGACAGGACAAATGAAGAGATACAAAAGATGTGAAAAAGTACCCATCAGCCCACTCAGTAGTGGAGACTCGTCATTTGGGATTTTCAAATGTAAAGAGTTGGTGTCCAACCAGCACTACCTTCAGTGAATACTGAGGCTAGCATAGGACCCAAAGGTTGAACCTTCAACCTGAACAAATGACAGTACGAGTGGCTGAAAAAGGCTTAGTTGCAGTGCTCAAAGATGTGAAAAAGGAAGATGATCCAAGTGATTATAAAAATACCTAGCTTGACGTCAACAAGAAAACTTTATTGAATGTGCCCGTCAAGATGGTATGATTAAAAACAGAGTGACAATAGCAAGAAAGATGATTAGCTATTTACCCAAGATGTTATCTGGTCAACATGTTTCAGCCTGTAAAGGCTTTCGTCAGGACCTACGTATCACTACTGCAACACTTACTTTGTAACATGTGAAAAAAGAAGAAGAAGGAAGAATAGTTCTTTCATGGGTGGTGTATCCCTTCCCAGCTTTGTGGGATAAGGAGCCTCACCTCACCTGGCGACAGCTCAGGCTAAAGGAGGCCACGCACTCTCCGTCGTTGCCTCTGGCTTGAACTGAGCCCTCGGCACATTCAATAAAGTTTTCTTGTTGACGTCAAGCTAGGTATTTTTATAATCACACCAACTCTTTACATTTGAAAATCCCAAATGACGAGTCTCCACTACTGAGTGGGCTGATGGGTACTTTTTCACATCTTTTGTATCTCTTCATTTGTCCTGTCACTCCGGCCTTGGTGTGGAATACCTCTGAGATTTCCCTATTGTGTCTGGACTGCATGAAAGACCTATAACACCTTCCGTGTATTGAATATGTATAGTTGGGGGACAAGGTGTATGTAGGTCTATAATAATAATTCCCCTTGGGCCCTACTCTACTCTGTAGTTTTGGGTACTGGACATGTCCAGGAGGATCAGGACCAAAATGACTAGGCTCAGAAGCACACAAACAAAGAGAACCAGGACCAAGGCCCATACCAGTGGGTGCAGTGCCAGACAAACCATGATGACAAAACACAGTGTCAGGAAGACCAGGACGTTCCAAACCAGGAGGACAAGAGCTAAGAGGGAGAGGCCTAAGAAGAGCAGGACACAAAAATCCTGGTGGACTGAGGAGACCAGCAGGACCAGGAGCTGCTGTAAAAGAATCAGATGATCAAGGAGAGGAAGATTACCCACCAAGCTGAGGGCACGACGTGTAGTATTGGACACTATTAAACACTTTGGGTTGATGTACGTGTGGAGATACCACTGGGCTGACTGTGCGCGTATACACATCACTCTGCGCCTCATAACACTTGGACGTGACTGGACTACTGGTTCTTGTCGATGGGTGTTGCAGTTTGGGTCAATGAGGTTACACATCTCCTGCACACCTTGTCAGATCACTCCCCATTTATTGTGACCTTGCTCATCCCTAGGGCAGAGGGGTGGAACGACCGTGGCGCTTCCCAGATATGGCACTGAGGGACACTGTTTTTGCGAGTGAACTAGGGGACGCGATAGTGGAATTATTTTAAATTAACACTGGGTCAGTGGTCTCTAAGGCTACCCTATGGGAGGCCTTTAAGGCCTATGCATGGGGGTATGTATTTCTGAGAAAGCTGGGGTGCTGAGGGCTCTGTGGCATACGCTGACAGATATTGAGGCACAGCTCATTGAGCTGGACCAAGGGGCAGACTCCCCTAACCTACTTAAACAGGCGGCACTGTTGAAAGAATTCTGCGAGGCCACGGAACGTGAGGCTCCTTTTCTCTGTAAATATGCAGTCACTCGTCGGTATGGGGAGGGTGGAAGACCTGGTAGGATGCTTGCCAGATTAACACAACAAAGTCGTAGGCCCACTTATGTAGCCGAACTTCACGGGGATGAAGGTGAGCAGATAATGAGAAATGTGGGGGTGTTGAGGGAGGTGCTTAAGTACTATATCACCTTGTATACTTCTGAGACTACCAATCACACCTCTGCCTATAATGACTATCTCATAGAAATCTCACTTACTTGGATGGATAAAGCCCACCAAGAATTTCTGGCAGAACCTTTCTCTGAAGAGGAGATCACCAATGCTATCAATGTGCTAGATGGGTCTAAGGTGCCTGGGCTAGACGGCTTTACGGACAGTTTTTATAAAAAATATAGGAACTTGCTAGTCCCCCATCTTAATGATATGTATCAGGAGGCCATTAAAATTGGAGTACTGCTGCTCACCTTGAGAGAGGCTGTTATAATCCTGTTGCCAAAGCCTGGAACGGATGCATTGAGATGTGGCTCATACCGGCCCCTTTCGCTCCTGAACTTTGATAATAAAATCCTGGCCAAGGTAATAGCGATGAGACTAGCTCTAATTGTAGATAAACTGATCTCACCAGCACAGTGGGGGTTTATATTCTGCAGAAGTCCACCACCCCCAATACCCGTACCCTGTTTGCCACACTAATTAGGATCTTGCCATCGGTCCCCACTGCTGCTGTCCTCCTTGACACTGAGAAAGCGTTTGATTCTCTTGAGTGGCCCTTTTTGTTTGCCACCATGGCTAGGTTGGGAATGCCAGAGCGCTTCTTGACAGTGGTACGGCTATTGTATCACTACCTATGGCATGTATCCGATTGAATGGTACATTGACTAAGGCGTTTCCACTTACAGGGGGTACACAACAGGGATGTACCCTGTCCCCCCTTTTATTTGTTTTGGCGCTGGACCAGATGGTGCGCCATTTGATAGAGAGGCATAGCCACAGGGGGTTACAGTTTAGCACTGGGCCCCTGCTCCTTACACTCTATGTAGACAATATTATTCTCTATGTGCGCACTCAGACGACAATTTATCACCATTGCTCCGTGAGGTGATGAGGTATGGCATCAAATCAGGCCAGCATATTAATTTGAAAAAATCGGAGGTGCTCCAATTGACGGAGGCAGCCTGCACTAAACTGGTGGACTACCCCTTGACCTGGTGTGATGACTCTGTGAAATATCTTGGAGTCCACATACATAGAGACAAGGACCATATCCTACAGCTAATATATGGTCCGGCCGTAGAGAAGTTGGAAGGCAAAATCGAAATTTGGTTGCGACTGCCTCTGTCGATGGCAGGTAGGTTAGCTATAATTAAGGTGGTGGTCCTGCCGCAGTTTTTGTATCTTTCTTAAAATATTCCTATTCCGCTCTATAATGGCTTTTGATCTAATATACGCACATTGTTATTATGACTGGTGTGGGGTGGTAAGCCGGACTGTATAGGCTGAGATACATTAAGCATCCAATATGAGAGGGGTGGATTTGGAGTGCCAAACCTGCAGATTTACTACCTGGTGGCGCAGGTGAGTTTCGCACCACATTGGTATTGTATGGACATCCAGATCCCTTACTATAGGCCTGAGGCCAACTTGGTCCTTCCAGCCCCGCTTAACACCCTGCTGCCCGGGGGTTCCCTAGGGATCCGAGGGATATCCAGACTGTATCTACTACTAGGTGGGCATGGCACAAGTTGCAGTGTGTGACTGGGGCTTGCGTGTTATACCCCCCTGCACTGTCCCTTGAAGGAAATAGCTGGATTCCCATCCTACAGGAGTCCTCGTTAAAATGTACCTTGGCCAAATTTCACATGACCACATTTGGAGGCCTGTTCCCGGGAGGGCACATATTCTCATGCACAGAGGATCCTCGTCTCTGCTCAGCCTCTCTGATGGATCATTTTATACTACTGAAGGTACAGAGGACGTTGTGTGCGTGTGTGGATAGATATATATTGGAACTTCCGGACTTTACTATTTTAACCAGGATTATTAGGGATGGTGATGGGAGCCACTTAGTGGCCCAAATGTATAAGGCAGCTGTGGCATTGCTCCCATGCCATGATGTGAATGTGCGGACAGCATGGGAGCGCAACCTTGGGTACCCCCTGATGAATACACAGTGGAGGCTGTGTTGTACACAAACGCGCCGCGTGTCTCCCAACCAAGCATGAACTGCTAAACTTCGAGGGGCAGATTTACAAGCCCCTTACGACTCTTTTACGCTGCCGTTGCGTCACTTTTGTGACGCAGCGGCGGTGCAAAAGATGCGCCATGATGCGGGGTATTTACAACGTGACGCATCTGAGAGATGCGTCACGTTGCAAAGCCCTGTGCCATAAGGAGGCGTTCCGGCACAGGGCAGGAACGCCTCCTAAATGTGGCTGAGTGAAATCTACAAGATTTCACTCAGTCACTTTTAGGCCAATGTTGCGTCAAAACCCAGCGAGGCTTGATGCAGCATTGGAAGAATAGGCCTCCCCAGAGCATTGCTGGAGCTGTGTCGCGCTTGCGACGCAACTCCAGCAATGTGCCGCCTTTAAGGCACAGATGCGTGACGCATCTGTACTGTTTTTGCCCCAGGGTGCACTGCATTGTAAATGCGGCGCATCATGGGTGGCAGAGCTGCAGCGCAAAATTACTGGCGCATCCCTGCTAAATTGCAGGGATGCGCCAGTAATTGTAAATCTGCCCCCAAGTTTCTGTGGAGGACATACATGTTCCCAAGAAAATTGCATCATATGGATTCCTCACGTCCACACACATGCCCGAGATTTCGCTCCCCAGGGGCGGATTATGCACACATGACGTGGACCTGCCCTGGTCTTGAGAACTATTCAAGGTCGTTTTTTTGGGCGTTGTCTCGGATGGTGGAGGCGGTGATTGCGCCATCGCTTTATTGGCTTTGTTAGGCTATATTCATGATCTCCCTAAATCCAAACGCCGTTTTGTTGCTATAGCGCTGCTTCTTGCCAAACGTGAATTAGCTATAAAGTGGGCAAGACTGCGCCCCCCCTACATTCACTGCCTGGCTTCAAAGTATGATGTTTTGTAACACTACTGGTGACACGTATGCGGAGTTGCAGCCCCCAGCTTCTCGGCCAGTTGACATTTGGCAACTTCTCCAGCTCTATCTCTTGGCGTCACAGGGCAGCAATGACCTTCCTACTCCCGATTCCACTGCCCATTCTAGGCCTGCATTGTGTACGGTACAGGTGTGTTGCGCTATGCCCCTTTGGCGCAGGATTAATGGGTTCCATTACTTGACCTTTTGTAGAGAAGACCCATGGTTGTGCTATGTTAGGTACTGTATGTGACCTTTAGCAGTGACTGTATGTGGTATACCGATATATAGGATGTTATTATGTGATCATTACTGTATTGCTGCACTGTATTGCACTGACCAATACTTTGTTTTTCTTATGTTCTTTAACTGTGAAAATCAACAAATAAAAAAAACACAAAAAAAACAAGGAGAGGAAGATCAGAAGGACGAGGTCAAGGGGGCGAGGTTCATGAGAGAAAAAAGAAAAGCTGGGAGAAGTGGCTTGGAAGGACTAGGATGTCCATGAGGACCAGATATAGGCATACAAAGATCCAAGCAAGGAGGACCAGGAGCAATAGGATCGAGTCAAGTGAGCACAAAACCAGGTAGAGAACAAGGACTGTCAGGAAAAGGAATAGGAAGATCAGTGCTAGGCAAACAGACTAATGGTGAGGAAGAGTAGTAGAAAAGTATATGAAGAATCAAGATCAGATATCCAGGCAACCAGATCCAACAGAATAGGAACTAAGAGGACTATGGCAATGAGGACCAGTGGACCACAACCAAGATGAAAAGGAAGATCAAGTCACAGAGGTCTAGATGATCAAGAGCTGGCATACCAAGACAAGGATGATTAGAATGAGGAAGAAAAGTAGGACCAGGACATGGAGGGCCAGGATGACAGGAGTCAGGATGACCAAGTAGGATGGCTAAGAACAGGGTGACCTGAGCAAGGAGAATCAGGACTAAGTGAACAAGTTGGTGCATATCCAGGATGACAAGGAGCAGGAGGACTAGTCAGATCAGGAGCAGGTGGACTAGGGCCATTAGTATCCAAGCCCAGATGGTAGAGGATTAGGTGGACAAGAGGGTTCAGGATAAGCAGCAGGACAGGTAAAGGTACAAGAGGGACCAAAACCAAGAGACCCAGGATCTGAAGTAACAAGTAGAGGAGCAGGGCCAGAAACTGGGGTATCAGGATGAGGCTGGTGAGGGATCACGCAGGCCAGGACAACCAGAATCAAGAGGACCAATGGGCCCAGAACAGTACCATAATGACCAGAACCAGCCCAAGAGGACTAAATAAGGAGGATCAAGAACAGTGAACTCAGTACCAGGTGGACCACAAGACAGTGACATAGGCAAGGAGATTCAGGGTGACCCAAACCAGGGGGAGTAGGATTGCCAAATCTAGGAGAACCATATCAACAAGACTAGGTGGAGAAAACCCCAAAGACCAGCAGGATCAATAATAGCAGGATCAGGAGACCCAGGAAAAGCTGTATTGTGAAGGACTAGAACAAGGAGTACTAGATTCAGGAAACACGTTTCAGGATGACCAGGGCCAGGGGGAGGATCAGGAGGACCAACATAATCCAGAAAAGGAGGACTAGGAACAGGTCCAGGAGGAGGACCAACACCACAAGGCATAGACAGACTTGGAGGAGAAGGAAGAAGACTGGGAGCAGGAGGACATCTATATGATTCTAGGTTACATGCATTAGGATATCATCTTTGTGAATTGTTCTTTAATATGCTTCTTAAATTGTCAACCCCTAGAAACCCGAAACCCCCTCCTTTTCCAGGCAGCTTGTAGAACTGCTACATATTTGTTCAAAAATCACAGCATAAAAAGGAAAAACAAATTATTCTGGCATTGAAGTAATCTGAGGGTGGATCAGAGGGCAGAGTGATTGAACCTTGACAGGCAGAGCGATCTAAAGTCCTAAAAAGTGGTAGAGAGTCCTAAAACGGGGTGTAAAGATGACTGAAGTAAGCAAAAATGGTTAATGGCTAACAAAGGGTGCCATTGGGTGTCAATCAGCAAAAGAGAGCTCAGCATCATAAGAAGGCTCTTTTAAGTAGAAGATGGGGAGAGGGAGTCTTCAGATAGGTCGTCTTGGATGGCCCAGAGAAGGATTCTGAGTTACAAAGGGCTCTGGTTGCCAACTGGGAACCAAGACCAGCAGTGACAGTAATAACACAAGCTGAGTGGCCTGCAAAACTCAGAGGGGTAGATGAAGGTGGTTGAGATACATATGTGGCAGAAGTTCTTGGAATGCCAGCAAAGCGCCACTGAGCACCAAGACAGGCAGAGTAGTTTGTGTGACTCCCAGACCTGTTGCTCGAAGATGAATTTACCTTGACAAAACAAAAAACAAGTGGCGTTTGGCAAAACAGGAACAGTTAGTTTACTCAAACTCTTCGGCCGGGAGAACATTTACTGAGTCGGGGTCTAAGGACTGTCTCAAAGTACAATCGATCTGAGCGCAATTATATACATTTCTTGGAGCATAATAGAACAATGCTGAGATCCTTTTTCGGAAGAGGAATGCGGGCCTAGTCATGGAGTCATAAATTGCTCCCACAAGATAACAAATGCAGGTGGGTCTCGACCTTGCGTGGACACAATGAGGATCACTGGGTAGAGTGCCCATATATCTGCCACATGGAGCATGTGATCACTGTGTGTGCTGTGCCCTGATTGGCTGAGTGTTCCTAACGTCATATGGCATCTAACTTTATGGTGTTGTAGAAACGTGCGCATCCATCCGGCCATATGTACGTTATTGGGGCCAATCTCCCCGGACCATTGTGGTGCTGCTGTCTATCTTTGGGGCTGATCTGGGTTTTTCCTGTTCATGTATTTGTTCTGCTGGCTTTGTGCCACCCCACCTGTGATCTGTCAATCAGTTGCCTCAGGCATAGGTCGAAAAGCCTGCCTGACCACATATTTCTGACTCTGGGTTGTTGGAGAGGTCATATCAGGTGAATTAGACAACAGAGATGGGATTTCATTTTTTATATGCACAGTTATCATTGCGTACGACATTGACTTTTTCAATATTAACAGACATTTGTGCTGACATTCTATGTGCATGTATGTGTGGTGGATATGTAGCAAGTGTATAGTAAGACTTCATGTGTGGTGAAAGTCTAAGTGCTAGGACCAGCGGAATGCATATTGGTTGCCCACTGGTTTAGCAAAGCATTGTGATTGGGAGTAGATACAGCATCCCCAGACACAGGAATAGTAGTGAGTATAGGGTGGAGACCCAGGCACTGAAGTTAGGACAAATGAAGAAAAAGCTACTTACAGAAATTCTGCGAGGTCCTTTTTAACAGAGGGCTGCTGATTAGTTCTTTCTAAGTGATGACACCGCGCATTCGAAGGAGTGAGGGGTAGATCAGAGGATTATCTTGCTAAAGGCCACTATATTTCTAAGTGGTACTACCCTTTTGTTTATACCTGATGACTGCTCAGGAAGGCTGATGACAGCCTTGTGCCAAGATCTGATCTCATTCTTTATTGTTTTCTTGCTTTAGATATTAAAACTTGGAGTCAGAACTATTGCTGTTGCTGTGAGAGCCATCACTTAGCACAAAGGCTGAGTCTGAGCTACAGCTAGACAAATTACATTTGAAATACAATCACCCCAAATCAGTTCTAAAACCTCAGCAGAGGATCCACATCTCCTATTTAGAAAGGGAGTATACAAGTTAAACTATTAAATTATCAATCTGTAGGTCACTGGAATGGAGGTAACACAATGTTTCTGTTTATTGTGTGTCTTATTTTCTACAGTATTTGTAATAAAGTCAATAAATGAAATTTCTCTATCAGTTTCTTTTGTTCTTTGTCTTCAATGCCTATATTATTTGAAGCCTAAAAGTCTTTCTCTGATTTACTGAGAAAATGATTACATATTCCAATTCAGTTCATTTAAATATAGTCCCATTCCTTTACTCATTGGCTATGAGACAGAATCCTTCATCCGACATCTGGGCAGAGTAGAGGCCGTCAGAGGAAGGACTTTACACTGTCCATCCTATTTCAGGTAAAACCTGGCTGTGAAGGACAGGAAAAAGAAATAGTGTCCCCCAATCCCTGAGGGAATACTCCTAGCATGTGGGGGCATTTGGTTTTTGAAAATACTCCCACATTGGGAGTTTGTTTTTGAGAAACAAAAACTCTTTTGAAAAGTTTGCCAGCTGTCGTCATACCTGACTGTACCATCTGTCAAATGTTTTCTACAAAGACAGGAACTATCATGACAGCAGTTCCTGTCAATGTAGAGAGTTGTCTGCAGGACGGAGGTTCCTCAGGATGGCAGAGGTATTGTCCTCTTCCATCCAGACAGATGTAACTCTGCCCCACAAACTCCAAATTAGGCCTATAGATTTTCTTCTGTCAAGATATTGTCACCATTGTGATTAGTTTACCCTAAATATCAGAAAGCACCATGTCACTGGGATCCAACTTTGCCAGTTCTGGCTTTTGCTTTTACAAATCATTACATTCTGAAGTTTTAGTCTGATTTGCTTAATTGAACTGAACCAGAATTAAAAATCCCATAATGCACTGATTTTCTGCAAAATAAGAAGTGTTCTAAAAACATTGATCCATTTGATAACCCTATATCTGATCCTGGTGCATTGCCATAGTTTTGTGAGCAAGAGGGAGTACGTAGGTTTAGAAGAGTAAAACCTTCAGCTAGTCTTAAAAAGGTTTTCATCATCTTTATCATTAGCCACCTCTGCAGGTAACCATAATGGTGTGGGGGCATTGGTTGAGCATGAGATAGTCCCATAAAGGAGCCCCCAAGTTACTCTTTTACTCTCCACATCATGTATTGCTTCTATGCTACTGATATTGGTTTGCCATTGTGTTTTCTCCCATTAGCAGATGCCTGAATGTACACCAAACACTTCAAAGCATTTAACTATTAACACTTACTTTACAAGTGCACTCACTATCAGCATTACTTATAGCAATGTATATGCCTGCATATCATTCAATTGCACATTGTACCACAGTTCCTGCCAGTCAGATGCAAATCTGAATGGTAGGTTGTTTACTTAGATTCTTCATTCTACATAGAAAAGCAAACCCAGAGTTCCACCTTAATAAATCGTATTCTTTATATCAGATATGTAGTGGATTTCCAAGGGCACACTAGTTAGAGCACATGAAGCTTTTGACCAGGGAACCCTTTTAGACATTCATCTTCTCTCTGAGGTGGGGAAATGTGTTTTCAAGATGGTCAGACTTGGATCCTGATTTCCATAGGCAAGGCCCTTGAGGGGCTTTGGAAGTACTCAGCATCTTGAGCAAAGGCTTTTGGATAGCTTGCAGACATGTTAACAGTAACTTCAGCTAAAGTAGGGTGCCTGACCTGTGGGAATTATGCAGAGACTGAATCATTAATTCTCACCAACCACTGGCAAGCACACAAATATAGCAGCCCACTATCACCTCAGCACACCTCAGGACTTGGGGAAAAGTAAAAAGAATCAGTTTGGAAGAGGAGTGAAGGGTATCCCTCTCCTCACTTGGACCATGAGGGTGGAGGCACTCTCCATAGGTCAGTAAGCTGGTCTCCTGTTTTGCCTCAAGTACTCTGAAGGATGAGGAAGCATCCCACCTGTTGTGAAATAACCAGCTGCCTAGTTAGGAGTTTACTACACTGGACCCTGTGTGAGCCATGGGTGATAAGAGCCCTTAGTCCTCGGGGCATTGCTTGAAAGCCTGGGAGATGTGGGAGAGATCAAAGCTGTCTTTTCCAGAAAGTGCGACTAAGTGTGATTTTGACATTTTTAGGACATTCAAGAAGTGGAACAAGGCACCAAGGCTCCTGGGAAAGGTACAATCTTAATCAAAGTAAATTCCTTGGACTGTTTACAAGACTGGGTTTAACACGGGGAATGTTTGAGCATTTACAAGCACATTAGAAGGATAAGGTTTGCAAGAAAACACGATGTTATTAACGGTTTGAGGGGTTCAATTAGCGTGGGTACAGAGCTGATGATCTCAAGGTTAGATGGAATTGAGACAGGGTGTTAGTGGCATTGGAAAACGAAGGTGAATATGGGTAATATGCTCAGTTAAGAAATTGTGTGAATAACCAAGGGGAAAGATGAATTAACCGGTCTGTAGAGCTTAATGAAAATGTTGTTTATTCAAACATGTGATTTATTTAAACACGGTTTTTTGCATATAAGGAAGTTCTATGGAACTTTATAAAACATGTACAATGCCTGTTGCTTTTTTAATGAAATGTTTTTCTATGAAATGTCATTCACAATAATGTTGCCAGTTGAGACCACATAAGTAATTGGTAAATGTTTTATCATTTCTAGTGACCCCCGAAGAAGGGCTCTGAGCAGCCCGAAATGCATTGGGTTTTTAAATGAATAAATGCTGCCTGTGACGAGCCTTGCATCATTCGTATTTATTCAAGAGGTCCGGTTGGGCACAGTTTAAATATTAGAAATTTGAAAATAGGCGACGAATTCCGCAAGTGGATGATAATCACAGAAAAATAAGTAGAAAATGCTGAATTAAGTGGATCAAACAAAAATGATGAATTGGATCAAACCTACACGCATAAGACGACGCTAAATGAGCGGCATAAAGCTGTGCACGAGGGAGGTACATACATATGTCCCCTTCTTTAGTCTTATTGAATTCGGTGGCACCAGGGCAAGCCATCGTACCTCGTTGCACGCATACAACGATAAAATTGGACATACGTCAAGTTTTAAGAAAGAATTAAATAATGGTGTGCATTCCATCTCTTCTGATCGTAAAGGTACAATCTAGCCAGCTATGAACTGTTGGGGTTCTATGTTCCATACTGTTTGCAGAAACGTTTGAGGATACCTCATGACTGCTTAGAAGAAGGATTTGGCCTTATGGAGCCCTCATTAGCTTCATCCTGCTGCCTTGCCCTACTTGAGATTTCTCGGAAACTAAAACGTCACTGAGTCTGAATGTAAGACTCAGCAACAGAATTCAACTTCGTGCCACATCAAGCTTTCTTTACCAGAACTAAAGGCTTCAGTGGGTTACAGGACTTTGTGTATTCTACTTTGAGGGGCCATCACCAGTTGAGCTTCCTAACTTGTCTCTCTGCTGGAGTATGTTTTCCAGAGAAAACTGACTAAGCCCGAAGTTAAAACTCTTGACTGGTGTGGCCTGCTGTGCTTACTCAATTCCTGCTCCATCAAAGTGAGCCTGAAATTGTGCTTGTGTACCGGTCAAACACAATATGACTCTAATTGGTGCGTTCCATTTTCCTTGGTAGTTTTGCCTTTTGCGTTTAATAAAATGTTCTTAATATTTCTAAATTTGTTTGGGAATTTTGTAATTTTGTTCCCTGACTTATATTGCGTTTTACAATGCTTGAATCTATCATGCATTTCTCTGGTGAATATTATGTGGCTTTTGCTTTATCTATCAGGGTTGCACAAGGTATTCTCTGCGCATTGAGTTTTCTACTTACAAGGTATTGTCTTTTTATGTAGCAAGAGTAAATCACTTCCATATTAAAAATTGAAATTCAAATATATTTTT
The DNA here is from genome assembly GCF_964263255.1 of Lissotriton vulgaris. NCBI lineage: Eukaryota > Metazoa > Chordata > Amphibia > Caudata > Salamandridae > Lissotriton > Lissotriton vulgaris. The sequence goes on from NC_141694.1 coordinate 1,619,022,469, forward strand.
AGATGGACAAATGAGCAGCACAGGAAAAATCTGTATTGAGCAGAGGATCCAGTGGAAGCAGTTAAATAAGCTCCTTGCCTTAGAATTCAAACTGGGCAAACTGAGGGCATATTAGCAAGAACCGCGTTAAAATTATCCGCGTTTTAGCGGCAGGAAACTGCCTCTAAAACAGCGATAATCGGCTTGCTAATATGCGTTATAGAATTCCAATAGAATCCCAGGGTAAATGTGCAGGACATCTAACCTGGGCTACTATTGGAATTCTAAAACGCATATCAGCAAGCCTATTATTTTCGTTTTAGCGGCAGTTTCCTGCCGCTAAAACGGTGATAATTTTAACAAGGTTCTTGCTAATATGCCCCTGAGCTCGTTTAGTGCAATAGTTGCAAAATCTTCACAGCTTTAGAAACTCTGAGTAGGAGCCTTCAATTAACTGTAACTAAACCACTAACCCTAAGTAATAGGGGTTAAATCATTGAAGATAAGTAATAAAAATAATTAAGAGTAAGGCTATCAATGAATTAAAATAGGATCATGGTAACTTAATAAAATAATAAGGCCCATGATGTAGTTGTGACGATGCAGTGCTGCATGATGTAGTGGCTCTCAATAAAGTGACATGCAACCCTCTTGTTGAGATCATATCAATGCTGAGTCTCATATAGATTCTACGATACTGAAAAAACAAAGCTTTTAATGTAAAGCTTTGTGACCTTATCATATAAAGTGAGCCCTGAAAGTGCGAATTTAAGATTAATTTCTTTCACAGTTTGGCAGTGACTGATGTTTTCAATAGTTGAAGTGCTGAAGCAGTGGTAGTTTACCACTTTAGACGGTGGTACATGGAATTTTGTCTCTTATATTTTAAATGAATGTGCTTCTTTTGCCTGGAAACCTGGTGGCATTTGATGACATTTCTAAAGTAAATTTATAGCACAACTAAATACAACATAATGATATACCACAAAGCAAAATACAAACATAAAATTTATAACAGGGCACAATATACCAAAATAGTCAAAGGAGAATTCAATACAGCAGCCATAGTAAAACACAACAAAAGCACAATGCAATAATGAAGCACTAAAGCACAACAGCACATAAATCAACACATCTCCTCCTCAACAAAATACAACACAACAAACATGCATAGTTTTTTCCACACATTAACATCTTCCCAAATCTGCTATAATATGATAGTTAACGGTGTTAGCACCAAGAACTGCCTCCATTTTCACCAAGGGGATATAATAGTTCCAGCCAAAATGTTTTGTGATCTAGGGCTTCTTATCCCAGAAATGTTCAAGTTGTGAGAAACTCAATCTAGAAGGTCAGAACCAGACATGTTGTTTCCATGTCGTCCTGGTACCTTTCCTCCGTCATTAGTTAAAAGACAGTGAGACAGACCCACATGAGTAATAAAACAAGCATTTACAATGCAATGGTCTCAGCATTATTAACGGTAGAGCTATTGGCATTGCTCATAATTTTTTTTTTCAAAATCATAAATAAATGGCATTGTCATTTACATTGCCAATAGCTTAATGGATTGCATATGCGAGACCTATTGCATTAGCACCCAGAAACAGAGTAAGTAGTAGAGTAGTAGAGTGAGTAGTTGATAGTGAGTAGGAGAGAGTTATTAGTGAAGAGAGTATTAGAGAGCGAGTAGTAAAAAGTGAAAGAGTGAGTATAATATAGTGTGAGAGTGAGTGGTAAAGAGTCCTAGAGACACACACATTTACATGCACAGCCACACCTTTACATATAAATAGTGTATTTTTATTTTTAGTAGTAAAGAGTGAGTAGTATAGTGACTAATTATGAGTGAGTAATGTTGAGTAGTAGAGAGTGTAGCAGAGTGTGTAGTTGAGTATTACAGTAAGTACTATAAATTAGATGCTATTTAGTACAGTGAGTAGTAGCGAGTAGTTGATATTGAGTATTACAGTGAGTAGAGAGTGTTATGGAGTCGTATAGTAAGTATTCGAGTGAGTATTGATAATATTTGATAATGAGTATTATAGAGTGACTGAGTCAGTATTTGTGAGTAGAATAGAGCGTAGTAAAGGGTGTGTAATAGAGTGTGTATTAGAGCCTTATAGTGAGTACTGTAGAGTATTTATTTGTGTATTAAAGTGAGCAGGGAGTATTAGAGAGTTGTTGAGTAAGTACTTTAGTAGTAGAGTGAGTAGTAGTGAGTAGTTGATATTGAGTAGTACAGTGAGTATAGAGTAGTAGATATTTGTCGTGTAACTAGTACAGTGAGGAGTGAGAATATTAGAGAGTGAGTAGTAAAGAGAGAGTAGTAGTGTGTAGTAAGTTGTGTGTAGTAGACAGTTTTTTGTAGAGTATTAGAGTGAGTACCTTACAGCATTGTTTATCTATTAGGCAGTATTAGAGAGTTGTAGAGTAAGTAGTACAGTATTAGAGTGAGTAGTGGACAGTTATTAGTAGAGAGTATTTGAGAGCGAGTAGTCTAGAGTGTAATATTTAGTATTAAGGAGTGTAAGAGTGAGTAGTAAAGAGTCTTAGAGTTACACACATTTACATACAGCCATACTCTTACATATACAAATTGTGTAGCAGAGTGTGTAGTACAGTCTTATAGTAAGTACTGTACATTAGATGCTATTTAGTACAGTGCGTAGAAGCGAGTAGTTGATATTGAGTATTACAGTGAGGAGAGAGTGTTATGGAGTTGTATTGTAAGTATTCGAGTTAGTAGTGATAATATTTGAGAGTCAGTAGTATAGAGTGAGTATTTGAGTGAGTATTGTGAATTGTAGAGAGACAGAGCCACACACACAGACAGAGCCACACACACAGACAGAGCCACACACACACAGAGCCACACACACACAAAGAGCCACACAAACACAGAACCACCCACACATACACAGAGCCACACACACAGAGCCACACACACAGACCCACACAACAGACCCACACACACAGACCCACACACACAGATGCACACTCACAGACCCAGACCAACACACACACAGACAGACCCACACACACACACAGACCCACACACACACACCCACACACACAGACCCACCCACACAGACCCACACACACAGACCCACACACAGACCCATAAACAGACCCACACACAGACCCACACACACAGACCCACACACAGACCCACACACACACACAGACAGACCCACACACACCCACACACACACACACAGACCCACACACACACACACAGACCCACACACACACACAGACCCACACACACACACAGACCCAGACCCACACAGACCCACACACACAGACCAACACAGACCCCCACACACACACACAGACCCACACACAATGCAAGTTGAACTCACCTTCACGAGACAGCAGGCTCTGGCACTGGGCCGCATCCGGGGCGCACAGAGCTCGCGCCTGCGGACGTGTCTTCTTTGCATTCTAGTACCGATAGTCCTAAAATGATTGTGGATTAAGCACGACTAATGCCAGATCTGTCTTCTTTGCATTCTGGTACCGATAGTCCTAAAATGATCATGGATTAAGCATGACTAATGCCAGATCGTAATGGAAAAGCTCGCATTGGTCCAGCTGCTTAGGTATCTAATAATTAGGAAGTCAAAAATTTAAGAAATGTCAAGTCTTTTCCTTTAAAAAAAAATTTTTTTTATTTCTAAAGCGAGGAGATGGCTTGCAAGGCATCGTTGTTTAAATCCGTTAAAAAAAATAGTTTGTGCACACATGGACAGTTTTGTTTCCAATGCAACAATACAATTCTCCAACCCCCCTTTTGCCCTTGTTCCCCCTCCTCCATCTACAAACACACGCATCTTATTGACAATGGCCAGAGGAAGGCTTTCCAGTGTCTATGACGACGAACCGTCGTATTACTTCCGCAGCAGCTGCAATGGCGCCCGCAGCTTAAAGGGGAAAGGTAACAAACAGCCCAGCTGTTGTGAACGAATGGCAAGCGTTTTCGCTACAATTCAGAAACCTGACATTTTTCTCCCGGACGGTTCTCAGCGGTCATTCCCCCGTCCCCACAACCAGGTGGGGCTCCTCTTTCATCTCAACAGCCAGGGAAAGCATACGGCGGGGGGCAGAGGGAAGGGGGAGGTGAGAGCGGGACGGAGGAGGGCTGCAGGCAGAGGGACGGGGGGAGGCGAGCGGAGCCGAGCAGCTCCAGAAAGAGCAGAAGTACGGTGGGGGGAAGACTGGGGGCAACAACACAAGGGCAAAGAGCAGAAGTTATCTGCTGATGGTTACATGCAGCACAGGAACACACCAGAAACATGCTTTCGTCTGGAACACAAAATCCAACACCACCATGTTTCTCAGCGGCGAAGCAGAAATGTCTCAGAGAAACCGGGGTCTTTTTTAGATTCGGGCGTGGTTTTCTTTCTCTCCTCTTCCCATTGGCTGGAAGGTAAAATTCCAGCCAATGGGAAGAGGAGAGAAAGAAAACAAGAAAGAAGCGAAAAAATACGACCCCGAATCTGAAAAACACGGGTCTTAAAGGGAGTGACGCCCCTCTCCTCCAATGGCTGGCCAGCATTTACGAGGCCAGCCAATGGAGAAGAGGGGCCTGGTTCAAGCCCCATTCTAAGAAACATTAAATCTTTGGACCGAACTGCGCAAGCGCAGCCTAAGGTCCTCAACCTAAAAACAAGAACAGTTTTACAGCACCCAAAGAAAACACCTGAAAAAAAATGCCACGCACAGACCCACACACACACAGACCCACACACACAGCCCCACACACAGCCCCACATACAGACACAGCCACACACACACACACACAGCCACACACAGCCACACACACACACAGCCACACACACACAGCCATACACACAGCCACACACACACACAGCCCCACACACACACACAGCCCCCCACACACACACAACCCCACACACACACACAGCCCCACACACACACACAGCCCCACACACACACAGCCCCACACACAGAGAGAACCACACACAGAGAGAACCACACACACACACAGAACCACAAACACAGAGAGCCACACACACAGAGAGCCACACACACACACAGACCCACACACAGCCCCACACACAGCCCCACACACACAGCCCCACACACACACACAGCCCCCCACACACACACAGCCCCCCCACACACACAGCCCCACACACATCCCCATACACACACAGCCCCACACACACACACACAGCCCCACACACACACACACAGCCCCACACACACACACAGCCCCACACACACAGCCCAACACACGGAGAGAACCACACACGGAGAGAACCACACACACACAGAGAGCCACACACACAGAGAGCCACATACACACAGAGAGCCACACTCACACACAGAGTGCCACACACACAAAGAGCCGCATGAGATAGAGTCAGAAAGTGCAGAGTGGTGAAAGAAAGAGTATGCAGAGGGAATCAAGACTAAACTAGACAGATAGGTTGCTAAGAAAAACTTTGGGGCACTGCACTTACTTTTTTCACAAATGAAAGGCTGGTTTTTAACATTTACTAGTTGCTTTGTTACCCCACTAAAACACTTTGGTACTCTTATGGAACTCTGTGTATTGCAAGAAGTAAATAAAGTGCGTTCTCTTATACTTTTAAATATGGCAGGTTTTCACTCGTTCAGCTGCCGCATGGATGTGCTGCTGAACTTGTTCAAAAACACAGTTCACATTTATAAATACTAGTAAGGAGCAGTATCCTGAAATAGATCCTCAACCAGAAGGGCAGCAATTTTAAACCATCAGGTTAAGGCCCCGGAGCAGTATTAGCCAGTCTGTTCTTTTTTGCTTAGTCTCTTCTGTTTCAGTCTGCCTATATCCCCCCGCCTCTCGCCCCACCACCACCACCGAGTCTGCTCTTGTTTTTGCCCACTGCAATCTCACCCTGCCCTCTTCCCCAAACAACCCTTTCTCCACCTCCCAGGTATCCGCACTTCACCTCAGTCTGCTCGAAACTTGACCAGGCCCTATCCACGCATGTTCATGTTAGATGCATTGTATGGAAAATCAAATCAAATTATTATTTTTTTACAATCTGGCACGGATCAATCCAGGACACGAATAACTACTCTCGATTGGACCTGAGAACATGAAATCTCAGCAGCTGTCGCTGTCGATCCTCAACCGCGAGTTTTAGTGTAGCTAATCCTGATATTTCAGCCTAACATGATGAGATTTGCAGGCACGTACCGCTAACAGGAAAAGTGAAACTCCAAGTCCCAGCAGGCAGAGTGCTGTCAGTGGGCAGCTACGGCCGGCTGACAGTCACTGAGCCAGTTTGTCACTGTGCTCCCCTAATCCCAGGTGAGTGCGTGAGCTGCAAGGGAGCTGCTGTGCAACGTGCAGGCTCTGTGCCACCCCAAGGAATAGAAACCGCCATCCTACCCACCTCTATTTCTGGCCCAGCGGTACTACCCACTGCCACGGGGCGGGGTGGTGGCGGAGGGGGGAGAGACACTTACTTACGGGCATGAACCCCACCTCCAACTGCTAACGGCACGGGAAGCCAACGCAACACCCCACCCGATGAAACAGGGTGGCAAGATTAGAGACTTGGGAGTGTGAGGGAAGCGGCAGACTCTGTCGCTGGTGTTTTACCTGTTTAGATAGAGACGACCTCCCCTTTCTCGGGTCTCTCTGCTCCCGTGTCCCGATGTAGGTCGCACTCGGCGGAGGTAATTTCCACCTCCCTGGCGTTTCTGATCCATTCCTTTCGCTTTACAGATAATAACAACTTACAGTTTCCAACCAACTCAGAGAGACTGGTGAGTGGCATCTGCAACATCCAATCAGGATGCGACTCCTCAGGTTGGGCCACTTGCTGCCGCGTACACAAACTGTAGTCACATGGAAGGCTAAACTGCCTGACCTCGAAATAACTTGCACTGAAAAAGAACCAGAGAAAACTTAAAATAAGTTCTGTTTATGTGTTAGGAAGCTGTTTATCGGCCGAGAAACGAAACTAGGAAGATGATAATATTAATTACTTGCACAGCAGTAACACAACGTACACCGGAGATCATAATCAAATTCACTTGCAGCAGATATTCAGAGGGGAAAAAAAAGATTACATCTATTTCACCTCCATAAAAACTGGGGCAGCCAGCGGAGCCCTGAAGCACAAAGAGAAAACAAGCAGGGAACAGAAGACACCACCATCTTTCTCCAAGGTGAGTCAGAAATGCCTCGGAGAAACGCAGCCTCATTTTCGCATTCGGGGCATGTTTTCTTTCTCTCCTCTTCCCATTGGCTGGAAGGTAAAATTCCAGCCAATGGGAAGAGGTGAGAACGAAAACAAGAAAGAAGAGAAAAAACAAGCCCCCGAATCTGGAAAAGACGGGGCTGGAACTGAGTGACACCCCTCTCCTCCAATGGCTGGCCTCCATTTAGGAAGCCAGCCAATGGAGAAGAGGTGCGGGTTCAAGCCCCATACTAAGAGACATTAATTCTCGGCTGCGCGAGCACTGCTGCAGAGCTGAAAGAACATCCCCTGTGAAGCGGTGATCGGTTATAATGGAACTCGAAACTGCCCAGGGCACGAGGTTGTATATACAGGAGAAAATTAACCGACAATTCTGCGCCTACTTCTTTGCACTGTATATGAGAGCCTTTGAGCATGCAGGTCATAACATTAGGGAATTTCTGGTGCCTTTGCCTTTGCCAACACTTTCGCTTGAGAAAGCAGAGGAGATGGGGGGGAAAATGATATTACAAGAGCTCCAGGAGGTTATAAAAACGTTAGCACAAAATAAAAAACTGGGAATAAATGGGTTCCCGATTGAGATTTGCGCCACATACGTGGACTAGCTGGCCCCTAGATTGGTTGAGTTTTGCAAAATAGCTAGAGATATGGGCCTTTTGCTGACCTTCACCTAAGAGGCGCTTTAAGTAGCATTGTTGAAACCAGAGAGACCTGCATACGATATCAAAGCCTACCAGCTGCTCTCGATGCTTAACATCGATTATAAAATCCTTAGCTGGATTCTCGTCACTAGACTTCTCCCACATATTACAAAACTGGTCCACTCTGATCAAGTAAGGTTTTTTCCTGGTCACAGCATCACACTAAATATTAGAAGACTCCTGGCGCTCCTAGAAGCCGGTACATGTGATCAGTGGTCTTTGCATTAGATATAGAGAAAGCTTTTGGCAGCTTAAAATGGGACTTTCTCTATTAAGTAATAGAGTAATTCTGATTGGGGCATGGTTTCATAGCCTGGTCTCAATTACTATACACAGACCCCACAGCCAGAGTCCAAGCTGGACAATATAGCCAAGAAAGCTACAGGGTGGGCTGTAAGACCAGACATGGAAGTCCCCTGTCCCCTTTACTCTTTGCATTGACAATGGAGCCATGGGCCCGTTACGCCAGGACTGGGGACAGTTATCAAGAAATAAGGTCTCTGGGCAATTCCATCATATTGCCCTGTACACGGAAAACCTCATCATATTCCTAAAGAACATGACAATGGATCTAGCAGGTCCCCGGAGATTATTAGAATAGTTTGTCTTCCTATCCGAACTGAAGGTCAATTGGGAGAAATCACGCCTGTTACAGATGAGTGTGAATCTAGGTCCCCTAGTGTTACTGCAGTGGGAACCCAGATCTATACAATACCTGTGAGCAAACATATACCATGCACAAGCTGACTTATTAGATGGATATGTCAAAAGACAATTAGAGCATACATTTGCTGTATTTTTTTGTGACCCTGCTGGTGTGGATACCCCAAGCCCTAGTCAAAGAAATCAACTTGTTCCTTATTGCTTTTATCTCTGGGTCAGGCCATAGATGGGTAGCTTTGACCACATTGCAAAGGCCCGTGGAAGAAGGAGGAGGACTAGCTGTACCTGATTTTGAATCTTACTACCTTGCAGCACAGATCCAGTGACTGGCTTTGTTGATATTTAGAAATCTTCATGTTATGTTATGTTATAACCCATTTGTAAAGCGCACTTCGACCAAGGTTTCATGGCGCTATTTCGAGCTGTTCTGAGTTGACTGTTCTGACTTAACTTCAGTGGGGTCAATTTACTCATGTGCCTGTATGAACAGCCATGTCTTGAGCTGCTTTCTAAATTGAAGCAGATCGGAACAGGAACGGATCTCCAATGGGAGTGAGTTCCAGAGTTGTGGCGCCAGATATCCGAAGCGACACCCGCCATGCCGCTTACGCTTAAACTTTGCACTCACCAACAGATTTTGATGTTTAGAACGGAGGTCACGGGTTGGAATATATCTCAAGATCAAATTGTTAATAAAAATAGGACTATAACAATTTAGGAACTTGAATGTAAGACAGGCGGTTTTAAAGGTGGCCCGTTGGAGCAGTGGAAGCCAGTGTAGCTTTTTTATCAAGGATCTGGCCGATTGCCACTTAGGCTGCTGATAAATCAGTTGTGCCGCCTGGTTCTGTACAAGCTGGAGCCTCTTGATCTGATAAGAGGGGAGGCCTAGATAGATTGAATTTGCATAATCTAGATGGGACAAGACTAGGCCAATCACAATTTGTATCAGTGCTGGCTGGGTGAGAAAGTGATGTATCTTCTCGATCTTTCGTTGTTGGAAGAAACATTTAGAAACCACTGTGCCCACTTGGGCATTTAGTGACAGATCTCTGTCAATATTCACCCCCAGACTTTTTACGGAAGGGGAGGGTTTGGGGAAAGGCCCTAGTTCTGCCGGCCAATAATGAGGGCCCCAGGAGATACGACTATCTCCTATCAGCAGTACCTCCGTCTTTCCGGGATTCAGCTTCAGATGGTTATAATCCATCTAATGGCGGTTGAACACCATAGCATCCTGAAAGTTGGTAATAGATTCAATGGAATTATCTATGGTGAAGGAAAGCTGCAGATCGTCTGCGTAGTTAAATGTTGTTACTTTCCTCTGGTTTAAGGCTTTGATCAGGGGGAGTAAATAGATGTTGAACAGAAGTGGGGACAAGGAAAAACCCTGGGGAACCCACATGTGGTATTCAGCCCTGACGCTGTGAAGTTAGCCAGGCGAACGGCCTGTGTACGGTCTTCCCGAAAGGAGGTGACCCATCTCAAGGCTTTGCCCTGAAAGCCTGTACGTCCGACACGGTCCACCAAGATCTTATGGTCCACCGTGTCGAACGCGGCAGACAGGTCTAAAAGAACCAAGGCCTGAGGGGTTCCAATGTCAGCCTCCCTACGGAGCTCGTCCAGAACTTCCAATATGACCATCTCAGTCGAATGACCTGGACGAAAGCCGGCTTGGTGGGCATCCAAATGTCCGGACTGTTCTATAAAGGCGGACATGGATTTTGCGACATGTGCCTCCAAGACCTTGGCTAAGTATGGAAGCAAGGAAATGGGGCGGTAATTAGATGGTTCTGATATGTCGGCGCCAACCTTTTTTATCAGAGGGACCACTGTGGCGTCCTTAAATGATTTTGGGATGCAACCTTGAGTAAGAGATGAGTTTAATAAAGATAAAGCAGGTTGAGGAATAATGGAAAATACTTCCCTCATTATGTGTGGGGGGCAGCAATCACGGGAGATCCAGATTTAACTTTGGACATCAAGGAGATGAACGATTCGACATCGATCGTAGGAAAACTATCCGTAGTACAGATATTCCTGAAGGAATCAGGCGGAATCACGACTGATGGAGAGCATACAATGCTGGCTTTAATTGCTGTAATCTTTTCTAGGAAGAACGTGTTCAATTTATCACATAATTCCTGTGTAGGAGTTGGTTTAGATGACACTCTATCAGGGTTCGATAGTTCATCCACAATCGAAAAAATCTCTCTCGATTCATTGGTGGACGTTAAGATCTTAGAGGAGAAATATTCTACCTTGGCTGCCTTAATAGCTTTATTATATTTTACCTGCTCTTGTTTATAAAGGAGCTTATCTCCAGGGTCATAGCGAGCTCTCCATTTCCTCTCCTTCTGGCGGAGTGATAGTTTTATCTCCTTTAGTTCGGGAGAGAACCATTTATGAGCTTCCGCCTTTCGGTTTATCTTAATTTTTTTGGGCAGGGCAAAGTGATCGCTTGCTGTTTTTAACCAACCAGAGATCTGAGTGTCAGAAAGATCCACATTCTGGGCCAGGCTAGGTGTTGAGCCAGCCAAAAAGTTTGTGAGCTCAGGTATATCAATAGATTTCCAACATCTAACAGTCCCGCCCTCGACCAGAGGGGATTTAGCCCTAATGGCCAGGGTGAGATGGAATGTCACCAAAAAATGGTCAGACCATATGCATGGGAGTACCTTCAAGGCAGAGATGATTGGATTTGTCGTCCAAACCTGGTCCAATATATGGCCCTTATTGTGTGTTGGCATAGGAATGTGTTGTGTGAGATTACAATTCGTTAAAAGGTTGGTGAATTCAAGGGTTATGGGGACCACCTGTTCATGGGAATTATACCACTGAATTCCAAGTACTGCAGCGCAGTTGGACTAGATGTTTGCTAAGGACTGGGATGCAAATACTGTACTTCCCTGACATGCCTTTGAATATGTTGGAGGTACTGCCACATTGGGGGGGGATTGGCGAGGTCTCACCGATTGGACTGAAACGGGTACCTACATGGGGGACCTATTTAGCATCAACTGTCATTCGAGTTGCCTCAAGGTCACTTCTTACTAAGTGCAGTCGCGATCCACAGACACTGGGGCGGTGGATCTAACTGAACCACCCTATCAAAAGAGTTGTTAAAACATTATCTCATCCTTGGGCACTTATAAAGTGGTTACCTGAGAAAGATACGGGAAGACATAACGCTTCCCCATAACACCTTAGGGACCCACTGAGAGGACAACCTGGGAGTCCCAGTACCTAAGGGTGACTCTGCAACTATATTGAAAAAGATCCCCAAAATTTTGAGACATGCCTTACATAGGGCATACCCTACCCCCGGAGGAATCAATAGATACTTTCACCAGTAGACGCAACATGCCCAAGATGAGGGGAAGTGGGAGCGGAGTTCTTACATATGATGTGGAATTGCAACCTATTCACAGAGAATTAGGGAGAAATCATGAACACAGTCGCAGCTATTACACCGAAAGAAGTCTGCTGCATGCCTGCGCATGATTACTAAGCTGGTTTATGCAGACTGCTAAGACCAAGACTGCAAGTAGGTTCCAAGACTTGGCCGGTATCCTGGAAAAGAGGGAAATCACATGGACTTGGAAGGCTGCTGGAGGTCCTTGAGTAGAGACATGGCACAGAGAGCTTGAGAGAAGGGCAAGATATGACAGTGAAGTGCTGCTCTGGAAAGCTAGGCAGGGACGTTGTTTATTAGATATGGGGAGAGCCTAGGAGGAAATTTGTAGGCAGCATGAAAGATCCTGATCCCTCGTCACTATAGATACTTATACTGGGAAATAGGAGATATCTAAAGACAAGACTATGGGGCATATTCTCAACAACTAGCGATAATTATCGCTTTGTTAGTTTAGTGGCAATATTTTTATTGCCGAGCTGCGGTGATTTTTATCGCTTAGGAACCTTGCTATTATCAAGGTTTATCTCCTAAGCGCTAAAAATCGGCCGAAATGCATGAATATTGGTGAAAAGTCAGCGCTATTCATGCATTACCGAGCTAATGCTCTTAGCCATGTTATCCACTAACCATTGGATAACATGGCTAAGAACTGCTCAGGGGCAGGTGTTAGCTTGTTAGCTTTTGGAGATATTCGCGCTTGGCGCGAATATCTCCAAAAGTTGGTAATAGGAGATAGCGATGTTAGCGACTGTTCCCAGCTGGTAACATCTTGGCACGCCCAGTTTGAATGTCATTAGTGATAAATATCACTGACATGCAAAGCAGGGCCCAAGATGGTCGCTTTCTCCTACTAGCTGTCGCTAACTGCTGTTAGCGACATCTAGGTAATAGGGAGATAATTTTATCTCCGCTTTCTTGGCTTTTAAAGCCAAAAAAGCAGATATAAAACCCCTTGATGTTCCTTGGTTTCTTTTGCAATGTGTTGCAATGCTTCGACACTTTAGTTTCTAACAGATATACCTTCAGAATATCTCTATATTTCAGACTCTCTATGTTCTGATCGAACTCTGAAATGCCTCAAAAATGTAACATGAATGAGATCTAGGAAATGAAAGTAATAAGGATTTGAATTATAACATTTTTTCAGTGATGACCTAACTACCTTCTATTTTGTGAGAATACATATCTGATTCAAAGTAGATCCAAGGTTGTTTCTATAAACTGAAGTATAACAAACATTCATTATAGTTCACATCAATACTATATAAACAATTCCCTAATCTCATATCACCAGCTCAATACAATATATGCAGTCAGATAAAACATAAGAAAGTCTTTTTAAATTATGAAGATTTTACCCATTCATCCTGAAAACTGAATAGCTCTTAAACTATACTTTAACAATATAATTTGTATCCACAAATATGGATGGATTCCTAACAATATGTATACTTTTTTAAGCTTTCTTTTGCATTTTTGATTTTTCAGTGCCTTTTCACTGTCTCATGGGTTATCACAGATAATGCAAGGATGTTGTCATACATATTATTTTTCCCTCTGAACCCCATTTGTGTCACTGTGATTAAGGTATTTTATTTGATTCAGCCCAAGACTCAAGTTACCTTAATAGAATATATGCATAGTACTTGGCTTCTGAATCAAGTAAGGTGATCATTCTGTAGTCTGGCACTAGCATAGAATCAGGTTTTATATTTTGGATGAAGTATAGAGCCTGGCCAGGAAGGTGGAATGATTTAAGTTTTAAAAACCAAAAACAGTGCAATGAAGGGTTGAAAGTTTACAGACCCAAAAGTCAGTGTTAGGTTTGAAAAGGATTTTAGAAAGATCATTTGGGCCTAGTGCTCCATCTGATTTTGAGGATTTATTAACCCTTTCGATGCTGATGACGAGCTCAGCTCGTCATGATGCACAGTTGAGCTGTGCTGATGACGAGCTGAGCTCGTCATGAATACAGGAGAAGAGTAATTTCCAGCACAGGGGGGGAAAACACCTAGCAGCCAAGGTGTTAATGCTCAAAAGTGAGCCAGGGAAAAAAGGTGGCTGCAGCATAGGTTGGGACGAAAGGCTACACCCGCCCAGCTAAATGATCCACACACAACACTGCAAAGTGGCATGTCCAGCTTTTCTCTGGATTTGAATTTCCCAACTCATTTGAGGGCTATGAGCCAAGGCGGTTTATACATTGTAAGGAATTTTTTGGTCTCCTGGACCTACAGATTTATGTTATCCTTAGACACTGGGGGCCTGATTAACGAAGGTAAACTTAGACTTTTGTGTAAGCTTACAATTGTTTGCTATCCACAACAATATTTTACTAGTAGTATCTTTACTGCTGCAGAGTCTATAAAAATATAGGACTGTCCTATGCACATAAAAAAATAGGACTAAATTGTGATGGTGCAAGATTACCAGCTCAGTTTACCATACTCACCTGGTCCTATAAACATTCACACTTTGAACCGGTAATCCAATATCCTTTCTACCTTTCAGAATTGTATTCAATTGTAGGACTTAACCTGTACACCATGACTTACGAAATCCTTTTCACTCAAGCTCTAAGTCCTAAATCTAATGGATCAAGGGAGTTAGAACAATAGGTAGAGAATAACATTTAACTTTACTGAAATAACCACTGACTCAGGTAAGTTTTAAACACTTTATCTATGCAATATTTTGTGAGTCAGGTGCCACAGTAGTGAGATTAGGGACTCTGCAAATAAGAAATTTAACTATTAAAGCTTAAATCTTGCAAGACTTTAAGAAAATACCTTTAGAAATTCTTACCTGGGAAGGGTGAGAAAAGGAAACGGTTCAAGGACATACCACACAGACTATATTTACCTAGAATGGTGCGAGGACCATCCCTGGCCATGGGCTGGGACAAGAAAGGGCTCCCGACTAAATCAGGTGCCAACAGGACATGACAGGTGCAACGCCAGTGTCACACCCCTCTCTGCAGCTACTCTTGAACTCCCTTCTGGGTGACAGAGCCTTCTCCCTCAGCAATTTCCTGATTCTTCTATCAGAGTGCTCGACCAGCCCTCTGAGGTCTGCGGCGTTCACAATTCTTCTCCAGCATACGTTGGGTCAGTGACAGGTCTGTGACAAGTCGGAAAATCTAACTAACTGAACCTGCCTTAGTTATACCATTTCCAGGGCAATGTTCCAGTGTTGCAAATTTCTGTATTCCCTTCATTTGATTGGTCAGAAAGGCGAGGAGAGGTCATCACACCATACCAGTATAAGATCATTTCCATTCAATAAGGTTGGTCAATGTTCTCGCCCATAATTTACTTTCCCATGAATTTATTCCACCAAGCAATATTAATTTCAATTCATATACAGTGTATTAAATCAGTCCATATTTCTTCCTCTCTTGGGGTCACACGTCAGGTTCCCAGGAACATTGCGAGTAAGTCAAGACTTTGGCTGTGTTATAATGACAGTGCTTCAAGGATTTCTGGGATCATCAGTGCAGACACAGCCTTTTCAAGATGGAGTTTGCGACACCCTTCAGGCCCAAATACGAGCTAATAATAAAGTCAAAGAGAGACACGTTAGAATAAGAAAATAAATTCGGGACTTCTTGGCCAACAGATGTCCAAATCGGAATCAAATTCCGCTATTAGATGTGATTAATTGTAATCATCCTGTTACCTCCGCTGTATACAGATTAATTAATGAAAAAATGGAAGATGATCTTGCTAGGTATTTTGATAGATGGCAAACAATCTTACATGCTGGAAAGGGGGAGTGTGAGGATTCTCTATTGTTTAGTCAAACATCGTGTATCTCAGCCAATTTGCAGGTGCAATGTTTCAAGACTTGGTGCGATCTTTACGTAACCCCGGCATGTATATACTGATGGGTGGGACCCATCGGGGATACATTGCTCACGCTGTGGGTTGTTGGCCGCGGATAGCACACATATGTTCGACACATGCGCAGGTCTTTCCCTAGTGCTATTTAAAATTGAACGACGACTGGAGTCTATTCTCGGGT
The DNA here is from genome assembly GCF_964263255.1 of Lissotriton vulgaris. Taxonomy (NCBI): domain Eukaryota; kingdom Metazoa; phylum Chordata; class Amphibia; order Caudata; family Salamandridae; genus Lissotriton; species Lissotriton vulgaris. Next base: position 1,619,038,479 of record NC_141694.1, read on the forward strand.
TGCACTGTATCACTGACCCCGCAGGTTATAATGTTGGGGATTTCTTATCAAGTCATGGAAGAAACTGACAGGAAAATGGTCTTTATCTCAATGGCGGTATTTCGTTTGTGTTTGGCCACGGTATGGCTTGATCCTGAACCCGCAACAGGACATGTCTGGTTTAGTAATTTATTATCTACATATAATTGGGAGATGTCTGTGTATAAAAGAAAGGGCAGGCGGGCAAGGGAGAAACCGGAAAAAGAGTGGTTGTCTCTAAATAACTGGCTAAGTAAGGATTGGCACATAATTTAAAGTATGATTGTGGTCTAGTCTCTGTACAGTATATAACTTTTTATTTTTTTTTACATTTATTTGTTGTTCTTTCTATAAGGCTGGATCCACCGGGGAGGGGGGCGAAAATAATATAGAAAATAGGGCATCAGTCACAGTATTTTGTTTATGCTGCCTTCGTTATTTTGTTTTTGTTCTGTGTTTTGATGTCCTAATAAATCTTAACAAAGAATACAAAAGTAAATTAATGCACTGTATACCACTTATTTCTACTCTAACCCCATTACTTTGTTTTAACTATAGCATTAGTAGTTAATCAGGACATACAAAGTTTAGTTCAAGCAGGAGCATGTGTATTAGTATGTGAAGCTTGAAGTGGCCATCTTTGGTACTAGTGCACAACTGCAAGAATTCCCACTATTAGAACTGGGGGTCTCTATTTGGCAGAGGTAGGTACCATTACCCAAACAGGGACCCTTGCTTCTAGTCAGGGTAAGGAGGATATAATCTTTAGATAACCCCTGCTCACCTCCTTGGTAGCTTGGCACAAGCAGTCAAGGCTTATCAAAGGCAATGTGTAAAGTATTTGTACCAACACTTATAGTAACACAGTGAAAACACCACAAACTGACTCCACAACAGTTTAGAAAAATAAAGGTATTTTAATCTAAACTACACAAGACCAAAACGACAAAAATGCAGCATACACAGTTCAAGAATATGGTTGCAAAAGAGTTCTTAAAGTTGCAATAAAATAATCCACAGTTGCGTGAAAAGTTCACAGTTGCGTCATGTTTAGCCAACAGTACCTAGTAAATGCGACACAGTTCCAAAACAGAAACTGGTGTGGTGGAAACTCCTGAGATCCTGGGGAGGCGATGCGACAGCCCCATTGGATGTAGCGGGCGTGATGCAGTGACTCCGGTCTGTATGGTGAGGGATGCAATACCTTGTATGGATTCCGGTGCGGAGGTTCCGTAGTGAAGAAGCTTGCAAAGGCAAGATGTGATGATCTTTGGAGTTGCGACGATCTCCGGGGCGACGATGTGCGGACCAGCGGTGATCTTCATCTCGCAGCTCCTTGATGCGATGGCTCTGCGACGACACTCGCAGCGACGTGACGCGGTCCACAAGCAAGCGGTGTGACCATCTCACTCAGCGACGACAGGCTCTGCGGCGACACTCGCAGCAATGGTAATCTTCCCGCACCGGTCTGGTGCGTCCCGCAAACAAAGGATGCAACGACTCAGGGAGCGGCAACAGGCGCTGCGACGATCTCGGCCTTCGTAGCGGTGGGAATTCCCTCACACTGTTGGGGACAGCCAGCCACAGTGATCACCGACAGTGATCAGGGATGAGACTCAGGCCTTGTGCCTCTCAGGGTTCTCAAACCCCTGTGGCGTCAGAGGGTGGGGGGCAGTGGTCCCAGGTGCTTGGCACCCTTTGTCCACTTTCCCTCCTGTCAGGTCAGGTCTGACATCCTGGCACTGACCCACCAGTCCCAGACCTGTATCCGGTGGCTGGACAGGAGGCTGGGGTCAGCTTCCCCATACCTGGTCCTCCTCTTCCTTGGGTATCTGTACCCTCCCACCTGGAGCGGTACCCCCTTCTAGAATAGTCAGGGCACCTGTGGCAGGTATCCTGCACCATTTACCCACCAGTTCAGGGGTTCTATTCTGTAACTGCTATTCTAGGTCAGGGGGGACAACCCGGCCCTGGTCCTCCCTCCTAGGCTCCACAGCCTCCAGGTCAGGCAACACCTGAACCTGGCTTCCCCACCCAGGGACCAACCCCTGTGGTGCAACACTTGCCTAGCGCAGCAGGACTTCAATCACAGATGTGCCCACACTGGTAGACAGTACCCACCTGGCCAACACAACAGTGTGGCCCAGTCTACCCCCAGGGTAAGACTCCCTGCCCACCTTCCAGGGGCAGCCCGGTCAACCAGGACAACCAGCCACAGGGGCCACTGACAGCTGTCAGTGATGAGAACCAGGCCTCTCTAGCCTCTGTGGCATTAGAGAGTGTGGGGCAGTAGCCCCAGGTGCCTGGCACCTTCCTTTCCCTCTCCCTCTTGCCAGGTCAGGTAGGGCATCCGGACACTGGCCCGCCAGGCCAGGCTGACTAGGGGTCACGGGTGACGCTTTCCTCTCCCTACCCCGCCATCTGGTTTCCCGCACTCTCCTCCCAGGAGAGGCGCCCTCAGAACACAATTCTCCTACCAGTTCAGGACCTCTCTCCAGCAACTGGTCTCCCAACCTAGGGTCTAAACCCTCAGGTTGCAACGGGGTCAGAGGCGAGGACTCCCTCCCTCTGTACCCCCTTCCAGAGTGCTGCACCCTCCCTACTGGAGGGGTACCCCTGGAAGCCAAACTGGTCAGGACACTGGTTACGGATGTCCTTCCTTCCAGGTCAGGCAGATCCTGAACCTGGTCTTCCAACCCAGGTACCAATACCTGCAGTTGTGCACTTGCCTGGCATGCCAGGACTTCTGGGGACTCACACAGTACCCCCCTGAGGGTGACACATGACTCATGTGTCCTGTGACAGTCTGCCTGGTGAAGATCTCCCGACCCCTGTCCACCTGACAGTGTGCGAAGATCCCCCAGGACAGAAGTGGTGTCACCATGGTCACTCCTGGGAGACTCAGCCCTTCTGGCTGGCCCCTGACCCACTGGTTCTCCCACTGGGGACTCCTTCCCCTTCTTACCCCTCAGCCTGGACTACTGCGCCCTCCCAACTGGAGTGGAGTGGAGAAGTGTGGCTCAATAGTTAGAGCGGCAGACCCTGATGCAGAGGTCTAGCCCAGGACCAGGGTTCAATTCCCCGCACCGGCGGGTCTTGCGGTCAAAATTCCACGGACCTGATAATTCTCACCTCAGTGCCTATTCCAATCATGGAGTCCCACTCTGCAACTCTGGGCAATAGCTTGCTTAATCTCCACAATGGCCCCCACAACGCTAAGGATGCCTGGCCTCCACCTTGGGGGTGCCCAGGAGTGGATACCTCACAGGGAAAGCCAGGATGGGTTCCACAGCGGTATTTGTACAAGCGCCTTGAGACCCTTGCGGGTGAGTAGTGCGCTATACAAGTATCAATTTACATTACAATTTACATTACACCAGAACTGATGGAGGCCTGGTTACAGGCACTGCCCGTTCAACAGACACTAGGAGATCCTTGTCAAATGGCCTACTAGCACCTTCTAGGCCCCCAACCTGGTGTTCTCTTAAGGTACCCTCCAGGCCCTGAGACTGGGTTTCGGGCACCATGAGACACACCATCCCACACTCACTCCTTCTCCACTGAGACCGGACATGAGCCCCTACATCCCTCCCACTACACTGGGACCTAACCTGGCTACACTGAAATTCTTCCACCTCACTGGTCTGGAAGATATCTGTGCCACTTCTGTTGGGACCACTCCCCAATGCCTCTTCAGACTCTCTGGAATCCACCAGGAGGTCTGCCTCCAACCCAAGCTCCCTGGGATCAGAGAACTAACACTCCACCGGGTTTTGGCATAGCTCTGGAAAACAGGGACTTAAAATATGCTCTCCAACAAATGAATCACACAGCCCCCCTCAGTTGTTAACCAAGCTACCCTTTGCCTCACCCTCCAGTGACTCACACAAGTACCCCACACCACTCTCCTGAGATTGTCAAGACTAAGGGTGGGCGTAGTTCGCGTAGCCGCACTCCCCGGAGCTACGCGAAGTTGCTCTTGCACTCCGTGAGCTATGCGTAGCTCCGTGAGCTTGCGTAGTAGCTTGCTCGACCCGTTCGCGAGCCGTTTTTCTTTTTCGGGAGCGCGGTGCGCGTGTTCGGGGCGCTGCCTGCATGCTCGGCATGTGTAGCGCTCGAAGTTACCCATGAGGTGGGCCATCTTGTTTTTTCAATTGTTCCGCCCATGCTCGCGAGTTATTCTGTGCCAGATTGCAGTTCTGCGTGTTTGGCAACTCGATCTTACCGACAAGCATCCTCGCGCGTCCTAATGACCTGATCGCGCATCCAAATGACGTTCGCACAGTTGTGCAGAATTGTGCGGCAGGGTTTACAAACATCGTGGCACACGCGACCGGGAAAGAACATAGAGAAAGCAAACGCAGAACCAAGGTAAGACATTGCCGCGCGCGCGAGAACGCTATTGAGCGGGCGAGAACCACGCTACGCTGCCAATTGTGGAGTATTCGACAACTACGCGTTCTCCGCAGAGCGCGGAGTTGCCGAAACTCCGCAAACTCCATGAACGGAGCATAGTTCTTCGCCCAGGTTTAGTCAAGACAGTGTACCACTGCCTCTGTCACACAGCCACACTCTTCTGGCTGGTCTTCACACTCACACACCAAAGTTTCTACCATGGGGGGACCCCTCTCGCTGTACCTCTCATCTAGAGTCAGTAGAGTATCCCTCCCACCACTAGGAATATGGTCCCCTGTGCCAGTCCCCAAATCTACTTCAGGGACCCTGCACTCCACTGGAACTACATCATAAACCTGAACCCCCTGCTGTATGTCAACCCCCACGCTCAAGTCAGGCGCCACATCTCTGGGTGTTTGTACCTTTCTCTTAACACTGGAAACTGTAATCCTGCTGCCACCACCTGAGCTTGACTCAACCTCCATCTCAGCAAAGCTCACCTCTTGAGCTTCCCATGTTTCTTCTTCAGCTGAGACACTCATGGCCTCAAGCCTCTCGAGCTCCAAATCAAGCTCCCTCATTCTCAATTCATGGGCCAAGGTCAATTTCAATTCCTCCAGGGCACAGGCATTTTTGCTCTCCTCCGCCGCCCTTTCTCTCTCCATTTGCTTCAGCACCCTCTGTCTCCCCAGCCTCTTTGGTCTCCCACCAGGCCCTTAAGGCCTTCTGTAGCTCCTCCTTCTTGGAGTGACGCTTCATGGGGCATCCAAAGTTCCTGCAGAACTGCTTGAGTTGACCTATTAACAAAACTAGGCTCTCGCAACTACATGTGTTTTATCAAAACAAGGTACAATGACCAAAAGGCAAAAGATGCGCAGAAGCAGGTTCTTTGGTGTAAATCTTCTTGTCACTGCAAGATGTTTATTTTCTCCAGACTTGAGAATAGTAACAATCGCCGACACTTGTTTCGTCATGTGCGGTTGAGTCAACACGACTCCTCAGGGCTTCCACTCCAAATCCAAAGTATGGTCGGAGTAAGTCTGGGTCTTTTAAGCTCAGTTCTGGCACTAGGTATTCTGTATGACTATGATGTAGTCAATACTGTTGAGAGAGTGATCGGTAGGAATATATGGGTTAGTCTCTCGTCTGTTGGTGATCGTTTCCCACTGGTAGTGATGATTTATGAGTATGGCGCTGGGTCTCGCTTTGGTGTAAAGCGGAAAGCCGGGAGGGGATTCTATTGATGTGCCAAAATGTGGAAACGGGTGCGTCACCTCTACGGCGGTATGCCGCTGTAGGCAATCCCTCCTCTGTAGATTCCCGGCGGTCGTCTCTCGTGTACCACATTTTGGCACATCAATAGAATCCCCTCCCGGCTTTCCGCTTTACACCAAAGCGAGACCCAGCGCCATACTCATAAATCATCACTACCAGTGGGAAACGATCACCAACAGACGAGAGACTAACCCATATATTCCTACCGATCACTCTCTCAACAGTATCGACTACATCATAGTCATACAGAATACCTAGTGCCAGAACTGAGCTTAAAAGACCCAGACTTACTCCGACCATACTTTGGATTTGGAGTGGAAGCCCTGAGGAGTCGTGTTGACTCAACCGCACACGACGAAACACGTGTCGGCGATTGTTACTATTCTCAAGTCTGGAGAAAATAAACATCTTGCAGTGACAAGAAGATTTACACCAAAGAACCTGCTTCTGCGCATCTTTTGCCTTTTGGTCATTGTACCTTGTTTTGATAACACACATGTAGTTGCGAGAGCCTAGTTTTGTTAATTTGCCTTGTCTTTTGACTTGTTTGGACGGTTAAGGGTGTTTGCCGTCTGCTCTTCACGCACTACACAACGATACTTCATGTTCCTTGTACACACTGTAACGTTTTAACCTAGGCAGCGCGCCCCCGGAGTCCTAATTTTCTAAAAACCCCTTTGCACAGTATGCTTGAGTTGACCTACTTTGCAATCACTTAACATTTCAATATGAAACTCCACTTCTGCAACCTCACTTGCTGGTTTACCATTCAGAGACATGATGCTTGGATTCCTTCAGGGTTACTATCTAAATTAGAACCAATTAAAAAAAACTCAACCGTAGTATGCGGTGGTGTAATGGTCTGCACTCACTAGTGATGTACACCAGTCACTGTGGGTCTAGTACAAATACAAGTTCAAATCCCACTGCTGACCAACGTTAGAACTGGGGGTCTCTAGTTGGCAGAGGTAGGTACCACTGTCCAAATAGGGACCCTTGCTTCTATTCAGGGTAAGGAGGATACACTCTTTAGATAACCCCTGCTCACCCCCTTGGTAGCTTGGCATGAGCGGTTTATCAAAGGCAATGTGTAAAGTATTTGTACCAACACTCACAGTAACACAGTGAAAACACCACAAACTGACTCCACAACTGTTTAGAAAAATATGGGTATTTTAATCTAAACTACACAAGACCAAAACAACAAAAATCCAACATGCACAGTTCAAGAATATGGTTGCAAAAGAGTTCTTAAAGTTGCGATAAAATAATCCACAGTTGCGTCAAAAGTTCACAGTTGAGTCACGTTTGGCCAACAGTACCTTAAAATGTGGCAAAGTTCCAATACAGAAACTGGTGCAGTGGAAAACAAGCGATGCGTCACTCCTGAGACCCTGGGGAGGCGATGCGACAACCCCGCTGGATGTAGCGGGTGTGATGCAGTGACTCCAGTCTGTATGGGGATGGATGCGATACCTCGTATGGATTCTGGTGTGGATGTTCCGCAGTGAAGAAGTTTGCAAAGGCACAATGCGATGATCTTTGGAGTTGCGACGATCTCCGGGGCGACGATGTGCGGAGCAGCGGTGCTCTTCCTCTTGAGGCTTCTTGATGCGATGCCTCTGCGACGACACTCGCTGCAACGTGACGCGGTCCGTAAGCAAGCGGAGCGACGATCTTACTCAGCGACGACAGGCTCTGCGGCGACACTCGTGGCGATGGTAATATTCCTGCACCGGTCTGGTGCATCCTGCAAACGAAGGATGCAACGTCTCTGGTAGCAGCAACAGGCGCTGCGACGATCTCGGCCTTCGTAGCGGCTGGAATTCCCTTGCACTGTCGGGGATGCGCTCCGCATGCGAGCGATGCGACAAAACTTGCAGAAAGTCTTTAAAAGCTTGGTTTCTTTTCTTTTCAAGTCCTTTTGTTCCTGGGACTTCTTAACAGGGAGACAGCTCTTCTCAGGCCCTTGGAGATTCCTTCAAGCAAGGGGACACAGCACCAAAAGCAAAGTCCTTCCCCTCTCCTTGGCTGCAAAGCAACAGCAGGTCAGTCCAGCAGAGCAACAGCTGGACAGTGTTCCTTCTTCATTTTCAGCTTTCTCTTTGGCAGAGGTTCCTTCTTGATTCCAGGATGATCTAATTTTCTGTAGTCAGGGGTCTTGTACATATACCTCTAACAGTCTTTGTTCCCTGTGTGCAGGAGGTCCTTGAGCCCGGTCTGCACCAGGTCTGGGTGTTCCTTGAGCACTTTGTTTTCCTGGCCTCTCCTTTCATTTCAGAGAGAGGGGCAGGGTCGTCAGCCACCCAGCAGGAGGTGGAGGGAAAGCACAGCCCTTGCGCACTTTGCTGACATGATTCCTTCTCTCCTTTCACAGTGCAGGGCAGAAACATCAGATGCACCACCGGGGGAGGAGCCAGCACTGTGGGGGGCGGGCACAGTCCTATTCAGGCCCAGGTGCTATCCCCTCCCACCACTCCAGATGCAGTCATTCAGCCTAAGGCTGACTCTGCCAGCCTCCTGGGGGCTCCCCAGCCCCTGTCACTCTCTAACCAGACAAGCAATTCACAAACAGGCCAAGGCACACAGAAAGGTCAGACAAGAGTATAGCCACTTTCTAAAAGGGCTGTTCTCAAACACATGATTTAAAAACAACCTTTCCTAAAAGATTTGTTATTAAATTCTGAGTTCAGGGATACCAGACTTTTATGTCCTATCTTGCTCCTATGGGAAGATATGCTGGTAGCCACTGTAGTCAGCATTCCCCATGATAGCCTATGGGCAAGATAGCCTTACAATAGTGAAAAACGAAAATGGTTGTAGTTCACTACCAGATCATGTCATCTGCACTAGTACATGCTCTACCTTTCACATACACTGCCCCCTGCCCAGGGGGGTACCCTGAGCTATCCATATGGGTGACCAATGTGCACAGAAAGGGAAAGGTTAGGCCCGGTCAGTGGGGGACTGACCAGGAGGACATGGCAGTTCACAGACTGCACACAGGCACTGCGGTGGCAGGCCTGAGACACCATTTTAGGGCTACTCATGTGGGTGGCACAATCAGTGCTGCAGGCCCACTAGTAGCATTTGTATCACCAGCCCTGGCACACTCTGTGCACTTCACTAGGGACTTCTTGGTGATACAAACATGCCAATCATGGATAAACAATTACAATCATAATTTACACAGAGTGAATATGCACTTCAGCACTGATCAGCAGTGGTAAAGTGCCCAGAGTCCTATTGCAAACAACCACAGGTCAAGAAAAACAAGGGAGGAAGAAGCAACATGTTTGGGGATACCCCTGCAAAAAGGGCCATTTCCAAAACCCACCAAAAGCAAAGATATGTCGCACTATTTAGATGTAGCAGACGCATGAGCACAAAGGTTCCCGTGTTTTTCACGGCCATATTAGGACACTCGAGTTACTGTTAGAAAAGGCACATAGAACAGCTTCTCTTAGATACTAAAATGGCATGAAATGCAGTGATTAGTAATAACAAAACATGCTGTTTAATAAGTTACATGTTATTTCGAGAGGATTGAATACAAGCAAGTTTCTTTACGTATGAAACCTTGCTCCATCAATTGTAAAGATAGTGCTAGTAACATACATTTGTGAATAGCTAACAATCATAAACTTCCACAAAAGTCTAAGTAACCCTTTGTGAATCAGGTCCTGGTTCTTTATGTGGGCCCTCTTTGCTTCCCAGACCTGCTATTCGTTCTGCTGTCAGTATTATTTAGCTGAACAGGGCACCCCGGAGAGAACAGAAACACAGGCAATATTAGAACAGGATAGCAACAGTGTGAAGACCGAGGTATAGATCACCATTTGTTTTAGGAACTGATGTATGGCTCTGGCAGTTAGGGAGGCATGGTGATCTGGAGATGAGTGGGTAACAACCAACAGGAAAAGAGGAACGTTCCACTTCATCAACATAACATTAGATGGAAAATAGCATACACCATGCAGTCTCTTCAAAGAACAGAACACCACATTGATGTGTTAACAGCTATGCTTCTGTGTTGTCCACTACTCAATGCACTTTAGTCAAGAAAGCTAGCAGGGATACATACAATGTCTTCCATAATAAAATGATCAAAGGCCAATACAATACAATGGTATACAATATGAAATTCTAATTCCATTCCCACCTCAAATGGTTGTGGTTTGTAAATAGTATCACATGTTGCACCAGATAAATCAAAACCCACATCAGCTTTGGTGATCAAACCAACTAGACTCAACCACATTTTAATGGACATTTTTGGATGTTTGCAACTCTTTAGGGTATGGCGTGATGTCCTAGCCCTGACTGACATCGCTTGGCAAATTGCTTCTATGTGTCAACATTGCTCCTGTGTGTTCTTAGTTTTGTGATTATGCTTTTGCTAAATACAATCTAGATGTCACAGGGCTTTTAGCCAGATTCTATAGTTTCTTGTGAGTCTAATCAAAAACTGGTTTCACTAGTTTAATATAAAAAAAATTATCTATAAAGCAATATCCCAAAAGACAGGAAATGTATATAATACAATTTTATTTTTGTCACTGATAGTGAATTTGAACACACAATATTTTTCAGGTTTTATAGGAAATAGCAGGATTATTGCAGTACAGTTTTATTTTGACTATAAGACTATGATTTTGGCCTTTCCTATATGATTGTTGTATCAAGCTTGAAAGGTCTGGAAAATATGAATGAAAAAGCTGCAATATCTTCTGAAAATTACACCTTACACTTGTATTTATAAAAACCTTCTCATTGAGAATGTAGTACACGAATAGCTCCTTCTTTTACACATTTGAGCATGATGCACATTAAGCCCTGATTGTGCTTGCACGCTTTTATTTTGCACTTTCATTTGCCACAAGTTGCAGGTAAAACAAGCATTTACAATGCAATGGTTTTGCCTTTGTTAAAGTTAGAGCTATTGGCATTACTCTTGACATTATTTTTATTTATGTTTTTTTAACATAAATAAATGGCATTGTCATTTACAATGCCAATAGCTTAATCTCTCGCAAATGCCACACACAAACACCCACACAGAGCCCCCCCCACACACACACAGCCCCCCCCACACACCCCCACACACACACAGCCACACAGAGCCCCACACACACAGCCACACAGAGCCCCCCACACACTGCGAGCCCCCCCACACACACTGCGAGCCCCCACACACACTGCGAGCCCCCACACATTGCAGGCAACAGAGGCACGTAAACAGGGTCACAAGCAGGCAACAGAGGCACGAAAACAGGGTCACAAGCAGGCAACAGAGGCACGAGAACAGGGTCACAAGCAGGCAACAGAGTCACAAGCAGGCAACAGAGGCACGAAAACAGGGTCACAAGCAGGCAACAAAGGCACGAAAACTGTGTCAGAAGCAGGCAACAGAGAACAAGCAGGCAACAGAGGCACGAAAACATGGTCACAAGCAGGCAACAGAGGAACGAAAACAGGGTCACAAGATACTGTTTTATGTATGGACTGTTATGGTGTGTACCAACCCACTGGCCTATTTTTGTTTCCTACGTTTTGAACGTATCATTATTTATGTTAATCATTTCCACATTTTAGCACCAAACAGGGCTGACCAAAACAAAAATCTAAAGCATTAGGTTTTTTGAAATCTGATTTTGCTCCTGCTTTTTGCAGATCGAGCCCCAGGATTGTAATGAAAATCACCACTACAAAAATATAACAACTTGCCAATAATGAAACATAACAATCATAGCCTCTTGATTAAACGCCACGGTCATGCTTTTAGTACGAGGGCAGTTGTTTGTGAATTTCTGGCTCATGCAAGCATTGGGAAACCACCACCTCAACACCCCATCACTTCATCTTTAACAAATCCAAGACCACAAAAAATATTCTAATCATGAAAAATATATGCACTGTTCAGGCAGACATTCCATGCACTTCTAACAATAGAATATAATAAAGCCATAGAGGGAATGTGGTCATATGTAACCAAACTTCTTTTTTGAGCATAAGGAATTGGACGGCTACAGAAGAACAAAAAGTTAAAACCTGGACTATGGGTAACCTGTGGGCATTATTTTTGTTCTGTGGATGTAGTAAAGCACACACAGCTTGTATTTCTTTGTAATAAAGTAACATATTCTCTCTAAATTTTTCTAATCATGCATTATCTCCTTTCTCTCACGGTGAAGAAAATGAAATGAAAACATTTAGGAACATAACAAAATACTAAACTTGTTCACCAAGTGGATGGATTTTGAAACAATTGTGCTAATTTCATGGGCAACATCTGGAGATGGCTTTATTTATAAGGTGTGTGTTATTTGTTGTATAGAACCATCAAAGCTAATACTCCTTCGGAATATGATATTGCATTCTGCACTATACCGCATACACCAGCCACGGTGAAACACCTATTTTTCTGTAGGCTGATTTTCTGCCTTTTTTCTCCCTAGCTGTCTGCAGCGCCAAACACAAGCTGTGGACATAGGGACTAGTGCGCGATCAGGGCCATGGCTAGTGGTGAGACAAGGGACTCACAAAAGAACAAGTTGGAGATGTGCTGGAGGGTCGGTATTTGAGAGGGCTACATCTATTTCAGTTTCTTCACAGGTCACTGGGAAAAGCATCCCGGCCCTTCATAAGTTCAGCCACTAAGTCTGCCTAATGCAACCCTTTTTGACCCAATAGGCTGACCTCAGCTAATCAGTGGTCATTACCATTCACTCAACTTCTACAAAATGCTCCATTTACTGTGCACCTCATGGGAACATACTGCACGTGTTGTCAATTTGTCAGTATTCTCTGAAGTGTAGGTCTTTCTCTGTGTGCCAACTCTTCCATACCAGTCCTCAAGGGCCTGAGGCATTCTGGAATAACCAGGCAATCCTTGAATTCATTATTGCCTGTTGTGCCTGTGGTCTTGCTGGATTTCCTGTTCAGACATCTCTGTAAAGGAATACCAGAGGCGAGCAGTAACGGCGTAATTATGTGGGTTGATGAAGGCTATAGATTCATATACAGGTATCATTTAAATGACGCACAGCGACTATGTGCATCAATACTCTTTATGCCACGTCATCGCTAGGCACAGTGCTAGCTGTATTAAGTGTGAGAGACGTTAATTTAGTTTGAAAGGAAAAGTGTAATGCATAGCCTTGCAGTAAAATACATTTTAAGCATATAATGGGCAGGTCAGTACTGCTCCTCCACGGCTGCAGAAGACACTACTCACACAAGAAGCCATGTGGTCTGAGTGCAGCGTCCAGTCTCATTATCGAGTCAGAATTGTCGGCTTTGGTAAAGGGACTTCGGGGGTGGGGGGGACGGGACGGGACTTGGGGGTGGGACTTGGGGGTGCGGGGGGGAGGCAAAACCTAAAAAACGTCATTTTATCTTATATTCCCTAAAAGCAGTTGAATTTTCCACACGATGTTGTTTCTGAGTATTTATAGGTGTCTGGGTGAGTTAAAGGTTATGGGCCAGAGTTTCTCAAAGTGCCTATTGGGGGTAAAATAAAGGTGTTCAGACTATCCAATCCTTGGCCTTTCTACATGATGCACACATATGTGCCAATCGAAATTTGTATTTTATATGAAAAGGTTTGAAGGAGTAATGCATATGAGTTGTTGAAATATCGATAGCATGAAAAGAAATTGAAATGTGTACAAGCGAGGAGAGAAAGAGGGTGGGTGGTGACTACAAGTAGTGCATACAGGAAGCTGTGAAAAAACTGTGATAAAGAGGAAAGAGATGATGTCTAAAATAAGCAAATTGAGAATTCCAGACGCAGAGAAAAAACAGGGTGTAAGTGGTTGACAGTGAAGGACTGCAGATGAGAGTAGTGCAAAGAGAGAACAAGAGTGACTAGATTGATAAACTTCGAAGAACAATAGACGACCGATCACAGATCACACAAATGCTTAATTCACAAGCACGTCTTTTCAGACTCGAACCGTTTTCAAAGCTGATTATTCACTACACAATTGTGTTTGCCCATTTAGCTGGTACTGTAAACAAAGATTGGCAATGGCAATAGGTCTGACTTGTTTTAAATGTGTTTATTTTTGTGATATCTCTAGGTATAATAATAAAAAACTCATAGAGAGCACTCTAGTACTACTTAGTGATTTGGTTTACCTGCAGAAAAGTGTCACTCATTTGACCGTCGAATGTCACTCATACGCACACTGAAATCACTAAAGTGCCACAGTCTGAAAGCCTGCCAGCTGTGTTCCTTCATAGCTCACTCAGGAATCCTTGGTCTGGGCCGACAGAACTCACCGGACTCGTATCTCCTCCCTGGGGCCATACCTGGGGATCGGAAGCGGTGTTTGTGCAGCCGGCAGAGCACTGACAGAGTTCACTCGAAAAGTGAAAACACGAGGGTCTGATGTCAATCAGCGACATGCGAGCCCTGCGCAGGGGAAATATGCGGCGGGAACTGTACTCGGAAAGGCGCGCTTTTCATGAGGCTTTTTCGCAGAGACTTGCCTGTCTGTCAAAATAATGGACCTTCTGGTCGGTCATATCTGGTGAGTGGGATCTGAGTGACTGACGGAGGTGCTGTCAACAGTCCGCCCCTCGCGCTCCCATCAGGTGCCCCCTGAAGCTGTATGAATTTCGCGCCCTGGGGCCCTCGCGCTTCCCCGGACCAGCCTGGCAGTGTTTTGATTGGACGCAAAGGCAGTGGAAAGACCAATGGGGAATGCCGCTGTCTGACTGAAGTTACCGGAGTGCCGTGGGAGTCCGGCTCGTTTATTATTTATTTGTGTATATTTATAAAGCTCGGACTTTACCCGAAGGTGTCAGAGCGTTGTACATGCTCGGACTTTACCCGAAGGTGTCAGAGCGTTGTACAATAGAGCCAGTTACATTACAAAAGAACCGTGTGAAGTGTAGGCACGAAGGAAACAAAATTAAAATGGAGGGAATAAAAATATATAGATAAGAGGTGGGAACAAGGAAGGATGTAAAACTGGGAGACAAAAAGGAAACAAGTCAGGTCCCGGGCCGGCAGCCAATCACAGCGCGGCCCGGGAAATGACGTCACGGGAGTGTCCCGGGCCGGCAGCCAATCACAGCGCGGCCCGGGACAAAGGGGCGGGACTTAAAAAAAGCCCGAGAAACGCCCCCGAATCGCGTTTTCCCCGAGAAAGCGTGATTGACAGCCTCTGTCTCCCAATGGCTAGCCTCCATTTATGGAGCTAGCCAATGAGAGACAGAGGCGGGTCATCAAGCCGATATAGAACTCAAAAGGTTTTTTAGCGCATGCTCACTACGTGAGCACTTGCAGGCAAAACCTAAAAAGGTGCATTGATTGATGTCTGTTATTTCCTACTAGTCTCATCTCTTTGCACGACGGTTAAAAAGGTCAGAGTTACTCGCCATCAAAACATATATGGAGATCATAGTATTGTTCTTGTGTCATTTTTCAGTGCTTGTCATTTATAAAATGCCAGCAATATATTTTCGCTACTCTGTCTGCAATTTACAGTTTACATACTGCTTTTCTGTGTATAGAGAACGCAGCTTGTTGATTTAGGGAATGGTAGAAATCTGTGGTCATTGGTTTACAGTAGAATACTATTACCACAGATTTATGAAAATACAGCAATGACAGATTACGTCATGGAATTTCCATGACTGGCTTTCACATGTTCAAAATACTGTGAAAAACCAAATCAATTAAATGTATCAAGATTATGTTAACTTATTTTGTTCCCTATTTCTTCATACATATCCTCCTAAACCTATAAGTAATTCTGCAACTTTATTATCATTTATGAGTATTACCACTGGATTAAGTAACAGACTCTAACTGAGCCTATCAAGTGTTATTATGTTTGGGTATCTGTAAAAAAGAAGCATTTCGATATCATTTGATAGCCACATACATTATTCATTAAGGCAATACTATTCCTGTACTTGCCCAGCCAATGATCTGTAGATAATCACACACTATATTCTAAAAGATATGTTCATTTCCTCATAAAAGCATCTAGGGTTGCACACTTGGGTACCGCAAAATATCACATTACAGATAGAATACAGACACATTACCATAATCAATCCTGGAGTCTCGAGAAGGATATAATTACCAGAATGATCTCCTTTTAACATTTGTCAAGTCTTAATGTACATAAACCGCAGTCAGTGGTAAACGAAAACGTTTGAGTGATGCAACTGTGTCTCTGCATCTTTTCAGCCGCAATAAACGCACCAGTCTCACATTAAAAAACAAATAATTGGCAGACAAAAATCCACGTTTAAAAAAAAAACGGTAGTTATTATAAAGTGAATGACTTTTCTTTCGAAATAAGAAAAATGGGAATTACTTTATATAATGCTCCGTGCACCGAAGCAGCCCCCGCTGTATGCAGCATACTCCAAATTATTTACCTGCACACTGGCTTGAGCAGTCCTTCCTTGCATAAAATTAAACGTTCTTACAAGCCTGCCGTAAATTGAGAATGTGCAAAGTGGACATGAAGCGGCTTATTTACAAGCCCCTTGCGCCACTTTTGCGTCATTTTTAACATGGGAAAAGTGAGCCAAGGGTGGCGCAAGTGGCTTGCAAATAAGTCCCCTTGTGTTTAAACCCATAACACGGGCAAGTTATGCCACCTCTTGCTTATGGCCAGCCACTGTTCTGATCTGAATTTAGCTGGGAGGATCCGCTCATGCGTGCAATTTGGTTTAATCTGGGTAACAGCACTGAGAGAATACATATGCTCTTTGTCCCGTTGTTTGCGGTGGAATATTAAACGGTGCTTTGATTAAAATTGTTTTTAGTAATTCTTTACCTCCTCTCCATCCCCCAATAATCTACAACTTTCAGAACAAGTGAGGAGTGTCCTATGACAGACCATCAGGTAGTGAACAGTTCAAAAACAAGGAAAAGCTACTAAGTGCTCTGATCCCTGCAGTGAGATTCCATTACACGTTGGATGCACCCTAGAATATTGCCCGTCGTGTTTTAACCTGGGAAGCACAAGATGCAAATGTACGTTTTTAAGAATGACCCAGCTATCACTGTCGACCTTTGCAATTCTTCGAGTACCTTTAGCAACATGAGAGAGAGGAGCTTGTCATGCATGCTTTTGTTCAAGTATTGCCACTCTCAGCCCGTGGACGCAGGCGAGATGTACATCTTTTAGGGGTTGATCTGAGTCTACAAAATCTGTGATTGCTTTGTCAGTTGTAATTAACCCTAATTTGGAAGAGTGCAGCAGTGGTTGTACCTCTGCTTTGAAAAAGCTGCTGTTCAAATTACCATATGGATTAAAAGGTCCTGGCCTACTTTCATTAAAATCGTTTAAGACAACCGCATGTAGAACTACATTGCCCTTCTGTATTGATTTACTTTGTGAAGGTGAAGCCAAGGAAATCCAAACACCAGCATAAAACCACAAACACACACCTATGCACACATGCAGAAAAACCAACAGTACAAATTAAATTACACATAGAAGCAGTTATGCAGTTGACATTAGAAAAAACATCCCCCAATATCATTGACAGGGTACCCTGACTGAGACTGCATATATAAAGTCATGAAGATATGACAGGTGCTTTTATGTTACTACATGCACACCCGCACCTCCACTAGGGAAAAAACACACACACCCAGGAAAACACAGTAGACAGAACACCTAGGGCCTGATTACGATGTTGGTTGGAGTTGCCTCCGACCGTCATCGCCGCGGATGCTGTATCGGCCGACCGCAGGTACGATGCGACTGCACATGGTGTGGGAGCAAGCTCCCATTTCTTTATGGGAGCCGGTGCTGTGCAAGGAAACCGGCCGTAGCACAAGTTCCCATAGAGAAATCGGAGTATTTGTTAATCCCTGTATAGCATGGCAGGCACCTCATGGTGCCTGCCACACCAATAGGTGCCTGCCATGGTGCAGGGATAAACCAGGGGTCCCATATCTGCCCCCCAGGCCCTCAACCTGAGGTTGCTGTTGCAAGGGGATCCTGCTAGGGGCCCCCAAAGTTGCTTTCCGAAAGGATTTTCATGTTGGAAAGCCAGACAAGAAAAGCCTGAGGGAAAAAACTCTGCAGATAAGTGATATATTTGGGAATCAACAAGTTCACAACAGTATTAACCATATGGCCCTAAATAAGATTTGCTAAATATTATTTAATTGGGGAAGGATTTGCTAGCTAAAAAACGCACATTGCTGATACCTCATTTTGTGGCTTTGATGGTCCACACTGGAATTTTTCAAAGTCGGTCCTAGACGGCCGGATCCATGCCAGATTTTTAACAGATGACCATTTAGATAAATGTAGTTATATTAAAAATCTGGCATGGATCGAGCCCTCAGGACCAACTTTGGAGATCCCCGGTCCACACCATATTGTCAGTTTAAGAGCCTTTTTGAATCATCATTGCCCACAATTGATAGGAAAATAGTTCTCGACTGGTTAAGATTTCTGGTTATTCAGCTATAGGTTAGCATACTTTATAACTATGTGATTCCGCCTTGTTGCTGCTTATGAATTATTCAAGTTATTTAGATATTGTAATATTTAATGTTTTGTTGTGCAGTGGTTATTTAATCTCTTTTTACTTTCTAGCTATGTAAGATATTGAAACTGTGTTGTTTTATCTTGTACTTTGTAAAGGTGTGACTAACCAATGACCACACTGTTTTCATTGCCCTCCAGTCATTATATGGAACATCATCAGAAAGTATTAGTCAGAACAATTTACTTACATCCAATACAACTCAGAGGTAGTATAAATTTCAAACTCATTGAGGTCTTAATAACACTCCATTCATCATAGAAAACATACCACATGTAGTTTGGCTCTAAAGTGGTATGTACACATAATGGCTCTCAATTACTTGAAACATGAATCGAATGTCTCTTTATTTGCACTTTGCAAGAAAATACCTTAAGTTTCATGGTTACCCCTATTTTGTTGCTGAATTTTATTTTTATACCTTGCACACTGAGTCACTGCTTTCAGTGCCCAGTGTATGTGCACTGACCCCTAAAACGTACAGGAATTTGGCTGATCTCTGATTGGCATATGTAACTCTCCTAGAAGGACATATTGTATTGTGTGGAAACTGCACTAATGGCATCTAAAATTAAATGTCACCTGCAGCATTTATAGTGCCATCCACAGGTGTGACAAAGCAAAATAAGGCTTCCAGCCTACCATTACAGCCATTCTGCTGCAGTGTAAAACCTGCTAATATTAACCCTTTTTGAAAGGTAACCCTCCCCACCCCCATTTTAAATATTAGTAGCCCTATGTGAGCCTTGTATCCCACAATGTAGGGTACATGACATTTAAAAGTGGAACAGCAAGAACATTTAATTTACCATGTTCCTATAGTGACAAGGACCTTAAGGCTAGTTTCACCTTGGCAGGCCTAGCCATCCTATGTGTTATATAGTTGCTGGTGAACGTCTACATTTGCCATCATGGGAAAGTTTCCTGTCCTGGATTTTTGGTTGTGAAGGGGTGGATTCTGGAATGGTTTGAATGGCAGTTGAAATTCAATGCTGGCCAAGGGTAGTTACCTGTGCAATTTGGCCAAATAAATATACGTTTCCTAATTACCTGAAGTTGCCAATCACATCCCAAAAGAGCAGGCGAAGATAGGATGGATGGCCTTCTGTAGACATATCAGCCAGATTCATCATTGTTCCGTAATAACGACCCCTTTGAGTTGCTACCTATGAGCAACGGTCACACTATTAACGACGGGCTGCGCACTGGCCGATTTGGCCTTGACTACTCTTGGTGAGCATTTTTCTTCTAGTTGGCATATGGGAGGTTACATCTATTTGTGCACATTTTTGTGAAGTTTACATGTGTTACTTCATTACTTCAACGGTGTGTGTTTGGAGTGGCGCATGTTGGAATCTGCTATTCCAACAGCATGTGTTGACATTTGCCTACTTGCGAGTCAGCTAAGATCCATGTGGCTTTATGGTGAGACCACTAGGCTCCATTTTTTTAATGAGGTAAAGAACCCCAACCTCTATGTGGGACCTGAAGAGAGCCTCACAATCTCTGAAGAGTGAAATTCGTTTTTTGTTTGCTTAAGGAGGAAGTGGAGGCGTTGTTTGATGCAGTATGAGATTGGAAGTGGGAAAAAGACTAGGCTCCTGGCGGTGAACTGTGATGAAGTAAAGAGAGGCCTGCCTGCTAGTGGTGATTTCAGAATGTTATGCCACTTTCTTTATTTAAGATTGTTATTTTGAGCTATGACCAAATAGACAGTGGTGACTACTTTTCCTATTTTTTTTTGTATTTAGTTATTAAGATGTCTGGTCAGAATATATCTGCTCCTCCCACATTGTAACTAGATTCTGGAGTTCCCATTATGGTTAAGAGGCCTGAAAAAAACTTTTGAGACTGATCTCGAACCCCTAGGTGGAGATGTATTTGTTGCCAAGTGGAAGTTAGCTTTGCTAAAGCATTCTTTGGGGGTGGAAGATTGGAAGGTATTGAAAACTCTACCAACTCCTGGAGGTAATAATGAGGTCAAGGCAGATTCTGATGTAGATGAGGGTGCGCAACGCAGCAAATGATGGACGGAATGCTGAATAAATCATACATTCACTACCAGTCAAAAGATCTGGGTTAAATCCATTGTTCTTTTGCCACCCGACCCAGCCATATGTAAATCAGTCTTGACTCTGTGCCCATTGGGAACAGTCCAGACCAAACTGCCAAGCCAGGTCCTCCCTGGACCGGAAACAAGCATCCTGGGACCAGTTTCTGCGTATTACGCTTCATCATCCAGGCTAGCTTGAATCTAATGGCACAGTGAGCAAGGGACCCGCATCTGGGCATACCCATCCCACTTAGGGTGAAAAGTGCTACGCAAACAAATGATGGACGAAATGCTAAATAAATCATACATTCACCCCCAGTCAACAGATTTGGGTTAAATCCACCGTTCTTTTGCTCGCCATCCCACCCCAGTTTAGACCCAGCCATAAGTAGATGAGGGTGTGGCTGATGAATATGTTAGGGTCATGACAGCTTTAGAAAAAAGCTTTTGAAAAGTGTGGTGGTTGAAGGACACACTTTTTTCTCATGCTCAGTTGCCTGGGGAGACTATAGAATGATATGTGGCAGTATTGAGGAATTTGTCTGCTGCTTGTAGGTTTAGAGAATTACAGGAGGAACTCATCAGAGATCGAATGATCAATAGGACATCTAATTCAAAGATACAGGAAATGTTGTTAGGCTTTAAAGATTCTTCTTGAGAAAAATCCGTTTGTATTGCACGACACATGGAAAATACATCTCAGTATGTCCAAGAACTAAGGGCCCGATGAAGGTGGCCAAATACCAGTCGGTAACGGTGAAATTCGGTAAATTTCACCGTTACTGACCGATATTTAGCCATTCCTGATATAGGGAAGGAATCGGTAATAAGGAATCGGTAAATACCGATTCCTTAATACCGATTCCTTACTGGCCTTGCATTTAAGGAATCAGTAATACCGATTCCTTGAATGCAATGTAGAAAGCACATAAAAGAGTGCTCTTGGGCCATAAGGAATCGGTAATTACCACCAACTTCAAGTTGGTGGTAATTACCGAATTCCTTTAAAAAGCACTTTCTTGCTTTTTTTGAAGTGCCATGTGGCACACATCCATGCCCTTAGGGCATGCATGAGTGCCACATGTGAACACATGCACATTTCAGGGGTGCAACAGGGTGTCCTTTGGCCACCCTGGCAACCGTGAAATACCTCCCGGTATTACCGATTCGGTAATACCGAATCGGTAATAACGAATGTCTTCACATTCATTCCTAAGGGCCTCCAAGCCCATAGGAATCAATGGGTAGGTATCCGTTATTACCGAATCTCAATTACCAATTCGGTAATAACAAATATTAAGGATTCAGTATTTTTTATCGAATTCTTACCTACATCTGAAATACTGATTTCTTAATACCGAATCGGTGAGCTGTTGCATTCAATGAAGCACATCTGGGTGCAGGATCACGCTGAGCTAAAATATTTAGATCTGTTACCGTGGTTACCGACTCATGGCAGTGGCAAGACAGTGGTTACCCCATTTGACAACATACAATAACATCATATAACCAAATATCTTAACTTCAAAGATAAATGGGCAACTAACGTGTCAAGAGCTAACAGACAGACAATGTACTATCTCAATGGAATACATCAAGAAGGTCTAAATGAACCCTCTTCTTAAATATATCCAGTTCAACTATTTACAAAAAACATATCTCACCTCTAACCATATTTGCAATATGTTCCCACATGCAACACTGAATTGCCCTAGATGCAGATGTCCAGGGGACAATTTCCACCATATGTTAAGGTTGTGCTCAGAGATAGCACCAGGAAAATCAGTGGGAAGCTGACCACCAAACAGCTCAGATCCAGAAAGAACAAATATGTCATAAATGTTATAGACATAGCATTTGTCCCGATTAAAAGATGTATAGCAATGACATGGAAATCTCCCTCAGCCCCTGTGGGAGATTTCCATGGGTCACTGGATTCATGATTTGATAAAATGAGCCGCTGCAGAAATAGACACATGGCTTAGAATACTCAACCTGGGAGGTAAAGGCCCACTGGATGGGATGACGTTGGGACACATACATGATGGTTCTGGAGACCAAATCAGCAGACTGACCTCCATGAATATTACAAACATTGATTGATAGAGGATAATAGCTGCTAACCTGGAAGCAGCAAAGCAAATGAATAACACATGTATTTGTAAAAGATACCTTGGTGCTGAATAACAGATATTTACTGTTATACACCTCAATAGTATTCATTTTATCAATCTCAGAAGGAGGAAAGGCTAATTGGACCCACTGGGATTTGAACCTGTGACCATGAGGTCAAAGACAGGCTACTACAGTGGATGTCCACTAAGCCACCAGACCAGCCTCCAAACTTAATGCATGAACAAATGTAGGGAAATAATCTATTTTTATAGACTTAAGCAAAGAATGAACACTTGTTCTTTACCTCCTGCATATGTGGAGCATTAGATAAAGCAATATATAGGATACGTTGGATACAAAAAGCAGTATAACTGAGTTAAATTGAATGATAACAGAGATAAAGAAAAAATACTTGGAGAATTAAACTGATGCTACATACTACCTGGAAATTACATAGCGCAGACAAAACCACAAAGTTATATAGTTATAAGGTTAACAATGTTAATGTTTATCACAGCATATATTGAAGTGGTCTGTAAAAAGAATTGATTGAGCAAATCAGACTATATAAGATATGGATGTCAATTTATAAATGTGGTCAAATGAATCCAAACCGGAGATTTACTGATGTAACTGTCATGAAAATGCATGAGAAGTTTGGTAAGAAATCCCAAAATCAATCAAGAAAATCCTGGATAAAAATATTAGAGGAGCCAGGCAGGGCTGACCCTGTAAACCTGTATATACTCTCAATATTGAGCCATTTATTGGACTGCTTATTTCACATCCATATGTTATATCAATTATGCTTACTTAGGGGCCGATTAGGATTGCGGTGATTCCGCATCCTTCGAACCGGTGGGAGCCACCGGCGGCCTGGAGGATGCGGAATCACCGCAGCAGTGCCTCCAAAGACCCCCCGCCAGATTAGGATGCTGGGGGGTCATCGGCGGACGGGAAAACCGTCCGCCGCTTTTCCGCAGCGGTCGCCTTCCGACCAGGGTGGGAAAGCTCTAATATGGTGGCGGTGTCTATCAGGCACCGCCAGCCATATTAGGATGGGGCAGGAAACATGCTTTTCTACGGCGGCTTTTCCGCCGTGGAAAAGCATGTGGTCTTTTCAGTTTGGGGGCCCGTTGCGGGCCCCCAGGGTGTCAGGGGTTGGGGTTGCGCTTGGGGGGTACCTATGGTACCACCCTGCATTTACATGAACAAAGCGGCAGGCACTGCGCGGTGCCTGCCGCTTTGTGCATGTAAATGCAATACCCGCTGCAAGGTTAAAGATACAGGATGTGACCGCCAGGGTGGCAGTCACATCCTAATTTGCATGGAGGGACCGCCGCTGCCCGTGCGGACGGTCCCTTTACCTCGGGGGTTGCAGACGGACGCAGGTCTGTCTGCCATACTAATGACCCCCTTAGTTAGTGGTAAAGCTCATGGTTTATGCTATGACGTATTGTTTGTTACAGCAGAACTAGATACTGCACTGTCTGCTATTGAAGAAGCAGCATCTAGATATAGTACATTTTCAGGGTATGAATGAAACCCCAAAAAGACAGAAATTCTACATGTAGGAAAAATGGTCTAGTCTGTCAGCATAGTGAAGAATCAGAATTATTAATCATTAGACCTGCTACTGTTTATTAAAATATAAACAACGTTGACTATCAAAGAATGCAGAATGAAGTCTCCTTAATATTAAATGGATGGGGGAGCCTTTCTATCTCAAATATTCGAAGGAGTTGCACTATTAAAATCATTATTTTGGCTAAATTCAATTGCTTGTTTAGGGCATTACCTACCTGCTGGCTTTAGGTAAATTGACAATATCATACTTTCATTTATCTGGGGACCTCAGAGACCTATAAGGTCCTTAAGATGTCCCCAACTGCCGGTCCAAAGAAGGGAACTGGCATTTCCCCAACCTCCAGTTCTACTTTGGGCAGCAATATGTTAACAATTAACCAGGCTTCCTAAGCTAGAGGAACTTGAGCCGGTGGTTGTTGATGCCTTATTAAACTGAACCCCTCATTTAATATTGCTAAGACACTATCACTGTGCCCTGCAAACACATAAGATACGTGCACATCAAAACTGGGGTGGGAACAAAGATATGCTGAAATATTTTAAGACTTCAAAATTCTATGCCAATACTTCCATCAGGGAACTGTTAGACACTTCCATCAAAATTCCTCCTACATCACAATGAGTTAACATACGGATACTCTATCCATTATACAAGCCAATATCATTTCAATTGATCAGGTATGAGTTTAATATTTTGCATTTCGAGTTCTTCGGTACTTGTGAATTCGAGATTATTTAACAAAAAAATGAGCATGGTACGTAAGTGCTCCATGCATATATACATAACCCTTTTAGGAAAAGAACTATTAAGGATTGCTGGTTACTATGACATTTTATTAATAAAGTAGAAGCCCATATATTTAAAGGGTCAGAAAAATGGTCAGGATGGTTTGATGAAGAGATCACTCAGACAATGTTTATTCAATCATTGGGTTCGAGTGTCTCCATAATGGGAGTTGCTAAATATAGAATTCAACATCATAAGAATTTGTTTTATTTTTATATAACCTTGGATACAGCTGCTCAGTTGGATAGGAATGTGTCCCGGATGTAAATTCTTACATGCTAATTGATTTCATATATTTGCTGACTATTCTGCGCTAATGCAGTTTTGGAAAAATGAGTTCTATTGACTCAGCCTGGGTAGGGGGCAATGGGTTTATCTGAATACCATGCTGATTATTATAGATTGGACTTAATGAATCCACTAGAGATGTTTTACATTGTTTGCTGTTCTGATGCACATTTACAAATAGTTTGAATGTGGAAAAGCTGGATTGCACCCAGGATAGAAGCATGGACATTTGAACTTTTGGACTTATATAATTAACAGAAACGTAAGAATTATGATAGAGTCACAAACATGTTTTGACAAACATGGGGCGAACATATCAGTGCCCAAATTTAAGCAGGCCTGCTATGCACAAGACAGCTACTCGACTGGATTCAGGGAAGGTACTAAATAAATACTGTGGATTTGTAGTATATAGGAAGCAAGAGTTTTTGTTTGTGTTCCACCACTTCCTAAGTGTATAAATAAAGGGCTAAGTAACAAAATATAATAATAGGTCATTAACATACCTTCTAAATAAAGCACTAAATGTATAAACCCCAGAAAATACCAAAATTCCAGTATATAAGTAACATAAAACAGTTTCATCTGAGCGTATTTGATACGCAATTAAAAATGTTTATGAATAATTTACAAAACAATTATCGTTAATTAAATTATATTTTATGTAAAAAACATAACCACAACTCTCCTAATAAACTCCAAAAGCTAACATAGGATAAATACATGTGTAACCAGATTTTTGATTAACCTAAACAAGTAAATAATTATCATTAAAATTATCATGAGTAAAATTATCATACAATAAGATGAATTAATATATCTTTTTAAAAACCACTACTCACTCATTATTCCGATCGGCCCCCACAATTTGAGAAAAACAAATTTATAACATAACTAAATAAAATAAATGTATAATTAACAACAAACAAACTGTAGATATTAAACTATCAATATTAAATATGTATTTTTAAATAAAATATTTTCACAGAAATAACTAAAAACAATTCAAACATCACTATCATCACTAAAAATAAAACAATTTATACTTACCATCGATATTTGAATCTTGAATTGCTTGCAGTTATGTATTGATTATTGCTTTGAGACAGTCTACATCTCTGTAGACATCTAAAGACAGCTGTGCTGCTATATGTCTTGTAGTTTCATGAGTAATCGGCTACCAGTCATCAGCTTCTCTAGTAGTATCATTTTTAATCAATATTCGAATATATTCTTGGCCAAAGCACACTAGGAAAATCAAAAAAGACTAAAGTGGAATTCAAATTCAGTGCAATCCATAATCTCTGGGAGTATATCTATGTTGGAAAATTGGAATAGGCTTAAGGCAGATTTATTAAAAGAATGGTAACCAATTCATTGAGAATTTACATATGCACTTTCCTAACCTGATATCAAAAAGGGTTCATCAATTTTGTAAATGTCACCATAGGAGGATAAGACCTACTGAAGCACTTAGAGACATGACAAGTGGTTGAAATTGTATGGCTGAGATACCCGCCACCCCCTCTCAACACACTCCCCAAGGATGGGAAACCGGAAACAGTTCTGAACTTTTGGAAGACGGGAGGGAGTGACCCTCCCGGCCGTATTTATTAAAATATGAAACAAAATTAAAAACATTAAATAACAGTTTCATATTATGTACAATTTCATTACCACATTGCGATGTTTGGCTAACCTTAACATATTCTCTAATACAAAGGTTCTCCTAGCCGAACTAACATCCTACAAAACATTAACTTGAAATTTTTGAAATTGTACATCCTAACGTTTAAGGGCCAACGGCAAGGTCGTAACCGGTGTCAAGATCCCTAAACCAGAAATATCCCCCTCACTTGTGAGGGGCGACCGCACAGAGGTGTACCTCAAGTGCAACTACCAATTTCCCTTGACTTGACGGGGGCCCCAATAAACTCGACGCCACTTAAAGGTCGTCCGAGGACTCGTGTGAGGTATCTAGAAGGTAGCGTAGACCCCCTCCCAAACCCCACACAACTTACCACATCTGCCGTCGCAGATATCCTGGCCCCGGGAAATTCCCCAGGAGGGGGCTGTAGCCCCTCCTACCCAGGAAGGGGCCTTGACCGCCTTTCCTTTCCTTTCGGCGTCCCATCCTTAGAAGGGACCGCCTACCCGTTGAGGGGCCAATGGCCACCTCCCTCGAGCGCTCCCATCCGTAATGGGTGACGCCCACTCATAGGGATCTACCAATTAGTGCTCACCGATCATGACCTTACCGCCCGACCAAAAATAAATACGACAATTTAACTAAAATCCCTCAATTACAAAACAACCATAAACCATTTCACGTATGATTACTGATCAATACTAGTGCAGAATTACTTTATTTGAAAAACATACTGTAGCTGACCATTCTTTATTGCATACTCAAAATAACACGACAATCACCACAACCTGCAAGAAATAGAATTACCACATCAAAACTTTATTCAAAACAACTGGCTGTCCTCAGGGGCTGGTGGGTGGGTCAAAATTGGCTCTTCGTTCCGTCTCGAGCTCACGTGCAGCGAGGGGGTGCAGCTTCAGAGCACAGGAACAAGAGGATGCGTTCTTGGCTTGTTGCTCCTTTTATCCGTCTTCAGGGCGGGCGTAAACCCGCCCCTGCCTGCCCCTAGGGCGTGGCCGGCCGCGTCAGTGTCTAGGCCAGCCCACTCTAGGGCGGGAAAAAACGCGCCCGGCTACGCCGCTTCGGGCATACCAGCCGAGGCTCGCCTCCCGCCCAAAAATGGCTTGCCGGGGGGCTCGTGGTACTCAGCCATACGTTCGGGGGGACCGAATGGTCGCCCCTTTCCAGGAAGTATGTTTTCTGAAAAGGAGACCATGGGATATACTTGATGCAAATAAAGTAAAAGATTTAAGGAAAAAGTATAAAAAAGAGTCATGGTTGGAAAAAAGAACAATGGCAAGATTACTTTTGGGCTATCCTCCTTAATCCAAGCAGTGACTAGACTTCAAAGGAGTTTTGAAGGATAGTTAGCAATCAACTCAATTTCAGAAAAAAACTGAAAACATGGTTGTTCCAAGCCTAAATCCCCCCTTCTCCGACAGAGAGTTCTGTGACAACAGCGCCGAGACACCCTCAGGTATTTGCGCGCTCTAAAAATTGCCATAATAAATAATAAATAAATAAATAAATAAATCTCGAGCATGTTAGCAAAATATGCGAATATATCAGAATCAGTACAAAAGGGAGTGGTGATGGACGGAGCATCTGAATCAATCAAACACTCACACCCAGTCAAAAGATCTGGGTTTAATCCATCACCGTTCTTTAGTCCACTCTGCCACCCCAGTTCAGACATGGCTATATGCAAATCAGTCTGACCCTGTGCCTCATGGGAACAGTCCAGCCCGAACTGCCAAGCCATGTCTTCCCTGGACCGGAAACAAGCTTCCGAGGACCGGTTTCTGGCATTCCAGCCATCTTCAGCCCGGCTTGCTTGAATCCAGTGGTAAAGTGAGCAAGGGACTCACGTCTGAGCATACCCTGCCACACGTATGATGGCCAAAAGCGGTACAAAAGGGGGTGGTGATGGAAGGAGCATCTGAATCAATCAAACACTCACACCCAGTCAAAAGATCTGGGTTTAATCCATCACCGTTCTTTAGCCCACTCTGCCACCCCAGTTCAGACATGGCTATATGCAAATCAGTCTGACCCTGTGCCTCATAAGAACAGTCCAGCCCGAACTGCCAAGCCATGTCTTCCCTGGACCGGAAAAGAGCGTCAGAATTAGATTACTGAGACCTCTGGCAAAACTGAATGAATATTCAAAAGAAAATGAAATGCCAATCAATTAAAAATCAACAACTCTTATAGTTGGCATGTGGTACATTGATAAGGAGTTTGTTAGATCTAGAACTTCTGGTTGTCAGAATATGCACCCTGTACAAGCAGGAACCACCACTCTTGTCTGGGTAATAAGATACACACTGAAAGATAAACTGTGCTTACCATCTATTAGCTTGTCACAGAGCAGTCAGGCTTATTTAAAGAGGCAATGTGTAAAGTGTTTGTGCAACACACACACACACCCACAATAACACAATGAAAACAACACAAAAAACCCCATATATGTTAAATAAATAGCTTATATGTTTTGTTAGTGAAACAAGACTAAATGACAAATACCCAATAAATAGAACTGGAGTTATGAATTTTTAAAGACTAAATAAAAAAGTGGTGCTTAGAAACAAATAGTGATTAGGGGTTATTTGAGGTCGCACTGAACCATGGTAAATCCAAAGTTCAGGCCAACCATGTTGGAGGGAGGACAGCTACAGGACTCATGCAGGTCCAGCTGAAAAGGACCTTGGATTGAGCAAGTGAGTGAAGCGACTCAATGCGTTGGTTCCGTTCTCCGCAGGTGACAAAGGTTTTGTCAACTAACCCTTTTACTATGCAGACACTGCCTCATCGTCAAGCCACGCTGTCCATTGTTGTCAAGCCACGCAGTCTGTTGAAGCGATGCCGTTCATTGTGTCCAGCGTAGGTGTCGAAGGGCAATGCATTGGTTTCAACAGACGCAAAGTCATCACTGTGTTACCTCTCAAGGGCCCAGGACTGGATTGACTCTACTTGGCAGGACAGGACAAAGAGGTGGAGGAGTCCAGGTGCTGTTGCAGGGTTGAAGGAAGTCTTTGATGGCCCTAAGACTGCAGAACATGAGCCAAGCCAGCTAGCCCTTGGAGTCACTCTGTGTTCAAGTGAGATCTAGCCAGTCCTTGTCCTCAGCAGGGCGGAGATCAACAGACAGGAGGGCAGCACAGCTAAGCAAAAAAGCAGTTCTTCCAGAGCAGCAGTCAAGCAGAGTGGCAATCCTTGGCGGACAACAGTCCTTACACCTAGCCGAGTTCTTCACAGGTCCAGTAGTGTGCTGTTTTGGTAAGGTCAGAGACCCAGTAATTATACCCAACGCTGGCTCCAGACTATCAGTAGGGTGTAAACAGCCCTTTGAGTGAGAAACAGGACACTGCCTATTCAGCTCCCCCCTCTTCCTCCTCAGGAAGAACTATTGGAATGATGATGAACGCAGATGAGTTCTCTGTCACACCCACCCTTCTTGTGTTTGTGGCTGTCTAATTGGAGTGCACCCCAGACATATTAGAGACAGGCTGCAAGCCACACAGGGCAGTAAGAGCAGAAAAATGGTGACTTTCTAAAAGAGTCATTTCTAAAATAGTAATGCTAAACCCTACTTTACCAGTAAAGAGGGCTCATCATAACGATTTCAAAGATATAAAACATGATGCAGCTACTTTTTCTAATCAGGAATTGCAGCTTAAAAATGTATTAAAGAATTTCCAATACTACCCCATGAAAGAAGTAGGTCTCACAGTAGTAAAAAACAGATTTGGGTGGTTGTCAGTACCAGGACAAGTGAAACTTAAAAGTTTATGCCCTACCTTTTACTTACACAACATCCTGCCCTTGGGGCTACCTAGGGCCTACCTTAAAGGTGACTTGTGTGTAATAAAAGTGGAGTTTAAGGCTTGGCACGTCATTTTAAATCCCAAGTTTAGGTGGCAGTAAACTGCTTACACAGGCCTTTTGCAATGGCAGGCCTGAGACAGGTTTGAAAGGCTACTTATGTGGGTGCCACAATCAGTGCTACAGGCCCACTAGTGCAAAAGAAACAATTGATGGACAAAATGCTAAACAATGCAAACATTCACCCCCAGTCACAAAGATCTGGGTTTAATCTATCGTTCATTTTCTCACCACTCACCCCAAGTTTGGACCCAGCTATATGCAAATCAGTGTTGACTCTGTTTCAATGGGAACAGTCAAGCCCACTAGTAGCATTTAAGTTACAGTCCCTGGATAAATGGTATACCACTTTACAAGCGACTTACAAGTAAACTAAATATGTCAATTGGGAATACACCAACGTCACCATGTTTAGTGGAGAAGCACATGCACTTTAGCACTGGTCAGCAGTGGAAGAGTGCACCGAGTCTTAAGGTCAACAAAAAGATACAGCAAAAGAGGAGGTAAGCAAGCATAATGTTTGGAGAAAGACCACCCTAATGATGATATGTCCAACAAAATTGATAGAGAAAATGATCATAATTTAAGTATTTGATTATTATCATTGACAACAGTGGATCTTTTCAATCTCATAAACAGGTAATCAAATCAAAAGCAAGTGCTCTGCTGATGGCCTTTCTTTCAATTAACAAGAGCTTGAGGGGAACGACGTTGGTCCCAATTACTAGAATATTAAATGCAAAGGTCTTGGGGCCATGAGGAGATATATAATTATGCAGGTGTGTTGGCATGGCACTGCCTATGCCCCGGGGACCACCACCTCCCTGTGTCAAATGTTATTAATAAATACAGGGAGCCCGCTGTCATTTAAGATGTCATCAGTGATGTTACCAGTGATCAATGTGAAGCTGATGCATAACCATTTATCAACCGTCGTAATAAGATGAATAAATCATTGTGAAATGCATTGGGTCTATTTCTTCATGTCATTTGTCGTATTGGTGTTTTTGACATGCTGTAGTTAAGGATTGAAGTGGCATATTACATGCATTAGAAAAATTTGAATTGCCAATTCTTTTTTATGACGGAGTTTTATATAGTGCGAACTTGCCCCGGTATCCGAGTATCGGAGCGCTTACATAGCACCAGTTGCATTACATGAGGACACATTCATTTTTGTTAGGCACTGAGAGATTAAGTGATTTTGCCAGGATCACAGGATGCTCAGCGTCATTGCAGAGACTCGAACCTGGTTCCCCAGATTCGAAGAAGACCGCCCTAGCCATTAGGCCAACTCCTCTCAAATCTGTAACTGAGTCACGAGAAATCAGAAAAAAGGAGATGAAAAATAAGAATAGGGGACGGGGTACATAGGGACCCCCAGGGCAAAAGAAAGCATTTTTTTTAAAGAAATCGATCGAATTCACGCCGGGTGTGCGAATCCGGGCGAGAAAAAAAAACGGAGCACTTTGTTGTACTTAAGCCATCTGGTGGGTCAGGTCCTGGGGGAAAAACAAAATTATGTTGTGGGGGTCCGCGGTGGCCCCCGCAGCCCCAGGGACTGCCACTTCCCAGGGGCTTCATTTGTTATTTGCAGGGCACTCAGTCCCCCCGCAGCCCCCGGGGCTCTAATTTTTAGTTTAAAAAATATGTGAGGGGGATCGAGCCCCACATATGCCCTAGGGATCACCACCTCCCCGGGGCTTTGAAACAATGGGAAGGGGGCCGTTTGGCCTCTCTCTTGGAGCCATCCTTGGCCCTGGGGACCGCCAACCCCAGGGCTGGCTCCTGCAATGTCCCGAGGTGCCCACCCGGGGAAATTGCTGTTTGCAATGTCATTGCAAACTCTACTTTGCTTCTTGGAATTGAAATCAGGAAATCTGCTCTTGCTTCTGAGAAGCAAAGCAGTATTGCTTTTGGGCAAGGAAAGCTGCATGTTAGCAGCTTCCCTTGACCAAAAGCAATGCTGGTTCCTGCAGGAGGCGGGGAGCCGGCAGGGACGGTGGGAGGCATTGGGGCTCCCCCCACAGTCCCCAACACTAAGGGCTGGCCCTGGGGGATTGGGTCCCCATGGCCAGGAGGGGGACTACGCAGCCCCCCTACCCTTTATTTAACTTTTTATAAAAAGAGACCATGCCCCTGGGGATGGGGTCCCCGGGGCCAATAGTCGCCTGGGAGGGGGGCGACGCGGCCCCCTCTCTTAATTAAATTATTTTAAGAAAGTGGCTAGGCCCTGAGGGATGAGGTCCCCGGGGGTAATAGCTGCCCAAGGGAGGGGGGACATGATGCTTCCTCACTTTATTTTTTTAAAGAGAATGGGTGGGCCCCGGGGGATGGGGTTACCGGGGCCAATATTGACCTGAGGAGGGAGGTCATGCTGTCCCTCTCCTTATTTTTTTGTATTTTGGCAGGCTTCGGGGGATGGGGTCTCTGCGGCGAATACCAAATAATTGAATTCCGACGTTTTTTTTTCTTTCGAGTTTGGAGTCACGACTCCAGCATGGCTTTCAGCGCGACCCCCAATGTAGTGTTGCGTTGGATTCGTGTATTCACCTTAAAAAAATAATTAATTAGTATGTAGAAGGTAGTGTTGTATTTGTGAAGTTGGTTGAAAGAGGTACTATGATTAAAGTTAATGACAAGATTACAATTGATAGAGTTGTTAAAAATATATCAAATTAAAAATGAATAGTTGAACTTGAAAAGTGTGTTGTGTTGCAGTACATTGAATTTATGTTTTTGTTTTGTGGATTCGCGTTGGGTGCATAAATCCAGAAAAAAATGTGTATG
The DNA here is from genome assembly GCF_964263255.1 of Lissotriton vulgaris. Taxonomy (NCBI): domain Eukaryota; kingdom Metazoa; phylum Chordata; class Amphibia; order Caudata; family Salamandridae; genus Lissotriton; species Lissotriton vulgaris. The sequence goes on from NC_141694.1 coordinate 1,619,071,860, forward strand.
TGTAAAAAAATATATAATTAGTATTATTTTCTAGGGTGGCTCTAAAAAGAGCTCTTGTTTTCATTGTGAGTTTGTTGTAGCTACATGTAAGTGCCGATGCATAGCTTTAGGTTGTTGAGAAAGACTCTGTTTCCTTGATCTGTGAAGTGTACTCCATCCCTTCTGTAGATGTCATCCATATGAAGACGTATATTAATATTGTATGCAGAAGCTGCTTTATTGACATTTTTCCTAGCTTTTTCAATCTGTGGACAAAATTGATTTGACCACTTCCATTTCTGTCTTTGGCATATGTTAGAGTATACAAAGACACTTTAAGGTAAAAGCAACATCAATTGTGCAAAGGTGTCCTTCATTAGCATTTCCAGACCTAACCCAGTCAATGTGCCTAGGTCATTGCCACCACAGTCCACAATCATGAGATCAGGGGGTTGGAGATGAAAAAGGTTTTAACCAAAGGCATCAATTGGTGCCACTTTAATCCTCTCTGTGCAATTCATTTAATATCCACATTTTGCAAAGCTCGGTCCTGGTAAATATCTCTGCGTTCAGCATACCATTTATACCAGAAAACATAGCTGTGTCCAACAATCCACACTGTAAGCATCTTGAAGGGATGTCTGGAAATAATGACAAGATGGCTATAGCTGAGGTAGTCAGTTGGTAGAATGAGAGGTATGTAAAATGGTGGATCGGATGCTGTTTTTTAAAAAGTAGAGAATTAATTGGCTGTTTAAAAACATTGTACATTCAAAGATAGGGTGCAGTTTACTTTGTTTAAAAAGCATGTTTCTTATTGGTTAGTAAAAATGTTTGAAAGATACAGTAGAAAGGATAAGGTTATATCTTGCAAAGTCAACCACACCTGTTGTTTCTATTTGCAACATTGTGTGTTGCACTTGAAAATATGGTGAACTTGTGACCTGACAGTTAAGTTGAATGTTCCATGAACTGTTTCTATGGAAACTGGCATTAAGCAGAATGTGGGAAGGGTTGACAATTTACTGTGGATTTAAAATGTAAAAGAGTTAATTATATATAAGTGATATGTTATTAAAGTGACATTTCCCAAGTCAGTACTATCTTTAGAAGTGGTGTGTTATTAATAATAGTGGTATTTTTATTTGTAATATATTTTTAAACTCCTGTATTGATTTGTGGCTCCATCGTGTTGGTGCACGGTGGAGTCAAACTTCCAGAAGCAGTTTGGGCACTTTTAGAAGTCAGTTGGTGAGGATTAATATATCTAACCAATATAAATGTGTTTTACAATTTGAAATAATGTAGGAAGTAATGTGATTTGTTACTTTCATTTATTTGTGTGGAGAAAGAGAGGGAAACTTTGCCATTATTGGTTTTGCTTTGCTGAGAGCAGTGCATTACATTGCTTGTGTGCTAAGAAAATCTTTACAGAGTTTCTGATATTTCATATTTACAAATTAATTTGGAAGGGGAGTTATAAATTTGTGAGGTGTATTATGTGTTAGCTTTATTTTTCAAGTTAAATAATTAATTAAGAACTTTGGTATTTGATCAATATTATTAAATGTAGAGATGGTTATTGTAGTATGTTTTATAGTAGTGAAATGTTGTTTAAAATAGAGTCGGTATAGTACTATGTGTATATTGGAATATGGTTTACTGATTATGGTAAGTTGTTTTAGTGTGTAGATATGTACATGTGTAGAATACTGCATATCTTTAGTTGTTGCTTTAAATGTGGATGTGGAGTCTGTCAAGTTTTAAGGTGAGCATGGACTTCTGTCTCAAGCATGTTTCTACTTGTATATGTATTTTCATACATCTTAAACATTTAAAGGTGCATGATGTATAACAAAGAGGTGTTGTTGCTTTTTATGTGGTAGGTTGAAGACTGTGAGTACCAGTAAAATGGTCAAGATGGAGCACAACAGTGTGTTGTAAAAGATGCTGACATAACGTGTTAATAATTAGCCTTCTTTTTTTAAATTTCTAGAGAGGTAAAGTTGAAGTATGCCCCATCATTTTTGATGTTTGCTTGAAATTTAATTTTTTTTCTGTGAATTTGTAAGGTTTCGATAGTGTTATGGTACAGACATATTCATGTATGGTTTTAGTAATATGGTGAGAGTTTTACTAAAGATTTGTGAAGGGTTTCTACTTTGTTTTTGGGTAGGTGGTTAAGCAGTAGCCTGAAAGTAAGGTGTGAGGTGTTTGTAGAGATGATATTTATTAGAGTATTTTGTATGATGTGAAGAAAGTTATTTTTCATATATACTGCATAATTTTTAGTGTCTGTTTGAACATTGAAGTGCACTCTGTGGATTTATGAGCTGTGGATGGTGTTGTGACTGATATATGTGTCTACTTGCTCATACACTTATAAAACCACCCAGGCACTACCTTTGAACTAATGCAATCACCAAGGTATTACCCATGCACTCTTTTGATCATGTAACCACTACTCATGCACTTATATAATCACCCTAGCAGTACTGCTGCACTCCTTCAATCACGGAGGCAATTCCCTTGTACTTATGTAATCACCCAGGCAGTAGTCATGATGTTATGAAATCACCCAGTTACTACCTTTGCACTTGTGTATTCACTCAGGTTCTACCTCAGGAGTCCTGCAATCACTCAAGAAGTACTCTTGCACTTATAAAATCACCCAGTCACTTTTTATGTAATCTAGTAATCTCCTAGATACTACCCCTACAGTCATGCAGGCTGTACGTATGCAGTCTTATAATAACCAACAGACTACCCTTGCAGTCATAGAATCACGCAGGCCCTTTTGTTGCATTCATTTACTCATTTAGGCACTACTCTATGATTCATCTACGCCTTCACGTGCTATTTATACACTTATCCGTGCACTCAATGTGTATGTTTGTACTCATGCAATTAGCCAGTCACTATGCATCTTTTCCTGCAATTATCCAGCGACTACCCTTGCACTCATACAATCACCAAAGCACTACCCATGGAGTTTTGGAATCACTCAGGCAGATCTATTACATGTCTCAGTTTTTAGGTTTCACTATATTTCAGAAATATTATATATATATATTTCTTTTTAGATATGATAATGATTTCAACATGTAGAGACATATGTATCTGTGTTTGTAACAATATGGGGAGACTTATATTTGAGTTTTATAATAGTCTGCTGCTTAATATTTGGCTAGGCTCAACTCTCATGCAGTTATAAAAACACACAAGTACTTGCCATGCTGTCTTCCAATGATGCAGGCAGTACATATGCAGTGTTGTAATTACTGCTGCTGTGGTGTAATCATCCTGTCACTATCTATGCACTCATGTAAGCACAGGTTTGTGCACCTGTCTTGCATCTTTCTTCTTCGAGTTTGTGATGACATACAGTTTTGTTTCTTTGGTCCTGAAGAGGAGTGTAGAGAAAGTGACAGTTTGATAAGTATAGGTGTTGAAGAAGAGGTGAGAAATAGTACTACTGAGAAGTTTGAAGACGAAATGACAAAGTTAACAGTAATTTGTTGTGGAAAACCAAACTGTGTTTGTATTTGTTGTCAACATACTCACTATAAAAGTAAAACTAGGAATGTTGATGTGTATTTAAACAGGGAAAAGGAAAAATGATAAGTGAAAGCAATTTGGTGCTTATTTGTGGAAGGTCAGTTTGAATTGGGTAGTGATCAACGTATTTGTAAATATTGTTACAGCAAAATAGAAGAGAAATAAATGCCAGCTAGAGCTGTACATAATTGTTTAGAGTTGATAGCTATTCCTCCAGATCTTTTAGATTTAAATATGTATGAGTCTATTCTTATTCAATCTGCTCACCCGTTTCAGGCTATGTTCGTATGGAGCCTAAAACTGATAATCTGCCTCCAACAGATTTACAAAGAGGTTTAAAAGGAAGAGTTGTGTATTTACCTTTAGATTTTAAGAAACATATTGAAACTGTTGGTATAGACAGAGATGAAAGTGAACCTGTGGTTATTTTATTTAATGGTGTACCTACGAAGAGTGGGAAAATATTGCAAGAGTTAGTAGATGTCTTCACAGTTAAAAAAGCTATGTTATATCTCATAGAAAACAATATTTATTATAAAAATGTATATCTTGAAGAACCAGAAATATCTTTAGAAGATGATACAGAAATTTCAACTGGCCAAATTGAAAACTCCAGGAGTGAAGAAATTTATGAACATTATAGTATTCATCCTTTACATTCAAAAGAAGTGATTGGAAATATTATTGAATTATTCCAAATGAAGAAAGTGACGGGAACTACAATGAGTGTTTGGGAATGAGGTTTAGAAGCCCGTTGTTTTCCACAGCTCTACCCCACTGTAAAAGGTGGAGGATATGATGAACAACCAGTACAGATTCCAGCTTCAGAATACTGTTCAACAGTATTGTATTCAGAAGAGCCAAGATTTTGACAGTGTATTCCATATTTACTTCATCTTCTGTTTGAAAGTGACTTGTCTTGACTTTCATATGCAGTGAACCACATATTAAAAACAGGAGTTCATCTTGGACATCTTTCTTCAAATGAATTTTTGGACAAAGTTGAACAAAGAGACGATCGTTTAGAATTTCAGTTAATTAATTTGATGGCGTGACAACGTGGTACTAATGAGTACTGATATTGTCATCATGGAGAACTAAAATGTATGTTGAAGAACTTAGGAACATCTTCATGGTTTATACGCTTAGCTGTGCTGAGTACGCATGGGACGATTTACTTGCTTTTCTACGAGAAGCAATTTCAAATGTAAAATACATTGAATTGAAAACAGCTGGAGAACTATGTTTCTTGGATCCTGTAAATGTGTGCAAATATTTTCATCATAGGTTTCAAGCTATGATGTCTTTCATCTGCAATGAAAATAATCCACCTCTTGGAGAAGGTATTGATTTCTTTTGGAGAAAGGCGTACCAAGCGAGAGGTGCACCTCATATTCACATGCTGTTATGGATCAAGAATGCACCAACGTTTGAAACTGATACTGATGAAAGTGTTATATCTTTCATTGAAGAATATGTAACCTTTGCCATACCAAATGTAGGAGGAGAAAACAGCTTGAAAGAACAAGTTTTACGGTTTCAAAGTCATCAATGTGGTAAATATTTTCGACGAAAATGCAAGTCAAAAGGGACATTCTATGCAAAATGTCAATTTGGATTCCCATGTCCAGTAATTTCAAGAGGAAGAGTGAACAGTTGCATGTTGGTAGTAAGACATACTATAGCTCGTAACTTTCCAAAGAATACTTACAAAATAAAAAGAACTAAGGGGCAAATTTACGAGCCCAGTGCACCACATTTGCACTGCCGTTGCGTCACTTTTGTTATGCAGCAGAGGCATAAACCATGCCCCACGTTATGCCCTATTTAAAACATGATGCATCTAGGGAGCTGCATCCCGTTGTAAAGCCCTGCGCCACATGAAACCTGCATCAGGTTTCATCTGGGTGTTCCGGCGCAGGATGGGAGTTCCGTTGCAGGAACGGCTCGGAAAAGTGCCTTGAATTCATCTAGTCACTTTTCCGAGACCGCTGTGTCAAAACCTTGTGCCTGCTTGAAGCAGGCATAAGGCATGATGCACCATGTTGAGGATAGGCCAGGTTGGCACAGTGCTGGAGTTGCGTCATGCCCGCGACACATCTCCAGCACTGCACCAACCTTACAAGGCAGATGCGACACACATCTGTTTATCCTTGCGCCATGATGCATCACAGTGTAAATGCGGCACATTTGTGGTGGGGCAAGGGTAAACTTGCATCACACATCTATCCTGGTGCATCCCTGCTGATTTGCAGGGATGCGCCAGGAAACATAAATCTGCCTCCAAAGATTCAAAATATATTAATGACTACAATCAAGTCATTTTGATGAAGTGGAATGCAAATATGGATATCCAGTATGTTGCAGATAATTTGATTGCTGTTGGTTGCTATGTTACATCTTATATAACCAAATCTGAGAAGATGGACTTGAAAGAAATGTGGCAAGACAATTCACAAGAGAAGAATCTTAGTAACAAATTGTACAGCTTTAGTTTGAAGATGCTTTCCCATCGAGAGATTGGATCCTACGAATGTTCGGATTGGTTGACCTCTGCAAGTTTATATTCGAAGTCAAGAGGAATCATTTGGGTAAGTCTAGGTCTTGCTGCAACAAGAAATCGAGGATTGATATCTGTACAAGTGATTAAAAACGTAGCATTGAATGAACCAGAAAGTACAGATATTGTTAAAACAAATATGTTGGATACGTAATATCCTAAAAGAAGTTCAAATATAGAAAACTTATGTCTCTATGAAGTACTGCAAAATTACAGCTTTAAGAGAAATGTTACAGAAAATATAAATAAAGAAAAATATGCAGTAATTGGATGTGATGGATGTTTGGTAAAACATGCCAAAGGAAATCCTATTAATCACAGGAAACTCAGTTGTTATACTCCAGATAAAAGGGAATTTTTCTATTTAGCACTTCTGCAACACTTCAAGCCTTGGCGTACTGAAATGGAATTACTTGGAGATTTTGACTGCTATGAAGATTCTTTTAATGCATGTAAAGATAGCAAAGGTGCCGCTCGCTGAGAGGAGTTTGCTTTCACTGCCCAAATCCTGCCTGTGCTACTGGAGTAGCAGTTACCTGAATTCATTTGGAGTCATCAGCCGGTGTACGGAGTCAACAGCGCGAGGCCGCAGAGGAGGTGAGAGGCGCGGCCCCGGGACTGCGAGGAGCAGCTTCTACCATCCTCAGCTGTGTCCTCTTCCCTGGCGAGCCGCGCCCCCTCCCAGTGCCCGCCCCCACCGCAGAGTTCTTTACTCCTCGCGGCCCCCGCTCCGCGGGGGCCGCTCGCTGAGAGGAGTTTGCTTTCACTGCCCAAATCCTGCCTGTGCTACTGGAGTAGCAGTTACCTGAATTCATTTGGAGTCATCAGCCGGTGTACGGAGTCAACAGCGCGAGGCCGCAGAGGAGGTGAGAGGCGCGGCCCCGGGACTGCGAGGAGCAGCTTCTACCATCCTCAGCTGTGTCCTCTTCCCTGGCGAGCCGCGCCCCCTCCCAGTGCCACGCCCCCTCTATACCTGGGAGTACTTTAGCAGCAATAGAGACGCGCAACGCGGGACGCGCGCGGGGCTGAGCGCGGAGCTAAGCCCGGGCCAAGGGCGGGCCCGTTGTTGCCCGTTCGTGCCCGGTAGAGACCGGACCGGGCCATCCCTCTAAGAACGACGACCCAGCAACAAACAAGCATGCCGCCGAAAACTAGAAGCGCCTCCAAACCCAAATCCAAGCACGCACAGGAGGTAGCACAAGTTACAGGTCCTATTGACCTATTTCTATCACGGGTTAACGAAACTATAAACCAAAGTATAGCTATAATAGAAAAGAGAGTCTCAATGGACCTCATGACCGCAAATGCCAAGCGCTCATCACTCGGCGCCATAGCGAGCGCGGCATCCCCAATCAACTTGACTTCCCAAAACAGCTCACTCCCAGCGTCTCTACTAACGACGGTACTAAACACCGTTCCTTCAGTGGTTGACCTGTCAGTCACGCACTCTGAGTCGGACCCCTCGCTAACATCAGAAGACCTGGAAGCAACTCCCGATTTAGAGGGACGCCAAACCCAAGGAAACACCGAAACCATCGAAAATTTGCCCCAGCTTAGCGAGAGGGACGGGATAACATCTGAGACCTGCCTAACACTTAGTGGAAAAACACACAGTTCATCCACGATCCATTTAAATTCCCCATCCTCCAACACCACACTGTATATTCCCGATTCTATCCGTCCACATAAGGCAATTTCCAACAGTAATACATCAGAGCAATGTAAGACCTGTAGAATCACATCACAAGTGCTCACCACCACCAAAGATTTACTGTATCAATACTTAAAACCAATCCAGCTGAGCATCAGAAACCTTGAAGCTCAACTGACAATAATATCGGCCACCCTCCTAGACACAAACACTAGGATAGATGTAAAGGGCCAGCGAACCATCTCACATCAACCCAAAAAAGCAAACCAAAAACACATACAGAAGGTAGTCAATATCCCAAACGCAATACCTATAGCACAGAAGAACTTAAACCCACCGTCCACCACACCCAAACTAGCTGTAAGCACGTCCCTTCCCCAGAAAGAGAAATCAGCGCAACATAAAGCACAGCAAGCAGCTACTACAGGCAAGGTCACTGCACATACCCCATGTCCAACGCAAAACGCAGATTCCAGTAGAGTCCCTCCAGAGAAACCCGATCCTCAGCCCGCGAAACCACCACCTTCCCAAAAAGCATCAAAAAATCCTTCGGAAGCAACCCCGAAAAAATTTCCCATAGTTAGACGCCCAGCCCATCTGCCTCCCGAAGCTACGCCCTTTACAATAGTTCTAACAGGAGTACCTGAGCTAGTAGAGGACATCCCAGAAACTGCATGGTCACTTAAAAACAAGGCCATGCAGTGGCTCAGTATAAACAGACCTCTTGAATCTCATCTATCGGGAGGGATCACGTCAGCACGTAGGGTAGCTTGGATAGGAAAGACAAAGAAAACAATACGCGGCGACTGTATTATTGTGACATGCAGGGACCCCGCAACGGTAGATCACATCTGCGCCTGGCCACAACTTGAGAAAAAAGGGGGAATAGATGCCCGACACCTCTCTTTCTTCTACCCCCCAGCCAAACAACACCACAACTTCCCACCCTGGGAATGGCACCATCACTCCAAAGCCCAGCGTAACCAGGACCCATGGCGTCAAACACCATGGAGCCAGAGGGATTACACATTCGAGTACCTAGAATGGGGGGGGCCAAGAGACAGGTACGTCGATGGCCAGGTCCCATACTGGCAGGACAGACCTTACTCGGCATACGAAGGCTGGCAGGGTTTCCCGACCCAAAACCGATTTGAGTGCCTCGATATGGTCGATTGACCATTCACGGTCGAACCCAGTTACCAGACAGCAGCAGATGCCTCACATCAATCTGTCTCTGACAAACATCTGATAGTTCCACCAAATTTGCACGATACCTCAGAGACACCAAAGACCCATTTAAACAACCCCCTGACCCGCACTCCCCCCGTAGAACTGGCCACGAGAGGAAGACCACCCAACGAACAACTGCCAACCGCAGAAATCCCTATCAACCCTAATACAGCATCCGTTACCTCGATAGACAAAGAGGCCACGAGTATAGGCATAGTCTTCTGGAATGTCGCAGGCCTAACTGGAAAAATAGCATGCCCTTAATGGCTGGAAGTAGTAGGCAGCTACCAAATCTTGTGCCTACAAGAGACTTGGCGTACATCCCCTCTCCATCTAGTGGGATATAAGACATTTTTTACTAAAGCAACGCCAAGCCCAATGGGAAGACCAAAAGGCGGGCTCATGATCTACCTTTCAAACACCATAGCAGCCACCGTAAAGTTAACAAAAGAAACACCCATTTTCCAAATTATTCAAATTACCCACCAGACCACAGCAACGAAAAATATATTCATACTCATAAACTATTACAATAACACAGGTACCCAGGACTGTTGTACCTACTTAGATGAAATGGTGACCCACATATCTACATTACAAAGCACGAACTCAAACGCGACAATGAAACTCATTTGGGGAGGCGATTTCAACCACCCACTATGTCCAAGCCACAAAAGTGGAATCTGTGGCCTGCAATCAGAATCCGGAAACCCCATCCCTCACTTTGTACACACTCAAAGTGGAAATAAGTTCAACGAACTCATATTCACTCTGGACCTTGACTTCGTAAACGAACTAGTCGTCCCGCCCCAGGAATTCCTACCCACCTTCCATGGGCGAGGTTGTATGTCTACCATTGACTTCATTTTAGCCTCTAACACTTGTAAAGGATCGCTAAACAACTACAAAGTAGGGTCCAGCCCGATCAGCGACCACTATCCCCTAAGTGCAGAGATTATCATAGAAGAAGTAGGCTCTCACAAAACAAAAACCAGCCCTCTTGACCAAGAATCTTTAGTAATAAAGAAGAAGAATGGATACGCCATCAAATGGGCGAAAGTCGACCCCGAAGTCATCTCGCAAAGGATACTTGAAAAAACGTATCCCTGGCAAAGGGACTGCTTGTCCGCAGAAGCCTCCCCCGCACAAATTATTGCCTCTTTTCACAACATCCAAGGGGCAATAAGAGATGAATTATTTAAGCACACGGCAAATAAATCAAAATCCCAAACAAAGAGATGGTTCAACTCAGATTGCAGAAAGGCCCTCACATCCTTAAAAGAAGCCCTTCGACAAAAACCGAGAGACGTTCAATTAATCTCAGTCCGAAGAAAAACGTACAATAACGCCAGGAAAAACCGAAGGTACCAGATAAAGAAAGATCTATGGTCCCAATTGCATGAGAGTGCATTAAAAAAGGACAGTATCACTTTTTGGCAGGTTATTAGATCACCCTTTTTAGACAATAACACCGATTCACATCATCTTGATGTAGCTATAACTGAGAACGACTGGGTCCACCATTTTACAAAAATCTTCGGCCCGACAATAGACATTTCCCAAAAAGATGGCGAGGACGAAGCAGAGAACAGTTTTCTCCCTATCGATCTATGTTTCACTGTCAACGAGGTCAGAAAAGCAATTAAAGCATCAAAAACTGGCAAGGCTCCCGGCCCTGATGGGGTACCCATGGACCTGTTCTTACATAACAGCGAATATTGGTCACTAATAATAACTCGGGTAATGACCGCAGTCACCAAAATCGGTCTCCTCCCATCATGGTCATCATCCACCCTCGTGCCAATATTTAAGAAAGGGGACCGAGACGATCCCGCGTGCTACCGGCCGATCTCCCTTCTGGACTCCACAGGTAAAATTGCAGGTCGATTACTCCTGGACCGATTACAATCTTGGGCCCAGGAAAACAACATCCTCACAGACCTGCAATATGGCTTCCAAAAGGGGCTCGGAACGGTGGAGCAGGCCTTAAACCTTACCCTCCTGGCCGGAAAATACACACGCGCAAAAGAAGGAAAAATCTACCTGGTATATGTAGATCTAAGCTCGGCCTTTGATTGTGTTCAGCACGCAAAGATGTGGGATATCATGACCAATCTCGGAGTAGATCCATCTATATTGGCCTTTCTTCGGGGTCTATACACCAACGCAGAAGGCCGAGTGCGTTTTGGCATTGGTGGCGAACTATCACGTCCCTTCAAAATCACAAGAGGAGTAAGGCAAGGGTGCGTGCTGGCTCCCTTCCTATTCAATCTATATACCAACGGGATCGAAAAAGCCATGTTGGCAGGGAGCCAGGACCTTCCACAGATAGCACGCCGGCCCATACCCATCCTCCTCTACGCCGACGATTCGGTCATCCTGGCCCGAACAGCCAACCAACTCCAGCGTCAGCTGAACAAATATGTGACATTCATGGACTCCCTGGGCCTAAAAGTAAATACAAAGAAAACATTTACAATGATCATAGGCCCCAAACACGGAACTCTAAAACCCATACACATAAACAATACCAAGTTGGAAAAAACATCAGTATATCCTTATCTGGGTATACTCGTAGACGACTCAATGACATGGCGTAAAGCCATCGAAGCCAGAAACCTCAACTTTTGTCGAGCAACATCAGCACTATGTGCCTTTTCCAGGAAACTTGGCAAACCAGCTCCCTCGGAACTGCTAACGCTGTACTATGCAAAATGCCACAGCGTGGCTAGCTATGGAGCAGGCATCTGGGGCCATGGAAACATCAACCAACTACAGGTAACGGAGAACGCCTTCATCAAGTACGTTCTGGCTCTTCCCCAAAGCTCTCCGATTCTAGCATCACATCGGGAGCTAGGGATGGAATTTGTGACAGACACCCTACGCTGCCAGCCCCTCATCTTATGGCACCGCATATGGTGCAATCCAGAAAGCCACATAACGCGTTCTCTCATTACCGATTGCCTCAGCCTCGTCCACTGGAGAAAAATACCCTGGCTAAATTACATCTCTAAATTCTTCCAAGATCTCGATCGGGAGCAATATTTCTTAGACCCACCTTCAATAGAGGATATTTCAAAGAAACAACTCAAAGAACTATGTATGGGTCATCTGAGAGAACTTCGCAATCAGGCAGAGATCGTAAAAGCACAAAACGGGAAGATCTGCCCATTGCAATCAGAGAAACTGACACAGCCCTACTTGACGTTCTTTCTTTCGAACTATGAAAAATACCTATTGACAAGGCTCCGATTCGATCTCTTCTTTCGCTTGGTTTCATTCCCGGAACAGCATAACTGGTCTCGGGACATGACCTGTTGTCCGTGTGATGGAGTCTCTAAACAATCCACGGTCCATGTCACACTGTTCTGCAAATTCTATAGAGAAGCCAGGAAAAAATGGATCCTTCCTCTCCTTCGTTCAAGTGGCCTTAGAACCACGTACCCTGCTCTTGCCTATCTTCAGTCACCGGTAAACCCGCATGAAGCTAAAATGACAGCGACTTTCTTAAAAAAAGTACTAAAAACTCGCAAGGGCATTGTTTTATAAACCGCAATATGTGTATTTTTGTATAACCTGATGATTTTTTATAAATTTGTACTTTTTATGATTATGCAAATTTTTATAATCGAATAAAAGTTTATGAAATGAAAAGATAGCATTTAATGTACAATTTTTCAAAATTATCTGCAAATGTTGAATGAAGAGATAGAACAAGAAACTAATATTGCAGCTGAAATAGCTTGAGACAGTTCTCAAGATAGCCAAAGTTCTGCTCCACTAAGTCAGGATCCACTAGGACAACCAATTCTTGAAAATGAAGCAGCAATAGCTATGAGTGAAGTAGAAACATCAATGCAACAAGCACAACAGGATACTATTGAGTTTGAAAAGTTAGAACAACTAAATATTGAACAGAAAGAAATATATCAGCAAGTGACACAACAGAAGAAGCATGGTTTACTGCATGAAAAAAGATTGACAATGCACATTATTGAAACCTATTTGAATGTGTATCAGTTGGCAAGCTGGAACAGGGAAACGTTTCTTAACCCCTTGGCCGCGGCGCTAATTCAGCCGCATTTCTAGGGGGAGGGGGGGAGTGCGGCGCCGCCATGCTTGTGACAGAACCACCCGTCATGAGCCACGGACGAGCTGTGCTCATGACGGCGTGGTTCCATCTCGACTCCGCCCATTCATTAATTTGCCCGCACAGTCAGGAAATCAATGCTGCGTGGGCGGAGTGGCCGCAGCATGACGGAACCACGCCGTCATGAGCCCACGCCGCCCGTGGCTCATGACGGTGTGGTTCCGTCATGCTCAGGGAAGGGGTTAATTAAAGTTTTGACCAGTTATCTATACAAAACCACTGAATCACATTTATCTTGTGATGGTACTGCACCAACTGGGCTAGCAGCACATAACATTAAAGGGATTACATTACATTGTTTACTTATGCTACCAGTTGAACATGAAAACAATTTGTAATATCACAAGCTATCTGGAGAAGCTTGTTATGAAGTTTCTCAAGAAAATGAAACTTTTCATCATTGATGAGATGAGCATGGCCTCAAACTTAATGCTTGCTTTTGAACATTTAAGAATGAAACAGATTTTAAAAACAGATGATGATGTTTTATTCGGAGTGAAACATGTATTTGTATTCGGCGATCTACTACAACTTACTCCTGTGAAAGGACAACCAGTTTTTAAAACACTTGTCCATTAAGACACTAAGAAATCTTTGGGTAGTATTGGAAATTTGAACATTTGGTCTCTTTTAGAAAATAAAGAATATGCGACAAGCAAGTGATGAACATTATAGAAACATTCTTCAAGATATTAGAATTGGTGTTTTAACAAAACATGGTAAAGAAGCTTTACAAAGTCGGCTACTAACAAACTTGTTTCCAAATGAAAATAATGTACCTGAAAATAATGTACAAAAAAATTGGAGAAAAGAAGTCTATAGTTTACCTAATACCAACATTGCAAGAGTGTTCTACGGTCAATCAAGAACTTTTTTGAAACTAGAGAAACAACCAATAGTAAAAATGGAAGCCATTGATAAAATGGAACATTACGGAGTTACTATTCTTCTCTCAGAGAAATTACAGTCAAAATTGGATTCTTTAGAAAAATCTGTATGTAAGACTGCTGGTTTAGAAAAGACTTTATATGCGTGTGTAAACTGTCGGCTAATATTACGGCATAATTTGGAGGTAGAAAAACGTTTAGTAAATGGAGCAACGGTGAAAAGTTGTTGATTTTGGTAATTATGAGAGGAGTGATGGAATAGAGTTTTTGAAGATTACATTTGATCAGATTGAAATGGTAAAACAGATTGGACATTGTGCTGTTTGTTTTTTGCTCGTAAAAGACTTGTATGTTTGTAGAAAACAGTTTACTCTTTCTTTAGCATATGCTATAACCATTCATAAATCTCAAGGTTTAAGTGAAGATAATGCTTTGTTAAATATTGGAAGTACAGTATTTAAAAAGGGCATGGCATATGTTGCATTGTCTCAAGCACGAACATTATCTGGTTTGTATTTGATTGATTTTGTTGAGAGAAAGGTTAGTGCTGATGCAAACTGAGTGAGAGAGTATAATTGGCTAAGAAGACTCTATGCTCCTAACTGTATATGAAAAACGTGTAGTATGCCCAAAACGGAAATATGACAAATATTCCACTGACATTCAAAAAAAGAAAACAATTCATGGGAATGATGAAGCTGCAAAGAAAAAGAAAATGGACACTGTTGATGATATTGTAGGATATCAGTTAGAAAATAGTTCAGGTGTCAACTGCTATAATATTGTAATTGTGAATGTTGTCTTTTATCTAGAAGATCTTCATCTAAAAATTATGCAAAATCGCGAAAAAATATTCTGTTCTTTACTGCATTATATTTTTCAAAAGTTAGTAACTGACAGAACTAAAATCCATACTGCTTCCGGCATTTGGCATCTTTTGGATAAATACACTTGTTCTTCAACTTAATGTACAAGTTGCACAAGAATTTCTTATGTTTATGCTTGCCTTATTGAAAGATGAAGGAATAGAAAATTTCTTTGGACTAAGTTACAGATGGAATCATAAATGTGAGGAGTGTTAATTTTCTTAAACCACTGAAATAGACACTGAACAATTCATATATTTGACAACACCAGATTGCAAATCAGTGTCTTTTAACAAGTTACTAAAATCAGATAATCAAGACATAAAATTTTCTCATTGTAAATCAGAAATGTTGTCAACATTATTTATAGAAATATTTGGAAAATATGTCATTTTAATGCTACAACGTTGTAGAGCAGATGGAAGAAAATTGGAAACCAAAATTAAAAGTGCTGTGGCAAGTCAACTATCAATTTCAGGAAGAACTTTTAAAGCTGTGGCTATTATTTTTCATGATGGACCTACTAATACCTTTGGACACTATACTGTGTCCTTAAAGTGCAAAAGGATGAACACACTGCAATGATGCACATTGATTCCCCAGCTGTTATCAGGGGCTAAGCTCCTTGCGGGCAGCTCTTCTGTTTTTAACTATTTTAACTGGCACTCTGTTTCATTAATTTTATTTTACTTCATATTGTGGGGCATTGTGTGTTTTTACCTTTTTCTCTGCACTTTTGTTGGGAGGCTTTTTAACTGATTTCAGCTCCCCGGTCCACCAAAATCTTTTTGGCTGTTTGTTGTGGAGGGAGTAGTGAAATATCGCCGCTGGAGTTCCTCACTTCCGGTCAGCCACTCCTAGCCGCCATACTTGTTGATTGGTGGTCTAGTCTCTCTGTGGCCTCCTTCCTCGCACGGTATTTAATAGGGACATGGTGCGGGAGCGCAGCGAATGCACCGGCAGTGCGCCAAAGGCAGCCTGTCTTCGCCCATCCACGCATGGACATCGCCTCTCGCCAGAAATGCTGGCGGTGGATCTTCAGGAGTGCGCATTTATTGTAGGACAGAACTACTGGTTGTTCATTCTCTGATTAGCGTTTGTAGTGTGCCTCCATTAGGCCCTCTGGAAGGGCCCTTTGGCTGTTTCTATTGTAGGGTTGTTTCCCCTATGCCAATGCTTCCGTCACCTGCCCCTTTCCATCTCAGGCCCTCTATGAAAATTCTACATTTAAATCTTCGTTCATTGGCCAAGCACTACCTAGATATTTATGATGTGGTTCTGGAGGAATCTCCCGATGCGTTCTTCTTAACTGAAACATGGCTTAACGAAGACATGGTGGCTGAACCTGCCTTAGCGCTGCCTCCAGGTTATAATATCGTCACTATTAATAGAGAGTCCAGAGGGGGCGGCATCGCAGTTATTTTTAAATCTTGTTATCTGTGCTCATTTGTCAAAGAGGTGATGGAGGATTGTGAATGCGCTCATTTTAGTATTACTTTCAGCTCCCACTTAACTATGTCAGGACTGTTGGTATAACGCACACTTGGGCCTGCCAAGAAACTTGAGGCTACCTGTTCGCTGGCAATGAGTACTGCTAACTTCAGCATCTTGGGAGACCTTAATTTGCATTTTGATCTTGTGCAAGATATCGAAATCTGTAGTCTGCTTGCTGATCTAGCAGCCTGCCAATTAAATCAATTAATCCCCAGCCCCACTCACTCAGCTAGCCATCTGCTGGATCCCATCATTTCTAATATTCCTCTTGCTTCGATGGAGACACCTAAACCCGTAGGTTGGTCTGATCCCTTTTTCGTTTCTATGTCCTTCCCTGCCTTCGAACCCCCGGACTAGGCTGTTCAACTGCCCGGCTTTAAACATCCTTGGCGTAAACTGAGGTTAGAGGACTTCCATGCTCTTCTGGCAGTTAACACCCCATAATTACACAATGAACCATATGTATTCTATAGATCTTTCTATAACTGGATTGTCCAAGTGCTGGACTCCCTAATTCCAGCTAAATGGTCCAAAGGTCGCACATCGGACTCAAGCCCATGGTGCAATGACTCTCTGACCATATTGCGTAAATCATGTAAGAAACTGGAGCACGCTTGGTGAAAGGATTATGGCCCTGTGGCAAAAAATGTTTATCTGACTGTCATTAAGTGATATCATAGGACCATCTGCACTGTCTGGGCTGCCTACTATGCGAATGAAATCAAGCTAAATCCTAACCCGGCCAAATGTATTTTTAAAATCCTTAAGGTCCTCTGTCTCCGTAAATACATCTGAACAACAGTGTTGGGACCTGGCAACTTTTTTTGTTGATAAAGTTGATACCATCTACCGGTTCTTCCCAAAAGGGTTTTTTCCTTCTGCTGGTCTTCGCGTTTCACCTCCTTTGCAGATTCTGGAGACTATTCCCATCATTACTCGGGAAGAGTTTACACTATTGAGAGGGAAAGTCAAATTTGGTTCCCCCGCCGATAATTTAAAACCTGCCCAGTTTGGGGACTCGCTCTCTGTCTTCCTGGCCCCTTTGTGCCGGTTTGTTACTGCTTCTTTTACTACAGCTGTGGTCCCTGAGGTGTGCAAACAGGCGAGGGTGTCTCCTATTCTCAAAAAACCTTCGCTAGATCCAACCAAACTGGAAAACCTCTGGACGGTTTCTCTTCCTCCATAGGTAGCTAAAATTGCGGAGGCCTATGTCAATAACATCTTAATAAGGTTCCTGAATACAAATACCATCTTGGATCCCTCTCAGAATGGTTTCCGCCCTGGTCACTGTACAGAGACTGCTCTCCTGGCTGTAACATAACATCTGTGGACCATTCTTGATTCCGGTCTATAGCGGCCCTGATCTTCCTTGATCTCAGTCCCGCTTTTGACACGGTTTGCCATGGGATTCTGCTACATCGTTTGGAAGAAGCGAGTGTTGTGGGCCTAGCTATGGAATGGTTCAGATCGTTACTGACAGGAAGATCTTTCAGTATATCGCCCCCTGTTTCTTTCCCAGGCTCATTCCATCGGTCAGGGCGTGCCTCAGAGCTCTGCGTTGAGCCCTGTATTGTTTAATCTATACGTTCAACCTCTTGCGACAGTGGCCAGGACTCATGTCCTCACCATGGTTTCGTATGCAGACGATACGCAGTTGGTGGTGGCCCTCTCTGATGGCTCCATGCAGGATGCTCCTAGGTTTAGGAGTGGCCTGGCGGCCGTTGCGGAGTGGGTGATCACCAACTGCCTCCAGCTGAACGCCAATAAAACGGAGGTGTTGTTGGTGGGGAAAGATAGGAGTCTCTGGAATGAGCAATAGTGGCCTACTACTCTTGGTAGTATTCCTACCCCTAAGTTGGTGGCCAAGAATTTGGGGGTGTGGATGGACTCTACCCTCAGCTTTCAAGATCATTCCAAGAAGGTTGCTGACACTTGCTCCGGTCTCCATCGAGGACTTAGGCCCTTGTTGAGGTTCTTTGATCCCCCTACACGCCAGCTGATTGTCCAATCTGCCATTTTATCAAGATTGGACTATGCTAGTTCACTTCTTTTGGGGGCTAATCAGACCTGGGTCATTCGCTTGCAGCGTGTTCAAAATGCTGCCACTAGAGCCCTGATGAGGCTTCCGCATATCTGCCCCCCACTGGGGCCAACCGGCAGCTACATAGGCTTCCCATGGCCAAGCGGATCCAATTTAAGACCCTTTGTCTGTCTTTTGAAATCCTGAAGCTTGCGTCTCCCTACCTTCTAGCTAATCTGCTAGCTCCTTATGTTCCGACGCGTCAGCTGCGCTCCCTGGGACAGCACCTTGTTAGAGTCCCCCTAGTGGAGCGTCTTCGGGCAGGGGGACGATCCTTCCGCTTTTTGGCGGCCAAGCTGTGGAACTCTCTGCCTTTTCAGATCTGTAGCCTGGATTGCTTGTTGGACTTTAGGAAAGTGATTAAAACTTTTCTTTTCCCTCTGCCTAGCCATTTCCTGTTTATTGCGCTTACCTGTTTTGTTTCTTAGCCCCTTGGTCATTTTTGCTGCTGGCAGCGCCGGGACGCCTCTTTGCTGAGGCAGCTGTGCGCTATATAAACTCAGGTAACATAACATAGCAAAACATAACATAACATAACATAACATACAGTAACATTTGGAATGCAAACGGGCAGTTGAACAAGATAAAATAATGTAATAAGCATAATATTATGAATTAATATTTACAATCACTTTTATTGCAGTCTTTCATTTTTTTAAACTCAATCATATCACTCCTCAAATCACCTCAGCAGAACCCATGCACTCCTTCAATCACTGAAGTATAACCTATGTACTTACAAAATCCCCTAGGCATTACCAATCCACACCTTTATTCACTCTGGCAGTACCCATACACTTCTACAATAACCCAGACATTACTTCTAGAATCTTGCAATTACCCAAATATTACCTATGCACTCCTTCATTAGCCAGACATTTCTCCTCCACTTATGGAATCACCTGATCAGCAACCATGCACTCATGCAATCACAAACGCAATACCCATGCACTTACACAATCACACAGGCATTACAAATGCACTACTGCAATCACCCAGGCATTACTCATCCACTCATGCAATAACCCAGGCACTACCCATGCACTGCTGCAGTCACCCATGCACTACCCATCCACTCCTCTAATAACCCAGACACTACTCATTCATTCCTTTGATTACCCAGGCAGTAGCCATGCACTCCTCCAATCACCCAAGCACGACCCATGCACTTATGCAACCAACTAACCACTACCCACACACTCTTCCAATCATGTAGGCACTATCCTTGTAGTCCTCCAATCATCCAGGCACTACCCATGCACCCATTTAATCATCCAGATATGATCCATGCACTTAATTTATGCAACACATAGGAATTTCTCTTTTTTTGAACCAGATAGGTGGCTCTAACATGAACCATTTTTTCTTCTTTTTTTGTTTTATATTTTTTTTGTTTTTTTAACTCTTTTTAAAAATAATTTGGTGGTCAAAAAAAATCTACAGATTAAACTAACAAAACTGTTGTCAAAACTTTTGCATATTAAAAATATTTTAAAAAAATAATAATTTGGAGTGGTGGCTTCATGCAGCAAAAACTATGGCATCAATGGATTGTTCCCCATAACACAGAAAGAACCTTCTTGCACTTGATGCACCTTTCTTCCAGACCAGCAAATTCTGCCCTAATGTCAGGTCCTCTCGTTGATGTTCCAGAAGCAGTAGAAGTGCTTGGTCCTGGCTTGCTGGTCAACCTGCTTGGCTTAACTGTCCAGCTCGCATCTGCGTTGCTCCCCATCTAGCTGACGAGGATGTATGGTCTGCAGATGTTTTAACATGGAGGTAGACCACATGAATATTTCTTCTCAGAGCCCCGAGATAAAACATGTTTGCAGATGCTGCAAGTGACCTTCCTTGCATTTACCTTTTTTTCACCTTCAGGAAAGGTAAAAAAGGCCCGCACAATGCTTTCCTTCCTTTTCCGGGTTAGTTCCCCCAAATCATCTTCTTCACCATGTATGTTTTCTGGTGCATTGGAAGATGCCATTTTTTTTTATTTTCACAAAAAAAACACCAACAAATTGAAGTAGAGAAGAAAACACAATAGGCATGTCTCCTGAAAATCTTTTGGAATGACAAAACTGGGTGGGGTGCTGTAACTTCTAGAACGAAACAATTCTTAACCAATGTAATTCTTTTTTTAAAGTCACAAGGATTCACACACGGAGTGCGCAAGCAGCGTGCACCGGTCGCAAATCCGTAAAAATATATTTAACAATAATTTATCTTTATTCTAGTCACAAATATATGATTTTTATAAATAAAATAAATTATCTCTTGATTCAATATACATATTAACCGTATATATATATATAGTTTTAAAACGTTAAAAAAATCTGTGGTGGATTCGCGCACCCAGCGTGACCTCTGGAAGTACGTATGTAATGTTACACGGGGTCAAAATTTGTGCACCTGTCATTTAGCGATCGCGCATTCTAGCCGACGTTATCAATATGGCAGCAAGGATTCGTGCACACATCGAGACAGGTACACGATAAGTACGCAAATCCACTTTTTTTATAAAAAAATACATAAAAATGTATATTTATATTTTAGAAGATATAAAATATTATTTTTTTATAACAAACTACAAAAAAAATTCTGGGAAGTTATAATTATAAATTAGCTTTTAAAAAACCTTTGAAATACACTAAAAAAACACAGGTTTCAGAGATGTTATAGTTAGGTGTTATAGTTAGAAATTAGAATTTAAAATACATTTGAAATTCACCTAAAAACATAGGTTTCAGGGACGATATAGATGGAAATTAGCATTTAAAAAAAGTTTGAAATTCACTGAAAAAATGGACGTTATAGTTAGAAATTAGCATTTTAAAAACCATAGAAATTCACTGAAAAAAACATAGGTTTCATCGAAGTTATAGTTAGAAATTAGCATTTAAAAAATCTTAGAAATTCACTGAAAAAAACACAGGTTTCAGGGACGTTATAGTTAGAAATTAGTATTTAAAAAACCTTTGAAATTCACAGAAGAACCATATATGATTGCTGATTTTCTGACCCTGTTGACACTTTGATTATTGGAAGCAAATGTTACTTAACAATGGGTTACGATCATTTGTTAAATTTTTCATAAGGGTACTTTACCAAGGGTAATTACTGAGTTTGGATGCTCGAGTTAATCTTGATAAATTATCACACCAATTGATTCATTTTAGCCTTGTAAAGGTATCTATTCAGAGGAGTTCTATCAAAATGGTTTACTGGGTACTTTACCTGTGAAATAGTGTTTATGTCTGATGCCCGATCCATCAACAATGTACTTTACATTAATGGAACTAACTTGGACTGATGCCCGCCGGATGCATTTAGAATTTGGAGAAGACATCTCCTCACACTGCAATGGCTAGCGTTTTCCGTATTCCGCATTAAGACCACTACGACATGGGAGACGTCAAACAGCTTAACAGCCAGTGTACGCCACAACACTGATCAGAGTGCAAGTTCAGCAAATTCACAAACATTATGTTGAATCATGGCAGAGGATTTCTTAAACGGTGGGAGCCTTCAGCCAATTTAATTTTTAAATAAAGTGGTAGTGGTATTGAAACCACTCAGGATCAAACAGACCCACGTGGGGGTACAAAGAATGTGAATCAATTGAAGAGTGGTTAACCAGCACTACGAAACTTATGGATAAAAGTATCTGAATTTTTCAGAAGGAAGTAATAGAAAGAAAGCAATGTAAATTCCAACATGATGAATGTGTTTACATGTCAGTACGTATCCTGCCATTTGCGAGGAAATTTGATAAAGCCAGGATTGAAATGGCGAAGCTTAGACACTTGGGGCAATGGTTAAAAAAAGAGGAGAATAAAGTACTGATCTGAGCTCTGACAGTGATTCCAATGGGTATCCATCTAATAGGCAAATGGAGAGGATCTCTTTTTCCGAAGTGTATTGATTAATAAAACACAACAGCAAACAGTCTTTCAAAGGCACATAAAGAGGCAGGGCAGAGGCACAAAATCCAAAGACAGAAATGACGCTCATGCAGGAAAAGACAACAACACTAGCATAGGAACACGTGGCCAAGGGTAAAAGAAAAAATAATGGAGAGACTGACATCTCAGCTTATGCTAATAACCTTTCTCAAAGGGAACATACATTGATAGAGGGGCAAGTTCTTAGCCTGGGGCCTTCCTTTTGTCCAGAGATGACTTTGGACACTGCACAGATAATAATGGATTTATATAAATTTGCTCAAAATATGAAACTGTATACAGTGAATGCCTTAAAAAGAGGACTGCACAGACATTGATCTGCCATGTTAAGAAAAGATCCAATTTATTAAACGGGGACATTGAAACACTTCATGTTTTGTATGATTTGGGTGTGTCTGGGGAGGAAACCCCTTAGAGGGACCTATGTGACCCTTTTGATCCCTTGTTTGCAACTGATCTACCCTCCTCTTAATGCATTGGTAAGGGGGCCACTAGTGAAACAACCTTCAGCTTGCCATCCAAATATATCCCACAAACATTGAGGGATAGCATCAATGTATTCTGTGAATTAGCAGTCAAAGATTAATTTTGTGATGAGGTCCCCAACACACATAATATGAGGAAAGATCAATGGGAAGCAGTAACTGCTTTACAAAAAGATCAAAACCTAGTGATTAAGCCTTCTGATAAGGGAGGGAATGTAGTCCTAATGGACAGGGAGGATTATGTAAGAGAGGCACATAGACAACTAGGCAACACTGCATGTTACACCAGATTGATAAAATGTACTTGAAGAAGCTGCAATCCATGTCTGTTGACTTTTTACAAGGTTGCTATAATAACCAGCGTTTAAACTGGGACAAATTACAATTCCTTTTTAAAAAAAAATGTTTGTCCTCATACATGCCTCCAGGGACACTCTAGATGGGATTCCTCCACGCCTTCCAAACAGGCAAATTCGATGTCGACCCTTGTATAGTGCAGATGGGAGGGGAACAAAGTTATCCCTCAAGATAAAATTGTTTACCTGGTCCCACTTCCAATCGCAGCACCTGAAAGACTGTGTACTACTAGGGAGGACCGGACCAACAGTACCCTGGCAAAATCATAGGACAGATTTTACTTCTCCCTCCAGGCCACTAAGGCCGCTCAGATCTTACATCTGCTTGTTTCATCACAGGCCATATGAGATTGACTAATCAAAATAGTATGCTTCAGAAAATCTGCGAAGGAAGGAGGAATTTCAGACTCTACAAATTTCCCTTCAGGCGATAATTATTGCATAGAACACAAATTTTGAAGCTGATGCATTAATACTATGGTCTGACATGAGACCGAACAAGATTAACCTTGACTAAAAGACGACTATGTCCTTCCTGAAGCAGACTCAGATAACGAGTCTACTGGAAAGAACTCCTCTAACAACTCTTTCAATAGCTCAGATGATTATACCCCCACCAGAGGTCGCAGCAACTTTCGATTCCAACGCCCCAGAAGGGGGAATAGATGGCAACGCCCATACCACTCTGGCTTCAATATGCCATACTACCAACCATTAGTCCCACATTATGGAGGATGGGCAGACCCTTTCCAACAAGGGATGCGACAGATGCCGCAAATGATGGATCAACCAATGCCAGGACAACACAATACACAACAAGAACAACCTTTTTTATCCAGAGGCCGTCCACAGCCCCGTGGAAAAAGAAAGTCATTAACCTGGAAAGACCAACAAAGGAACGTCCAAACCCGGAGCATGGCAGCAGCACAACCCTCCACCAGCAAGAACAATCACTGATCGTCAATCTCTCAGGCGTGGAGCTTACTGGTGACCAAATTTCTGTCCTCAATAAAGGATTGGGATACGTTCCGACCCCCAAAATGGATGCATTCAAAATCAAAAGTGAATTGGCTGAATTCTGTAGAACCCTGAAACTCAAGGCATACTTCTATAATACCCCCACTCAACATCAAGAGGGCGACACTACCCTCCGCAGGAAATCTACTTCCAACCCCCCAACATCCAGTATTCCTCCAGAGCTCCACACTTTTGAACAAGCTCTCCCAAAAGGAATAGACAACATGGACAAGAATGGGACTAAGGCTTTCCAAAATTTGACGAAATAAGAACGTCTAGCACTTGAGGAGTTAAGCAAAAATGATGAACTGGTGATAAAACCAGCGGACAAGGGCGGAGGCACAGTAATCTTGAACAAATCGGGCTATAACCAACAGTGTTTAGCACTCCTTTATGACACCAGATTCTACCCAAGAATTACAATAGACCCCACTGAGCGACTTTGCAACACCATATCCATCATGGTATATGAAGCCGAAACAAAAAGGTGGATAACAAAAAAAGAAGCTGAGTTTTTGATCACAAAAGAGCCAATTACTCCATACTTCTACTCACTCCCGAAAACTCACAAGAACAGGACACCACCACCTGGACGCCCAATAGTGTCCGGAATCGGGTCAGTACTCGAGCCACTTTCGAAATCCGCAGATGAATTTTTAAAACCACTGGTTCAAAAAACACAAACGTATCTAAAAGATACAAGAGACCTCTTGATACAAATCTCAGACATGCCCTTTGACCCTGAGACAATGCTCCTAGTGGGCTTAGATGTGGAGTCCCTTTTCACAAGTCTTCCCCAAGATGACACGCTACAGATGCTGGAGGACGTCCTATACGCGGAGGATTGGAAGTACAATACACTGAGGCATTTCATTTTGGAATGCTGTAAGCTGGCACTAAAAGAAAATTTCTTCGAATACGACAACAAACTGTATCTCCAAACCCATGGTACCTCCATGGGTAGTGCTTTTGCGCCGTCGGTGGCAGGACTCTACGTGAGCCATTTCGAGACACAATTTGTCTTCAATGAAACCAACATCTTCTCTTCCAGTATTATATACTGGAAGAGATACATTGACTACATTTTACTAATATGGAGCATTGAACAAGATCTCACTGAATTCATGTCATGGCTGAACACTTTGGACCCCTGGTTAAAATTTACATATACTTCCAGCAATAATCACCTTGACTTCCTGGATCTGACAATTTTCAATGAAGAGAGGACCCTACACACAAAAACATACACAAAACCCACAGCTAAAAACAGCCTTCTCTCATACAAGAGTTATCATCCAAAACCACTCAGAGACAGCCTGCCATTCAGTCAATGTATACGCCTAAAAAGAAACTGTAGCAAGAACAGTGACTACCAAACACAAGCCAAAGGCCTGAGTGAAAAATTGAGGAGAAGAGACTACACCGAAAAAGTCATCAAGAAGTGTAAAAAAAGAGCAGATAATCAACCAAGGGAATGCCTCCTCCAAACATATAAAAAAAAACCTGTGAAAGATCTGGCTACCTGTGTGACAACTTTTAATCCAGCTACTTATGCCATCCAAAAATTGATTAATAAAAATTGGCATATAGTCAACACGGGAAAATTCAACTGGCCCAAACCCAGGTTCGCCAAAAGGAGGACAAAAAACCTAAAAGACACACTTGTGCATACCCGCCCTCGGCAATACACTCAGCCGGCTGTAACCAACAGCGTAACTATGACCCCACTGGCAGGACATTTCCCTTGTGGTACGTGTGTAGCCTGCAAAACAACAAGCGCTACAAAAACTCTGCAACTGATGGACAATTTTGTCTGGACACAAAAGCAATTCACTAATTGCAATTCGTCCCATGTTATTTACATGATCCAGTGCCCATGTAAAATGAAATACATCGGGATGACCTGCCGCAAAATTAAACTCAGGATAGGGGAGCACAAGAGCAACATTAAGCTAAAAAAGAACACAACAAAACTGTGCTCCCATTTCCTGGAAAGGAACCACTCCCATGAAGATATACAGTGGACAGTCATCGAGATGCTGACGAACAAATAAGGCAATGTAGAGAAAATACTCTACGAAAAAGAGCAAAGATGGGTGGACCGTCTACGAACTTCTGAGTACGGTTTAAATGATAACATTTCTTGGCATCACTTCGCAAAATAAACTGATGAAACGTAACAACATACCTACCCATTAACACCAGTTCTGTCTGTGAAAGAAAAAAATGAATATTGTGGTCCACAACTACATTGTATCCTAAGAGCTCGCCAGAATACGCTCTTTGATAACTGAGCACCTCTACCTGACGTCTCTGCTCAAAATCTCACTGCCCCTTTAAATCAACAAGACCAAAATCGCTGAAAAAGGAAACAACAAAGCGACTTCCGCATCCCGGGGGCAGAGTCAGCAAAAGGCGTAACGTATCCTCCACGCGGGTAATGGCGACATATTATCTCCACACAGCGTTACTGGTAAGATGCAGAAATGCGGTTTTTTCTATACTTATAGAGTTTTCCTCTCCAAATCCAGCTCTGCGGTCCCCCGTTGAAAGCGGAGCACTCTTACACAGCAGGTAAGAGCTCAATGTGTGTAGATACAATGATACATGTTTTAAACCTCGTATCAAGGCTCATAATTTACAACGTGATTGAGTTTATTTAACATCTTTTCTAACTACTCAGAACTGTATGTTTATTGTTGTAGATGTCTCCACAACCATTCTGTGGTATATTTTTTAATGTCTTTCTCCTGAAGCAAATATACCTCACATACCTGTGAAAAATATGGAAATCATTTGCTAGCCCTTTCACAATGTCAAAGTGCATCTGTAGCCGAACCCCCCCGCCCTAATCTCCTTCCACACAGTAAAGTGTAATTACAAGAAATTACCCATGACTTTACCCTCTCTACCTTCCCACAGTAAATTACAATGCCTGTGTAAATTGGCTAATAAGCTAATTCTACTTTCTCTCCTAGATTGTGAAGAGTATATATTTGTCCATAACATTTTTTATGAGAAATGGATTACCGCACAAGTAGTGTGAGTAGAACTTTCTGTGTAAATTGTATGTCTAATTTTTGTTTGTAAGTCCTGACGAAAGCTCCGTAAACCGCTTGGCCCAAGGAGCTGAAACATGTCGACACCCTGTTTGCAATACTATTTGGCTCAGTAACTTGGCCCTTATATAGTATACCTACCATTTTAATTAATGGAGATCTGCCGTGAAATAAAACTACAAAGGTTTTTTTCCATTTTTTAACTTTTTCTTTCACCCTTTTCTGTGGGAAATCCTTTTGTCTCTGGACACTGCACTCATGATTGGAGGTGCCTCTGGATGAGGCGAGCAGTTCACACAAATAGGAATAACCCTATGATAACTGCCGGAATGTCAATGTGGGGCTGATGAAACAAATATACAGCAATTCCATCGAACATTGACTTCTTTGAGGGTTTCCTTATTTTACACTGAACCAAAGGTCAAGCAGTGTTACAAGTGTCCATTTTTGTTTGATTAAAGTATAATCAAAATAGTATGCTTCAGAAAATCTGCGAAGGAAGGAGGAATTTCAGACTCTACAAATTTCCCTTCAGGCGATAATTATTGCATAGAACACAAATTTTGAAGCTGATGCATTAATACTATGGTCTGACATGAGACCGAACAAGATTAACCTTGGGCTAACCTCAATCCACTGGAGTAGCACATCCTCAAGAAAACCACATACCTCTGTCCAAAAGAGCTTGATTCTTGGGCAATCGAAAAAACATGTGCAAATCGTCTGCTGTTGGATACTTACATCTGGGACAGCTGTAGATCCCCCAGTTACTTTAGATAGTTTTTTAGGAGTCCAATAAGCTCTATAAGCAGTATAAAGGTGATTCCCCTTGAGTGTAGCCGGTTTTACCACTACCTGAAACATAATAAAAGAGTCACACCGAAGTTTCCACATTGCCCCCCTATCTCCTCGAAAAACACTGCCCCAGAGTTTCCCAACCTCCAGTTCTGGGAGTCACCAGCTTCCAAAAGGGCCCCGTACCAAAAATGAAACTTCACTTTTCCATGAGCCTGTTCTAGAAACTGAATCAAATTTGAGACTTGCATTATCATTGCCCGATGACTGTGTTGCCCACCAAGCGGATAGCTGGTAAAACTTAAATCTTGTCAAAGTCCCGTCAGTCAAGCCAGAAATTTATTCCCAGCTGATCAGTTCTGAATCCTGCTGAAGATCTCCCCATAGTCTAATACCCACTAACCTGAGTGGTTGGCAAAGTTGGTTATGGAGGCATTCAGGGGTGCCGGAAGAGCCCCAAATTGGGGCCTGAAATGCGGAGTATGGGATTTTCAGGACCCTTCTCATGTCAATCCAGTGATTAAGTGCTGCTCGCAGGATCTTAAGTCGGACCTTCTTGCAGAACTTAGAATCGCCAAATTTATATAGAAAAAACTCCTGTCCCAGCGGTACATCAAGTAACATGACCTAGAATAATAGACCAAGAGAGGAAGAGTCTGTTTTATTGGCCAGAATTCTGAAATTCTTAAAATGGAATGCATGGCAATACAAGAGTAAGTCGGGTAAAGCAAGGCCACCATCTTTAAACCACTCCTGAGCTTTTTCCATGCAATTCTCTGGGTTTTTGTGGCCCATATAAAAGACCCAACTTTGCCTTGGAGTATAGCAATATCCTTAGCACTAAAATATCATGGAATTGAGTTAAACAGAAAAGTTAATTTGGGAAAAATTTTCATCTTAACAAGGTTGACCCTCCCATAGATATTCAATGGGAGGTTTGCAAGGGTAACAATCGGCTGCCAACCTCCTTAGACACCTTGTTCCAGCTGATCTTTGACGTATCTACCAGAGTCTGGGCAAGATGGATCCCTAGGTATCTCATTTGACACTTTGCCATCTGTGGTACATTCACACAATTTCATTCCATTATATCAGTCTTTTCCTTATTGATTTTATAACCCGAAACTTCACCGAACTTCTCAGCTAAGTGTAACAGCCTGGGTATAGATTCTGCGGGATTTGAAGTATACATGAGTAGGTCATCAGCATATAAAGCAAACTTTAACTCCAATTCTGCAATTTTAAAAGGCTTAATGAGGGGATCTGCCTTAAGAGAACATACGAAGGGTTCAATATCAAGATTGAATAATAACAGTGGCAGAGACCACCCCTGCCTGGTGCCTCTTGAAATAATGAACCACTCCGTAAGAGCACCATTGACCAAAACTTTAGCTTGGGGGTTAGGAAAGAGAGATTTAACAGCCTGAACAAAATTTGTCGGGAAACCAAATTTTTGCAAAGTCTCCCAGAGATAAAACAGTTCATCTGATCAAACGCCTTAGCGACATCAATTGCAACTATCATAAGTGGCAGCATTTTATCCGTTGCGACATCTATCACCCCTATGACTTGAAAGGTGAGCTCATTTAGCTGCCTACCCGGTATAAACCCTCTCTGGTCTGGATGGATGTACAATAGTCTTAATCATTTTCGCCACCCTTGCAGCCAATATCCCGGCAAAGATTTTATGGTCGGAAATTTATAAGCTGAATGGGTCTATAGGCCTCCATTTTCTGAGGGTCCTTATTCGGTTTAAGGATTAAGGACACTGTCGCCTCTGCCCACGATTGGGGGGTGCACTCTCCCTTCATGTATATTTTGTTAAACAGGGTTTTTAAAACCGCCACCACCTTATCCAATAGCCCAAGATAGACCTCTATTGGGAGTCCAACCGGACCAGCTGCCTTGCCCCTAGTCATTTTCTTTAGTTGTGCTCTAATTTCTCCCTCGGTGATACTAGTGAGCAGAAACCGCCTATCGACGTCAGACAACTGGAGGAGATCCCTTGAGTTTAACCACACCCTGACTTCCTATGGTCTAGAGTCTATATCTTCTTCATACAGATTATGCATGAAAGATCTTGCCTCTTCTCTAATCATGTCATCATCATATAGTAGGGTTCCTGACCCTCTTTGAACCAAGCTCTTTATATGATTCCTGACCCTATCTACCCTAGACCGTGCCAGAAGGGAGACACATTTTCGCCACAGTCTAAATGTTGTAATTTGCTGGCATCCCATCTATCCTTCAGGGTCTTATCAAGATGTCACGTCTGAGGCAGGATGACTAACCTTGATATTCAGAAGCAGCAGGATCGAGGACGTTGCCTACTTCCTTCCTCCCTAGGAACAGTCTCCCCGACGAGTCACACATATAAAACTCCTCTAGGGAAACCCCTCCCATCTTTAACAAACAATAGAATTAGGGATAAAGAGACACCAATAATACTCACTAGTCTAGACTGCCACAATCATCCAAGAAGAGTAATGATGAAAGAAAAGAAAAGAATAAACAAATAGAATCCAGAATGTTTTTTGCTCCAATGAGAAAGCAGAATCCTTAGTCTTAGATTCGTATTTTCGAAGCTAATGCGCTTTCTCTATGGAAGTCTCAAGTTCAAATAGCCTGTCAGTGATCTCCGGGATAAACTACTTGTGCAGGAAGTTCTTGTAGGTCAAATCACCAAAAATGAAAGTTCTGATTTGAATCCACGCTTCCCACAAAATAAGTTGCGAAAAGCAAGTCAATCTCCAACAGTCTTAAATGACTCGCGGAAGCAGCCGCTTCCGCGACGGTACCGGTGGACGCTCTAGGCAAAAGCGTTCAAATATTCCTTCTAGCGTTAGGACGCTTTCGCTGCGCTCACATACCCTGGGTCCTTGAAACGCCGACTCGGCTTTCTCTGCCACGGCTTCGATTCTCCAGCGTGGCTCCAGGTCAAAGGGCAGAAACATGCCGTGCAGCGGAACAGACTGCAACACGGCGTCGCTCGATCTTAAATCCTTAAGAGTTCAATAATCCCCAAGGCGAGGCAAGGGGTCTCGGAAGACTTCAGTAATCCTCGGAATACCAAGTAGGCAGGCAACAAGAAGTGACAAGCACCGGAAGTAAGAAGACAGAAAACAAATATAGTAATTCACGCAACACAAACAACAGACTAATCTCCAGGCACTCTGGGAGATGTAGTTCTCAGTTCAAGGCTTGAAACGTGACAGAACCCCCTCTCTAAGACCGACGTCTCGGCGGTCCACCAGGCTTTAAAGGGAACTGAGCGTGGAAACGTCTCAAGAGGCCAGGACAGTGGAGGTTGGAACGAGGTTCCCAGGAACGTTCCTCATGCCCATACCCCTTCCAATCACTCAAGTATTGAAGCACACCTCTCACTTTCCTTGAATCAAGCACAGCTCTCACCTCATACTCCACATCCCCATCGATCTCTACAGGTTGTGGTCTCTTCATTTCTCGAGTGCCTACCACATACGGCTTCAAGAGGGATACATGGAACACTGGGTGTATGTGCCAAGTTGAGGGGAGACGTAATTTCATAGCCACTGGATTGATTACAGCAAGAATGGAATTTGGGCTGCAATCTTGTATTTCCTTTCAATTTCAGGTACCTCGTACTCAGCCATACCTTGTCCCCTATCGTGTACTCAGGCGCAGGAGATCTTTTTCTATCCGCCTGCTTTTTATCATGGTCCCTGGCTGCCGCCAACTGCTCCCCAGTCTCCTGTGCTATAGCTGTAAGGTGAGCATGGTGCTCCTGTATAGAAGGAAGGGAGGATAGGCCAGGGTGTTCAAAAGGCAGAAAATTGGGATGAAAACCATTGATACAAAAGAAAGGCGAACATCCCAAAGAAGAATGGGTAGCGCTATTGTAGGCAAACTCTGCCATCCACAACAACGTTCTCCATTCCTCACTGTGTTGCATAGTAAAGCACCTCAGATACTGTTCGAGGGTTTGATTTAACCTTTCTGTTTTCCCGTCTGTCTGAGGGTGATAGCTTGTTGACAAACGGGCATCAATATCTAAGATGTCACACAACGCCTTCCAAAACTTAGAGGTGAACTGAGTACCCCTGTCAGTAATAAGAACAGAAGGCACCCCGTGTAACCGAACCACGTTTTGCAGGAAAACTAAGGCCAACTCAGCTGAGGTAGGTAATTTAGTCAATGCTATAAAATGACCCATTTTGGTTAAATGGTCTATGACCACTAAGATGGTGTTGTTGCCGTGACTTAGAGGCATCTCCACAATAAAATCCATAGAGACTGTGTGCCATGGAGCTGGAGGGATCGGTATAGGGCGTAACAGACCACTGCTTCTTTGATGGAGAGCCTTCGCCTGGGTGCAAACTGGACACTTAGCCACATAGTCTGTAATGTCCTTTTTCATAGATTCCCACCAGAAATACCTAAGGACGGTTTGCAGGGTTTTCTGAACACCCATGTGTCCACCTAGAGTCGAATCATGAGTCCATTCCAGAACTTGGTTTTGTAATTCTGGTGTAAACACGTACAACAGCTTATTCCTGAAGAGGAGTCCATTTCGAATTGTTCTTTGATGTGGTTCAACATCAATCCTTGTTTGCACATCCATTTGTTTAACTTCCTCTTCCACTTGCTTCAGGAAATCCTCAGAACTTGTGATAGCTGAAACCGATCGGGGAAAGAAGACTTCTTGAAGAATCGCAGGGGGTTCCTCAACAGGAGGAGGTTGATCTCTTACTGCTGATTCAGGTCTTGACAGTGCATCGGCTTTCCCGTTTTGGGGGATCTGGACGATATTTGATCACAAAATCAAAATCCGAGAAGAACAACAACCATCTTAATTGGCGTGGTGTTAATGCTCGTGCACTTTTCAAGAAAAGGAGATTCCGATGATCAGTGAATATCTCCACTGTATGTCTAGCCCCCATAAGATGGTGTCTCCATTCCTCACAAGCTCTTTTGATGGCTAGCAACTCTTTATCCGTAATGCTATAATTTATCTCACAAGGGGATAGCTTACGGGAATTATAAGCCACCGGATGTAGTTGCCCATTATCCGGATTTCTCTGTGACAAAATACCTCCGATAGCGTAATAGGAGGCATCCGTCTCCATGACAAAAGGTTGCCTAGCATCTGGATGTCGGAGGATAGGAGCAGTAACAAAACAGTTCTTTAGAGTCTTGAAGGCTTCTTCCGCTAACTCAGACCCCTTGAAGGTAGCTCCTTTTTTCAACAAATGGGTCAATGGTTGTATGACCCTGGAGAAGTCTTTGATAAACCTTCTGTAAAAGTTTGCAAATCCTAGAAAACTCTGCAAAGCTTTTACATTTGAAGGGGATTCCCGCTGGATAATGGCTTGCGTTTTCTTTGTATCCATCTGTATCCCATTCGGGCCGATGACATAACCCAGGAACTCCACTTCTCCTGTATGAAAGAAACACTTTTCCAGCTTGGCATACAATTCATGTTGTCGTAGGCATTCCAATACTTCCATCACATGCTGGACATGTTCTTCTTCCGTGGATGAGTATATCAATATGTCATCTATATAAACAATACATGACACATCCAATAAACCTCACAAAACATCATCCATAAAGTATTGGAATGCCGCAGGGGCATTGCAGAGGCCAAACGGCATCACTTGGTAATCGCAAAGCCCATATCTAGTCCGGAAGGCAGTCTTCCACTCATCTCCACTTCAAACACGCACCAAGTGGTAGGCCCCCCTCAAATCCAGCTTGGTGAAGATTCTGGCATCTTTTAGCTGGTCCAACAAGACTGGTATCAAAGGCAATGGGTAGCTGTTCTTCCTGGTCACCCTGTTTATAGCTCTATAGTCTATGCAAGTTCTTAAGCCTCCTTCCTTCTTAGGGATAAAGAAGAGAGGCGACGACGCAGGAGACGTAGATGGACGGATGAATCCGGATTCCAACAATTTTTTCAAGTATTGCTGTAGATATATGTTTTCAGCTTCCGTGAGAGCATAAACCCTACTACACGGTATATTAGCGCCAGGTTCTAACTCGATGACGCAATCATAATCCCGATGTGGGGGTAGTTTACTGGCTTCTCTTTCGCTGAAGACTTCTTGGTATCTTTGATACACCTCTGGAAGGGTGGTGATGGCGTTAACTCCCAACTCTCTTCCTCCTGAAGCCAACGTGCTAGCAGGGGTTTCCAGTGTAATTTCTTCATGAAAATGCCTTGCCATGCAATGTTCGGCACAATACACAGAATTCAAAGTGATGGAATGAGCGGCCCACTTCACTAGCGGGTCATGTTGGGTTAACCATGGCATACCCAAGATTAACCGAAACTGAGGAGCATCAATTAGATCAAAGGCTATGCGTTCATAATGTTCATGTCCTACTTGCATCAACAATAGACAGGTATGATAACACACTGGTCCTGATGTCAAATCTGGTCTGTCAACAGCCTTCACCGCTTCAGGTACTTCTTTTTCGATGCAAGGAACACCCAGCCTCCTTGCATATTGAACATCAATAAAGTTACCTGTTGCTCCGGAATCAAGCATGGCATGTATCATGACTGGTATATTCCCATTCCATGTAAGGGTAACACACAAATTCATATGGGGCACAGCAGGTTGCATGGTATTGGCGATTGCATGAGAGACCTCTTTAACTCCATCAAAGCTCAAACCAAAGGCCTCTGGTTTGTTTGAGCTTTCTCGTTTCCCGACTCCGAAGTGGGATAGTAAACCGCAGGTATATTCCTGATACTCTTTGTTTTGGCTTTACAGTCTTTGATAAAATGACTAGGCTTTCCACAATACATACACAGTTTTTGGTTTCGTCGACGCGTTCTTTCTTCGGTACTCAACGGGCCTCTAACTCCCCCAATTTTCATGGGTTCAGTGGTATCTGTTGAAGAAGCTCCCTCCGATGCCGCTCTAGGTTTGGAGACTGGAAACCGCCATTCATAGCGATGCTTATCGCCTTTCCTTTCTTGTAGACGATGATCCAACTGTATAGTCAAGTCTATCAATTCTTCACAACAAGTGGGCATGGTCACCACCTGAGCCAGTACATCCTTCAGTTCCCCTCTCAATCCTTGATAAAACAAGGAAACTCGTTTGGCAGTCGGCCAATCAGTCTCGACAACAAGACGATTAAAATGGGTAATGTACGTTAACAAATCTAGTGACCCTTGCTTTAGCGTTATAAGTTCTCTATCCAAGGACAACATATGCGCCTTGCGATCAAACAACTTACGCATTTCTTCACAGAAATCATCAAATCTAGCTAGTACAGGATCGTTTTTCTCTATGAGAGGGAAGGACCAGCTTGCAGCGTTGCCGCCTAAATAGGACAACATGAACGCGGTCTTAGAATGGTCATACAGAAATACTGTGGGTTTGCACATGAAATGCAACTTACACTGCCCCAGGAAGGTGCTAAATTTCTTAGGATCCCCTAAGAATCTCTCGGGCGGTGCCAAAGGTAGCTGAACAGGTTGTAGAGGGACCCTGCCCTCCAGGAGCTAAGTGAGAAGCTGATTGAACAGGGGGGGGTAAGGTAGCTTCTCTGATATACTGCTTTCCTGCAGTTCTAGCCTGAGCCAATCCTTCGACATCACGTCTGAGAGCCCCCATCTCAGTACGCATATCATGGTTCTCCCCTCTCACTGCGTCTACTTCTACCCGTAAAGCTGTCAGGGATTCTAGCAAGGTTTGTAAGACAGTATTAGTATCCATCGCTCGGGCCGCAAGAAAACGTGGGCTTGTCACTCTGTCACGTCTGAGGCAGGATGACTAACCTTGATATTCAGAAGCAGCAGGAGCGATGACGTTGCCTACTTCCTTCCTCCATAGGAACAGTCTCCCCGACGAGTCACACATATAAAACTCCTCTAGGGAAACCCCTCCCATCTTTAACAAACAATAGAATTAGGGATAAAGAGACACCAATAATACTCACTAGTCTAGACTGCCACAATCATCCAAGAAGAGTAATGATGAAAGAAAAGAAAAGAATAAACAAATAGAATCCAGAATGTTTTTTGCTCCAATGAGAAAGCAGAATCCTTAGTCTTAGATTCGTATTTTCGAAGCTAATGCGCTTTCTCTATGGAAGTCTCAAGTTCAAATAGCCTGTCAGTGATCTCCGGGATAAACTACTTGTGCAGGAAGTTCTTGTAGGTCAAATCACCAAAAATGAAAGTTCTGATTTGAATCCACGCTTCCCACAAAATAAGTTGCGAAAAGCAAGTCAATCTCCAACAGTCTTAAATGACTCGCGGAAGCAGCCGCTTCCGCGACGGTACCGGTGGACGCTCTAGGAAAAAGCGTTCAAATATTCCTTCAAGCGTTAGGACGCTTTCGCTGCGCTCACATACCCTGGGTCCTTGAAACGCTGACTCTGCTTTCTCTGCCACGGCTTCGATTCTCCAGCGCGGCTCCAGGTCAAAGGGCAGAAACACGCCGTGCAGCGGAACGGACTGCAACACGGCGTCGCTCGATCTTAAATCCTTAAGAGTTCAATAATCCCCAAGGCGAGGCAAGGGGTCTCGGAAGACTTCAGTAATCCTCGGAATACCAAGTAGGCAGGCAACAAGAAGTGACAAGCACCGGAAGTAAGAAGACAGAAAACAAATATAGTAATTCACGCAACACAAACAACAGACTAATCTCCAGGCACTCTGGGAGATGTAGTTCTCAGTTCAAGGCTTGAAACGTGACACAAGATTGGCCTGAAAGTTTGCCTGAAGAAGCACCAACTCTTTCTCCAGCTGCGGTATAAGATTCCGAGAAGCCAGGGGGGCCCGCTGTAACTCGGTCTCCTTTTCCTTAATCCTCTTAAGCCTATCGGCTTCGGCCTCTCTCATAGATCTTCCTTTATTGATCATAATAGAACTTAATAATCCCCTTAAGTAGGCTTTAAAGTCCTCCCAGACTCTCTGATCTTTAGCAGAATCTATATTGAGCCTAAAGAATTCTTCTGTTTTCACTTCTAACTTGGACCTCACCCACTCATTTATTAACAACGCCCTATCCAGAGTCCACCTCCTCTGTTATTATTATTATTAATTATTATTATTAATGACATTTGTTAAGCGCATGGTTGCACAAGGAACAGTGCATCCCCACGCTGAAAATCCCACTAATCATCTCTTCAGCTTAGCTCATGGAGGAGGAGTACTAGGGCCAGGGGAAACTAAACTGATTATGTCTTGGGGAAAAGATGGGTTTTCAACCTCTGTCTGAACCTTGCTTCAGACGGTTCCATCCTCAATTCGATGGGCAGGTCATTCCAGTCTTTACTGGCCAGGTGTCTAAAGGACCGTCTTCCCATCCTTGCTCTGTGGATCTGTGAAACCACTAATAGCATGCTGCCCGTCGACCTAAGAAGGCGTGAAGGACGATAGATTGGAAGCAAATCCTAGAGATATGAAGGTGCTTTTTGTGAGCTATGTGATGGGTAATGCACATAGTTTTAAATTCAATTTGTTCCTTTATTGGAAGCCAATGCAGGGAAGGCAATGCATGTTTCCCAGAGGCCCTCCTAGGGAGGTTCAGGACAAGCCTGGCAGCTGCGTTCTGGACGCGTTGCAACTGCATTAGGCCTTTTTTACTGAGTCCACGTAGGAGGGAGTTCCCATAATCTAAATGGGAGGTGACCAAGGCATGTACCATTGTTTTTCTGGTGCTGGGAGCTAGTAGGTCAACGATTTTCCTCAGGACCTTCAAAATGCCATTCTGATGCTCTTTATGCTTAAAATTGAGTATCAGCTCAATAGCAGAATGATCTGATAGAGTTGCCGCAATATAGATTATAGACTCAAACTCAGAGAACAAAATCTGATCCACCAAGAAATAATCGATCTGGAGTGGTGTTTATATTTCTTGCTATAGAATGGAAACTCCCTTAAGTTGCCATTCTTCACCCTCCAGATATCCAAAAAATTAAACTCCTTAATAATATCTTTAAGCACAGAAAATGTTCTAGGTGGAATAATATATCTTGCTTTGGAGGTCCGATCTAACAATTGATCAAATACCAAATTAAAATCTCATCCAAGTATAACAGGAGCAGATGTATTCAGCAAGCTGGCCTCTAGATTCAAAAGAGCCCCCATGTTGTCTTCATTCAGCCCATAATAAACTGCACAAACAAGCTGGGAACCACCTGCTGTCAGGGTAGCCACCAGCCATCTCCCTGACTGATCCGTATCTAATTTTTCAAGCTTAAACCACGTATTACCTCTTACGATGAGTGCCACCCACCTCGTACAGCCAGTTTATTTAGAGCATAGCACATCCTGCACCCAGCTTAATTTACTAAACCCTAGTTTGCATTCATGGGCCTCTAAATGGGTTTCCTCTAGCAGGCATACATGAGCTTCACTATTCTTCAAAAACTCATAGACCCTGGACAGCTTCAAGCTATTCCTCAATGCATTAGCATTCCAGGTGAAGATTTTTCTTTTGTTTGACTTACTCATATTTAAGGCTAAGGGCTTCCCAACTTAAGCAGACATATTCTGCTTTGACTCGTATGAGGGCATATTTTTCTATTTTTCCCCCATGCTCCCAACACCCTGTGCACCCCTCCCTCGCCCTCCCATGAGGAACCCCCTAACATCCCTTGGCGATAGAAAACCGCCTGTTTGGGACCCCGCCCGCCCCCCCACACGGAACAGCAAAGGCACCTAACCCAAAAAAAAAAATTCAAATAATAAACCGATAGACTCTGGGCCCTGTGCTTTTTTCCCTTCCCTTTGCTTAATTTATTTAGATTGCATCTTTTTTCTCTTTTCTCTATTCCTTTTCATTTTCCATCATGTTTCCATCACGTTCAATATATGGTTGCAGAGAAGCATATCGAAACCCTGGGCAGCTATGACTACCCTTTCATTTTAGCCAAAAATGAATCCACGTCTTCTGGGGAGCTGAAATTATACATTTTATTTTTCCACATTACTTTCAGTAATGGAGGGAATTTCATTTGGACCTGTGCCCCCAGACTCCTCAGCTCTGGCATTCTGGAGCCGAGCTCCCACTGCCTTTGCGCCATTCTTTTTCCGATGTCAGAGCGAATTTGGTAAAGCCCAGAGTCAAAATATAACGCCTTCTCAGTCAGGGCTCTCCCCAGGATCAACTCTTTAACTGTGTGCGTCTGAAAATTGACTAATACTTTCCTGGGGGCTTTCCTGTCTGGGTGAAGCTTAAAAGGATCTCTATGCACTCGCTGAATCTCTGACTCGAGATCGATGTCTTCTCTGCCTTTCAACACACCATCCCTTAATAATTTTCAAACAAAAGTCATAATGTCCCCCTTCTCCAATCCTTCAGGTATTTTGAGAATTCTCAAGTTATTCCTCCGCGCTTGCGTTTCAAGCCTCTCCATATCTGCCTGTAGAGATCTGTTTTGAGTTTTTAAGGACTCTATGTCTTTCGTATAGCCTTGCACAGTTTCTGAGAGGGATTTGACCTCCAGCTCAAGAGACCCAGTTCGTGCACAGATATCATCCAGTTTCGTCTCCATGGCTTCACACTTCTCATGGATCCCCTTCTGATTTGCCTCCGAATTCTCGGATTTGGAGAGACGGTCACCCGGGACTGAAGCAGAGACTCCAGCTGCGACTGACTTCCATCTATTCTCTCCCCCGATGCCTGAGTTATAGAGCTATCATCTACTACCCTCTCTGCTACTGAACCACAGCTCTTGACTTTAGTGGATGCAGGTACTGATGAAACTGATGGAACTAATGAAGCTGTTGGAAGGTGAGCGGCAGTGGCAGCAGCATCCATGGAGACATACATAGCAGCTGAGGTCAGGGACTGATCTATTACCGGAAGAATATTGTCAAGAGGGGGTTCTAGTTGTTTAATTTGAGTGGCAGCACCAGTAGTTTTCTCCAATTCAGAAACACCCGCAAGAGGAGAAAAAAAGATTCTCAAGAGGAATTAGAGTAGAGCTCTGCAGAGAAGCAGAGGTTGGCTCCCTAGAAGTCACTCCCTGCTCCATTATCTTGAAGTAAGATTTAAGAGAGGGGGTGGGTTTTAATAGGGGGCGTGCAATTTTAGACTCCCTTAACTTCTTAATTTCCCCGGACTTAGTAGCCTTCTTTTTGTGTGGGGTTGTGGGAAGCACTCCTCCTATATGCTCTACAATATCCTGACCCCTTTAGACTTGGATTCTGACTGGGATCACAGCTGGTATCTGTGTTTTGCAGTAGGGGCAGACCCGTCTGGGAAGCCCAGTACAGGAGCCCCCCTCCCTCCAACTTGCAGCTTCCCCAGGGAATCGGTCTCACTCTCAGGAACCTTCACAACTGCCGCTCCGCAAACCCCAGCACCAAAGTTATTTGTCAGTTCAGGGGTGACGGGGGGGAACAGAATCCATGGGCCAGCACTCATTCCCAACGGATATCCATCTTACCAGGTTGCTGCATAGAACGGAGTGATGGAGTGCCGTATCACACACTGCCTGGCCCGCTCGTCGTGGTGTCTCCCAACAAACCACGAAAGCAGACTCTTGCGGCTGCAGCCTGGATCTGTAGCCAGAGCCTGGAGCGACGACCTCCGTATCCACAATGCACCGCTTGCTCCGCCTCCACCCCCATACGAGCCTCAGCTGCTGCAGTAAGACGGAGAAGCCAGCTCCCAGCTCCCAGGCAAGCCGTCCACCAGAAAAGAAAACGATAAAGAAGTCAAAATGTAAAAGTTGAATGTTTCCAACAAATATTAACCGGGCGCCACGCTCTTACCCGGCATTCTGCTTTAGGTGGCACTTAAATAACGCCATATAGTATTAAAATGTGCCTCGCTGTTCCTGGAGCTCCCGCGACTGGCGTCAGCCCACCGCTATGTTCCTCCTATGAGGTGGAAAACACAAATTACAATTCCTGACAAATGACACACACTTGACCCCCACTCTATATTTGCCTCCCAAAGTCCACAAAAGCCTCAACCATCCACCAGGACATCCTATAGTCTCATCAAAACACAGCTTTTTTGAAACAACCTCAATTTATGTTGACCACTTTTTGTTTCACTTTGCAACCAGCTTAAGCTCCTAGATGAAAGATACTAAAGATTGTATACAAAAGGTACAGGATCTCCATTTGAGGACAATGTGTTGGTTGGAATGTTTAGCTGTAGAGTCTCTACATGAGTATCAAGCATACTGTTGGCCTGGATGCCTGTAAATATTTCCTGTGAGCCAGAAGCATCAATTTCCTAAAACACACACAGATGATTATTATGATGATTCAGATTGGCATGTCCGAGAAAATGTTTATGTTTGAAAATGAATTGTTTAAACAGATTCAGGAACTGCAATGGGCACCTGCTTTTCCCCCAGCTATGCCAATTTGGAGGCCTAGGTGCACTGGGGTAGTGACCTGACACCCTGGACAGTGAAGATCAGGGTTTGGCTGAGGTACATCAATGATGTTTTTTTTGTTTCGGATAGAAATTAAAATGAACTAAAGACGATCGGACTAGCTTTAATCAGAGAGGTACAAAAGGGGGTGGTGATGGATGGAGCATCTGAACCAATCAAACACTCACACCCAGTCAACAGATCTGGGTTTAATCTATCACCGTTCTTTAGCCCACTCTGCCACTCCAGTTCAGACATGGCCATATGCAATTCAGTGTGACCCTGTGCCTCATGGGAACAGTCGAGCCCAAACTGCCAAGCCATGCCTTCCCTAAACCTTAAACAAGCTTCCTAGGGCCGGTTTCTGGCATTCCAGCCGTCTTCAGCCAGGCTTGCTTGAATCCACTGGCAAAGTGAGCAAGGGACTCACGTCTGAGCATACCCTTCCAACTTATGGCGAACAAAGAGGTACAAAAGGGGGTGGTGATGGATGGAGCATCTGAACCAATCAAACACTCACACCCAGTCAAAAGATCTGGGTTTAATCCATCACCGTTCTTTAGCCCACTCTGCCACCCCAGTTGAGACATGGCCATATGCAAATCAGTCTGACCCTGTGCCTCATGTTGTTTTTGCATTTGTCACCCCGAGTGGGATAGGTATGCTAAGGCATGAGTCCCGTGCTCTCCACACCACTGGAGTCAAGCTATCCTGGCTGAAGACGGCTGATAGCCAGAAACCGGTCCTAGGATGCTTGATTCCGGTCCCAGAAAGACATGGCTTGGCAGTTCGGGCTGGACTGTGCCCATGAGGCACAGGGTCAAGGCTGATTTGCATATGGCCATGTCTGAACAGGGGTGGTGTGGAGTGAAAAAAAACGATGGATTTAGGCCCAGATCTCTGTACTGACATGAATGTATGACATTGTTCTGCATTCTGTCCATCAACTGTTGTTTTTGCATTTGTCACCCCGAGTTGATGGGTATGCTCAGACGTGAGTCCTGTGCTCTCCACACCACTGGAGTGAAGCTATCCTGGCTGAAGACGGCTGATAGCCAGAAACCGGTCCTAGGATGCTTGATTCCGGCCCAGGAAAGACATGGCTTGGCAGTTCGGGCTGGACTGTTCCCATGAGGCACAGGGTCAAGGCTTATTTGCATATGGCCATGTCTGAACTGGGGTGGTGTTTAGTGCAAAAGACAATGGATTTAGGCCCAGATCTCTGTACTGGGGTGTATGTATGACATTGTTCTGCATTCTGTCCATCAACTGTTGTTTTTGCATTTATCACCCCGAGTGGGATGGGTATGCTCAGACGTGAGTCCCGTGCTTTCCACACCACTGGAGTCAAGCTATCCTGTGAGGTAATATAAATTTTATGGTCAAGTTGTGTTCCCTAGCGGGTACCCCACCGACTCCATGTACGAGTTAAAGTGCATGTAACTTCCCTCCTGTGTCAGCTATGAAGACGCAAATACATTTGCGCCTAACGTTAACATGTCCTCTTTCAGACCCACCATGAATGGGTTGAATGGTCCGTTCCTAAGTATGCTATGCCAACGTCTTTTTGTAGTATACTCCTACGTTTTTTCAGCCCTGGCTGAAGTAGGCCCTGAATTTCTGCC
This sequence comes from Lissotriton vulgaris, assembly GCF_964263255.1. Lineage (NCBI taxonomy): Eukaryota > Metazoa > Chordata > Amphibia > Caudata > Salamandridae > Lissotriton > Lissotriton vulgaris. The sequence continues at coordinate 1,619,114,958 of NC_141694.1, forward strand.
ACCGAGCCTCTTTTCTGGCTTCTGACTCCGAGAAATCTCTGCCCAGGCAGCCTCCGTACCCGTGAACTCTGACTTACTTCTAGCGCGGCCCTCCGTGCTCAGCTCAGCCTGCTGCCTGCCAAGATTGACTATAACCTTCGAGTTATCTGTTTCCCTCCCCGAAAATACATTCCAGCCTGCTAGCTTCAGTAAACATCCTTCCTCAGCTACAGGGCTAAAGGGCCGACCTGTCTCTATGCAAGTAATTCATAGCTTCTGTTGCCATGCTTCCATGGAAGGCCCCATGCCCCCACGCTTCTCATACAGACACTCAGGCGCTTATACACGCACTCACAGCAAGTATAGAATAGCTTCTGCTCTAGAGACCTTTCTGCCCAGATAGCTTAGTTCCTAAACATCAGATATCAGATATGATAGAAGCACAAGTTGATCTGACATGCCAGACTTCTGTCTCTTTCCGTCAGTGTAAATGTCAAGTCCCCTGCACCCCTCCAATTACACGTCATCCAGCTGCGCACGCATCCAAGCTTCCGATTTCTGCTGACATTGCCACATTTTCTGTTAGTACCACCCCTTTGGGACACCTATCAGTGACGTTTCCAGAACACACCTCTAGTTCACGCCTCTTGATTACGCACATGTACCACGTGTAATACTGTTATCTTGTCTTCTCTCAGCTGTTACGCCTTCTATACTGTTTCCAATGATGCAAAATAAGTATATAAGCTATGTACTGTTAATAAAATGTAGCGCTCTATCCCTTCTGACACCCTGTGTGGTGGTCAGAACATGATATCTTGGCCATGACTATTCCTTTTTAAGGAATAAAACCCCTTAGAACTCTCACACCACGGACTCTGTCTTTTTTCATCCGATCTGAGTTATTATTGATTAAGTACTTACCTGCATAGAAATTAAGAGAGTAAATTAATTATTTACGTCATTTTGGCGCCCGAATAGGGACCCCTCCCCCACCTCACGCGCCGGTTGGCGCATTGCAAGCTCTGTCCCCTGCCATCAGTTAGAAGGAACATACGCGTACCGGCAGGATTTCCTGCATCTCCCTCTGACCCACGGAGGTGACGAAGACTGCGATCAGTGCCCAGACGAGGCGGTGAGGAGTGCGGAGGATCCCGATCAGAGCCTAGCCGAAAGAAGCAAGGTCCGAGGTGTCAAGAGGCCCACCAGGTTTCCGAAGTTTTCCGAAAATTCCCGAAGTTTTCCGAAGTTTTCCGAAGTATCGAGTCGAGTCCAGTCCAGTTTTTCCGAGGCCTTCTGTTTCCGTGCTTCCCGGTGAGTACCATTGCTGGGTCGTATCTAGACGGGTTTGGGTACGCAAGTCCGGTCTGCACTGTTTTTAGGCAGTGTATCTGTACTGTTTAGCAGTATATCTAGTATTCCGAATTTCTGAATTTTTGCACTGTTACAACAGTGTATCTGTACTGTTTAGCAGTACATCTAGTATAGTGGGGTAGTCATCTATGTTTTAAATGTTTTTGTGATTAATGTCGTGGTATGAATGTGATTGTTTTCCTTGTGCATTATTGTGTTTTTTGTATAAATAGTTACATTCAGAATTAAGTATCAAGGATCGAGCATTTCAGTATCAAGTAGGCACAATGCCGTTTTTCAACAAGTTAAAGCAGATAGGAACTAGGAAAGGGATGTTAGAGGAAGAAATTCCAATCCCCCCTAGGGACACTCCAGGTAATTTCATGTATAACAAACATGGCATAGACGCCATATTGTATCTAGAGTTATGGACTGATTATACCAAGCACCTAGAGGAAAGATACCGATGGCCAGTTAACGGAACATGGGATGCCGAGTGCATCATAAAGGTAGAAGAAGCATTACGGAAAAAGAAAGCCAGACAATCTCAGAAAGACGCCATAGAATTTTGGCGTAAGGAATCACATAAACGTGCTGAAAGAGCACTCCGTAGAGAAGACAGACTTAAGGAATCAGAAAAGGCCCAAGAAAACGAATTAGTTATTGAAGGAATTCGAGTAAAATCAGAACAAATAGATCGCATCCGAAATAGCCAAGTGAACAACATGTATCTTTTGGCCGAAGGTACCCCTGACGCCATTTCAGAAATACCGAAAAATTTGCCGTCACCATTAGTTCCAACTAAAGTAATGCATAAGACTACTAAAGACATATTCCTAAATTCATACTTAGACGATGTAGCACCAGCTTACACCAATCTGCCTGTTCGTGCCCTGCCTATTGACAGGGACGGGGGTGGCACTCCACCCCCAGGTCACGTTCCACCGGTACCGCAACAGACTTCTCCCGTTCCGCCAGCCCCGCCACTTCCCGTACTCAAAACTGACCTACCGAAACCACGTTTGCCTGATCCACCTAAACGACAAGTTCAAGTTCAGATACAGACTCCACAGGGAGGTAATGTACAAGCGTCCGCTTCAGGAGGTGCGACCGCGGGTCCTCAGACCCCGCCACCAACTCACAGATTCAATCTCAGAGATATGCAGAGTCCTCTCACGTACAGGTCTCCCCACTCCTCTAATTCATCCCGCCTTGACGCATTAAAAGAAAACATGTCAGTTTGCAGATATGATCCAGTACCCGGAAAAGACGATTTAATGATATTGGCATCATTACGGTTAAGATCCGCTACTGATAGCTTGTTATGCTATGCAGGAATGAAGGATCGTCTAGACAGAATATATGAGTTCGTTCAGACAGGAAAGGACTCTGACAGTATTAAGGATGCCATGGAGAAACAGAAAGTTGGCATGCAAGCACTGATACTACGATTTTTCATAAATTGTCTAATAAGAGAACGAGACAGGCCCGGAACAGATCAGAGTGAATTAGACGCATTGAACAAGTGGGGTCAAAATATAGCTGATGGAAGACATGACAGACAAAATTGCATAGACTCTATGTACAAGAAGATTAAGAAAGCAGTGATAGCAGTGCACCAGAAAGAGAAAGAAAAGACTTCCTCCGAGGAGGAAGAAGTACAGGAAGAATCCGAAAGAAATATAGGAACAATAGCATATGTAGGTAAGGGAACTTACCTTAGGAAGGGTATCCGTCCAGAGAGCAAGAGAGTTTTCTTCTCTGCCTTAACAAATCCGAATTCTGCTGAGCATCAGTTCCAGGAAACTGATAAAAGGCTTCGAGATCGAGTTGGGTACCATGTACTCAATTCTATGGATGAACAAGAACTCGCCCGATCAGCTGTATCATGGGCTGAAAATGCAGACATATATAATGACGACACGGTAGCGCAGACATTTCTGAACCTCTCCCCCGACGAACAGAAATTAGCAGGTGTATACATGATTCAGCACCTTCTCATTAAATACAGAAAACATTATTCGGATCCAGGTCCCTTACACGAGACACTAGAAGCACTACTGATGGATAGATGGAGAGGTCTAAGTACTAAATTAATTCAAATAATTCTAGAACAACGACACAGATATGATACCTTTGTAAGCTCTGAATATGTTCCCGCCCCACCTCCAGAAAGGAAAATGTACCATATGCAATGCGGGGGTGGTATTGAAAGTCAGAACCCCTTACGAGAAGTGCACCCTGTTATGGGTGAGGATAAAACTTTGAAACGCGTGTATGTTCACACGCCTCTGACTAAATTAGAACTGTTAGAAATGAAGAAACTAGTACCATGCCATGATAAAGACCCTGCAGGTTTCCATAGAGAGCTTAAAGACATGTTATTAATGGGGGACTACACATATGATGATATCATGAAAATGTTGAAAGTATTATTGCCTACGGGTATATTCGAGAAATTAAAGGAAAAGGAATGGGAGGTGGGAGACACAAAGATTGCCTGGGCAGAAATAGAGGAAGAAGAAAAGAAACGGGTCCCAGGGTTAGGCCTTGGGGACAAAACTAAAGCATTACCAGGTTTGATAGTACAGGTCCTGCCCAGATTATTGACAACTAGAAAGGAGGATTGGGATGCAATCTCGTCCTGTAAACAGAAACATGATGAAGATACTAGTGACTTCTATTCAAGATTCGAGAAATGTTTTATTATTAATAGTGGCCTCCAGCCAAGTAGCGAGTCGTACCCACATCTTTTTGTATCAAAGTTAGTCGAGAATTCCCTACCGTTAGTTAAAAATAGAGTGTACAAGGTTGAGAGTACATGGCAAGCAAATACGCCATCCCAGATGTTACAAATGTTACAATATCATCAGAACAGAATTAGAGAAGAACAAGATCAGGAACAAAAACGCATGAAAGACACAAAGATGAAAATGTTAGTAGCTCAGACAGTCCCATCCGACGGACACAGAAAGGGTACGACCCAGACAAGTCACACTGCAGCTCCTGTTAAAGGGACATGCAATTATTGCAAGCAGCCAGGTCACTACGTACACGAATGCCCAGTTCTGAAACATAACATAGCGACAGGTAAAACTAAAGAAAGACCGCATCCGCCTAGACAAGACCATAACCAGCATCAGTCTACACAGAATACACAGCCTATGCATGCTTCCTCGACTCCAGCACAGACCGTAGCAGTACCACAGCCACAGCCCATTGCCGCAACTCAGCAAGTTTCACAGCAGATGTACCAGTATGCCCAGTCTGCTTACCCCGAATATTCCCGATATACATGAAACAGCCTAGAGAGGGAAGGTGGCTTGCCTCTTATTGAGATTCCTGTAGATCAAGAAGGTCCTTATGTACACAGTCAAGTATTGGGAAAAGACAGAAAGTTTTTAATTGACACAGGGGCAAGTCGCACTACAATAAGTCATGATGAAGTTCCAGGGGCACCCCTCTCAGGCTCACAGAATGTTTCCCTGGGTTTTTCAGGACAGCCTATTGTAAATGAAGTATCCGAACCAGTTCCCCTGGCTGTGGGTCCATTATCACGCGTTACAGACCTGTTACTCACGAAATCATGTCCAGAAAATCTGTTAGGAATTAAAACATTGAAGGCTCTAGGAGCTATAATATGCTGTTCCCCGGAGGGAGTTAGACTCTTTCTGCGGGATTTCAAGGGTCATTATGTTTTGCGTGAGTTTGATGTCAGATTAAAAAATGTACCTGATTACTTGTGGGCAAAAGGCCCAACTGATGTAGGCTGTATGCACATTACACCATACCGCGTTACACTCAAGGCAGGTGTTGTATTACCCAGAATCAGACAATATAAGTTACCACCCGATGCTGTAGTGGCTTTACTGAAAATCATTGAAGAGCTCATTGCCCAAGGAGTGGTCGTCGAGACCGACTCCAATATCTGTAATTCACCCATCATTCCGATTCTTAAACGTACTGATCCCAATGCACCGCCAGTATATCGGCTGGTGATTGATCTTCGAGAATTAAATAAATGCATTATTCCACAGTATCCTGTGGTCCCCGATATCTCCTCTCTATTGACTGCTATTGATTCAGAAGCAACGTTCTTTACTGTAATTGATCTCAAGAACGCCTTCTTCAGCGTGCCTATTGATCCAGAGAGCCAATATCTCTTCGGATTCAGTTTAAATGGACGCAGCTTCAAATTTTCGCGCGCACCTCAAGGATTCACAGAAAGCCCCAGCATCTATAGTCAAGCACTGAAAAGACAACTAGATTGTATTCAAATGCCAGTTAACACCGCTTTACTGCAATACGTCGATGATCTGCTGATCACCGCACGAAGTGAGCCCGAATGTGAAAAAGCATCACTGACCGTTTTACACTTTCTGGCCGACAAGGGACACAAGGTGTCTCCTTCGAAGCTACAATTCTGTGTTCAGCAAGTTGTGTACTTGGGTCACTTGCTGTCCAAAGTGGGGAGACAGCTCACTCCCGATCGCATTCAGTTAATTGCAAATATGCCACAACCCCAGACACAAAAGGAAGTGCGGGCCTTCATAGGCCTCACCTCGTATTGCAGACAATGGATTCCCCAGTATGCATTTCTAGCCAAGCCACTCATCCAGTTAACGACACAGGAGGCAGCGACTTCGACTGCCCTCCCTTGGACTCAGGAACACACACAAGCTTTTGAAGACTTAAAGAAAGCATTATGTCAAGCACCAGTTTTAGCGACACCATGTTACAGCAAACCGTTTACACTTTTTGTTACAGAACGTGACGGTACAGCGTTGTCTGTCCTCACTCAAGATCAAGCAGGTTCACATAAGCCTTGTGCTTATTTTTCTAGTACATTGGATTCAGTAGCCCAAGCACTCCCTGCGTGCTTAAAGTCAGTAGCAGCAACAGCGTTAGCAATAAGACAAAGTGATTCAATTGTTTTAGGTCATCAGTTAACAGTTCAAGTACCACATTCTGTAGAGGTTTTGTTAAACAGAACCCAGACTCAACACTTGACTATAGCACGACTGACAGGTTATGAATTAACACTATTCCAGCCACACATAGAAATCAGACGCTGCAGTATCCTGAACCCCGCAACACTATTACCAACAGTTATGACAGATCCAGTCCCACATGATTGTATAGAAATCATTAATGCAGTAACAAAGCCTAGACGAGATTTAACAGATGTTCCATTGACAAATCCAGACCTGACACTTTATGTGGACGGTTCATGCATGAGAACAAGTACAGGAGAATTAGTGGCCGCGTATGCCGTGACCACTGAAACTGAAGTTAAAGAAACACACCGTATTGACACACTGTCTGCTCAAGCAGCAGAGCTCATCGCTCTGACCCGAGCTTGTATTCTAGCTAAGAACAGAAATGTTAACATATACACTGATTCCCGTTATGCCTTCGGAGTTGTACACGACTTCGGAGTCCTCTGGCAAGAACGAGGTTTCCTGACCTCTCATGGGGCCAAGATTCAACATGGTCCCCTCATTCAAGCACTGTTAGAAGCAATACATTTGCCCTCGGGCATATCAGTCATGAAGTGTAAGGCACATACTAAAGTTACAGATTCTGTTTCCCAGGGTAACGACCTGGCAGACCAGACAGCAAAACATACAGCACTGACTCACATCCAGATTACTGATGTGACAAAGACAATAGTACCGGCAAAGTGTATGGCAGTTAGAGATCCCGCCCTAGACGTAATTGACATTCAGACACATGCTACTCCAGATGAAATAAAGAAATGGACTGAACTAGGAGGGATTCAGACAGATCAAGGTTGGGTGACGAAGGGAAAATCTATATGGTTTCTCCCTGACTCAATGGTTCAAGTCATGATAAATACAGCACATAGCCCGGCACATCTAGGAGAGAAGGCGATGTTAGACAGTTTACAGAATCTCTGGTACAACAAACACTTACGAGCAGCAGCAAAACAGAAAGTGCGTACTTGCATGATCTGTTGTCAGTTCAATCCAGGTAAAAGCGTCCCTGTAGAGCAAGGAGGATTTCATCCTCCCGATCACCCTTTTGAAGTCCTCCAGATGGATTATATCCAGATGAACAGTTGTCGAGGTTTTAAATATGTCCTTGTAATTGTTTGTGCCCTGTCCCGCTGGACCGAAGCATACCCAGTCCCAGACTACACTGCTCCGACCACTGCCAGACAGTTGGTTCGTGAATTCTTCCCACGATACGGATTGCCCCGTGTCGTGTATTCAGATAACGGACAGACGTTCTCGTCCGAGTTGATGAAACAGGTTTCCCTTTTGCTAGGATATCAGTGGAGGTTCCACTGTGTCCGACATCCCGAAGCAGCAGGCCTTGTAGAAAGGCATAATCAGACGCTAAAAATACGCCTTGCCAAGATCTGTCAGGAAAAAGGGGTCGACTGGATAGTCGCCCTGCCCGTGGCACTATTCTACATGAGAATGGTCGCCCACTCAAGATCAGGGCTATCCCCGTACGAAGTGGTCTTTGGCAGACCACCGAATATGTGGGGGACGCCCATTCCGAAGAAAATAACTGATGTTGATTGCAATATGTTGACAGATTACCTTGCCTCCTTGATGTCTGCACTCCAATCATGTCGTTCACAGGTTGCCGCAGCCTTCCCTGACAACACCGATGTAAAGGCGCATGAGGTCCGTCCTGGGGACCTGGTACTCGTCCGGAATTTCGACCGGAAAAGTCCGCTGGAGCCCCGTTGGAAGTCTCCGAAGACCGTCCTCCTTACAACCAGGACCGCCGTGAAGATAGAGGGGAGAAAGGGGTGGGTCCATACGAGTCACATCAAACTTTGCAATGAACTAAAAAACGGACTAAAACAGGACTCTGACTCGTCCACCCCCACCAAAGACTGTGTTGAGGAAAAAGACTTTACCGTTACCGAACGAGAAAAGACTCCCCAAGAACTGTACCGTATGAAGCTCCGATCTAGCAAGTCAGACAGTTTAATTGTTTAAGTCCTCCCCTAGGTGAATCGGTTAAATAGTTTCTGACATGTATCCCCTAGATCGAGATAGAGAGAGAGAGAGAGAAGCAAAGAAACGTACATACTGCAAATCACTGCGTAGTCACTGTATAGTGACGTTGTTAATAATGTTTTTTCTAAGTATTCTAATTATTATTGCCAGCCTTCTGCTACCTATATATTGGCCTATTTTCAGGCGTGAACAATCTGCTTACAACGTCTCTACTGAACACACTTTTAGTGAACTTCCTGCACATGAACTCTCTTACAGACTTGCGCTGCGCAACAATACATTCATTAGTATGTTACATCACTCCCATCAGACAAATAATGCTACAGACTGCTGGATATGTGGCCGACTCCCTCCCTACCAGAATTACAAGGGAGCTCTGCCCCTTTTTCCGTACCCGTTCACTCACAATGGCTCCTGTGGGGCATGGTTTAAAATAATTAATTCCTTAGATCCTGATATTGCTGTTTTCGATGGGGGCTGGGTTTGGGGAAACTTGAACTTAGTCCTGCTCAACGTCTGTTACCCTGATAAAGAGGGACTTCCCACTCGAATAGGAACTGATCTAGAAAATGAAGTATATGGATTAGGTAATTACACAATTAGCCTTATGATCCTTACTGTTGAGTCCGAAGCTGCTCCAGTTCGCCCCATATGTTGGTATTACCAGTCACAGGTGAACTATGTGTTAGCAAGAAAGGTTCAGTACACGTAGGTCATAGTAAATGCACTACTGTGGTCGAATTCAGTGATCATGGTAAATCGTCCTTTAAAGCTATAAGTCACTCCTATTTTGTTTGTGGTCATACCGCATACATACGTTTGCCTCCAGATTGGGATGGTACCTGTTATATTGCATTCCTTCTGCCACCTGTTTTTCTAGCTCCCCCTGATTATCATAGAAATACGAATCTAGTACAGAATAGACCCAAAAGAGATATTCCACTTGTCGACTACACAGAAACGGCATGGGAACAGTACACTGATTTCAATAAAGGATTCTTTTTCTTTCTAGGACCTGTCCAAAACAGTAAACTAATACGCAGATTAACCAGAACACTAGAAGCTGTAGTACATGAAACTGCCTCCGCCTTAGGTAACTTAACAGAGGAGCAATCTGCTATACGGGTTGTTGTCCTTCAAAATCGTCTTGTAATTGACGTCATCTTGGCAGATAGAGGTGGAGCCTGTAAGGTCATCGGGTCAAGTTGCTGTGTTTTCATCCCACAAAACGCACCATCTGTCTATCAAGCTATTACCCGTCTGCATAAAATTGCAAATCTGATACATCAGAATCCAGGCACCTGGACTTGGTCCGGTTGGTTCTGGACTACGTTAACAGCTTGGGGATCGCATTCAGTTAATTGCAAATATGCCACAACCCCAGACACAAAAGGAAGTGCGGGCCTTCATAGGCCTCACCTCGTATTGCAGACAATGGATTCCCCAGTATGCATTTCTAGCCAAGCCACTCATCCAGTTAACGACACAGGAGGCAGCGACTTCGACTGCCCTCCCTTGGACTCAGGAACACACACAAGCTTTTGAAGACTTAAAGAAAGCATTATGTCAAGCACCAGTTTTAGCGACACCATGTTACAGCAAACCGTTTACACTTTTTGTTACAGAACGTGACGGTACAGCGTTGTCTGTCCTCACTCAAGATCAAGCAGGTTCACATAAGCCTTGTGCTTATTTTTCTAGTACATTGGATTCAGTAGCCCAAGCACTCCCTGCGTGCTTAAAGTCAGTAGCAGCAACAGCGTTAGCAATAAGACAAAGTGATTCAATTGTTTTAGGTCATCAGTTAACAGTTCAAGTACCACATTCTGTAGAGGTTTTGTTAAACAGAACCCAGACTCAACACTTGACTATAGCACGACTGACAGGTTATGAATTAACACTATTCCAGCCACACATAGAAATCAGACGCTGCAGTATCCTGAACCCCGCAACACTATTACCAACAGTTATGACAGATCCAGTCCCACATGATTGTATAGAAATCATTAATGCAGTAACAAAGCCTAGACGAGATTTAACAGATGTTCCATTGACAAATCCAGACCTGACACTTTATGTGGACGGTTCATGCATGAGAACAAGTACAGGAGAATTAGTGGCCGCGTATGCCGTGACCACTGAAACTGAAGTTAAAGAAACACACCGTATTGACACACTGTCTGCTCAAGCAGCAGAGCTCATCGCTCTGACCCGAGCTTGTATTCTAGCTAAGAACAGAAATGTTAACATATACACTGATTCCCGTTATGCCTTCGGAGTTGTACACGACTTCGGAGTCCTCTGGCAAGAACGAGGTTTCCTGACCTCTCATGGGGCCAAGATTCAACATGGTCCCCTCATTCAAGCACTGTTAGAAGCAATACATTTGCCCTTGGGCATATCAGTCATGAAGTGTAAGGCACATACTAAAGTTACAGATTCTGTTTCCCAGGGTAACGACCTGGCAGACCAGACAGCAAAACATACAGCACTGACTCACATCCAGATTACTGATGTGAATAAGACAATAGTACCGGCAAAGTGTATGGCAGTTAGAGATCCCGCCCTAGACGTAATTGACATTCAGACACATGCTACTCCAGATGAAATAAAGAAATGGACTGAACTAGGAGGGATTCAGACAGATCAAGGTTGGGTGACGAAGGGAAAATCTATATGGTTTCTCCCTGACTCAATGGTTCAAGTCATGATAAATACAGCACATAGCCCGGCACATCTAGGAGAGAAGGCGATGTTAGACAGTTTACAGAATCTCTGGTACAACAAACACTTACGAGCAGCAGCAAAACAGAAAGTGCGTACTTGCATGATCTGTTGTCAGTTCAATCCAGGTAAAAGCGTCCCTGTAGAGCAAGGAGGATTTCATCCTCCCGATCACCCTTTTGAAGTCCTCCAGATGGATTATATCCAGATGAACAGTTGTCGAGGTTTTAAATATGTCCTTGTAATTGTTTGTGCCCTGTCCCGCTGGACCGAAGCATACCCAGTCCCAGACTACACTGCTCCGACCACTGCCAGACAGTTGGTTCGTGAATTCTTCCGACGATACGGATTGCCCCGTGTCGTGTATTCAGATAACGGACAGCCGTTCTCGTCCGAGTTGATGAAACAGGTTTCCCTTTTGCTAGGATATCAGTGGAGGTTCCACTGTGTCCGACATCCCGAAGCAGCAGGCCTTGTAGAAAGGCATAATCAGACGCTAAAAATACGCCTTGCCAAGATCTGTCAGGAAAAAGGGGTCGACTGGATAGTCGCCCTGCCCGTGTCACTATTCTACATGAGAATGGTCGCCCACTCAAGATCAGGGCTATCCCCGTACGAAGTGGTCTTTGGCAGACCACCGAATATGTGGGGGACGCCCATTCCGAAGAAAATAACTGATGTTGATTGCAATATGTTGACAGATTACCTTGCCTCCTTGATGTCTGCACTCCAATCATGTCGTTCACAGGTTGCCGCAGCCTTCCCTGACAACACCGATGTAAAGGCGCATGAGGTCCGTCCTGGGGACCTGGTACTCGTCCGGAATTTCGACCGGAAAAGTCCGCTGGAGCCCCGTTGGAAGTCTCCTAAGACCGTCCTCCTTACAACCAGGACCGCCGTGAAGATAGAGGGGAGAAAGGGGTGGGTCCATACGAGTCACATCAAACTTTGCAATGAACTAAAAAACGGACTAAAACAGGACTCTGACTCGTCCACCCCCACCAAAGACTGTGTTGAGGAAAAAGACTTTACCGTTACTGAACGAGAAAAGACTCCCCAAGAACTGTACCGTATGAAGCTCCGATCTAGCAAGTCAGACAGTTTAATTGTTTAAGTCCTCCCCTAGGTGAATCGGTTAAATAGTTTCTGACATGTATCCCCTAGATCGAGATAGAGAGAGAGAGAGAGAAGCAAAGAAACGTACATACTGCAAATCAATGCGTAGTCACTGTATAGTGACGTTGTTAATAATGTTTTTTCTAAGTATTCTAATTATTATTGCCAGCCTTCTGCTACCTATATATTGGCCTATTTTCAGGCGTGAACAATCTGCTTACAACGTCTCTACTGAACACACTTTTAGTGAACTTCCTGCACATGAACTCTCTTACAGACTTGCGCTGCGCAACAATACATTCATTAGTATGTTACATCACTCCCATCAGACAAATAATGCTACAGACTGCTGGATATGTGGCCGACTCCCTCCCTACCAGAATTACAAGGGAGCTCTGCCCCTCTTTCCGTACCCGTTCACTCACAATGGCTCCTGTGGGGCATGGTTTAAAATAATTAATTCCTTAGATCCTGATATTGCTGTTTTCGATGGGGGCTGGGTTTGGGGAAACTTGAACTTAGTCCTGCTCAACGTCTGTTACCCTGATAAAGAGGGACTTCCCACTCGAATAGGAACTGATCTAGAAAATGAAGTATATGGATTAGGTAATTACACAATTAGCCTTATGATCCTTACTGTTGAGTCCGAAGCTGCTCCAGTTCGCCCCATATGTTGGTATTACCAGTCACAGGTGAACTATGTGTTAGCAAGAAAGGTTCAGTACACGTAGGTCATAGTAAATGCACTACTGTGGTCGAATTCAGTGATCATGGTAAATCGTCCTTTAAAGCTATAAGTCACTCCTATTTTGTTTGTGGTCATACCGCATACATACGTTTGCCTCCAGATTGGGATGGTACCTGTTATATTGCATTCCTTCTGCCACCTGTTTTTCTAGCTCCCCCTGATTATCATAGAAATACGAATCTAGTACAGAATAGACCCAAAAGAGATATTCCACTTGTCGACTACACAGAAACGGCATGGGAACAGTACACTGATTTCAATAAAGGATTCTTTTTCTTTCTAGGACCTGTCCAAAACAGTAAACTAATACGCAGATTAACCAGAACACTAGAAGCTGTAGTACATGAAACTGCCTCCGCCTTAGGTAACTTAACAGAGGAGCAATCTGCTATACGGGTTGTTGTCCTTCAAAATCGTCTTGTAATTGACGTCATCTTGGCAGATAGAGGTGGAGCCTGTAAGGTCATCGGGTCAAGTTGCTGTGTTTTCATCCCACAAAACGCACCATCTGTCTATCAAGCTATTACCCGTCTGCATAAAATTGCAAATCTGATACATCAGAATCCAGGCACCTGGACTTGGTCCGGTTGGTTCTGGACTACGTTAACAGCTTGGGGATCGCATTCAGTTAATTGCAAATATGCCACAACCCCAGACACAAAAGGAAGTGCGGGCCTTCATAGGCCTCACCTCGTATTGCAGACAATGGATTCCCCAGTATGCATTTCTAGCCAAGCCACTCATCCAGTTAACGACACAGGAGGCAGCGACTTCGACTGCCCTCCCTTGGACTCAGGAACACACACAAGCTTTTGAAGACTTAAAGAAAGCATTATGTCAAGCACCAGTTTTAGCGACACCATGTTACAGCAAACCGTTTACACTTTTTGTTACAGAACGTGACGGTACAGCGTTGTCTGTCCTCACTCAAGATCAAGCAGGTTCACATAAGCCTTGTGCTTATTTTTCTAGTACATTGGATTCAGTAGCCCAAGCACTCCCTGCGTGCTTAAAGTCAGTAGCAGCAACAGCGTTAGCAATAAGACAAAGTGATTCAATTGTTTTAGGTCATCAGTTAACAGTTCAAGTACCACATTCTGTAGAGGTTTTGTTAAACAGAACCCAGACTCAACACTTGACTATAGCACGACTGACAGGTTATGAATTAACACTATTCCAGCCACACATAGAAATCAGACGCTGCAGTATCCTGAACCCCGCAACACTATTACCAACAGTTATGACAGATCCAGTCCCACATGATTGTATAGAAATCATTAATGCAGTAACAAAGCCTAGACGAGATTTAACAGATGTTCCATTGACAAATCCAGACCTGACACTTTATGTGGACGGTTCATGCATGAGAACAAGTACAGGAGAATTAGTGGCCGCGTATGCCGTGACCACTGAAACTGAAGTTAAAGAAACACACCGTATTGACACACTGTCTGCTCAAGCAGCAGAGCTCATCGCTCTGACCCGAGCTTGTATTCTAGCTAAGAACAGAAATGTTAACATATACACTGATTCCCGTTATGCCTTCGGAGTTGTACACGACTTCGGAGTCCTCTGGCAAGAACGAGGTTTCCTGACCTCTCATGGGGCCAAGATTCAACATGGTCCCCTCATTCAAGCACTGTTAGAAGCAATACATTTGCCCTTGGGCATATCAGTCATGAAGTGTAAGGCACATACTAAAGTTACAGATTCTGTTTCCCAGGGTAACGACCTGGCAGACCAGACAGCAAAACATACAGCACTGACTCACATCCAGATTACTGATGTGACAAAGACAATAGTACCGGCAAAGTGTATGGCAGTTAGAGATCCCGCCCTAGACGTAATTGACATTCAGACACATGCTACTCCAGATGAAATAAAGAAATGGACTGAACTAGGAGGGATTCAGACAGATCAAGGTTGGGTGACGAAGGGAAAATCTATATGGTTTCTCCCTGACTCAATGGTTCAAGTCATGATAAATACAGCACATAGCCCGGCACATCTAGGAGAGAAGGCGATGTTAGACAGTTTACAGAATCTCTGGTACAACAAACACTTACGAGCAGCAGCAAAACAGAAAGTGCGTACTTGCATGATCTGTTGTCAGTTCAATCCAGGTAAAAGCGTCCCTGTAGAGCAAGGAGGATTTCATCCTCCCGATCACCCTTTTGAAGTCCTCCAGATGGATTATATCCAGATGAACAGTTGTCGAGGTTTTAAATATGTCCTTGTAATTGTTTGTGCCCTGTCCCGCTGGACCGAAGCATACCCAGTCCCAGACTACACTGCTCCGACCACTGCCAGACAGTTGGTTCGTGAATTCTTCCGACGATACGGATTGCCCCGTGTCGTGTATTCAGATAACGGACAGCCGTTCTCGTCCGAGTTGATGAAACAGGTTTCCCTTTTGCTAGGATATCAGTGGAGGTTCCACTGTGTCCGACATCCCGAAGCAGCAGGCCTTGTAGAAAGGCATAATCAGACGCTAAAAATACGCCTTGCCAAGATCTGTCAGGAAAAAGGGGTCGACTGGATAGTCGCCCTGCCCGTGGCACTATTCTACATGAGAATGGTCGCCCACTCAAGATCAGGGCTATCCCCGTACGAAGTGGTCTTTGGCAGACCACCGAATATGTGTGGGACGCCCAT
Source organism: Lissotriton vulgaris (assembly GCF_964263255.1). Lineage (NCBI taxonomy): Eukaryota > Metazoa > Chordata > Amphibia > Caudata > Salamandridae > Lissotriton > Lissotriton vulgaris. Next base: position 1,619,130,534 of record NC_141694.1, read on the forward strand.
TCCGAAGAAAATAACTGATGTTGATTGCAATATGTTGACAGATTACCTTGCCTCCTTGATGTCTGCACTCCAATCATGTCGTTCACAGGTTGCCGCAGCCTTCCCTGACAACACCGATGTAAAGGCGCATGAGGTCCGTCCTGGGGACCTGGTACTCGTCCGGAATTTCGACCGGAAAAGTCCGCTGGAGCCCCGTTGGAAGTCTCCGAAGACCGTCCTCCTTACAACCAGGACCGCCGTGAAGATAGAGGGGAGAAAGGGGTGGGTCCATACGAGTCACATCAAACTTTGCAATGAACTAAAAAACGGACTAAAACAGGACTCTGACTCGTCCACCCCCACCAAAGACTGTGTTGAGGAAAAAGACTTTACCGTTACCGAACGAGAAAAGACTCCCCAAGAACTGTACCGTATGAAGCTCCGATCTAGCAAGTCAGACAGTTTAATTGTTTAAGTCCTCCCCTAGGTGAATCGGTTAAATAGTTTCTGACATGTATCCCCTAGATCGAGATAGAGAGAGAGAGAGAGAAGCAAAGAAACGTACATACTGCAAATCACTGCGTAGTCACTGTATAGTGACGTTGTTAATAATGTTTTTTCTAAGTATTCTAATTATTATTGCCAGCCTTCTGCTACCTATATATTGGCCTATTTTCAGGCGTGAACAATCTGCTTACAACGTCTCTACTGAACACACTTTTAGTGAACTTCCTGCACATGAACTCTCTTACAGACTTGCGCTGCGCAACAATACATTCATTAGTATGTTACATCACTCCCATCAGACAAATAATGCTACAGACTGCTGGATATGTGGCCGACTCCCTCCCTACCAGAATTACAAGGGAGCTCTGCCCCTCTTTCCGTACCCGTTCACTCACAATGGCTCCTGTGGGGCATGGTTTAAAATAATTAATTCCTTAGATCCTGATATTGCTGTTTTCGATGGGGGCTGGGTTTGGGGAAACTTGAACTTAGTCCTGCTCAACGTCTGTTACCCTGATAAAGAGGGACTTCCCACTCGAATAGGAACTGATCTAGAAAATGAAGTATATGGATTAGGTAATTACACAATTAGCCTTATGATCCTTACTGTTGAGTCCGAAGCTGCTCCAGTTCTGCCCCATATGTTGGTATTACCAGTCACAGGTGAACTATGTGTTAGCAAGAAAGGTTCAGTACACGTAGGTCATAGTAAATGCACTACTGTGGTCGAATTCAGTGATCATGGTAAATCGTCCTTTAAAGCTATAAGTCACTCCTATTTTGTTTGTGGTCATACCGCATACATACGTTTGCCTCCAGATTGGGATGGTACCTGTTATATTGCATTCCTTCTGCCACCTGTTTTTCTATCTCCCCCTGATTATCATAGAAATACGAATCTAGTACAGAATAGACCCAAAAGAGATATTCCACTTGTCGACTACACAGAAACGGCATGGGAACAGTACACTGATTTCAATAAAGGATTCTTTTTCTTTCTAGGACCTGTCCAAAACAGTAAACTAATACGCAGATTAACCAGAACACTAGAAGCTGTAGTACATGAAACTGCCTCCGCCTTAGGTAACTTAACAGAGGAGCAATCTGCTATACGGGTTGTTGTCCTTCAAAATCGTCTTGTAATTGACGTCATCTTGGCAGATAGAGGTGGAGCCTGTAAGGTCATCGGGTCAAGTTGCTGTGTTTTCATCCCACAAAACGCACCATCTGTCTATCAAGCTATTACCCGTCTGCATAAAATTGCAAATCTGATACATCAGAATCCAGGCACCTGGACTTGGTCCGGTTGGTTCTGGACTACGTTAACAGCTTGGGGATGGAAGATCTTATCATTCCTAGGCATTGGCCTTGTTATAGTATTCAGCTGCTGCCTGTGCCTGCAGTGTGGGCCAGCGATTTGTGGACTGTGTGCCACATCGTGCATTGAACATTTCAGTTGCCTCTCAAACAGTCAAAGAAAGAAAGATGAACATATAATGTTACAAGAACAAACCGATCGATTTATGAGGATCGATATATCATGAAGGGTCCGTAGGGAACAAGGAGGGAATGAGGTAATATAAATTTTATGGTCAAGTTGTGTTCCCTAGCGAGTACCCCACCGACTCCATGTACGAGTTAAAGTGCATGTAACTTCCCTCCTGTGTCAGCTATGAAGACGCAAATACATTTGCGTCTAACGTTAACATGTCCTCTTTCAGACCCACCATGAATGGGTTGAATGGTCCGTTCCTAAGTATGCTATGCCAACGTCTTTTTGTAGTATACTCCTATGTTTTTTCAGCCCTGGCTGAAGTAGGCCCTGAATTTCTGCCACCGAGCCTCTTTTCTGGCTTCTGACTCCGAGAAATCTCTGCCCAGGCAGCCTCCGTACCCGTGAACTCTGACTTACTTCTAGCGCGGCCCTCCGTGCTCAGCTCAGCCTGCTGCCTGCCAAGATTGACTATAACCTTCGAGTTATCTGTTTCCCTCCCCGAAAATACATTCCAGCCTGCTAGCTTCAGTAAACATCCTTCCTCAGCTACAGGGCTAAAGGGCCGACCTGTCTCTATGCAAGTAATTCATAGCTTCTGTTGCCATGCTTCCATGGAAGGCCCCATGCCCCCACGCTTCTCATACAGACACTCAGGCGCTTATACACGCACTCACAGCAAGTATAGAATAGCTTCTGCTCTAGAGACCTTTCTGCCCAGATAGCTTAGTTCCTAAACATCAGATATCAGATATGATAGAAGCACAAGTTGATCTGACATGCCAGACTTCTGTCTCTTTCCGTCAGTGTAAATGTCAAGTCCCCTGCACCCCTCCACTTACACGTCATCCAGCTGCGCACGCATCCAAGCTTCCGATTTCTGCTGACATTGCCACATTTTCTGTTAGTACCACCCCTTTGGGACACCTATCAGTGACGTTTCCAGAACACACCTCTAGTTCACGCCTCTTGATTACGCACATGTACCACGTGTAATACTGTTATCTTGTCTTCTCTCAGCTGTTACGCCTTCTATACTGTTTCCAATGATGCAAAATAAGTATATAAGCTATGTACTGTTAATAAAATGTAGCGCTCTATCCCTTCTGACACCCTGTGTGGTGGTCAGAACATGATATCTTGGCCATGACTATTCCTTTTTAAGGAATAAAACCCCTTAGAACTCTCACACCACGGACTCTGTCTTTTTTCATCCGATCTGAGTTATTATTGATTAAGTACTTACCTGCATAGAAATTAAGAGAGTAAATTAATTATTTACGTCACCTGGCTGAAGACGGCTGATGGCCAGAAACCGGTCCTAGGATGCTTGATTCCGGTCCAGGAAAGACATGGCTTGGCAGTTCGGGCTGGACTGTTCCCATGAGGCACAGGGTCAAGGCTGATTTGCATATGGCCATGTCTGAACTGGGGGGGTGTGTAGTGCAAAAAAACGATGGATTTAGGCCCAGATCTCTGTACTGGGGTGAATGTATGACATTTTTCTGCATTCTGTCCATTAACTGTTATTTTTGCATTTGTCACCCCGAGTGGGATGGGTATGCTCAGACGTGAGTCCGGTGCTCTCCACACCACTGGAGCCAAGCTATCCTGGCTGAAGACAGCTGATAGCCAGAAACCGGTCCTAGGATGCTTGATTCCGGTCCAGGAAAGACATGGCTTGGCAGTTCAGGCTGGACTGTTCCCATGAGGCACAGGGTCAAGGCTGATTTGCATATGGCCATGTCTGTACTGGGATGGTGTGGAGTGCAAAAAAACGTTGGATTTAGGCCCAGATCTCTGTACTGGGGTGAATGTATGACAATTTTCTGCATTCTGTCCATCAACTGTTGTTTTTGCATAGCTTTAAACAGAAACAATGTGAATTTAAAGTTTACTATGCAATACAGCCAAAGCACGATTAATTTCTTAGATATAAGACTCAAGATTTTAGATTGGGTATTGAACATGCAACTGTTTAGAAAACAGACAGCAGATAATTCAATTTTACATGTGTCAAGTTGCCACTCACCCAGTTTTAGATGGAGTATTCTCCACAGAGAGTATTTCTGAGTGAAAAGGAACTGTAGCTCCTAACAAAGTTACTTGAGAATAAAAGGTGAGATGATCAAGGGATTTATAGCCAGGGATTACCCACATAGACCATTAAATCAAGCTAGCACATGGGCAGACAAAGTCAAGAGAGAGGAAGATTTGTTCCACCCACCCCTTACCAAGTGCCAGCTGAGCTATGAACCAATTCTGTTCATAGAAAAATATTCCAGCCATGCATGGAAACTTAAGGAGATTTTAAAAATACAGATAGAGCACTCTGGTGCAGGATAATATTTTAAGTGAACAAATTGGACAGTGACCTATCAAAGTAATGTGTCCTCAAAGTTAGTACACAGTCATCTAACTCCAAGAGCAACTAATTGGCTAAGAAAGGGTGAGGGATTCCACCATTGTGGACAATGAAGGGTCGGTAAATATAGTTGCAATGTTTAACAGGTTACCTTTCAAAGACTAAGCAAAATAAGGAGCATCCCAAAACTGATACCATACAAGAATGACTTTGTGGTCTGTGCCGTAGTATGTTCCTAAATGCCACTGCGGTGTTTGGTCTCCAGATTTCTACATAATTGGGTTCAGCCAACGGCGTCTGGATTTTCTGTAAACAGGGCAGAAAAAGAACACATGCAACTCTGACTCATTTGCATTGCTACAGTCAGGACAGCCCAGAGAGAGTGCACCTGCTCATTTGTTGGAGAAACTGAGCAGGTGGGAGAACCCTGTGCCTTATCTGGATAAACAGTGTCCTTGCTAGCACTGATTGTATCTCATCCAGGACAGCCTCTAGGATTTACTGGTCTTTAATTCTCAAAAACGCAATTGTTGATGAACCTGTTGCTGATCACCCCTGTAAACGGACGAGTTTACCCTCCCTGTAATTCCAAATCAATTCCTTTCTGGAAATTGTGGTGCAAGCTTCCTCAGGGTTGTGCCATAGACTAGCTCTGCCCACATCCAGAAATGAGTCCCTGACATAAGCTAGACACAGTAGTTACCCAGTACTCTGCAAGCCCAGGACTTCCTTTAACTTGTCCTTATATACTGCCAGTTCCGGGGTTACCCACAAGCGATGCCAAAAACGGAGGGGTCTACGAGAAATTTAACCCCTTAAGTGCTGCTGACGGCCAATGGTCGTCAGCAGCGCTACCTCCCCAGTGCTGCGCACGACCATTGAACGTCCATTCAGAACTAGTTCTAATGGACAGCGCAGCACTGGGGAGAAATGTTTACACGCAGCTAAGGTGTTAATTGGCAATAGGCCTTACCCCCGAGTCCAAACAAAGTGGTGTGAGGGGAGAACTAAGGGAGAGACCAAAGAACTCTCTGACAAAAGTGTTCTCAGACTTGGTGATATTTCTCAGAGAACAATGCCCCCAAAGTTCAGCCGGGTATATTGTAGCACCCCTTATTTGCACTTTGTAGATTTCCAAGAGCGGTCCAATAGGTTTATGGAAAGAATTTGTGAATAGCTTAGTCAGCCCCCGTGCTCTGTGCTAGCTTTAGGTTTGTTTTTATTTGTATGCACCCCACAGTCCATTTTTTCAGTTAAAGTTACCCCAAGATACTTAAATACAGACACCGTCTCCAATGGGATGCTGTGCAGGCTGGGGTTAGGGCAAGTTGAGCTGGTTGTGTTAAAGACCATGGGGCATATTACCAATCAAATGCTCTTAGCCATGTTATCCACCTCCCATTGGATAACATGGCTAAGAACTGCTCAGGGCAGGTGTTAGCTTTTGGAGATATTCGCGCTTAGCGTGAATATCTCCAAAAGTTGGTAATAGGAGATAGCGATGTTAGCGACTGTTTCCAGTCGCTAACATCTTGGCACGCCCACTTTGCATGTCATTAGTGATAAATATCACTGACATGCAAAGTGGGGCCCAAGATGGTCGCTATCTCCTACTAGCGACAGCTAGGTAATAGGGAGATCATTTTATCTCCGCTTTCTTGGCTTTTAAAGCCAAAAAAAGGAGATAAACCCCTTGATAATATGCCCCCATATATTTGGACTTTTGACTGTTAATCTCGAGACCCCTACTTTCACAGAAGGCCTTGAAGTTGACAAAGATCCTCTGAATGCCCATCAGTGACTTTGAGAGCAATATTCGTCAGCAAACATCATTGCCAGTACTTTGCTGTTCGCTATCTTGGGTGCATCATTATCCTTCCCCCATCATGTTTCTACAGGTACATTTTTAAATAGACATAAATAGGTGGGCGCAAGCACACAGCATTCTCTTCCCTCCTCTGTCTATGGCTGTAGGTGTAGTGAGTTCTGGATGTTTGCCGAACCTGATTTGGGTATAGTTGCCTTTGTGCAAACGCCTGAGCATATGACAAAGATATAACGGCACCTCTATATCACTTAGGACAGCCCACAATGTATCTCTTGGTACCAGATCGAACACATATTTTAGGTCTTGAGTGGATTGGGCCTGTTTCAAACAACCCCATTTGTCCAGCTCCCAATGTTTTTAAGCTTCAGTGATGTTGGCTCTATGGAGTGCTCTCTTTTCTCTTATTAGGGGTCTTTCTTTGGTTTTGATTGCCTCTATCAGGGCTTACTTGGCCATCCGGCAGCTATCCTTGAAACAGGAGTGCCTGGCCATTTTTCGCCTACTTGAGTGTGTTGGAAGAAAAAAATATATCGGCCAGAGATCATGTCAGCACCTCCTCGGTCTCGGCAACTCGCATGAGGAACATAAATGTACAATCCCTGGAAATGGACTGTTCCTCTGCCAATAAACACGGAATGACTAAATCCTATAGGGAAGCCATCCTATCACAAGATTGCTTTATAGCTGACCACCAAACTCTTCTTTTATTGTTGGTCAGTGTTAATTTTCATTTGGCTGTATGTTTCCCCCAGAAACTTCCTCAACAATCTTCAGTTCCTCCTCCATAATCAGGGCATTGTGATTGCTGTTGTATGGGGTCAACACAACAAAATCAGCCACCAGGTGCCACATCCTGATATCTACCAGGATGTAATCTAAAATAGTAGAGTGTCCTAATCAATTAAAGGTATACTTCTCTGGTGTATCTGATTTAGTTCGGCCATTGGATGCCCTTAGGGAGTCACTTCAGGTGAAAGATTTAATCTGGAGCACTTGTTGGTGGGATGTTTGCCTCTGGAATTGCCCAGTGTAGGTCTTAATCAATGAGAATTCCTCCATTAAAACCATTCAGGGGCTCAAACTGGCAGTTTAAGTCACCACACCTAACCATCCAATGGATGTTGGAAGCATCCAGTTGGTCAAAGGTCGGTGATTCTTGGCTGTTGCTTACAGGCCTGGAGAAGACATTGACCAGAGTGATTCTGACCCTGGATGTGATTGTCAGAAGAATGCACTGGATGTATTTGAGAAGCTGTGCAGCTCAGGTCAGGCCTATCCCATATACCAAGACCACTCGATGGTCTACCCCAGCCCTTGGTGGTTGGGGTTAAACGTAAAATAGCAAAGGCCACACGCTGTGTATCCTCCCTATCTCAGGTTTCCTGGAACATGCAGACGTCGTATTGGTCCACAAAAATCCACCAGTTGGGGTTGTCCAGTTTGTTTCTGAGGCCCCCAACATTCCATGAGAAGACCCTCAGCTTTGTTGGAACTGTATGCTTAGCTGGCACGGGATACTGAAGATTAAAATTAGGTGGCGTGATTTCTCTCTGTTAGTCACTTGGTCTGATTGCCAGAACTCTGTAGGGACCTTGCTACTATCATCTGTGGGCGCTAGAGGGTTAGTGTCTGCTAAGATGGTAAGGCCTTTAGCCTGAGCCAGAGTTTGTGGCAATCCAGCAGGTGGGCTTATTAGAGCATAATTGAGCGACAGTCCCACAATTGTTTGGTCTACTCACCTTGCCCACTTATCTGAGCCTGGTTGTATTGTGTCAGGGGGCACCTTCGTTCACCCGCCCTCAACCCAGATGTGGTACTAAGGAAATAAAACTCCCCGTTCAAGATAGCCTGCTCTCGGGATCCCTCCTGGCATTTGGCTGACTATTCTGGGTGCTGCATTACTTTGAGTCAATCAACATCTTCTAAGACCCCAAATCTATTCGCTGTGGGTAACTTATACAGTAAGGGTCTAACAATATCATTGTTCAAGTAAACAACAGTGAAATCATGTTTGCCCATGTTTGGTGAGCCACATATATATTAAGCTCCAAGCTTACCCGTTGCGTGTTGCTGCGATCTCAGAAGAAAGGAAATTCAAGGAAACTCGTTATGATAACATTAAATTTACATTGTGCATTGTTATTGAAACTTATTCATTTTATTTTTGAAAACATTTCTAAGTGTGGCTTGAGCAGTGCGTCCTCGATTGGCTTCCAATCTTGATTCTGGTTGCTCTCCTGTTTCATTCAAGCGGGCTTGAGCAGCGCATAATTGATCGTTTTCCAATCTTGATTCTCGTTGCTCTCCTGTTTCATTCGAGCGGGCTTGAGCAGTGCGTAATCAATCTGTTTCCAATCTTGATCCTCGATGCTTGTACTTTTGAGAAGAACGGGCTTGAGCAGTGCGTACTCAATCGGCTTCCAATCTTGATTTTCGTTGCCCGTTCGTTTGAGAATTACGGGCTTGAGCAGTTTGTATTCGAACAGCTTCTAATCTTGCTTCCCGTTGCTCATCTGTTTCTGAAGCTCATAATGCCTTTTTCTTTCGTGCTTCTGATGTAGATTGACCTGTCGATTTTCGTTTGGGGGTCATAACTGTCGACGATGCTCGCAAATTTGCTGTCTATTTCAGTATTCGAAAGATTATGAAGCCCCTGGTTGCTGATTAAAAAAAAACAATTTTGACAGAAACCTTCGCGGGAGTGTACTCAACAACTTCCCAAAGTTTCATGACAAGAAACTGACATACTTTCGTTTTTATATATATAGATGATAAATTGAATTAAAGTATAGATTTTAAGGGAATATAGGACATTACACAAATGCTTAAGCTAGAACAAAATTACCACAACTATATTGTCAACAATAATGGATACAAATAGTAAATGCCAAGGCAATCAATCAGACATGAATGTTACGGTGCAGCGGTAAGACACTTACTTTAAAAGTTCTTTAAGCATTTAGACTGGTTATATGTGCTACATTATTAAATGTAGTAATTATTTTCTTTGCGCTAAGTAGAGATTGTATACATTGTTGATATGTCAGTGAGGTAAATATTGTGTCTAAACACCAACAGCATACATAAGAAAATATTATTACCATCCAAGACAGGAAACATGATAAAATGTCCCCCCGTGTGGTGCAAAACAGGATGTCACTGGCATTAGTTTTTCATTACATTAATACCTGACACTTTTTTCTTGTAGAAGGCAGCTTAAATGGCGACCTGGCAGGAGAGGCTTAGGGGCTTATTATAAGTATGGCGGTCCGCGAACCTCCAGATTTTCTGAGGCATGGCGGTCTTTCGATTGCACTATTTACCAAACTGGGCAGTCGGGATGCTCTGCGAGCACCGCAACCACCAGGGGTCAGAGATCCCTGGCATTGGCATAGTGGTCTTGAGACTGCAATATGTTTGGCGGGGCCACTGCTCCCCCCCAATCATATCACAAGTTTCCTCACCGCCACACTTTTCATGGTGATACGACCACCATGAAAAGTGTGGTGGTGAGGAAACAAAGGGGGCCCTACAGGGTCTTCTTGTGCCTCTACACTATGGGGTGCATGCAGGGGGCACATCTTGTGCCCCCCTGTGTGCATGCACCTCAGTACCTCCACGGCATGGACTGAAGCATCCCATGCCATGCAGGTACTGATTTTGATGTTCCCATTGCCGTGCCTATTTCATAGGCACAGCCGCGTGGATGCCAAAGAACTACCCGCCACACAAGTGTGGCAGTGTGGGAGCCTGGCGGTCCCGCTCCAGCACTGCCAAACTCATAATAAGGACATAAATAGGGTGGACCCGAGGTGACTGGTCAGATGAAGATTGTTCCTCTACATTCCCTGATGTTTGAAGGACGGCCTACTAAAGCCAAAATGACAACATAAGTCTAATACTGTTTGAATAGAAAAGTTAAGGAGGCTTGTGGCTGCAGAAATCTGGGTGAAAGCAGCAGTTGGGAATATTGGGAAGTATGTTAATTAATCTTTAGCTCTGGGAGACAGAAACTGACTCTTCTAAAGCTCGGCCCTGTATGACTGGGTATTCAGGAATTCAGTCTGTGTTTTTCGCATAATTTCTTAGCAACATACTTCACGAGGTGCAATTTCCCCTTGGCCAGAAAAATCCCACCTCATTTAACGACCACTGCACGGACTTGGAGCGGCTGTGGGGCCCCAGTACTCAGCCTATGACAGACAATGCTGTTCTTATTATCGAGTATAAAATTGTAAAATTGCAATGCCTACATATACGGCTTAACGTGTTCCTGCATGATGTAACTGTCTGACGCCCATTAAACTGCGGCATTATTTCCAAGTGGCTTCTCCTAAGCTTCCATTCATCTCTGGGTCAGTGGAATTATGGAGTCAGCTTCTGAAAGGTGCTGTAGTCATCTGTTTACAGACCATTGCCATGGACTGCAGGCCCTGCAGAGCAGTGAAATTAAATTAGATTGTTTCGAATTCAAAAATTGAGATGAATGGGTCATTGCGTGTGGAAGAACCAGGTAGCATTGAACTTGTTGGGTCATACATTTCATTTAATGTCGGCCATTCACTCGGTACTAAAAAGCAGGGCTGTGCAAAGTTTTTCCTTACTCGGATTTTCTCCTTTGAACTTTCCAGAATTCTCGTGAAGACTGCGAGCCATGCCGGAGGCTTGCACAGGTTTCTGAATATTGGTTAAAACCGGCACTCACTTTTTAAGATATTCTAAGAAAATAAAGATCACCAATATCCTTCAAGATTCACAGCTGGGATTAAAACACATTTAAAATTAAACTTGAGCGAACACAGCACATCTATTTTCACCACCAACTAGGACCCGAGAGGAAATATGCACGTTTCATAGTAAAACTATGAATAGATATGAAAAGGAAAACTTCAAACTCCTGGTCGGCCAATAGTCGGGATCTCTCGAGACTGTGCTAGTGCAATAAAAACTTTGCACACCACTACTAAAAAGTCCAGCAGTGCCATCTTTATACAGTTATCCGGGCATCTTACACACAAAACAATATTCATACACAAAATACACGTGCATCTACAGAGGGAAACATTTTTTATGCCCCGCCACTCTTCTAGGGCACCCGTGCTTTGAAGCAGCCAACATGTTATGCGAGCGCTACACGGAAATAATTACTATAATAAAGAAAATGTCTGGTTAATTAGATGACACAAAAAAGCCAATGTGATGTGTAAAGAAGATGTCAACAAGAACACCATAACAATATAGGAACCAGTAGTGTTTGCCAATTACAAGACTAGAATGGAAATTAAAGGAGGACTGCAGCAGAGGGAAGCACATTTATTATGATGTGCGGGACAGGGCGACGCGCTGAGACTCCCACAGGCCCCCGTGAAGTACACAGCCAGGCTGTGTTTGAAAATCCCCATAGAAACAGTGTTTCAGCTGCCCTTCCAAGACGCTCTTCGTAGCCCCAGTGTGCTAAGGTTTGTTTTTCCCACTTGACACTAATGGAATATGATGTTACAAACTCTGAAAATGTTTGCCTTTTTTGTCGGTTTGACATGTGCATCGCGCGGCCCTGCTACAAGATATCCTGGCTCGTCTGCCAATTCCTTGACTGCATTAGGCAAAAATGTAATATTTATAGTTAACACTATTGGAACCGCGCTGACATTTATAAATGTATACACACTCAGTCTGTCACATATCGCTCTCCTGCCCACGTGCACTTTCTCACTTCTGGAACTTGCAGCCCCGGCTCGCAGAAAAGTCTTTGCTTTTCAAGTTGTGGCTGCTGAGGCCAGGAAGTGGAGGCACAGTCTAGTCTCACTCAGACAACATTTGTATATACTGTTTTGACCTTGTGTTCATTCTCTGCTAAACCAGGAATGTCAGGATGATCGTAGTCTTGAAGCAACATTTGATATAATCTAAATCTGCACTAAATGTGAAAATGCTGCTGGCTTCACCACCTCTTCTTGGCGCACCCAGACATCGTGAACTAATGTGACATAAGACATAAGAAGCTGGGGGGCATATTACCAAGCAATAGTGATAATTATCACTATTGCTTGGTTAGCGTGAAAAATTTACCGCTGAGCTACGGCAATTTTTACCGCAAATAAACCTTGGTATTACCAAGGTTTATCGCAAATGCGATATAAATCGCCGCAATGCATGAATATCGCTGAAAAGTCAGCGATATTCATGCATTACTGAGCTAATGCTCTTAGTCATGTTATCCACCTCCCATTGGATAACATGGCTAAGAACTGCTCAGGGCAGGTGTTAGCTTTTGGAGATATTCGCGCTTAGCGCGAATATCTCCAAAAGTTGGTAATAGGAGATAGCGATGTTAGCGACTGTTTTCAGTCGCTAACATATTTGCATGCCCACTTTGCATGTCATTAGTGATAAATATCACTGACATGCAAAGTGGGGCCCAAGATGGTCGCTATCTCCTACTAGCTGTCGCTAACTGGTGTTAGCGACAGCTAGGTAATAGGGAGATAATTTTAACTCCGCTTTCTTGGCTTTTAAAGCCAAAAAAGCGGAGATAAACCCCCTTGATAATATGCCCCTCGGTTTGGAGAACACAAACAGCACCGGTGGTAATAATCTGCACCATAACACATGTTATGAATTATTATATGTTATGAATTATATATGATTTCTGATCATGTATTAATTTATAAAAGTATTTATGGGCCATGGATCTAGCCATTCAGCTTACAAGTGCTTCAGAGAGAACAATTTTGCAGTTGAACAGAAACATTAACAGTAAGAACAAAAGGAGGGCTAAGTTTATTGAGTTAGTAGATGTGTCTTGAATAGATGGGCCTTCAAGTCCTGGCCAAGAGCCCATCGGCCATTTGCAGGTGGGAGTCATTAGTCGTTCCACCATGAAGGGGTGAGGGACCAAGGAAGTGGGTTATGAATGGAAGTGGTCATGAGTTGTGCGATAAGGGGGAGGGGCAGAGTAGGTCCCTTTAAAAGTGAGCTACCGTCAAATTACCCCCTGAGAATTTGTCCCCTGATGTGCTGCGGGATTCAAAAACTGAATGTTTGTTTGCCGTCCAGGTTAGTCTACAGCACAGGGGGCATGGTGTGGCAGTGGGATTGTGGTGTTATAAAGAGTTTGACAGGTGTGGTTTGGAGATCAAGCACATTTGAGCTTTTGTACACACGATTTTTGTCTCAATGTGTTGGGGTCTCTGTGACATGTCACGACGCTCACCCGGGGAAGCAGTGGTTGTCTGGTGGCTTTTTGCTATACTACTGCCCCGGCTGTCGAGGCTGGTGCAACAGATAAATGAGTGGTGCTGAATGCGTGATTTGGTGATTAAATCTTCCAACGTTGTGGCGGAATGATGAGGGTTCGAATCCTGGTGCCGGGTGTTCGGCGGAGGTGCTGCAGAGTGTCCTTGGGTCGGCGTGCCATGGACATGATGTGCAAATTAAGGCTGGATGTCGCATAGCAGTCAATGTAATTCATAACCCTCTCACCCCTAAAAACAAAAATCAGTCATAGCCCAGCCCGATATTGCCAAGGAAACGTTTTTTTAAAGAGGTGCAGGCAGGTATGGTGACTGGCCCTTTCCTCAAGCCACCATTAAATAATCTAGTTTGCTCCCCAGTGGGTCTGGTACCTAAGAAAGAGTTTGGAAAATGCTGACTCATTCACAAGCTTTTCTCTCCCCCAGCACATCCAGTAAATGATGGACTAGATGCCAGCGTGTGTGCGGTCTGGTACATGTTATTTGATGAGGCATTTAAGCTGCGAGTATTGGGTAGAGGGGCCCTTATGGCCAAGTCCGGCATCTAGTCAGCATTTAGGCTGTTGCCAGTGCATCTGCAGGACTTTTCCCTCTTGGGTTTTACATTTGAGGGCAAGTTCTGCATCGACAAGTCCATGCCCATGGGTTGTGCAGTCACATGTGCACATTGTGAAACTTTTAGTCATTTCTTAAAATTGGCGGTTCGAGATCTGGTGGTGTCAGAGAACATTGTTCATTACCTGGATTAGTTCCTTTTCCTGGGGCCACCAGGGCACCAGGATTGCAAGCCCTGCAAGGTTTCCAAGAATTAGCTAAAGTAGTGGAGGTTACACTAGCTTCAAAAAAACAGAGGGCCTCAGAACCAAGCCTACATTTGTAGGCATTGAGATCGATTCAGAGGCGGGAGAATGCAGGCTACCACTGAATTAAGTTGAGGAATTTTAGACAACCTTATTGGATTGCCTGAGTTCTACTGTTGGACACGCCTCGTGAAAGGCCCGCGCCCTCCCCGCACGAGAAGGCCCGAACGCCGGCTCTCCCGGTGTTCCCCAAAGAACCACCCCTGCAACCCACCGAAGCAACCCATAACCCGTCCCCAACGGGACGCCTGCTCCCGAACCTCCCAGCATCGGCTGTCCCGGGCCCCGTCAGCACCATTGCCCCGGCCCAGCCGCCATCTTGGACACTGCACCACGAGGCCGCGTGGCCTCAGTTCGACCCCAACCCTGGGCCTGGCCGGGCCCCGACATTGAGGCACCACCATCCACCCAGGAGGTGAAGAGACCACTTGGCAGGTCAATGGGAGAGAAGAGTGTCGATGGCTCTCCCCCGCCAGGTGCCGATCGCCCCCGGCCTCCCCGGGCGCTGGCTCCACCCCCCTGCTGGTTGTCTGGACTCCCTCATCCCGGACCTCCCGACCTCCAAGCGCGAGGGTCCGGACATCAAAGGGGGCCAGACCTATACCTGGGGCAGCTCCAGAGCAGGAAGGCAGTTGTATCCTGGAGTCGAGAGACACCTTGAAGAACTCATCCTTGACGGACTGCTGGCGCTGCCGCAGCCCTGCCTTGTGAACTACCTCCGAAGCCTGCTGGCGCTGCCGCGGCCCTCTGCAACCTGCACCTTCGGCGGGACCTGCTGGCGCTGCCGCGGCCCATCCTTGTGAACCATCGCTCTTGCCTGCTGGCGCTGCTGCGGCCCTCTGCAACCTGCACCTTCGTCGGGACCTGCTGGCGCTGCTGCAGCTCATCCTTGTGAACCATCACTCTTGCCTGCTGGCGCTGCCGCGGCCCTCTGCAACCTACACCTTCATCGGGACCAGCTGGCGCTGCCGCGGCCCATCCTTGTGAACCATCGCTCCTGCCTGCTGGCGCTGCCGCGGCCCTCCTCACCGAGACTTGTCATCCTAGCCAGCTGGCGCTGCCGCGGCCCGACCTACCAGACCTCCGAGCTCGAGGATTGTGAGCTCCCCTCCTGCCACACCTGTACCGGACCAGTACCAAGACTGTCCCGCTACCCTTTCCCCTACAGAGACTAGAATTGAGAGGACCCTCGTGTCCCGACCTCACTGTATCGCTGATAACCTTGCTTCAAGAATCGTATATAAAGAGTGTTGATCTCATCCTTGTGTGGTGTCCATCTGTGGGGGGGAAGTTACGCATCTGTACGATCGCTGGAGACGGCCCTCACTGGAGGCCTCTCCCCCTGTCCTCGGCCGACCCTCCGGGTCCCCGTCTAACATCTACCAAGGTGATCCTCCATCAGTTACAGAGGCTGGTGGAACAGCTTTACTTTGCACTCAGTATCATCCCCATGGGGCAGGTCCTTTCAAGAAACATGACAGGGGTCATGTCGGGCTTGAAAGCAAAGCATCACCACATCTGTATCTTGAGAGGTTAGAGAGGATCTGCGTAAGTGGGTGGAGTTCTTGCAAGATTTTAACAGCTCTGTGATTTGGCCATTACTGGCATGGAGCAATGCCAAACTAAACTTGTACACATATGCGGCTGGGAATGTAGGTTTTGGAGTCATCCTGGGGAACAAAGTGGTGTTTGCAGCATTGGCCTGAGGACTGGGTTGAGAGAGACTTGACAAAGAACCTGACATTTATTTATTTTATTTATTTATGTGTTTTATAGAGCGCAAACTTGACCCGTTAGGGTATCAGAGCGCTTTACAGAATCATAAGAGTATACAATCGATGCGATTCGGAGGGGGTGGGGTGCTGGATACATAAGGGATGGAGGGATACATATGTACAGTTTACATAACAGTTACTCAAGACAAGGCCCCAGGTTTCTTGGTGGGGTGACTAGGTCATCCAAGGGAGGCAATAGCCGGAAATAGATCAGGGCCTCTGTGGCAGTTGAAGGTAAACGTTTAAACGAGGAAGTTACCCATAAGGAAGGTTTTGGCCTCCCTTTTGTAGCGTGCAAGAGAGAGGATTTTTCTGATGGTGGGTGGAGATTGTTCCATATTCTTGGCGCGGCCCCAGCGAAAGCCCGGTTGTAAGTTTTTTTTTCTCAATAATGTGCAGGCTGGAGTGAGAGGCCTCTGGCGGACCCTGAGCTTCTGACTCCAACAGATACCACAACTTTCTTTGCAAGATATGTAGGGGAGTTTGAGTATAAAGCCTTGTGTGTGATGCATGCCAGCTTAAGCTGTATTCTTGCGTCGAGAGGAAGCCAGTTCATCGCTTTAGGTGTGGAGAAATGTGATCGAATTTCCTTGTGCCGGTAAGTAGTCTGGCAGCCGAGTTGAGGCAGGGAGATCTTGGGTAAACCCGAGAGGGTAGAACAGCCATATTCCGGTCAAGAGATTACTAGTGCTTGTACTGCCATTTTTAGGTCGGAGCATCAAGGAAGGTTTTCAGTTTCCATAGGTAGCTCAGGTGGAATCTGGCAGATTTGGCCATCGAGTTCATGTGGTCCTGCATGTTCAAGTTGCAGTCAAGGGTTATTGCCAGTGATTTGGCCGAGTCCACGATGGCCGGCGGGCAATTTAGGGCTGTGATGGCTTTAATCCATTTCTGAATCTGAAAGGGGAAATTAGCTGAAATTATGTTTTCTTTGCGTTGAGTTTGCGCTGATTGGAGGGGAGCCATTGGACGGTCAGCTTCAGGTCCTCATTCAGGGAAGGGAGAGAATCTCCTCTAGGGATACGATTTTGATTTAGATCTGAGTGTCATCATCGTACGTATGGTAGGAGATATTTGCAGTGTGTAGGACTTCGGCAAGCGGTTTTAGGTAAAGGTTGAAAAGGGTGGGGGACAGCGTTGATCCTTGAGGGACTCCAATCGTGACCGGAGAGGGAGCAGACAGGTTGCCGTTAATTAGGAATCTATGAGATCAGTTTTGGAGGAAGAACTAAATCTTTCTAGGACAGGGCTATCTAATCCCATCCTGAGTTTCAGGTGTTCGAGTAACTTTCCATGGTTGACCGTGTCGAAGGCCGAGGATAGATATACAAGGATTAGGAGACATGTTTTGCCTTGATCAAGGTCTTGGAGGGCATAAAAAACAATGTGGAGTATGGTGGTTTCAGTGCTGTGTCCCGGTCTGAATCCAGATTGGAAGTCATCGAGTAGGTGGAAGTTGTTGATGTGTTGACTTAGCTGCAGTTGCACACACTCCTCCAACACTTTAATTAAGAGAGGGATGTTGGAAATAGGTCTGAAGTTGTCAGGGGAGGCTGGATCCAGCGACAGCTGTTTCAAAATGGGGAGTACTTGGCCAACTTTCAGAGAGTCAGGAATCGATCCCTAACAGAGAGAGGCGTTAATTATTGCAGTCCAGCTAGGAATAATGGATTGGGCTGCAGCAGCTAGGCAGTTGGAAGGGAGCGGGTCGTTGAAATGGTTATTCAGGTTTAAGGTAGATAGGATTTTGGAGACGGAGTCATCGTCTTAGAGTTTGAAGTCGGTCCAGTTTGCTTGATTCTTATGTGAAGCCAACAGGGCGGCGTGGAAGGAGTAGGCAGGTCAGGAGGGGGTAGAGAGTATGAGGCGCACCTAAGGTCGTTACCTAAGGTTTTGATTTTGTCCTCAAGAAATGATGTGAATTCCTCGGATGATATTAGAGACTTGGGGTTTTCTTTCAATGTTGTTGCCAGTTTGTTGGATTGGTGTTTGACCAGTTCAAAGAGTTTGTGGGGTTCGTTCTTGTTGTTCCCCAGTTCAGATCTGAAGATTTCTTTTTTTGAGTTGAGGATGTTCCCGTTGTAGGTATTTCTGACCTGGCGGAGAAGTTTTAGATGTGCGACAGTGGGATTCTGTGTCCAGATTCTTTCGGATTGCCGGAGGGATCTCCATTCTCCTCTCATTGTTGAGGGGTTCAGTGAACCAGGGGTTTCTATCTTTGATTTGGGTTCTTTTTATTTTTAGTGGGGCTAGGTCATCCAGAATGTTCGATATAGTCACAGAGTAGTGATCGTTGAGGTCATTGACCATTATGATGTGTGAGTGGGGAGGTCAGGTTTGCACCGATTCTCCAGTTCTCTGTGGTCAAGGTTCTTGGTGTCTTTGATCCAGCGTTTAGGAATCACCGGCTGCAGTGCCCTTGTCTTGTGGGTGCCAGGTAGTAAGAAGGCAATGGCGTGGTGGTAAGACCAGTCACAAGGGTCTATAGAGATAAGCTTGGCTGTTAATTCCTTAGAGATGATCCAGTCAAGAGTGGCCTCTTTTGAGTGAGTTGGGAGTCAGCAAGATTGGGTCAGGGCTTGATCAGCCAGGAGGTCTTTAATGCCGTTGATATGAGGATCCTTGGGATCATTTCAGTGCAGGTTGAAATCGCCAAGGAAAATGTCTTTAGCGTTGGAGGAACTCTTTGCTGTGAGAATTTCCATGAGATGGTCAGTGAAGGTGTCATTCATGCCTGGGGGGTGGTAAAAGATGTGCAGTGTGCACAGTTGGGTGGATTTACTGCAAATGGAGAGGGCGAGGTATTCGCAGGAGTCAGTGGTATCTGCTAGAAGTTCTGTGACAAGAAGGTTAGATCGAAAGATGCAGGCGATACCACCTTCTTTCTTGCTATGTTGCCTGTCCAGCCTTGCAATGTTATAGTTGGGAGGGACTAAGCTGTCCAGGCATGGGGATGAGGATTAGGTTAGCCATGATTCTGTTAGAATTGCTAAGTCGAAATCTTTGTTTAGGATGAGAGTAGCAATATTGGCAGCATGCTTTACTGCCAATTGGCAGTTAATTAAGAGACCCATCAGAGAGGGGTCAGAGGGAGTGTCGGGAGTCGGAGTGGACAGGTGTACAGAGGCTAGATTGCTTGTAATCACACTTCTGTTAAGGAGGGTAGCTGATCTGCAGGGGTTGATAGAGACAGTGCAGATGGGATGTTCGGCACTGATGTCTGATAGACAAAGGGTAACTGGGCTGCATTGTAGTCCTGGAGAATGGCAAGGATTTCCTTTTCAGTGAAGGCTAGCGGATTTGGTGTGGCGAGAGTAGAGTTGTAGGAGAGAACGATAGCTAGTGTTTCCTCCTACAATAGGTGGCAAGGATGCTTACGAGGGTGAAGGTGCCCCAAGGATAGAGGTAATGGGTGTTTGGGGAGCTGTGTGATAAGAGGGGGAGTGGAGGTCAGCAGGGGCTTGAGGTTAGGACATTCCTTGAGCTCTTTTCCATTATTGTGTTGTTACATATTTGGAGATCCCAGCTCTCCAGCGGTAGAATCATTTTTTGGTCAGACAACATACCAGCCGTCTCTTCCATAAATAACCAAAGAGCATAGTGCCCACTCATCCTGCGCCTTACAAATCTATGATTCAGGTCTGCCTCACACAGAAAGTGCACTTTACGGCGAAGCATGTTGTAAGAGTTAAGCATGCACCAGCTGATGCCCTGTCTCATTTTAAGTAGGCAGAATTCCGAACACAACTACCAGAAGAAGACAAGGAGATGTCACCTGTCCCTGTGAGCCTTTGGAAGCTTGGTGTTGCACTGTCCCGGAGCAGATAACAGCAGCATTGGTGCCTGGAACAAAGCATGCATATGAAGTTGCATGGTGGACATATCAGGCCTACATGCCAGAGTGTAGAAAGGTTGTCTCTTTTAAACAGGCAGCATGTTTTCTTTTTGGGTATTCAACATGAGGAAGGAAAGTGATTGGCATCAGTGAAGCATCTGTCAGGGTCAGTGTATCCTGACCGTTATATGGTTAAAAAAAGAGACCTTTTTAACTCCTTAGTAGATATATACCGCCAAAACGTGAAGGAAATAATTCCTTTTGTTAATTAACTCTCACACACCCTCTTGGTGTCATGCTTCATCATCGCGTTCACCCCAACTCCTAAAGGTCAGGGTGGGCTCAACTATATCTCAGGGGGACTTAAAGATAAAAATCCTTCTCCACCACCCAGGTATCCCTTTATTAGTGGTGATGTAGTGGATGTTAAAAAAGTATAAAAAGGGTCTGTGTCGGAGGTTATGGTCCTATGACCCTAAGGGGTAGTCATCAACCCATAGGAGGATGGCCAAAAATGGTCCTGGACTTTCGTCTGGGCAAAATGATAGAACCCTCCATGGTGAAGATCAAAATTATTGTTGGTTGACCTGTATATTATTATTTGAAAGTGCATAAAGCTGCAACCATTCGTGATCAAAATAAAGACAGTGCAAAAATTAATCACAATAAAGAGAATACTTATCTCCCTTCCTCCAGATACGAAAAATTCCGCCAAATTTGTTGGGAATATGCGCACCAACAGGGTCCCGGTAGGGTAGCGTTGTAGTCAAACGCACTCCAAAGGGATACCAAATAGGTACAGTGCCGGGCAGGACCTTTGGAGTATGTTTGACTACAAGGCTACCCTACCGGGACCCCGTTGATGCGCATATATTGAAGAGCTCTGAATATAATATAATATTATGGGCTGTTTTGGAAGTTCTGCAAGACAGAGGGTTAATGATCAAAAAGAAGAAGTGCAAAATCAGGGTAAAGGGGTTTAGTATTTGGGAGGTCCCTCTAGTGTATACATCTTGACCATTGAGAGATGATTACTCCTGAGAAAAACATCTCCACCAGTGAGAGTGAAGCACTGGTTTGTTGGTTGGAAAGAAACCATTTTTTAAGGCGTGTTTGTGTGGGGCACTGAGTTCATCATTCCTACGCGTCATCACCCTTTAGTGGATGTTTTCATTACCAGCGGGGCAGGGAGAGCCAATGCTAGAATTTCTTATTGGCTCCATAGGTTGTTAGAATACAATTACAGAATGTAATAGAATCCTTAGAACTGGGGGCTCTCTGGGGGCCCCAAACTTGACATGAGGTTCCTGAGCCCAGGAGGAATCAGCAGCACCATCTTCCATGCCCAGGAGACTCTCCAGGGCCGGAGAGAGCGGAGACCAGTGTCAGTGGTGCCAAGAAGATTTCAGGGGGCCGAGCTGGGCTTTAGAAGACAGTCTTTGGTGGGGAAATTAAAGGCTACCAGCTAGTGGTCAATGGCTGCAAAGGTGCCTGCACGACTGGGCCCTGCAGCCGGCAACGGTGCGGCAGTGCTGGATAGAGCTCCTTGCCCGGGCCTGCAGAGTGTGCCTGTCCGCTTGCTGCCGGCGGTCCTGTCAGCTTCGGTGATTGCCCCGTCTGAGCTGATTTCCCCATCCGAAAAATGTAAGATGTGCATGGGGAGTGCTGTGGATGGCTTGGTGCCCCGCTGCTCCTAGATGAAGAGGGCTTATGAGCAGCGGTATTTCAGGAGGCCCACTGCAGAGGCAGCCGACTGTGAGCAGAAGACTGTGGAAAGGGCGTGCCACTGGAGGCATGGCCTGTGTGGTCATGGCTGTGCCAAGGACAGTGCGCTGCTCGATCTGGAAACCCAAGGATTTTGAACCATTCCGGGTGGCCTACCACAGTCAGCGGGGGCCTGAGGGCCAAACAGGAAGACACAGAAGTGACCCTGCCTTGTGTGTGTGGGGGGGGGGGGGGGCAGCTGCCTGGGCTTGGTATGTCCTCAACGAACAATAGGAGCAATGTACTTTTTTTCTGAGTATCACGGTCCTTAGCCTGGATTTTCTTTTATTTCTCATGCATCAGAAGACATTCATCAACAACTTTTACACCTGTTTAAAACCACTTTAGACTAGTCTGTTCTTCCTGGTTTAGAATTAGTGATGCATAGGTTAAGCGGAAACTGGTGTGGGTATATGGTGGAACACAGACGTATTCGACACGTAAAGAAATACGAACTAAGATTAACCTGAAAAGCAACACAACCAAAAACTTGAAGCGGCAATTTTGATTTACATTTGGGGTGTAAGTCAAGCTACAGCAGAGCCTATTTTGCCAGTAATATATTAGCAAGCATTGGCATATCTCGCCTATGGCGTTGCTAATATGTTGGCGCCATGTTATACTTTGCGATTGTGCTTTTTTTTTTGGTCTGTAGTAATGTATGTGTTTAGCTAGCATCGTTTGTAGAGCATGTTGAGTAACAGCTAGTGCGCTGGACTTTATATGTCATTTCTTCACTGGAAGTCATTCCCGCTCGTCATAAACAAATGTTAGTGAACAGACTGACACTCCCCAATAATGTACTATCATCAGTGGCGGTTCAGTTCCACCTCTGCAACTAGAAGTTCCAGCTAACAAACATGGCTTGGGCTTCACTCGCCAGCAATGCTGCCTTTTTCAATGTATTATTAATAATTTTAAGTGAAACATTATTGTGCCGTGTCAAAAATATTCTTAGATATTACAGGACAGGGAAAACCTTAAAATAATTCAACAAAGACTTTGGAGCTTCGAAAATTCGAATTCAGGAATGAATTGAACATTTCCTAGTCCCCTAATTAATCCTGTGAAAAAAGAGAAACGTTAGAAAGTGAAAAGGACAAATCCAACTCAAGGAGAGACCATGAACTGGTACAAGCAAGCAACAAACACTGACAAAAGTTGAAGTGAGACAGATCTTATGGCACTGGGAGGAATGCACATGGTAATGAGGAGCTAGATGAAAGGGGGAACATGGTGGGCACATTTCCTGCAGAGAGGGAGGGTGCAGTGACAGAGCAGCCAATAAATGAACCGTCAGAGACAGAAAAGAGGAACCACTAATCGGGAATAAATGGAGCATAAACCACTGGCGAGGATACAGCAGAAAAAAATACTTAATAATAGGGGGAGAAGGGAAGCTGGGGAAGTTTGGTGGGGATGGAGGAAGGAGGCTAAGTACTGAGGAAGAATGAAAAACAAAGCTATGAATCCTCATAGGCTCCTTAGAGGGTGAGACTGATTGCTCATCGCGGATGTTAATGTTAATGTTAACGGGATTTATAAAGCGCACAAATACCCGGGGGTGTCTTGGCGCTGAGAACACAGTAAACCCGCTCGATCATCTAGTTCTGGAACAATCAGGTTATTAGTCCCTTTCTGAAGGTGAAGAGGGAGCTTGCACTTCTGAGTTCACTCCGAAGAGTGTTCCAGAGTTTAGAGGTGCCATAATGAAAGCTGCGGCTACCCCAGTGCGATGTGTGAATTCTGGACACTGTCAAGAGTTTGTCCCCTGTAGAGTGGAGATGTCTGGTTGGTTCATACCAGAGAAAAAGGTTTTGCAGGAAGGAAGGACCTGTGTGGTTCAGTGCTTTGTAAGCCAGACACAGAATTTGATGCATGTGCTACAGGAAGCCAATGCAGGCTGTGAATCTCTTTAGATACTGGTTTGCACCTAGGGGTGTTGACCAGTAACCGTGCTGCTGTTTTTTGAACAATCTGAAGCTTTTTTAAACCCTGCTTCTGTATGTTCAAATAAAGCCCATTGCTGTAATCCAGTTTAGACTGAATTAACAATGTTACCACAGTTTTTCTGGTGTCCACAGGGATATAAGGAAAAATCTTCCTTATTTCCTTGATAAGGAAGGTGGAGACATTTGCATTTGTTTGCTGAGAAAGCGATAGTTTGTTATCAAACCATACTCCCTGGTTCTTAGCCTTGACCGCTGGTTTTGGTGATTCTCCCATCTCTGACGGCCGCCATAGATTGCCCCAGTTTGGCTGTATATAACAAAGATCAGGACCTCTGTTTTTTCAGAGTTGAGTTTAAGACAATGTTACTCATACATACATACAATTCTGAAATTGTTGAGTAGGAGGAGCCTGATTTTTATATGCAGACACCACGATCTGGGTGTCATCGGTGTAAGATGTCAGACTGAACCCAAAGTCCCGGATCCGAGGAGCCAATTTGGAGATATAGACGTAAAAAAGAGAAGGGATCAAAGAGGAGCCCTGTGGAACTCCACACTGGAGGGTATAAGGCTCTGAATGATACCCATCAACTAATACTGTTAACCTCCTGTCCTTGAGAAAGGAGGGAGAGAGAGAGAGAGAGGAAGAGAGAGAGAAAAAGACAAACAGTGTAAGAGGAAGAGGGAGAGAGAAAGAGTGTGAAGGAGAGAAAGGAAGAGATGAGTAGGGACACTGAGTGCCCACACTGTGGACAAAACAGTCACAGCCGTCAACAGCCCACCTTTACGCCACTGCTGTGTCTCCAACCACGTGCTGGGACCTACTGGAGCCTCAAGCTCCCACATCTGAAACATAGTACATAATTAGTGATGGCAGAGTATATGCGACTGCATACGCCTAAATCGATGTGCCTTCTTTCTGCATCCGGGCTGCTGTACCCCATCCAGTCCCGCCGCCCAGAGGTATCTGCCCGCCGCCTCGCACCCAGGCCTCACTGCTCACCTTTTCACAGGCAGGGTACCCTCCGTCTCATGCAGCTCTGCTCTGCAAGGTAACAGGTCTCACATTTGGTACTACGTCTTGATATCGCAATGGCAGAGGACATACTAGTGCACCTATCATCATCGCAGGTTGTACACCCGCTCAGTGCTTGCGGTGCTATTAACTCCGTGATAAGTGAGGCCACGTGGCGGTAGACCCTCGCTGTTGGGCTCAGGCCTACACTGTGGTGCAGCAGAGCACACAAAGCATGAGGTGTCCGGACCACCGGGACAAGCCATCACCGTGGCGGTGTAACTCTGCTGGCCGCAGTGCGAGCAACTCTAAAATGGCGTAGAGCACGTGCACCCGGTCTATTTTATTAGTAGGGTCATGTGCTATATGGGTGTGGTATGGGTGTATACAAGCCGTAAGGTAGTGGCTGTGGCAATGCCAGATTGGGCTAGATCACGCACAATTGGGCTATATTTTTTCCAGTTGTGTGGTAACATTTTGGTTTGTGCTAGTTGCCATATTATAAATAAATATACAGCCCTCCAGCAAAGTAGTATGTTAAAGTGCTTTATTAGACAAATGTTTACTTCTCCAACATCAATTCTAACCCTGGGCGAAGCACTACGCTACGCTCGCGGAGTTTGCGAAGTTTGCACAACTTCGCACTACGCGAGCTGCACGTAGCACAGTGCGAACACGCGTAGTGCAGCGTAGCGTAGTGCAGCGCTCATTTTTTGCTTGTTCGCGGTCCTGAACGTCATGTTCGCGAGCAAGCAAAATGACATCTCAGCGAGATTCTCAACGCGGGGAGATAAGGTTTCTCATTGTGAGTGGTTGCCCATGCTCGCGACCGCTCTCAATGAGAAACTACCAGTTCGCGCTGAGAAAGCTGCAGCTCGACTAATAATCTACTCGAGCAGCAGAAAACTACAGCTCGCACTGTGCAAGATGCCGTTTTCAATGATTGCACAGTGCCGGATGCTTGTCCGCACTGTGCAATCATTGAAAACACATCTTGCACAGTGCGAACATGCTACTACGCAGCTCACATGGTGCTACGTGAAGTTCGCGTAGTGCGAAGTGCACTTCGCGTAGCTTCGCGTAGCGCTATTTCGCGAACTACGCCCACCCTTAATCAATTCCAATGCATTCACAGCCTACTTGACGCTGTCCCTGCCCCTCCTTCCTTAAAGTAGTAATATTGGGCTACTTTGGGCAAATTTTCGATTGGCTTTGGACTATAGAAAACTTAAAAAATCCAACAACAATGGATGCGGTTAACCCTGTTGGAGTAGTCCCGTCACCCGGGATGCAAAAGCTAAAATGTCACTCTGTGAGCCAAATTCCACAACATGGCCAACATGGAAGGTATGGGGAATCACTGACCCTACATTCATCCATAGTTCCACACAAGAAATATGGTGGGCATGAGACTTCTGTGTGGATATGAATGTTTATTGCACATTCAGTGGAGTGTTGCAGCTATAGCAATCCAGAGATATGGAAAGTTGAAGTTTCAGTTTTTGGCACATGGAGGGCAGCCAATTAGAGACAAGCTCATTGTCAGAGTTAGGCTGTGCCAACATATGTACTTTTACAATCACTCCGTCAATCCCCACGCACTCTCCTTGCAATACTCAAATGATCCAGTCTCTACGTCCTTACTTGTACAATGACCGAGACAAAGTTACATAACTAAAGTTTTTCCCCACTGTCAAAGGTAAGATGGTTGCATACGCTATCCAGAGCACTATGTAACATGGTAGAGCCATGGGGTAGCGTGTTGCATACATAATGAACACAAGGACACAGATAGGTAGCGGAACTGGGTATAGGCACATGCGCTCGACTCCGTTTTATTACCAGGGTCACATGTTCAGTGACGTCTGTGCTGGATGCATGTGGGGTGATTGTAAGCCAACCCTCTTGGAATGGTTGGTGCTGGCAACAAGTACAACAGTAATCATTGGATCAGACACAGACATTCAATCATAAAGGGTCAATGATTTGTGCTGCACTAAGGTACGGGCACCAGATGTGAAATATTATAGAAAAGATTCTATTGTAAAGGGTTCATGACTTGTGGTACACTGAGGTAGGACAGCAAATGTGAAATTATACACAAAATATTGTATCATAAAGGGTCCATTAGTTGTGCTGCACTGATATAGGGGCATCAGAAGCATTTTTGTCTGTGCAACCAGCGATGATGTGTGGTGCGGGTGAGCCACACTGGAAGCATTACCTGTTGCCTACTGGACTGCATTATCTGCAATTGTGACTCGATGTGAATTGTGAGCCATGCTACCGGTAGTCTACATTGAAGGCAGTAGTCAGCACAGACATCGAGGAATGTTTTTAGTCAGTTCCTCTTGACAAAGTTCAAGGACATAGAGTACAATTCTCTCTGTAATAAATAAATTATGTCTCAATTTAAATTGCGAGCTCTGCTGACCGCAGTGTATGTGTATGGAACAAAAAATGAAACATTTATGGAATACACTGAGGAAATCTTGGTTTCAGTTGTCAAATACGGTATTCTGAAGCTAGAATCTGAACTGGTCGTTCATCATTTCGTGCACCTTTTCAAGTAGGGAACAGCTGTGGAAAACACCCATGGGAGTTCCTTTTGCTTTTTTCATCTGGAACAATTCAATAGTATCTCCTATCAGTTCTTTTGAATTTAAAGGGTGTATAGTATAATTTTCATAAATGTATTCTTTTCTTGAATTGTCCACTTTTTCTATTCGTCCACTTGAAATATGTGCTTCATCTTCTAAAGTCATTTCTTTTTCTTCTACATTTACAATGTTATAGTAAATATTGTTTTGCACCAGATATAATGTAGCCTTTTGGACTTTCATGACATATACTAACTCTTGCCATATTTTATGATGCTTTGCGGGAACACCATTAACAAGAATGACTACAGGTTCAGTATCCTCTCTTTCTACACCAACAGTTTCAAAATGTTTCTTAAATCCTAAAGGTAAATACACAACTCTTCCTTTTAAACCTCTTTGTAGATCTGTTGGAGGCAGCTTACCTGTTTTAGGCTGCACATGAATTATAGCCTGAAAAGGGTGCACAGATTGTATAAGGATGGCCTCGCATCTATTTAAATCTGGAAGTTTAGGAGGTATAGCAACTAATTCTAAGTCATTATGGACAGCTCTAGCTGGCATTTTATTTTCTTCTAATTTATTATAACAATATTTACAAATAGATTGTACAGTACGTAACTCAAAACGACCTTCCACAAACAGATAAGCAGTCAATTCTTTCTAATTATCATTGTTATCCTTTTCACTTTTTAAAAACACATCTACATTCTTAGTTTGAATTTTATAATGAGTACGTCAAGAACAAATACAAACATAGTTGGGATTTTCACCAGAAACTACTTTAAACTTTGTTATTTCTTTTTCAAACTTCACATCAGTACTATCTTCCATCTCTTCTTCAACGCGTACACTTATCAAACTCTTATTTTCTGTACACTCCTCTTGACTAGCAAAAAAACGTAACTCTATATCATTACAAACTTGTTTTACATCCAACACTGAACCATGCAAAATAGCTGTAGTAATTTCATTTAGACATAATGCAGGAGTTTTCACGTAGTATAATCTTCTAACTAACTTTCGCATTTCAGAATGATGCACTACTAACATTGCTAAATGATGACTACGACTTTGACACACTTTCCTAGAAAGACAAGCCAGAGAATGACCTTGCAACCCTGTAATTTTTTCTCACTTTGGAAGGATCTAGTTCTTGTAATAACTGAATCTTCAGTTTCACAGTTTTTTTCTATATTGTCTTAGGAAATTTAGTAAGATATCAATAGGTTGTTGATGTATACTACAAATACTACTATAATACTATGTAAAAACTGGAGCCTGGGTATGTCTCCCTTGAAGTTCTTCAGCTATTACTTGTTCAACATTTCTAGGAACTATCTTTTCTTTTTCAATTGGAGAGAAATCTTTCACTTTATAAGAACGACCACAGGTATCAACTGCATGCAGTAATCTATTTTGTTGAAAATAACAACATATTGTATCATAAAGAGTCCATGTGGTGTGCTGCACTGAGTTAGTGGCTCCTGAAGCACTCAGTGTGTGTGCAACCTGCGATGATGCTATAATTGATATCAAAAAAGTTCTTGAAGCAAGGATACTAAAAGGATATTATGTAGGTTTTAGGGATGTTGTAGTTAGTTGCCTACTCCACTCTGTAATTACTGACTGAAAATTCAATTTTAATTGTGAGCTCTGATGACCACAGTGTAGACAGGAGGCAGTGGTGAGCTAGGTCGCACAGCCACGTGGCATTGAGTAGAGCTGCACAGTATTGGCAATTCAGCATATGCGCAACTAGCGATGATAAATGGTGCACTGAGCTAGTTGCACCTGAAGAAACCAGCGTATTGGCACCCTTCGATGATGCGTGGTCGGGGCGCGCTGCACTGGGAGCAATGTCTTTTGTCCATTGAATTCTGCCTTAAAAAGGCCATGTGGTGCTGACTTCTGGTGCACTGAGTTAGTAGTACCTTTGGCCCTCAGCATGTATGTACCCTATGATGATGCGTGGTCCGGGGGCGCACTCAGAGTACTGTCTTTTGTCTATTGAATTCTGCCTTAATAAGTCCATGTGGCGATGAGTTATGGTGCACTGAGTTAGTAGTACCTTTGGCGCTCAGCGTGTATGTACCCTACGATGATGCGTGGTCCGGGGGGGCCACATTCAGAGTACTGTCTTTTGTCTATTGAATTCTGCCTTAATAAGTCCACGCGGTGATGAGTTATGGTGTACTGAATTAGTAGTACCTTTGGTGCTCAGCATGTATGTACCCAACGATGATGCGTGGTCCTGGGGGGCCGCACTCAGAGTAATGTCTTTTGTCTATTGAATTCTGCCTTAATAAGGCCATGTGGTGATGACTTATGGTGCAGTGAGTTAGTGGCACCTCAAGCACTCAGCGTGCACGCACCCTGCAATGATGTGTGGTCTAGACTGGCTGCACTGGGAGCAATGTATTTTGTCTATTGAATTCTGCCTTACTATGCCATGTGACACTGACTTCTGGTGCACTGAGTTAGTAGTACCTTTGGCACTCAGCATTAACGAACTCTGTGATGATGCGTGGTCCGGGGCGGCCGCACTGGGAGCAATATCTTTTGTCTATTTAATTCTGCCTTAATAAGGCCATGTGGCGATGACTTATTGTGCTGTTAGTTAGTGGCACCTGAAGCACTCAGCATCTGTGCACCCTGTAATGATACGTAGTCTGGGGGCTGCACTGAGAGCAAAGTGTCGCCACTCCATCTGAATTGTGAGCTCTGCTATCGGCAGTGTAGATCGAAGGCAGTAGTCTGTACAGACATAAGTCTGTGGTGCTGTGCTGCTGGGTTCTCAGGGGGCCTGTGTCGAAGAGGCCCACGGTCATGGCGGCAGCCACATGGCAGGGTGAGGCCGGCCGCTCTGGCAGACTCATTGGCCTTCACACAAGTGAACCATGTCCAGAGCCCCAGCTTATTTATTCATACTCATACACTGGAGTGGCGCACGTTGGACTAGCCCACTGTGCTTCCGCTTCCGGGGGTGACAACACAGCTACATGACAGAGATCTTCCCTACTGCCTGAGGTAACATGGTTGAGTCTATTGTCCACAACACTACAAGCACCAGCAGTATATGTACACATGGAGAGGTCTGTGGTCTGCATAGTGAGGTCTGTCCAGCATATCACTGCTACACTTGGTATTGTGTGCATTGTTATTATTGATGGGTGACTTGCATCCTTCACACATACTTGGTTGCCATATCTGCTAACATTCAAGTATTGTGTGGCTGAGGGACCATGCCGTTTATGGAAGGTCCGCTGTCCTGTTCTGCGCTGCCTCTGTGGTAGTAGGGAGGCGGGTGGTCCGGGGGGATGTCTTGAGGCTGGTGGCAGTTTGTGTTGTGGCCTTCATGGGTGTCTGAGCTGCATGATCACTAACTCTATGACATGTTGTTGATCTTCAGATGTGACTCTTGGCTGGGCTCCTTTTCATATTGTAGGTAGTCATCCTGGTTTATACCAGTAAAAGGCAAATTTTACATTCCCTCTGCTAACTCCGCTTATTGTCTATTTTTGGATCGCACCCCAGATTTGGTTGCTCGTTGAAAATATCGGGAAGTGGTGTTTATGTGTTATTTTTGCATGGGAACGTCTACTCTGCATATTATTACCATTAGTTGTTGCTCTCATTTGTGGCAAATATTTTTTGTGGCAGCCATTGCCTGAAAACTTGGGATGTTGGCTGTTTTCACTAGGTTTAGAATGGAGTGATAATTTAAAATCACTGAAAAAACTATAGGTTTAAAGAAGATTATAAGTTGAAATTAGCATTTAAAAAACCATTGAAATTCACTGAAAAAACCATAGGTTTCAGGGACATTATAGTTACAAATTAGCATTTACAAAACCTTTGAAAGTCACTGAAAAAAACCATAAGTTTCAGGGATGTTATAGTTAGTTGGACATTTCACTCATACAAAACCATTGAAATTCTGCCGTTATAGTTAGTTGAGCTAACTATAACTCACCCTCCTGCAATGCACTGCTGATGACGTCGCATATTACTTCATTCAAAACATGGTCAGTGACATCACTGATGACATCACTGATGACTTCTCAAATGACATCACTGATGACATCACCCAAGTGAAAATCCGATGCACCTCCCCATACCTTAATAATACCTTACATACACCCACTCTAAAATACAGACTTACATTTTCAAATAATAGAGACACCAATACCAGTTACTATATTCGCATTCAGGGATTCTTAGGTGTACACACATCATCTCATTCATCCATACAGTCACTCATAGATGCAGTGACTCATCAATACAACACTATAATAGGCACTCATACACCTATACAAACACTCACACACCACCAGTCAGCCAGAGTTACTCAAACACCTAGTCAGTCATGCAAAGAATCAATCACACTTTGGTTTACTCACCTATACAGTTATACACACACTACCTCAGTTATTCATACAGATACTAACATATACTTATTTTCTTATACAATCACTGATACAAGTATACACCGAACAAAAACAGCCACTCTCACAATCACTGGCTCTCATGTATAGTCATTTATGTACTCCAACTCTCACATGGACTGTGTTTTACATATGTAGTTAGTTGAACATGTAGCACTGAGATATGCATTCACTCACCGACACATCCATACACACACTCACCCATTCATACAGGTGTTTCCACATGCACTCTTGAACCCATACACCCAGCAAATGAAGCACTCACACATCAATGCACAGAGTGACACACCTCCAATCCACTCACACATACACTCAGACACCCATACAAAAACTCATGCAACCAATAAAAAATTCATATAGACACTCATGTAGCTACTCACCAACCAATGCATCAGCTTACACAGCAATAGATAGACTGATACAGACATTCCCACAGTTTAGTCAATAACCCATGCATTCAGTAAGATACATTTAATCACTCACTTGTACAGTCAGTCACACAACTACTAAATCATCCATCCAGACACTTATATACCCACTCATTCTTCAATACATATTGGCATACATATTTAAACTTTACAGAAACACACAGTCACTGGATGATGTCATTAGTGATGTCATCAGTGTTGTCATTTGAGATGTCATCAGTAATGTCATCAGTGATGTCACTGACCATGTCATGAATGATGTAATATGTGACGTCATTAGCAATGCATTGCGGGGGTGCGAGTTATTGTTAGCTCAACTAACTATAACAGCGGAATTTCAATGGTTTTGTATGAGTGAAATGCCCAAATAACTATAACATCCCTGAAACCTATGTTTTTTTCAGTGAAAAAAAAAAAATATATATATATATATATATATATACATATAAATAGTATAAATTTGATATGTAGCTTAATAGCGATTGGTATTAACACGGAGGGTTGATAAGGATGCGGAAAGGAATACACAATCAATTATGTACATTCATTTCTGGCATGTTTTACTTCATTATATCAATCGTAATCAACTATATTTGAATTGTCACACAGTCATCTGTATATAAATACATAGAAAAAGTGCACAGTGTCCCAAGTGTACATGTGAAACCAAAATAACATTACATACAACATAGACTACATACAGTGTGACACACTGATTGAGACAACTTTGAGACGCTATCGGGCTCCACATAATACAGGCATCGTCCTACAAAATGTATCGTACTCATTCCGACTCAAGACGCGGATGCAATTTATGCTATCCGGCGCAAATTTCTATGGGCTCAGGTATTGTCCTGTGAAACTATTGAAAGTGCCATTGTATGCACACAATTCATCACAGTTCCTTGACCACTACATGTGTACCCGGCTGGGTTACCTGTAAGTGAGTGTTTATTTCTCACCATGCATGGGTGAATACGAGATATTATTCAAATGTCCCTCATTGCCCTGTCCTGACGAGACCCATATCCCTGAGGGTCGAAACGCCGTTGACGCAACAAGGAATTGAACCATTAAAATAGTGTCTACGACCGTGTAGAATCACCTTAATAATTAATTATGTCCTCCTTGGTCCTTTTCCTTTTTTCATGTATCCAATAAGAAACCACTGCGCCCCTATGTAGTCTATGTTGTATGTAATGTTATTTTGGTTTCACATGTACACTTGGGACACTGTGCACTTTTTCTATGTATTTATATGCACATGACTGTGTGACAATTCAAATATAGTTGATTACTATTGATATAATGAAGTAAAACATGCCAGAAATGTACATAATTGGTTGTGTATTCCTTTCCGCCATCCTTATCAACCCTCCGTGTTAATACCAATCGCTATTAAGCTACATATCAAATTTATACTATTAGTATTATACCACAGGAACCATTGTTCTTTGATATAATTGTTGGCCCTGGTTCCTATGTGAGTAGGGTTCCCCTTGTTTTCCTTGAAGATTATTAATTGTAACTTCATTCTGACGACAGTGCAATAAACATAAAAGAGATACTATACATTCTTAACATGTTCCTAATTTCAACAAAGCTTTATCAATCCTTTAAAAACACAATCATTTGT
Organism: Lissotriton vulgaris; assembly: GCF_964263255.1. Lineage (NCBI taxonomy): Eukaryota > Metazoa > Chordata > Amphibia > Caudata > Salamandridae > Lissotriton > Lissotriton vulgaris. The sequence goes on from NC_141694.1 coordinate 1,619,164,271, forward strand.
ATTATTATTTAAAATCACTGGACCATGTTCTTGTATATTTTTAAAACAAATATATTGTTTTAAGGATGTCATTTCTATTCATAATTAGAGGATAAAGAGGCCTCAGCGTGATACTGATCTTCTCACACTTTTATTCCCTCCTAATAGTAAATGTATACATTGTCGGTGGTGGTCAAACAGGCATATGGTCATCTACGCATACTGAGCTAAGGGGTATAGTATTCTAATTAACTCTTGGTAGAGAATGACTGAATCTGACATAAGATCAACTACACATATAAGGCTTGTGGGTCTAGTACCCTAATCAACTCTCAACAATCAACTATTCGATGTGAGCAGAACACTTAAAAGAAAAAAAAAGGTGTTGTCACATGGGGATCGCCTACTACTTCCACTGTTCCATATATATTTTCCTGCAGAATTTGCCTGGAGATTCCCCTTCCATCTGTAATAGAAAAAAGAGATAATATTATCTCACTTGTAGATATATTTGACCTTTGCTTACTACACTTAGTCTATATATATATACACCTGGTCCTTTGCAGCTATTAGGAACAATACTACAATCTAATACAATCAGGGCCTGGACTAGGAACCAAAACCAGCCCTGGCAAAGTGCTCGGCCAACCCTCGAGAGGTGGGGGTACGGCCGAGCTGTTTGCCACGGCCTGTTTCAGCCAATTTTATTACTGCGTCTGATATTGCAGCTATGCTGCAAAGCCCTGTAACAAAATCGCCCCCCAGGCGCCCAAAACCAGCCCCCAAACCTGGCGGCTCACCTTAGAAATGCCCGATACCCGCTACGGCCAGTCCGGCCCTGAATACTTTCGGGATAGGATCTGACCTAGATAGACCTTTTTTTAGAGAATTTTGCAAAGATTGGTCAAATGGTGTCAAAGTTATTGCAAAACAAAAACGCCTTTTCAATAGAAACAAGGTCCTAACTATAACTACCTACTGGTGACCCGTAATGAAACACCATCGCAGATAACAGTGGACAGCCACACCAGCGTAGTTTTCAGTAATATGGTTTATTCAAGCAAAGGAAACAATGTGCTTCAAACTTTTATTCTTTGTCACATGATCCATTTTTTGAATTTTGCTTTATTAAATGTAACGTCATTATGACGACAGTACAATAAACATAAAAGAGATACTATAAACTCTTAATATGTTCCTAATTTCAACAAAATGTTATTGATCCTTTCAAAACACAATGATTTATATTATTATTTATAAGCATTGGACCATGTTCTTGTATATTTTTAAAACAAATATAATGTTTCAAGGATGTCATTTCTATTTATATTTATAGGATAGAGAGGCCTCAGCGTGATACTGATCCTCTCACACTTTTATTCCCTCCTAATAGTAAATGTATACATTGTCGGTGGTGGTCAAACAGGCATATGATCATCTACACATACTGAGCTAAGGGGTATAGTATTCTAATTAACTCTTGGTAGAGAATGACTGAATCTGACATAAGATCAACTACACATATAAGGCTTGTGGGTCTAGTACCCTAATCAACTCTCAATAATCAATTATTCGATGTGAGCGGAAATCTTAAAAGGAAAAATAAGGTGTTGTCACATGGGGATCGCCTACTATTTCTACTCTTCCATATATATTTTCCAGCAGAGTTTGCCTGGAGATCCCCTTTCCATCTGTAATAGAAAAGAGAGATAATATTATCTCACTTGTAGATATATTTGACCGTTGCTTCCTACACTTAGTATATATATACACCTGGTCCTTTGCAGCTATTAGGAACAATACTACAATCTAATACAATCAGGGCCTGGACTGGGAACCAAAACCAGCCCTGGCAAAGTGCTCCGCCAGCCCACGAGGGGTGAGGGTGCGGCCAAGCTGTTTGCCACGGCCTTTTTCAGTTAATTTCGTTACAGCGGCCGATATTGCAGCTATGCTGCAATAATGGCCCTGTAACAAAATAGACCCCCAGGGGTCCAAAACCAGCCCCCAAACCTGGCGGCTCACCATAGAAATGCCCGATACCCGCTACGGCGAGTCCGGCCACGAAAAAACTTTCGGGATAGGAGCTGACACCTAGATAGACCTTTTTTTGGGAGAATTTTGCAAAGATTGGTCAAATGGTGTCAAAGTTATTGGCAAAACAATAACGCCTTTTCAATAGAAACGAGGTCCTAACTATAACTACCTACTGGTGACTGGTAATGAATCACCATCGCAGATAACAGGTGACAGCCACACCAGCGCAGTTTTCAGTAATATGGTTTATTCAAGCAAAAGAAACAATGTGCTTCAAACTTTCATTCTTTGTCACATGATCCATTTTTCGAATTTTGCTTTATTAAATGTAACGTCATTCTGGCGACAGTGGAATAAACATAAAAGAGATACTGTAAATTCTTAATATGTTCCTAATTTCAACAAAATGTTATTGATCCTTTCAAAACACAATCATTTGTATTAATATTTATAAGCATTGGACCATGTTTTTGTATATTTTTAAAACAAATATAATGTTTCAAGGATGTCATTTCTAATTATAATTAGAGGATAGAGAGGCCTCAGTGTGATACTGATCCTCCCACACTTTTATTCCCTCCTAATAGTAAATGTACACATTGTCGGTGGAGGTCAAACAGACATATAATCATCTACGCATACTGAGCTAAGGGGTATAGTACCCTAATTAACTCTTGGTAGAGAATAACTGAATCTGACATAAGATCAACTACACATATAAGGCTTGTGGGTCTAGTACCCTAATCAACTCTCAATAATCAATTATTCGATGTGAGCGGAAATCTTAAAAGGAAAAATAAGGTCTTGTCACATGGGGATCGCCTACTATTTCTACTCTTCCATATATATTTTCCAGCAGAGTTTGCCTGGAGATTCCCTTTCCATCTGTAATAGAAAAGAGAGATAATATTATCTCACTTGTAGATATATTTGACCGTTGCTTCCTACACTTAGTATATATATACACCTGGTCCTTTGCTGCTATTAGGAATAAAACTACAATTCAATATAATCAGGACCTGGACTGGGAATCAAAACCAACCTTGGCAAAGTGCTTGGCCGGCCCTTGAGGGGTGGGGGTAAGGCGCGGCCGAGCTGTGTGCCACGGCCGGTTTCAGACGATTTTCTTACAGTAGGCGATATTGCAGCTATGCTGCAATAATGACCCTGTTGCAAAATTGGCCCCCAGGGGCCAAAAACCAGCCCCCAAACCTGGCGGCTCACCATAGAAATGCCCTATACCCGCTACGGCCAGTCCGGCTCTGAATACAATTGAAACAAAGAAATTAGTAAAAAAGTGAGCAAAATAAGGAAGAAAAAACCCAGAAAAAAACAACCAGACATTGATTGTACAAGTCTTATTCCAAAGATATCAATCCATCCATTCTGCATAATGCAGTGATTCTGTTACCTCCCCTGGGGTGTTTAACGGCTGTATCAAATCAAAAAAACTTGGCTTTGGTACAGTAGTCTCATGTTATTGTCTGAAGTGTTTTGCTGTACTATAACTCATATCTGAGTTGGTAATAGCACGCCAATGTTCCAATATTCCTTTCTGTACAGGAAATGTTGTAGATTCTATGTACCACATGTCGCAGGGACATGTGATAACATATACTACAAAATCTGTCTTCCATGTAATCAATTTTGTGCTGCACTGTTTTTTCCTGATTCTTTCTAGATATACTTTCTTGATGTTGGTACTGTGTTTGCAAGCCTTACACTTTGTTGTAACCATGTAAGGGTATTGCTCTTCAGGTGACTGTTTACTGACATATTTCTTAATGAGACATTTCTTTGAAAGGTTATATTAGGTGGGTTTCCTGTTTCAGGTGTCAATGTAGTATCTTATGAAAGGATTGCCCATCTACTCCATAGAATCCTGCGTAGATTATTTGCCTGGCTCGTGTACTTGGTGATAACCGTAGTCGGTGCATTCTATGAATCAATGGCTGTCTATTGTTTGTAGATATATATGTCACATGCCCCAAATTAACTATACCTTGCACCTCCACTAGGCACAGTGTTGTTATCAATGAAGTAATTTCAGATGTTGAAGTAATGTTTTGAATGACAGAAGATGTCATAAGTGATATACTATGTGAGGAAATGAGCAGTGCATGGCAAGGGCACGTTATAATTATTTAAGGCACACGTTATAGGTATAGATATATTACAATTGAGTTGTGATGTCATAATGCCTGTAGCCAGGACCCAGGGCAAAAGTCAGGTTACATTTTTGGTTTAAACAATGAGAATTGGCTTTTCAGTCTTCGTTATGTTTTTATTAACTGAATAGCTATGAGAAGAGAGGAGATATTTCAGGCAACATGTTTATTTTTTGCATTATAGGTAATTAGAGGAAGATCATTTCTCTGCATGTTTCTATACAATCTGAGCTTCGGCGTTTTTTAATATGACTTACATTAAATTGATTCTACTATCTTTTTGCATCAATTTACTAACTGCTTTTAGGCGGCCTCAGTTTGACACTAGAGATTCTGCTATTATTCTTTATGGCTGCAACCATAGTTCATATGAAAGAGGAGAATGGATTTGAATGACTTGTGGGGAAAATTATATAGTGACCATGTATTATAAGGAATAAATTCCTCTCTGCATTATGTTAACAGGATTGTGTTAGTATTTTTCTGGTCACCTTAGAGTTCCATAACTTTGCAAAGGAACTTGGCCTTCGGCCTTATTCTTCTATATAGTCTCAGACGTCCTTAGTGACTTGCACTACCCATACAATGTACAGCAGAGGGATCTTTATTCCATATATATTACTCAGTGTGGTTGCCACTGGATCGTTATAGTTAGTATTGTGGTTCTATAGTAAATTGTTTTTGGTTTGCTAATGACTTTGGCACCATTTGATGAACCTTCACAAAACTTTGTTTTAATTGCTGTTTCTTGCACATCTCCTTGCTGGAAATGTTCGGGTTGATCAGTCAAGCAGGGGGCGAACGAAATTCCTCATGCAATTTTTTTCATAGTGATTTTTGGAATGTGCTACGGACAAAATGACTGAAAGGAATTACACCCGGTGTCTCCAACCTTTTCTGTAGTGAGAGCAGCTTCTCATCAGTGAAAATCAACACGAGCTACTAAAGGTCAAGCAACTCGTACATTGTTCCTAGAGACCCACTCACATCCAGCCTCACTGACCTTTACGCCTAATTTCTACAGAGCCAATACTGTGGTTTGAACAAAATACATAGAGTGCTCTAGAAATACTAATATGAATGACTTTGGATTTATGTTGTCACCAAAATCACAACTTGGACTGGAGTCCCCCCAATTCGTCTCCAGGTAGTCTGTTACCATCTTAGACAGTGCACCCCTTCCTGCTTCATCCTCGAGCAGGTCAGGTGGAAATCTCGATCGCCTTAGCCCCACCATGGAGACCCCCACTTCACCAAACAGAGCACCGGGGAATGGTCTCACAGAGAACTCGCCAAGTGTGTCACCTCTGCCTCCGGGAAGGCCGTCACACCCGACACCAGGACCCTATCCTGCCTGCTCTGTGTTCCATGTGTAAGTGAGTGGCATGTGAAGATATGAAGTGTAGGATGGGCCTCCCTCCACACATTACGGGCCCCCAGTTCATTCATAACCTTCCAGAGCATCTAGGGCATTCTTGGTTTTGTTCCTACTTTGGGGGATGTTGATCAAGGACTGAGTCTAGTACACAATTAAAGTCACCCCTCAATATGTATGCGACATCCAATTAGTTGGACAGTAAGTCCTGAATGACCTGGAAGAACGTGGGGTCATCTGAGTTTGGTGTGTATGTGCCCAAAATAGCAATTTCCCTGCCATCTAACGAGCCTCACAGAAATACATATATGCAGTTCACATTGGATTCACAGTAGGTCGGAGTAAATGGTGTACCCAGAGCCACCAAAACCATAGTGCCCCTGGCTTATGTAGAGAAAGAGTATTGGTAAATTTGACACCTCCACTTCTTGGCTACTCTGGCCGTGCCACGATCATCCAGGTGTGTTTCCTGAAGGCAAGCTATCGCTATGTGATGGTGTTTAAAGAGAGTTAATACCCTGTGCCTTTTGGTAAATGTGTCCAACCCCCGCACATTCCAGACAAAGAGTTTGAACTCAGTCCCCATTGTGAGGTGTTCTTGCTTCAGCTGCCAATGTCGGGTCCTGCCTTCCCTTGACTAAACTACTATGGTGCACACATACTAAGCAAACCAGAACAAAAAAACTTGTAGCAGCAGAATCCATCCCCCTCCCTTGGATATTTTGTGATCCACAGTATTATCAAAAATGCCTACCCCTATGTCGTGTCAGGTGGCACACATCATCCTGTATCGCCCAACTGGGGCACAACACTTTTAAATCGCCCTGTAGAAAGAAATCCTGACCCTCCCGCCCGACACCCCATGAATTAACTTGATCAAGTAAAAGAACCCAGGGGTGAGAGTTACCTTCCCCCAATAATAAGATCTCTGGGCTACCTGCCCCAATATATATTGACATATACCCGCCCTTTCATGCAAAGAGGAGCAATTTCTATTATATGACAATAAAAGTATTGACAAACGAATACTAATATTTGCTCCTCTACAAGCTTATTAAAACCAGGCCAATGTCAAACATGGATGATGGATGGCAGATTTAAAATGTTCCCCAAACTAGTCCGTCAACTTTACACCATACATTGTGAATTTTATAAAACTAGCATACCTTTTGTGTATGTATTGTTACTAAATTATTACTAAACAAACAAACCAGTCCCAATCCCAAACTAAGCAGCAAACAAACAGCTCCTACCTGCCAAAAATTGTAATTGATTTCAAACAAGCTATGATATATATTATACAAAAAAATGTACTCCCACACAGCCATACAGGGATGTTACTATAATTTTAATCAAAGCATATTTCTTCTATGCCGAGGTGTAAAACTTAGCTCCGCTCATGGGGTTTGCGGAACTCAGGCAGTCTGCACTCCATGGAGGAGCGCAAAGTTCCTAAAATCTACCTTCCCGGGCACGACGCATAGATTTTTTCCATTCCCACACTTGAGGTTAGTTTTGGCGCTCCCTGGCGAGCACCACAATAAACTCAGGCCACTAGTGAGCTTGTGCGATACTTCATGCTTGCTTGCACAGCATCTGGCCTCAATGTCGCCACTATAGTGCCAATCGCGAATGCACCTCTCAAGCAACTTTAGTGCTTTAGAAGCAGCTGAGAGGCTTCTCGAGTGGATTTTCTTCTACAACTATCCTTTTAAGTTGTTTTTTAGTGGTGAAGCCTTTTTTTCAGCTGTTTTTTGCAAACAGGGAGAAAGTACTCCAGAGACTCCAACTTCCTGACCCTGTACCGCAGACTCCTCCCAGTGATTTTCATCTCCTGGTCACTTTATATTGGGAAATGGAGCTGGAAGGATCACTCTCCTCGTCTGCTGTATATATTTGTATTATTCCCTATGTGGCCAAGTATGCCAATGGGCCTTCTAGCCAGTAGGCCCAGTACTAATCCTGGGTGCATGAAACAACTGTTTCTGTGGTGTCTGTTGAATTGAAACATAATTTAGGCCTCAGATGGCATTAGATTAAATTACAAAATATGTTTGCTTGGGGTATTTCCAGTTTTTTCCCTGCAAACAGCATAATCCTCCAACGGCACAAATACCTATATAGGCATATAGGTATTTGTGCCGTTGGAGGATTTTGCTGCTGGCATTGCTGAAATATTGTTGTTTTCTTCTTTGTTGCCAATTACCCTGCCTCCTTTCTTTGACTAGCCAGTGTGTGAGTGTGTTTGCAATAGGCCACCATTTGTCTTTATTACCCATGAAATGTGCCTCGGGCCATTTTTTGGTATAGTCAGTGTCCATAGGCCTGTATGTGTTCTTTGTATTCCATGCCTCCTGCTTGATGTTTGACCATGTGGCTGGAGGCCATTTTGTGTAGCAAGCCAGTGTGCTTTTGCCACAGGCCTGGATGTGTTCTTTGTAGTGGCCATGCCTCCTTGCTGGTGATTGTTGTGACCATGTGGTTGGCAGCCATCTTGGGTAGCCAGCCAGTGAGCTTTTGCCATAGGACCTTGTTGGAACTGGCCCTTCTCTCAGGGTCATCCCAAACTTTTTGCTTCTTCCTCCCTTGTTTTTCCTGACCCGTGGCTGTTGGCAATAGGACTCTGCACACTTCACCACTGCGGATCAGTGCTAAAGTGCATATGCTCTCTGTGTAAATTGTTATTGTGATTGGATCTACATGATTGGCATGAAGTCCCTAGTAAAGTGCACTGAGTGTGCCAGGGCTGGTGATTCAAATGCTACTAGTGGGCCTGCACCACTGATTGTGCCACCCACATGAGTAACCCTAAAATAGTGTCTCAGGCCAGCCACCGCACGGCCTGTGTGCAGTCTGTGAACTGCCATGTCCTCCTGGCCAGTGTCCCCTCTGACCAGGCCTAACCCTTCCCGTTCTGTGCACATTGGTCACCCCTATGGAAGGCCCAAGGTACCCCCCTGGGCAGGGTGCAGTATATGTGAAAGGTAGAGCATGCACTGGTGCAGGTGACATGGTCTGGTAGTGAATTACAGCCATTTTCGTTTTTCACTATTGGAAGGGTATCTTGCTCCATAGATTAACATGGGGGATGCTGGCTACAGTGGCTACCAGCATTTCTTACCATAGGAACAAGATAGGACATAAGAGTCTAGTATCCCAGACACACTTGTCTGACCCTTCTCTGTGACTTGGCCTGTTTGAGTATTGACTGTCTGGTTTGAGAGTGACAGGGGCTGGGGATTCCCCAGGAGGCTGGCTGAGTCAGCCCTAGGCTGAATGACTGCATTTGCAACCTGAGTGGTGGGAGGAGTTAGCACCTGGGCCTGAATAGGGCTGTGCCTGCCTGCCACAATGCTGGCTCCACCTCCTGCTGGGCGGCTGACGACCCTGCCCCTCACTCTGAAAAGAAAGGAGAAGCCAGGCAAACAAAGTGCTCAAGCAACACCCAGAACTGGTTCAGACCGGGCTCAAGGCCCACTTGCACAAAGAGAGCAAAGACTTTTAGGGGTATAAGTACAGGACCCCTGACAACAGAAAATTAGATCATCCTGGAATCAAGAAGGAACCTCTGCCAAGGAGAAAGCTGAATCTGAAGACGGAAGACTGTCCTGCTGTTGCTCTGCTGCACTGACCTGTTGCTTTGCTGCCAAGGAGAGGGGATGGACTTTGCTGTTGTGCTGTGTCCCCTGTCTTGAAGGAATCTCCAAGGGCCTGGGAAGAGCTGGATCCGTGTTCTGAAGTCACAGGAACAAAAGGACTTCACCCCCAACTTCCCTGAACTCTGCTGAGAGAGTTCTATCCTTCCTAGAGTGCTTGATCCAGTTGAACGTATCGCATCGCTCACTGAGGAGCGCATCCCTGACAGTGTGAGGAAATTCCCGCCGCTACGAAGGCCGAGATCGTCGCTGCCGTCGCATCCTTTGTTTGCAGGACGCACCAGACCGGTGCGGGAAAGTCTAACATCGCTGCGAGTGTCGTTGCAGAGCCTGTCGTCGCTGGGTGAGATCGCCACACTGCTTGCTTGGGGACCGCATCACGTCGCTGCAAGTGTCGTCGCAGAAACCATTGCGTCGAGGAGCTGCGAGAGAGAAAATCACCGCTGGTTCACGCATCGTCGCCCCCGAGATCGTCGCAACTCCAAAGATCATCGCATCGTGCCTTTGCAAGAACAAACTTCCTTTGGAACCTACACACCGGAATCCATACAAGTGGCCTTCCTCCCCATACAAACCGGATTCGTCGCAACACGCCCGCAGAGGGGCTGTCACAAACGCCTCCCCAGGGTCTCAGGAGCAACGCATCACTTGTTTTCCATCGCACCAGCTTCTGCTTTTGGAGCTTTGTCGCAACTAAAGATACTGTGTCTGAAACTTGACGCAACTGTGAACTTTTCACGCAACTGTGGAACTTTTTATTACAACCTTAAGAACTCTTTTGAAACCATATTCTTGAACTGTGCATGTTGGATTTTTGTCGTTTTGGTCTTGTGTAGTTTAGAATAAATACCTTTATTTTTCTAAACTGTTGTGGAGTCAGTTTGTGGTGTTTTCACTGTGTTACTGTGTACTGTGTTACTGTGAGTGTTGGTACAAATACTTTACACATTGCCTCCTGAATAGCCGTAGTAATATTGGGGTGGCCCTGTGACCCTCAGAACCTGGGTTCTAAGTTAGTGTATATGAAAATGGTTCTGTCGGGAGGAAAAGATTACTTCATTTGTCCCAAGGACAGATTAATCTCATCTGACATTTGTAATATTACTTATACAAATATCCAATAAAAATTGAGCAAACACACCTTTTTTGGATTCAATCCTGTGTAGTCATAGACTGTATCAAAAAACTGTGCTATACATTTATCAATGGTTGTCCAAAATAAACCTTTTACAGAAACATAGACTAGACTTGCATAGAATATAGTGAATGAAAGTGAAACAATAACATATAAAACAAATTCAAACAAAGACATACATATTAATGATTAAAAAACAGTCCCCGAATTCACAATACATTGGTTACAACTCCATTTGAATTTTCTGATTGTAGTTGGAACCTAGTTAGGACTGATATGTGACATTACGTCGATGTTTCGACCCTATGTTACGGTGCTTGTTTGTCGCAACCAGCTCGGGTCTTCTTCAGGACTAAAAATACTGTGGGACAACCTGTAAAATTGAGATGTCTACGTCTGTTCTTAAGACGAAGGTGGGAGGATCTGTCAGCCGACAATATTCACTCCTCAGGGGTCATTTTCTTTACGAAGTCTTTTATAATTAATGTATTTGATTAATCCACCAGCCGGCGGAGAATCTGGAAATCGCTTAGTCAAGCGCCGCAATGCGATCACTTTGTTGGAAGTTAGCGGAACGCGTCTCACTTCTCCGTCTGTTCCAACCGCTAACTTCCTACAAAGTGATCGCATTGCGGAGCTTGACTAAGTGATTTCCAGATGTCTCTGGAGCACTGGGCTCATGGTTCGATCCCTGAGACTTGCAGCAGCTAGGCTCAGCATCATGTGACTCTGGGCAATAGCTCACTTAATCTCCTTGATGGGCCCACAGCACCATTAAACCCATAAGGGGGTGAAATGTTTGTGCATTACAAATAGGAATTATTATCGGCCTGACTGTGTTCTTTGTTTTCCATGTCTAATTGCTGGTTGTTGTTGTTCACCATGTGGTGGGGGCCATTTTGTGTAGCCAGCCAATGTGCTTTTGCTATAGGTCTGCATATCTTCTTTGTATCCCATACCTTCTTGCTAATTTTTGTTGACCGGGTGCATCTTATTAAACTGATATCTAATCCATCCATACATACCTATGGCAAAGGCTCACTGGTTAGACACACAAAATGGCTACCGGTCAGTGTGCCTTTGCATAGGCTTGCATGGATGGATGCGATATCAGTTCAATAAAATTATTGAGGATAATTTCACTTATTTTGAATTTTTTTAAAGGTATTTATATTGTTTTTATCAATTTATTTTAATTTTAAAAAACTTTTTTCATATTATTTTTTATTTAATTTTCATTTGTTTTTTTTCTTTTCAATTTATTTTGCAATATGCCTCAATCAATACATCATCCATTGCCTCCATCCACCATTAGCGCACAGCCACACAACAGCATTCTGTTTTTTAGGTATGTAATTCCATTTACCCATGGACACCCTGGCTGCGGTCCACTTTAGGGTAGACATATTTATAAATTAGCATCATTGATTTGTGTAATGATGATGATTATTCCATTCGTCCGGAACACATTGCCTGCCATAGGTGCACAATAACCTCATTTTTAAAAAATATTATTGTTCGATTTACCCATTTGGTTTCCTGAATGGCACATGTGTCTCTTTTAGAATATATAGACATAAAGGAAGGAGCTCGATCATTCTGTATATTGTGTGTTATTCTGATGGAGAATTCTTGTATGGTAGTGTGGTTTGACTTTAAGGTGATTACCTAAGTTCACAAAACAACCAAACTAATATTGCGTTTGTCTGTATTTTTTCAAACTGCAAACAATGCCACATTTCACATAGACATGAAGGAAGGAGCTTGATCATTCTGTATATTGTGTGTTATTCTGATGGAGAATTCTTGTATGGTAGTGTGGTTTGACTTTAAGGTGATTACCTAAGTTAACAAAACAACTAAACTAATATTGCCTTTGTCTGTATTATTTCAAACTGCAAACAATGCCACATTTCACACTAAATGTTTTTCTTGCCTTTTTTCTTTCAGGTGTACAATACAAGAAACATTACCCGCAGTACTGCCAACTAGAATCCCTCTGCGGTCAGACAACTGAGAGGTTTCAGATTGTCCCAAAGAAAGATGGTTCTAAAAAAGTGTCCAGTGAAAAGATGCAGCTTCCCACCAGTGGCATGTCACCCCAAACCTTTATTGGATGGCCACGTCATGTGCCTGCCACAACGGCATCCTGGGAGTATGCTGAGAGCAACATTTTGGCATCAATGGCACTGCCCTAACCTAAGCCCAGGACCATGTCTATCAGTGAGGCAGCCACTGAAATCATGGCAACGCCGATGAGTAGTGACGTTGAAATTGATTTTTCCCTTTCACAAAGTAGTGTACAATCATTTCAGGAAACAGAGCATGGTGGACAGCAGCCAGCAACAGTTCATTTTCCTGATTGTGGAGTAGAACAAGAGGTTGATCTTCCTTTCGAGCAAGAACCTCCTCTTTTAGAACCATTGGCTCCCAGATCTCCAGTAAGAAAAAGGAAGGATACTACTCCATCTTCTCCAAGCGCCACTTCTGAACATAATGATGAAAGGGACATGGAGTGGAACCTAGCAGAGTCCAGGAGACAAGAGAGGCAAAGAAAAAGAAAAGTTAATGAAAGCCTAAGAATTATGGAAGGGGATGATGAGGACGATGACAGTGATGGCGACAAGGCAGTCATTGTGGAAGGTGACACAGAGGAGTCTGTCATTGCTATTACACATACTCTGAGGGATGTCACACAGACATCACTACCAGTCCCAGCTGAGACCTGCACCAACCCCTAGCTAAGAAGAAGCAGAGAGGCAATCAACAACATACCCACCTACCTCCAGTTCTTCTTCAAGCATTGGCAGTGGCACAGTAAAAATATACTTCTCCCCAGTTTGGAACTTTTTTTTGTAGGGGGAGCATATTGCAGTATGCAACATTTGGCACATAAATGATCATCGAGGTCAGTCTGGTACAAATTATGTTTCTGGAGATCAAATGACCCATATGAAAAAGCACCACACAATCAAGTGGGAGGAACACCTTAAATAAATTGCTGAACATAGTCGTGGTGGTGAGGAGAGCCTGAGAACATCAGCTACAAGTCCAATCATGGTGGGAGTTAATGATGATAAAGAAAAAGAGGGTGAAATCTTCACACAAAGCAGCCCTGTCCCCAGCAGTGTGCCAGCAGAATCACCAACCTCAGCGACTTTACAATGGCACAAGACTCGGAGTGAGATGGAGACATCGGGGCTTACAGTGACTTCCCCACCATGATGCACATTAAGTCTACCACCACCAACTACTTCTCAAAAGATGCCTGTGTCAGTGGCCCTAGAAAAGAAGAAAATCCAGGCTACTATTACGGGCATGTTTAGGCACGAGTGACCCTATGGGTGGAACCACCAAACCGCAAGTTTGTACAATGGGATGCTGTCAAAAATGTTAGCGCTGGACCACCTTGCTTTTTATTTTGTGGAAGGAGTGGGAATCATTGACTTTATGGCAGCCCATCTGGCTGAAATGGAAGGTACCAAGTCAGACCTATTTTGCCATAGTTGTTGTTTCAGCACTGCATCATGATGGGCTGCAGTTGGTTGGACAAGCTTTGAAGCAAAGGGTTGTTTACACTATCCACCTGACAACAGACATTCGGACCAGTTATCAAACAACTGATTACGTGTGCATCAGAGTGCACTGCATCTCTTTTGCAGGGGTAAAGGAAAAGATATCTGCAGGTCTTGGCCCTGAAGAGATTTTTAAGAGCATACAGTGGCATGCAAGAGTACCCATGTTTGCCATGGAGAAATCGCATACACCTGTAAACATCTTGGATGAATGCAAGGTATATGAATGGCCCAGAGGTCTCAGAATTGGATGTGTTGCATTAAACTGGTGGTGAAAGAGTTTCTCAAAAAAGAAGACCTAGTCAGCAACATACTGACCACCTGCAGAAGAATCTGTGTTCATTTCAGCCATTCTTTTAAAGCCCGGAAGTATTTGCGGATTATTCAGTGTACTAATAGAGAACCAATTAGAGCTGTGATACAGGAGGTGCCAACATGTTGGAACTCAACCTATTACATGTTGTCACATCTGTTTGCGCAGTACAAATAGATCAATGAGAAGAGGGGATGCAGTTGGGAAAACTTAGACAATGGATGCAGACAAATGGGGCCTAAATCAAACGCCTGACACAGATGCTACTCCATTTGGAGGTTTTCACACAGGAAGTTAACAAGGAGGACAGTACAATGGGCCAAGCTATCCCATTGTTGTTGTTGCATCTGCTACAGGACTTGGTAAAAAATTGGTGTCTGAAAGGCTTGTCCCTGCAGTCTGAATGAAAACACTGAAGCGCATGCCTTGGTTGGGAGCTTAATCCTTCGCTTGGTTTTTAATACAATGCTGGAACATGAGATCATCACGTCCAAAGAGTACATCTGTGCCTCACTACTTGATCCATGGTACAAAAGCATTCTGCCCACTTTCATTTCTTTTTCTGAAGGGGATGTTTCAAAATATAAGAGGTGTATTGCTGAGCAGGCAGGAGACCTGGAAGAAGAATGGCTGGAATTTTGAGTCCTACCCCACAGTTCTGGGGTGCTGCCTTTAACTTCCAGAGAGGGCAGTCTGGTCTCATAGCAGCCAACAACACCATCAACCAGAATACCATCAAAAACAGCGACAGAAAGACCAGACCCCCAACCTCTGCATTGTGTTGGTTTAAATTGGCAGGGCTTAAGGTCAGTGCAGAGGCAAAAGAGGTTGAGTAAGTGGCAGCACCAATGACCATTCACAGGATGTTCCAGTAGTATATGGATGTTCCAAATGAGGTCTAGGTGTAACGAAACCCGTTGATGTCTTGGTATGGGAAGATGCACCAATGGACAGAGCTAAGCCGGCTGGCAATCAAGTATCTTGCTTGTTTATTGGCCAGCGTGTCTGCTAAGCATGTCTTCAGTGCAGCTGGTGCAGTTGTTACATTGAGAAGGACCAGTCTCTTGTCTCAAAACATGGAGAAATTGACTATGGTAAAAATGAACCAACATGTGTAATCTCACAATTACACCACTGCTAAAAAAGTGCTGGAGAAGGAGGAGAATGATTGGTCAGAATCAAGTATATTAGCTGCTCAATTTCTGGGTGAGCCACCTGAGTTGGAGGATGCACTCTACTTCCCGGATTGAGTATGCCAGTGCCACCATAGAACTTTTTAATTATTTCTCATTGAACTTCATTCATAGCAAAAAAACAAAAAAATAGCTCGTGAAATATTATTTTTGTGTCAGATTTATGCTGCCTCACCTTATTTTAGTCACATATGTTGCCGGATTGCAGTTGGAGCAGTATGCATTGAAGAAGCCTAAACAGTTCCTTCATGATATTGGAGACAATGCCTTCCACCCTCGCATGATTATCCTTTTTTGCATCACTTAGCACTAGCAGGGTTGCCCCACAAGATTGTTGATTTACAACAGTGCCAATACCAAATTCCAATGCATTGCCTGAGTCAAAGATGAATACCTACTACCTAACCTACTTGTGCTTAGATTGGAGGAGGTAACTACAACTATTGCAATGATGAGGGAATGATTGTGTGAGTGATGATTAATGATTCATGTGGTGAAAGCCAGCAAGTGAGGGTGTTGAATTATGATTTAGGAACTTGCTTGAGATTATTTGCAATGTTTGGATCCTGAATGATGGGCGAGCATTTTTTTCCTGGAGGTGATTGGCCTTTACAAACGTACTTAGCCAAAATTGATTAACCTGTACGGTTAGCTCCTATGATCCTTCTGTTTTTTCATCACCTAGGAGGGCTGCCCCATTTGTTTTACAAGACTGCAAAATTTCAATTTGTTGCTTAAATCAAAGGGTAGTTAGTGTACCTTCCACCATGCTTGGATTCAAACAGGTAACCACAGCACCAACTAGTGATTTGTTTATTGAGCGATTGTAAGTGATGATTGAAGATTCTTGTGGTGGCAGACAGTGAGTGAGGGTATTGAACTGTGATTTGGGAACTTGCTTGAGATGATTTGCAATGTTTGGGGTCTGAAATATGGGCAATCGTTTTTCCCTGGAAGTGATTGTCCCTTTCACACTTAACCATATTTACCTGCAGGGTCCTCTCCTTTTTTCTAGTTCTTCAGGTCACTTTAGTTAACAAACAAAAACCTATACAAAATACTGCAATTCTGTTTCTCTACCTGTTCTTTAACAATAGTGCACTACACGTCTATCTTGCTCGGGTCATGACTGGTCTGGGACAGAGTTACTTAGAGTCAGGAGGAGAATGGAGGAACTCAGGGCAGGAGCCACAGGATTACCTCATCAACAGGTAGAAACAAGATGTTATCGACTTCAAAAGTGAGTCTGAGGCCAAGTACTCAGATATGTGGAATGGAGAGAGGTGTGTTGGTTTGTGTTAATGCTGAAGCTGTGTGTGTGTGGGGGGGGGCTTGCACTGGTGGGAAAAGTGAAACTCTGAGTCCCCCTCTTGTTTTTTTTGCTCTGCCTCTGAGTCTTCTTGATACACTCCGCATGACGCCTAGCTTCCTTCTGTCCTTCTCCTTAACTCTAAAAAACAGTGTCTTATTTACAATACGCTGGCCTTCTACTCTCCTGAATAAATGAAAGGCAAAAGCTGAGCTCAGCAGTCCTGCGTACCTACTAAACCAGTCCAGACAGGAACCAAAGAGTAATGGACATTCCCAAGGAGAATGTAGATGCAGGACCTAATTTTGCAATACAGCATCATTTTTCTTTTAACAATCATATTTAGAGAACTGGGTGGGTGGGTTCACTGCCAATCTAGAAGACAGAACATTTAGATATTTGATAACTTGGATCTCGGTTAGAAGGACTGTTTGCAATGCATTTAACTGTACTGTGTTATACTCATTCCTTCGTTCCCTGCCAGAACAGATTGATGACAAATGATGTGCTGCTCATTGCCCATATGAATATTATCCTTGTGTAGAATTTGCCTTTTTCAAAGCTTTTTCCAAATCCCCTTTCCCATCCATTCATCAAACCCCTAACCCTCTTCACCTGGGCTGTGTGATTTATTGAGGTGTGGCTTAATTGGATCACAGACTTGGTAGGGTGGATGTGGTTAAAGCAACAGCAACTCACTGCAGGATCTTCTAAGCAATAGCCCACACTGGCCCCATTTACCCACCCACGCAGAAAAGTGATCCATATTTTAGATATAGAATGAAGAACATCAGTCATCAGCATCATCATTACGGCCTTGTGTTGTGTAACCATAAACGCCTAACCTAAGCTTGTCCACTCCAGACTTTGAGTCAAATTGTTATGACTCGCGGACTTTGTAAGTTAGTAGTATCTCCTCATTGCTCAAGTTACTTCTATTGCTATTTATTGTAACTTCATCGCAATTAGGATGTCTTGTTGTGTCATCATGTATTAGTCTGGTCTCCATTCTTTGTGAAGGTTTGATATCATATAACCCACTAACTCAGTGTTTTTATTTCCATTTAGTTGCCAGGGATGGATAATCCTTCTGATTAATCCTACTGTTAAAGCTCACCTGGGTGGAAGTGGGACCTCGCTTCTGAAGTTGTGATGCCTTTCCTGTTATTACTTAATCTAAATTCAGGTAAAACAACTACGGAGTCAAGTGAACTAGTTCAGTTAGTAAGTAAGTAACTAACTACTACTGCAAGTAATCGTTTATCTAGGTTGTTGTAGAGAATATAGTTCATGGAAGCACCCCCTAATGGTCAAGATAGTTGGAATGATATAACTGTATAACTAAGCGGTACACTCTTACAAGTTCATAAACAGGCTGAATAAAAACTTACACCAGCAGTGCAAAGTAAAAGTAAACAAACTATTTCAGGCATACATTTTTAATAAAAAGAATACGTTTTTGGTTAATTTTTTTATAAACACACCCAACCTCTCCACCAACAAGAAGCCCACCCCTATCCCCAAACAAACCGACCCAACCACCAATGTCCACAAATCTGAAGAGTCCAATGAATAAAAAACCCGGTCCCAACTCTCTTCCCACCCTTTTCACATACAACAGGTCCCTCCCACCAAAACAATTTTTTTTAAATGGCTAGAAGATGGTATTCTGTATTTGGATCCAGAGCTGGTCCAGGCTTGCTCCATCATGATGAGTCGGCTCTCTATAGTGTCCAGCTGCTGCAGCAATGGCCTGCTGCTGTCAGAGTGGGAAGTGGTGGCAGCAGTTGCTGTTAGCTAATGATGGGATGGCTGGGAGACTGGTGGCTGACGGGGACCAGCTGTACTGCGGCCCAGCTGAAACTGAGAGGCAGCTTCTGCCTCTTCTTCGTCCAGGCCCACCAGCTGCCGGTATTCCTGCTGGATACGTTCCAGCCTCAACCACCACATATGGGCTGCTCTCTCCTGCCTGTTGGATGCAATGGGTGAACTAGCAGGAGTAGCTATACTGAGAAAAACAAAAAGAAAAAAGACACATTGTAAATAATGCTGTGTGCAAACAATTGTTTGATATTAGTGGGTGGCACAGTAGCAGTACATTGCTGGTCCCTGATGGCCATTGGAATTTGAGGTGATTATGATTAGGAGAGTCACAATGCCAATGTTTTGTTTTTCTCACACATGCTTCGCATAAAAAGCACTGACTGTGTGGCAGAAAAGTATTAAGGCAGAATAAGAAGAACATGGATGAAAAAAACTGTGATTTGATTTTTTTTTCTAAAGGCTTTTTAAGTAACTAAACAGACCCTTTGGGCCTCATTAGGATGGCGGGCAGGCCTTGCCCGCCCGCCACCCTAGCGGTAAACGGGACCATCCGCCTTAATGGCGGGGGTCCCGGGGATGGCATTAGGATGTGCCCACCACAGTGGCAGGCACATCCTGTACTTTTAGCATTGTGGCGGGCGGTGCTCTCTGCACCGCCCACCACAATGCTAAACATGCATTGCAGCATTTGCATAATGAAAGCTGCAGGCACCGCACGGTACCTGCCGCTTTCATTATGCAAATGCAGGGGGTTACCATAGGTACCCCCCGTGTGCACCCCCCTACTGTGCTTCACTCTGGGGGCCCGCAGGGGGCCCCCAGAGTGAAGTCCGCCTGCTGCCACGGAAAGGCATTGTAAAATGCCCATAATAATATGGCTGGCGGTGTCTGATAGACACTGCCACAATATTATTCCTTTTCCGCCCCGGGCGCCAGGCGACCGGGACGGAAAAGCGGCGGACGGTCTTTCCGTCTGCCGAGGTCCCCCCGCCATACTAATATGGCGGGGGGAAAACGAGGGATGATGGCGGGCGGATGGCCCCCGCCAGGCTGGCGGTGGCCCCCGCCAGCCTGGCGGGGGCAATCCGCCTGCCATCATGATGGACCCCTTTGAGTGGAAAAGTAAATGACCTCTCATTAATCAGTAAGGATCTATGCCCTATGGAGTACAAGTTGTGTGTTGTGCTAAATTAATGGAGCCATTCTCATTACCAGTCAGCGCATCAGTTAATTTTCTACTGGGTGCAGCTAGGGGCAGCTGTAGTTGACAATGACCTATTTTTAATTCCAATCACCCTGCTCTTCTCCAAATGCCTTCTCTTTCTACCCGGACTTCAAAGAGGCAGATTAATCATTAATAAGATACTATGTCACAGACCTCACGTATGGAATGCAGATATTATTATCCTGTCTCCCGTAAGTAGAGTTTGGGGAAAATGAAGCACTGCACTACAGGGTAAGAAATGGGCTAAATAGATTGTATTTGGTATGTTTGTCACAGCGTATCCCATACGCCTAACTTGACATTAATCATACACTTACTCCCACTTTACTCACTGGCCTTGCCCACCACCACTTATTATTTACCACAAATTCATTTGCTGGGCAGTAAGGAAATGAAATGTAACTTACTTTACTGCAGGGTAAGACAGAGAGATTAGGTGGGTATAGATTTTGATATAGAATAGATATAGAATAGAGGAGTCACTACACTGATAATAGATTCATCATCTTCGGCTTATAGTCACTGTACTACTCGACAGAAGTTGTGGGGAAACCATTAAATATATTTTGGAATCACTTCACATGTCTATAAAATCAAATGTGGAACATGCCAAAAATCTTTTATTTTTATTTTTTGTACGCCGAGACTGAAGAACTTAAAATAAAATGAAGTATTGGACTACTAAGAGGTGACTGAGGGCTGAAGGGAAACATACCTTGTGTGTTCGGTTTGAAATGCATTGAAAACTCTGTAAATACTGCATTAACTGAAACAGACACACATTGCAAAGCCAACACTGCAGTCCAGAATTGACACATACTGCACTTTGGTCAGAGGCGGCAAAATGCCATGGGGAGGTTGATGAATGATGGGTGGGATTCATCTGCCTTGCTTAACAAATACAGTGAGTCAAAGGAGTAGAGTAAAATGTGTAAGAACCTGAAACTTTGAACCATAGCTTTGATAATCCGACACAAACAAAGCAAGCAAAGTAAGTGAGCAGCATGCCTCTCTCCATGCGAAGAACTGCCTTGCTTCATTCAAGCAATACAAATATTAATTAATCCTTTTATTCTAAATCACCCATATCCACCATGATTAAACTTTCTCTGATCCAGTCTTTCGCCAAAATATCCAACTCATTATCCATCCATTCAATATCCACCCTTTCTTCCAACCATCGTTTCGCCCATCCATCCTTTTAGCCACCCATCCTTTTACTCATATACACTTTTACTTTTGTTTAACCTTCTGTTCTTTCCCCTTCCCCTCAAGCTATCAATGCCCATTATATGAGCTTTTGCTGAGTTGCAGATAGAAGAGGCCATAACTTAACCACCCCTGCAGCTGGTAAAGCTATGGAGTTCATGGTCACAAGGTGAAGAGGCCATGGTGGTAGCTAGTGAGTACAATAGTAATTGTCAATGAACAAGCATTTATGTGACTTACCAGCTTCCTGTCCCTGTTGGAGCTTCTCCCCCTCCAACTAAGTCTCCTCCTGCAGTAGCACTACTTGAGACGGCATTACTGGTGGTCTGTGTGGCTAGAATGAAACATTATATTATCAATATCAAATACAGGGAGGGAGAAGCTATGAACCTTGCCCACTTTGCTTCCAAAATAAGTATCTATCAAAAGTATCAAAAGGAGTGGGTGTCATATTAAGATCACACTGAAGAAGATTATTTTAGGACCCTCAACAGTAATTTTCAGTCAATGGTATGTTTTACGCCATTGCCATCGGTACTAATGGCTGGTAGTGTCATCATTAGAACTCTTTTTTTATCTCCACCAAGCGACAGTCTCCCTAGTCAGTGAGACTTTGTGAGATCCGAATCATAAAGTAATCTAAAATTATCTCCTACCCAACACCTCTACAATTTAATAAAACAAGGGATGGGGTAAGATTGAAACCAAGCAACAGATGTATAGATGGGTATTTTAGGTGTCCCTCACATCAAACATATACTTTCGGTCTATGTTTCAGCCATACTTGCGCCCCTGCGGGTCTGTGGCTTTCGTCAGGACCAATAGGGTTAAAGCATCCCTTTCCTGTGCCAGATAGGGCAATTTCCCCTGGCTTGAACTTTGTTGCGACTGTTCACTTTTTGAAAGTGTAGGAGAAAGCAATGTTCCCCTCTGAAATGAGAAAGAAAAAGAGAGGCAAACTGTACAGATGAACTGTACTGGTTAGACCCTCATTAAACACAATAATATTTCACAACTCAATGATTTTCTGTATGTTCATTTATGCACATTAGGCAATCAAGAAAGTGAGTAAGAGATTGAGAGAATAGAGCGACCTAGAAAAACGAAAACAGAAAAGACACTGTTTGTGTCTTCAAATGTTTGAGCAAAATGTGCCAGCTTTTGAATACAGGTGTCTGTGTTACAACAGCCTCCCAAAACGGTAGTGCATATATTCTGCTTTTACACATAATATTATAGATTCCAGATATGCCTCGCCTTAATTTTTTCAGTATCTTCTAACAAAAAAATTACTCTGGCCATTTGGTTGGTTAACAATGTTAGACAAGTCAGGGTGGAATAATGATCAATGAAAGACATATGGGGCCTCATTACGATGTCCGTCGGGGTTGCCTCTGACCAACACCGTCATGGCCTCGGGACTGACCAACATTGTGCGGTTGCAAGCTCCCATTTCTCTATGGGAGCTTGTCCTACGGCGGCCATAAATGGGAGATTCTGTTAATCCCTGCACCTCAAGGTACCTGCCACACAGTGCAGGGATTAACATAAGGCTGCAGGGAGAATGTGGCCCTGCCAGGAGGCCCCAAAGTTGCTTTCTGACAGGCTTTCCATGTCAGAAAGCCTGGAATGGAAAGCCTGTGGGAAACTGACATAATAATCCCGACTGCGGAAATGCCGTCTTGGCCGAAATGATCGTACGGTTTCACTTTCGCCCCCCTTCATTGTAATTAGGTAGTCGAAAGTTAAGCCATAGATATCTGTCAGAAAGCCTTCGACCACAGGTCGGAGTAATTCCGACTGACATCGAAATAGGCCCCATAGTGTTGGTTGGCAAATTCAATGGGAGTGGGACCTAAGACTTTATTCCAGCTATTCCGCACTGTCATGAAAAACTGCTGGTATACTGTATAAATGAATGACACAGCACTCAACATTGGGGGGTCCATGACTATGCCACTCTACCATGAACTCAACCGTTAGAGCATGAGCAGGAAAAAGAAAGCTTTCTCAACAAACATACATGTTGAATATAATTTATAATACTAGCTTACTTAGACCTGCAGACAGTAGAGTACCAAAAATGTGTTATTCTTAGTCTTACTCTTACAGTACCACAAGGTATTCAGGAGAGAGGGAAAGATTACCAACAAGCAGAAGATGAGCGAACTAGAGACTTGAAACCAGAATAAGTCAGTCACCAAAAAAAAGAATCATGTAATGTAAGGAAAAAATTAAATAATGCAGGGATAACAGGAAATAACCAAAAATGTAATCCATTGTGCTTTGCCCAAGTGGGTTTGTATCCTGTCCTCATTGCAGCATGGAAGGAAGACAGCAGGTAAGGTTGTCAGAGAAACTTTATTTCTCAGCAGCAACACCAGTCTCCAGGCAGCAACTCCTATCCTGGAACCGAGCACCAACATTCCAATACCCCAAGATTCTACCCTAAGCCCTCAACAATAATAAAATCCAACATTAAGGAAATAATTATATTAAGTTATAGGACTAACTGGACTGAACAGAGCCCTCAGCAGCAGCGCTGATGGTTAGCGCCTCCTCCAAAGCTCTTACCGGCCCCATCTTAGTAACGTCTCTCTTCTTGCCCTTGGGTGCTGAGGTAAGAAATGAATAAGATAAAAGTAAATAGATTAGTTCTCCAGTTTATCTCCACAACATTATTATGACAGACAAACGCAATCACATTGTAATTCTCTAAAACAGATTTCCTATCGTACTAGTTTCGAGTATATCGACTATCATTGAATTGCCCACACTAATCCTAAAATCCATATTCCTAAATTCCTTCACAAAAACTACATTTGTAACTAATGCATTACAGTGAATGATCTTTGATAATATTCTAATTTCTCAACCCCCTTGATGGACCAACTCAGTGTCCCTTTTTTGCAATGCATAGATACATACTACACATCGCTGTGAAATAGATTGTAGCTGTATGAGGTATATAAACAAATTCACAGAGAAAACTCTACTCATTGATATCACTGATTCACTATGGTGACAGGAGGAGAGTCTTTTTTTATATATATATACTGCAAGCTTGACCTGAAGATATCAGAGAGCTTCACATCGGCATCAGTTGCATTACAGATGAGTCTGCAATGGCTTCTTAATTAATCAGCCAAAGCTAGCACTAATGATTAGTATGATTAGGTAGCACTGAGCACCTGCCTAGCAGAAACTAGAAACTGGATGACGTAATAATAATATTACAGTGTAAAATAAACGTAACATACCTCTGAGTGTAGCAGCATGCAATTTGTAAAAAAAAAATGTTTGCATTCAAGAACACAAACTCAACAAATAATTAATACTTACCAAACCATGGAATCTCATCGCCTAGCATGTCGAGCAGGCCCAGTTCGCGGTCTAAGATATTTCCCCAGCAGTGCGTCAGCTGCTGGACCGTGCGCTGATCTTGGCTGGTGCACCGCAGGCACCAGTGCATCCTCGTAGGGCAGTTGATGCTCCAGCAGGGGGAATCCACTGCTGGGCCTGCCGCCTGCTGCTATCATGGAGGAGAGGTCAATAAACAAAACAGGTTGCCAGCACTACACAATTATTAGCACATTGGTTAAAGGAACAATTAACATAACAATTGTCCTTACAAAAACCTATTTTTCAGTTTGATTTTACGCATCAACTTTTTCAAATATATTCCCAACACCTTTTTTATTTTTTTAGTGTCTTCTTAACAGTCTTATCAAAGATCTCAAATACAAATATACAAAATCTCTTCTTTTTTGTTGGGGGGAGCCCCATTTTTTCTTTTGGACCATACATTCACTCTCTAAAATCTACCCTCTATTCACAACATATATACTGTGTCAGACTCCTACATATATTTCACTAATCCTCACATCCATCCATCCAATCACAAAACATGCATACACATGTGCCCACCCTGGGGTACCTAACAAAACCCTTCTAACAGTGATCACACTTTCAATTCGATCCTATACATACACTACTAGATATTATTTGTACAATTAGGCCATCTGCCAATTCACGAAAATTCGCAATTTCACAGCTAAATATATTCAGATTGGCCTAAACAAAACAGTGGTCTACGCGTTTCGAATCTCCCCCTTTTGGGGGATTCTCCTCAGGACCAGACAATTCTCATTGTCTGTAGATGGTGAATTTGTGATACTATTTGTTAGTAATGCCAAATGACACGCAGTTCGATGATGAGCGTCCCAAAGGTCAGTGGTCCAATTTCTTCTCAGTGAACACAGCGCCTTTCAAATTGGCTTTGTTATCTTTTTGCTGGTCATAGAAATTTCCTTTGTGCCTTCTAACAGGGACTCGGGCTCCAAAATCAAATCGGCCGGGTGGAAACTTCCTGGTCATGCCGCTACCTAGTCGCCTGTACTGTGGCGCTGCTTCACTGCACTTTAGCCAAACCCTTGTTGTTTTCACCCTGGAGGGGAGGAGGCATTGCACAAAAAGAACTAGTGCTGCCACCTGCTCCTCACTGAAGATCGCCCGGGGTTGCACAAATAGGTGGTGGCGCTGCCCACTGGGAGAGGACCCTCTGCCAAGGCGCTGGGTAGGGTAAAGAAAGATGAGAAAAGAAGGAAAAGGAAGGAATGAAGACATAAGAAAGAAAAGGAAAAAATAAAATACAAAAAGTCACAAAAAACATTGCCAAAATTACAAAAAAACATAAAATACACAGACACCCACTAATATAATAAATAAAAATGAAGAGTAGATACCTTTGATAGGGGGAGGATTAAAGAGGGATTGAAAATTAGAGCCAGCATCATAACAGAGTAGAAAAACAAGATGGTGGCACCCATGCCAACGATTTGGAATGTGAGCATACTCCACGTTCCGTTTTGCCATAGTAACTTCATGTAGCACGGACAGTTTTTTAGCCACTTCGCGGAATTCAGCATAGCCCAACTCCGCGAACGACACCCGGGCCTAATGGCGTCACCTACAAAAGTCTGCACAAAGGGCCTCATTACAATGCTGGTCTGACAGGCTTCCATGGTTCTGTCAGAGGAGGTCAGACCGTTGTGGTCTCGTCGGAATCTGGACTAAGATGTCGTCTACTCCGACTGACTATTGAAAGACTGCCGGCTCTGACAGTCCTTCTCCGACTGCCGACATGGGAGTCAAAGAAAAACAGCATACATAGGGCAGTACAGGGATCTCCGACAGCTTGAGGCTTTCTGATGACCCGACCATGGTGTCTTGAGTAATCCGAAATGAAGGATTGGGGTGCATATTCACCTCAATCTGCTTCTCTCCAGCAGTCTCCACTGTGGATCCTTTCATCCAGGTCTCCCCTACCCCTGGGAAGCTGAACTTCGATGACTATGATGTTATGGGTGCCAGAATCCAGGTAAGTCCTTCTGCGGTATGTATTCCCATTGACTGGACTGTGCACAGTCTGCCACACTCCAACAATGGGATACATGGATTTCAAGACATATCCCCACATATGTCATGCATGTGTTACAATTCAAATGTTTCTATGAGTTTTGTATGTATTTGAAGCTAAATATTCAGGGATATGTGCTCCTCCGTAGCTGTGACTGCCGTTATGGCAGCATTTGCATCATAATACAGTGGGGGCAAGCTACCCAGCCTCAGCACTTGGAAAGGGCTCATGAGGATGGCAGTTGGACAGTTGGTCTGACCGGCATCATAATGAGGCTCTCTGTGAGGAATACGCCACCAACAGACAATTTGCTTTCGAAATAAAAAAATAAATAGCCGACGTCCCTGTGACTGAAGTAGCCAACCTTTACAACATATTACTAGAAAGTCCCTATTACCAAAATAATGAATAAAAAATAGCTCCCATAATAGACTACTTCGAAGACAAATGGGTAGGGAGACTACATAGGTCAGGGCACTGAAGTCAGTCAAAATTCCACATAACCTGGTGGAATGTGTATGACAGCATCTTAGCACAAGTTGCAAAAGCAACGCAGTGGAAGGATGGCACAATGCCGATCCACACTAGGAAGAAGTCAACTACCTTATACAAACTACTAGAAGCCTTACAAAAAGTGCAAAGCTACCTAGGACTCAGACTAGAACAATCTGCAACACAAATCTCTCCTAAATTAGCCGAACAAAACAAGAACAACGTATGAGCATTTACAATTCAAGTTAGACTATTTATAAACAAAATAGGACTGGACTACCTAGAAATAATCGCCAAATCTAAACAACAGATATAACCGAACAACTATCTAACAAACCACAAAATAATAGATTAAAATAATTTGAAAATATTTATTTAAAGATAATAAATATCATTATGTCAAATGCAAAATGTTGCTAATGTTTACAATACTCACTGACTTATTGACAATATTTATACTATCATTTATAAAAAATATTCCTAATTCTATAATATTTCAAAATAAAACTACCTAGACAAAAAATGTAAAAATACATCACATACTTTCCACAAAACAATTTAGTCAACAAATAATCATCACATAATTATAAACATATACCATTTCCCACTCACAGTGAAATAATTAATATAACTTATGATTTTGTAGCTGCCAATCTCTGACCCATTCCGGAAAATTTCAAAAAGTAATCTACCAAAAATAACAAAAAGCCCCCAAAAAATGAAAAAAATACAGCTTACAAAAAATAAATCCCTTACAGTAATCCTCAGTCGGTAGAGTCCATAAAGCCCCCAGAAATACTGTTCTAAAAGAACTTCTTGAGGAACCCCTCAAAATAAGAAAATCAATGATAAAGATAATAGTTTATGATAAACTAATTCATATTTCCTTTAAAAAAAAGAGGCATCCGACTTCCCTTTGCTAGGTATATTACACCTAGGTGCCGATTCTGTTGCGGGTAGGAAGGCCTCCTAATGGCATTTGCTCCATCCGAATCGGATATAGAACGTGCCTTTCCAACCAAATCGGATATGAATCTAACTGACCGAGTACGGTGCGAGTTAGGCGTTAGGAATATCCAAAACCGAACCCGACAGCATTCGGAAAGGCCGAGCAGTACGGAGTGAATCGTGCGTCTCTAAGGGCCACGTTTCTGAATGATTATCATTACCTGGGGGTGCCCAAACTGCCCACCACAGGGTGCCGGTTTTCCCCAGCCACACCTTTCTTCAATGGGAGCCTATGCATTCAGTAGACACATAAGCTCCCATTGAAGTCAATGGGAGTCGAGTCCTACCAAATTGTATCTGGAAGCTTCTGGATGCATCGTAATCGATTGGTTGGACTCTCCTGATCTGAGTAGGTCAGAAATATACCCAAACCAATTCGGTCTAAACAGCATCAGAATCGGGCCATTAGTGTGTTTGTGATCTGCTGCTTGGGACTACTTGGAGTACAAGAAAATACAATCACTTGACTGAATTAATGTCCATATATACTGTGGCTTTGTATTCATTTGTTATGTTTAAATTGCTCCATTCATGACTGGTTGGGGAATATCATTTGTACTGTATGACCTTTCCCTGTGGAAAAATAGATCCCCTTGATCTAGCTAAACCTTATAGTACATTTGTATACTAGTCATAAGATAACAACATATTAAAAAAATATCTGTTTTATTTCATACACAAAAGTCAATTCAATACCAGATAAAAACACAAAATATACACAATATAATGTAATAAAACATTTCACTGAAATAGTACAAGGACAGTACAATAAAATCAAGCTCATACACCATAGATTATGACCTGCATAATCATAATATTGGACAGAAACGTGTAAGACATACAGTTTGTACAATACAATTGGTACACTCAATATCCTATCTTCACACTTAGTAATACACAATGCTTGAATCTGTGATCATACTAGAGTGATGGCATCCTGAGTTGTACAAGAAGGGTGCGTCGACGCGTTTCGATGGAATATCGTGATTATACCATCTTTTTCAAGACTACTGTTTTTTCTGTCATATAAACAGGGTCATGTGTAATTTTTTGCCCCTTGCTAACGATTGGTACGATGTAAATGACCGGGCACTCCCAGATCGGTTTTCTTTTTATTCTAATTTCTTTGGCGCAAAATGGTCCAATGCACCAGGCGCTCAAAATCTCAATCTCTAAATGTAATACACGGGTATGCTGATATTCCCAAATCTTCTGATAGCCAACTATTCTCCTTTATTATTGGGTTAAAAGGAGTCAGATTCCATCAATTATCCATCAAATGTCACAATCTGATTTTCTCTGGCCAACAGTCTTTGTAGCGTATAGCTGCTATCGAGTGCTTCAAATTAAAATATCACAGGTCCAAAAGGCTTCTGAGCTCTATTGGATTTGGCGTCTCATCTGGGGTTCCGAGTTGAATCGCCTTGAATTGACCTTTCCCTGTTCCATACGGTTGACCTTTCCCTGTTCCATACGGTTGTGGGGGAATAGATAGAAATTTGGTATGGATCATTTTGCAAAGTATAGGTGGAAATAGCAGATGGAGACCATGCACACCATGTGCTTGCTAACAACTAGCATTGTTGACTGCCTTAGGTTTGTTCTCCTCGTCTGACAGGTGAGGCTTAGGCTGCAGACATACTGGATGGAATTATATTTTCCTCAGAAGACTGCAACCCAGCATTAAGGTACAGGTGTAGTTGTATTTCAATGTTTATGTCGCTCATACTTTAGCTATTGTTGAGTTTCCTCTTTATTGGCCTGTACATTGGGTCCCTTAGATTGATCACAAGATTGATAGCCAGCACAGTCTATTACCTGAGTTGCTCAGGATTTACAGATGGGTGCACAGCACTTTGAGTGGCATGGAAAGGGGTAGGGTGTGTTTGTTGTTATAGTTGGCAATTGGTAAGGAGTTTGTGATGACAATATAGTATGATAATCCTATGGCATATCCATGGAAGGGGTGATGCCTCTGGGTTGACTCCATTAGGATGATATGCAATGGGGGTAAAATGATTTGGTGAGTACTTGGAACTGTGACTGAAAAATTATATAAACTTATGTAGGACCTTATAGCCATCATAGCTGCAGTGCCACCGATTACCAATTACATTCCTGAAAGAAATACAGCTCTTTAACCATTAATACAAGAAACTATCAAAGAGATGGAGGTGCGAAAACGGTTACTTCTTCTATTCATCATACAATGATATGATACAGTGGGCTTCTGTATAACACAACCAATCCCCTTTCTGGTTTCTTGTTCTAGAAAGGATGGGGCCATGGGTAGATTCTGATACTTAGAAAACTTGATGGTAGGAAGGGATGTATCTATAGTAAATATTATTGCCACCAACCTAAACATGATGACAAAGTCTTCTTAATCAACCTAGTGACTAAATGAGGTGCATTCTTAGGAGGTATGTTACTTTGGGAGGGGTATTCTCACTGTGTAATGAGAATGTTAGTGATAGGCAATCCAACAGCTTTTGTGTTGCGCACTTAAATAAAGCACAGACACGAGCGTTGTATATTCAGCCGTCTTTATTCCTTTACCACAGCTCAAGACTGGCGCGCGCACTCCCACCGCCCCTCTTTCTCACATCCGGCCGTGCCTGACCCGGAAGTCCGGGACCCTGTCAAGCATGGCGACAAAATATCTCCCCCCTTTGTAAATTGTCATGTACCTTAGATCATTGTTCTTTAAAGTTCTTCAATGAGTCGAACTGGCCTTCGAGTGGTCCTCTGCGGCCGGCGCGGAGGCAGTTGCTCTTTGGGCTCATCCATGTTGCGGGGGTGTTCTTCGTGGTTGTCTGCTTCTGAATTTGAGGTGTCTGTGTCCCTGTCTGCATCATCTCTTCGGCTGTAGATTTCTGGGTTGAACTTCCTGAAGTGTGATATGTTTCTTGTGGTCCTCTTCGTTGTGGAGGCTGCTGTGATCTTGGTTCCTTTTTTTCTTCACCACTTGTAGTGGGTGGGCATGATATCGGCTCTCGGCTTTCGCTCTCTGTTCCTGTTTCACCAGTACTCAATCTCCTTCTTGGATGCTGGATGTCTTTGCATGGCGCCGATTATGGGCCTAGTTCTTCATCTTCACTTTCTTGTCTCTGTCTAGGTTCATTAGAGTCTTGTGATCCATGGTTGGGAGTCTGGAGTGAATGACTATGTCTGGCGTCGGAATCCTGGTGCGCTGGGTTTTCCTGAGCATCAAGGTAGCAGGGCATCTGTTGGTGGTGCTGTGCGGAGTTGTCCTGTAGGCTCTTAGCACTTCATTGAATGCCGGTTGTATGTCATGCTGGGACAGTTCAGCTTGTTGTATTGTTTTCTTCAAGGTGCCCATGAAGCGTTTAACCATCCCATTGGCTTGGGGCCATAGAGGGGTGATTTTCCGGTGTTTAAAGTTCAAATGGTCTGCAAATTCTGTAAACTCATGTCCATTGAACGGTGGTCCATTGTCTGTTTTTATGATATGTGGAATCCCCCATGCTGCAAATGTTTCATCAAGGATTGGTATGAATGCAGATGCTCTTGTGGACGATAATTGTTGTGCGATGGGAACATGAGAATATTCGTCCATGATGACGAGGACGTATTTCCCGGATTTTAGTGGGCAGAAGAAATCAACAGCTACTTGTTGCCATACACAGTCCGGGAGGTCAGACATCTGCAGCAGGGCATGTGGCTCTTCTCGCCCCACCAGTTGGCATTGTGGACAGTCTTGAAGCGTGGCTTCTACCATCTGGTCAAGAGACGGGAACCAGACCCTCTCACGCAGGGCTTTCTTTGTGGCTACTATGCCTCTGTGGCCTTCATGAGAAAGATTGACGGTCCCTTGTCGTAGTTGTTGAGGAATGACAATTCTCCTGTCTCTCAGTAACAACCCATCTGCACTGATTGTGAGGTCATCTTTGACGTGTCTGAAAGATGAAAGTTCTTGCATATTGATGCCAGTGATGGTTTGGCAGGTCTCCAGATGTCTCCATGAGTCCGCTCGGATGCGCTGCATAACGTCCTGGAGTGTGGCATCCTTGGCAGTGGCTTCTGTAATGGCGTCTAATAGGACGGTAGGATGGCGTGCTTGATCAATCATGAAGTGAAGGCCTTCTTCGGCTGGCGAAGCGCATGTCTGTGTCAATGTTTGAGGATGGCGTGAGATGTAATCCGCCGGATTTTTAGCCTTTTCCGGTTTGTGAACAATTGTGTAGGTGTAGTCCTGCAGGCGGATTCACCACCTTTTGATCCTCGGAGGCATCTTTGCTCGTGGGTTGCCGAAGATAGAGATTAAGGCCTGATGGTCAGTAATGAGTGTGAAATGCTTCCCGTAGACAAATAGGTGGAAGTGCTCATATGTTATGTTATGTTATGTTATAGGTTGTTTTGTAGCGCGCTCTGCTACTGGGGAGTATCCTGGCGCGTTGCGGAGGTGACCAAACATAACACAGAGAGACAGCCTAGACCTAACAAACAAACAGATGGGTCTTGAGATCCTTCTTAAACTTGGATAGACACTGGGCGGTACGCAAATGAAGAGGGAGAGCATTCCAAGCCTTCGCAGTTACCACAGAAATAGATTGGCCGCCTAGCCTAGCCCGCTTATAGCAGGGAAGGGTCAGTTTGGCCAGCGAGGCTGACCTGAGACAGCGAGAAGGAGTGTAGAAAGAGAAGCGCTTCCTCAGGTAGCCGGGGCCAAGCTCGTGGACAACTCTAAATGACAGCACGAGAGATTTGAACATAATTCTCTGAGCTACAGGGAGCCAGTGAAGTGCGCGCATGTGTGACCGAACACTCTGCCATTTCGGAATGCTAAACAAAAGGCGGACCGCGGCGTTCTGGACAACCTGCAGTCGTTTGACCAGATACGCCGGGAAACCACAAAACAAAGCATTAGCATAGTCCAATCTGGACAAGATGAGGGCACGCGCAACCGGTTCCCTAGCTTCTCTGGGCAGCAGAGGGAAGAATTTTCTTAAAGCCCTTAGCGTAGCAAAACAGGTCCCTGACAGCTTCTTGATATGGTTCTCAAATCTAAGGTCTTCTCCAAACCAAATTCCGAGGTTCTTAGCCGGGCCTCCCATCACCTTGGGACTAGGAAAATCAGGGGGCCACAACTCATTCTTAAAGTTGGAGGGGAAGGACCCATAGAAGAGGACCTCTGACTTATCCTCGTTGCATTTAAGCTGGGCCATCGCCAGCCAATGAAACACCGAGGAAAGACAGAGGCCCATACGATGGCCAAGCTCTCCTCCTCCGGTTGCGAGTATGCTGTTTCCGTGTCAGTGAGCCTGCGGCTGGCATAGGCTATGATGTGACGTTGATCTCTTTCATCATCGTATTGGGCAAAAATGGCTCCAGGGCCCACGGGGCTGGCATCAACGGTGATTTCCGTTTTCCGTTTGGGGTTGAAGTAGGCCAAATGGGCAGCAGAGCTTACAGCATCTTTGATTTTGTGGAACGCATGTTCACATGCCTTGGACCAGTGAAATGGTTGTCCTTGTCTCGTTAGCTCTCTCAGTGGGTAGCTGATGGTGGTGTAGTCTTTGATGTATCTAGCACAATAGCTAGCTATACCCAGGAAAGACCGAATGTCACTGACATCAGGAGGTTGCGGGGTGTCAGCTAGCGCTGGGACCTTTTCGGGATCTGGTCTCATGCCATCTTTAAAGAAGATATTGCCATAGAACTTGAGGGTAGATTTGAGGAATTCACACTTGTCCCCGTTGAGGGTAAGATTGGCATTTAGAAGGGCATGGCATACGCGGTGTAAGGCTTTTTCATGTTCTTCACGTGTCGTACCAAATACGAGTATGTTGTGACTGTAATTAAATCAGTTGGGAATGTGGTGTATCACTTGCCGAACGGCTTCTTAAAAGATTTCAGCATTTATATCTGAAGAGTCCTTGATAGGTGGTAAAAGTAGTGATGTAGCTCGACTTTTTGTGGAGTTCGAGTTGGTGATACCCTTTATTGAGATCCAGTTTGGAAAAGATTGTCGCTCGATTCAGGCGGGTAATCATGTCACTAATATGAGGTCCGGGATGTCTTTCTCGTGCTATGGCTGTGTGTGGGGCACACATGTCCACGCACAGGTGCACTTTGTTTTCATGCCCTCGTTTGGGTACGACTACCACTGGTGGCACCCAGGGAGTGGCTCCGGATGATCATTCTATGATGTCCACTCTCAGCAGATCTTGAAGCTCATCACCGTCCACTTGCTGGAGATGAAATGGTACTTTCCTGTGGTGTTGAGCCACTGGTGTGACTTGCTCATTGATGTGCAGTTTAACTTTAGCGTTGGTTAGTTTTCCTGGGCCTGAGAACAGCATCAGGAATTTGTTGATCATGTTGGGTGAGTCATCTACTTTGAATAGGATCTCCACCAGCCTCAGTCGTTCTGCTGTGAGTAGGCTGAGAAGGCAGTCGGCAGCTTCATGGCCTTCTATGACATGAATCTGAGCCTGAATTGATCTCTTCTTGTAGGTTAGCCTTGTGGGAAAACTTCCTAGACATGGCAGTGGCTCTTTGGACATCCATGTGTAGATGCGCACTACAGCCGTTTCTAGCTTTAGTTTCGGGCACATCTTTTCGTATTCCGTTGTGCAGATATAGTTCAGTGACTCTCCTGTGTCCAGAACAAACTTTGCGGAATAGTTTCCCATACGAATATCTAGTCGTGGGTATTTCTTCAATCGGTCTGGGTCGGCCACCATGAATACATATTCGCCACTGTCCTGTGATATGGGAGTAAGTGCAGACGATTCTCTTGATGTCGACCGGTGAGATCGATGCGATGCCTGGGACTGAGTACTGGACCTGGACGAACTGGTTGACCGGTCTCTTCTTCCATGCACCGCCCTCGCGTGGTGGCGTATCCCAGCACTTCGCCTGACCGACCTAGTTTCCTTTCGCCTGGTTTGGAACATAGCTTCACAATTATTGTCCCTCCCATATCGGTGACATTGTTGACCCAGGGCTAGGCAGGCGCCAGAGTGTGGATATTCCAGGCCACAGCGGTAGCAGTGCAGCGGTTGTTTCTGAGTTTTACTGCTTCTGGTCCCACCGTAGGACGAGCTCGTGGGTTTGTCGGGCCTCCGATCTGGTCGACGTAGCATTTCTGTCTGGGACTGAACTCAGAATGCTTGTTCCCGCTTTTCCGTTTTTCCGGCTTCCATTTTCTTTGCGTGTGCTTCAGCCTGATCATTTATGCGTTTGAGTTCTTCAATGTCATCGAGCGAACAGTGATTTTTGAGTAGTCGACATCGCAATGACTCGGACTGGCATCCTTCAATGATGTATAAACGAAGCGCGTCCTCAGTGTTAAAGTTGTCGAACTCACCGTATCGTGCTAGACGCTTTAACTGTGAGATGAAGTCACCCATGGATTCATCGCGTTCTTGGGACGCAAGATTGAAAGTGTAGCGTTTGTAGTCCAGGTTGCGTTTGTGGAGAAATTTCCTGTTTAAGGCGTCCTTTACGTCTGTATACGACGCAGTGTCTGCCGAGGGCAATTCTTTGATTATTTGTCCAATATCTTTGCCCACTAAGTTCTTTAGCACTATAAGTTGATGGTCAGGATCATCTACTCTTGAGCCTTTCATGAAATCTTCGATGTCTTCTAGCCAGCTTTTCCACTTGGGGTCTATGCTGTTTCCTGAAGTCATTATTAGAGGTTCAGGCCGACGCAGGAACGATACCCCCATTAGTATGGGCCCTTGCGGTGCAGCTGCGGCTGGACCTGGAGTCGCATTCTGCGCAGAATCGGGTCGAGTGGACATGGTGACGTACTGATGTCTTCACTGTCCCTCTTGGCGCTTCTTACAGCTTCACAGCGCTTCAAAATCTATTTATTTTGCATGCTCAGGGTGCTTCTTTAACTTTTGCCTGACCTAAAAATGGACGCCGGGCTGGAGCCTATGTCTTTCCATGGGATGCGCCTCATTTCAAAATGGCCGCTGGACATGACACCTGAAAGCTGGTCTGAAAACTGGAGTTCTTACCCCAGGGCTGTGCAGCTTCCTGTTGTTTTGGGCTTCAATGGCTCGTCTCACAGGGGGTCCTTATGCCCGTGTGGGGGCTGCAATCTCGAGCCAATGGGCAGCGCTCATCTGCATAATTGTCAGCGCTTTTCCTTTTCTCTGGACGCTCTCTCAACGCTGTGTGGAGCGGGGTGTCTTTGCATCCCACCGTCGTCACCAGTTTTTGTGTTGCGCACTCAAATAAAGCAAAGATACGAGCGTTGTATATTCAGCCATCTTTATTCCTCTACCACAGCTCACGACTGGTGCGCGCACTCCCGCCGCCCCTCTTCCTCACATCCGGCCGTGCCTGACCCGGAAGTCCGGGACCTCCTCAGGCATGGCGACACGACACTAGCCATATGTAGTAAAAAAATAGGCAGTGATCTATGTGTATGGTAGTGTAGAACTTCAACCAGGTTGACGTGTGTGTGTGACATTTTTGTTATTTGCCTGTGCATTATTATGTGAATTTTTTTAAAAATTACATGATATTATGTATACTTTTGTGGATGGAAAAAATGGTAGTTGAGCTAGATTTTGGTGCCAAATATATCCTGCTGTAAATTTTGGATACTAAAAAGGCATAAGCACTGCAAAAAGCAGCTGCTTTCATTCTGGTCATTTGTGTTGTTCCTGTGCACTCAGGCAATTTTTTTCACAAACAGTGTATAGTTATGTAACATGGCATTGTAGTGTCATTTGGGGAATGACATGTAACAGGTACAACACAAAATTTCTAAAAGTGTACAAGAGTACAGAGTAATGGAAATTTTATCTGGGCCTATATATATGAAGACTGTAACATGATGATGGAAGATAATTCTCTAACTAATCCGCTGTTAATGGGGATTACAGAATACTGGACTATTTGTTTATGTTCAAAGAACACACTGTCAACTTGTCATCTGCCGTATCTAGTGTGGCATGTGGTTTGGGGACACAGGGCATGCAGGGGTTACTGAACTCCAATTTTTGTCCACTTGGCCTTTTACCTCTGGGGTTCTGGGGCTATTCCGCCCACTGGACCAACCACCGAACACCAAGGATGTCTCTTTAACACTGAATCCTAGGGGTAGTGAAGCAGAGTGATCCAATGCTTACTCAGAGATGTTGTGTAGGGCGAGAGACTCAGAACACAAAACAGAATACATTAATATATAAGAAATCTTGGCTTCAGTCAGTGCTTTGGCTTAAGATAAGGAAATAATGTTTTCTTCCTACAACACACTATCAAACATCTAATAACATATATGAAGGGATTTACAGTTGGTTGTTATTATTGAAATATTTACAGTAGTTAAGGGAACCCCCACTGTGTTCTCCTGCTCGTTATCTTGAAATACTGTGGTGGGCTTTGGCAAATGGCGTAACAAAACTTGAGGGGGACCCCTCTGCAAAATACGTGGAGACCCACCCCCAGAACTAGTCAGGAGCTCTCAGGCCAAGGGCCAGCTACCTGTGCACAGACCTAGAGGATGTCTTTGGATTATAGGGGCGAATGTTAAGCCACTTACTATGGCATTCGTTGTTGTGTGTATAACTCTTCTCTCTAAGTGATAAACATTTTGTCCCCAACCTCAGTTACTTTTCATACTCTATTCTGGCTAGTGAAGATCAGACTGATCCAGTGCCCTTGTTATGAATTATGTCAGTAAGTGACTTGCTAATGGTTTCTAATACATTATATGTAGTAGGTGCACGTCTGAAGTGTATTTTGGTTTTAGCCAGCTCCACTGCACTCAGTCCATGCATGTATGCTGTGCTCCTCAGTCGGCTGATCCTTGGCAGCTTCTTGTGACTAGCAATTTTCTAGGGACCAAGAAAAGCACCATAATCCCAAGGAGGCCAAATAGTCCACGTCTGTAGGTATGTATTATCAGGACAGAAGTGCAGGTGTTCTGTTGGAGTTCATGTTGGGACTAGAACTGTCACTCACTGCACATGCATTCAGATCCCTGGATTGTGATGATGAAGGATGTTAAGAGAGGACACTTTTAGATTATGTCTTAGCCTGGTAGTCCCATACTTGGTGCATGATGCTGCAATTCATGATATCAGTGAGGCTTGCAGGGGCTAAACATGTCCACCAGTTCTTCCTTCATTTGATCTCTGCTCCAGGTTGACAAAACCGTGGGTAGGACTCCAACCTGTCGTGAAATCAGACCAGGCAATAGTTTTGCATAGAAAGGACAGAAACAGCTACCCTCAGCTCTGGGTGAATAGCTCTGTGCCTTGGGTATGCATTCTTGGGCTTCATGCTTGTCACTTTTTGAACAGATCTTTGGGTTACTTCAGAAACAACTCTATTAGCCCATCCTCTCTTTAATAGATCACTCATTCAAGCACCCTCCAAACAGTTTCTCCTAGAATAATTCCAGCAAGACTTTCAGGTCTGTTTCCAATATGTGGCGGAGAATGGTAATCTGAGATCACAGTCTTGGTGTCGACATACGTTCTCTAGAACAATGGTATGCCAATCCACTCTTTAGATTTCCTTGCACACTGACTTGAGGGATGGGGAAGTCTACCACAGGCTTGTACTCAGTGAGTAGAATAAAATATGTATTGCTCAAGCCTGGTCAACTTTGAGGTTGCTCTTGTTTCAGAGAAATGTCCCTGCTCCCATTAGCTGTTCAGCCACAAGCCATTGTTTTACATATTTGACAGGCAAAGGGTTGTAAATGTTTTTTTTTCCAGCGGTTTGTGAAAAGTAGCACAATGATCAGGATATTTCCCGAATAGTCTATAGCATTGATTACAGCACACCTCAAAGCATGAATTAAGAAGGAAGGTGACAGGGTTTGTTCCTACATTTCACAGCACCCTCTGCATTTCTTCTTTCTTTTTCAGGAGCATGGCCTATTTCAAAGGACATTTGTAAGGTTCTAGTGGATTACTACAATACATACCTCCATCTTGCAGGCATGCTTGACCTCCATTTATTGGAGCATTTCCTATCAGAGGATCCAAAATTGAATTGTGTCTCTCTGCAATCATAACCTGTACACCCACATCAGGGTGACTCAGCCCATCTTTCCAGAGCAAACATGCATGTTTAAGGCATGTCTGATGGATGACAAGACCTGCTGCTATATCTATATTTGGTTGCTGCCTCAAATATCAGATTATGAAAGGACAGTAAACACTCTAAGAAAGGAGGAATGCACTTGGTATGCCCCTCCAGACAACAGAGATGCACTTGTCTTAGTCTATTTTCTAGAGGTTCTCCACATACACCCACTAAAGCAGATTTTGTAACATTTCACGCAACACATCAAGTCACCTAGCTGCATTGCTTTGCTTGAAAAGGATAGAGAGCAGAAATGAGCGATATCTACTAAGATTTGGTAAACTTTTGTTCTCTCCTAGTGCTGGTGCATTGTGTGCTGTGTAGCGCCAAGGCAGAAACCCTTTCACCATGCTGCAATGGTGCCTGCATTACCTCTTTCTATGTGTGAATCATTCCAAGAAGCTGAAGACCTGTCTTTTCCTGTAAGCCCCCAGGTTCTGGCCTCCCGCCCCTGCAACAGAGCACCTGGATGCCCTCACAGGTGATTTGAGTGTTTTAAAAATGCACATACCATAGCATACAGAAAGTAATGAGGAGAAATATAAAACATTTTGCTCATTATGTCCTCTGTCAGGTAGACGCACCATTGTAACATAAACCCAAATGTATAAATCTTTGTAAATTTGGGTTTGCATCAAAATATCTGTGTGGATCCATAGGAATGCCTGTACACCACCCTTGTAATGCATGCCTGATGCAAAGTTATGCAAGGCAGCGCTATGCGCTGCCTTGCCATTGTTTGTATTTACTACACCATGCAAAGGCACACACAGGGACTTTGCATAGCTTAGTAAATACAAAAATGGGTTGTTTTCATTGGAGCTACACCCAGATGTAAAATCTTAGTAAATCTGGGCCATAATTCTCATGTGCTCTGATGTAAAAAAATACAAATATGCAGACATTTGCTCTACTGTGTATTCAAGGTAGAGATGCACTGTGTAGTGAGAAGCTTGGAAAATGTATGTCCAAACAACTAGACAGAATTCTTTAGGACCACTTGCATATGGAATGTTCCTTTGAATGGGGCAGAAATTTAGTAAGAACCCTCATAAGGAAACATTGACTAGAAGTGCTGCAAGATGTGGTGTTCTGAGAGGGTATACCTGGCGTACTCTTGAAGTTTGGAACTTTCATCATGGAATAGTGAGTGATTGGGGTAAGGG
This sequence comes from Lissotriton vulgaris, assembly GCF_964263255.1. Classification (NCBI taxonomy): domain Eukaryota; kingdom Metazoa; phylum Chordata; class Amphibia; order Caudata; family Salamandridae; genus Lissotriton; species Lissotriton vulgaris. Next base: position 1,619,204,442 of record NC_141694.1, read on the forward strand.
TTTGGAATGCTATTGTTGGAAACTGTGCTTCTTTGCAGATGCACCCCCATACACTTTCTGCCCCATTAGAACTGTCAGATGCTGCTGGTTTTTGACTCAGATTGTGCACTTGGACCTGCTAGCCAGGCCCCAGTGCCAGTGCTTTTCCCCCAAAACACCTGAATTGGTACACTCAATTGGCAAGGCCCTTATCACTCCCTTCAAGCCCCCCTCACTCAGATGAATACTGAAAAATGATTGCACCCTCTTTAACACACAACAGGGCATCAAGCTTATTTATTAAGATTATATTAGAGATCTATATGTCCAAATAAAGTCCTCATGACTTGCACAAATAGGAGAATAACTGATGGCAAGATATATCATAACTGTGGACTGTACATAGGGGTGGTGTGAATGAATTTTAAAGACTTAGATGTTAACAGATGTTACAGAGCCTGTCCAGTGGTCAGACGTTAGTGGCGATAGGACGTACGTTTTATTTTGACAAACATATAGCAACCTGGTCATTGGTGCTGAAGAGAAGGACCTCTGTAGGATTCCGTCCCCATTTACTGTGGGAAGCCAGGCTAGAAATGTCTCCAAACCTGGGAAAGATTCGACTGGCTACACACTCCATAGCCCCCTCCAAAGTTGAATGTTGATATTAATATAGTTAATAAAGTGTTAACTATGACCATGGAAGGGGTGGTGACCTCACTGGTCAATAGTGATCAACTGCTTCATGTCATGTCTCAACATGAATCTTTAAAGGCTTGCACCTGTGATCACCGAGACGACATATGGTCTGGAGGGGTATATGAAGGCACCCTTAGATGCATAAAAACATTTGATTACAATGGATGTTGGGAGGTGCATTTCTCCATTGGTTATAAAAACTCTAGAGTAGGCCTCTGCTGAGTTTGTACATCGGGGTGGCTGTGTCACAGGCATAGTAAAATGGACAGACCCCTGTTAACATTCCTGTTTTCCCCGCTGGTGAAGCCACATGCAGACTAACTACATATTAAGATGTAGTCTCACTTGCCTGGTGGGATTGTAATGATGAACACACTGTATTATTCTTTGTAGGAGGACATATTAGTATAGCTCTGTGACCTCACCATGCTGTCCCTTTGCTTCTAAGTGAATTAAAAGGCTCTGGAGCAGTGTCCTACCTCCAGGTAAACAGTCACATGTTGTTCCCTTTTAGGGGCTGCGAATACTAGATCATGGGAACTGTTGGTCCTCTCTCGGTGATGGCAGCTAGAGCCATTTAAATATCTAGGCCTAAAGGCATGACACACTTGCAAACTCTTTCAAAATGAATATTGAGCATGTTATAAGAGAAGTTGTGTTCTGGATTACCCTCCACTATTTTTAATGGGATGTGTGACTTTGGCAAAATGAGCATGGTCACACTTTGGGTGCCCGTACAGTTATTCAAAAGAAATATTTAAAAGACTGGGCAGTTTGCTGATTAAACTGGTGAGAGGTTTGTGGGTTCACAAATTAGAGGCAGATTTTACACTGATTTGCACAGAGGGCAGCGTCAAACTGCCTCACTTTAAGTGCTCGAGCTCAGTGGAAGAAATCAAGAATGTAGCGGGTTAGTTGCAGGCAGGTACAAACCTCCAGTAAGGTATAACTTGAGGGGATTTATCGCTATATCTTCTAAACTATTGATGACTCCCTCCTTACTTAAAATGCTTGGTAAGACTTGTGCTGTAACCAATCCATCAAGATTGAAAGACCTCACAGTTTGTGGAAAAGACACAATCCTGAGGTTCTTCCTTTCTTATGGAAAGCCACACATGACACAAATAAGTCTAAATAGTGGAGTGGAAACTGCAAAACAAAGGGCAGCTTATTTTCCAATCAAAAGTTCCACTTATTTACTGAAGTTAGGAAGATGTTCAATATTTCACCCTCTCAATCCTTCCAACACCAGAAGCTGTGAAAGGCAGCTAAAAACACCTAAACCTCCTTCCTTGTCCAAGGTCATTCATTTATTGCCTGTTAGGAGAGGTACATAGGCCGATAATTTATTTAAAAAAATACATACATAGGGGGGCGTGGATCGGCGCCTGACAGGCATGGCGGCTCCCAGGTGAGGCTCTTCTGGGCGTCCAGGCTGCAGCGCATTTCTAGAGTCTTTTGGCGGTGCGGACACGGTGCACAGTCGTCGGAATGTCTGCTGTGCACAATGAAAGCCTAGCGGTCTTCTTCTGAGGCAGAAACATGACTTTTTAGACATCGTAAGTCTTACCATTATCGTCGCGCTACTGCGACCACCATTTTGTTTTTTCCTTTAGCCCTGCAGCGCCTTCTCTCGCAGTGGATTTCTGGAGGAATGTCCCTGTCTAGCCTTCACGTACCCCTTGCAGCCTTCATGCAGCCTGCATGTACCCCTCTTGCCACATCTTTAACTGTCCATCACCTTTTCCAAAATTGATTTGATCCACACTAAGTGTGGGAGGGTATACTCAGACGTGAGTCCCTAGCTCATTGCATCATCAGGATTCAAGCAAGCCGGGCCGATGACGGCTGAAATGCCAGAAACCGGTCCCCGGAAGCTTGTCTCCTTCCCAGTATAAGAATTGGCTTGGTAGTTTGGTTTGCCCTGTTCCCATCATGCACTGGGACAGGAACAGACTGATTTGCATATAGCCAGGTTCTGAGCTGGGATGGTGCAGTGAGCTAAAAAACGGTGATGGATCAAGCCCTGATCTCTTGACTGGGTAGGAGTATTCTGCATCATTCAAAAACTCTGTCCATCACCTCTTCCAAAATTTATTTTATCCACACTAAGTGTGGGAGGGTATACTTAGACGTGAGTCCCTAGCTCATTGCACCATCAGGATTCAAGCAAGCCGGGCCGATGACGGCTGAAATGCCAGAAACCGGTCCCCGGAAGCTTGTCTCCTTCTCAGTATAAGAATTGGCTTGGTAGTTTGGTTTGCCCTGTTCCCATCATGCACTGGGACAGGAACAGACTAATTTGCATATAGCCAGGTTCTGAGCTGGGATGGTGCAGTGAGCTAAAAAACGGTGATGGATCAAGCCCTGATCTCTTGACTGGGTAGGAGTATTCTGCATCATTCAGAAACTCTGTCCATCACCTTTTCCAAAATTGATTTTATCCACACTAAGTGTGGGAGGGTAACTCAGATGTGAGTCCCTAGCTCATTGCACCATCAGGATTCAAGCAAGCCGGGCCGATGACGGCTGAAATGCCAGAAACCGGTCCCCGGAAGCTTGTCTCCTTCCCAGTATAAGAATTGGCTTGGTAGTTTGGTTTGCCCTGTTCCCATCATGCACTGGGACAGGAACAGACTAATTTGCATATATCCAGTTTCTGAGCTGGGATGGTGCAGTGAGCTAAAAAACGGTGATGGATCAAGCCCTGATCTCTTGACTGGGTAGGAGTATTCTGCATCATTCAGAAACTCTGTCCATCACCTTTTCCAAAATTGATTTTATCCACACTAAGTGTGGGAGGGTATACTCAGACGTGAGTCCCTAGCTCATTGCACCATCAGGATTCAAGCAAGCCGGGCGATGACGGCTGAAATGCCAGAAACCGGTCCCCGGAAGCTTGTCTCCTTCCCAGTATAAGAATTGGCTTGGTAGTTTGGTTTGCCCTGTTCCCATCATGCACTGGGACAGGAACAGACTAATTTGCATATAGCCAGGTTCTGAGCTGGGATGGTGCAGTGAGCTAAAAAACGGTGATGGATCAAGCCCTGATCTCTTGACTGGGTAGGAGTATTCTGCATCATTCAGAAACTCTGTCCATCACCTTTTCCAAAATTTACACATCTTTAACTGGCCCACCTTCATCCAATGGTATTTAATGAATTGCCAGCAACGTTTTCAATGGTTATATCAGGAGGCTACTCTCACAGGCAGTGGTTGTGACGGCCATTTTGTGATTTTCTTCCTCCTCATTTTCTATTTTATTGCAACATAAGAACTTAATGTGGAGTACACCCTAATTACTCTCTGGGGTTTTCAGCGCCTCCTTGATTTGGAATAAAGGTATTATCAGCAGTATTTTGATACAGTTTCCAGGAGGTTTTTCTGACAGGAAATATTTTGACAGCCATTTTATATTTCCCTCCTCCTTCTCTGTGAAGCTCACTGCCATACATGTTTTCAACGTAGCGTGACTCTCAATTTGTTATGTTATGTTATGTTATCGGATTCTTCTATAGCGAAACGGCTACTCCAGAAGGAGTGTCCCGGCGCTTTGGCGAAGAAGTCCTTAGGGAGTGGTGACATAACTGCAAAACATAAGGAACGGCGGGGTTATCTGGTAAAGAGCCAGGTTTTTAGAGCCTTTCTGAAAGACATCAGACTAGGGGACTGTCTGAGAGAAAGGGGAAGCTCATTCCAGGCACGGGGGGCCAGGTAATGAAAAGAGCGCCCACCTTGTCTGGTGCGCTTAATGGACGGAACGACCATTTTGGACAAGGAGGCAGATCGCAAGGCCCTATTCGGTTTGTAAAAAGCAAGACGTTTCCTGATGTAACTAGGGCCTAAGTCATGAAGGGCCTTGTAGGTCAGCGTCAGACTTTTGAAAAGGACCCTCTTGGCTATAGGAAGCCAGTGCAGTTCCTTTAACAGGTCTGAGGCACTAGCACGTCTAGGAAGCCCATAAATAGCCCGGGCAGCTGAATTTTGGACTACTTGAAGTCTCCTCATGAGGTATTTGGGGAGTCCTAGATAGAGGGCGTTTGCGTAGTCTAAACGCGACCCAACAAGTGCTTGAACAATGACCCTTCGATGGTTAATAGAGATCAAGGGGAGAAATTTCCTGAGCATCCGAAGGATCCCGAAACATTTCCCCGAAAGACAGGATATTTGAGGCCCAAAGGTTAAATCATTGTCGACAAAGATACCTAGATTTTTGGCCTTGACACTTGCGTTTGCAGGTGGAAACAAGTCTTGTGGCCACCAGCTTTTCCAGTTTGGTTCAGAGGCGCATCCAAAAAAAAGCAGCTCCAACTTATCGGAGTTGCATTTCAAGCTGTGTCGTCTGAACCAATCAAATACTGCTTCTAGGCAGCCTCTGATGCGAATCCCATCGAACACCTCATTCTTGTCATATGTAAACAAGAGATGGGTGTCGTCAGCGTAAGACACGATCTGAGCGCCAAACGACTCTGCAACCTCCGCAAGGGGGGCCAAAAAGATGTTAAAGAGCAGGGGGCTAGAATAGACCCCTGAGGGACCCCTACTTCCAGAGGTGCCATAGCGGCGAAGTGAGGTGGCGCCCAAATCGTTTGCCGACGGCTGGCTAGAAATGATTTGAGCCAGTTCCACACCGTCCCCCGAAGACCACAATCCCAGAGTCGTATTAGGAGGGTATCATGGGGAACGGTGTCGAACGCAGCCGACAGGTCCAACATGATCAACATGGCCTTTACTTCACTCTGCATATTTTTTCTGTGCAAATTTTTCCCATTTTTTAGATTTATGGGCAGAATAAAAAGTGCTTTATCCAGGATGTCTCCTACTAAACACATTTTTGTTAAAATTCAAAGATATTTACTGCATTCTCCAAGTTGGAGGACTCCTTGTCATCCACATCTCCAGTCAATATGTCATCCACGGATTCGTCAGCGGCGCCATCAGGGAAACCTATCTCCAAACGTCTCAAACGGAATACTCCTTCCCCGCCCAAATCGAATTCACCTGTTTCTATGGAGATATTATTGGAGGAAATCAGGGCATTACGCCCCTTTATGGAAGAGACTAATGCAAAATTACAAGTCCTCACTGAGAACTGGTCGAATCTTCATAAAAAAGTCACTGCTGTTGAGCATAATATGTTTGCTGTCAAAGATACCTGTACCAAAGTTTATTCACTTCACTCTCAAGTTTCTGTTCTCCAAAGTCAAGTGGAGGACCTTGAAAACCGAAATAGGCGTAACAATCTACGCATTTACGGCCTGGCAGAAGTTGAAGGGTCTGAACCGCTCACTTTCTTTAAATCCTTTCTCCCCAAGATAATCCATATTCCAGAAAGTACTGCACTTAACATTCAAAGAGCGCATTGATTGGGATGGCCTTCTTCACCTGCATCATCCTCACAAAGACCGAGAGGTGTTATTTTATACTTTTTGGAGTATAGAGACTTATTACAAGTTTTATCAGCGGTTAAATCTTCTCCATGCTTTACCTGGTCATGTTCTACGCCAAGGCAACTGAAAACAGAAGAAATGCTTTTCTCGACATGAGACCTGATCTTAGATCTATGGGTGCCCGTTATGGTCTCTTTCACCCTTGCCTTTTGAAAGTTACGTATAACAATAAAACAACAACTTATGAAGACCCTGTATGTCTCCAAAGTATTATAAACTCTCACAAAACAGATGCCATGGAATCTTCGTCCTCTAATGCTGGTTGAATTTTTTGAATTTTCCTGATTATGCTATATTTCTTCTATTATTTTATTAAATTGTTTTGTCTCATCTTCTTTTCAATATGTGATTAATAACTGTCTTTATTTATCATCGCCGCAGTTTCTCCATTCTTTTGACGTGCTGCTCCCTGGTCCTCCATTTGACTGATCCCGGTTGTACCGTCTGTCCTGTGTGGCTCCATCCCTCCTCTTGTCTCCCTGAATCTTCCTCTTGTAGGTATGTTGCTTCATTATGTTCTCTGTTGTTTCTTCCTATGCAGCTTTTTCTTATTGTTTCCCCTTCTATCCTTTCCATTTCCCCTTCTTCCTTTTCTTTTCCTTTTTTATAGATTTTTCATTTCCCTTTATTCCCTTTCCTTCACTTCTTTGTCTATTCCTCTGCAATTCTTCGTTCATTCATCACTTTTTTCTTTTCTTTTTGTTCATACTGTTGTTACTATTTTACAGAATATTCTCTATGGCTTTTCTGTTATCAAGTTTATCATTTTTTACTTATTATACAATTTGGCTTCTTTGACTGTTTCTTGCATTGTATGCTTTATAGTTGACAATGTTATCTTACCTGTGTTCAATTCAGAGTTACTACATGGAATATTAAAGGTTTAAATAATCCCATTAAAAGACAACGAATATTTTGGCTAGATTAAAAACTGACATTGGCCTGTTGCAGGAAACTCATTTGTCCGATATGGAAGCTTCTAAATCGAAAAGATTTTGGGTAGGCAATGTATTTTCTTCTCCGGCCTTAGACAAAAAAATGGTGTTTTAATCCTCTGTCATAAAAAGTTTGCTGTTTCTGTTATTCATCAGGAACTGATTCAGATAGTCGCTGGGTGATTGTTAAATTGTTAATAGATAACGTGCCTTTGGTTCTCTTTAATGTCTATGCTCCAGTTTCTGTTGATAACACTTTTCTGTTACAAATCTCAGACAAATTACTCTCATTTGACGATGAATACATCATTTTTGGCGGTGATTGTAATCAAATTCATGACCTCATTCTAGATAGACATTCTCCAGTTACATTTGTAAACACTAAAATGCATACCCAATTTTCTTCCACCATTTCTCGAAAATTTTTACTTGATATCTGGAGACTTTGTCATCCAGATCTCCAAGAGTAGTGTTATTTCTCACCCCTACATAAAACACAGTCTCGTATTGATTATCTTTTTTTAAGTAAATCTCTTACTCAACATGTTACCCATTCAGAGATAGGTTCTATCTTAATTTCAGACCATGCTCCAGTTTTTGTTGATTTTGATTTAATGCCTATTTCTCCATCCATTGGTAGATGGCGATTTAATAACTCCCTGCTTATGGATCCTAAGTTCTCTAGCCAATTCAGTTCTTTTGCCCTGGAATTTTTCAATACTAACAGTCCTTCTGACTCTTCCCCAACTATGATTTGGGACTCTTTCAAAGCTACTGCAAGAGGATTTATAATCAATTTTGTATCTCAAAAGAAAAAGAATTTTGAAAAACAATCAACCCAATTACTCGCTAAAATTAAACAATTAGAACACACCTATTACCGTTCCTTCTCAGAAACTTCTTTAAAAGATCTTGTTTCTGCCAAGATCACTTTTAATAAATTATCTACAGAGGCTGCAGTCTCTTACCTCCTAAAGAGGAATGCCCGATACTATGGAGGTCAAAATAAAATGGGGAAACTTTTAGCTAATTATTTAAAATCGCGTCAGGATAGAACTAGAATCGCTTCAGTAACAAACTCTAAAGGGGATACTCTTTTGAAAGATGACAATATCTTACAAGAATGTGTCTCTTTTTATAAAAACCTTTATACCCCTGAAAAGCAACTGCTTCAATCTGACATATCCTCTTACTTTCAATCAATTAATTCTCCTTCCTCTCCCCATGTTAATTTTGAATCACTTGAAACAGATATCACTTTGAAAGAACTTTCCCATGCTGTCTCAGTCCTCAATCATGGTAAAACTCCTGGGCCCGATGGTTTTACCATTGAATTTTATGAACATTTTTTGAAAACTTCTCCTCCCGCAGCTTCTTCTCTTATTTAACTCCTTTATCGTGAGTGGATCTTGCCAAGGAACCTTTCAAGAAGCTATGATTTGCTTAATCCCTAAAGAAAATAAGGACCTCTCTTTTTGTAAAAATGACCATCCCATTTCTCTTGTTAATACAGATTATAAAATGTTTTCAAAAATACTTGCCCTCCTCATTGATACCATTTTGCCTGAATTTATTGGACCAGAAAAATCTGGTTTTGTTAAAGGTCGTCTTTCATCTGATGACTCTAGAGTTTTCTTTAATGTCGTCAGTAAAGCTTCAGCCCTAGAATACCCCCTTGCCGCTATAACTCTAGATGCTGAGAATGCATTTGATAGGATAAGTTGGGAGTTTATGTTTCATGCTCTTAGGTGGATCGGTTTTCCTCCCAAAATCCTCTCCTTCATTTCACTATTGAATTCGGGTCCCAAAGCCTCTATTTTTGCTAATGTCAAAGTCTCCGGATATTTTTCTCTTTCTAGAGGTGTTTGTCAAGGCTGTCCCTTGTCCCCTTTGTTGTTTATAGTAGCCTTAGAACACTTTTTAACGAATATACAGCAGGACACTCACATCACAGGTTTTCATCTTGGCTCCACCCAAGTTAAAATGTCTGTTTATGCTGCTGACATCGGGATAAATGTGAAGTTTTACCCCTTAATGTTTTATGTCTTAAACACTCGTTCGAACAGACAGGATTCTCCTGGCACCCATCTAAATTGAAATACTTAGGGTTATGGTTTCCCTCGACTATCTCATATACCTTAAAATTGAATTTTGAATACATCTCCCAAAAAATCACTGATTGCATTACTAGATGACATCCTCTTTTTCTCTCGTGGTAGGGAAGGCTCGATTCCATTAAGATGATGTTGCGTCCCTTAATCTTATATTCTCTTTCTATGATACCAGTACACATACCAAATTATTACTTTTAAAAAAGGATTCCATCTTAATAAAATTTATTTGGAAGAATAAACCCCCTCGAAATAGCTCTATCCCGTCTTCAAAAAGATAAAACTGATGGATGTCTTAAGTGCCCTGATTTTAAAACTTATTATTATGCTTTTCTTTAATTTTATTTATTTATTTATTTTTAAAATTTATAAAGCGCAAACAAATGCCCTTAGGCGTCTCGGCGCTACAAATTCTATGCAGGATGTTAGAGCTTAGATTTTACTGGTTAAACAGCCAGGTCTTTATTATCTTACGAAATTGAAGCAGTGACGAGGCAGTACGGATGTTTAAAGGTAATGTGTTCCATAGCTTTGCTGCTGTCACCACAAAACGTCTGTCTCCTCAAGAGACTGTTCTAGTACGGGGAACCAATAGCAGAAGTGCAGTCTTGGATCTAAGATTTCTTGAAGGACAATGAAAAACTAGTTGCTCAATTAAAAACTGAGGACCCTGTTTGTGAATAGCCTTATAGGTCAGGCATAAGGTTTTGAATTTTATGCGGTTCTTGATCGGTAACCAATGATAATTCCGGATAACATGTGAGATTGGCTGCAATTTTGGGGTCCCTGACAGCAGTCGAGCAGCTGCATTTTTGACCATCTGCATTTTGTGAATAACTCTACATTGTGCATTTGCAAATAGTCCATTACAGTAATCTAGTGATGATATTCTAACGTACTAACCAGGGTTTTTCCTGCGCTTTCTGGTAAGAATGGAATGAGTTTCTTAATCATTCTTAGTTTAAAGAAAGTGGTGGACACCACTTGGTTAGCATGGGGAACAAAATGTAGATTGTTATCAAATGTTATTCCCAAATTTCTCACTTTTGAAACCGGTTGAGGTATTGGCCCCAATGAAGCAGGCCACCAGGAACTGGACCAAACAGGTGACAGTTTCCCGAAAATAACCACCTCCGTCTTCTCGGTGTTGAGCTTGAGGCAATTGTGGGCCATCCAATCTTTGACGGCCAGCATGCCTCTTTGGAAAGACTTTGCTACGATGTCTCCATCTCTATTTATAGCCAACACCAGCTGGGTATCATCAGCATAGGAGGTAAGGCTCATCCCATAAGATGTTATCACTCTAGCTAGGTCCGACACATAGATGTTAATAAGTGTCAGACTTAGGGATGAGCCTTGTGGGACTCCACAGGGAAGGGTTAGATTGGCCGAACGATATGGCCCTAGATTAACTGCCTGCGTTCTCTCTGACAGGAAAGAAGACAGTAGATCTTTAGCTCTTTGTTGGATGCCTAATGCCGAGACACGGTCGATCAAGATGTCATGATCGACCGTGTCAAAGGCTGCTGACAAATCCAACAATATGAGCACTGCAGTGCCTCCTTGGTCTCTAATTATCCTTATGTCTTCTGAAGCCTTGATGAGAGCCGTTTCGGTTCCATGCAGCTTGCGGAACCCAAACTGCGTATCGTCCAACAGACGATGTTCCTCAATAAATTCTGACAGTTGCATGTTCATTACTTTTTCAGCAACCTTCGCCAGAAAAGGCAGATTAGCTATGGGTCTGTAGTTTTTCAAATCATCTGCATCCAGGTTGTGTTTTTTAAGGAGTGGTTTAAGAAGTGTATTTTTTAATCTCGTTGGAAAAATCCCTGTCTCAAACATGGCATTACATATCTGGGTTATAACTGGAGCAATCACATTGATTACTGGGGAGAGAATTTTAGGAGGACATGGGTCCAGTGCAGACCCAGCTTTTACAGTTTTAAAAATTTCCCTAGTATGTTGTTCTGTAATGTCTTTAAATTGTTAAAAATAGAAATCAGAGGGAGTAGTACTTGGTAGATCGGAATGGATAGAGACTTTGGAGGAAAATTCTGCATAAATAGTATCTACCTTTTCATAGAAATATAGCACTAAAGCATCAGTGAATGCTTGAGATGGCACAGGGACAGGATCAGGCGATCTACTTGATAACTGTTTCACCACTTGATACAATTCTCTGAATGAGTGTTTTGATGTTTCTATCTTAAGTGTGTAGAACTTTCTTTTTTCTTCCAAAATCATTTTTTTATACTTCGTAAGTTCTTTCTTATAGCACATCTTTTATTCCAACGAGTAAGATCTTCGCCAGTGCCTTTCTAAATTCCTACACCTCTGTCTTTGTTCTCGAAGAGAATCCGTAAACCACGGAGCAGAGGGGGACAATCTATTTTTAGAGATTGTTTTTTCTGGTGCGAGTTGATTAGTGGCATTACTTATCCAATTCAAGAAATGCTCGGTAGCTATATTCGGATCAGATGCAATGATCGGGCAAGTGTTTGTCAATATTGTGGAAAAAAGTGAATTGTCTATATCTTTCCAATTTCTAAAGGTGTCATGGCCAGGTGCTACCACCTTCTTAGTCGGGGGCCTTCAATGATTAACCTACAGATAATAGCGTAGTGGTCGGACCAGAGAAGAGGGAGGATGTCTTGGATGAAAATCCCTTTAACATTGGAGAAAATACCATCCAAGACATGTCCAGCTTCATGTGTTGGTGATTTGACTAACTGAGATAGTCCAAAGGCTTCTAAGTCAGCCAATAAAGTAAGGGTGTCATTATTCTCAATTTTCTCCAAATTAAAATTAAAATCGCCAAGGACAATAAATGACTCATCAATAGCTACTGATTCCAGCAGTACATTGAGAGAAACTAGGAATTCACTACGTGCTCTTGGAGGTCTATGTAAAAGAACTCCTTTAAGGTTTTGTGAAGGGGTTAGAGAAATGGAAAAGCGAAATGCCTTGCAATGAAAGGAAGCGATTTGATCTATTCTAACTGGAAACAGGTTGCGGGAAATAATCGCCAATCCACCACCTTTTTTGTTAAGTCTGTCCTGCCTTTGAATTCCATATTCATCAGGAATTGCGACCACAAGATCAGGGTCTGATGCCTTATCCATCCAGGTTTCTGTCATAAACAGTATGTCAATGTTTCTATCCGTGATTATATCGAATATCTCTTGTGTATGTCTACCCAATGAGCGGACATTAATAAGAGCTAGTTTTAGGTTAGAGCAAATCTTATCAGTTATCTCGTTCGTTTTTTACGACAGAATAATAGTGGGGCAGAGTTGCTATACAGTGAGGGCAGTTGACTATCTGTTTGGTCAATAAGTCCTCAGGTTCCTTCACAATGCAGTTGTTGCCAGGGCCATGGTGCAGCCGCATTAATTCCGATCTAGTATAGACAATTTGAGCCCGTATGGCCGATGGTTCAGGGGTCTTAGCCCTGGGCCCGGTCCCCGCGCGGACGGGCGCAGATGGGCTTGCCTTTGGCGCGCCGCTGGCGCGCCCGCTGCGCCCGCCCGCTGCGCGGTCGGGGATTAGGGGTCATAATATAGGACAGAGCAAGGGGGGGGCAGGCAACAGCTAGAGCGCTGCCCTCGGCGTACCTCCAAGATGTCGGCCACACCTGTCTCCTACTGCGTCAGCACCTAGTCGGCTGCGCTGGGAGCGGGTTCGAGGCTGCAGGTAGGATCACAACCGAGGCTACAGTGAGCTTATTAAAGCAATTGTGCAAATGTTAAAAACAGTTAAAACAATGTTCAGTTGACACAGATCTAAAAATCGAAGCCCCCGGCTTTCCGCCTCAGGGGAGTAATGCAAATGAATCTAAGCGCTGGGTGAAAATCGTGATTTAAATAATCCAGGGGGGGAGGCAGGCAACAGCTAGAGCGCTGCCCTCGGCGTACCTCCAAGATGTCGTCCACCCCTGTCTCCTACCGCGTCAGCACCTAGTCTGCTGCGCGGCGAGCGGGTTCGAGGCTGCAGGTAGGATCACAACCGAGGCTACAGTGAGCTTATTAAAGCAATTGTGCAAATGTTAAAAACAGTTAAAACAACGTTCAGTTGACACAGATCTAAAAACCTAAGCCCCCGGCTTTCCGCCTCAGGAGAGTAATGCAAATGAATCTGAGCGCCGGGTGAAAATCGCGATTTAAATAATCCAGGGGAGGGGGAGGCAGGCAACAGCTAAAGCGCTGCCCTCGGCGTACCTCCAAGATGTCGTCCACCCCTGTCTCCTACCGCGTCAGCACCTAGTCGGCTGCGCGGGGAGCGGGTTCGAGGCTGCAGGTAGGATCACAACCAAGGCTACAGTGAGCTTATAAAAGCAATTGTGCAAATGTTAAAAACAGTTAAAACAACGTTCAGTTGACACAGATCTTAAAATCTAAGCCCTTGGCTTTCCGCCTCAGGGGAGTAATGCAAATGAATCTCGCAAGCTTCTCGATGGCTTTCTACGGAACTTCCCACGATTTCCCCAATATGGCTGTCAATCGAAAAGAGCCCTTACTCTGCCCTTTGACTTCCCAGAAACTCTTGCATTTACTGCTAACACATCTTTTTTATGCTCCTCTATTATTGTGCACACTCGCAAACTCTTAACTCCTCTCTTATCTTCCTCGTATCCCTCCCTTGCCTCATTATCTCAGCAACCTATTTGGCACAATAAATTGCTGCGTATCAAGAATCGTACCTTTTATTGGTGTTCATGGAGACCTAACGGCTTACTAGGGATTTCTCAACTTCTATTTGACAATAAACCTTCACCCTTTCCTGTTCTTCAATCCAAATTCTCTCTTCCTAATTCTTTTAGAAAACAATATGATCTTTTGTTCGCCACTCTTCAAGCTTATCTTAACTTACTCTCATCCTCCCCTATTCTTCCTACACCTTGTTCTACACTCTTTCCCCTATTAAATACCTTACCTTCTGCATCTTGTATTTACAAGTGTTTATTATCTCCTTCAGAGAGATGTAAAACGAGGACTGAATTGGCATGGAAAGAGGATTTGTCGCAATCTTGGTCTTTTTCCTTATGGGATAAGTTGTGGTTAAAGATTCATAAAACCTCAAGAGCAGCCAATACTACCCAAACTCTTTATTTTATTACCATCGCTCACTACATTCCCCAACAAAATTAGCATCCTTTTCCCCAGATATCTCATCTAAATGTTGGTCCTGCCCTTACCCTCATGCTGATTTAAAACATATGTTATTTGACTGTCCCCATATTTATTCCTTCTGGCAATCAGTTTGTCTTGTATAAATGCAATGTTTTTTTTTTTTTTTTTTTTTTTTTTTTGGTGTAAAACTTTTATTGATATTCATCATCCACGTTACAACAGTACAATTACACAGTAATCATGACAGGAGATAAGAGCAAAATGTCACGTACTTTTACACAGCTATTCAGCCGACAACCCTCCGGTCCGGCAGCAGAGGATGAGGATGATATGGCAGACCAACAGGATGTAAATACCGGAGTCATGAAGTTTTACTTTTAAGGTTCATTTTGTCTTGTTTCATTTACGAAAAATCAAAACCAAACCAAACATAGTGGCTCAATAGTAGTGTATAGACATGAAGCGATATAGAACAGAAAATGCTAGTAGAACACGCCGACTCCCAACCCCAGGCCCACCCCCATCATCCCCCCGCATAGCGTGAGCTGAGTTTCCAACTACAAGAGTACATTTCTAGTCCCACCCCTCAGAGATCCACAGGTTAAGCAATCATTCCCTCCTCATCTTCTGAATCCTCGTCTTCGTCCTCCTGCAGCGGGTCACACAGATCCCCTCTGTACCTATTCCAAGCCTCCCACACCTTGTTCCACTTCTTTGGGTTCGCTCTGAGTTTGTAGACAGTTCTTTCAGTTATCATCAATTTGTCCATGTTTTTACACCATAGCGCCAAAGTAGGTAGCTCCGCCACCCCCCATCTCTGCGCCATATCACGCTTCGCCACCATTGTTCCAATTGTAACCCATTGCTGTTGTCTGAGGTTAAGATCAGTGCCCTCCCATATATTCAGGAGACAAAGGCGCGGCTCGGGTGTAAGGGAGGTATCAAGGGCCTGTGAGATCGTGCGCATGACCTGCTGCCAGTATCTGGCAATGAGAGGGCAACCCCATAGTGTGTGCAACAATGTGCCCTCCTCCCCACATTCCCTAAGACAATGAGGGGAGTCAGCCCTGTGCATTTTGTGTAGGGTGGTCCTCGTGTAGTACGTTCTGTGTAGTATTTTTAACTGTATGAGTCTGAATCTGGCCGAAACCCCAGCCTCTCTCGGGGACGCCATCGCAGCATTCCAATCCGTCTCATCCATAGCACCCAATTCATCCTCCCATTTTTCTCGCAATTTCTGTAGGGGGTCTGGGAGATTATTTAGCAATTTACGGTATGTGAGCGAGGTGGCCCTTGTTTGCATGTAGTCCGTGAGGAGCCGGTCTTCTAGGGGGGAGGATTCCGGGACTGTAGTTCCCGGTTCCAACACCGCCAGGAGAGCGTGTCTGATTTGGATATATCTGTATGTTTCTGTGGGGCCCAGGGCATATTGTTGTTGAAGTTGCTCGAATGAAACCACCCCTGTGGACGTCCAGAGATCTCCCACCGTAGAGATGCCTATATTGTCCCACTGGGTGAACCCTTTACTGGTCCGTAGGCAGCCCAGTTTTTTGGTATCCCAAAGCGGGGTAAGCTTCGTGATGATTCCCTTCCACTGTAGCTTGGTGAGGGCTCTGTACCATAAGGTAACTGTGTGTCTAGTGGGGCCAATCAGGTCCTTAAGGAGACTTGGGTTATAGAGGGGGGCCAGGAGAGTTTGTGTTCCCAGTTGGGCCCTGTCCGCCATGTAGGCCGGGTCAGTGTGTGACGCATGGATCCACTGGTTGAGTACCTTGAGTTGGGATGCCCAGTAATAAAGCTGCACATTCGGTAGCGCAATTCCACCATCGTACCAGCCGCGATTAAGTTTGAGGTGAGCTATTCTCGGGGGACGCTCACCCCAAAGCAGAGTGGTGACAACTGCGGTGATTTTCTGCAAGTAGGAGGGCGGGATCATAGCTGGCGTGTTTTCAAAGACGTATAGGAAGCGCGGGAGCGCCATCATTTTGAACAGAGCAGCGCGGCCTAAGAGTGTGAGCGGTAGGGACGACCAGTGTCTCACGTCTGCCTTCAGACGGAGGAGGGGGGGTGTCAGGTTCCGGTCGGTAAAGACGGCCGTATCGCTAGTGACATGGATGCCCAAATATTTGAAGGAGACATCGGTCACCACCAGCGGACAGTGCTCTGGGAGGACTGGCCGCGGGCCCATCAAAACATAAAGGACCGATTTCGTCCAGTTGATTGTGTAGCCAGAGGCCGCACCGTGTTTGTCGCAGAGTGCCAATAAAATCGGAACACTCAGTTCGGGGGATGACACGTACACCAACATATCATCCGCATACAACGATATTCTATCCTCCCAGGTCTCCGTCCATCTGATGCCCTTCAACAGTGGTGTTGTTCTGAGAACGATCGCAAGGGGTTCAAGGACCAATGCGAACAGCAACGGGGATAAGGGGCAGCCCTGGCGAGTCCCACGCGCTAAAGAGATCGCTCGGGAGATATGGCCATTGGCCGCCACGTGGGCCATTGGGCCTGTGTAGAGTAGTCGAACCCACGATAGAAACTTCGGTCCGAAGCCCATCCGATGTAGAACTGCGAACAGGTACTGCCACTCTACCATATCGAAGGCCATCCTGGCGTCTAGTGACAAGATGGCCGCCGGTTCTGTCAGGGAGTGTGCCCGTGCCAACGCGCCGTGCACTCTACGGAGATTCAGTGCCGTACTCCTGTGCGGCATAAAGCCGGACTGGTCTGGGTGGATCAGCTGAGAGAGGTGTGGGGTCAATCTATTAGCAATCACCTTCGCCAGGATCTTCGCCTCTGCATTGATGAGCGAGATCGGGCGATAGGATGTACAACATTCTGGAGGTTTATCAGGTTTTGGGATAGCCACTATTGTTGCCAAGCGCTGGTCTAAGGGTAGCGTTCCGGTTTCACGGCAGTTCTCGAACATGGCCAACAATGGCGGGCCTAGTGTGTCTGACATCGTTTGGAACCATTCGATTGGTATCCCATTGGGGCCCAGTGCTCTGCCCGTGTGCAGCGCGCCTATCGCCGTATGGAGTTCCTCTACCGTGAGATCCGCTTCTAATTCAGTTTGCGCCTCCGGCGTTAACACCTCCACTTCTACTTCTTGAAGTGCCAGTTCCGCCCTTTCTGTCGTGACCACCACCTCTGGGGTGTACACCCCTTGGAAGTGGTCTGCCAGGAGGTCAACAATCTTAGGAGGGTGTGTGTGATATATCCCCATGTTGTCCCGTAACTGCAGAATGTGCCTGCCTCCGTCCCGCTTTTTGTCCAGCCAAGCCAGCAATTTGTTGGCTTTGTCGCCCACATCATATACTCTACATGCTGTCGATTCCATACGCTCTAACACCCTTCGGCGGAGAAGATCGTCGTGCTTTTGCTGGCAGAGAGTCAGCGCGTGTCGGGTGGTCTCTGACGGCGTGGTCATATGAGTCACATTAGCCTGTTCCAGCTGTAGTTCCAGTTCTACCAGTTCTAGTTTTTGTTTGCGTTTGTGATCGGTTATGGTCGCAATGGCCTGGCCCCTTAGTAGAGTCTTGTATGCTTCCCAGAGAATCGTCGGTGAGGACACCGACCCGGAGTTCTCCTGGAAATAATGTTTAGTGGCAGTTTTGAGAGATTTTCGGATCGGGGGAATTTTTAGATAACCAGGGTAAATGGGATAAAGACGTGTGCGGGCCGTGGCCGAACAGGACAGTGCAGCGATCAAGGGAGAATGGTCTGAAATGCCCCGTGGTGCAATCTGTACTTTGTCAAAAGTGAGTTTGCCGCCCCCCAGTGTGAGAAAATAGTCTATGCGTGACAGGCAAGAATGGGTGGAGGAATAGTATGAATAATGGCGATCAGTAGGGTGAAGTTGTCTCCAAATGTCCACCAGACCCTGTGCATCCAAGAAGTCCCTAAATTTCGTCGGGCCAGTAGGGAGGGAGCGAGCCGGGAACCTGTCCATATCAGTATCAGCCAATGCATTAAAGTCTCCGCCCACTAACAGATCCCCTTCCGGGAGTTCCAGAAGAAATTTGCCTAGGTCCGGAAGTGCCGATGAATGTAGCGCTGGTGGGATGTACGCAGACACCACGTTAATGGGCACGCCCTCCCACTGCCCACACACCGCCGCAAAGCGGCCATGTTTGTCCGCTTTCGTGGAGTGATGTATGAATCGTGACGCCCTCTTCACCCAGACACCCGTCCCCCGGGACCCCGAAGTAAAGTCCGAGTGTATTAACATGCGGTATCCTCTTCTATCCAGAGCTTTGGTGGCCACCCCCACTAAGTGTGTCTCCTGGAGGAGGGCGATATCACAGCTCAGTCTTTTAATACATTGCAAGACCAGCCCTCTCTTCACTTTATCTCCTAATCCCCGAACATTCCAGGACACTACCCGCAGCGGCGGCACCGCCCCCACCCCAGTGTCATGTGTTACTACAGCAGGTCGTGGGGGATCCGCCATATTGTGATCAAGCGTGCAATTGGGTGTCCTAGAGGGCGGGACGGAGCCATATCAAGTAGGGGGTCCCCCAACCCCGTGCATCGATGCGTGTGTTTGCGCCGATACAATGTTCGAGGATCAGAGGCAGTATACCCGGTGTCAGGAATACGGTCATATGTGACCACCAGCATTTTCAAAATGAGAAGTAGAGCCAAACAGTTCAAACCAATCAACCAACATAACCCCATACCCAACGTCCCCACCCTCCCTGCTTCCCTGCTACACGGACTCCAAACTGCCCGCCACCCCAATTTAGCAGAGTGCTTAAACCCACCCCAAAGAAAACACACAGTTACTTGCTCGTTGGGGGTGAGGAGTACTCCGGAATTAGCGACCCCTCATACCCGCCACGGAGGCCCTCGGCCCAGTGTCCTTGGCGGTTCCAGCCGCAGGCCCAAACTTCAACAGCACGTACATGTGTTCAAGGGTCCACCTCCAGACTCAGAGTAGCCTCATCTCGTACCGGAGAGCTTCTGCCACTGTTCGTACCCTCGGCTCCTGCAGCGTTGTGATCCGAGTGTGGCGAGCCGTTCTTAGTCCGACCAGGACGGCGAGAGTGGGAAGCAGGACGCCAGCCGTCCAGCCAGTCTCGCGCAGTGCTTGGGTCGTCAAAAAACCATGTCCTATTCTCCGCCACCACCCGAAGCCTGGCTGGGAAGATCATAGAATAGGGGAGTTCACGTTTCCTAAGTTCCTTTTTGACATCCAAGAATGTTTTTCGCCGCCTGGCCACCTCCGCCGTGTAGTCCGGGAAAAATGCCACTGTTGAGTTGAGGATTTTTACCGGTGGCGAGACACGTGCCGCCTGTAGGATGGTGTCCCGGTCGCGGTAGTTAAACAGTCTCGCTAGGATTGGCCGTGGTGCGGCCCCTGGTTTTGGTTGACCTCCCGGGACCCTGTGGCCTCGCTCCACAGAAAAGAAGGTCGATAGGCCTTTGGGTTGAAGATGAGTCTTGATGAGTTCCTCCACGTATAGATCCGTAGCCCTCACACCTTCAGACTCCGGAACGCCAAGAATGCGCACATTGTTCCGCCTGGAGCGGCCCTCCTGGTCGTCGAGCTTGTCCTTAAGGAGCTTGTTTTCCGCCATGACCGCCTCCATGGCCGTCTGCAGTTCCGAAACATCCTCCACCAGCGATTTTGTGACAAGCTCTAAAGAGCCTACCTTTTCGGCCATCTTGTGAAAGTCAGCGCGGATAAGGGTGATCTCGGTCGAGATAGCGCCCACCGTTGTTTGGACCTGTGAGAGAGCCTTCATGACATCGTCCAGCGTCGCCTTCTTCGGTCCCCCAGACTCGCCCGGTTTTACGGGGGGAGTTCTTCCCTCCGCCGGAGGGGAAGCAGTCCTATCGTTTGTGAAGCGGTCGATACGAGTCTGGGTTGTGCCGCCTTTCACACCTTTCCCGGCCATCGTTCGTTCGCGGAGGGAATACAGTTCGTCGGTCCGGTGGGGTACCAAGTGAATGCGCAGTCACTACGCTGATCTCGGTTCAAGATGGAGGGGGCTTCCGTCACCAAAAGCGGGACGCCTTGGTGGTCCCCGCAGGGCAGGCTGTCGGGCAAAGTGCGGTTGAAAGTCTTGAGAAAGTACGGCCACCCTTCCAATGAGTCTTCGCTAGATATAGCGAGCCGAGTGACGCGGAGCAGGACCGCCACTGGGTGTGGGCCTCTTGTGCCGACCACTTCCTGTCTTTAGCAACCGAGCAGGCTGCACTTCCGGTCGGTCTCAGCGATCACTTGAGGGCCCGGAGGTGGGCCTGTGCTCCGGTTGATTCAACATTCGACGATAACTCCGTCATCCAATGTGCGATTTTCGTCCGGGAGCCTGCCGCCAGTCCCGCCCGGTCCTGGGCATTCGGTGCTACCGTTGGAGGTAACAAATAATCACGGATTATCGTGCGGATAGATGGAGAGGTCGCTTCCTCGCCGGAGCTAGTCCTCTATGCTGCCGCCATGCTCGGCCGCCAGCCACGCCCCATAAATGCAATTTTTAATACTAATGTTTCCTTTTCCATATCTAATATTTTCTTGGGTTCCCTTTCCCCTTACTGGCCTCAAACGCCTTCACATTTTAAATACTAGATTTATTGTTCACAGGGCCGGTTGCTCCACGCACCGCGCAGCCCCCCGGTGAGTGTGCCCGAGTTGTCCCCGCTGCTGCCTTGAATCCGCCCTGCTGCTGAGTATTGTGCCTTTTGCATTGTATTTGTATAGTATTTTGTGCCCTGTGACTGTTTTTTGCCTTGGTGTTTACTGTATTTTCTCCTCGCCGCCCTACGTGACCGTCTTCCCGCTCTGTGCACCCACCGCCACTGCTCCCCTGCAGCGCCGCCCCATTTTTCTTCTGTACCCAGCCCCCTTCCTATTCGCCTCCTCGCTCCCGCCTCCCAGCTGCTCCTCCCTCCCACTTCTCCATTTATGGCGGAGACCACGCATACGCGCAGCGACCACTCGCAGCGGGCGCGCCAAAAGCAAGCCCGTCTGCGCTCGTCCGCACCTGGACTGCGCCCAGCGCCAGGACCCGTGGCCCTCGATGATGCAAGCCCACCCGACGGACTTACGACGCCGCCACCCTCCACGCACTCAACGCCAGCCGGAACCCCACCTGCCACTGAACCAACCCAAAACGCACCCACGGACCCTTCACCTGCCAAGTCTGCAAATTCACCTGCCTCCAAACCCGCACCGCACCAGCCAAGCCAAGCGCCAGCAACGATCACCTCAAGTGCATCCTGCTCAACACCCGCTCCGTCCACAGGCACGCCGTCGAACTCTGGAACCTCCTTAACACAACATCACCAGACGTCGCCTTCCTCACAGAAACCTGGATGAATGCCTCTTCAGCCCCCGACATCGCCATAGCCATCCCGGATGGCTACAAGATCACCCAGAGGGACCGCGTCAACCAAACCAGAGGAGGCATCGCCATCGTCCACAGAAACACCATCCGCATCACGACCAACTCCAACGACACCCTCACCGCCGCAGAGCACCTTCACTTCCAGATACACACCAACCCCAAGACCACCCTCAGAGGCACTCTCATCTACAGACCCCGGGGACCACACACACATTTCAGCAAACCCATCGCAGACTTCGTCAGCCCGCACGCCCTCACCTCCTCAGACTACATCCTCTAGGGGACCTCAACTTCCACCTGGAGAACAACAATGACAGCAATACCACTGCCCTACTAGACAACCTCGCCAACCTCAGACTCAAGCAACTGGTGAACACCTCCACCCACTACGCCGGCCACACGCTTGACCCCATCTTCTCCTCCAGCACGCACATCTCCTTCAGCCACATCACCGGACTACACTGGACAGATCACGGCTGCGTCCACTTCAACTTCAAGAGAACCAAGACCCACCACCACCCGCAACAGGTCCCCCGCAGAAGCTGGAGAAAGATCACCGCCGACCAGCTCACCACCTCCCTCAGCCAGAACCCTCCCACCAACACGACGGACCCCAACGAAGCAGCCCGCAACCTCACACAGTGGCTCACCAACTGCGCCAATGACCTTGCACCACTGAAGAATACTCCCAGCAGACCCGACAGCAAGAAAACCTCGTGGTTCACCAACGACCTCAAAAACTCCAAGAAAACCTGCTGCACCCTCGAGTAAGCCTGGCGCCGCGACCAGACAACAGAAAACATGACAGCCCTCAAGAACGCCACCCGCAAACACCACCAGCTCATCCGCACCACCAAAAGGACAACATTCAAAGAACGACTGGACAACAACACCCACAACAGCAAGGAACTCTTCAGCATTGTTAAAGTGCTCGCCAACCCCAGCGCCTGCAACAACGACATCACACCCTTGCAAGACCTCTGCGACTCACTCGCCTCGTTCTTTCACCGCAAGATCGCCGACATACACAACAGCTTCGGCGAACAGACCATGCACCCAACCACCGAACCAGCGCCCCCCACCACCACCCTCTGCACCTGGACCCCGGTCAGCACCGAAGACACCACCCGCATGATGAACAGCATCCACTCCGGCTCCCCAACCGACCCCTGTCCACACCACATCTTCAACAAAGCCGATTACATCATCGCACCCGAACCCCGGGACATCATTAACAGCTCCTTCGCATCCGCCACCTTCCCGGAGAGCTGTAAACATGCCGAGCTCAGCGCCCTCCTGAAGAAACCCTCTGCGGACACCACGGACCACAAGAACTACCCCCCATCTCGCTCCTCCCTTTTCCTGCCAAAGTCATCGAGAAGACCGTCAACAAACAACTCTCCGCCTTCCTCAAGACTAACGGATCCCTCGACCCCTTGCAGTCCGGCTTCTGAGCAAACCACAGCACTGAGACCGCCCTCATCGCAGCTACCGACGACATCAGGTCCCTGCTCAACAACGGGGAAACAGCTGCCCTCATCCTCCTGGACCTCTCAGCAGCCTTCAACACCGTATGCCACCGCACCCTGATACGGCGCCTCAGCAACACTGGAATCCAAGGAGCGGCCTTGGAATGGATCATCTCGTTCCTCGCCGGAAGAACCCAGAGAGTCCGTCTCCCCCTTTCTGATCCGCGGCCACCGAAGTCGTCTGCGGCGTTCCTCAAGGATCCTCGCTTAGCCCCACCCTCTTCAACATCTACATGAGCCCTCTCACTGCCATCGCACACCAGCACAACCTTAACATCATCTCTTACGCTGACAACACCCAGCTGATCCTCTCCCTCATCAACAACCCCGCCACCGCCAGAGCCAGCCTCCAGGAAGGAATGAAAAACGTAGCGGACTGGATGAGCTCAGCCGTCTGAAACTGAACTCAGACAAGATGGAAGTCCTCATCCTGGGACCATCTCCCTCTGCCTGGGACGACTCCTGGTGGCCCTCTGCGCTAGGCACCGCCCCCAAACCACGGACCATGCACGCAACCTGGGCTTCATCCAGGACTCACAATGACCAAGCAAGTCAACGCCGTCTCAGCATCCTGTTTCAACACCCTGTGCATGCTCCGTAAGATCTTCCGGTGGATCCCCACCGACACCAGAAAAACGGTCACCCAGGCCTCGTCTCCAGCCGACTGGACTACGGGAACACCCTCTATGCTGGAACCACAGCCAAACTCCAGAAAAGACTCCAGGTCATACAGAACGCCTCTGCTCGACTCATCCTGGACATCCACCATCACAGCCACATCTCTGCCTTTCTGAAAGACTTGCATTGGCTCCCGGACAGCAAGAGAATCACGTTCAGACTCCTCACCCACGCACACAAGGCTCTCCACGGCATGGGCCCCAAATACCTCAACAGCCGCCTCACATTTTACACACCCACCCGCCTGCTCCGATCCGGCATCCTCGCTCTAGCCGCCGTTCCACGCATTCGCAAAGCCACCGCAGGAGGAAGATCCTTCTCCTACCTGGCAGCCAAGACATGGAACTCCCTCCCCACCCCCCTACGGCTGACCCAGGACCATCTCTCCTTCAGGAAACAACTCAAGACCTGCCTGTTCGAGCAGTAGCGACTCCCCTCCCTCCCAGCGCCTTGAGACCCTAACAGGTGAGTAGCGCGCTCTACAAATTATTTGATTGATTAATTGATTGATTGTTAGCTATAGCATTACATCTAATAACTTCCAATTGGAAAGATACAAGCAAAGTTAATTATATAGCTTGGTGGAATGCCATTTGTTTATATCATAGACTTGATACCAATTATGTCAATCCCATCTCCTTAGCAATTAAAAGGGACTTATTGTTGATCCCTCTTACTACATATTTGTCTGAAATTGCTTCTCCAACCATACTCACTACTACTTCTACGAACTCGTTGGACGAGGTTCGTAAACTGCCATGACTTATATCTTGTTGTCTTTTCTCCTTCATACTTTTCAAAGTTGTTATTAAGCCTGTATTTGTATCCGCTATTTTGATTTTTTATCTATATTCACATTTACCTGCATACAATGTTATTTTCGCTGTTTTATTGTATAATATTTTCCATCCTTCCTTACCTCCTTCCCTTTAATTTATATATATAATGTTCATTGTAATCACTTTTGTTTTAACATTACTAATGTGCTCTGTTCATATTCAATTATGCATTACTTTGTTTTAACGCACAGTTGCTGTATATTTTGCTTGGTTTCAATAAACTCGAACTTAAAAAAAAAGCATAAATTGCTGTTATTGATGCTACCACTAACCAATGATGTCATTACTAGAATGGAAAAAGTTAAATATGCAATTCACAAAATGGTCAGAGTGGAAGCAATATACATGCTTAAAATGAGAACTGATGATGGAACATATGAAGACTGAACTGAGAGAGAGAGAGAGAGAGAAACTTGTTTATTTAGACCTTGGTCTTTTAAACAGTACAGAACACACGCAATTAGGCTCAAAAAGTACGGACAGACAAAATTCTACTACATCTTAAATAGGTAAAATTCAGTACTTGTTAAAAGAAAATTAAAAGAGGGTGACGCCCTCAGAAACACAACATACAATACACCCTATTATTACAGAAATCTCAAAATCAATAAAAGGATAAGAAGAACATTTTTCATTTTATAAAACTTTAAAACATCTTAAAATCAGTGCCCCTCTTTCAAAATCACCCTTCCATATTCTTTTAAACCCTTCAAAAATTTACCCAATCCAATTGCAATTTCTAACGTGGGCATATCGGTAAGTAAACATATCGCCTGGGCACGTGAAGTTATCTTATGTGATAGAAATATTGGACGTAAAAACAATTTCCTTATATCATGGACAAATAAGCAATCAAGTAAAATATGCGGCATATCAAGTCTTAGTCCACGCCCACAGTTACAATTACCTTCTGGGCCGATCAGTGCAGATTTTAATTTTCCATCTATCTTCCATGGGTTAACCCCAACCCGAGTCCTAAGAATTTCATATCTCAGCACTCGATTGGGCAGAATGTCCAAATACGGGAACCAGCCATCATTAACCCATGACTTTTTTAACCACTGGACCGATTTTTTCTCTGACATATAATCTTGGTTCTGCGCCCTGGAGAGCGACTGGCCTTGTTCCCTAAGGGTTTTCTTAGTAAACTCGGCTATCAAGGCGTCCTGAGAGAATTTCACATTAAGGCGCCTAGTTACTTTCTGGAGAGTTTTGCTCACATCCTTTGCCCAGGCAAGGTTACTTATTTGGATCTCATCCCTACACCACTGTGAGTCCTTTAGTGTCACTCCTGGGTCTTGGCGCTTCCAGAATCTTACCAGGGCCATTTGAGATTGTACGGTCCATGAAGTTAGCCCAAGCTCCATTCTTATTGCTTGAACCATAGTACAGTTTGGTAAGGACAATAATATTTTTAAGATTTTTCCCTCTTCCTGGTCCCAGTCATGTTTACCGCTCAGGTATAACACTTCTGAGCCATACAATACTTGGGGGGGGATCATTGCACCAAATGCCTTTTTCATTGGTTTATGAGTCATGTCGCCATATTCTTTATTAAACCTTTTCAACCCACATGTGGATGAAAAAGCTTTGGCTCTTTGCGCCTCCAAATGGGTGCACCAATTTAGCGCACTATCAAACCAGAGGCCTAGATATCTATATTCCTTAAATGCCTCTAATTTGTTATTACCCAAAAGCCAATTAAAGTTCTTCTTGCTTTTTCCAAAACATAAGACCTTGGTTTTTTCCATATTTACAGTCACAATTTTCCTATCACAATAACCTTTAAACGCATTTAGTTTCCTTTAAAGTCCTATTTCTGTTTGATCTAGGATCACTAAGTCATCTGCGTATAATATGCAAGACACTTTTTTCCCGCTCATTCTAGGGCTTGCACTTCTTTCTACTTCAAGAGTCGCAGGGAGATCTGCCAGAAAGATTGAAAATAACAGGGGTGCCAGAATGCACCCCTGTCTAAGGCCATTCCCTATCAATATCTTCTGGGTTAGTGACCCATGCGAATCTCTAATAAACTGGGCCCTGTTCCCTCTATGGAGATCTTTCAAGATCATCAATAAGCCATCCGGAATTCCATATCCTATCAAATCCTCCCAGAGTTTGTTCCGGTCCACAGAGTCAAACGCGGCCCGAAAGTCAACAAAACAACAATGCAACTTCCCATTTTGTTCTATTGACTTCCGGGCCACCGCCCATAGGGCAAAGCAGTGGTCTATTGTAGAATGGCCTTCCTTGAAGCCGCCCTGTTCCACTGGAATAATTGCTCTCTCTTCTGCCCAAGTCTTTAGCCTACCTAATAATATTTTAGCAAATATTTTTTCTCCTATATCGAGTAGGTTGATTAATCTATAGTTCCTTGGTGCGTTGACGTCCCCTTTTTTATGGATCGGTCGAATTATCGCACCCTTCCAACTGCTTGGAACTATCCCTGATTCTAGGATTACTAAGAACATTTGGGAGAAGAATTTGGCCCACCAAGATGTCCGTGACTTGATTATCAAGGCAGGCAGGTTATCTGGGCCGGATGCTCTTGTTAAATTTAAAGTTTTGATTGTATCAAGTACATTTCTTTCTGAGAAGTCTGGTTTTAGATCATCTACCAGGCCTCTCCAGTCCCTTTGTACATCCTCTTCAGATTCACCCCCCAGCGGGTATAGCTCTTTCAAATAATCCTCCCAGGCACCCTCTTCTACCACGCAAATCATTGACGCAGGTGAGGCTTCTATTGCTGAGCGGACTAGATTCCAGAATAAATGTATATTCTTGGATTCTATTGCCTCCAGCAATTTCCTCCAGCAATTATCCTTATGGGCTCTTCTTGTGCTATCAAGAAGCATAGTATGCTCTTTCTTTAATTTGACAAGATGTTCAGCTCTAGATTTATCAATTTTTTTACGCAGACTGCGCTGTTCTCGCCTTAGTTCTCTTTTCTTATTTAAGCAGGCTATATTATACCAGTTTCCCTTCCTAACTTGAGTGGTTTGTGTACTCTTGGTAATCTTTACGTCTGTTCTAAGTTCTACCTTGATACTTTGTACCACTTGGTTTAATTTTTCAATGTAACAGGCCAGATCTAGACCAACTGTGCATTCTAGAATGATTTATGTTGGAGCCTGGTTAATTTCTCTATATTTTCTTCGGTTAACCATGTTGTGGTGCGTCTGGGATAGTCCATCTGTGGTATAATTACTTTTTCAGCAACAAATTGATGGGAAAATGCCAGTTCCATTTCTAGAATATTGTGGTCACTTTCTTCTGTATGGTTAACCATAAAGACCTTTATTATATCAAAGTTCCATGCTGGGATAAAGACATAATCTATGGGGCAATTTTGTGCACCTTGTTTAAAGGTTTTTTTTGCCGGGCGATCTTGTGGGAACCTCCCGTTCGAACAGAAGAGACATTTATTCGCCAGGTAATTCCCCAAGCTTACGTCATTCATTGTACACAGACTTTAGGGAAACTTTGCTTGAATTATATCATAACATTCTAAAAAATCCTGATACATGAGGTCCAGCCGCTTAGGATTAAGTTTATGGTTAAAATCTCGTACCAACAAAATCAAATTTGAAACGTACTTTTCACACAATAAATCTAAATCATTTTTAAAGTGACCCATTTCAACTCCATACTCCTCCTTGCCCCCCCCCATTGCATATATACATTTACAATCAGCACATTTTCTTTCTTATTACTGACTGTGATTAAAGTTATTCTACAGCAGAGCAGCCATATACATGTTACAGTGAGCCGGGAGAAGTTTTTCACCAAATTTGTAGATAGTAAAGTCAATAAACCCCCTGCCGGGCGTCCTGATCTAGTCTATTCAATTATGTATTACTTTGTTTTAACGCACAGTTGCTGTATATTTTGCTTGGTTTCAATAAACTCGAACTTAAAAAAAAAAGCATAAATTGATGTTATTGATGCTACCACTAACCAATGATGTCATTACTAGAATGGTAAAAGTTAAATATGCAATTCACAAAATGGTCAGAGTGGAAGCAATATACATGCTTAAAATGAGAACTGATGATGGAACATATGAAGACTGAACTTACTGGACATCCTATATAAAGTTGTCTGGTTATGACACTGCCATTTTCACCCAGCAGATTACCACTACATACTTGAAAATAAAATTCATGTTTTATGATTGTACAACTGAGGATATAAGTTTTCAGATTTAAGAACACTACTAGCTAACGACCATGAGACACTGTTGCTCTCTTGGCCACCGAACGTGTGACTGCTAATACCTCTTAGACTGCAATAACAGATATGTAACTTCCTGACTACTCTGCAGCTGTTGTAGTTTGATGTTTGTGATTTTGGACATTGTGTGAAAAGGCCAAAGGGGTTATACAGAAAAATGTTTTTTTTTTTTACTACCTGGTGCCCTACCTGGTGCCCTTTTCTGCGCTTGTAATAACTGTTTCTTTGCTTGGTTTTCACCCCGTGCCACTAGTAAGATATAAGGTTCATTTATAAATCATGCATTATTTGTATTCACTTGCAAAAGCCAAATGATTGAATGAATAATACAGTTACCAAGTTGAGTTTTTACGTGGTTCTTTACTTAAAATCTGATTTTGTTAGTAGTGGTTTGTAAAAGTTATCAGTGGCGTGAAAAGAAGTTCAGTTCAAATAATCTAGTCTTGTGTTAATTAATTCAAAATGTGGACTGAGAGAAAGATAATAATCAGTCACCATCGATTTTAATGTGTTTACGATGTTACACATTATAAAGTATTGTTTTTTGTGCTTGTTTTAAGTATTGTAAATGTGGCTTGCATCATTATTATGGTTAACAAAGTTCTGTGAATATCAACTGTTTAACTGTAACCAAATGCTTCCACGTGATTATAAGGGAACATGCTTGCCACTTCAGTAAAATAAAAGGTGGTATTTCATATTTTAGATCTCTGCTTCTTTTTACACAATATACATTGTGGCAATAATAAGCAGTTTCAATGTATCTTTCACAATCACAGTCCTCCCCGTTGTTATTAACACCCACAATTTTACAGAACAAAAGGCCAAGATGGGTCATACCCCAGGGCAGGGATGATATACCTTCTGTGCTAGAGACTGAGTCATTTTTGGTGTTAGTGAAACTTGATTTATAGTAGTTCATGTTTTGGGACTTTCATTGTATAAGCTGAGCGGGATGTGTCTGATTCAATTGGAGATATTTTCAGTACAGTGAGATATATTTACATCCCAGTCTTGGTGTTTGTTTCCTGCGAAAGAGTGTGCATGTTTCTGGTGCCTTGGGGGAGAATGGTGTGCCCCACGCAGACAGATGGAAGGGACATTTGCAATAAGTTTGTTCTAGAGGATGACCAATGTTTGAGCCTTTCTATTTATGTGTTGATCTCATTCTTGTAAATCTGGGCGAGGGAGCCCTGAAGATTAGTATCTACAATCCAAATAAATGCAGAACTGTTGTTAACAGTTACCCTTTCTGCGAAATCCTGAGAATCAAAATGAACCCTGTGGAAACATTTGCAGTGGTCTATGAGTCTTTAAACACAATTTAGGTTAAGTCACTGTTACAAATTTTGGACCAGAGGTTCTTAACCTTTTGACTCAAATGTAGAAAAAGATTTCACATTTTCAATGGTTCTTCTTTATTTATATATAATTATTGCATTTTAATCTATTAATTTTATTATTAATTAATTTTATAACACAATCATGGACCGCCTTAGCTGGTCCCGCTGACCACCTGGTGTCCTTGGACCATAGGTTACGAATTACTGTTTCGGACAATTTTACCATTAAAAGATGATGAATTCTTCATACCATCAGGTAAGATGGACCATGGCTTTGACCTAGCAGTGCTCGATTTCTGTGACACAGTGGCACTTGCCACACAGTGGCAAAGGCAGCATGTAAGGAATACCTTCCCGTTCATTCCTATGGGCTAGGAGGTCCATAGGAATGAATGGGAAGACATTCTCAATGTGCATGTGTGCACATTTTGCGCACATACATGCCCTATGGTCATGTATATGCAACATATGGCACTTTAAAAAAATTAAAAACTGCTTTTTAAAGAAAATCGCAAATGACCACCAACATGAAGTTTGTGATAATTTGAAATTCCTTAAGGCCAAATAGAAAATTCTGGTGCTTCCAGAATTGCATTTAAGGAATCGCAATTTGCAATTCCTTAATTGCATTCACAAAATAGAGAATCCCAAATTTTGCAATTCTCTATTTTGCGATGGCCAAGGCTTTTTGCAATTCGCAAACGGGCCGATTCTGAGAATCTGCCCATCTGCAAATGGGAAAAGGCTTGATACATATGGCCCTTAATGCTCCAAAATGCTGCCCTTACCTAAAAATGAAACCTCGCATTCAGTGACTTGTACCAGTCATTTTCATGTAATACTAGCGTCAACAGCTCTTCCGGGATAATTTTGATTCTTGAGATTACATAAATTGTGGTACTTAAGAGTTAATCAATCTAGCTACTATACTTCTCAAATATGGTGACATATTCATTAATTAATTAGAATGTGATATGTATATATCATTCAGTTGAGGTGCTACAAATGTGAATAAGTGATAGAGCGGAGCTCGTGTGATAATTGTGCACTTGAGTGACACAAGAAAGTGCAGGATAAAAACAGTTTATTGATGGCGAGTAGCAAGAAGGGACCCTAAATTCATGAGAATACCTTTCGAACAAGCTCCTCGGTTAGAGCTAGTTGCGGCTGGTACTGAAGGAGGGTGGTGGCGCGGTGAGGGGGGGTTTAAGAAATAAATGGCACTTACCTTCTAACGCTGCTGACTCCTCCTTTGTCGTCTCTCATCCGCTTGCTTCAGCGGAACAGGAAGCACAAACAACCTACCCAAGCCAATCACAACAAGAGTTGTGTTTGTTCTGAGCGTCGTGGTGCGGCACTCAGACAGGCAGTGGGAGCCTGCGCATGTTCCTCACTAAGCTGTGCATTAGAGCCTTGTGGAGAACATGCTAAATGCACATGACAGTTTGGCTGGCCCAAGAGGGCCGACCAAACCATCATGCACACTTAAGTGCACAAATTTCCTCCTTCCCCTGTTGGCTGCATTGACAGCCAAGCCCCGCCCAAAAACCTGCTTCATCGCGATAAAGAAAATCATAACATCGTATTGTTATCATTTTATTTTTCCTTCTTTGCACTGCTAAAAGCAGTGGGGTAACGCTCCTCCACCCAAGCGGACGGACCACCACTGGTTAGAGCAATGTAGATCACAGCTAGGATGGTTGTCGACGTGGCAACATGGTCCTGTCTCATTTAAATTTGTTTTCCAGTTTCTGCTGCAGATAATTGTTAGTTAAACAATACAAAGCTCTATCTTGACACTTTGGGGCATATTTACGTGGCTGTGCGCCACGGGAATGTCACTTTTAACGACGTTCCTGTGGGAATGTCCTGCTCCATATTTGCAAAGTGGTTTTAAGCTTAGAGCCGCTTTGTAAATATGGTACCCTTTTATGGAGCTATCTGCAAGTTAGGAGCATGCAATGGGTGTTTCTGTGGCGTTCCACCACAACCTCCATTGCTTTTTGGTGCTACCCCAGATTTACAAGGATGTGTAAATGTGAGCCAGCACCTAAAACTAATGCCATGCAAGAGGAGGAGTAGGCATGGCGATATGAGAAGAAATACTTTTATTTCTCCTTGTTTTTGCTTTTTCTATGTACATTCTGCAGCACACATAAAAAGAGCATATCGCCATAAAGGATGGTTTATATGCACGAAGGTGTCCCTTCCTGCACAGAAATAATCATTTAATAATGACGATTTGCTATTTCTGCATTTGCAGCTCACATAGAAGTAACAAATTGCCATTGTTGATTGTTTATGTGCAGGAAGGTACAACTTCCTGCACATAAACAACCATTCCCTGCAACGGAGGCACCCTTGCACTATGGTGCAATGGTACTTGCGTCAGCGCTAGGCAGCTCATTTTAATTGCAGTGCTAGGGAAAACACAGGGGTGAACGTTAGTCTTGTAAATACGGTGCATCTTTGCGTTTTGGAAATGTATGACCTGCCAAATGTGGTACAGCTCCGTGATCTGACATTTCCTTGTACATATGCCCCTCTGTATTTCCTGTGTTATGTGGTCTTTGGGGCATATGTACAAGAAAATGTTGGTGCGCCGAGCTGCGCCAAATTTGGCAGCGCCGTGATCCAACATTTCCAAATGCAGGGATGCACCATATTTACAACAATACGCTGCATCCCTGTGTTTTCCCTAGCGCTGGCGCTTAAATGTGTTACCCAGCGCCAACGCAGGGACCCTTGCACAATAATGCAGGGTGCCTGCATTGCAGGGAATGATTGTTTATGTGAAGGAAGGTCTCCTTGTTTGTTCAATAGTTAATTGCTATAAAAGCCACCATTATAGGCCATTGCTCTGCCCTTTATTGATGAGCCACAACAAAAGTGGCACAGACCTTGTGTTCTCAGAACCATCTTTTTGGTTGGTTAGTAGATAATGGCCCTCTCGCTTCTTTACGTAAGACATCTTGAAAAAAGTGTAATTCCTCTCGGTGCCCAAGGCTCTGTTTGATCCAAACCTGGTCTATAACTGTTGTTATATTCCCTCAGGATTTTTGCCTGCACAGTTGTCACCAAATACAACCCGATGTAAATAGTGTAGAGACACATCACACAATCTGAGTTTGTGCAACTGAAAACATGGAAAAAGACACAGTATTGCTGAGTTATTCCTCATTCTGAGGTCCAAAACTCAAAATGTTGTATCAATCCTGCACTTGCTAAATAATGCACACAGAGGCACTAGTATTTTTCAGGAGCACAATATCCACCAGGATTGTGAATCCGTTTAAATGAGGCCCTGAGAGAATGATGCAAAGATGAGAGAGCCAACTGTTGACAGCGATGGTAATGCAATAAGGAAAGCACAGAAAAACACTACCGAATAGGCCCTCCCTAAAAGACGCCTGCCCTGCCCACCATCACTAATCAAGAATAAACGAATCAACACAGGAATATCCGAATTAACTATCATTCGATCAGGAACCCATGCCTGGCCCATGGGATAATACACCATCTCCCAGTCAAATACATTTTCCGAATTTTGAACCACTCCTAAACACCATCCCACACTCTGCCCCTTCACTTCTCATCATAAGACATTTGGATTAATTCCCACATCCAGGTGTTTTGAAGAAAGCCTATTGATCAGACAGGTTATAAAGTCAACATTCTAAATAAAAAAATTAAATATGTTATCAAAGAAGGCTAACTCTATGATACCTGAACATGTGTTAAATAAGTGAAGTAGAATGCATTGTTTTTCAACAATCTTCCTTTGAGTGATTCCGACAAAAAGTAGAGCTTCAGACTTAATGCAGCCTGCTAATAGGATTTCTGACACCGAGTTCAATAATTTAGACAGACGCGGTTACGAATGTATACACCTTGCTCCACGAAAACCAACACGTGTTTACATTCGGCGCTAGCAGCGCTGGGTAATGGGTGAAACTCATCACTGTTTACTTTTCCAATCTAGAAGGTACCATAAACAGCTTACTGGGGGGTGACGCTCCTCTCGATAACGTCACGTGGACTCGCCAAATGCAGTCCGAATATGTAATAACCACCCTCGGATTCATTCGTATGAGAAGATTTATTCAAAAATAAATTTAGCTAAGGGGGAAGGAAAACGAGACGGATTTGGAGCCTGAACGGTTGCCAGGAGTTGAAACGACGAGGCGGCCTGCCCTACTTGAGACAGCTGCAACATTTCACGGTGTAAAGTCAGCACATTTCCACAGGCCTAGCTGCCAGAGACCACAAAATGGTTTCAAACAACGGCTCACTTCATGAAACCTGTGTGTTTTCTTTCTGGGTTTTTTTTAAGTGTCCTCGCGCTGCTGAGTGGGCAGCGTGCATTAAGTTAGCAGATTAATGAAAATGTTTCACTGGCGCAAGAGTGTGATTGCCCTGGTGCAAAATTGCTTACAGATTGGGAAGCCGCATGTTTTATTTCAACCTCATTCTCTAGCCATACATTAGCACTTGTCAGTGTAGCCATTAGGCACCGTCAGTGCAGAAATTTAATTACAAAACCATTTATTTTATTGAAAGAAAAATAAACTCAGGCTACCTCAAATGCATTAGGGTGCTTCAAAACATGCTCTGCTGATAACACCCAAGGGTGGAGAGGCTGCCGTAAGAATAATGTTCCTTTCATGTGCGGTGGGGACTCTGTATTAGAAACAGCTGTCTATAAGTCATTTTTATTTAGGTTCATTTGTAAATGAGAGAACAACTGATTTGACCAAGGGTCTTTTCGTAGCAGAAGATATTCAGCTGTTGCGGTTATCATGCTGCTTTTGCAAAGAGCACAACTTAAAAATGTGTTTAGGGAATGCGGATTTTTTTTTATTTGAGATTTTAATGTGCGCGCCGAATGGTAACAGAAAATAGGAGTCGCTCGCCTTAAATACCCTGTGTGTCACAATGTGGAGGCCTAAAATATGTATGTGTTGTAATATGTTACATCAGGTGTACCACACAGGGAGTCCCCCACACTGAAGGCTCCGAAACTACGTCAACCGAAGTGCCTACCTCATGTTGTCGACAAACTGCTCTTGCCACCAATATGTTGCTACCAGTAATAGGAAGGGTTTCCTGCTTCAAAATACAAAATGGCTGACCTTAAGGTTAGAAACGATTTACCAATTTGTTAGCTGTACAACTTTTCAATGTGAACCAGATGCCCTTCTTTTCTTACAGGAGGCTGCATAATATTCCCGCGGCTAAGGTGTGAAAAATGCAACACATCACAATCAATTTTTGATTTTTCAGGAATCAACTAGGAAAATGTAAAATTGAATGTAACCTACACTAGCTAGCTAAACCGCGTGTGCCTGTTCCCAATATTTTTGAACATTGCGAGAAGTTTCAGAAGCCTCTTAAAAATGTACTTGGGAAAATAATGGTCTTGCTCTTTCAGGCATTACTTTTCAGCGGGTGCTGCACTTTAAAAAGCGAGGACACCCTCTTGATATCTGTGCTAAAACTGTCTAGCAAAGAAATCAGTAAAACTTCAGTGGTCAGATTACCTAAACTCCCTGGTTGAAATTATTTGGCCCCTGGTTCCTGGGCTGAGAAGACGCCTTAACGTACATTCTCCACGGAAAAACGGAAGGGAGTTCAGACCTGACTCACCGATCGGGAGTAGGTACTTGACAGCATAAAGACGCTACAGTAACGGTATGAAAGAAAAATCCACCAGCTAGCACTTAAAACACAGTATAGCTGGCAGTGGCTTCCTTACAATTTTTGCCCTGAAGAAATTGCCTGAATCCCACCATGGCAATGAAACATGTCGGCTTCGAGGTGAGCGCGAATCGATAGGTAGTATTCGCCTCACTCTTTTTTATGTTTATATGTTTACTGTTGGCAACAAGAGAATACAAATAAAAGGTTCATGTATCTTGTGTGCACAATAGTTGTTTTGTTATATGTTGAACGTTGTTAGTCCTTGTCACATATAAGTTTTGCGTACACTGCACCATTCACTGTCTTCCTTTCCTTTGGGGTGTCGGACACGTTTGCGTTAAGCTAGATGACACCAATGATGAGAACAGGGCCATCCTGGTGAGTACCAGCCAGGGGTCCCATTGGTGGTGCGCCCGTGAGGTGTCATCTAGCTATTCACACATTTTTCAAGTGTTGTCCTTCTAGTGGATGTTTGTACTGTGTTGTTTAGTTATATGTTTATCAGAGATTGGCCCTTTTAACTTTGGCATTCGTCTGATACACGCCAAACAATTTCTAGAATTAGAAGTGTGGGTGGAATGATCTTTCTGGCAATCCACTTGTGTACACGGACTTGTAATGATAAATGCCCTGAGGACTAGGTTTTGTATTTCTTGGGTGAAATTATTTGGCCCCAGTCTACACTCTGTCCAGTCATGTTATTTTGCTCCATTAATTTTTAATAGGTCGATGCTGTTGCTCTGTAGTGAAAATCATTGTTCATTTTTTGGCTTTGTAAATTAACTAAGAGCATGCATTTTGTTCTGCCCCAAAAGAGCAGTGACTGTCACAAAAACAAATGAATCAAAGTAGCACATGCTCAGAATGAGTAATGTGATGCTAAACAGCTACTGTGTGCAGATTAGCACTGGTTACTTTTTTCCACGGGTGGCGTTCCCAATTTAAACTTGCTGAAATTTCCCTGTTTAATTTAGACTTTGAGTGAGCAGAGTTTGTCTGTGCATTGAGAGGGAACTTTCACTCTAATTAATCCCAAACAAGATGGAAAATGTATGCTGAGTTTTTCTGCAGGCTTATGCTTTGCAGAGATTTTTTGAAGCACAACAGGCAAATGGATACATATTTTTTTTCTCTCTGCTGGTTTATGTTTTGGTCGCACATTATTACAAACATCACAATTTTCAAATAAGTGCGGCAGTGAATTACACTTTGCAACCTTCAGAAAGTTGGTGATTTTCCACAGAACGTTGCAAAGGTCACAGAAAAGCTTTGGCAACCTTACAACACCTTATTTGCACCACCAAGACAGTCTAAGTAAACCCCTCCCCCCACGATGCTCATCAATTCTATTGCATTAGTATACAGATTTCAGTTTGTTCAAAAAAGTTTCAAAGCCAGGGGTTATTCTCCAGGTATGTTCATATAGACACTAAAAACAAAGTTTAAAGTAAAGTTATGGTTAGCTTTGATAATAACACCTAAACATAGGTTGAAAAAACCCTCATAAATTCACAGAGAAAACAGCTGAAGTTGAGTTATGGTTGTGAATTACGAGCAAAAAAACACTGAAATTGACAAGTTATGATTAGGGCCGCAATCCATAGCGAGACAACATCCATCCAAATCTTAACTCGCAAACTAAACACGATGCTACCTACCTCACCCTTGCTGTCAGAGTTAAAATTACAAACCTGGTAAATAATGGTTCACTGACATAATATAAACACTACAAATGTTGAACTACAACATTATTGTCAAACTAATACCTATAGCAAAAATAATGGCAACCTATATTTAATTTAAGAAAAACACAAATATTGATGTCAAAATATCATCACAAAAAACATCGAAATACCTAATATCGAACACTCAAATATCTGGAAAAAATATTGTAAATATTAAATAAATATGAAACATAACAAAAATATAAAAACAGAAAATATCAAGTACATTAATAGCATGCAAACAAAAAAAATAAACCTAGCAACATAATACAATTAACAAATATAATATTACTAGAATATAAAAACTATCCCACATAAAGACAAACTTATTTTCTCTATATAAACCATATTTCTGCTTGCGTATAACACCACTCCATACTAAAAATTACTTTCATCACCCAAAAATAAATATCATACAAAAACACCACAGCATTGTTTTTATTTTATACATGGAGCACATTAATTTCTAATTAAAATTAATACTTATGTTTAAAAACAAATACACGCTTAAATAATAATGATTCACATTTTTCAGATAAGAACATAACAGTCAAAACAATTAAAGCAGACGGTTTAGAAATCATTGAAATAAATCTACAGACAACAACAACCAGTAAAAATCTACCAATAATTAAATAAACACTACAAAAGACGTACAATCTAACACTACAACTTGGTACTCTTGCTAGCTAAACGGCGGGTCGCCTGCAGATGGGGCAGAGAGAGGGCACCCAAATTCAAAGAATGGTTGAGTGACCTTATATTTTGCCAAGACCAATTTCACACCTATGCCGAGCTCCTACCACCCTCCTCCTACCCTCGCGACATATGGTCTCCCCTCGAGACGTACCTCTTAGCGCAAACTGCCCCAATGACACTGACACAACACTACTGCCGGAAGGTTGATAGTGCTTGCACATGGGATGTGGCCTAGCTCCTGTTACACTAGATTATGTCATGAATGTAAATCTTAACATTATTTTTCTCAATGGCAATGATATCAGTCAATGCAACGTGCTAAGGCTATTTCATTATCGAATGTTGGTGTAATAAGTCTTGTCTGGAATGAAGAGTGGCAATGTTCGCTTCCAAAGTTCTGTGTTTTATACTTAAAAATCAATAAAGAGATAAAAAAAAATCTACCACTACAAATCCTGGAGAAGGCCGATTCTCTGCCAGATTTCTGCCAGAACTCCAAACCTTTTAATATACACTTTAAAATCAACTTTTCAAAGTAAGCATAATATCTAGTTTATTTCAAAACTAACTAAACTACAATTAAATACAATACCAAATAAATAAAGTAATTAATATTTTGTTTGTACACATCTCTCTTCTACAGATCTTACCAACTGAAATCAAAGTAACTACAAACACAATCAACGAAAACTAACTAAATAATGTAAGTATACTTTAAATAAAAACAAATCCACTAGTTTAAAATCCAAACTAATCCCATCCACAACCTATCCGTGACCTTAAAAAAATAATACTTTTAAACAAAATAAATAATCATTTTTTTCCTTCAACAGGAAAAGCCCGACCACTGAAACCAATGAAGAACAGAATATTTATCAAAACCCCAAAATATCCTGTATTAACAAATGTTATGTTTTCAAGTACACAAATCGTAAACAATATATATTTCACATTTTCTATATGTATATTTAATTACAGTACAATTAGGAAAATGACAGCAGGTGCAAAATGTATCACTTCACTCAAAGGGTAAAGTTTGATGTGCTATATAGGGTATACATATAGCCAAGAAAAATCAACTGCTAATAAAAATGATAAGAAATGCACCAAATACTATTGCATTGCATGAAAATGAAAGTCCCGGGCACACATAAACAAGGTGTCAATCAAGTGATAACATTATAGATCCCAAAGAAATGTCAATGTTCATCTCCAGTGTATTGAATTTTGTTTTTATTTTTCAAACAAACAAACAAAAACCAGCCGACACGTGTTTCGTCGAATAAATCGGAGTAATCCTGTATCTTCCTCAGGGCTGTTGAGTAGCGATATTA
This sequence comes from Lissotriton vulgaris, assembly GCF_964263255.1. NCBI lineage: Eukaryota > Metazoa > Chordata > Amphibia > Caudata > Salamandridae > Lissotriton > Lissotriton vulgaris. Next base: position 1,619,244,185 of record NC_141694.1, read on the forward strand.
GTCTTGGTATGAATGCTCTGCCAGTGATAATTCAAAACCAGCTGGTAATAGAGTTTCTTGTAATAAGCAAATATCTACCTTGGTGTTTTCTAAATGGGACAGTATCGCGCGCCATTTGACTGGGTTATTTAAACCCCTAACATTAAGGGTCAGAATCTTAAAGGTTGTAGGTGGCATGTGTGACAGTGGAGACCAATATTCTGTTTCCCCATCCTAGTGGCAAACAATATGGATGACCTGGTGGCAGGTGATGTGGATTGGTATCCCAAGGACCTTAAACCTGTAGATAGCACTGGACGACCCACCCTGGAACCCCCCCTCCAGCCTTCCCTCTCCCCCAACCCACACCCCAACTCAACCAACCCTCCCATCCCAACCTCCTCCAAACCCTTGCCCCAACACCAACCAGTTCCTCCCCAACCCCCTCACCCTCCATCCCCCCTCAAACAACCCTGCAAAACACTTCCCATAGTCTCGGGCCTATCAGGACAGAGTCCAGGTCCGTAGAGTTTCAAAGTAGAGGAGAACGTGGCAGCGGCTGACTCAGCAGCCCCCCGGCCCTTCCCCCCCAAACTGTGCTGTAGTGTGAAGGCAAACCCCTTGATAATAACACCTTACAGTTTGGTCGCTGTGCTGTCCACCACCTCCTGCACCGCCGCCTCTCGTTCCTGAGCAGCCGTGATGGGGTCAGGTTTCGGAAGAGACCTAGGGGACCGCCGTCACCGCACAGTCTGCCATCCATCGCTGGAGTGCCGCATGGGCCCGTCCTGCGACCGACGCGGGGAGGCCTCTCTTGAACCAGCTTCTTCCGGGAGGACAATGTCTAGCAATGCACATGTGTCTCGGAGTGATCTAAGTTGGTGTAGTGTCCCCTTCCATTTAAAAATGAGGTGAAACGGGTGGCCCCATGTGCATGGCACTCCATTGTCTCTTAGGAAATTCGTGGCAACTCTGAAGGCCTTCTGCTTCTGCAAGGTAATGGCAGAGAGATCGTGGAAGAGGGCCACAGGCTCTCCCCGGAAATGGATCGGTTGTTTCGATCGGGCCTCTCTCAAGATGCATTCCTTCAGTGAGAAATCGGGGAGGAAAGCCAGTATGACCGGGAAGAGGGGGGTGGGGGGGCGGTGCGCGGCACGCTAATCCGACCCTATGTGCGCGGTCAATATGGATGTCGAAGCCGCCAGGCTCCCCAAGGATCTACCGGAACAGCTCCGGCAGGTAGGTGACGATGCTGTTCCCCTCTGATTTCAACGGAACTCCCTGGACTCGTATGTTGTTCCTCCGGGAGTGGTTCTCTAGATCCTCTGAGTGCGCCTGAAGGTCCACCTGTTGTTCCTGAAGACGGAGGATCTCCTGTTGCAGCCGTTCCACCTCCATGCTACGGGTCTGGTCCGCTTCCTTCACCGCTGCCACGTGCTCCCCCAGGCCATCTATGTTTCGGCGCAACTCCCGCTGCTCTCCCGCCAGTTCCTGTTTCAGGGCTTGGAAGTCGTCCCTCAGGGTATTGAATAGGGAGGCAAGAAAGGCCTTTGTGATGGGAGCAGACTCGTCATCCTGGCTTGAGGTGCTGACTGGTGCCTTGGGGGATGATGGCACCTGAGCCTTGTCCCCTTTCGGGGCATTTTTGTGAAGCATGTCCACAATGTTGCGGGATCCCTTGCATCCCATGTTGGCCATGATGCCAGTGTTCTGCAATCGCTGAGGGACCGGGGGGGCTCCTCGGGAGGCCGCAGGTAGCACTAGGGCGAGATCTAGAACAGGACCTGTTATGCTTGCGGGCTCATGTGGAGTTCTGGAAATGCAGTGTGATGAGGCCGTCGGAACGTCTTCGGGTGCTTCCACCCGCTCGGGAGGGCCCAGAGTCGGCCAGCGCAGGCCCAAGTCCGCTGTGCCCCCAAAATATCAGCAAGAGTCCCCGTGATCAAGTCAAATCCAGAGTGCAGGGCGGCTGTATTCCCCTTGTAGAGATTAGGAACCCCCGTAGCCAGCCAGTCGGAGTGTGTGCTGGGTCCGAGGGGACAGCTGCCGGCACACTGCGCCTTCAAGGGTGCCCCCATCTCCCCCGGGGGCCCCGAATGTAGTAGCCGAGTATCGAGGGGTCAGCCACAGTGGGAGTCCAACGGGGTGGGCCGCCGCCACCCCGGTGCAGAAGTGGGCAATGTCCTCCCCTCTCGTATGTGGCCACTGGCGCGCTCTCGTGGTAGGCCCGACATCCGGGCCTTGATTTCAGGGCCCCGCTTGAACAGTCATGCGGGCCAAGGGGTTGTGCTCCTCACCTGCTGATCCCGATGTCGCCACCCGGCCAACCAAGCACCGGCGCGAAGCAACTCTGCCAGTTCTGGGTCCCCGGTCGGCGGTCGGGGCCCCTCCCGGACCGAGGCCCGGATCTCCGTCTCCTCGGCCACCCCCTCACTGGCCAATTCACCAGGCGTCGGGCCAGCCTCCACACACCAGGCCCGGAGTCTCAACATCCCACAGATGTGCCCGCGACCACACCGGGCAAAGAGGCTGGAGCTCGGCTTCTCTTCCTTCGCGGGCTAGGCCCCAAGCAGGGGGCTCGAGTGCTTCAGTAGCCCGCCCGGCAGCCACCAGCGACCACCGCGGCTGGTCCCGGCTCTACACCGGTCGCAGAAGCCCCGGCCCACCAAGCCGTTGTCTCGAGGGCTGCCGCAGGTGACCTGCCGCTCGTTCCGCACTGGACCCCAGAGGCGCAGGAATCACCACAGACGCCATGCACCCGCGGCCGCCATTTCGTAGCCTCACATTGGCAAGGGCTCCCGCCGAACGTCCACAGACCCCGCGGGCGGTGCAGCTCAGATCATCGAGCGAAGAGCACCGGGGTAAGTACTACACCCCGTCTGTGAATTATGTGATTTAGGGGGTAATGCACGCTATTAAAAGGGGCGATACGGGGTTCAGGGGAGCCTCGCAGGACACGTCTGGTCAGGCCGCTATCTTAGCCACGTCCCCCGGTAATGGAGTTTCTAAGGTGAGACTGACTGATATACGAAATCAAATACGTGATAAGCAGGACGCAGTGTAATCTTTGTGTGAATGAGCTGCCGGTGACAATTCCAACCCCGCCTGCTGTCGTTCTGCTTTTAAATAAAAAAGAATCCAATGAATATAACCAGTACAGTTATATCCAAAATTAATGGTACACCAATCAGAAAGTAAACTATGAAAACTGGCTGCAAACTTCTAGTAGGTCGTATAGATCTGCAGGAATGATCCGAAAGTGATTAGGCTGTGGTATCTCACGTCAATATCGATGGACATTAAAGCACAAAATAGGGCATGTTACGAATGTTAGGTACACAGAGTGTACTCCATGTTACTTCAGCAGATAAGCTGAAGTTGCTCCCGATGTTAACATAGAGCGCACATACACTGCCAGAAGCGTGCTGTGAGCTTTGGATGGCATGGAGAGTCATCCGTGTCTCTTTCAGCAGGTACGCTGTAGATGTGCGCTGCCTACGTATGCAAGGATTTTCCCATGATCTATACAACCTACCAGAAGTTTGCAGCCAGTTTTCATAGTTTATTTTCTGTTGGTGTACCATAAATTTGGGATATAGCTGTACCGGTTATATTCCTTGGACTCTTTTATTTAAAAGCAGAACAACAACAGCAGGGTTGTAATTTTTTTCACCAGCAGCTTGTTGACATGAAGATTACACTGCGTCCTGCAGATCACGTATATGATTTTGGAAATCAGTCGGTCTCACCTTAGAAACTCCATTACCAGCCGGTTTGGAATTATCCCCGGCAGAGCATTCATACCAAGACTAATATCGCTACGCAACAGCCCTGAGGAAGTCACAGGATTACTCGCATTGGCGACGAAACACGTGTCGGCTGGTTTTCGTTTGTTCGATTGAAAAAAAAAAGAAGAATCAATACACTGGAGATGAACATTGACATGTCTTTGGGATCTCTAATGTTGTTACTTGATTGACACCTTGTTTACATGTGCATTTTCATTGAATTATGTAGGGCCTCCCTTACACACATTTAGGGGTTTTAGGGAATATCCCCTTACCTGGTAGCACCGTACATTTACTAATTGTGCAATCATTATATGCAGTAAGTTTACATTGTAGTGCGCCTATATTCCTGCCACTAAAAACCCTTTAGGCATAGCAAAACTATTGCACTGTATGTCATGCGAGGGCATATAACAGGGAAACTGTAATTAATGTTAAAAAGCATAACCACCCCCATAACATAACAGAAATAGAAGTTAGAGATGTTTTAGAAAACATTAAAGAAGCTAGTACACGCTCCCAGGACCCAACAACTAAAATTCTAAAAGACATTCTAACCCATGTTCCTCAGCATGTAAATGTCCAGTTACCTGCCATCCCAACTTTACAAAGACTAATTAGCAGAATTAAAAAAGCTATAACTCATACCCCACCTGCCCCCAAAACATTCCATGAGGTACAAATACCACCCGAACTAGCAATCACTTGCAAAGAAGAACAATTCCTTCTGTGTTGCAATGAGGGGCTCTTTTGAATGCCAGAGGCTTCCTGACTGCAATCATTGGTTAAAGTCTGACCGCCTAATTACAATGTAGACGGTCAAAGTTTAAACCGGCCGGTCAGACCGACTGACTTCTGACGGGCTCAAGAAGCCCATCAACCAGTTGAAGGCTGCACATAATCCCCCTACTGAAAGTGTTTCCGCCGTTGGGATTATGATGTCAGTTTCCTTCAGGCTTTTTATGTTGGGCTTTTTGACAAGAAAATCCTGTCAGAAAGCGACTTTGGGCCTAGATGCCTCGCTGCCTCCACTTGGGGATGTAAATCCCTGCTTTGCATGGCAGGCACCATGAGTGCCTGCCACACGGTGCAGGAATTTACTAGAGCTCTCATTTCTCTACGTGAGCTCGTGCCGTAGCCAGTTTCCGACCGCTGCACAACCTCCAATAGGGAAATGGGAGTTTGCGTATGCACCATGTGTGGTGGCATTATAATAAGGTATTCGGAATTGCCGACATACGGTCGGTGTGTTCCCACAGCAAATCAGTAATTAGGTCCTAAATATGATGAACAAAGAATGGTTGTCTTTGCAACACCCACAGACCTATTAAAACTACAGCAATGTGAAACATGGATGATGGATGGGACATTTAATATGTCCCAAACCATTTTACCAATTATATACAATACATGGCAATACCGCAACAGTGGCATACCTTTCATTGATGCACTTTTACCTAGCAAACAAACAGCTACCTATGTAGATATCCTTACAAAAATTAAACAACAAACTAACAATCACTACCCCCAGAAAATGATCATTGACTTTGAACAATCAATGATACAATAATCCTCAACACTTTCCCCCACACAGCCATACAAGGCTGTTATTACCATTTAAATTAGAGCACAAGGAGACACCTTCAAAAATCGATTTAATTGTTGAATATGCAACAAACAGCCACTTTGAATATGAAGTAAAAATGTAATAGCTCTAGCCTATGTCCCCATAATCGAAGTTGCTAATCACTTTAACATTTTAATTGAAAGCCGCTATTATCAAGCACAAAAAAATAAATTAACTCCCCTACTTGACTATTTTGAGAATACCTGAGTAGGAAGACAACACAGATCGGGGCACAGATGCCAACTAAAATTCCATAGTTGAATGTCTACATCAGCACCCTAGCCCAACAAGCAAAAATAAACAGTGCAGTGAAAGGATTGCATAACGCCTTCCAATCTACAATGGGGAGAAGTCAACCTACCCTACATAAATTACTAGAATCTATTAAAAAATAACAAAGTTACCTATAACTAAGGACCTGATTACGAGTTTGGCACAGCAGTGCCGAGTCAACGTCCGCTCCGCTGTGCCAAACCCAAGCATGGACCACTTGACGTATTGCGCGTTGTAAAAGGACGAAGCATAATACGTTCTGTTATCCTTCTGCCTTGCCCATGGTGGTACCTTAAAAACACTGACGGCCTGGCGGTGGCAGTCCCACCTCTATCATAATCAGGTCCTTAATGTACTTGCTATACATTAAAAATATACAAATATTTTTTTTATTTACAATGTAATAATGAAAAATGAATGCAAGCAATTAATGCACAAACATTTTTATGGGGCCTCCTATGATCTAGGTTAGAAAGCCTCCGACCTGAGGTTGGAGGCTTTCTGACCGAGATCGTCAGTTTAATTTCCGACCACCTAATTACAATCTAAGTGGTCGAAAGTGAAACCTGCTGGTCATACCAGCTTGATTCCAACAGGCTTAAGCAGCCCTCGGCCAGCCAGAGACCGGCCCGTAATCCCAATGGACGGTGCTTCTGCCATTGAGATTACGATGCTCGGTTTCCCACAGTTTTCCATGCTGGGCTTTCTGAAAGCCTGCCAGAAAGTGATTTTGCGGGCACTACTCTTGGCAGCCTCTGGTTGGGGGCTGAGGGGACACATGTAGTGCCACTGTACCATCACTTCACCATCTGGCAGGCTCCGTAAGGTGTCTGCCACCTGGTGCTGTAGTGAGGGCTGAGCCTCGTTTACGCACCTTGCTATGTTTGCATAGGCTTATTAAAGTTTAAACACCATTTTACCTTTTGCTGCTTTTGCACACAACACTGCATATAAGGGATTTGCGTGTCTGTGGGAATTTTTGCATATGGTACCTTCCACTCGGACCAGGGTCCAGCGATCGCCTCTAAGGTGTACCAGGATGCCATGCGTTCATTTGGGGTACAAGTCAAATTTTTGCCTCCATATCGGCCTGAGGGCAATAGTGTTGTGGAGCGGATGAACCGTGACTTAAAGCAATCCTTGACAGCTGTGGTTTTAGGTACAGGCCGGACCTGGCTAGCCCACCTCAATAGCGTTCTGCATGCACTTAATAATCTCCCTAGAAGGTATCTAGGTGGGCGGACGCCATACAAAATGCTCTTTGGTACCAAAATGTTTGTTCCGGACCTTGAGGGTCTAGACCAGGTGGTGTCTGCTGCTCTCTTTGACATAGATGAATATTGTGCTGTTTTCCAGAATCTACAAAAGACCTGTGACAGTCTTGCAAAGGAACACTTGCCCTCCACATCTGATGCTGCATTGCAGATCCCAGTAGTTGGCTGGCTACCCCAAGTTGGTAAATTGGTCCGAGAGAAGTTCAAGAATAAGAAGGAATTCGGCACCTCATATCGTTCTCCAGATCCTGTGCTTGGTGTGCAGGGTACAAGAACAGTCATTTTGCCTCCACTTCCTGGTCGAAAGGAAAACAGGTACATCTCCATTGACAATGTCAAACTACACAGAGTGGCTGATTCCTCTTAGTATGACACCTCCGGTCTCTTGTCCAGCGATGCAAAAAAACTTTGTTTTGGCTCCGGTACCTACCACCAGACCTGATGTTGCCATTGAGATGAATGCAGTTACAAATCCTTTATTGAATCCACCGGCTGGTGAACCTCTTGATGATACTGAGTACACTTATCCCACAGACTAACCTATGCCCGATTTAGAGACCTGTGTGGCTAATCAATCATGTTTTTCATTTGACACTGACTCTGCCACATCAAAGTCCCCCTCAAAAGTTTCGATTTTTGCTCTGTGGTTCAAAAAATTTTTTTTTAGGGGGTGTGGCCAAGATAGCGACCTGAGTGGACAGAGATTTCTGTGGCTCCCTGTCCTGACCCCCATTAATGCCCCTTTTCATCGCCCTTGGATCCCCCTGGCATCCCGGCACCCCTGAGACTGGTGGGGGCAACCTGCATCTGCTCCGGTATGCCTGTGACCTGATCTGCACGTCCCTGGGCCCCTCTGAGCAGCGAGACGCACACAGGCTCGTGGCGGCCTGTTATGGAGGCCGGGCCTGCCCTCTAATTGCGCCGCTCTGAACACCGGACGCCCACCTGCTGTGCCTGCTGCGGGCTTGCGACCGCTTTCCCGGCCTGCCGCTCTCCAGTCCGAGGGGTGAGCGGGTAGTGCTGGGTGTGAGCGCCCGCCACCGCAACGCTCCTGATGGCGTGTGACAGAGCCGGCGGGGAGGTCCGCTACTGGAGGCCCCGGTCTGGGCCTAAGTGGACACTAAGGAAGAAGCCCACGGCCGCCATCCGCCATCAGAAGAGGTCCCACCGCGGGCTCCGTCTGCTCCCCACAGTGCCGGCTGAGCAACGATTACGGAGGCTCACTACAAGGTGAGGAGCGCGCTTGAGTGCTGGGGGAGCGAGAAGCTCGGGGGCATAATCGAGCCCCCCGCTTTTGGCCTTTTCAGGCCTGTTCACAAGGCTCTCCCTGCGCGGCACTAGCAACGGCGGACTGAGGGTGCTCCACACCTGTGAACACAGAGGCTGGGTGAGGCTGTGGGGGGCCGGGAGCAGAGGGGCCCCAGCACACATACACCAATCACCTGCGGAGCGAGCCACGGCGAGGAGTCACTGGGCGCCATATCGAGGCCTCTGCCCGCACCTCAGCAGGGGTTTGTCCCGAGGTGTGCGCTGGGCCTTCTGCGAGATATCCAGCGCTGGGACCTGGGAGATCATACCCGCACTGACGCACGACTTACCTGCCCCTGCCAGCCTGTCAGACTGTAACCAAGCCTCCACAGCAGTCTCTCCACAGCCCCTGAGCTGGTGGCCCCACACCAGGGTTGTCTGTCACCAAACCCCGGGGCTATCAGCACCGGACCCGCACAATAGAGGGGTGCCGAGACCCATTGCGAAGCCGACACGACCGCACCTGGGCCCGCATCTACACGCCATAACCCACAGCGCCCCCGGACTTAACACTCAACACGGGTGGGGCGTAAGGGACTAGATGGCGGGTCTCAGAAAGAAGGGGGACCGCACCCTCCCGGAGCTGCTCGCGAAAAATCAACTGCGGACCGATAAGGGGCCATCCTCCCCTGAGGCCACCAAAGCACAGCCGATGCCCTCCGACGATCAAGTACCCATCACTAAATCCTTCCTGGAGTCTTTTTTTAACTCTCTCCGTGATGACTTCAAATCCGTGAAGCAGGACGTTGCCGGGGAGGTTAGAGAACTCGGGAGGGAGGTAGAGGGCCTCGGGGAGAGCGTGGTCGCCATTGAAATCGCCGATACCACTAGAAGCGAAGAGGTTGAGCAACCTCAGCAGGAGGTCCTCGACTCAGATCAGCAGCTAGACTTCCAGGCCCATACTGAAGACCTGGAAAACCGGTCCCGTCGCAACAACATACGGGTCAGCGGGCCCCTCAGAAAACGGAGGGGGCAAATATCACAGCCTACCTACAAGACCTCTTTCGGGAGATTCTGGGGGAGCCCTCCGATTTTGCCATCAGAATCGACAGGGCACATAGAGTGGGGCTTCCCAGACACTCGCCTAACCCGCCACCGGACATTCTGGCGTTCCTCTCCCACTTCCTGTTTAAGGAAAGAATCCTCCGTGAGGCCCGGAGAAACCAACCCCTCCACTTCCGCGGACACCCCATCGCTTTATATCAAGATCTTTCAGCTATCATTCTCCAGAAACGGAAAGCATTCAAATTGGCCACAGACTTTATGCGGAAGCAAGAGATTCCTTACTCCTGGGGCCACCCGTTCCACCGGATATTCAAATGGAACGGCGCCCTACATCAGATGCGATCCCTCAAAGACACTTGTGCCTTGTTGGCATTAGACCTGGCGGAGGACACACCACCCTTGAAGTCTTCCCAGGGCCCATCCAGAGGAGGTTGGCAGACGGTGGGCCGCAGACGTTGCCCTGACCTGCGCACCAAACCCAAGGCCCACATCATTTTGTGAGTAAGGGCCACTGCCATCTTGGAGGTGGCCAAAGAAACTTCGTCCTCTGATTGACTCCTCTTGCCAGGGGGGACCGTCTCTGCACGTTTCTCAGCTGGGTGAAGGGGGGGGTGCGGGGCCACGAAGGTCGTCACTGGACTTCACCCTACTAGATACCTTCACCACAGCCCTGTGTTGGACTGACAGGACTGGGACTTTGTCTTCACACAGTTGGGGAGTTGGGGTTGGGGTGGGGGGTGGTAGGGGATGGTTGGGGGTTCGGGAGGGATGGGGGGACAGAGGGCGAGGGGAAGGGGGATGGGGTTTTGGGGGAGGGACTGGAGCGGGCGGGGGGTAGTGGGGTAAGGGAGTGGAGTTGTGGGAGGGAACCAGTGTGCCAGGGGATTCAGAAAAGCTGAACTGTTTGCTCCTTTTTCTTCTTGTATGGCGGCAACGCTTTCTTGCGCAGCATTCTGCCCCTATGATTCGCTATGCCTGATCCCACTTTAAAGATATTGACTCTTAATGTGAAGGGCTTGAACAATCCTACCAAACGGAGGGCAGTAATCTCCTACTTGGAAAACTCTGGGGCTGAAATTTGTCTATTACAAAAGACTCACCTTCTTGCGAAAGACTGGCATAGGATGTGCTCCCGCGCCTTTCCCCAACAATTTCTTTCCTCTCTCCCAACAAAGAGGGCACGGGTAGCTATTTTGGTGTCTTAGCGCTTTCAAGGGAAGGTGGGGGACAAGATAGGGGAGTCCAGAGGCAGGCTCTTAGCTTACACCTTTACCATAGGTGACCAACAACTGACGATCGGTACCCTTTATGCCCCGAATACGGGACAAGAGGCATTCCTAAAAGGCATCATATCAGAAATGCTTCAGTCCCCTCCTTCCCCTTTGCTCTTAGGGGGGATCTCAACCTAGTAATGGACACTAACTTGGACAGGTCAGGACATCGATATGGGGACACAGGCACCATTACCACAGAGGGCAGGGCGTGGCTGTCGGAGAGAGATCTAGTGGACCTCTGGAGGGCCAAGAACCCTGGGGTGACACATTTTACCTTTTACTCCCATGTTCACCCCATTTACGCCAGACTTGATTACTACTTGGGCCCCTCCAATCTCATTGGGAATCTCAGGGATGTTTGCATAGTGCCGGCGGCCCTTTCCGATCACGACGCGGTCGAGCTATCGCTCGCGATCCCCAAGCTTAAACGCCCCCCGGCTCTTGGAGACTGCGCAAAACTCTTCTGCAAAGACCGGAAGTAGTTAAGCAGCTTCATAAATGCATCACTGACTACCTCGCTATTAACGACATACCTGAGACGTCGGCCTCTGCTCTGTGGGTAGCCCTGAAATCAGGGACTCGGGGTGAATTTATCACGATTGCGGAGGCTGAAGCTAAGGCCCGCAAGGTAAAAAGAGAAGACCTCACTGCCCGGGTGTCTGAGCTGGAGAGAATCCACAGCCGCACTGGGGCCCTGCGGGTGTGGAGACAATTGAAGGCGGCCAGAGCTCTCTTAGCTAGCCTAGATACCGATTGGGTGGAATTTGCTGCTCTTCACCTCCACCATGCTTATTATGTGGGGGGGAATAAGACCGGCCGCTTACTGGCTAGCGCGCTGAGAGCTAAATCCCAACGTTCGAAAATCACCACACTCAAAGATGGGACAGGCTTACATAGAGGGGGAGGCCCGGGTCGCTGAGGCCTTTCGTGGTTTCTATGCCTCCTTGTACCGAGCAGATACGGTCTTGACTAGGGAGGTTGACGCGTACTTGGAAGGTGCAGGGACTTCTGCACTGTCAGCGGCCAGTGCAGCTGCACCCGAAGATCCCATCCATTTAGACGAGGTGTTGGCAGCTATATCTCGCCTTCGCCCGCTCAAATCCCCGGGGCCTGACGGCTTTTCGGCCGTTTTTTATAAAACCTTCAGCCAGCTGCTGGTGCTCATCCTCACTCGGCTTTTCAATTCCTTCGAAGGCCCGGGATCTATCCCCCCCAGACATGCTGGAAGCAGAGATAGTGGTGCTGCCTAAACCGGGCAAGGATCCTAGGCAATGCTCTGCATTTCACCTGATTTCCCTCCTGAACCTGTACCTGAAACTTTTCACAGGCATACTTGCTGCACACCTCGGCCCCTGCCTGCCTGGAATCCTGGAGCCTGATCAGTCGGGCTTTGCACCGAACCGCCAATGCAGCGACAACACATAGCAGATACTTCACTTAATTGACAAGGCCCATTTTCAAGACTCAGACTCGGCCCTGCTGGCCATTGATACTGAAAAAGCATTCGACCGGGTCGACTGGACCTTTCTACAATGAGTCCTGGAGCGCTTTAACCTGGGGGACCGTTTTCGGTCCTGGGTCGCGAGCTGTTGTCATCAGCCTCAGTCTCTGGTCCGTCTGGGTGGTCTCCGCTTTAATCCCTTCGAGATCTAGCGCGGCACGAGGCAGGGGTGCCCCGTCTCGCCTCTTTTATTTGCTCTGTACGTGGAACTCCTCGCGCATAAGATCCGTGACAACCCCGACATTCACGGCATCACCTTTGGCCGGGAACCCCATGCCATTGGCCTATACGCCGACGACATCATAGCTGCCATCGACCATCTCGAAAGTTCCATACCCGCCTTTTTAAAGGAAATAGACTCCTTTGGCACCATATCCGGTTTCAAGATAAACAAGGGGAAATCCCATATCCTGCCTCTAGGTAGGAATGCCCACACACAAACATATGCGCCAGCATACACCGGAGGTTTTCAAATGACCGCACAACTCCCGTACCTGGGTGTTACCCTCACCTCCTCTACGGACTCGACGGTTGCCCTTAATTACACAGCTCTTACCTCTCAGATTTGCACGGATTTTACACGCTGGTCTAGGCAACCCCTCTCCCTTTTGGGACGAGTTGCGGCAGTAAAGAAGTCGACCCTACCAAAGATTCTGTATATTTTCCAGACTATCCCTGTATTGCCTCCGGCTGGCACCATCACAGCCCTACAAGGTGCTCTTCACCATATCATCTGGGGGGGAAAAGGCCAAGCTTACATAAACAGCTGGCGTATCGGAGCACCGACGATGGGTGCCTTGGGATTCCCAACCTGTTGCAGTACTTCCAGGCCTCTCAACTTTGCTACCTGGTGGAGTGGTACAGACCGGAATCTGAAAAACTGTGGTTATTTCAGGATAGAGCAATGCTCGAATGTCCCTTTGGAAGGTCTCGTTCCTCCCTCGACAGCACAGACCACGATACCTCTTGAGGTCGCCCATCACTCGCACTGTCATGCATGTCTGGGATGTGGTCGCCGTTCGCAGAGGGCTGACGACCTTTCCCACCCCGCTCACTCCCATCTTGGACAACCCGGAGTTTCTGCCTGGCACTGACCCTCGCGCCTTCCCGCAGTGGCGCAGCACGAGCTGTCGCTCCGCTGGTAATCTTTTTGACTTGCAGGGTTTTATTCCCCTCTCTGACATAGATCGGGGTTATGATGTTGTTTCCCCTCGCCTTTTCCAATACTTTCAGATACGGCACTGGCTCACGTACCCAGACTACGACCCCCTAGTTGGCAGATGCATGACAGAGTTTGAGAAGTGGCTAGTGACAAAGGACTCCGACAGGCACCTTAACTCAGACCTCTATAAAATGCTCACTCCCCCCACCCCGCCGGGTCGAGCGGCGAAACAAAAGCGATGGGAGGCGGAACTGGGGAGGACCCTGACAAACCGGGAATGGAGCTACATCTATTACAGAGGTTCTCACACAACATGCAACACCGCAGGCAGGGAGGCAGCAGTGAAACTATCCCTTTATTGGCACCTTACCCCGGTACGGCTTAACAAAGGGAACCTGACTCGCAGCGCGCTATGTTGGAGAGGATGTGGGAACAGGGGCACCTTAACTCATCTTCTCTGGGACTGCCGTGGAGTTCGAGACTACTGGACCACAGTCTTAGATGACATTGACGCCACATTTGACACTGAAATCCCAAGATTCCCGGTGTATGTCGTCCTAGGCCTTGCCAATGCACTCACTTTCCCCTTAAAATCCATCGGAGGCCGTCAGATGGGGATCGCCATGCAAGCCACGTCACAACACATTTTGTCGCTTTGGGGTTCAACTACCAAACCCACACACACGGGTTCGCTGCACAAACTCTGGTTTACCTTAGGTATGGAGCGAATTCACGCCTCCCTTACACAGACTGACACTACATTTCGGAAGGTTTGGGTGCCATTGCTATCCCTCCTTTCCTCCGAATTTAATGAAGTCACATGCCCTAGATATCTCCGGTTATTGTGCCTCACGTAGACTACACTTGACCCCCGTGACCTCATGAGGGGCTGCGTTCCTCACTATGGGATCATCTTAGCGATTATCTTCCTGGTATGGCACACTGGTTGGGATGGGGAAGGGGGAGGGGTTTTGGTTTTAGTTTCTGAACTTCTGCTTACACATTCGACCTATTACTTACGGCCTTTGCACTGAACTTGTGATCGGGAGCATGTATATCACCTACAACTCAATTCCCAGGGAAGACATGCTTGTCTGTTCCGCTGGCTTTTTATGCATCTTTTCTCTTCATTGCAATGTAATACTTGCTTTTGCTTCTGAATTCAATAAAACAAATTTAAAATGAAAAACAAATTTTGATTCCACCTTGGACTTACATTTAGCTGGTGCTTTTTTCAACTTTTTATATTCATGTCCATAGGATTTGTGGTGTATTTTTTCCGTCACAATTAAACTAATTGATGGAACTTTGGCACCGCACTCCTCATCACACAGAATGAAGAGGGACCAGACTTTTGTGAATATCTTTGCTTGGCCTGTCTTAGATGGGATTGTGTGGGATGCTGTCAAATTTCAAATCCACGGACCCACAGAGGTTTTTATTGTCCCTAATGTACTTCATGTTTCAATGGGGGATGTGGTTAAACAAAATATTCGCTCTGATTATTGGGACGTCCAAGCCGTAGAGGCTCTATTTTCTGATTTGAAATATTATGCTGCTTTTGATGCTGAAGATTTGTACTTTCCACAAATTATGCTGACTTGTTTTGTTACCACATTATGCAAATCATTTTCTGCACAAAGCAAACACATTTAGGCATGTGGTTAATTACATGCAATGGGAGCATTGTACCGCTCCTGTTGAAGGCAGCTCCAAGACTCTCTTGAAAAAGTTGTCTTACTTTACTGATTTTAATCAATCAAATCCTGAACCATTTTATTTTAAGATGCCTGAGAAGTCCTTTTATAAAGTTAGACTCATCCACACAAAATTATTGTATTCGAAGTCCTTTATCGAACAATTGGCAATAGGGGGCTAAGAGCTGTGGAAAGATACTCTTGATCTTAAATCTGTTTGGGGTTCTAAGAATTGGCAAGTGCAAGGAACTGAGGCTTTGCATCGTGCATGTCTCATCCCGAACCATATGTTGTTTCTGAATTCGACTATTTTCACAAACCACTTGCTTTGGACATGCTACTTCTAAAAAATTAAATGCTCCTTCTGATCCTGATTTGGGAGAATACTCCAATTGGAATAATCACACCAGTAGGTCCTTTAGTGATCTACAAACTCTGTTACAAAATTCGTCTTTTAACATTTCCAATTTGGATCCCCGAGGCTGGCTATTATGGCAAAAAAGTGCAGATTCATGCCAACATCGTTTTCTGGGTTTGGCCCCTGGCTATACACAGGTTCGGGTGGATCCCCGTTTTGAGAGTGACCATTCTGTCACTACCTATTCTGTAGGCAAGCTATGTCAGAACTGGCTCAAACACTCCACTTTAGCGTCAGTTAAGCTTCATTTGTCTAAATTGACAGACGATGTTGATTTGAATGACTTTGTGAAAGGTCCTGCCACAGCTAGATCACAGAGATGGGTTTATGCTGTTTACAATGAAGTTTGGAAACTGTCCCAAATTGAAGCTGCTTCTAGGTTGAGGGCTATTGATCAAGCTAATTTAGAAAAGGTGCTTTCAGTTGTAGATAATAGCATTAACACACTTTCTTCATGAATTTACATATTAGAGAACATTGTTTCTTCTGTCATTGATATTGTGCAAGATGTCGCAGTTTTGTACCATGGTCAAAATCAATTACCTTCTCTTATGTAGTTTGCATGGACTTTACAAAAGTTGAATGCTGGGCAAGTGCCTTGGGGCTATAACAACACTCCTTCACTGTTTTTACCATTTAATCTAACTGTTAAACAACAATTTATGTCTATGAAAGATGCAACATTTTCCTTATTGCATATTGAAAAGTTAGAACCTTTACCATTTTCTGTTGCCGAAACAAATTCTGCAGTTTGGCTTATTCATGGTTTAATAAGGTTACCTTTTCCACTGTTTAAATTTGAACCATGCATGAAGCATTATGCCATGGGCAGATATTAACCGTTAGGTAGCGCATATCTCCATGAAGTTTGGTTTCTTCCGTTCACCTATAGGTGTCTGAGGTAGGGTAAAGAAGTTTATTTGAAAGGTGAAGATTGCACTTCCACACCCGATCTCTCATTGGTCTGTAGGAATATATAATTGCACGACTCGTGTAATTCAGAAGCCCCAAATTTGACCTGTATTTTAAAAGGTACACCCGCTCCGGCTATTACACCTACTTTCACTTTGTTAGCAAACAGTAGTTATTTATTATTAAATAATGAAGATTGCTGTGGTATGCTGGCAGGGATACCGTACATAGTGATTATCTCCCAACGTGTAGTCTGTTGTAAGAATGTGCTGTTTCCTCCTCCACATGGGAAGCTCGATGTATCCATCTGGCCTTTCATTCTGACCTTGAAAGCATAGTTCAACAATTTGAGTCGAATAAGGGCTCTTTTGTCTCAAAAAGAAGTCACCCTTACATCTGCGCGTGAAACATTCGCCCTTCAATACTAGTACCGAGGTACAAGCCTTACTACATACAGATCTCCCCCTGCATTTTGGTGCGTTCATTCACATTATATTTAATGCCTCGTCGACCTCTGGCCTGGCACCCTTTTTTAAAGTGGTGAGTTCTGGCCTTGTGACTTCATTCCAAACTATATTTGGTGTGATACTGGCATTTTTTCATTCTATTTTTCCAGCCTCTTATGCAGTTTACCATTAATTCTTGCCTTAGCTGCCGGTGTACTGCTGTTAATTTGCTTGCTCCAAAATGGTTGCACATTCTGTGCCCCACAGCAATCTGCCCCGGCTGCTCCAACCGGATGCTAGAATACTATGGATCGCTGCCTCTGGCTACTTTGAGTGTGGCATATGGTTTATCTTTCCAGTTTTCATACTTTACATGCGAGCAGCCAGTTTTCCACTGCCTGGATTGCAGTTTTGAATGGGCTCTGGATTTGTGTCTCTACAATACAGTGTCTCCTAACCTGGATTATGATCTACTAATGAGTCCCTTAGTTGCTCATGAACTAGACTGTTCTGGTGTCGGGATTATGTCCTGCGCAGCAGCACATGGAGTCTTAGGCAATTGGAATGTATGGACTACAGCCCATGATTTTCTGGCATGCAGTTCTCTCAAAGAACATCCGAGTTGTCCTCTGTTGGTGCTAGAGGCTCTGGCTGTTGAGGAACATGTGTGTTCTTTTCCATTACTGAATTTGATGGCTGAAATGTTCACTGACGAAAACAACGACTACCTATTGGAGGCAGTTGCAATGTACTGTGCCTATACGCTGTTGGATGGAAGTGACAATTTCTTTTCCTGCTTCATAGACACGTACCGGATTCTTGAATTTTTCCTTCAGTTTTTTTCTCTAGGCAGTACATGTGTTTTGACACTATGCCCCCCTGTTCGGTTTCATATGTTTTAGGGTTTCTATTTCGCAATTTACTCTCAATTATCCGGTTTGGCAACATTTTAAACTTGGTTCTGTTTCATTCGAACTTGAACTCTGCATTCTGAAATTGCCCCCCACTTATTGTGCGTTCTCCGATCAAGGAAAGGTGTAATGAGGGCTGAGCCTCCTTTGCGCACATTGCTATGTTAGCATAGGCTTATTAGAAGTTAAACACCATTTTACCTTTTGCTGCTTTTGCACACAACACTGCATATAGCTGTTGTTGTAAGTTAGGCTGCGTAAAATACTTCACATTAGAAAGGCTTGTTTACAGCATCCCTACACTTACATTGCGACCCTAGTCTGCACAGTGAGTGCTAAAGCCTCCAAGGGTATAATAACAAGGTAGCTGTTGTTCGGGCTGATCGGCTCACGCTTTAGACATAACATACATGCAGCTGCAAGCCAACGGAGATTCTGGTGCCTTTAATATTGCACTGTAGGCATGATTCAGGCACTTGGAAGAATTCTGTTTTCCAGCGAGACAGAGACCTTTTGCAGATCCTGATGTGATTCACTCCTGCTGATCTTGGAGGTATGGGGTCCCCCACACAAGCCTAAGAGACTATCTATATTTTATAAAACATAGGGGCTCATTAGGATGGCGGGCGGACTTTGCCCGCCCGCCACCTTTGTGGAAAATGGGACCGCCCGCGAGCTGAGCGGCGGTCCCGCACTGCATCTTAGGATGCACCTGCCACAGTGGCAAGTGCATCATGCATTTTTAACATTGTTGTGGGCGGTGCTCTCAGGACCGCCTGCCACAATGCTAAAAATGCATGTAAGCATTTGCATAAACAAAGCGGCAGGCACCGCGTGGTGCCTTCTGCCTTTTGTATGCAAATGTGTGCAACCCTCCCCCCCTTTACCATGGGGGCTTGCAGGGGGCCCCCAAAGTGAAGACCGCATGCCTTTCCGTGGCGGAAATGGGTGGCGGTCGGACCTGGATGTCGGGTGGATCGCCACCGCCTGCATGGCGGAGGCGATCCACCCGACATCCTAATGGGCCCCATAGTTCCAAGCTAGGGAGGGTTATATACTAGGCGCTATGAGACCTGTTTTCACCATCATTGTAATATGATTTCTCAATTTGGGTTTTATGGAATTGTAACAATGTTGATCATATTATTTCTAATCATATGTCTGCTTATGTTAGCAAAGATACTGCATCTTAGAGCACATTGTTAAAATAAATATTTTAACCCTTCCAGTGTCTCTTTTTTATTCCTGTTGTGGACTGGTATGAGAGTATAACAAAAGAGTGTTCTTGCTTCCCACCATTCCTGAGTATAACATAAGTCGCATGTTCTGGGTTGTCTACTCATTGGTTCCATTGATATAGGACGAAGAGCTAATGTGACACTGATGCTAGCTGGTTAGTGTTTCTAGGTACTGAGGTGAGTTTTTTGGTCCACCACAATTCACTGAGGTTCTGGGTCTCTGTGCACAGTTCTGTGTAGGAGCAGAATCCCTGCAACAGTGCAGGGATGAACACCATCTCCCATTTCTCTATGGGAGCTTGTGCTACGACCGGTTTAGGGCCACAGCACAAGTTCCTATAGGGAACTGGGAATATTCGACTGCTCCATGGACTTGATTATGACTCAGGTGGAAAGGCACCGAATGGCATTCGGATTCTCCTAATCCGCATCGGAACTAATGTTTCCGACCAAGGTAACCGTTCGGTCTTTCCAACTCAGCTCCGACTCTGTTCTGACCGGTATTTGGAAACTCTGAGTCGTCGGAGCCTAATCGTACAGGTCTATGGACTGCGTTTCTGACTGACGTATTACGATGTCGGATTTGGATGGCCTTTCCGAATCGGTCTGACAGCCAGGAAAATGCTGTTGGAAACCAACTTTTGGGGCCCGTAGCAGGCCCCCCCTTCACCTGGAGGCCTCCAGTTGGAGGTGGAAGCAGTGATGATATGCCTTCTCTGTTCTTCCAAGACCTGTGCCGGTGTTTGGGCAATGTTTTCTTCTTATCGCTCAGGTATGGTATGTCAACACTGTGACTTTCTCCTCCAGGGTTGGGACTCTCCAGCATATTGATTAGATAAATTGATAGGAAGATCAGGACGATCTGTAGATTGGGAAAGGTGTGTTCAATCCACCCCCTTGCTTCCATCGGGGTATCAAAGAAGTGGCTTTTTTGGTCATGGAGTATTTTTAGTTTCGCCGGATACAGGGGTGCATACTTAACATTTATGGTCTGCAAATGTCGTTTAACCCCCTGATTTTGTGCCCTTTGCTTTTGCACTTGGAGAGTGTAGTCAGGAAACAGATAGATACGTACATTATCCTTTAGTATTGGAGCATTCTCCCTTTTGCGGGCTGTAGTATTGCATCACGGCCCCTGTAATTGAGTATTCGAGCTACAACAGGGCGAGGCGGCATAGCCAGCACTTGACAACGTGCAAGAACCCTATGAGCCCTTTAAATACAAAAAGTGTCAGCAAGCCATTAATGTGTATGTTGTTTTGATGCAATCTGCGTCCTTTACCCTCTCCTGAAGCTGTGCTATCTCGCGTTGCATCCATTCCAGTTCAGTGAAATGTTCTTTCTGATTTGGGATTAGGTCTTGTACTGCCGACCTGTTTGCAGAAACCTTACTGCCCAGTTTCCTATGATCGTCCTGAATGACAGCGCCGTCCGCAGAGAGAGGGTCTCTCCAAGGCCAAGACTTCCGTGCAGTGACCACTCCCCCAGGGTAGGTACAGGTCCGAATCAGCAGTGTTGGGGGGCACACTTGTAACTAGTTCCAGCACTGAGGAGTCCAGCCTACACATACAGGTATTCCATACCCCTATGCACCGGGGCAGAAGTCAGAGCGGGCTCACCAAGGGTGGTTTAACCGGTGAGTCCACGGGCCAGTCTGAGCCCACACCAGCGCCTCCAAGCAAGGCTGAAGCTCACAAAATGCTTCACTTCACGAGCAGCTCAAATCCGAAAAGGAAGCTGCTGGCCGGATCGGGGCAGTGCCGCACCGCAGTCAAACCTAGGCACGCGCCAGTCTACAATGCAGTCACCAGGACCACGGCTCACAGCGCCCAGTTCCTTCTCCGGTCTGAGCAGCGTGAACACAGGAGCAATCTGCCGCACAGCAGGCAGAAATCACTCGGGCAGACACAGGGCAATGCCAGCTACTCCACAAAATCTCCCACAGCCAGATCCTAGGAGAGGAGAATGAGAGCCGCCATCTTAACCCGCATCCGACTGTCGCGCAGCCCCACAGATCGAGCTCTCCAAGGCAGTACAAAAGACTCCAGAATAGGCAGCAGGCGAGCAGGGCTCCCACCGCACATCCCTGTTGCTCCTCGATAATTCAGGTGCTGTCTGGATGAAGGTATATGGCTCCGATAGGGACCCCTGGCCAGGAGATCGGCGATGAGGCAGCCACCATGTACGGCAGTTAGCCACGCCCCCACCTAATATTTTCACCATTATATTAATTTTCATTACTTTTAAATTAAAAACTTTTCAAAATATATTTTACAATTATAATCAATTTATTCCAATTTTACATTTATTTAATTTTGTCATTCATATACATGAAAAAATAAATTCTTAAAAAACACAAATCCAACTACATACAAAAATAAAAATAAAAAATGTATTTACCCAAAGACAAAATATAACATTTATTTTAATTAAATAAATTAAAACAAAATGAAACAATAGGATTAAAGCAAACCATAAATAAAAGATGAAAAATTAAAAATTTATCAAATACAAATATATATTTTTGGTTAAATTCAAAACGAATTTAATTTTTTTATTCTTTAAAAAAACATACATCTTAATAATTGTATTAAAAATAACAAATGTCAACAAAAAAAGCAACCATAAACCCATTTTTTAATTTTGACAACTAATATTATTTTTAATAAATAAGACTAAATAAAAATAAAATATATTATATTACCAATATTTGAGTAACCAACTAAACATAAAATTAAAATTTTAAATTAAAAACAGAAAATACTTGACATTACATTTTATAAAAAAAGCAACACCCCACACCTAAATTAAGCAAATTACTTAATTTTCAATCAAATAATATAAAACATTTTCTTTATAAATTCCTCAACTATTGCAAATGTCTACACACCAATAACTCCAACTAGACCAACATCTCTTTTTAAAAAAAATGTATTTAAAATGTATTATTATTATTATTATTATACATATATATTTTTTTAATTATCACTCATATCCACTAAAACACTAACAACTCAGCTAAAATTATAATTTGGGTTTGCTGTTTTATGGTATGTATATTTTTTAATATTTACATTTGTATTTATCCATATGTATTTTTCTGGCATCTTATTGGTATTTATCCACATTTAATTTGTGTTTTCAGAATAAATAGAATCGTAAAATGGTATATTTCCACATTTATTCAATGGAAAAACATGCACCCATACTTTGATGCCTATCATGTTTTAGCAGATTAAGCAGCCAAATATAACACCACAGTACACCCACAGTTAAATATTATCATTATTTACAAATGTATATTAACATATAACTGTATTTAAGAAAATCTCATCGTGTTTTTTTAACTCCCCATGCTGTGTATCTCTTCTGCTGTTGGCCTGGAGTTCATGCACCTTCAAGAGAACGACGACCCACCAACACCAGCAACACACCGCCCGCAGAAGCTGGAACAAGATCACAGCAGACCAGCTCGCAACCTCCCTGAGCCAACACCCTCCGGCCAGCTCAGCGAACCCCAGCCAGGCCGCCGATAACATCACGAAGTGGATCAGCAACTGCGCGGACGAGCTCGCCCCGCTGAGGACCCCGCCCAACAGACCCGGCAGCAAGAAGGCCCCATGGTTCACCGACGAACTCAAGAGCTCCAAGAAGAACTGCCGAGCCCTCGAGAAAGTCTGGAAAAGGGACCCGACACCGGACAACAGGACCTCCTACAAACTGGCCACCCGGAAACACCACCAGCTGATCCGCGCCGCCAAAAGAACAGCATTCAAGGACCGGCTGGACAACAACGCACACAACAGCAAGGAACTCTTCAGCATCGTGAAAGAGCTCTCCAACCCCAGCGCAGGAAACAACGACATCACCCCATCACAAGACCTCTGCAACTCCCTCGCCTCATACTTCCACAACAAGATCACGGACATACACAGCAGTTTCAACAACCAACCAACGCACACCACGGCCGACCAGCCACCCCCCCCCACCACCACCCTCCACGCCTGGACCCCGATCAGCACAGAAGACACCATCCGCACGATGAACTCCATCCACTCCGGATCACCAACCGACCCCTGCCCTCACCACGTCTTCAACAAGGCCGACGCTGTCATCGCACCCCACCTGAGAGACATCATCAACACATCCTTCGACACCGCCATCTTCCCTGAAAGCTGGAAACACGCCGAACTCAGCGCTCTACTCAAGAAACCAACAGCGGACCCCACCGACCTCAAGAACTACCGCCCCATCTCGCTTCTCCCGTTTCCAGCCAAAGTCATCGAGAAGACCGTCAACAAGCAGATGGCCGCCTTCCTCGAGACGAACGGATCCCTCGACCCCTCACAGTCCGGCTTCCGAGCCAAACACAGCACCGAGACCGCCCTCATCGCCGCCACAGATGACATCCGAGCCCTGATGGACAACGGAGAAACAGCGGCCCTCATCCTCCTAGACCTCTCCGCGGCATTCGACACGGTCTGCCACCGCACCCTAATACGGCGCCTCAGCAACATCGGAATCCAGGACAAGGCGCTGGAATGGATCATCTCCTTCCTCAACGGAAGAACACAGCGAGTCCGCCTACCACCGTACAAGTCAGAGGCCTCCGAAGTCATCTGCGGCGTCCCCCAAGGATCATCCCTGAGCCCCACCCTCTTCAACGTCTACATGAGCCCCCTCGCGGCCATCATACGCAAACACCACCTCAGCATCATCTCCTACGCCGACGACACACAGCTGATCCTCTCCCTGACCAACGACCCCGCCGCCGCCAGAGCCAACCTGCACGAAGGGATGAAAGAGGTAGCCGAGTGGATGACGACCAGCCGCCTGAAACTGAACTCGGACAAGACGGAAGTCCTCATCCTGGGCCCTTCACCCTCCGCCTGGGACGACTCCTGGTGGCCCCCCGCCCTGGGCACCGCACCCAAACCAACTGACCATGCACGAAACCTGGGCTTCATCCTGGACTCCTCCCTCTCCATGACCAGACAAGTCAACAGCGTCTCCTCGGCGTGCTTCAACATCCTACGCATGCTACGGAAGATCTTCTGGTGGATCCCCACAGAGACCAGGAAGACCGTCACCCAGGCCCTCGTCACCAGCCGACTGGACTACGGCAACGCCCTCTACGCCGGGACCACCGCCAAGCTCCAGAAGAGACTCCAGCGGATCCAAAACGCCTCAGCCAGACTCATCCTCGACATCCCACGATCCAGCCACATCTCCGGACATCTGAGAGGCCTTCACTGGCTCCCCATCAACAAGAGAATCACCTTCCGCCTCCTCACCCACGCACACAAAGCCCTACACGACCAAGGCCCGAGCTACCTCAACAGCCGAGTCAACTTCTACGCTCCCAAACGCCACCTCCGATCAGCTAACCACGCCCTCGCCACTGTCCCCCGCATCCGAAGAGCGACTACAGGAGGAAGATCCTTCTCCTACCTGGCCGCCAAGACCTGGAACTCCCTCCCGTCCGACCTGCGCCTGACCCAAGACCACCTCTCCTTCAGGAAGAAGCTGAAGACCTGGCTGTTCGAGCAGTAGCGGCACCACCCCTCCCCAGCGCCTTGAGACCCTACGGGTATGTAGCGCGCTCTATAAGTGTCACTGATTGATTGATTGATTGATGCAGGACAGCATGGAAAGTCACTAATAAAAGTAATAATTTTCTGTACTTTTAATAATAAATACAGGCAGGAAATACATTTCTGTCTCTGTTTATCTATACAAATCAGTAAACACGGAAAACTGGGAGCTTTAATTATGATAACATTTAAAAACAAGTTAATTAATATTGTAATTATTTAAACGTATAAACAAATGTTATGATTTTTTTTATTTACTCTTCATCCTTATCCCCTATGAACCTCACATCCCGCTCCTAAATCTTAAAAAAAAATCTATCATCTTATTTCAAAATTTTCAATAAAATGTAATACTATACAATTTATTTACAATATATTTTAAATTACTTCCCACTCTTATCCCCTATAAACCAAACATCCCGCTCCTAAATCTTTTAAAAATGTATAATCTTATTTAAAAATTTAAAAAGAAGTGTAATACTATACAATTTATTTGCAATATATTTTAAATTACTCCCACCATTATCTCCCAGAAACCCAACATCCCACTCCTCCCTAAAAATTATTGAACACAAAAAGCACATGTATATTGCATTAAACAAAGAAATAACATTTAAAAATATTACAGTAGTTGATAAAAAACATAAAACTCTAACTAAATATCGATATATATTAAAAGATATTTCCAACTTCGATAGTTTGGACAACAATATTAAAAGCAGGGCCTAATTTCAATATTCTTAACCTCGAAATTCAATACCACGATATTTTGATAACACTTAAGTTAAGACAAAATATTTATGTTGCACAATAAATATTTTTCTATATTGTGTCAGAATACCGTAAATATTTCTAAAGATGACATTAAATATTTATCATATTACCCTCAGCACAGTGAAACAGAGGACTATAAGTATATGATGCTAGTTAATCACATCATACTTTTAGGTGCATTTACTTATTAGTATAAATATTGTGAGGAAATAAGCATTGCAAGTGGCTGCAAGTATTGGTTATATGGCTGTTGTGTGAGTTATGGATTGGAGTTATAACCACAATCTTCAAATTTCAGTAGTTTTTCATAAATATTTATCATATTCCTGTTTTGTTCTAGAACTTCACTTTAAATATGGTCTTGTGTAGTTTTTCAGATTTAAAACCCCTCTGAATACTTATACAGAAACAGAAGGCTATAACCAGTATTACTAGAAATTAAATAACAAAAACTTTGTTAAAAATATTTTATGTGTGGAAATAGCCATCAAATATATAAATTATCATTGGCGACCCTTGACCTCCTGGTAGGTCGCTCCTCTCCCGCTGCAGCTCCGCTGCTGTAGGGACGCCGCGGCTGCCTCCTGACTCGCCTGGCTTTACCTCCTGCTGCCTGTGATCACCGCTCTTCTGTGTTCGTGTCTCCAGCCCTGCCTGCTCGTCCTTGCTCCAGCCCATTTTCCGCCCGTTTTTCACCACCCACCCGTGCCTTTTACTCTGGCCCTTTTCACCTGTCCCCTCCCTCCTCCCTTTTCTCTTCTGTACCCCCCCTTGCGTAGCGCTCCTCGCTCCGGTTCCCCGCTGCTGCCCCCCCCTGCAGCCTTGCCCCCCCCGGTCCCCATTCGCCATTCCCCTGCTTCCCCCGCCTCCCAGCTGAGCCACCCTCCCCACTCCCACATTTATGCTGGCCGCTGTGAGGCCACGCAGCAGACGCGCGCAGCAGGCACGCCGCTGGCGCGCCGAAGGCCGTGCCTGGACCACGCCCAGCGCCACGACCCCTGGACCACGCACAATTCAGGCTGCCCGCATCCGATATGATGCCAACACCCTCATCGCACTCAACCTAGGACGCCCCTCCAGGTGCCACATGGCCACCCCTAAGCGCACCCACAGCCCTTTCACCTGCCGGAACTGCAGCTTCTCCTGCATCGTAGACACCAAGACACCCAACACAAAGGAACCCAATCAGCTCCTCTGCATCCTTCTCAACACCCGCTCCGCACGCAAACACGCCATCGAGCTCTGGGACCTGCTCAACTCCATATCGCCTGACATCGCCTTCCTGACCGAGACTGGATGAATGGAGCCTCCGCCCCAGACATCGCAGTGGACATCCCCGATGGATACAAGGTCACCCGCAGAGACCGCACCAACGGCGTCTGCGTCGGAATTGCCATCATCCACAAGGACACCATCAGGATCTCCACCAACACCACCGACACCCTCAACTCCGCCGAACACATGCACTTCCATGGACCCCAAGACTACCCTGAGAGGTACCCTCATCTACAGACCACCAGGACCCTGCCCCCAATTCTGAAACTCCACCGCCAACTTCATCAGCCCGCACGCACTGACCTCCACCGACTACATCCTCCTTGGTGACCTGGAGTACCACCTGGAAAACAACAATGACAGCAACTCCTCCACCCTGATCGACAACCTCGCCACCCTCAGACTAAAACAGATTGTCACGACACCGACCCACATCGCCGGCCACACGCTCGATGCAATCTTCTCCTCCAGTCCCCATGTCACCTTCAGCCACGCCTCCGAACTCACCTGGACCGACCACCACTGCATCCACTTCACCATCCAGAAACCCATCTCACACCACCGCACCCTACAGATCCTTGGACGTCACTAGAGCAAATTTACCAAGGAACTACTACAAACTCTCGTCGCACTCAACCCCCCGACCAACCGCACCAACCTCGAGGAGGGGGCTCGCACCCTCAGACTCTGGATGGAGAACTGCACCAACACCTTAGCCCCGACAAAACAACACGCCCACAGAGATACCAGTCAGAGATCCAGCTGGTTCACCCCGGAGCTCCTAACCTCCAAGCGCACCTGTCGGAGACTGGAAAACACCTGGCACACGGAGAAAACACCTGTCAGCCACAAAGCTCTCAAACACGCCACCGCAACCACCACCACCTCATTAGGACCACCAAGAAAGCCGCCTTCAAGAACTGCCTCGACAACAACGCACACAATAGCAAGGAGCTCTTCAATATCGTGAAGGAATTCTCTAACCCCAACTCCTGCACCAACGACAACCCCAGTCACAAGCCCGATGCGACGCCCTAGCTTCCTTCTTCCACCGCAAGATCACCGACATTCACAACAGCTTCAATCCTCAGACGGACCCTGCCAACCTCACCAACCCAGCTCAACCCATACCTACCGACCACGACCACCTCACCGCTTCGACCAGCGTAACCACCGAGGACACGAGCAAAACAATGAGCTCCATCCACTCAGGCGCCCCGTCCGACCCAATTTCCCACCACATCATCAACAAGGCCGACAGCTCCATTGCACCCCATCTGTGCAACATCATCAACCTCTCCTTCAAGACCGCGACCTTCCCTGAGAGCTGGAAACACGCCGAGGTTAACGCCCTACTGAAGAAACCCAAGGTCAACAGAAACAGATTTATTCACATGTTTCCTAGCTTTCTCAATCTGTGGACAAAATTGATTGGACCAGTTCCATTTTTGCCTTTGACATATATTAGAATAGACAAAGGTAGTTTGGGGGAAAAGTGACATCAGTTCTGTAAAGGTGTCCTTCATAAACATTTTGAGTCCTACCCCAGTCAAAGTGCCTAGATCATTGCCACCACAGTGCACAATTATGAGGTTAGGGTGTTGGAGATGCATAAAGGATTTCACCAATGGCATCAATTGGTGGCACTTTAACCCTCTCTGTCCAATCCATTTAATGTCTACATTTGGTAAACCTAGGTCTTTGTGAATTTCTCTGTTTTTTTTTTCTTTGTTTTTTTGTCCTCATTTGCCACCATGGTTTCAAGTATTGCCATCGGAAGAATGTGTCATGCTGCCTCAGTATAAAACTAGCAAAGAATTTCGGGTAACCCAATAGACCCTTGTAGGCTTGGGCAGTGAACAATATAGGGTAAAGGATAGCTACAAGGGATTTTGTTTATCGAATACTCCAGTTATTTTACGAGTGAATATTGGAGGTTAGTTGTCAACAATCTACCTCAAATGTATCCATAGGATAACCACAATCAATGTCAAAGTACATAACAATAAATGAAAAATCAAAAGAACGAAGTAATTGAAGAAGCACACAGAGAATCCTATTTATATGAAAATATATTTGTATTAATTCAGTCAAGGAAATTCAAGGGGATACAGCAAACAATTCGATGTAAGCAATAATTATCATGAACAGATCTATGGATAAATCAGACAATCAGTTCATGACAGGTCATAGGCTCCTAAAAATTGGGTAGAATAACTGAGTTCAATAATGTACAAAAGTTACTCATGAATAAGTAAAATACTTTGGAGATGATGACAAAGTCGACGTTTCTGTATTTCTTATACTTGTCTATCAGACCATCATCCGGACAATTATTTATTGTAGAGGAAGCCCCTGGTCAATGGAGAAGGATTATTGAATAATTTTTTTAATGGAACCACGCCGTTAAACGTAAGATGTATTTCGTCGCAGGGATCTGCAGTTATTTTTGAAAGTCGATAAGTGTTAACATTTTTGGTCCGTAATCCAGCGTAAATGAAGCAGGACTCTTCAGGGTGCAGAAAACCTCTGTTAATCAATCACAGGTAATGCGGCACAACGATCCAGCTTCTGCTGTCATCTGCGTATTCAAGGAATACGCAGATGACAGCAGAATGTATCCCCTTGAATTTTCCTTGACTGAAATAATACAAATATATTTTCATATAAATAGGATTCTCTGTGTGCTTCTTCAATTACTTCGTTCTTTTGATTCTTCATTTATTCTTATGTACTTTGACATTGATTGTGGTTATCCTATGGATACATTTGAGGTAGATTGTTGACAACTAACCTCCAATACTCAGTATAAAACTGGCAGGGATTCTATTAGTGTGTGATTCCGACTCCCAACAGCAGTGACGCTATCTGTAGAGATCAACACAAAAGAATCCTAAAGAAGAATATAACAAAGGTGACAATTGCTGCCATTGTGCACCGGGATTCCAACTGGAAGAAGGCAAAGCAGGAAGATTAAACCATAGCTGCGTAATCATTGGACCTGGGGGAAAAAAAACCCCGGCCAACTTAATGGACCGAGTCCAGCAGGTACCAGAACGCTCTCTTGTCTTGGTTTCCAGCCCTAGCCAGATCCAGCTTTGACACTTGCAAGACTGAGGCATACCAATCATTAAGTGAAGGAGGAGTAGGATATTTCCATCTTTTACAGATTTCCCTACTGGCCAATAAGATGGAATAAAACAGAAGATTCTTGGCAGGGCTCCGGGCCCCATCAATGACTCCAAAGATTACAAAAGGGAGTTCTACCAACACTTGAAAACCCAGTGAGGACATAAGTGTGTTGCTTATAGTGTCCCAAAATGAGGCCAGATGGGGGTAGTCAAAAAACATGTGAGCATCCGAGGCTGCTGCTAAGCCACACCTGGCACATGCCACGGGATTTCCTTGAGAGAATTTTGACAGCCTTTGTGTGGAGTAATAGGCTCTGTGTAGAGTGAAAAGATGGTTTCTACGTAGCCAAGCAGGCTTAACAATGTACCACAAAACCTTGCAAGATGTCAGCCACAGATCTTGCACCTTATGACTGGAAAGTAAGGGACCCCACAGTGACTCTGGTAGTTGGAATTCACCGCCCACTTCTTCCTGAATCAGATTGTACCATAAGGAGATCTCCTTTTTGGCCGGAGGTTTGTCTAGCAATAGGGACTCAATTTGACAACCACCCCCTAGTGGCAATCTGCTTCCACGGGAGGGCTGGGAGGTAAACGAATGAGCCCAAGTAGCAATCTGTATGTATTTAAATCTAGACAGATTTGGCCCAATTTTATTTTTTAAGCATTCCCATGGGAGCAAACACCCTTCCACAAACAGGTCTCCCCAAACCTGCATACCTGCATCCCTTAAAGGAGCAGCTGTCTCCCAGCCATCCAGGACTCTCGGGAAGACCCCAAAGAGGTGACCTACTAGAGAAATACCCCAACCTTATTGATGACCTCAGTTTAGCCCATGTTTTTGCCATCCCTTGCAGCACCTGCAGTTTGATCTTTTTGAAGAACTTAGGGTCTCCAAATTTAAAAAAAAAGCCTGACTGGCCTACTCCTTCCCCTCTAAGCAAAGCTGAAAACATGCTCCCAATGCCAAGATCTGTGGGCATCCTTAAAAGCATTCGGGCATGGGAGAGTTGGAATGCCCATGCATAGATTTTCAAATCTGGAGCTGCTAGGCCACCTTTCTCCCTGCGTCGTCTAAGTTTCTTCCATGCGATCCTTGGGATACGATTATCCCAGATAAAAGAAGTAATATCTCCCTGTAATTTAACTAATAAAGATGCATCAAAATGAAGAGGAATAGTATTAAATAAAAAAGAAATCTTTGGTAGGATAGTCATCTTAATCAGATTGACTCTACATAACAAAGATAATGGAAGTTGCAACCATGATCGCATGAGTTTGCGACAATCTTTTGCAACAGCAGCAGTTAGTTGTAGCAATTTGGTTTATGTCTTTAACAGTATTGAGACCTAAGTATTGCAAACTTAAACTAGATTGCATATTTATGTCACTGACGTCATCATTCCATACCATCATTTCAGTTTTAGCGGCATTAACCCCATATCCAGAGATTTCCCTGAACTCCAGAGCCAACTTAATTGCTGCTGGAAATGCAGTACGTATCTCTGATGAGAAAATCAAAATATCTTCCGCGTACAGGGCCACTCTCTTTTACCATCCCCTAGAGATAAAGGATTTGATGAATATATCCTCCCTCATACGCTGAGCGAAGAGTTCTATGTATAGATCAAATAGGAGAGGGGAAAGAGGGAAGCCCTGCCGCGTCCCCCTTGTGAGGGTAAAAGGGTCCGATAGATCTCCATTCACCAAAACACGAGCAGTAGGGCTCTGGTATAGAAGACTGACTGCTCTACGAAAGCCACCACCAATGTTAAACTTAGCCAAAGCCCCGACAGGTAAGGTCTGACTTATCAATCAATCAATCAATCAATCAATGCATTTATATAGCGCACTACTCACCCGGAGGGTCTCAAGGCGCTTGGGGAGGGGGGGTCCGCTACTGCTCGAACAGCCAGGTCTGAGCTGCTTCCTGAAGGCGAGGTGATCTTGGGTCAGGCGGAGGTGGGTCGGAAGGGAGTTCCAAGTCTTGGCGGCTAGGTAGGAGAAGGACCTTCCTCCTGTGGTGGCTCTTCTGATGCGGGGGACGGCGGCGAGGGCTTGCCTGGTCGATCGAAGCTGGCGTCTGGGAGTGTAGAAGTTGAGGCGGCTGTTAAGGAATCTAGGGCCTTGGTTGTGTAGGGTTTTGTGTGCGTGGGTGAGGAGATGGAAGGTGATTCTCTTGTTGACAGGGAGCCAGTGCAGGTCTCTCAGGTGTCCGGAGATGTGCCTGTGTCGGGGGATGTCGAGGATGAGTCTCGCTGAGGCATTCTGGATCCGCTGGAGACTCGTCTGGAGTTTGGCAGTGGTTCCGGCATAGAGGGAGTTGCCGTAGTCCAGACGGCTGGTGACGAGAGCCTGGGTGACCGTCTTCCTGGTCTCGGTGGGGATCCACCGGAAGATCTTACGTAGC
Source organism: Lissotriton vulgaris (assembly GCF_964263255.1). Classification (NCBI taxonomy): domain Eukaryota; kingdom Metazoa; phylum Chordata; class Amphibia; order Caudata; family Salamandridae; genus Lissotriton; species Lissotriton vulgaris. The sequence continues at coordinate 1,619,276,182 of NC_141694.1, forward strand.
ATGCGCAGGATGTTGAAGCACGACGAGGAGATGGCGTTGACTTGTCTGGACATGGAGAGGGAGGAGTCCAGGATGAAGCCCAGGTTGGGTGCGTGGTCTGTTAGTTTGGGTGCGCTGCCCAGGGCGGGGGGCCACCAGGAGTCGTCCTAGGCGGAGGGTGAAGAGCCCAGGATGAGGACTTCCGTCTTGTCTGAGTTCAGTTTCAGGCGGCTGTTCATCATCCACTCGGCTATGAGGGCGTTCTCGGTGCTGTGGTTGGCCCGGAAGCCGGACTGCGAGCGGTCGAGGGATCCGTTCGTCTCGAGGAAGGCTGCCAGCTGCTTGTTGACGGTCTTCTCGATGACTTTGGCCGGAAACGGGAGGAGCGAGATGTGGCGGTAGTTTTTGAGTTCGCTGGGGTCCGCTGATGGTTTCTTCGGTAGAGCGCTGAGTTCGGCTTGCTTCCAGCTCTCCTGGAAGGTAGCGGTGTCGAAGGAGGTGTTGATGATGTCCCGCAGGTGGGGTGCAATGACAGCGTCGGCCTTGTTGAAGACGTGGTGGGGGCAGGGGTCGGTTGGAGATCCGGAGTGGATGGAGTTCATCGTGCATCTTCGGTGTTGATCGGGGTCCAGGTGCAGAGGGTGGTGGTGGGGGGTGCAGGTGCGGTCGTGGGGTGCGTTGGCTGTGTGATGAAGCTGTTGTGTATGTCTGCGATCTTGTTGTGGAAGTAGGAGGCGAGGGAGTTGCAGAGGTCTTGCGATGGGGTGATGTCATTGTTTCCGGCGTTGGGGTTGGAGAGCTTTAAGACGATGTTGAAGAGTTCCTTGTTGTTGTGTGCGTTGTTGTCCAGTCGTTCCTTGAATGCGGTTTTCTTGGTGGTGTGGATCAGTTGGTGGTGTTTTCGAGTGGCGAGCTTGAGGGTGGTCATGTTGTCTGGTGTTGGGTTTCTGCGCCAGGCTCTCTCAAGGGCTCGGCAGTTCTTCTTGGAGCTCTTGAGTTCGTCGGTGAACCACTGTGCTTTCTTACTGCCGGGTCTGCTAGGCGGGGTCCTCAGAGGGGCGTGGTCGTCTGCGCAGTTGGTGATCCACTTCGTGAGGTTGTTGGCGGCCTGGCTGGGGTTCGCTGAGCTGTCTGGGGGGTCCTGGCTCAGGGATGCGGCGAGCTGGTCGGTTGTTACCCTAGAGAAACAGTGGGATTTTGGGAGGAGGTTAGACGCATTTAGAAAACTGCGCAACTTGTGTTTCCTGCCGCACTGAAAATAAAGTACAATAATAAAATGTTTAATATCCGAACAGTACAGGCGGCAGATGAGCTATTGTTGACTCTGGGAAATGATAAGGGGCTTTCTGGTTAAAATAGATATAAGCTATTTTTCATCTTAGCGGTTTATTTTTTTTAGGCAAAAAAATACAAAAAATAAATGAAAATAAACAGAAGGGGAAAAAAACAGGAAAGTGGATAGAAAGTAGTAAAATAAAATAAAATGAAAAAAAAAGGGAACATCTTGGTCACATATAACTTATCCACCACGGAAATAAAGGGTATAGATAGGGTAGACAGAGTTGTCCCTGACTACAAACTGGTAGCTTTTTCTTTTTTATGTTCCACATTAGTACACTCTTTTCTATTTTCTCACTATTAGTTATTAAGCTATAGTCACCTAGCAGGAGCTTAGGTAGGGGTACTTTCTATTGGACCTGTTCCGGTTAGATAGAACAAGGGTTTCCCAAGGGGTGGGGGGGAGGGGCAGCTCAGGGCACTGGGGTACCAAGGTGTGGGGGGAGGGAGAAAAATCAAAATTTTCCTCATTTTCCGATTGGTTTTGTCTAGTTTTAGTAGTAAGGAAGTAATGTTGAATGATTTAGCCTCACAGTTGTGACAGACTATTGGTAGCCTCTTTTTTCTAAATGAGTGGAAAATCGGTGGCTGAGTTTGTACTTTATGAGCAGTCTAAAAATTCTCTCCTGGAATGTTAATGGCCTGCGCACCGGACCCAGAGCAGATAAAATTATGCAGTATCTATGTGATTCGGATGCGCAGGTCATTATACTCCAGGAGACACATTTAATCGAGACCGAAATGCTCTCTCTCCTGTTAAGAAAAACATGTGGAATGATGTCTCGGTATCCACCTCACAAGCTATGAATATTAGGGGAGTGACCATCATCTTCAAAAGACCGATAAGAGCAAGGGTACTCTCTCAGTTGGTGGACCTAGGTGGCAGATGGGTTATCACTACAGTAATCATTGCAGGGGCTCAAATTACGATTGTGGGTTACTATGGGCCTAACCAGGATGATCCCTCGGTCTTGGAATCCATATTTTCGCACTTATTGTCTTTCCCGGAACCGACCATCTTGGCGGTAGACTTTAACATAGTATTGGAACCTTTTTCGGATAAAACTCCCCACAGTAGACCTTTAGCTCGTTCTAAAACTAGAGCCTTCTTGCTTAATTGCATGAAGCAATATGGTTATGTAGATATTTGGAGGATTAGGTCAGGACAGCTACAGGGCACCTCTTTTCGTTATTATAAGTATAACCACCAGTCGAGAATAGATTTCATATTAATTAGTCACAAGCTGGTGGATTCCGTTAAGAGTGTGCTACTCTCCTACTCATCTTTCCGACCACTCAGCAGTATTAATGGAACTCAATGGGGCTCCCAAAACATCTTCTAGATCTTGGTAATTTGACTGCGCTTTACTCTTGTCACCGGACGACATTTCCTTCCTTAAAACCGAAGCCCAGAATTTTATGCACAATAATATTGGATCGGCTGCACCTGGAATAGTGTGGGTGCCTTTAAGGCTTGCTTGAGAGCTCTTATAACAAATAAGGTCACATACCGGAGGAGACAGTATAAAGAGAAAGTTGCGTCTATAGAAGCTGACAGACTTAAAACCCAAGCTGATATGAACTCGAATACTGACTCCTCCGAGGTTATATTATCATTGTTGCATAATAAGTTACTCTCCTTAAAGGGTCAATTGGGCTCGGTATTAAATCTGATAATTTCGCAGAAATGGGAGGCTAGTAAAATAGCCATTACCAGTATGGGGAAGGGGCTGGGAAATTATTGGCCTGGAAGTCTAAAACCAACCAGGTCCGCAACAATATTGACTCTATTACTACTAACAATGGGACGTTTTCTTCTGATGTTGATATCAGAAGAATATTTAGAGATTTTTTCCATACCATCTATCATGAAGACAAAAAGATCGATCCAGAGCGTATTGAGAGTTGGTTGAGAGAAATCTCCCTCCCCATACTCTCTTCGGAACAACGTACATTTCTTGATAGTGTCATTTCGGAAGAAGAGGTCAGGGCCGCGATTCAAAGTAGTAAGAAGGGAAAGGCGGCAGGACCTGATGGTCTACCAGCTGAAATCCATAGGGCCCTGGAACAAGAAATAGTACCATTTCTCACTATCCTATTTAATCAAATCTTACAGGAAGGTCTACCACCCCCGGATCTTTGGATAACGCATCAATCACCCTGATTTTAAAACCAAGGAAGCCAGCCTCGAGTTGTGGGTCATATAGGCCAATCTCAATATTAAACGTAGATTATAAAATCTTTGCTGCCATTCTCGCGAAGAGGTTGGGATTAGTTGCACCTGATATCTTACATCAGGATCAGGAGGGGTTTGTCAAGGGCCGTCAACTGTATGAGTTGACATATGATCTGATAGGGGCCATTGACATGGCAACTTTTGACTCCGTACCTCTGGCTGTCCTCAATCTTGATGCCACAAAGGCCTTTGACATGGTGAATTTCTCTCTGTTGTGTGTACCTTTTACTCTAGAAAATATAGCTGTGTCCCACAATCCACACTGTAAGCATCTTCAAGAGAGGTCTTGATGCACTCAGATGGTCTCTGTAAATGAAAGGACAGTTTGAAGATTTTTTTCTAAAATCGTGGATAAGAGGAGTTTTGAAAAAAAGCAAAGAAGTGATTGGTTGTTTGAAATGTTACTAGAGACAAAGGTAGGGTGCAATTTTCTGTTTTTTAAAAGCCTGTCATTTGTTGTTTAAGAAATAGTGATAGAAAAGAACATTACTTAAGATAATCTGGGATATTGACAAGTCAAGCACACTTGCTGTTTTGATTTGCAACAATGTACAATGACCTTTTCACCTGTGTTGTCAGTTAGGTGTTCCCTGAAGTGTTTCTAGTAACTGGCAGAATGTGGTTGGAGGAAGGTTTGAAAGTTTTGTCAGTTGGAAAGGGTTCAAAAGTTCAAGCAATGGAAAAATGTGTTTCATTTTGATTTAATGTGGGAATAAATGTAATTTGTTATTTATTTGAATATGTGTGCGGATTGAATGTGTAGATTGACAGGAAATGTTTGCTGTTTGCTATAGGACTTCCAGACTGCCTTGGGTTAGTTAGGGGGTTTTACAATGATCCCCAATTTCCATTTTTTTTCGTTTTGTTTTGTTTGCTTACGGTACGACTTGCGGACTTTGCACCGTACGTCGTACGTACGAGCATGGTACGCATACGGTAAATCTATTGTAAAAATAAATAGTCTCTATTACTAATTTTTTATAATCCCCGGGGATCCCATCCCCCGGGGTTTAAGGTTTATGTTTGCGGGGGCTCTTCGCCCCGCCGCAGCCCCGGGGACCGCGACCCCCCGGGGCTTTGTTTAAAAAAAAAATCCTGTGTGGGGGGTCTCTTTGCCCCCCAACTCGCCCCAGGGACCGCCACCTCCCCGGGGCTGTAATATTGAATATAGGAAGGTCTGTGACGGACCCCCCAGCCCCGGGGACCACCACCCCCCTTGGGCCTTTTCAATGTTGGGAAGGGGGCCATGCGGCCCCCCTCCTGGAGCCTTGTGGTGGCCCTGGGGACCGCCATCTCCCCCCCTACCCCCGGGACACTGCTGTTTGCTATGGTACGGCGGAGCCTCGCGGCTCCCGCCCTACCATAGCAAACTGCTTTTCGTCAGATAGAGCAGCATGTTAGCTGCTCTCTCTGAGGAAACGCAATGCCGGTTTCCAAAGGACATGGGGAGCCGGCTGGGACTGTGGGGGCATTGGGGGCATTGTGTCCTTCTGTCTCCTAATAGTGCCCCTTCTTTTTATAGTCCCTCCTCTGACCTCTTATTCCTTCCTCTCTCATCATATCTCTCTCTTAATAATTTTCCAGTTAGTATACATAGACTGCTGCATACACTGTTGGGCAGATTTACAAGCCCATTGGACCTCTTTCTTCTTCTATTGTGTCTCATTTTTGGATGTAATGTTGGCAAAAAAATAATGGTGCAAATTGGAAATTTATTTGCAAAATGAGTCAGGATTGTCCACTGAAATGTAGTGGTCATATATATGTAATGTGATTAGTCACTAAAATGTTTTACAGCCAGATTCATCAAAGACCCGTTTTGCGAGGCTTTAATAGCGATTCATAAGGAATCGCTATTACAGACTCGCAAAAGGGGATTTATGTAGGAATCGCAAAATAAAATGCGATTCCTACACTTTCCTTATTTGCGATTAGCAAATTGCTAATCGCAAATAAGGAATAACTCCCCATTCATTCCAATGGGCCAAAAGGCCCATAGGTATGTATTGGGAGTATTCCTTATTTAATAAGATAGCGTTTTAAAGGGTGCCAAAGGACACCCTGTAGCACCCCTTAAATGCAAATTTAAACAGGTGTTGCGCACACACATGTCGAAAGGACATGTGTGTGTGTAACATGCAAAAAGAATGCACTAAAGTACTTTTTACTCTTTTTTCGCAATTTACCACGAAGTCAGACTTCGTGGTAAATTGCGACCAAATATTGCGAATTCGCGATTTCAAATTGGTTGATGAATTGCATTTAAGGAATCTCTATTAGAGATTCCTTAAATCCAAATCCTCGCAAATATGCGATATCGCTAATAGCGATTTTTGCATTTGGGATGATGAATCCCAAATGCAAAAATTGCACTCGCAAAGGCGAGCGCAATTTTGCTTGATGAATCGGGCTGTTAGTGTGGTAAATGTGTTTTGGTGAAATGTATGGTTACACATTTTTTGTCTAGAATCACACTGAGCGTCTGTGAAAATTAATGACTTACACTTGCACCTTTTTCTATAATCTCCGCTGTCTCTCTTACAGTATACCTCTCTCTGCTTATAGTGTTCCCTCAGTTCTGATATTTTCCTTTATTTCCTTATTTTAATTTGTCTTTCTTCACAGTGCCATGTCTTCTCATACCACCTCCTGTCCTTTTAGTCCCCATCTGTCCTTATTGTGTCCTTCTGTGTCCTAATAGTCCCTCTTCTTTTTATAGTCTATCGTATGACCTCTTATTCCTCTTTTTCTCATCATATGTCTCTCTTAATAATTCTCCAGTCAGTATACATATACTGCTACATACATTCATGGGCAGATTTACAAGCCCCTTGGTCTTCTTTATTGTTCTATTGTGTTTCATTTTTGCAAATTGGAAATGTATTTGCAAAATTAGTCAGGATTGTCCACTGAAATGCGTTGGTCATATACATGGAATGTGTTTAGCTACTAAAATGTTTTAGTGTGGTAAATGTGTTTTCGTGAAATGTATGGTTTTAAGTTTTTTGTCTAGAATCACCCTGAGCGTCAAATTAAAGTATTACCTTTTTTCAAAATTTCTGCTGTCTCTCTCACAGTCTACCTCTCTCTTCTTATAGTGTCCCCTCTGTTCTGATATTTTCCTTTATTTCCTTATTTTAATTTGTCTTTCTTCACAGTGCCACTTCTTCTCAAACTCCCTCCTGTTCTTTTAATCCCCCTCTGTTCTTATTGTGTCCTTCTGTCTCCTAATAGTGCCCCTACTTTTTATAGTCTCTCCTCTGACCTCTTAATCCTCCCTCTCTCATCATATATCTCTTTTAATATTTCTCAAGTCAGTATACAAAGACTGCTGCATACATTCTTAGGCAGATTTACAAGCCCCTTGGGCCTCTTTCTTGTTCTATTGTGTCTCATTTTTGGATGTAATGTTGGCAAAAATATTATGCAGCAAATTGGAAATTTATTTGCAAAATGAGTCAGGATTGTGTACTGAAATGTAGTGGCCATATATATATATATAGAATGTTTTCAGTCACTTAAATGTTTTATTGTGGTAAATGTGTTTTCGTAAAATGCATGGTTTAAAATAATTTGTCTAGAATCACACTGAGCATCTGTGTAAATTAAGGAATTATACTTGTACCATTTTCCATAATCTCCGCAGTCTTACCTCCTAGTATACCTCTCACTGCTTATACTGTCTCCTCTCTTGTAATATTTTCCATCTTTCTTTATTTTCACTTGTATTTCCTTATAGTGCTGCTTGTTGTCATAGTCCCTTCTGTACTCTTAGGGGGTCATTAGGATAGTGCCCATTCTCACGGTAGTTGGGACTGCCCGCCATAAGGGAGGGGTCCCGTGGGGGGTATTAGGATGCGCCCGACAAAGTGGTGGGTGCATCCTGCATTTTTAACATTGTGGTGGGCCGTGCTCTCAGAATCGCCTGCCACAATGCTAAAAATTAATATATGCATTTGCGTCAGGTACCGCGTGGTGCCTGCTACTTTGTGTATGCAAATGCTGGCAGATACCACAGGTACCTCCTGTGTGTACCCTCAATTACACCTTCACTCCGGGGGCCCGCCGGGTGCCCCAGCAGTAAAGACCGCTTGCCTTTCCGTGGCGGAATCGCTGCTATGGAAAGGCATCTGCAGAGGCCCATCATGATATGGCTAGAGGTGTGTATTAGACACCACCACCATGCTAAACCCTTTCCGCCCCGGTTGCAAGGCGACCAGGGCAGAAAAGCGGTGGACGGTCTTTTCGCCCCCAGCCATGCTAATATGGCGGGGGATCATTCTGGTTGAGTTGGCGGGTGGATTGCCCCGCCAGGCTGGCGGTGGGTACCGCCAGCCTTGCGGGGGCAGTCCGCTTGCTATCTTAATGGGCCCCTTAGTGTCTCTCTGTCCTCATTGTCTCGTCTGTCTCCTAATAGTCCCAATTTTTTTATACTCCCTTGTCTAACCTCTTTTTATACTGCCCCCCTGTCTCTTCATACTCTGTGTCTTTCTTCTTATACTCTCTCTTCTCTCCTCATACTGCCACCTTTCTCCTCATACTGCTCATTATCTCTTCATATTTACCAGTCTTTTCATACTCTATTTATCCCCTTATACTGCAGTGTCTGCTTATATCCACTTTTCTTTTTATATTTCCTATTGTCTCATAGTCCTCTTTCTCTTGTTTTAAGTCCTTCTATTTTCATACTCTTATGTTTTTGTCATAATATCTTCTCTCTTCTTATAAGTAATATAATAGTGTATTTGATATATTTATTTTTCTAAAGTGATGTATATTTTTTATAATAGATTCTTTTGATCATCACTGAAAAAAAATCATCATGCTTTCTAAAATAGAAAAGAAGAAAGGACGAAAGATAGCAGTTTATTTAAAGAGAACTCATCTACAACATTTACCTGAAGAACAATGTGTTAACAAAAAGAAAATAAGCCCTGGTAAGAAAACTAAGACTTTTCTGCGAAGATTGTCAACCAGTAACAGTAGTGTGCGTAAAGTAAAAAATACTGTGACTGTTTCTGCAACTAAGAGAAAAGACAAGAACCATGGAAAAACTTGTGAAAAAAATGTATATAGTAACGGGAGGAACAACCAATATCAGGAAATAAGGAAGAAGATGTTTTATAATAGAATTTTGTTTAATTTGACTAAGTTAATAAAGAATTGTAAGAAGAAAACCACATTTTATGAGAAGAGGAAATGTATTGAGAATGTATTTGAGAAAGCTTTTGAATTAAAAAAAAACTTTTTGTTTTAGTAATCAATAGAATTTGATCACTAGAAAAGCCATTCCATTTAATGAAGAGCAAAAGTAAGTGGAGAAGAGTAATTAATAGAAGTAATTTTTCTGAAGTTTTTTTGGGTGAATGGAAACATAGTTCAAGTTCTGAGCCTTTTTTTAATGAGGAGAGTTATTTTCAGAGTAATGAGTTGTTGCATGCAGTTGACACTACAGGTCGTGCTTATGAGGTTAAAAATGGTTGTCCTATTGAGAAAGAGAAAAATGTTCCTAGAAATGTAGAAGAGGTGTTAGCTGATGAAGTATTAGGGAGAAGGCCTAAAGCTACAGTGTACACTTGGAATTGCAGTAGTATTTGTAGTGTACGGCAGGAATCTATTGATTTTTTTCGCAATTTTGTTATGTAACTATACTAAGAAAAGTGTTAAACAAAAGATTAAGATGTTGCAAGGATTAGACCCTTGCAGAGTGAGAGAAAATACAGGTTTGCAAGGACATTCTTTGGCTTGTCTTTCTAAAAAAGTATGTAGAAGTGTTTTTCACCATTTCAGAATGTTGGCAGTACATCATACTGAAATGAGGAAATTAGTCAGAACGTTGTATTATGCAAAACGTCCAGCTCTAATGTTAAAGAAGATGAACAGTGCTGATGTAAAGAACGTTTGTGATGAAATTCAGGTTAGTTACTTTGGTGCAGAAGAAGATAGTGCAGAAATTGATATGTTAGTAGAAGGAAATGTAGAAGAGAATGTACAACATTGCAGTACAGAAACATTTGAGCAAGAAATTACAAAGTTCAAGGTGATTTCAGGTGAAACACCAAATTATTCTTGTATTTGTTGTCGACGTAATCATTATAAAAATCAGACTAGGGCTGTTGATTTGTATTTAAAATGTGAAAAGGAAAATAATAAGGAGTGAATGGAATCTGTAACTTATTTGTTGGTAGAGAATACTTTTGATTTGGGTTGTGATCAGCGTATTTGTAAATATTGTTATAACAAATTTGACTAAATAAAATGCCTGCTAGAGCTATGCATAATCATTTTGAGTTGGTAAACATTCCTTCTGAACTATTGGATTTAAATACTTATGAGTCTATTCTTATTCAATGTGTGCATCCTTTTCAGGCTATTGTTCGTATGGAGCCTAAGACAGGGAAATTGCCTCCTTCAGATTTACAGAGAGGATTAAAGGGAAGAGTTGTGTATTTGCCATTAGATTTGAAGAAAAATATTGAAACAGTTGGTGTAGAAAATGTAGAAGAAGAACCTTTAGTTATTCTTGTTAATGGCGTTCCTACTAGGAGTAAGAAAATATGGCAGGAATTAGTGGATGTTAGGAAAGTGAAAAAGGCAATGTTGTATCTCATAAAAAATAATACATTTGATAAAGACGTGTTTATGAGTGAAGAAGAAAAAACTGTAGAACAAGATAATGACTTTCCATCTGGACAAATTGAAAAAGTGGATGTGTCCAGAACTGAAGAAATATACGAACATTACAGTGTTCATCCACTGCATTCCAAAGAAGTGATGGGGAATACTAAAGAGTTATTCCAAATGAAAGAAGCAAAGGAAAGTCCCATTAGTGTATGGAAAAAAGCTTAGAAGCTCATTGTTTCCCTCATTTGTTTCCAACAGGAAGAGGAGGACGATATGATGACCGACCTGTGCAGATTCCTGCATCTGACTACTAGACATTAAGATTGTATGCAGAAGATCCATGATTTCAACAATGTATTCCGTATTTGTTTCATTTTTTGTTTGAGAGTGATTTGTCTTGACTTTCTTATGCAGTAAACCATATATTGAAAACAGGTGTACATCTGCAAAATGTTTCAGCAAAGGAATTTATGGATAAAGTACACCAGAAAGATAATGTTTTGGAATCTCAGCTAATTAATCTCATGGCATGTCAGCGTGGTACTAATGAGTACTGGTACCGTCGTCATGGAGAACTTAAATGTATGCTAAGGACCTTAGGAACTCCTACATGGTTCCTTACTCTGAGCTGTGATGAATATGTTTGGGATGATTTACTTCAATTTCTACGAGAGGCAAATCCAAATATAATAAATATTGAATACAAGACACCTCGAGAATTGTGCTCTTTGGATCCAGTTAATGTATGCAGGTATTTCAATCATAGATTTGAAGCTATGATGTCTTTTTATCACCAATAAAAATATCCTCCTCTTGGAGAGGTTGTGGACTTTTTTTGGAGGAAGGAATATCAAGCAAGAGGTGCTCCTCACATACACATGCTAATATGGATCAAAGATGCTCCCAAATTTGGAACAGACTCAGATACTGTGTTGTATTTTATTGAAGAATACGCTACATGTGATATACCCAAAAGCACACTGGATAAGGACTTAAGGCAACACGTCTTACGATTCCAAGGCCATCATTGTTGGAAATACTGTCGTCGAAAGTACAAATCTAAGGACAAATTGTACACCAAATGCCGTTTTGGATTTCCACGTCCAGTAATATCGAAAGGAAGAGTGAACAGTTTTATGTCATCTTTGCGACATACTATCACAAGAAAGTCTCCTAAAAATACCTACAATTTAAGAAGAAATGAAGAATCAAAATACATAAATGATTACAACCCAGTCATTTTGTCCATGTGGAATGCTAACATGGATATTCAATATGTTGCAGACAATTCTATTGCTGTTGCTCGATATGTAACATCTTACATAACGAAATCAGAAAAGACGGAATTGAAAGAAATGTGGGAAGAGATTTCCCATGAGAAGAGTCTAAGTAAGAAATTATATACTTACAGTTTGAAGATGTTATCTCATCGAGAAATTGGAGTGTATGAATGCTCGGATCGCTTATCCTCTGCAAGTCTATGCTCCAAATCTAGAAGAATCATTTGGGTGAGTCTAGGTCTTGCTGCAAGACTGGAAAGGGGAGACCATTCGGTCCCCCCGAACGTATGGCCGAGTACCACGAGCCCCCCGGGAAGCCATTTTTGGGCGGGAGGCGAGCCTCGGCTGGTATGCCCGAAGCGGCGTAGCCGGGGCGCGCTGTTTCCCGCCCTCAAGTGGGCTGGCCTAGACACTGACGCGGCTGGCCACGCCCTAAGGGCAGGCAGGGGCGGGTTTACGCCCGCCCTGAAGACGGATAAAAGGAGCAACAAGCCAAGAATGCATCCTCTTGTTCCTGTGCTCTGAAGCTGCACCCCCTCGCTGCACGTGAGCTCGAGACGGAACGAAGAGCCAATTTTGAACGTGGTAATCTTTCTTGTTTGTCTTACAGATATTCGGTCGGAGAATGCCTAAGAAAGTCGGAAAGCGAATGACTACCGACCAGATGCTGCGTGTTCTTATGAAGGAGGTGACCGACCTGAAGAAGCGAATGGCGGAGAAAGATGGCGAAGAGGGACCGAAACGTCCATTGATTGGAGCAGCTCCGGGAGGAAAAGGCAAGAGGCCCAGAAGGGGAGCAGCTGGAGGGGACATCCTGGTTCCCTGTACCCCACTCGAAGAGCCAACTCCGGTGCCGGCAGAGGAGAATCCGATTCCTGTGGTGGTCACCCCCGTGTCCGGGGAGGATATGCCACCCGAGCTGGCAGCACAATTAGCAGCGTGGTTGGGAAAAGATAGCGAGGGCGCCACGGCTGACGACGCACGGGTGTTGATGAGACAGCTGCGTGAAACGAGGGAGGCGGCGAAAGCAGCATCGCCAGTTATCACGCCGGCTGCGGCAGTAAGAAAACCACCTGGGACAGGCTCAGCCGCAGATACAGCTTCCGGTTCAGGTAAGCGGCCATTGCCGATTGCGAGGGATGAGTCTGCTCCGTCAAGAAGGGAAAAGTTGGGTCAACATGTCCCTCTAGCTATTAAGGAGAAGATATGGGCAGATGAATATGTAAACATCTTCTCGTTACTTACCGATCATTATGAGATGGAATATGTGAAGAGCCAAAAGGAGCTCATGCATCCGAGTGTGTGGCGCGCAAAGATGGCCGCCTTTAAGGTAAATGAGAACATTGGCAATTGGGGCATGGCGTGGGGGATTTTTACATCCATCCTGGGCGAACGTAAGCCCGAGTTACTGTCTGAATTGCCGATTTATCAGTCACGTATCATGGGGTATTCCGTGTCACATGGGGGCAATCAATGGTTTTGTTACGATAATATTTTCAGGAAAGCGAAAGAACATGATAAAAACTTAACTTGGGATTGTTACGATTCTGTGTCATGGTCAAAAATGTCGGAGACTGGTATGTTGAATCTGCCATTAGTAGGGAGTAGTGTGGGGGAGTCCTCCCGCCAATATTCTGGGACCTCCTTTCGATCAGGCGCGAGTAACGAATACCAGTCCAGGCCGAACGGCACCACAGGTAAAAAAGGGAGTTGCTGGAACTTCAACAGGGGTAAATGTACGAGGCCCCAAGGGTCATGTAAATTCAGACACGAATGTAACGGGTGTGGGCAAGCGTCCCATCCTGAGTCCATGTGTAGAGCCAAAACAGGTGATAACGGGGGTAGAGGAGGCACCAAACAGGTCTAAAATAGTCCGAGGGGCGCCTTTACCTACTCCGATTGATACCATGGCAATGATACCTTGGCTCAGCGAATACCCGGACCACGCTTCCGCTGGGGTGTTGCGGAACGGGTTTTCATATGGTTTCCGCATCCCAGTGGGGGAGTTTCAGGGTTTAGCGAAATGTAAAAACCAAACATCAGTATTGCAGCACACGACCGTGGTACAGGAGAAGATTGGGAAAGAGGTGGCTCGAGGTCGAGTCGCCGGTCCGTTTAATGTACCACCGGTTGCTAACTTTGTTTGTTCCCCCTTAGGGGTGGTCCCCAAGAAGGACCCGGGTGAGTTTCGGCTGATACATAATTTATCAGCCCCACGTGGTAGTTCCGTAAACGATGGGATAGACCCAGCAGTGTGTTCAGTACGGTATGCATCTTTCGATGAGGCCGTAGCCATTTTGAATCGCCTAGGGCCCGGCGCGCTGATGGCGAAATCTGATATCGAGTCAGCGTTCCGGTTGCTCCCGGTACATCCAGACGATCAGCGTCTTCTTGGTTTCATGTTTCAGGGACACTATTACATGGATAGATGTATGCCAATGGGGTGCTCTATATCTTGTTCCTATTTCGAGCGGTTCAGTTGTTTCCTGCAATGGGTCTTCACAAGGAAGACGGGGTTTCATCAGGTTATGCATTATCTCGATGACTTTTTGTTTCTAGGGGCAGCCGGGGATCCGGAATGTGGTCAGGCTTTGAATGAATTTTGTGTCTTAATGAACCATTTTGGCGTGCCACTGGCACCAGGTAAGACAGTGGGTCCTTCGACTTGCCTCGAGTTTCTGGGGATCGAGCTCGACTCGGAGGAGGGTTGTTTTCGTTTACCAAGAAAAAAAGTGCTTAGGTTCAGGGCATCCCTGGAGACGTGTATTAGTCAGTCTAAGGTTAAGTTGCAGCAATTGCAACAATTGGTGGGACAGCTGAATTTTGCCCTGAGAGTAATACCGATGGCCCGCCCCTTTTCCCGCTCGATCGCTCAGGCCATGGTCGGCCTGAAGGAGGGTCACCATCGCACTAGGCTCTCGGCCGAGGTTCGCCAGGACATGCGCATTTGGTTGGCATTTCTGGCGGATTTCAATGGTCGAGTTGTCTGGAACAAACCGGCGGTGTCCTCCGAGGAGCTGGGGCTGTGGACAGATTCGGCAGGGAGCATTGGTTTTGGTGCCATCTTTGGCACACAATGGTCGGCTCAAAAATGGCCGTCATGGTGGCATGAGGATGGGTTGACGAGTAACATTGCTTTTCTTGAACTGTTCCCCATTCTGGTGGCCCTGAAAACTTGGCCTGAGGGGTTTAGAGATCACTCTGTGGTATTCTGGTCTGATAACATGACCGTGGTTGAGTGTATCAATAGCCAGGCGGCACGATGCAAATGGATCCTGAGACTGCTGAAAGAAATTGTCTTGCTGTGTATGCAATTGAATGTCCTATTTAAGGCAAGACATGTGCCGGGGGTGATGAACCAAGCGGCTGATGCGCTTTCTCGTTTCCATATGCAGGCCTTCTGGGGTTTTCTGCCCACAGCGGACCCGATGGCGGCACCCTTTCCCGAAGCTCTCTGGTCTCTCGGTGCCCCGAACTACGAAACCTCGTGGGAGAGAGTTTAGCACCCAGGACAAGGAAGGCATATGAAGGGGCGTTTCGTTCCTATTTGGCCTTTTTGGGGACTGCTGGAGGGGAGCTTTAGGGCCAGGAGGAGTGGATAGTAAATTTCCTGCTGTCTTTACATCAGGCAGGCAAATCTGTGGCTACTGCCCAGAGGCATCGGGCAGCCATATCCTTCGTGGCTAGGGCTTATGGGATCCAGGACCCGACAGCATCTTTCGTGGTACAAAAAGCGCTACGTGGGTGGCAACGCCTTGAGGGTCGCAGAATAGATGTAAGGCGCCCGATAGGTCTGGATAGGCTGGCCCTGTTATTATCTGTACTCCCTTCAACGTGTTCATCCCAGTATGAAACAGTGTTATTCCGAGCCGCTTTTGCGCTGGCATTCCATGGGGCTATGCGAGTAAGCGAACTAGTGGCGAGGAACAAGCGGGATGTGACGGGGGGACTGTGCCAAGAGCACGTTCAGGTCAGAGGGGAGACAATGTCCATCTCGTTTGCCAGGTCCAAGACCGACCAGAGTGCGATGGGGGACTGGATAATCATACAAAGGATTCCCGGGTCCTCCATGTGCCCGGTAAGTTGCGTAGAAGAATATTTAGCGCAAAGGGTGGCATCATGGGGGGGGACATTGTTGCGACACGCTGACACCACCCCACTGACGAGGTTTCAGTTTCAGCGGGTGCTTGCGATGTCAATCTCCGCTGCGGGCTTGAACCCCGGCGAGTTTGGGACCCATTCCTTTCGGATAGGGGCTGCTACAGAGGCTACAGCCAGGGGTCTGAATGTCGAACAAGTTAAACGTGTGGGGCGTTGGTCCTCGAACTGTTATAAAAGGTATGTGCGGTTGCACATGTTGTGAAGCTATAATGATGTACTCACGCTTCTTGTTTTTCTTTGGTTTTGCAGTTGCGCAAGCCTACGAGGCGGGGCGTACTGGGCAGTCGACCCACCACCGGGTCAGCGGTCAGACATCACCGGCTGTGAAAAAGGAGGTGTGGGTCGTGGGCCACTCATACGTGAGGCGGGCCGCGGACGTATTCAAAGCAGGTGACATGATTCACGTGGCTGGGGAATACGGGTACAGTGTGTCCTTCTACGGAAAGGGCGGGCTCTGTATTGACCAGTTTCAATCATTTTTTGAGGGTTTGTTAGGGCGGACGAGGTCACCGCCGTCTGTAGTCATAGTACATCTTGGGGGCAACAATTTGGTGTCCACTGGTAGACGACTACTTCTTGAGGCAATGCTTTCCACTGTAAGTTGGTTAGCGAGAAGAGTTCCAGGGTGCACAATCGCATGGTCCCATATGATACCGCGAAAAGTGTGGCGGGGGGCTCTTTCAGTTTCTGCTCTGAATCATTCAGTAAGGAAGATTAATAATAAAGTGAGTCGATTGTTCCGTTCAAGTACACTGCATTCTATTTCGCATGGTTGTATTAAAGGGGACAGTATGTATTTGGGTGATGGTATTCATTTGTCCCGGGTGGGGAACGAGTTACTCATAGGAGACCTGATAGCTTGGCTGGGGACTTTAAGACATGACCTTTAGGTAGGAGTGTGTGGGGGGTCCGGATAGCCGGTCAACTATCCGGCCTGTGGCGGTAAGGTCATGATCGGTGAGCACTAATTAGTAGATCCCTATGAGTGGGCGTCACCCATTACGGATGGGAGCGCTCGAGGGAGGTGGCCATTGGCCCCTCAACGGGTAGGCGGTCCCTTCTAAGGATGGGACGCCGAAAGGAAAGGAAAGGCGGTCAAGGCCCCTTCCTGGGTAGGAGGGGCTACAGCCCCCTCCTGGGGAATTTCCCGGGGCCAGGATATCTGCGACGGCAGATGTGGTAAGTTGTGTGGGGTTTGGGAGGGGGTCTACGCTACCTTCTAGATACCTCACACGAGTCCTCGAACGACCTTTAAGTGGCGTCGAGTTTATTGGGGCCCCCGTCAAGTCAAGGGAAATTGGTAGTTGCACTTGAGGTACACCTCTGTGCGGTCGCCCCTCACAAGTGAGGGGGATTTTCGGGTTTAGGGATCTTGACACTGGTTACGACCTTGCCGTTGGCCCTTAAACGTTAGGATGTACAATTTCAAAATTTCAAGTTAATGTTTTGTAGGATGTTAGTTCGGCTAGGAGAACCTTTGTATTAGAGAATATGTTAAGGTTAGCCAAACAACGCAATGTGGTAATGAAATTGTACATAATATGAAACTGTTATTTTAATGTTTTAATTTTGTTTCATATTTTAATAAATACGGCCGGGAAGGGTAACTCCCTTCCCGCCTTCCAAAAGTTCAAGAACTGTTTCCGGTTTCCCATCCTTGGGGAGTGTGTTGAGAGGGGGTGGCGGGTATCGCGGCCATATGGAAAGGGGCGACCATTCGGTCCCCCCGAACGTATGGCCGAGTACCACGAGCCCCCCGGGAAGCCATTTTTGGGCGGGAGGCGAGCCTCGGCTGGTATGCCCGAAGCGGCGTAGCCGGGGCGCGCTGTTTCCCGCCCTCAAGTGGGCTGGCCTAGACACTGACGCGGCTGGCCACGCCCTAAGGGCAGGCAGGGGCGGGTTTACGCCCGCCCTGAAGACGGATAAAAGGAGCAACAAGCCAAGAATGCATCCTCTTGTTCCTGTGCTCTGAAGCTGCACCCCCTCGCTGCACGTGAGCTCGAGACGGAACGAAGAGCCAATTTTGAACCCACCCACCAGCCCCTGAGGACAGCCAGTTGTTTTTGAATAAAATTTTGATTTGGTAATGCTATTTCTTGCAGGTTGTGGTGATTGTCGTGTTATTCTTAGTATGCAATAAAGAATGGTCAGCTACAATATGTTCTTCAAATAAAGTAATTCTGCACTAAGTATTGATCAGGAATCATACGTGAAATGGTTTATGGTTGTTTCTTAATTGAGTTATTTAGTTAAATTGTCGTATTTATTTTTTGGTCGGGCGGTAAGGTCATGATCGGTGAGCACTAATTAGTAGATCCCTATGAGTGGGCGTCACCCATTACGGATGGGAGCGCTCGAGGGAGGTGGCCATTGGCCCCTCAACGGGTAGGCGGTCCCTTCTAAGGATGGGACGCCGAAAGGAAAGGAAAGGCGGTCAAGGCCCCTTCCTGGGTAGGAGGGGCTACAGCCCCCTCCTGGGGAATTTCCCGGGGCCAGGATATCTGCGACGGCAGATGTGGTAAGTTGTGTGGGGTTTGGGAGGGGGTCTACGCTACCTTCTAGATACCTCACACGAGTCCTCGAACGACCTTTAAGTGGCGTCGAGTTTATTGGGGCCCCCGTCAAGTCAAGGGAAATTGGTAGTTGCACTTGAGGTACACCACTGTGCGGTCGCCCCTCACAAGTGAGGGGGATTTTCGGGTTTAGGGATCTTGACACCGGTTACGACCTTGCCGTTGGCCCTTAAACGTTAGGATGTACAATTTCAAAATTTCAAGTTAATGTTTTGTAGGATGTTAGTTCGGCTAGGAGAACCTTTGTATTAGAGAATATGTTAAGGTTAGCCAAACATCGCAATGTGGTAATGAAATTGTACATAATATGAAACTGTTATTTTAATGTTTTAATTTTGTTTCATATTTTAATAAATACGGCCGGGAAGGGTAACTCCCTTCCCGCCTTCCAAAAGTTCAAGAACTGTTTCCGGTTTCCCATCCTTGGGGAGTGTGTTGAGAGGGGGTGGCGGGTATCGCGGCCATAAAAACCGAGTACTTAAATCTGTACAAGAAATTGAATATTTAGCTGAAAAGGAGCCAGAAAGTACAGATATTGCGAAAACAAATATTTTGGATACATATTATCCAAACAGAAGTCATCATCTTGAGAACATTTGTCTCTATGAAGTGCTGCAAAACTATATTTTTAAACGGAATATTACAGAAAACATCAATAATGGTATATATGCCGTGATTGGTTCTGAAGGATGTCTTGTGAAACAAAGTAAAGGACATTTGATTAATCAACGTAAACTGAGTTGCGAAACACCTGACAAAAGGGAATTTTACTATTTAGCTCTTTTGCAACTTTTCAAGCCATGGCGTTCAGAATTACAATTACTTGGAGATTTCGAGAGCTATGAAGATTCTTTCAATCCAACTAAAGATACTATAGAATGTCCTGTTTTTGCTAATTATGTGAAAATGTTGAACCATGAAATTGAACAAGAAGCTACAATTGCAGCTGAGATTGCTAGAGACAGTTTTCAAGACAGTCAAACTTCTGCCACGTTAAGTCAGGTTTCATTAGGAGAACCAATTATTCCAAATGAAGCAGCAACTGCTATGGAAGAGGTGGAAACATCAATGTATCAAGCTCAAGAAGATGTAAGAAACTTAGGAAATTTAAAAGAACAACTAAATGTTGAGCAGAAACTAATATATGAGCAAGTGAGAGAACAGATTAACCATGGATTACTTCATGAAAAGAAAAAGTGCTCTTGCTCATCATTTCAACCTATCCGATTGTATGAGAATGGACAAGCTGGAACTGGAGAACGTTTTTTAATTAAAGTAATTTCAACTTATTTACACAAAACAACTGACTCGTATTTGTCTTGTGTTGTCACTGCTCCAAATGGGTTGGCGGCACACAATATTAAAGGAATTACTTTATATCGTTTATTAATGCTACCAGTAGAGCATGAAAACAAATTAGAATACTACAAGTTATCTGGAGAAGCTTGTTTTGAAGTTGCAAGAGTCTTGAAGAAAATGAAAGTTCTCATTATTGATGAGGTAAGCATGGTATCAAACTTAATGCTTGCCTTTGTGGATTTACAAATGCAGCAAATTCTTAAAACAGACTATGACGTATTATTTGGAGGAAAACATGTCATAGTTTTTGGAGATCTACTACAATTTACTCCTAAAAAAGGACAACCAGTGTTTAAAACACTAGCACATGAAGATACCAGAAAGTCTTTGGGGAGCATTGGAAATGTTAACATTTGGTCATATTTTGAGTATAAGGAATTTATTACAAAAATGCGTCAGGCAAATTATGCAGATTATGGAAAAATTCTTCAAGATGTAAGAAGTGGAAAAGTAAAATAAGAAAAATTTATTCTCGCTCGCACACCATATCTTATTGTGATTTCAAATGTTGTAGCGTGCCCCAGGGTGTATCCTCCTTCAGGATACTCTTTAAACAAACTGATAGCGTGGCCCTTAGCATGAGCAACGTCCCCTGGTCACAGCATGAAACCCATTCAGGGCTATGCAGGTTAAGTCATTAATTGAAACAAATGTTCGTATTCTTTGAAGAAATCTAAGTATTTATTTTTTCTTTCATGAAAGTTATATCATCACATTCATCAATCCAGCCTTGTGAATTCCTAAATTATAATGTCCATATCCAATGCATTTCGGCTAGGAACTAGCCTTCATCAGGGACTGGGATCTATAAACAAACAGATATGGGGACATATCAGGGACCTAGGTCATAATACAACAGTACTTCCTAACTTAACATCGTGCAAGCCAGGTGTAGCCAAAGTCAGAGTCAAACAGGTAGCGTTATGTAGAAAGAGAAATGAAAAAAGCTTCCACCCGAAATGCTCATGTGAAAACGAAAACCGAGTAAGTCGTGCATTTGTAAAATAACGTTCCAAAAGTGTCCATCCGGGAAGGTTATAAAACGTAGAAGAGAGTAATCAATTGACCTCCACCAAACATGCTCGAAATTATAGCAAAACCAATGTGCAAGAAAACGTAACGTTAAAGTTTTTAAAGTGCTCGTAAATTGCGAGGTAAAGAAATATAGAACGTGAGGAAGAATAGTTTGTGCCGCTTACCAGTAAAGTTGATTAGCGTGCCCGTGAGCCGCTTCACGAAGGGTGTTAAGCTCGTACGCAAAGCTCTTGTTTTATCGAGTGTTTAGAATTGAAACATAGACAAAGGACCAAGTTCCGATGAGAGTCATGGAAATGGAAAACGGAAAACGGAAATGTAGACAGAAAAGCGGTGCCATGTTGGAAAAGTATATAGAATGAATTAAAACGGGGAAGAAACCAGAAATTACATGAATCGACAGGAAATTAGAATTGAAGGTGAATCATACAAAATAAAGGTAGCTACAATAGTACTGAAAAAAATAATAATAATAAACAGAATCAAATAAATGTCCATACTACATGCTTAAACTTTTGAAAAAGCAAAACTTTTGAAAAAGCAAAACAGGCAATTATAAGACAACATGCAGAGACCATGTTAGCGGCAAGGTATGCAATTCTCATTAAAGGTAACATCTAAATTCAGTTCTTTCATTCATTCCGGTCGGCTTCAGTGTTTCAAGTTTGAAAATCCAGAAGTTTTCTCTACGAAGCATGTTGTTGCGGTTATCAACACCTTCACATTTTCGGATAATCTCAAGAATGGTGAATCTGAGTTGGCTTACATTATGTGAAGCTTCACAAAAATATGTTGCAACTGTGGATTTTGTCTGTTTGTTCCGAATGTTTGATTTGTGCTCATTCAGCCTTACTTTCATTTTTCTCTCAGTTTTACCCACGTAACCTTGTCCACAGGGACATTTCAATAGGTATATTACATTCGCCGAATCACATGTTGCTGAAACACGTAGCTTGATGTTGTGGCCTTTGCTGGGATGTGTGATTACATTCCCTCTGATGATGTTGTTGCAGTGACTGCAGTTGTGGCAAGGCAGGGTGCCATTGAAAACTTCCTCTGAGTTCTTGGTGCCAGATTTAATCATGTTCCCCAAATTCGTGCCCCTCTGATATGCAAAAAGAGGCAGTTCTTTGAATATATTGTTGAAATCAACTTCTTGGGCCAATATCGCCCAATGTTTTATGATGATTTTTTTAAAGACTTTACTCTTGGTAGAGTATTTCGAGACCACCACAGTTCTTGTGTTCTCTTTCTTTGGAGCTTGAATCAACAAACTATTCCTATCCTTTTGTGCACATCTCTCTTTTGCTTCATCCAATATTTTCTGAGGGTATCCTCTTTTTTTAAATCTCTCTTCCATTTCATGGATTCTGATGTCTGATGTTACTGGGGAAGAGACAATCCGTTTCACTCGCAACATTTGCGAGTAGGGCAAATGCGTTTTCAGAGGATCATTGTGAAAACTGTTGTAGTGCAACAAATTGTTGCGGTCAGTCTGTTTTCTGTAGATGTCCGTTTCAAAAAGTGGCCCATTTCTACGTATTTCCACATCTAGAAACGTGATTTTGTGTGCACTCATTTCAAAAGTAAATTGGATACGTTCATCACGTGAGTTGAGTTCGGCAATGGCATTCCTTAAATCTGGTACAGAACCGGACCAGATCACAAACATGTCATCTATATACCTCAGTATCATTTTGGCACGAGATTTCCATGGTTCTCTATTGAGAATGTATTTATTCTCGAAGTGCTCCATAAATAGATTCGCGTAGACCGGAGCCGCCGAGTTTCCCATGGCCGTCCCGGTCAACTGCAAATAATATTTACCTTGCCATTCAAAATAACTGTGAAAAAGAGTAAAATGAAGGAGCTCCATAAGGAACACTTTAAAGTCTGAATCCATTTCTGTGTTGAGCAGTGTCTGTTCTATCGCCTCAATTCCATCCTGGTGAGGAATAGAAGTATACAAGGACCTGACGTCCATGCTACGTAGTATAACTTCTTCGTTCTCTACTAGTGGTACTGTGCCTAACCTTTCCAAAAAATGGGTCGTGTCCTTTACAAATGTTCTCATCCTCATTACATTTGCCTGCAAGTGTCTATCCAATAGTTGACCGACGGGTTGGTGAATACTCCCAACAGTGGATACGATGGGTCGAAAGGGAGGTTGAGTCAAATCTTTATGTATTTTAGGCAACATATGTATTGCCGGACTCCTTGGGTGTTCAGTGATCAGGAACTTCTTAGTTCTCTCATTTATAATTCCGTCATCAAAAGCTTTATTGACAATGTTATTTATAATCTTGGCAAATTGGTCGGTTGGATTATATCCCAAAGGCACATAGGTATGTATGTCCCCCAAATGTTTCTCCACCTCTTGTTCATAATGAGTAGTGTTCATCACCACAATAGCTCCCCCTTTGTCAGCTTTCTGACAAGTGATGAGTGGATTGTTCGCCATTCTTCGAAGTATTTGAATCTGTTTCTGTGTCAAATTGTGTTGTCTGGTCTTCCCCTTGAAACTTAGTTCAGCTCTCACTAGGTTTTCAAAGGAATCCAATGTTTTATGAGTCATGGGTGCCTCATAGTTGCTGTGCGGCGTCAATCCTAATAGTTGGTCCTCTTTCATGTCTTTTTTATCAGTAACCACGTTCTCAAAGAAGTGCCTCAATCGCAGTTTCCTCATTAGCTTATACAATGAGACCTCCAGCTCCAATTTACTTGTTTCAGTGGTGGGAACAAATGACATACCTCTCTGTAGGGTTTCAATAGTGATATGGTCAAGCTTAACGCTAGAAATATTGATGACAAGATTATTCAGGTCCCGATTTTCTTCGGTTTCTCCTTCTTCTTTTCTGCCGTTACACTCCTGGTGGTAGGCGGTTCTTTTTCTCTTCCCTTTGCCCCTCCTGGGTCTTCTTTTTCTTGCCGGCCCTCCTCTAAAAAAGGCTCCTCAATATTTGTACTTGGTAAGTTTTGACTAGTTGTCGCACTCTCTTGGGTCTGTTCTTCTCCTGTTTGTCGTTGTTGTTGCTGTTGCTGTTGTCGAAATCTTCCACCAGTTTTGGGTCTGGAAGATTGGTCGCTGCCAGTGGACGATGTGTCGGTGCTTTGAGTGTATGGTCTATTTTGCCTGCGGTGGGCGTACACCTCTGCCCAGGTGTACACCTCACCAAGCTTGTAATCCACCGTATCTCGTCGTAGCTTCCTGATTTTCCTCTCGTTCACTTCTTGGGTGTGTTTCGCTAGCTGGACCTTAATATCTTCCAGTATCTTTGTCCAATCCTCAGGTGGTATGCTTTTGGAAAGCTCTTCAGTGACTGTTTCTATCTCCTTTTGCAATTCTTCCAAAATGCTAGACAGTTCTTCAATTATGAGAAGAATGAGGTCCAGAGAGCACTTGTTCAGGATCGCGAACCACTTATCTTTAAACTTAACTGAATTTTTACAAAGCGAGGGCTTAAGGGCAATCCTTAGGCCCCGAGGGATCCGTAGCGCTCTGTGGTATTTTACCAAAGTGCTCGCATGAAGTCTTTGGTTAATTGCCCGTTTTGAAAGGTAGAGCAGTTGTTTGATGCTCTGTTCTTTATTCCTGTGTGTCGAGGTCTCTGATATATCCTCATCAATTAAAGAGTAAATTCGAGTTGCTTCTTCAGCGGAAAAAGCAAAAGTGTCTGCTCTTTGGTCAGTAATGTTGAAAATATCATCATATTGCATCTCTGTTGGGGGTGCTGAGCGAGTGGAGTAGGAGAAAATAGACAAGAAAAATTTATTCTCGCTCGCACAACATATCTTATTGTGATTTCAAATGTTGTAGCGTGCCCCAGGGTGTATCCTCCTTCAGGATACTCTTTAAACAAACTGATAGCGTGGCCCTTAGCATGAGCAACGTCCCCTGGTCACAGCATGAAACCCATTCAGGGCTATGCAGGTTAAGTCATTAATTGAAACAAATGTTCGTATTCTTTGAAGAAATCTAAGTATTTATTTTTTCTTTCATGAAAGTTATATCATCACATTCATCAATCCAGCCTTGTGAATTCCTAAATTATAATGTCCATATCCAATGCATTTCGGCTAGGAACTAGCCTTCATCAGGGACTGGGATCTATAAACAAACAGATATGGGGACATATCAGGGACCTAGGTCATAATACAACAGTACTTCCGAACTTAACATCGTGCAAGCCAGGTGTAGCCAAAGTCAGAGTCAAACAGGTAGCGTTATGTAGAAATAGAAATGAAAAAAGCTTCCACCCGAAATGCTCATGTGAAAACGAAAACCGAGTAAGTCGTGCATTTGTAAAATAACGTTCCAAAAGTGTCCATCCGGGAAGGTTATAAAACGTAGAAGAGAGTAATCAATTGACCTCCACCAAACATGCTCGAAATTATAGCAAAACCAATGTGCAAGAAAACGTAACGTTAAAGTTTTTAAAGTGCTCGTAAATTGCGAGGTAAAGAAATATAGAACGTGAGGAAGAATAGTTTGTGCCGCTTACCAGTAAAGTTGATTAGCGTGCCCGTGAGCCGCTTCACGAAGGGTGTTAAGCTCGTACGCAAAGCTCTTATTTTATCGAGTGTTTAGAATTGAAACATAGACAAAGGACCAAGTTCCGATGAGAGTCATGGAAATGGAAAACGGAAAACGGAAATGTAGACAGAAAAGCGGTGCCATGTTGGAAAAGTATATAGAATGAATTAAAACGGGGAAGAAACCAGAAATTACATGAATCGACAGGAAATTAGAATTGAAGGTGAATCATACAAAATAAAGGTAGCTACAATAGTACTGAAAAAAATAATAATAATAAACAGAATCAAATAAATGTCCATACTACATGCTTAAACTTTTGAAAAAGCAAAACTTTTGAAAAAGCAAAACAGGCAATTATAAGACAACATGCAGAGACCATGTTAGCGGCAAGGTATGCAATTCTCATTAAAGGTAACATCTAAATTCAGTTCTTTCATTCATTCCGGTCGGCTTCAGTGTTTCAAGTTTGAAAATCCAGAAGTTTTCTCTACGAAGCATGTTGTTGCGGTTATCAACACCTTCACATTTTCGGACAATCTCAAGAATGGTGAATCTGAGTTGGCTTACATTATGTGAAGCTTCACAAAAATGTGTTTCAACTGTGGATTTTGTCTGTTTGTTCCGAATGTTTGATTTGTGCTCATTCAGCCTTACTTTCATTTTTCTCTCAGTTTTACCCACGTAACCTTGTCCACAGGGACATTTCAATAGGTATATTACATTCGCCGAATCACATGTTGCTGAAACACGTAGCTTGATGTTGTGGCCTTTGCTGGGATGTGTGATTACATTCCCTCTGATGATGTTGTTGCAGTGACTGCAGTTGTGGCAAGGCAGGGTGCCATTGAAAACTTCCTCTGAGTTCTTGGTGCCAGATTTAATCATGTTCCCCAAATTCGTGCCCCTCTGATATGCAAAAAGAGGCAGTTCTTTGAATATATTGTTGAAATCAACTTCTTGGGCCAATATCGCCCAATGTTTTATGATGATTTTTCTCATAATTGAAGAACTGTCTAGCATTTTGGAAGAATTGCAAAAGGAGATAGAAACAGTCACTGAAGAGCTCTCCAAAAGCATACCACCTGAGGATTGGACAAAGATACTGGAAGATATTAAGGTCCAGCTAGCGAAACACACCCAAGAAGTGAACGAGAGGAAAATCAGGAAGCTACGACGAGATACGGTGGATTACAAGCTTGGTGAGGTGTACACCTGGGCAGAGGTGTACGCCCACCGCAGGCAAAATAGACCATACACTCAAAGCACCGACACATCGTCCACTGGCAGCGACCAATCTTCCAGACCCAAAACTGGTGGAAGATTTCGACAACAGCAACAGCAACAACAACGACAAACAGGAGAAGAACAGACCCAAGAGAGTGCGACAACTAGTCAAAACTTACCAAGTACAAATATTGAGGAGCCTTTTTTAGAGGAGGGCCGGCAAGAAAAAGAAGACCCAGGAGGGGCAAAGGGAAGAGAAAAAGAACCGCCTACCACCAGGAGTGTAACGGCAGAAAAGAAGAAGGAGAAACCGAAGAAAATCGGGACCTGAATAATCTTGTCATCAATATTTCTAGCGTTAAGCTTGACCATATCACTATTGAAACCCTACAGAGAGGTATGTCATTTGTTCCCACCACTGAAACAAGTAAATTGGAGCTGGAGGTCTCATTGTATAAGCTAATGAGGAAACTGCGATTGAGGCACTTCTTTGAGAACGTGGTTACTGATAAAAAAGACATGAAAGAGGACCAACTATTAGGATTGACGCCGCACAGCAACTATGAGGCACCCATGACTCATAAAACATTGGATTCCTTTGAAAACCTAGTGAGAGCTGAACTATCCAAACTAAGTTTCAAGGGGAAGACCAGACAACACAATTTGACACAGAAACAGATTCAAATACTTCGAAGAATGGCGAACAATCCACTCATCACTTGTCAGAAAGCTGACAAAGGGGGAGCTATCGTGGTGATGAACACTACTCATTATGAACAAGAGGTGGAGAAACATTTGGGGGACATACATACCTATGTGCCTTTGGGATATAATCCAACCGACCAATTTGCCAAGATTATAAATAACATTGTCAATAAAGCTTTTGATGACGGAATTATAAATGAGAGAACTAAGAAGTTCCTGATCACTGAACACCCAAGGAGTCCGGCAATACATATGTTGCCTAAAATACATAAAGATTTGACTCAACCTCCCTTTCGACCCATCGTATCCACTGTTGGGAGTATTCACCAACCCATCGGTCAACTATTGGATAGACACTTGCAGGCAAATGTAATGAGGATGAGAACATTTGTAAAGGACACGACCCATTTTTTGGAAAGGTTAGGCACAGTACCACTAGTAGAGAACGAAGAAGTTATACTATGTAGCATGGACGTCAGGTCCTTGTATACTTCTATTCCTCACCAGGATGGAATTGAGGCGATAGAACAGACACTGCTCAACACAGAAATGGATTCAGACTTTAAAGTGTTCCTTATGGAGCTCCTTCATTTTACTCTTTTTCACAGTTATTTTGAATGGCAAGGTAAATATTATTTGCAGTTGACCGGGACGGCCATGGGAAACTCGGCGGCTCCGGTCTACGCGAATCTATTTATGGAGCACTTCGAGAATAAATACATTCTCAATAGAGAACCATGGAAATCTCGTGCCAAAATGATACTGAGGTATATAGATGACATGTTTGTGATCTGGTCCGGTTCTGTACCAGATTTAAGGAATGCCATTGCCGAACTCAACTCACGTGATGAACGTATCCAATTTACTTTTGAAATGAGTGCACACAAAATCACGTTTCTAGATGTGGAAATACGTAGAAATGGGCCACTTTTTGAAACGGACATCTACAGAAAACAGACTGACCGCAACAATTTGTTGCACTACAACAGTTTTCACAATGATCCTCTGAAAACGCATTTGCCCTACTCGCAAATGTTGCGAGTGAAACGGATTGTCTCTTCCCCAGTAACATCAGACATCAGAATCCATGAAATGGAAGAGAGATTTAAAAAAAGAGGATACCCTCAGAAAATATTGGATGAAGCAAAAGAGAGATGTGCACAAAAGGATAGGAATAGTTTGTTGATTCAAGCTCCAAAGAAAGAGAACACAAGAACTGTGGTGGTCTCGAAATACTCTACCAAGAGTAAAGTCTTTAAAAAAATCATCATAAAACATTGGGCGATATTGGCCCAAGAAGTTGATTTCAACAATATATTCAAAGAACTGCCTCTTTTTGCATATCAGAGGGGCACGAATTTGGGGAACATGATTAAATCTGGCACCAAGAACTCAGAGGAAGTTTTCAATGGCACCCTGCCTTGCCACAACTGCAGTCACTGCAACAACATCATCAGAGGGAATGTAATCACACATCCCAGCAGAGGCCACAACATCAAGCTACGTGTTTCAGCAACATGTGATTCGGCGAATGTAATATACCTATTGAAATGTCCCTGTGGACAAGGTTACGTGGGTAAAACTGAGAGAAAAATGAAAGTAAGGCTGAATGAGCACAAATCAAACATTCGGAACAAACAGACAAAATCCACAGATGCAACACATTTTTGTGAAGCTTCACATAATGTAAGCCAACTCAGATTCACCATTCTTGAGATTGTCCGAAAATGTGAAGGTGTTGATAACCGCAACAACATGCTTCGTAGAGAAAACTTCTGGATTTTCAAACTTGAAACACTGAAGCCGACCGAAATGAATGAAAGAACTGAATTTAGATGTTACCTCTAATGAGAATTGCATACCTTGCCGCTAACATGGTCTCTGCATGTTGTCTTATAATTGCCTGTTTTGCTTTTTCAAAAGTTTTGCTTTTTCAAAAGTTTAAGCATGTAGTATGGACATTTATTTGATTCTGTCTATTATTATTATTTTTTTCAGTACTATTGTAGCTACCTTTATTTTGTATGATTCACCTTCAATTCTAATTTCCTGTCGATTCATGTAATTTCTGGTTTCTTCCCCGTTTTAATTCATTCTATATACTTTTCCAACATGGCACCGCTTTTCTGTCTACATTTCCGTTTTCCGTTTTCCATTTCCATGACTCTCATCGGAACTTGGTCCTTTGTCTATGTTTCAATTCTAAACACTCGATAAAACAAGAGCTTTGCGTACGAGCTTAACACCCTTCGTGAAGCGGCTCACGGGCACGCTAATCAACTTTACTGGTAAGCGGCACAAACTATTCTTCCTCACGTTCTATATTTCTTTACCTCGCAATTTACGAGCACTTTAAAAACTTTAACATTACGTTTTCTTGCACATTGGTTTTGCTATAATTTCGAGCATGTTTGGTGGAGGTCAATTGATTACTCTCTTCTACGTTTTATAACCTTCCCGGATGGACACTTTTGGAACGTTATTTTACAAATGCACGACTTACTCGGTTTTCGTTTTCACATGAGCATTTCGGGTGGAAGCTTTTTTCATTTCTCTTTCTACATAACGCTACCTGTTTGACTCTGACTTTGGCTACACCTGGCTTGCACGATGTTAAGTTAGGAAGTACTGTTGTATTATGACCTAGGTCCCTGATATGTCCCCATATCTGTTTGTTTATAGATCCCAGTCCCTGATGAAGGCTAGTTCCTAGCCGAAATGCATTGGATATGGACATTATAATTTAGGAATTCACAAGGCTGGATTGATGAATGTGATGATATAACTTTCATGAAAGAAAAAATAAATACTTAGATTTCTTCAAAGAATACGAACATTTGTTTCAATTAATGACTTAACCTGCATAGCCCTGAATGGGTTTCATGCTGTGACCAGGGGACGTTGCTCATGCTAAGGGCCACGCTATCAGAAGTGGAAAAGTGACATAACATGGCAAACAAGCTTTACTGAGACGATTATTTTCCAATTTGTTTCCAAATGAAAATATTGTTCCAGAGAAAATATATATGAAATTTGCACAAATAAAAAGTCTGTAATCTGCTTAATGCCAACACTGCGTGAATGTTCTGTATTTCATGAAGAAATGTTAAAGTTGGAAAAAGAATTTATAAAATTGGAAGCTATTGATAAATTAGACCATGAAGGAATCACTATTATTTTGACTGAAAAGTTGAAGAGGAAATTGGATTCTTTAGAGAAGTCGATTAGTAAAACTGCTGGTTTAGAAAAGAATTTGTATGCATGTGTAAATTGTGGGGTAATTTCAATGTGGAAAAGGTTTAGTAAATGGAGCAATGGGTAAAATTGTTGATTTTGTTAACTATGTAAATAGAGATGGGTTTGAATTTTTGAAGATCAAATTTGATGAAACTGCTGAAATACAACAATTTAGTCGTTGTTCATCTCGGCTCTTGCTTGTAAAAGATTTGTATGTACGCAGAAAACAGTTTCCTATTTGTTTGGCATATGCGGTGACCATTTATAAATCTCAAGGTTTAAGTGTAGATAGTGCTTTAGTGATATTGGAAGAACCGTGTTTAAAGAGGGTATGGCATATGCTGCTTTGTCCCGAGTCAGAACTTTATCTGGATTGTACTTGATTGATTTTGATGAGACAAAGGTTAGTGCAGATGCAAATTGTGTGAAAGAGTATAATAGATTAAGAAGAGAATATGCTCCCAATTTAGGTCAATATCCAGTATTTGAAAAGCGTGTGGTATGTAGAAAAAGAAGGTTTGAGAATATCTGTAGTGAAACTGTAGAGAAAGAAAAAAAACAAGATGAAGATGCGCCTGCAAGCAAAAAGAAAAAGGACAGTGTTGAAGAGAATGTTGGTTGTCGGTTTGTGGTGTCAACTGCTATGCTAATGTAGTAGTTAATGTTGTTTTATTTCTTGAAAGTCTGCAATAGCAAATTGTTGAAAATCGGGACGAAAGATTCTGTTCATTGTTGTATTCTGTTTATGATAAATGTAGTAGTGATAAAAGTAAAGATAAAAGTGTTTCTGATATTCGAAATGTTTTGGACATATGTTCTGGTTCTACTCAATTTACACAGAATATTCAGCAAGATTGTCAGGAATTTTTAATGTTTATGCTTAGTGTACTGGAAGATGAAGGTATTGATATTGAACATATTTTTGGCCTTTATTATAAATGGCAACATGACCGTCAAAATTGTTTGTTTGTATTGTATTGTATTGTGGCATACTTATATAGCGCAACCTGTCACCACCAAGGGCATCCTGGCGCTTTGACCCGTACTCAATGAAAACAGTAGCTCAGCCTATCCTGGGGAAAAGATGAGTCTTTAAAGCCTTTCTGAAGGAGAGGAGATCTCCAAGGCTTCTCAAGGATAAAGGCAGAGAGTTCCAGAGTTTGGCTGCCGCTACTCTGAAAGAGCAGCCCCCCATCCTCACTCTCTGGAATCGTGGGACTACCAGTAGCCTGGATGACGAAGAGCGTAAAGCTCTAGATGGACAGTACCAGGCAAACATTCGCCGCAACGGAATGGGGCCTAGCTCGTGGATAGCCCTGAACACAATACATGCTGCTTTGTAGCGCACCCGAAGATGAACTGGCAGCCAATGAAGTTCTCGCAGTGCTGCCGTAGATGAACTATGGTAAGGGAGAGAAAGGGCGAGTTTGGCTGCGATGTTTTGCACCCTTTGCAACTTGCCCAAGAGTGTTACCGGGGCCTCCAGAAGTAGTGCGTTACAATAGTCAAGTCGACTTAGGATGGTACAACGCACTACTTCTGGTCTGGCTTGCACAGGGAGGAGAGGAAGGACCTTGCGCAGCATACGAATCAGCATCATACATGTTGACGAGATCTTATTCACATGTAGATCCAACTGCAGGTTAGGCCCAAAAGTGACGCCTAAATTGCGCGCTGATTGTGCCGCAGACACCGTCTGCGGCACAATCAGCAGTTTACATGTAGCACTAATATAGACACTGAACGATTCATATATTTGACTTTACCAGACTGAGAATCAGTGCCTTTTATCAATCTAGTTAGAGGAGCTACTCAAAACATGGAGTGTAGCCAATGTAAATCAGAAATGTCATCAACATTATATATAAAAAGATATGGACAGTATGTTATTTTAATGCTGCAACGTTGTAGAGCTGATGGAAGAAAATTGGAAACTGTAATTAAAAATGTTGTAGCGTTTCAATATCAGGAAGAACTTTTGTAGCTGTTGCAATTATTTTTCATGATGGACCTTCCACAACATCTGGACATTAAACTGTTTATTTAAAATGTCTGAAAGGTTGGATACATTATAATGATATTCAATTTGTTTTTAAGCAACGTTTGCTGAAGAGTTACCAAATTCTTACCTAATATTTTTAAAGCCAAGATTTCAAGATCAAAATTTGGCCTTTCAGGATTACTGCTGTTAAGGTAGATCAGTCTGGTGTT
Organism: Lissotriton vulgaris; assembly: GCF_964263255.1. Lineage (NCBI taxonomy): Eukaryota > Metazoa > Chordata > Amphibia > Caudata > Salamandridae > Lissotriton > Lissotriton vulgaris. The sequence goes on from NC_141694.1 coordinate 1,619,308,681, forward strand.
ATAGAGTATTTTGTAACTGAGGTTGAGGCAGTGTAGGTGTATCATGTCGTGGGTGATGTGGCTCTAGCAGGGGACATTTAAGATTATTCAGGTGGAGGTGCTTTGAATTGGTTGTAGTTGTTATACGTGTTTGGCTGGATTTCTTGTGTAGAGGGTGTTGCCACAGTGTACTCTGTTTCTTCTTCTTTTCTTTAGGATGTACTTGTAAATGTCCTGGAGCATGTGGAGGGTGTTATTGCAGTTTGAGGAAATGCTGTAGACTTGTTTATACTTGTAGAGGGAGGAGTTCAATATGAATCATAGGTTGTGTACTTGGTCAGTAGGTGTTGGTACTGTTCACAGTGTAGTTGACCAGTAGGAGTTATCTGAAGCTAAGGGGGTGAGTTTGAGGATGAGTATCTTCATGTTGTGTGAATTCATGTATAAAGAGTTGCTCCTTATCCACTTGGTGACGTCCTTAATTGTGTCGTGGAAGTTGTTTTTTGTGGTATCTGGCTCCTTGATGAGGAAGAGGATGAGCTGGGTGTCGTCGATGTAGGACATAGTGTTGTGGTTGAGTTGGTGGGCCATTTGTGCAAGGGTGGCCATGGAAATGTTGAATAGCATTGGACTGAAGAATGAGCAGTGGGAGACGGTGCAAATAATGTCAGTGGTTTTGGATCTGAAGGCTGGGAGGCAGACACTCAGAGTTTCTATAGAACAAATTTTAAACTAAGAATTTCACACCTACTATTTGGCCATGCGGAAAAGTATGTGAAACCCTTAATGACTTTTCGTTGTAAATTTTAACTGCATATATTTGTACGTAATATTATTTAAAATGGAAGAAAATTAATGATGATGTTTTTTTTTCCAAGATTGTTTGCCATACCTCATAGTTACATTTTATTTTATTTTATTTTGGAGATTTATAGAGCGCATGGCTGCCCGAGAGCGTCCCAGCGCTAACAGAAATCCACTATGATCTCCAGAGGAGGGGGCCGGTGGGGAAGGAAGAGATCAAGGGAACAGCCATGTCTTCAGGGATTTGCGGAATGCTAGGAGATTAGGTTGGGCCCGGAGGTCCGGTGGAAGAATATTCCACATCTTGGAGGCCTGAAATGAGAATTGTCGACCTCCAAAACGTGATTTTTTGATCTTGGGTATTTTGGTCAGGTGGGCATTGGTAGAGCGTAGGGTTCTGGTTGTCGTGTGGGGAGTCACGAGGTCTTTCAGGACCGGGGGGGCTTTTCCATGCAAGATTTTGTGGGTTAGGCACATGGCCCTGAAGTGCACCCTTTGTTCCACAGGGAGCCAATGGAGTTCTTTGAGTGCAGGTTTGGCAGAGCAGCATTTTTTGGTGCCAGTGAGGATTCTGGCGGCCGCATTTTGCACCACCTGAAGCCTAGAGATGACTTTCTTTGGGGATCCAAGATATAAGGCATTGCCGTAGTCCAGTTTTGATAGTATGAGGCCCTGAATGACCAATTTTCTTGACTGGAATGGTAAAAGTGGGAGAATTTTGCGGATGGAGCAGAGCAGGCCAAAGCATGTTCCTGCAGTTTTTTTGGCCTGGGTGTTGAGAGTGAGTTTATCATCCAACCAAATCCCCAGGCTTTTGATATCAGTTTTGGGGATTGGTGGTGGGCCCATACTGGGAGGCCATAGAGACTCCGGGCGGAAGAGGGACTGGTTGCCTAGTACCATTAGCTCGGTTTCTTTCCCCATTGAGCTTTGAATGGGAGTCGCTCATCCAGCTGACTATATTCTCCAGGCAGTGAAGTAGTGTGGCTCACTGGTTAGAGGCGGCAGACCCGAGAGCAAGGACGGCCCGGGACCAGGGTTCGATTCCCGGCGCGGCAGGTTTCTGGACCAGGGTCAGCGGACTCGATAATTCTCTCGCCTTGGTGCCCACTCTGATCAGCGATCACACTCGGCAACTCTGGGCATTAGCTTGCCTCATCTTCACTACCGGCCCCACCAGACCGCCGGGGATGCCTGGTTCTCACCCTGGAGATACCCATTAAGGGACCATCTCTCAGGGAAGCCAGCAAGGGTTTCGCAGCAGTCGAAGCGCCTTGGGACCCTACGGGTAAGTAGTGCGCTATATAAATGCCAATACATACATACATAATACAGATCGATGGTGGGGGGTTCTGACTGGCTCAGGGAGACGATCAGGGAGACGACCAGCTGTGTGTCGTCCACGTAGGTCAGGAGTTTAATGCCATAGGGGACGACAATAAGAAATTGGTCTTAGAAAAAAACATTTAAGATTGTTATTGAGATTGTTGTTTTTTTTTTTAGATAATCTTCTTGATTGTCTTTTTTTTCCTGCTGTTATGTGATGAGTACTATTGAACTCACTGTTTCTAGTGAATTTTAATATATTCTGAGAACAGCAAAAAAGCCATCAGAAATGCTTTACTAATGATTTTGTGTTGTAAAAGATAAATTGTAACTGTATTTTTTTTGTCTTCTACAGATGCTAAATGTATAATATATTTTTATTTCATTTAATATTTTGAAGGCAAGTATAACTAACTGTTAAAAATGATCGATGGGATGTACTTCTACAGAGCTGAAGTAAGAGAATATCCATGGTGTACATAAGTTTGTAAAGATAGTTTGTATCTTTTAAACATTTTTGAATAAATGTAATAAAATATATACTAAGTCTACCTGTATTCTTTGCATTTTACTATAACACATCAACTGCTTTGGAACTGGTAAGCTGAATAAATATTTTTTTAATTTTTTAGTACTGCATTTTATTATAATAGCCTTTGTTTTTTTCTATAGTGATAAAGAGTGACTGGTTTGAAAATGTAAGGAAATGTTATAACTAAAAATTCATATAAGCAAATTTTACTGATATAATCATAAAATAGTTGAGAATGGTTTTTGCATAGTATTTGTTAAAGGGCAAAATAGTTGATTAAGCTAGTTTTGTATTATGTATTAGGGAAAATGATAAAATGAAGTGTTTATATTTTTCTGCAAGGAACAACAACATAATAAAATTCACTATGGAAGAAAAGCAGAAGAATATGGAAGAGAGTTTTGAAATTACCAACTCTCTGAAAGAGGAGTTAACACCATTGTTGCTATTGGAATTCTCCCTCTATGCTGACAATCATCGATTCCCATTGTTCATGACGAGCTCAGCTCGTCATGAGCACACGAGAGGTGTACCTCATTTGAGGCAGTGACAAAAGCTTACGCCTTCCTAGGGGAGGTGTGAGGAAGGCACAACAATGAAAAATAGTTTTATTTCTGTTCGTTTCTCATTATTCTATGTTTGCTGCATGCTGCAGTAATATAGAAAAAAGAAAAGTCTCTGCAACACAGGCACCCTTGTACTATTGTGCAAAGGTGGCTACGTTGGCACAGGTACACCATTGAGTTATGGTTCAGGGGAAAAGGAGAGGCATGTGCCGTATCTTATAGATACAGTGAATTCAATTCTTTTTCATTTGACGTAGGGAAGTGCAGCAGGAAAGCCTGCTGTACTTCCCTGTGGCAAAATGTCATAAATGAGGTACTATGTCAGTAGCCAAGTATTGATAGTGCAAAGTGGGCCAAAGGGCAAGGAGTTCTTCAAACCCCTATAGACTATGCGCACACTGTTCTATGCACCTCTAAATTTGCCTTGTATATAATGAATTCCCTAGTCTCTCTCCTTACACTTGCATAAACCTATCTTTCCACAGACACTCTCCTTGCAGAATTGTAATCTTTCACAGCCTCATTTATGAGACTTCTTGCGCTATTGGAACGTCATTTTTGTTATGCTTCGTGGCGCAGCTCAGCGTGATATTTATCAGGCAGCACTAAGGCACTTTATTTGGTGTACTGTTGTCTGATAAATATCAGTCCCTTTAATGCAGTGTTCTGCGTTAAAGGGGTGTGCAATGGGTGTTGCTGGGGGTGTTCCCAGCAACACCCATGGCCTTTTGACACTGCCCCACATTTATGAGAAATCGTAAATCTGAGGCACTGCCAAAAATGTATGCCTCCCCAGGGAGGCGTAAGGAAGGTGCAATGGGGAAAAATACTTTTATTTCTCTTCATTTTTTCTTTTTCTATGTGTGCTGCTTTCTACAAAAAAATGTAGATACCAATACCAGTTACAACATCCTAATCAGTAATTCCAACATCTACATACACATCCACTCATTCACCAACAGTTCTATACAGTCACTCATACATGTTCTCACTCATCATATGTACTCATACACCTATACATCCTGTTACACACCGACACTCATACATACAGTTACTCTCACACATACTCACACATGCAAATAAACTCCATTTACTTGCATATAAAGCTATACACACACTACTACACTTACTTCTACAGAAATGTACACATACCTACTCTCTTAAACAATCACTTACAGGAACAATTACTTATTTATACAGAAACTCTTCGAATCTCTCACTCTCATATATACTCATTTATATACATCAATACTCACATATACTAGTTTAAAACATACGTACTTACTCATAAAAACGCTATTGAGACAGCCATTCACTCACTAACACACCCATACACAAACTCATACACCCATACAGTCTTGCACACATGCTGTCTTCAAAACACATACAAACAGTAAGTCACTCATTCATTCATTACTAACCCATGCAGTCACTTATACACAAAGTGAGAGACTTATACTAATATTTACATATTTAAACATTACTCATTAACCCATGTATTCACTAAGATACACTTAATCAGTCCGTTATACAATCAATTTTACAAAAAATCGCCCATTTAGACACTTATATACCCATTTATTCTTCCATCGACCTTGAGATGTACATATATAAAACATATTTAATTTTCCGAGAAACACACATTCACTGGATGATGTCATCAGTGATGTCATCAGTGATGTCATTTGAGATGTCATCAGTGAGGTCATGAGTGATGTCACTGACCATGTCATTAGTGATGTAATATGTGACGTCATCAGTAGTGCATTGCGGGGGCGCGAGTTATAGTTAGCTGAACTAACTATAACGTGGGAATTTCAATGGTTTTGTATGAGTAAAATGTCCCGCTAACTGTAACATGTGTGAAACCTATGTTTTTTTCAGTGAATTTCTAAGGTTTTTTAAATGCTAATTCCTAACTATAACGTGTGTGAAACCTATGGTTTTTTCAGTGAATATATATATATCAAAATCGAGTTACTCCTTTTGAAGATTGTAGCCCTTCGAGGGGTGGCGCGATGATGGCGGAGTGAGCCGGTATTTCAATATACAAAAGTAAACGAAGTTCCTATCGCACTTTCAGAGCAAATCATATCACAAATCAAATCATATCAAGTTTCTTCAAAGAGGGGGTTTAATAATGTGTGTTTTGTGTGAATTTCTAATTTTTTAACAATTGAATTAAGTCACATAAGACCTCTCATTTAATGAAAAAACTCTGAAATTCACCATGTATAATTCAGTGACCTTTCTGTAACTTACACCCCATCATGCAGTGCTTTTGTTCTCACATAATACATTACTCATGACATTGATGACATCTCAAATGACATATTTGGACATAATTGATGGCATCATTGATGACATTATCCAAAGAATGTGACAGCATCTTATATGCTCAAGTGAATGTTAAGGGACATAATCTTTCGCAGTATGCAGGATATGAAGAATAACTGTAAACGTACTCATATTTAGCAGATGTTATCTTTTTTACTTTTATTCAGCTGCCTAAGAAATTAAATGGCCCTATAGACATTAATGCAATCAGCAACTTATTAATCCTTGACTACACTAAGAAAACGTGTTTGTCCTTTATTTGTCTTAATCAGATGTGCCTGCTAAATAACCTAATATAACATACAATTGCAAGTGAAGAGCTTTACACCTATATATTAGCTACTGAAAACTAAGGCATGTACATCCAGGCTCTATGGACAACTCTCCGTAGTTTGTAAAAATATGAAGGAAGTGGCCCAAATCGGGTCACCCAGGTTACTCACGACCACCTTTTTGCCTTCCCAATTAATGAAGAGTCAGTCCGACAGTAGAGAATACAAACTAGTTAGTTTATTGGTAATGCGCAGCAGTGGAGCACAGTTTGACTAGTCTCCTAAGAGGACTACAGAGGGGTTTGATCTCCCTCCACATGGTAATAGAAGTTATACAATTCCAACACCTCTAGAGTCCCTCCCAAACCGGAAATTTCCAGCTCAGGCCACGGTGAACAAAGAAGGCACATAAGATGTCCAGTACCACTCGGCAGGGAACATGCTATCTCAGTCTCAAAGCCATTCAAGCTCTCTACCATGTAAAGCTGTGGGAATTAGTGTTTCTAATGGAAAAGGTATGCAACAATGAACAGTACATTCATTAGTACAGCGAAGCGCCAACCTTGAGAAGTACAAGCAGGGGGTACAGAGCAGCCTTTCTGCAGAGGTAAGCATTTATGAGACAGCCATTTGATCTCTGTTACAGTACAACCTGAAGTCAATAAAGATGGCGCCATGCATGCTAACTTACCAAAAATAGGGGTTTGAATATAGCAGATAGAGTGTTTTAATCATTGCATTACAGAAATAACATTTCAAATCTAACAAATACATTGAACGCGTTCCTGGACTGAGCAGTATGGTATACAGCCTTAGAAAAGTAAAGTGCTTACAATTATACTGAAACTGTCAGTGGGTCATCCAATACATTGTGCATTCTTTAACAATGTATAATGTCTCAAAATGTTCAGAGAACATCTGGAAATAAATATTTGCACTTTATAAACCTCCAATTTATATAGTCTACAGAACTGTATGACAACTATTTAACATGGGCATGTGCCCAGACAAGCACAGGTGATTAATGTATTGTAAACAGAAGTTTTCGTTTTTCTCATGTTTTATGGCAACAGGCATTGGATTTAAGCCATAACCTATTTGAAACATGCGTCTGCTAAGCAAACTATTTACGCTCATATTCTACCCTGTGTAAATGAAGAGTAGATCTCAAACTCAAAAGTTTACAGCTAATTAAGGTAAGAACAAAATAACCTTTTGCATACTAAACCACAATTTTCTCCAGGGTTGCACTATTTCTATTCTATACATGCACGCATATGTGTATAGTAATTCTGTGCTGTACAACAAACATAGGGCCATATTTATCTCAAAGTAATACAACACAGCGCAGCAAGTCACCTTGCTGCACTGCATTACAGAGAAAGGGCAAGATTGCACTGCATTTAGAAGAATATCATGTATTCTTGTCCTGGTTCATGCGCTGGCACCATTTTGGCTACCTAGTGCCAACGAAGGCACCCTTGCATCATGGTGCCAGGGTGCCTGAGTTGCCGACAGGATTTATTTTCTGCAAGAAGGGGCGCCTTATTACACAAAAACAATCCTGGGAGCCTTTTTCCTCTTTCTGTGTGTGCTGCTGAATTCAGCACCCATAAAAAGAGAAAAAATGCAAGGAGAAATAAAGATATTTCTCCTAGGTACGGCTCTCCTGGGGAGGCATATCTGTTTAACGCAATCCCAGGTTTACCTGTTCTTGTAAATCTGAGAATGCTTCAAAATCCATGGATGTTGCTTGGGAATACCCATACAACCCCCATTGAAACCCCTCCCTGGTACAGAGTAATGTAACGCAGCGATTACGCTGATTTACATTGCTCAAGATTTATGAAGCCACGCAGGGCCATGCATGTGGCCTTTCTTGGCTTCATAAATCTTATTTTCCATTGATGTTGCTCCTGCACCACATTGCGTGGTGCAGGAGTGACACAAAAGGAGTTAAAAATATGCCCCTTCGTTTTTCAAAATTCAAAATTATCTAAGGGTTTATAGGGCAATTTTAATAGCAGTAACTTGGATGATGTGATCAGTGATGTTTCTAAATGCTGTGGCTTTATTGTTGAGTAGTGGTTCCTGTGTAGCAAATCAATGGCGGCTTTCATTTTTATATTTTTAATTTTTATTGTCTCCTAGGTGCTGCACTAATACTGCGGGCCTACAGAGCCAATGAGAGAATACTGTGTCCCTCCTGCAGGGCCTTCACTTCCTTTCCTGGGTCCCTCGGGTGGCCCTTGGTACATAAAAGTTGCAAAATGAAGTTGTATTTACTATGAAGATGTCATTTTGTTTTGAGTTTTAGCTTTTTAGGAATTTCCTCACAGATAGAAATAATCAAGATATCTTGTATTTTTTAGTAAAAAATCATCATTTTTTGGTGTTGTCGAACAGCGGTACCTGTAAATGGTACTGTGGTGCCTGTGAAAGCTCAGAAAAATCACATCTGATTGGTTTAAATAATTGTACGGATGCATTTTGAGAGAGCTCCCACCTCTTTACTCTCAGTAGGGATTTACACCTGAATTTGTGATCATTCTGTAATCTACACTGAGCTATTTGCTTGGAAAGTTTAACCCAGAAAAATGGTGTTTGGAGGAAACATCACAGCAAGAGCCTCAGGAGTAGGAGAAACTTGAGAGGAGCTTGCTCAAATCCATTGCCTGTCAATTTTCTTCTCTTCCAGCCTGGGAGAGAAAAACATGAGCAAAAGTGGTAACTTGCAACTTGTGCCATAAACAGTTTAGCACAGGTAATAGCAAAAAGTACTCATTTGGAATATTAGGCATGTGGAAACACTTGGCACAGTTACGAGTACAATACTGAAAAAAAGCAGACAGAAGGAGGAATAGAAGGCTTCTAAATCCGGTGCGAGACCATTTCTCCAATCTGTGGACTTAATGCCATTTTACATCTTGGCAATCAGAAGGGATGTCAGTCATTATAGTTCCTGTGTTAGGATGTAAGGCACCAAGTGCAGCAAAGTTATTTCAATTGGAGGGCAAAGTTCTGCATCTCAGAACAGACTGATAGCTGCCCACCAACTGGTCTCCAAAAGGTATTTGTATCCAAATTATTATGCCTTGTTCAACTTTTTTCAGGTTGAACCACCCAAAAAAACAAAATGAACTCTGGGAAAAATACAAAATAAATTAAAATCTCAAAAATAGTTCTAGTAAGAACAGATGTAATAATGTTTGGCACAGTGTTTTTCAGCAAAGAAATATAAACCCGGATATTCTAACACTTTGAACAGGATTTTAGGGGATCATTATGACGGCGGACGGACCATCACCACCAGGCCAGTGGTGCCGGTCCTTCTGCCATTTGACTCACCTTTCCCCCGCCACATTAGGATGGCAGGGGAATCACTTTGTGACCGCGGCAGTCGCAAAGACCGCCATCCACTCTTCCACTACAGGCAATCCTCACGATTGCCTGGCGGAGTGTCAGTATGGGTAAACTGGCAGCGGTGTCTAGCAGGCTCCGCCCTCCAAATTACAATGCTGGCATCAGCCAGCCTTTCCATGGCGGTGGAACCATCATGAAAAGGCTGGTGGAGGCTGAGTATGCGGGCCCATTTTGGGCCCCCTCTGTGGGGGGGGGTGTATGTCCACTAGGGAGTACCATGGTGGTGCCTGCCACGTTGTGCATGGAAATGCACAACATGCGATGTCCAACACCGCGGCTGTGCTGCAGCCAGCAGCACCGTCCGCAATGTAAAATTGCTGGATGTGACCACCACAGTGCGGGTTGCATTGTGATTTGGAGTGCACGACCGCCGCCTTACAGACAGGTGATCCTGTAGCCCCTACGATGGCGGGCGGACTCAAGTCTGCCCGCTATCGTAATCGGCCCCTTAGTTTCTTTTGTAATGAAAATCCAGTATGTTAGAAAGTTGGCAAAATAAGCTCCAATCACAACTTTGCACTGCTTTGCGTCAAGGGAGCATTGAATTGGTGCTACATTGGGATTTCCATGCAGTGACCCATGAGTTTATACTCAAATTACTTTCGAAGGCCAGTCCCTATGCTGAAATCCCTGTGCAGGCAACCAAGTCCCCACTGTGCACAGTCTTTGGCACTGCACAGCAGGCCAGGCCAACCTCCTCTGCACCTTGCCTTACTTTTTTAATTGGTTGTCAACCACCCGCTGTGCATTGCTTTCAGTAGCAAACTCCCCACCAACACATGCCCCCCTTTGATTATGTGCAGGAGGGAGTTGAATGCAAGGCCAGTCCTTTGACCAGAGCATGCGCCTGACCCCTCTGTGGGCAGCCAAAACTTTCTGCGCATGGTCTTTGGCTATTCACAGAAGGGAGTTGGTCACAGGGACTGGCCGCACCCAGCTCCCCCTGCGGGAAATTAACTTCTCCCTTCTCCCTATGGCCAGAAGCCATGCCCTGTTTCTAACTCCCCCAATAGACAGCCAGTCCTCCTTTTGCACATGGCTAAAGTACAAGGAGCAGTGGAGGCTTGGCTTCAGGGCATGGTTTATGGTCAGGCTCTATGCCTAGCCCCTTTATGGGCGGACACTTCCATGCTGTGCACAGCCTTTAGTCATGTGCAGCAGGGGTTTTCCTTTATAAACTATTTTTTTCTGGTACTGTGGTATTCCTGTGGTACCTTACAAGCAATCTTCCATCCCATGTCACAGCAGTACTGTGCAAGCTTCCTTGATGTAAATTGCATTGTACTGCAGTACCATGAGATGGAAGCTTGTACACTGTTTCCCATGGAAGTACTTCAGTACCTCACAGGAAGTCCATGGTGTGTCCCGCGGATGCACCGTGGAACATGTACGCGAAAATTATATATTTTTTAACCTCTGGGTGGGGGTCCATTTGAATTTCCCCTCACAAGAGCCTGGGTGTTACTACCCTGCCACTTCTACCCTTTAAAAAAAATTATTTTCAAAACACGAGGACTGAGACCTAAAATTGGTGACCCCAACAATTTCTACAGAGCTCTGACAGATTGTTCACTACAGCGGTACTGGGGCAGGCAGTAGTCCTGCGGTACCCAAATCACCAATGGGAGAAAAAACTCCCTCATGCAATCAGAAGGACCTATTGAATGTTTATTATTGCAGGACTCCTGTGGGGACACCTATCTAACTTTGTAACCTCTTCATGCTGAATGGATTTACACAAAATCACAAATAGCATGCTTTCTGAGTAAAGTACGAGCAAATATTGAGCAATTATGTTTAGCCATTGTTTCTGTATCACCAAGCTAAGTATCTTATGGGAAATAATAAATGTCGGCCCTATTTTTCTTGGCCCCTGCTTGAAGTTTCATGAAGGAGCCAAGGTGGATGAACTTTTGTTTTGGAAAGGTTTGCAGATTTATTAAACTCTTCCTATGAGAACAATGACCCATGAATAACAAATACATGTATGTTACAGAGTGGCAGTTGCCACAGTGTAGTTATATGTGATTCAGAGTTTTAGCAGGAAGAGCGCTTATTATTTTGATAATAACTCTGGCTCCTCTTGGCACATCTTCATGACACTTTTGCAAACAAGAATTCATCCACCTCATCTCCTTTCTGGAAAGTTCCAGGGTGATCGGTCGAATGGGGTTCCCAAAATATTTACTTCCCATGTATTTTCCATAGGAAACAAAAATACCAATATATATAAAATGAGCCGAGCACAATTACATGAAATTTGGCAGAAAGCAATATATTTACTTAGAAAGCATGCTTTTTGTGATGTTGTGTAATTCTGGTTAGCTGGTGTAAGTTTAAAAATGTATAGCTATCTGTTGTAGTGGAATTCCTGTGGGACTCCAGCAGAAGCCTCATGGGAAAAAAACTGTCAAATGCGCATTCTGATTGGTTAGGACTGCGGGACCGAGAAATTGGATTGGTGACGACAAAATGAAGAAAAATGTTGGGGCCAACATTTAAGGACTCAGGTAAATGGTCCTCAAGTCATGAAAATATGTTCATAAAGATATAGAAGGGGATGGGGCTGTCATCCCCTAAACCCCAAGCTAGGAGCCAAAAAATGAAAACCTTTCGTTTAGCACCTTCATGGTCCCACAGGTTACAATGTGGCCTTGGGAGTACAGCTGTACTAAAAAATCATTCTCCTGTGTGCAGCAATGGTTTGGGTACAGGCCTAGTGGCAGGTAATCCCCATCACCATAGCCGCACATGACCAAAAACTGTGTATGACTAAGACTTTGTCGCAAACATATTGTAATATGATATTACTACAATATTTTTATGTGTATATATATATATATATATATTTTTTTTTTTTCACCAAAAAAAACATAGGTTTCCGAGATTTATTTTGTAAAAAAAAATGTTGTCCTCATTCTCCACCCAACTAGTTCCACTTTACCTTACCTTAGACATATCCACACACCATCTTAGTTTACTGGATATGTAGGCAACTGGATGTTGTATCCCTTGCCTACCGGTGTTACAAGATACTCATAAGGGCTCAAATTAGGAACCCATGGGGGGCCGCCTTACCAGATTTAGCCAACATATTGGTATCAGGGCACCACCTGATTTCACAGGAAATATCTGCGAAGTAGCAGGGCAGCGTAATGATAGGACCAGTGGGAAAACAAAAACAATAACCCTGTCCACCGTATCTAGGTAACCCCCACTGCAGAAATTTCCAGAAAGCCCACTTTTTTTGATTGCCTGATCTCACAAGGTCCAACCTAGAGACTTGTAGCACTGATGACTGCCAATCATAAAACAAAGGAGATGAATGCTCCTTCCATTTTTTACAAATCTCTCTTCTCGCCAGCAGGATTGCATAAAAAAGAAAATAATTAGCAGGGCCTGTAACTCCCTCCAACAGGCCAAATATTACCAGCGAGAGATCAATTTTCATGGGTCAGTCGAGAGATGATGTTAGTGATTCACCAATAGCGTCCCAGAAGGAAGACAAGGCAGGAAAGTCAAAGAACATATGAGTGTCTGATGCGGCTATTGTCCCACACCTCAAACAAGATACAGGCGGGCCCTTTGAAAATGTTGAGAGTCTCTCGGGTGAATAATAAGCCCTATGCAGGGTGAACAGATGATTTCTATGGAGCCATGCTGGTTTAACTACCTCCCAGAGTGTTTTACAGGAGTTTAGCCACCGTTGTTCATTATCCTGGTCGGGAAGGGGCTAACCCAGAATTGGCCATCCAATTGGAATTCACCCTCTACCTCTTCCAATATTGAATGGTACCAGAAGGAGACTTCCTTCTTTGTCGGGGTTTGCTAGTAAGCTGGGATTCTAGATGGTTTCCTCCTCCAACTGGGAATTTGCTCTGGGTTACTGACTGCGACTGAGCCCAACTTGCCATCTGCTGGTAATTAAACCTAGAGAGGCCAGGACCAATCCTCTCCTTAAGGGATTCCCATGAAATAAGGGTTCCTTCCATAAACAAATCCCCCCAAACTTCCACCCCAGCTTCCCTCAGCGGTAAGGCCAGTCTATCTTTTAGCCATCCCGGGCCACCTGGTGTCTCCCACAAGGGAGCCATGTTAGAAAAATATCCTAATGCTACAGTGCTTCTCATCTTAGCCCAAGTTCTTAAAGAACTTAGAATCACTAAATTTAAACAAAAACCCCTCCTGTGGTAAGATGGCTCCAGTGAGCATAGCTCTAAACATACACCCTGCCCCAACATTAGTAGGTATTTTCAATAGCATGCGTGAGTGGAAAAGTTGAAAAGCCCATGCATACAACTGAAGATCCGGAGCAGCTAGGCCTCCCTTCTCTCTACGCCGCCTTAGCTTCTTCCAGGCAATCCTGGGTGTGTGGTAAGCCCAAATAAAATATTTAATATCACTCTGTATCTTTAGCAGTGGTACAGACTCAAAGTGGAGGGGTATAGTGTTAAAAAGAAACGTGATTCTAGGCAGGATTGACATTTTTACCAAATGTATTCTACCCAAGAATGACAAGGGAGAATTGCATACCTTGCCGCTAACATGGTCTCTGCATGTTGTCTTATAATTGCCTGTTTTGCTTTTTCAAAAGTTTTGCTTTTTCAAAAGTTTAAGCATGTAGTATGGACATTTATTTGATTCTGTCTATTATTATTATTTTTTTCAGTACTATTGTAGCTACCTTTATTTTGTATGATTCACCTTCAATTCTAATTTCCTGTCGATTCATGTAATTTCTGGTTTCTTCCCCGTTTTAATTCATTCTATATACTTTTCCAACATGGCACCGCTTTTCTGTCTACATTTCCGTTTTCCGTTTTCCATTTCCATGACTCTCATCGGAACTTGGTCCTTTGTCTATGTTTCAATTCTAAACACTCGATAAAACAAGAGCTTTGCGTACGAGCTTAACACCCTTCGTGAAGCGGCTCACGGGCACGCTAATCAACTTTACTGGTAAGCGGCACAAACTATTCTTCCTCACGTTCTATATTTCTTTACCTCGCAATTTACGAGCACTTTAAAAACTTTAACATTACGTTTTCTTGCACATTGGTTTTGCTATAATTTCGAGCATGTTTGGTGGAGGTCAATTGATTACTCTCTTCTACGTTTTATAACCTTCCCGGATGGACACTTTTGGAACGTTATTTTACAAATGCACGACTTACTCGGTTTTCGTTTTCACATGAGCATTTCGGGTGGAAGCTTTTTTCATTTCTCTTTCTACATAACGCTACCTGTTTGACTCTGACTTTGGCTACACCTGGCTTGCACGATGTTAAGTTAGGAAGTACTGTTGTATTATGACCTAGGTCCCTGATATGTCCCCATATCTGTTTGTTTATAGATCCCAGTCCCTGATGAAGGCTAGTTCCTAGCCGAAATGCATTGGATATGGACATTATAATTTAGGAATTCACAAGGCTGGATTGATGAATGTGATGATATAACTTTCATGAAAGAAAAAATAAATACTTAGATTTCTTCAAAGAATACGAACATTTGTTTCAATTAATGACTTAACCTGCATAGCCCTGAATGGGTTTCATGCTGTGACCAGGGGACGTTGCTCATGCTAAGGGCCACGCTATCAGAAGTGGAAAAGTGACATAACATGGCAAACAAGCTTTACTGAGACGATTATTTTCCAATTTGTTTCCAAATGAAAATATTGTTCCAGAGAAAATATATATGAAATTTGCACAAATAAAAAGTCTGTAATCTGCTTAATGCCAACACTGCGTGAATGTTCTGTATTTCATGAAGAAATGTTAAAGTTGGAAAAAGAATTTATAAAATTGGAAGCTATTGATAAATTAGACCATGAAGGAATCACTATTATTTTGACTGAAAAGTTGAAGAGGAAATTGGATTCTTTAGAGAAGTCGATTAGTAAAACTGCTGGTTTAGAAAAGAATTTGTATGCATGTGTAAATTGTGGGGTAATTTCAATGTGGAAAAGGTTTAGTAAATGGAGCAATGGGTAAAATTGTTGATTTTGTTAACTATGTAAATAGAGATGGGTTTGAATTTTTGAAGATCAAATTTGATGAAACTGCTGAAATACAACAATTTAGTCGTTGTTCATCTCGGCTCTTGCTTGTAAAAGATTTGTATGTACGCAGAAAACAGTTTCCTATTTGTTTGGCATATGCGGTGACCATTTATAAATCTCAAGGTTTAAGTGTAGATAGTGCTTTAGTGATATTGGAAGAACCGTGTTTAAAGAGGGTATGGCATATGCTGCTTTGTCCCGAGTCAGAACTTTATCTGGATTGTACTTGATTGATTTTGATGAGACAAAGGTTAGTGCAGATGCAAATTGTGTGAAAGAGTATAATAGATTAAGAAGAGAATATGCTCCCAATTTAGGTCAATATCCAGTATTTGAAAAGCGTGTGGTATGTAGAAAAAGAAGGTTTGAGAATATCTGTAGTGAAACTGTGGAGAAAGAAAAAAAACAAGATGAAGATGCGCCTGCAAGCAAAAAGAAAAAGGACAGTGTTGAAGAGAATGTTGGTTGTCGGTTTGTGGTGTCAACTGCTATGCTAATGTAGTAGTTAATGTTGTTTTATTTCTTGAAAGTCTGCAATAGCAAATTGTTGAAAATCGGGACGAAAGATTCTGTTCATTGTTGTATTCTGTTTATGATAAATGTAGTAGTGATAAAAGTAAAGATAAAAGTGTTTCTGATATTCGAAATGTTTTGGACATATGTTCTGGTTCTACTCAATTTACACAGAATATTCAGCAAGATTGTCAGGAATTTTTAATGTTTATGCTTAGTGTACTGGAAGATGAAGGTATTGATATTGAACATATTTTTGGCCTTTATTATAAATGGCAACATGACCGTCAAAATTGTTTGTTTGTATTGTATTGTATTGTGGCATACTTATATAGCGCAACCTGTCACCACCAAGGGCATCCTGGCGCTTTGACCCGTACTCAATGAAAACAGTAGCTCAGCCTATCCTGGGGAAAAGATGAGTCTTTAAAGCCTTTCTGAAGGAGAGGAGATCTCCAAGGCTTCTCAAGGATAAAGGCAGAGAGTTCCAGAGTTTGGCTGCCGCTACTCTGAAAGAGCGGCCCCCCATCCTCACTCTCTGGAATCGTGGGACTACCAGTAGCCTGGATGACGAAGAGCGTAAAGCTCTAGATGGACAGTACCAGGCAAACATTCGCCGCAACGGAATGGGGCCTAGCTCGTGGATAGCCCTGAACACAATACATGCTGCTTTGTAGCGCACCCGAAGATGAACTGGCAGCCAATGAAGTTCTCGCAGTGCTGCCGTAGATGAACTATGGTAAGGGAGAGAAAGGGCGAGTTTGGCTGCGATGTTTTGCACCCTTTGCAACTTGCCCAAGAGTGTTACCGGGGCCTCCAGAAGTAGTGCGTTACAATAGTCAAGTCGACTTAGGATGGTACAACGCACTACTTCTGGTCTGGCTTGCACAGGGAGGAGAGGAAGGACCTTGCGCAGCATACGAATCAGCATCATACATGTTGACGAGATCTTATTCACATGTAGATCCAACTGCAGGTTAGGCCCAAAAGTGACGCCTAAATTGCGCGCTGATTGTGCCGCAGACACCGTCTGCGGCACAATCAGCAGTTTACATGTAGCACTAATATAGACACTGAACGATTCATATATTTGACTTTACCAGACTGAGAATCAGTGCCTTTTATCAATCTAGTTAGAGGAGCTACTCAAAACATGGAGTGTAGCCAATGTAAATCAGAAATGTCATCAACATTATATATAAAAAGATATGGACAGTATGTTATTTTAATGCTGCAACGTTGTAGAGCTGATGGAAGAAAATTGGAAACTGTAATTAAAAATGTTGTAGCGTTTCAATATCAGGAAGAACTTTTGTAGCTGTTGCAATTATTTTTCATGATGGACCTTCCACAACATCTGGACATTAAACTGTTTATTTAAAATGTCTGAAAGGTTGGATACATTATAATGATATTCAATTTGTTTTTAAGCAACGTTTGCTGAAGAGTTACCAAATTCTTACCTAATATTTTTAAAGCCAAGATTTCAAGATCAAAATTTGGCCTTTCAGGATTACTGCTGTTAAGGTAGATCAGTCTGGTGTTATAGAGTATTTTGTAACTGAGGTTGAGGCAGTGTAGGTGTATCATGTCGTGGGTGATGTGGCTCTAGCAGGGGACATTTAAGATTATTCAGGTGGAGGTGCTTTGAATTGGTTGTAGTTGTTATACGTGTTTGGCTGGATTTCTTGTGTAGAGGGTGTTGCCACAGTGTACTCTGTTTCTTCTTCTTTTCTTTAGGATGTACTTGTAAATGTCCTGGAGCATGTGGAGGGTGTTATTGCAGTTTGAGGAAATGCTGTAGACTTGTTTATACTTGTAGAGGGAGGAGTTCAATATGAATCATAGGTTGTGTACTTGGTCAGTAGGTGTTGGTACTGTTCACAGTGTAGTTGACCAGTAGGAGTTATCTGAAGCTAAGGGGGTGAGTTTGAGGATGAGTATCTTCATGTTGTGTGAATTCATGTATAAAGAGTTGCTCCTTATCCACTTGGTGACGTCCTTAATTGTGTCGTGGAAGTTGTTTTTTGTGGTATCTGGCTCCTTGATGAGGAAGAGGATGAGCTGGGTGTCGTCGATGTAGGACATAGTGTTGTGGTTGAGTTGGTGGGCCATTTGTGCAAGGGTGGCCATGGAAATGTTGAATAGCATTGGACTGAAGAATGAGCAGTGGGAGACGGTGCAAATAATGTCAGTGGTTTTGGATCTGAAGGCTGGGAGGCAGACACTCAGAGTTTCTATAGAACAAATTTTAAACTAAGAATTTCACACCTACTATTTGGCCATGCGGAAAAGTATGTGAAACCCTTAATGACTTTTCGTTGTAAATTTTAACTGCATATATTTGTACGTAATATTATTTAAAATGGAAGAAAATTAATGATGATGTTTTTTTTTCCAAGATTGTTTGCCATACCTCATAGTTACATTTTATTTTATTTTATTTTGGAGATTTATAGAGCGCATGGCTGCCCGAGAGCGTCCCAGCGCTAACAGAAATCCACTATGATCTCCAGAGGAGGGGGCCGGTGGGGAAGGAAGAGATCAAGGGAACAGCCATGTCTTCAGGGATTTGCGGAATGCTAGGAGATTAGGTTGGGCCCGGAGGTCCGGTGGAAGAATATTCCACATCTTGGAGGCCTGAAATGAGAATTGTCGACCTCCAAAACGTGATTTTTTGATCTTGGGTATTTTGGTCAGGTGGGCATTGGTAGAGCGTAGGGTTCTGGTTGTCGTGTGGGGAGTCACGAGGTCTTTCAGGACCGGGGGGGCTTTTCCATGCAAGATTTTGTGGGTTAGGCACATGGCCCTGAAGTGCACCCTTTGTTCCACAGGGAGCCAATGGAGTTCTTTGAGTGCAGGTTTGGCAGAGCAGCATTTTTTGGTGCCAGTGAGGATTCTGGCGGCCGCATTTTGCACCACCTGAAGCCTAGAGATGACTTTCTTTGGGGATCCAAGATATAAGGCATTGCCGTAGTCCAGTTTTGATAGTATGAGGCCCTGAATGACCAATTTTCTTGACTGGAATGGTAAAAGTGGGAGAATTTTGCGGATGGAGCAGAGCAGGCCAAAGCATGTTCCTGCAGTTTTTTTGGCCTGGGTGTTGAGAGTGAGTTTATCATCCAACCAAATCCCCAGGCTTTTGATATCAGTTTTGGGGATTGGTGGTGGGCCCATACTGGGAGGCCATAGAGACTCCGGGCGGAAGAGGGACTGGTTGCCTAGTACCATTAGCTCGGTTTCTTTCCCCATTGAGCTTTGAATGGGAGTCGCTCATCCAGCTGACTATATTCTCCAGGCAGTGAAGTAGTGTGGCTCACTGGTTAGAGGCGGCAGACCCGAGAGCAGAGGACGGCCCGGGACCAGGGTTCGATTCCCGGCGCGGCAGGTTTCTGGACCAGGGTCAGCGGACTCGATAATTCTCTCGCCTTGGTGCCCACTCTGATCAGCGATCACACTCGGCAACTCTGGGCATTAGCTTGCCTCATCTTCACTAACGGCCCCACCAGACCGCCGGGGATGCCTGGTCTCACCCTGGAGATACCCATTAAGGGACCATCTCTCAGGGAAGCCAGCAAGGGTTTCGCAGCAGTCGAAGCGCCTTGGGACCCTACGGGTAAGTAGTGCGCTATATAAATGCCAATACATACATACATAATACAGATCGATGGTGGGGGGTTCTGACTGGCTCAGGGAGACGATCAGGGAGACGACCAGCTGTGTGTCGTCCACGTAGGTCAGGAGTTTAATGCCATAGGGGACGACAATAAGAAATTGGTCTTAGAAAAAAACATTTAAGATTGTTATTGAGATTGTTGGTTTTTTTTTTAGATAATCTTCTTGATTGTCTTTTTTTTCCTGCTGTTATGTGATGAGTACTATTGAACTCACTGTTTCTAGTGAATTTTAATATATTCTGAGAACAGCAAAAAAGCCATCAGAAATGCTTTACTAATGATTTTGTGTTGTAAAAGATAAATTGTAACTGTATTTTTTTTGTCTTCTACAGATGCTAAATGTATAATATATTTTTATTTCATTTAATATTTTGAAGGCAAGTATAACTAACTGTTAAAAATGATCGATGGGATGTACTTCTACAGAGCTGAAGTAAGAGAATATCCATGGTGTACATAAGTTTGTAAAGATAGTTTGTATCTTTTAAACATTTTTGAATAAATGTAATAAAATATATACTAAGTCTACCTGTATTCTTTGCATTTTACTATAACACATCAACTGCTTTGGAACTGGTAAGCTGAATAAATATTTTTTTAATTTTTTAGTACTGCATTTTATTATAATAGCCTTTGTTTTTTTCTATAGTGATAAAGAGTGACTGGTTTGAAAATGTAAGGAAATGTTATAACTAAAAATTCATATAAGCAAATTTTACTGATATAATCATAAAATAGTTGAGAATGGTTTTTGCATAGTATTTGTTAAAGGGCAAAATAGTTGATTAAGCTAGTTTTGTATTATGTATTAGGGAAAATGATAAAATGAAGTGTTTATATTTTTCTGCAAGGAACAACAACATAATAAAATTCACTATGGAAGAAAAGCAGAAGAATATGGAAGAGAGTTTTGAAATTACCAACTCTCTGAAAGAGGAGTTAACACCATTGTTGCTATTGGAATTCTCCCTCTATGCTGACAATCATCGATTCCCATTGTTCATGACGAGCTCAGCTCGTCATGAGCACACGAGAGGTGTACCTCATTTGAGGCAGTGACAAAAGCTTACGCCTTCCTAGGGGAGGTGTGAGGAAGGCACAACAATGAAAAATAGTTTTATTTCTGTTCGTTTCTCATTATTCTATGTTTGCTGCATGCTGCAGTAATATAGAAAAAAGAAAAGTCTCTGCAACACAGGCACCCTTGTACTATTGTGCAAAGGTGGCTACGTTGGCACAGGTACACCATTGAGTTATGGTTCAGGGGAAAAGGAGAGGCATGTGCCGTATCTTATAGATACAGTGAATTCAATTCTTTTTCATTTGACGTAGGGAAGTGCAGCAGGAAAGCCTGCTGTACTTCCCTGTGGCAAAATGTCATAAATGAGGTACTATGTCAGTAGCCAAGTATTGATAGTGCAAAGTGGGCCAAAGGGCAAGGAGTTCTTCAAACCCCTATAGACTATGCGCACACTGTTCTATGCACCTCTAAATTTGCCTTGTATATAATGAATTCCCTAGTCTCTCTCCTTACACTTGCATAAACCTATCTTTCCACAGACACTCTCCTTGCAGAATTGTAATCTTTCACAGCCTCATTTATGAGACTTCTTGCGCTATTGGAACGTCATTTTTGTTATGCTTCGTGGCGCAGCTCAGCGTGATATTTATCAGGCAGCACTAAGGCACTTTATTTGGTGTACTGTTGTCTGATAAATATCAGTCCCTTTAATGCAGTGTTCTGCGTTAAAGGGGTGTGCAATGGGTGTTGCTGGGGGTGTTCCCAGCAACACCCATGGCCTTTTGACACTGCCCCACATTTATGAGAAATCGTAAATCTGAGGCACTGCCAAAAATGTATGCCTCCCCAGGGAGGCGTAAGGAAGGTGCAATGGGGAAAAATACTTTTATTTCTCTTCATTTTTTCTTTTTCTATGTGTGCTGCTTTCTACAAAAAAATGTAGATACCAATACCAGTTACAACATCCTAATCAGTAATTCCAACATCTACATACACATCCACTCATTCACCAACAGTTCTATACAGTCACTCATACATGTTCTCACTCATCATATGTACTCATACACCTATACATCCTGTTACACACCGACACTCATACATACAGTTACTCTCACACATACTCACACATGCAAATAAACTCCATTTACTTGCATATAAAGCTATACACACACTACTACACTTACTTCTACAGAAATGTACACATACCTACTCTCTTAAACAATCACTTACAGGAACAATTACTTATTTATACAGAAACTCTTCGAATCTCTCACTCTCATATATACTCATTTATATACATCAATACTCACATATACTAGTTTAAAACATACGTACTTACTCATAAAAACGCTATTGAGACAGCCATTCACTCACTAACACACCCATACACAAACTCATACACCCATACAGTCTTGCACACATGCTGTCTTCAAAACACATACAAACAGTAAGTCACTCATTCATTCATTACTAACCCATGCAGTCACTTATACACAAAGTGAGAGACTTATACTAATATTTACATATTTAAACATTACTCATTAACCCATGTATTCACTAAGATACACTTAATCAGTCCGTTATACAATCAATTTTACAAAAAATCGCCCATTTAGACACTTATATACCCATTTATTCTTCCATCGACCTTGAGATGTACATATATAAAACATATTTAATTTTCCGAGAAACACACATTCACTGGATGATGTCATCAGTGATGTCATCAGTGATGTCATTTGAGATGTCATCAGTGAGGTCATGAGTGATGTCACTGACCATGTCATTAGTGATGTAATATGTGACGTCATCAGTAGTGCATTGCGGGGGCGCGAGTTATAGTTAGCTGAACTAACTATAACGTGGGAATTTCAATGGTTTTGTATGAGTAAAATGTCCCGCTAACTGTAACATGTGTGAAACCTATGTTTTTTTCAGTGAATTTCTAAGGTTTTTTAAATGCTAATTCCTAACTATAACGTGTGTGAAACCTATGGTTTTTTCAGTGAATATATATATATCAAAATCGAGTTACTCCTTTTGAAGATTGTAGCCCTTCGAGGGGTGGCGCGATGATGGCGGAGTGAGCCGGTATTTCAATATACAAAAGTAAACGAAGTTCCTATCGCACTTTCAGAGCAAATCATATCACAAATCAAATCATATCAAGTTTCTTCAAAGAGGGGGTTTAATAATGTGTGTTTTGTGTGAATTTCTAATTTTTTAACAATTGAATTAAGTCACATAAGACCTCTCATTTAATGAAAAAACTCTGAAATTCACCATGTATAATTCAGTGACCTTTCTGTAACTTACACCCCATCATGCAGTGCTTTTGTTCTCACATAATACATTACTCATGACATTGATGACATCTCAAATGACATATTTGGACATAATTGATGGCATCATTGATGACATTATCCAAAGAATGTGACAGCATCTTATATGCTCAAGTGAATGTTAAGGGACATAATCTTTCGCAGTATGCAGGATATGAAGAATAACTGTAAACGTACTCATATTTAGCAGATGTTATCTTTTTTACTTTTATTCAGCTGCCTAAGAAATTAAATGGCCCTATAGACATTAATGCAATCAGCAACTTATTAATCCTTGACTACACTAAGAAAACGTGTTTGTCCTTTATTTGTCTTAATCAGATGTGCCTGCTAAATAACCTAATATAACATACAATTGCAAGTGAAGAGCTTTACACCTATATATTAGCTACTGAAAACTAAGGCATGTACATCCAGGCTCTATGGACAACTCTCCGTAGTTTGTAAAAATATGAAGGAAGTGGCCCAAATCGGGTCACCCAGGTTACTCACGACCACCTTTTTGCCTTCCCAATTAATGAAGAGTCAGTCCGACAGTAGAGAATACAAACTAGTTAGTTTATTGGTAATGCGCAGCAGTGGAGCACAGTTTGACTAGTCTCCTAAGAGGACTACAGAGGGGTTTGATCTCCCTCCACATGGTAATAGAAGTTATACAATTCCAACACCTCTAGAGTCCCTCCCAAACCGGAAATTTCCAGCTCAGGCCACGGTGAACAAAGAAGGCACATAAGATGTCCAGTACCACTCGGCAGGGAACATGCTATCTCAGTCTCAAAGCCATTCAAGCTCTCTACCATGTAAAGCTGTGGGAATTAGTGTTTCTAATGGAAAAGGTATGCAACAATGAACAGTACATTCATTAGTACAGCGAAGCGCCAACCTTGAGAAGTACAAGCAGGGGGTACAGAGCAGCCTTTCTGCAGAGGTAAGCATTTATGAGACAGCCATTTGATCTCTGTTACAGTACAACCTGAAGTCAATAAAGATGGCGCCATGCATGCTAACTTACCAAAAATAGGGGTTTGAATATAGCAGATAGAGTGTTTTAATCATTGCATTACAGAAATAACATTTCAAATCTAACAAATACATTGAACGCGTTCCTGGACTGAGCAGTATGGTATACAGCCTTAGAAAAGTAAAGTGCTTACAATTATACTGAAACTGTCAGTGGGTCATCCAATACATTGTGCATTCTTTAACAATGTATAATGTCTCAAAATGTTCAGAGAACATCTGGAAATAAATATTTGCACTTTATAAACCTCCAATTTATATAGTCTACAGAACTGTATGACAACTATTTAACATGGGCATGTGCCCAGACAAGCACAGGTGATTAATGTATTGTAAACAGAAGTTTTCGTTTTTCTCATGTTTTATGGCAACAGGCATTGGATTTAAGCCATAACCTATTTGAAACATGCGTCTGCTAAGCAAACTATTTACGCTCATATTCTACCCTGTGTAAATGAAGAGTAGATCTCAAACTCAAAAGTTTACAGCTAATTAAGGTAAGAACAAAATAACCTTTTGCATACTAAACCACAATTTTCTCCAGGGTTGCACTATTTCTATTCTATACATGCACGCATATGTGTATAGTAATTCTGTGCTGTACAACAAACATAGGGCCATATTTATCTCAAAGTAATACAACACAGCGCAGCAAGTCACCTTGCTGCACTGCATTACAGAGAAAGGGCAAGATTGCACTGCATTTAGAAGAATATCATGTATTCTTGTCCTGGTTCATGCGCTGGCACCATTTTGGCTACCTAGTGCCAACGAAGGCACCCTTGCATCATGGTGCCAGGGTGCCTGAGTTGCCGACAGGATTTATTTTCTGCAAGAAGGGGCGCCTTATTACACAAAAACAATCCTGGGAGCCTTTTTCCTCTTTCTGTGTGTGCTGCTGAATTCAGCACCCATAAAAAGAGAAAAAATGCAAGGAGAAATAAAGATATTTCTCCTAGGTACGGCTCTCCTGGGGAGGCATATCTGTTTAACGCAATCCCAGGTTTACCTGTTCTTGTAAATCTGAGAATGCTTCAAAATCCATGGATGTTGCTTGGGAATACCCATACAACCCCCATTGAAACCCCTCCCTGGTACAGAGTAATGTAACGCAGCGATTACGCTGATTTACATTGCTCAAGATTTATGAAGCCACGCAGGGCCATGCATGTGGCCTTTCTTGGCTTCATAAATCTTATTTTCCATTGATGTTGCTCCTGCACCACATTGCGTGGTGCAGGAGTGACACAAAAGGAGTTAAAAATATGCCCCTTCGTTTTTCAAAATTCAAAATTATCTAAGGGTTTATAGGGCAATTTTAATAGCAGTAACTTGGATGATGTGATCAGTGATGTTTCTAAATGCTGTGGCTTTATTGTTGAGTAGTGGTTCCTGTGTAGCAAATCAATGGCGGCTTTCATTTTTATATTTTTAATTTTTATTGTCTCCTAGGTGCTGCACTAATACTGCGGGCCTACAGAGCCAATGAGAGAATACTGTGTCCCTCCTGCAGGGCCTTCACTTCCTTTCCTGGGTCCCTCGGGTGGCCCTTGGTACATAAAAGTTGCAAAATGAAGTTGTATTTACTATGAAGATGTCATTTTGTTTTGAGTTTTAGCTTTTTAGGAATTTCCTCACAGATAGAAATAATCAAGATATCTTGTATTTTTTAGTAAAAAATCATCATTTTTTGGTGTTGTCGAACAGCGGTACCTGTAAATGGTACTGTGGTGCCTGTGAAAGCTCAGAAAAATCACATCTGATTGGTTTAAATAATTGTACGGATGCATTTTGAGAGAGCTCCCACCTCTTTACTCTCAGTAGGGATTTACACCTGAATTTGTGATCATTCTGTAATCTACACTGAGCTATTTGCTTGGAAAGTTTAACCCAGAAAAATGGTGTTTGGAGGAAACATCACAGCAAGAGCCTCAGGAGTAGGAGAAACTTGAGAGGAGCTTGCTCAAATCCATTGCCTGTCAATTTTCTTCTCTTCCAGCCTGGGAGAGAAAAACATGAGCAAAAGTGGTAACTTGCAACTTGTGCCATAAACAGTTTAGCACAGGTAATAGCAAAAAGTACTCATTTGGAATATTAGGCATGTGGAAACACTTGGCACAGTTACGAGTACAATACTGAAAAAAAGCAGACAGAAGGAGGAATAGAAGGCTTCTAAATCCGGTGCGAGACCATTTCTCCAATCTGTGGACTTAATGCCATTTTACATCTTGGCAATCAGAAGGGATGTCAGTCATTATAGTTCCTGTGTTAGGATGTAAGGCACCAAGTGCAGCAAAGTTATTTCAATTGGAGGGCAAAGTTCTGCATCTCAGAACAGACTGATAGCTGCCCACCAACTGGTCTCCAAAAGGTATTTGTATCCAAATTATTATGCCTTGTTCAACTTTTTTCAGGTTGAACCACCCAAAAAAACAAAATGAACTCTGGGAAAAATACAAAATAAATTAAAATCTCAAAAATAGTTCTAGTAAGAACAGATGTAATAATGTTTGGCACAGTGTTTTTCAGCAAAGAAATATAAACCCGGATATTCTAACACTTTGAACAGGATTTTAGGGGATCATTATGACGGCGGACGGACCATCACCACCAGGCCAGTGGTGCCGGTCCTTCTGCCATTTGACTCACCTTTCCCCCGCCACATTAGGATGGCAGGGGAATCACTTTGTGACCGCGGCAGTCGCAAAGACCGCCATCCACTCTTCCACTACAGGCAATCCTCACGATTGCCTGGCGGAGTGTCAGTATGGGTAAACTGGCAGCGGTGTCTAGCAGGCTCCGCCCTCCAAATTACAATGCTGGCATCAGCCAGCCTTTCCATGGCGGTGGAACCATCATGAAAAGGCTGGTGGAGGCTGAGTATGCGGGCCCATTTTGGGCCCCCTCTGTGGGGGGGGGTGTATGTCCACTAGGGAGTACCATGGTGGTGCCTGCCACGTTGTGCATGGAAATGCACAACATGCGATGTCCAACACCGCGGCTGTGCTGCAGCCAGCAGCACCGTCCGCAATGTAAAATTGCTGGATGTGACCACCACAGTGCGGGTTGCATTGTGATTTGGAGTGCACGACCGCCGCCTTACAGACAGGTGATCCTGTAGCCCCTACGATGGCGGGCGGACTCAAGTCTGCCCGCTATCGTAATCGGCCCCTTAGTTTCTTTTGTAATGAAAATCCAGTATGTTAGAAAGTTGGCAAAATAAGCTCCAATCACAACTTTGCACTGCTTTGCGTCAAGGGAGCATTGAATTGGTGCTACATTGGGATTTCCATGCAGTGACCCATGAGTTTATACTCAAATTACTTTCGAAGGCCAGTCCCTATGCTGAAATCCCTGTGCAGGCAACCAAGTCCCCACTGTGCACAGTCTTTGGCACTGCACAGCAGGCCAGGCCAACCTCCTCTGCACCTTGCCTTACTTTTTTAATTGGTTGTCAACCACCCGCTGTGCATTGCTTTCAGTAGCAAACTCCCCACCAACACATGCCCCCCTTTGATTATGTGCAGGAGGGAGTTGAATGCAAGGCCAGTCCTTTGACCAGAGCATGCGCCTGACCCCTCTGTGGGCAGCCAAAACTTTCTGCGCATGGTCTTTGGCTATTCACAGAAGGGAGTTGGTCACAGGGACTGGCCGCACCCAGCTCCCCCTGCGGGAAATTAACTTCTCCCTTCTCCCTATGGCCAGAAGCCATGCCCTGTTTCTAACTCCCCCAATAGACAGCCAGTCCTCCTTTTGCACATGGCTAAAGTACAAGGAGCAGTGGAGGCTTGGCTTCAGGGCATGGTTTATGGTCAGGCTCTATGCCTAGCCCCTTTATGGGCGGACACTTCCATGCTGTGCACAGCCTTTAGTCATGTGCAGCAGGGGTTTTCCTTTATAAACTATTTTTTTCTGGTACTGTGGTATTCCTGTGGTACCTTACAAGCAATCTTCCATCCCATGTCACAGCAGTACTGTGCAAGCTTCCTTGATGTAAATTGCATTGTACTGCAGTACCATGAGATGGAAGCTTGTACACTGTTTCCCATGGAAGTACTTCAGTACCTCACAGGAAGTCCATGGTGTGTCCCGCGGATGCACCGTGGAACATGTACGCGAAAATTATATATTTTTTAACCTCTGGGTGGGGGTCCATTTGAATTTCCCCTCACAAGAGCCTGGGTGTTACTACCCTGCCACTTCTACCCTTTAAAAAAAATTATTTTCAAAACACGAGGACTGAGACCTAAAATTGGTGACCCCAACAATTTCTACAGAGCTCTGACAGATTGTTCACTACAGCGGTACTGGGGCAGGCAGTAGTCCTGCGGTACCCAAATCACCAATGGGAGAAAAAACTCCCTCATGCAATCAGAAGGACCTATTGAATGTTTATTATTGCAGGACTCCTGTGGGGACACCTATCTAACTTTGTAACCTCTTCATGCTGAATGGATTTACACAAAATCACAAATAGCATGCTTTCTGAGTAAAGTACGAGCAAATATTGAGCAATTATGTTTAGCCATTGTTTCTGTATCACCAAGCTAAGTATCTTATGGGAAATAATAAATGTCGGCCCTATTTTTCTTGGCCCCTGCTTGAAGTTTCATGAAGGAGCCAAGGTGGATGAACTTTTGTTTTGGAAAGGTTTGCAGATTTATTAAACTCTTCCTATGAGAACAATGACCCATGAATAACAAATACATGTATGTTACAGAGTGGCAGTTGCCACAGTGTAGTTATATGTGATTCAGAGTTTTAGCAGGAAGAGCGCTTATTATTTTGATAATAACTCTGGCTCCTCTTGGCACATCTTCATGACACTTTTGCAAACAAGAATTCATCCACCTCATCTCCTTTCTGGAAAGTTCCAGGGTGATCGGTCGAATGGGGTTCCCAAAATATTTACTTCCCATGTATTTTCCATAGGAAACAAAAATACCAATATATATAAAATGAGCCGAGCACAATTACATGAAATTTGGCAGAAAGCAATATATTTACTTAGAAAGCATGCTTTTTGTGATGTTGTGTAATTCTGGTTAGCTGGTGTAAGTTTAAAAATGTATAGCTATCTGTTGTAGTGGAATTCCTGTGGGACTCCAGCAGAAGCCTCATGGGAAAAAAACTGTCAAATGCGCATTCTGATTGGTTAGGACTGCGGGACCGAGAAATTGGATTGGTGACGACAAAATGAAGAAAAATGTTGGGGCCAACATTTAAGGACTCAGGTAAATGGTCCTCAAGTCATGAAAATATGTTCATAAAGATATAGAAGGGGATGGGGCTGTCATCCCCTAAACCCCAAGCTAGGAGCCAAAAAATGAAAACCTTTCGTTTAGCACCTTCATGGTCCCACAGGTTACAATGTGGCCTTGGGAGTACAGCTGTACTAAAAAATCATTCTCCTGTGTGCAGCAATGGTTTGGGTACAGGCCTAGTGGCAGGTAATCCCCATCACCATAGCCGCACATGACCAAAAACTGTGTATGACTAAGACTTTGTCGCAAACATATTGTAATATGATATTACTACAATATTTTTATGTGTATATATATATATATATTTTTTTTTTTTTTCACCAAAAAAAACATAGGTTTCCGAGATTTATTTTGTAAAAAAAAATGTTGTCCTCATTCTCCACCCAACTAGTTCCACTTTACCTTACCTTAGACATATCCACACACCATCTTAGTTTACTGGATATGTAGGCAACTGGATGTTGTATCCCTTGCCTACCGGTGTTACAAGATACTCATAAGGGCTCAAATTAGGAACCCATGGGGGGCCGCCTTACCAGATTTAGCCAACATATTGGTATCAGGGCACCACCTGATTTCACAGGAAATATCTGCGAAGTAGCAGGGCAGCGTAATGATAGGACCAGTGGGAAAACAAAAACAATAACCCTGTCCACCGTATCTAGGTAACCCCCACTGCAGAAATTTCCAGAAAGCCCACTTTTTTTGATTGCCTGATCTCACAAGGTCCAACCTAGAGACTTGTAGCACTGATGACTGCCAATCATAAAACAAAGGAGATGAATGCTCCTTCCATTTTTTACAAATCTCTCTTCTCGCCAGCAGGATTGCATAAAAAAGAAAATAATTAGCAGGGCCTGTAACTCCCTCCAACAGGCCAAATATTACCAGCGAGAGATCAATTTTCATGGGTCAGTCGAGAGATGATGTTAGTGATTCACCAATAGCGTCCCAGAAGGAAGACAAGGCAGGAAAGTCAAAGAACATATGAGTGTCTGATGCGGCTATTGTCCCACACCTCAAACAAGATACAGGCGGGCCCTTTGAAAATGTTGAGAGTCTCTCGGGTGAATAATAAGCCCTATGCAGGGTGAACAGATGATTTCTATGGAGCCATGCTGGTTTAACTACCTCCCAGAGTGTTTTACAGGAGTTTAGCCACCGTTGTTCATTATCCTGGTCGGGAAGGGGCTAACCCAGAATTGGCCATCCAATTGGAATTCACCCTCTACCTCTTCCAATATTGAATGGTACCAGAAGGAGACTTCCTTCTTTGTCGGGGTTTGCTAGTAAGCTGGGATTCTAGATGGTTTCCTCCTCCAACTGGGAATTTGCTCTGGGTTACTGACTGCGACTGAGCCCAACTTGCCATCTGCTGGTAATTAAACCTAGAGAGGCCAGGACCAATCCTCTCCTTAAGGGATTCCCATGAAATAAGGGTTCCTTCCATAAACAAATCCCCCCAAACTTCCACCCCAGCTTCCCTCAGCGGTAAGGCCAGTCTATCTTTTAGCCATCCCGGGCCACCTGGTGTCTCCCACAAGGGAGCCATGTTAGAAAAATATCCTAATGCTACAGTGCTTCTCATCTTAGCCCAAGTTCTTAAAGAACTTAGAATCACTAAATTTAAACAAAAACCCCTCCTGTGGTAAGATGGCTCCAGTGAGCATAGCTCTAAACATACACCCTGCCCCAACATTAGTAGGTATTTTCAATAGCATGCGTGAGTGGAAAAGTTGAAAAGCCCATGCATACAACTGAAGATCCGGAGCAGCTAGGCCTCCCTTCTCTCTACGCCGCCTTAGCTTCTTCCAGGCAATCCTGGGTGTGTGGTAAGCCCAAATAAAATATTTAATATCACTCTGTATCTTTAGCAGTGGTACAGACTCAAAGTGGAGGGGTATAGTGTTAAAAAGAAACGTGATTCTAGGCAGGATTGACATTTTTACCAAATGTATTCTACCCAAGAATGACAAGGGTAATAGTGACCAGGCATGCATGAGTTTCCTACACTCCTTCACCACAGATGAGAGGTTGATTTCAACTATTTTGGAAATGTCTTGTAAGATGTTAATTCCAAGATACCTCATCCTAGGGCTAAGCTGTATTTCTGGATGAATCTCCCCCATATTATAAGCCATGATTTCTGTTTTAGATGCATTGATCTCATACCCAGAGACCTCTCCAAAATCCTGGGCTAGCTTAACAACCAGGGCCAGGGTTGTCTGCAAATCAGAAGAAAAAATCAAAATGTCATCTGCGTATAGGGCTACCTTTCTCTCCCACTCTCCATACCTAAAAGACTTGATGTTAAAATCATCTTGCAGTATTTGAGCAAAAGGTTCGATGTATAAATTAAATAGGAGAGGGGAGAGAGGGCAGCCCTGATGTGTACTCCTCAAGATTCTCAACGGGTCCGATAAGGTGCCATTCACCAGAATACAAGCAGAAGGATTTTGATATAACAACCCTATCGCTCGACGAAATTTGACCTCCGACAGGTACAACCAATTGCTTTTTAGAAAAGGGGGTGGTGATGAACAGAGTGTCTGAATTAAGCAGACCACTCTTACCCAGTCCAAAGATCAGGGCTTGATCCATCACCGTTATTTATCTCACTGCACCATCCCAGCTCAGAACCTGGCTATATGCAAATCAGTCTGTCCCTGGCCCAGTGCATCATGGTAACAGGGCAGACTAAACTACCAAGCCAATTCTTCACCAGAAAGGAGACAAGCTACCGGGGACCGGTTTCTGGCATTTCAGCCGTCTTCGGCCCGGCTTGCTTGAATCCTGATGGTGCAGTGAGAAAGGGACTCATGTCTGAGTATACCCTGCCACACCTATAGTGGCCAAAACTTTTTAGAAAAGGGGGCGGTGATGAACAGAGTGTCTGAATTAAGCAGACCACTCTTACCCAGTCCAAAGATCAGGGCTTGATCCATCACCGTTATTTATCTCACTGCACCATCCCAGCTCAGAACCTGGCTGTATGTAAATCAGTCTGTCCCTGGCCCAGTGCATCATGGGAACAGGGCAGACTAAACTACCAAGCCAATTCTTCACCAGAAAGGAGACAAGCTACCGGGGACCAGTTTCTGGCATTTCAGCCGTCTTCGGCCCGGCTTGCTTGAATCCTGATGGTGCAGTGAGAAAGGGACTCATGTCTGAGTATACCCTGCCACACCTATAGTGGCCAAAACTTTTTAGAAAAGGGGGTGGTGATGAACAGAGTGTCTGAATTAAGCAGACCACTCTTACCCAGTCCAAAGATCAGGGCTTGATCCATCACAGTTATTTATCTCACTGCACCATCCCAGCTCAGAACCTGGCTATATGCAAATCAGTCTGTCCCTGGCCCAGTGCATCATGGGAACAGAGCAGACTAAACTACCAAGCCAATTCTTCACCAGAAAGGAGACAAGCTACCGGGGACCGGTTTCTGGCATTTCAGCCGTCTTCGGCCCGGCTTGCTTGAATCCTGATGGTGCAGTGTGAAAGGGACTCATGTCTGAGTATACCCTGCCACACCTATAGGGCCAAAAACTATTTAGAAAAGGGGGTGGTGATGAACAGAGTGTCTGAATTAGGCAGACCACTCTTTCCCAGTCCAAAGATCAGGGCTTGATCCATCACCGTTATTTATCTCACTGCACCATCCCAGCTCAGAACCTGGCTATATGCAAATCAGTCTGTCCCTGCCCCAGTGCATCTTGGGAACAGGGCAGACTAAACTACCAAGCCAATTCTTCACCAGAAAGGAGACAAGCTGCCGGGGACCGGTTTCTGGCATTTCAGCCGTCTTCGGCCTGGCTTGCTTGAATCCTGATGGTGCAGTGAGAAAGGGACTCATGTCTGAGTATACCCTGCCACACCTATAGTGGCCAAAAACTTTTTAGAAAAGGGGGTGGTGATGAACAGAGTGTCTGAATTAAGCAGACCACTCTTACCCAGTCCAACGATCAGGGCTTGATCCATCACCGTTATTTATCTCACTGCACCATCCCAGCTCAGAACCTGGCTATATGCAAATCAGTCTGTCCCTGGCCCAGTGCATCATGGGAACAGGGCAGACTAAACTACCAAGCCAATTCTTCACCAGAAAGGAGACAAGCTACCGGGGACCGGTTTCTGGCATTTCAGCCGTCTTCGGCCCGACTTGCTTGAATCCTGATAGTGCAGTGAGAAAGGGACTCATGTCTGAGTATACCCTGCCACACCTATAATGGCCAAAAACTTTTTAGAAAAGGGGGTGATGATGAACAGATTGTCTGAATTAAGCAGACCACTCTTACCCCGTCCAAAGATCAGGGCTTGATCCATCACCGTTATTTATCTCACTGCACCATCCCAGCTCAGAACCTGGCTATATGCAAATCAGTCTGTCCCTGGCCCAGTGCATCATGGGAACAGGGCAGACTAAACTAGAAAGCCAATTCTTCACCAGAAAGGAGACAAGCTACCGGGGACCGGTTTCTGGCATTTCAGCCGTCTTCGGCCCGGCTTGCTTGAATCCTGATGGTGCAGTGTGAAAGGGACTCATGTCTGAGTATACCCTGCCACACCTATAGGGCCAAAAACTATTTAGAAAAGGGGGTGGTGATGAACAGAGTGTCTGAATTAAGCAGACCACTCTTACCCAGTCCAAAGATCAGGGCTTGATCCATCACCGTTATTTATCTCACTGCACCATCCCAGTTCAGAACCTGGCTATATGCAAATCAGTCTGTCCCTGGCCCAGTGCATCATGGGAACAGGGCAGACTAAACTACCAAGCCAATTCTTCACCAGAAAGGAGACAAGCTGCCGGGGACCGGTTGCTGGCATTTCAGCCGTCTTTGGCCCGGCTTGCTTGAATCCTGATGGTGCAGTGAGAAAGGGACTCATGTCTGAGTATACCCTGCCACAACTATAGTGGCCAAAAACTTTTTAGAAAAGGGGGTGGTCATGAACAGAGTGTCTGAATTAGGCAGACCACTCTTACCCAGTCCAAAGATCAGGGCTTGATCCATCACCGTTATTTATCTCACTGCACCATCCCAGCTCAGAACCTGGCTATATGCAAATCAGTCTGTCCCTGACCCAGTGCATCTTGGGAACAGGGCAGACTAAACTACCAAGCCAATTCTTCACCAGAAAGGAGACAAGCTACCGGGGACCGGTTTCTGGCATTTCACCCGTCTTCGGCCCGGCTTGCTTGAATCCTGATGGTGCAGTGAGAAAGGGACTCATGTCTGAGTATACCCTGCCACACCTATAGTGGCCAAAAACTTTTTAGAAAAGGGGGTGGTGATGAACAGAGTGTCTGAATTAAGCAGACCACTCTTACCGAGTCCAAAGTTCAGGGCTTGATCCATCACCGTTATTTATCTAACTGCACCATCCCAGCTCAGAACCTGGCTATATGCAAATCACTCTGTCCCTGGCCCAGTGCATCATGGGAACAGAGCAGACTAAACTACCAAGCCAATTCTTCACCAGAAAGGAGACAAGCTACCGGGGACCGGTTTCTGGCATTTCAGCCGTCTTCGGCCCGGCTTGCTTGAATCCTGATGGTGCAGTGAGAAAGGGACTCATGTCTGAGTATACCCTGCGACACCTAAAGTGGCCAAAAACTTTTTAGAAAAGGGGGTGGTGATGAACAGAGTGTCTGAATTAAGCAGACCACTCTTACCCAGTCCAAAGATCAGGGCTTGATCCATCACCGTTTATTATCTCACTGCACCATCCCAGCTCAGAACCTGGCTATATGTAAATCAGTCTGTCCCTGGCCCAGTGCATCATGAGAACAGGGCAGACTAAACTACCAAGACAATTCTTCACCAGAAAGGAGACAAGCTACCGGGGACCGGTTTCTGGCATTTCAGCCGTCTTCGGCCCGGCTTGCTTGAATCCTGATGGTGCAGTGAGAAAGGGACTCATGTCTGAGTATACCCTGTCACACCTATAGTGGCCAAAAACTTTTTAGAAAAGGGGGTGGTGATGAACAGAGTGTCTGAATTAAGCAGACCACTCTTACCCAGTCCAAAGATCAGGGCTTGATCCATCACCGTTATTTATCTCACTGCACCATCCCAGCTCAGAACCTGGCTATATGCAAATCAGTCTGTCCCTGGCCCAGTGCATCATGGGAACAGGGCAGACTTTTGCATTTCAGCCGTCTTCGGCCCGGCTTGCTTGAATCCTGATGGTGCAGTGAGAAAGGGACTCATGTCTGAGTATACCCTGCCACACCTATAGTGGCCAAAAACTTTTTAGAAAAGGGGGTGGTGATGAACAGAGTGTCTGAATTAAGCAGACCACTCTTACCCAGTCCAAAGATCAGGGCTTGATCCATCACCGTTATTTATCTCACTGCACCATAAAAGCTCAGAACCTGGCTATATGCAAATCAGTCTGTCCCTGGCCCAGTGCATCATGGGAACAGGGCAGACTAAACTACCAAGCCAATTCTTCACCAGAAAGGAGACAAGCTACCGGGGACCGGTTTCTGGCATTTCAGCCGTCTTCGGCCCGGCTTGCTTGAATCCTGATGGTGCAGTGAGAAAGGGACTCATGTCTGAGTATACCCTGCCAAACCTATACTGGCCAAAAACGTTTTAGAAAAGGGGGTGGTGATGAACACAGTGTCTGAATTAAGCAGACCACTCTTACCCAGTCCAAAGATCAGGGCTTGATCCATCACCGTTATTTATCTCACTGCACCATTCCAGCTCAGAACCTGGCTATATGGAAATCAGTCTGTCCGTGGCCCAGTGCATCATGGGAACAGGGCAGACTAAACTACCAAGCCAATTCTTCACCAGAAAGGAGACAAGCTACCGGGGACCGGTTTCTAGCATTTCAGCCATCTTCGGCCCGGCTTGCTTGAATCCTGATGGTGCAGTGAGGAAGGGACTCATGTCTGAGTATACCCTGCCACACCTATAGTGGCCAAAAACTTTTTAGAAAAGGGGGTGGTGATGAACAGAGTGTCTGAATTAAGCAGACCACTCTTACCCAGTCCAAAGATCAGGGCTTGATCCATTACCGTTATTTATCTCACTGCACCGTTCCAGCTCAGAACCTGGCCATATGCAAATCAGTCTGTCCCTGGCCCAGTGCATCATGGGAACAGGGCAGACTAAACTACCAAGCCAATTCTTCACCAGAAAGGAGACAAGGTACCGGGGATCGGTTTCTGGCATTTCAGCCGTCTTCGGCCCGGCTTGCTTGATGTATAAGAATTGGCTTGGTAATTTGGTCTGCCCTGTTCCCATGATGCACTGGGCCAGGGTCAGACTAATTTGCATATAGCCAAGTTCTGAGCTGGGATGGTGCAGTGAGCTAAAAAACGGTGATGGATCAAGCCCTGATCTTTGGACTGGGTAAGAGTGGTCTGCTTAATTCAGACACTCTGTTCATCACCACCCCCTTTTCTGAATCATTTTTGTCCACCATAAGGGTGGAAGGGTATACTCAGATGTGAGTCCCTTGCTCATTGCACCATCAGGATTCAAGCAAGCCGGGCTGAAGAAGGCTGTAATGCCAGAAACCGGTCCCCGGAAGCTTGTTTCCTTCCCAGTATAAGAATTGGCTTGGTAGTTTGGTCTGCCCTGTTCCCATGAGGCACTGGGCCAGGGTCAGACTAATTTACATATAGCCAAGTTCTGATCTGGGATGGTGCAGTGAGCTAAAAAACGGTGATGGATCAAGCCCTGATCTTTGGACTGGGTAAGAGTGGTCTGCTTAATTCAGACATTCTGTTCATCACCACCCCCTTTTCTGAATCATTTTTGTCCACCATAAGGGTGGAAGGGTATACTCAGATGTGAGTCCCTTGTCATTGCACCATCAGGATTCAAGCAAGCCAGGCCGAAGAAGGCTGTAATGCCAGAAACCGGTCCCCGGAAGCTTGTTTCCTTCCCAGTATAAGAATTGGCTTGGTAGTTTGGTCTGCCCTGTTCCCATGATGCACTGGGCCAGGGTCAGACTAATTTGCATATAGCCAAGTTCTGAGCTGGGATGGTGCAGTGAGCTAAAAAATGGTGATGGATCAAGCCCTGATCTTTGGACTGGGTAAGAGTGGTCTGCTTAATTCAGACACTCTGTTCATCACCACCCCCTTTTCTGAATCAGGTACAACCAATTGACCCAGTCGAAGGCCTTGGTAGCATCGAGAGTCAGAATGGCCAGAGTGAGTGATTCAGAGGATGCAATATCTATAGCGCCAATCAAATCATATGTCAAATCACTTAGTTGCTGACCCTTCACAAAGCCTCTCTGGTCTTGGTGCAAGATGCC
This sequence comes from Lissotriton vulgaris, assembly GCF_964263255.1. Lineage (NCBI taxonomy): Eukaryota > Metazoa > Chordata > Amphibia > Caudata > Salamandridae > Lissotriton > Lissotriton vulgaris. The sequence continues at coordinate 1,619,346,101 of NC_141694.1, forward strand.
ACCTGCCACCAGCCCCAATCTTTTGGCAATAACAGAAGAGAAAAGTTTAGAATCTGCATTAAGTATAGATATTGGTCTATATGACCGCAATTGGAGGCAACCTTGCCAGGTTTGAGAATCAAGGTATAGAAGCATTGTCCCATGAGACTGGGGGGGCCACTCCCACCTGAAGTACTTGATTAAAAAGAACAGTCAGAGGGGGGCGGAGCCGGACCGGCGACCAAGATGGCCGCTCGGGGTCCCGGCTCCGCCGACCTTCTTCCCTCACCGCCCGAACTGGCTGCCTGTCCCGCACAGAAACGGAGCTTTTGTGTGTCGGAGGGGGCACTGAGACGAGGCGCCTGACTTTGGGGAAATTCTGAGCTCCGGAGACGGAGATGTGGTCCTTTGCACGGTGCGGCCTGCCCGATGCCAGCAGCCGGGACCTCACGCTGCACTGCTTCCGGCTGCCAGTTGAACAACAGCGGCCACACAGACCCGGAAGACGCCGGCCGCCCGTCATGGAGGTCAGCCTGCCCCCCGACAGCTTACTCCCAGCGCGTGACCACTGGAGCCCGCTACCAATGTAATGAACCGTCCCTCTATACCGTCCGTCCCCCCCCCCCGAGCACATCTCATCGGTAACGGGACACTGGAAACTGCTCTTTGTTTCCCTGGCGGTACATTGTTTGATCTGTGTACATTAGTCCATAACCTACGCTCCAGTTCACCGGAGCCGGTGGAGGTAAAACGCTGCTGTGGTACTTCTTGGGCTGGGGGGGCCCGTATGTGCCTTTCAGTGGTGAGTGAGGATGGCATTCGTGCGGTGCATTAATGTTGGGGCTCTGGTGAACTACGCTCCTCTATCTGGCGGGGGCCGGCGACTTCGAAGCTCGTCTGAGCTGCGCCTTGGTAGTGATTCCTATGGAAATGGCGCCTCGATGGGTACTAACTGGTCATGGCGATGGCTGTGTGAATTAAAGACCGGGGGAAGTGACTGAATACCCCCTGTGTGCCGAAGGGTCACATTCTGGACGTGGCATGAGGATGTTCCCGGTTGCCTTTGGACCGGATGACCAACCCGAGGCCGGCACCAGCTCTGTAAGTCACTCTTTGTGGGGCACATGCTACAGTTCCCCGTGAAGGAGCCGCGGCCGGGGGTGGAGGTGACTCTACAGTGGCTGAGAGGCGAATATGCTTATTTAAGAGACTCCCTGGCAGTTCTGTGTGGATCGACGAAAGATTAACTGGCTCCGTGTGTTTAAGATGGACGCTGTTGAGCGAACCGCGCCATGGGACATCGCAATAACTCTGGTTTCTCCCGGAATGGCTTGCGTGCTCCAGTTGGTACTTTTCTAGCCCGACCCTGCATTACATGAACGGTGTAATTTGTGATTCGAGTCTTGTGGGTCTGTGGAAGTCGAGGGCGCTCAAGGCGCCATTGTTGCTGTATGGGGAGATTTACATCTTCACCGTGTGGCTTGAGAATGCTGAGCAACTACTACTATCCTGTTTATGTGGGTGCTCCCGATGTTATGGCTCTACTTCCGTAGTAGTTGAAACGCTGTGTGGCGGTGGGGGGGGTGTAGGGGAACCCGCAACGGGAACCCTCCACATATTTTCTTTCTCCTACCGTGGGGTACTAGTTAACTTCTTTCCTTTCCCCTCTTTCTTTCTTTTACCTTAGTGTGTGTTATTGTCTCTCTCTCTTTTCTCTTATTCTCTCTTCTATATTTCGGGTTCATATACTGGGCGACAGGCACGCTGCTAGGGGGGTAGGCCGTAGCCATATGCAGGGGTGCAGGGTGGGGGGATGGGGGAGGGGTGTTGTTGTTTTTCTTCCTTTCTTTTTCGTTTCGATGGCCTTCTTTATTTTTGTTGCTCTTGGCTTGTCTTCACTTTCCTCTTCTCTCTTCCTTTTCTTGGGATCTGCGTGGAGATAATTCTCCGCATGTTCTTCTTAATTCAGACAATGAGGGTGGATTTTTAAATGCTTTGCTTACTGCGGCCTGGGACTGTCTTGGTGGGAGAACTGCATCGCTTATTGATTATCCTGGTTATGTATTGGAACGCAAATACCTTACCTACAGTATTCCTGACTGTGAATATCCTGCCTATCGAATATCCCTTGATTTGTTATGTCTTAAGTGTAATGCAACAGATCCTGTTCTTTCTATTTTAAACTAAAAAGGAACCTTCTTTAATCCTGTTACCTTTATGGTAATAATGCTCTCCTGTGTTACAACCGAGTATTTGAGGAGCGGATCCTTGTACTGCAATAGACTATTTGTTTTGTTTTAACCGCTTCTGTCTTGATGGCCGACCCTGGTGGTCTGAAATGCTTTTGATTGTAACTGATTTAAGTACCAATAAAGGTTTACCAAAAAAAAAAAAAAAGAACAGTCAGAACAGGGACAATTTCCTTAGCCATGACCCTATAGATTTCTGAGGGGAGACCATCGGGACCTGCCGCTTTCCCTTTTTTATAGCTTGTAATGGCTGCGTTAACTTCTTCCTGCGTTATCACCCGATCAAGGTGATCTCGCTGGTCTACAGTTAGGGAAGGTAACAAGATCTTACTTAACCAAGTCCCTATATAGGAGAGATCAGTACGGCTATCTTCTTTGTATATCTATTGAAAAAAGGATGAAAGGACCTCCGAATATCTTCATCGGAGGTTAACATTGAATTGCCTTGTTTATTTGCCTCAATATTATTCCGAGCTTGGTCCGTCTTAACTTTCCAGGCGAGGAGCCTACTTGCGCCTTCACCATACTCGAAATGGGCAATTTTACTTGCCTCCCACCTACGAAGTAGGCGTGTATTAAGGACTGTTTCTAACTGACCTTTCAATCTTGTTAGTTTATTTTGTGTTTCATTGCGAGTCTCAACAGAAGTGTTTATGAGTTGATCTAATTCAGCTTGCAATTTTCCAATCTCAGCCTCAATAGTAGAGATGTCTCTTCTATATAGTTTCTTCCTATAGGCAGTCCTGCTTGTAATTTGGTACCTTAAGAAGGCTTTTTAAGCGTCCCAAACACAAGCTATTGAGGCAGAGCCTGTATTTGCTTCCATAAACCACTTTGTCTCCATAGTTAAAGATGAGACCTCCTCGTCTTCCAACAATAAGGAGCGAACAAAAGACCATAATCTAGGTGAAACAGTAATCATCCCCTCCAGCAAAACTGCTGAATGATCTGATAAATGAGAAGGAAGATATAAGACGTTTTTAACTATATCTTTCAATGCCTGGCTAACCAATATAAAATCAATTTAATTTTATTTTAATTTAATTGTGGGTTTATATAGCGCTAGAATCGACTCCCGGAGGAGTATCTCCGCGCTTCGACCGCTGGGGAACCCGTCCTGGCTCACCCTGAGAGATGGTCCCTAATGGGTATCTCTAAGGTGCGACCAAGCATCCCCGGCGGTCTGGGGGGGCCGTTGTGAAGATGAGGCAAGCTAATGCCCAGAGTTGCTGAGTGTGGTCCCTGACTGGAGTAGGCACCGAGGCGAGAATTATCGAGCCCGCTGACCCTGGTCCACGACCCTGCCGCGTTGGGAATCGAACCCTGGTCCCGGGCCGTCCTCTGCTTACGGGTCTGCCGCCTCTAACCAGTGAGCCACACCACTTCACTCCTTGACTGATGCCTATATTTGTAATTGCGAAATGAAAATCCTAACTTTTGCCCTTACCTTAACCTCCAGATATTAAAAGAAGCAAATTGCTTCACAGCCTCCATCAAAAAAGTCCTAGTTTTAGAGGGGTCTAAAGCACGACTATTAGATGACTTATCAAGATAGGGTCTAAGACAATATTAAAGTCACCCGCCAAAATAACTGGTTCCGGAAACAGTAATAGGTGTGAAAAATAGATTTAAGGGCAGAAGGGTCATCCTGGTTTGGGCCATAGTATCCCACAATGGTGATCTGAGCACCCAAAATATTAACAGTCAATATGACCCATCTGCCACCTGGGTCTACTAGTTTTGAGATAAGGCGAGCCTTAACTGATCTCTTAAAGATAATCGTAACCGCTCTGATATTCATAGTCTGAGTTGTAGAGATTTGAAAGTCTATCCATTTATTATTCGGAGCAAGTAAAAGCATCTCTGATTCCAGTAAAGGTGTCTCCTGAAGCACTTTGACCTACGCACTAGAATCTTGGAGATACTGCAGGAGCTTATCCTTTCTGGGTCTAGTGCGCAGGCCATTGACGTTCCAGGAGAGTACCTGCAAACTACTCATATAAAGAATAGCCCCTCTCGCATCGTACCCATTGGCTCAAAGCCCCCATAGGCATGTCAAATCTAACATTGATTGTAAAATAGGTGTATTTGTACAAAAAAATGTTTAGGAGAGAACAAGGATTTTTTTATTTTTTACCTTGCAGCACCCACCCCTGTGCCCTATAGCCAACCCTACCCACCCCCCCTCAGGAACCCTTGCCCCTACTATCCGGACAAAGTCCAGAGAGTTGCACCCCGCAGGCTCCCGTTGACCCTACTCCCAATAAGCAAAAAAGTAGAAAGAAGAAGAGATGTCAGAAAAAAAAATATTTTCTTCCTTTTTGTTTTTTAAATTTATTGAATGCCAATTACATTGCTGCTCTGAGAACCCCAACCTTTTTTTTCATTTCAAAGAGTTAATATGTGAATAAGGGATAGGGAGCGACCTGAGAAGCAAAAATGTAGTAGGGTTACCAACAATTAAACCAAAACCTAAGATAAACCTAGGTCTACCCTGATGGGCCTTCCTCTCTACCTAGGTCCGACAAAGCCGACAGTAACTCATCAGCAGCCAACACGGATCTAACATTGTACATTTTGTTGTTATACATAATTTTAAGGGCAGCTGGGAACTTAAGCTATGCAACCGCCCCAAGCTTCCTAAAGGCCTCCAATCTCCTACCCAACTCCCACTGCCTGTCCAGAGTTGCCCTGGACAGGTCTGATTTTATCTGAAAAGCGAAACCTTTAGCGCTCAGAGTCTTTTGTTTTAATGCCTGATCCAGAATCTGTTCTTTTAAAGAATACGTGTTGAAGTTGACAAGGATCTTTCTAGGTTTAGACCTCTTTGGATTCCTTCTAAAAGGATCCCTATGTATTTTTGGATGTCTGTTCTAAGGTCTTCTATGGATTGATCGAGATTTAGCGCTTCTTTTAACAGAGTAATTACGTCATTTTTGATATCAGTTCCCTCACCCCCCCTGGCACATTAAGGATTCGTAGGTTGTTACGACAAGTGTTATTCTCCAATACTTCCATTCTGTCAGAGAGGGCAACTTCTTCTTTTCTGAGGTTGATGATATCTGATTCACCTATACCTAGATGGGCAAACAAACTTGCCACTGAGTCCTCCAATGCTACTGTTCTGGAGTTTAGCGCATCTATCTTGCTCTCCAGAAACTCACAAAAACCCCTAATTTCAGTTTGGTTAGCTGTGGAAACGTTGAACCCCCTTTTTATATCTAGAGATAAGGCCACAATCATAGACTCCAAGGAGGACCCCAAAGGGGCTACAACCCTTTGGGGAGTTCCTGCCTCTAAGGTAGTTTCCACCTGAGACTCCTGCTGAGATATTGTTACCCCCCCTGTTGAATGCTCTGAGGTTGGGGTTTCCGTCGCATAGCACATTAGCTCAATGATGGTATCTGAGACCCCACTTTCGGGTTGGAGAGGTTAGAGAGTGTCGATCCCTGACGAACCCCCCTTCTGCCCTTCCATATCAGAGACTCCAGAAAGAGAGAACACTCGCCCAGCTACCGCTTTGCAGGAGCCTCCCTCCTCCTTCACCCCCCCTTATATGCCCTCTTTTACCAGTTCCAAAACTTGCAGCAGAACTTTAAAGTAGGATCTTAAAGAAGGCGTTACTTTATTGCTAAGGGCCAGAGTAGCTTTTTTAGGCTTGCGCGTCTTCGCCCGTTTTGCCTCAACCTCGCCACATAAAAAAGTGGAGGTATTCTCTCTGTTGGTATCTACAGGGAAACCCCCCTGAGTCTTAGAAGCCTTAGCAGTCTTGTCAACCTCAAGTGGGGGGGAAATTTGTAAATGCTGCGCCACACTGAATCTTCACACCGCGTTTTGGAAACACTAGGGGGGTTGCTCTAACCTGAGAAAATGCTAATGCTGATGCCGAGAAATCTCCCTGTAATTCTCCTCTCCCTCGGTGTGGCAGCGGCAACCCTTTCTCTCCCGTGTCTCTGCTCCAGACTCGTCCGGCAGCACACTCCTCCTTTTCCCTGCCTAAAGCTGCCTCGAACACACCAGAGGCGCTGGTTCTGACGCTGCCTCGAATGCTCCGGAGAAGGAAGCCATGGACTCTATGGCCTCTTCAGAGCTCCAGCGCTGCCGCACTCCACCGCAGCAGACAAGGGAATGGGGTGGGGGTAGCAGCTTCCAATCCCCTACACATTCGATAGACGCTCAGTAACCGCAGGCAGAACTCTCCAATCGCTCAAATGCACACTCAAAGAAGCAGCTACCACGGACTGATATGAAGAAATGGGAAAAAAAGATAAACGCCAGAATTGTGGACAAGAAAGCTCTCCCTCTAAACCTAGGGCCGTTCAAAAAGCGAAATCCAGCTAATTCAGAACATCTCTGCTGCTAAATTCAGTTGGGAGCGGAAGGTCAATATGGGAGCCTCACTGGAGTACAGCGGCCGCTCAGCAAGCTGCTGCCATGTTACCCTGATGTCAAACCGCTCCGGTTTCTGGGACGTTATAGTTAGTTGGACATTTCACTCGTACAAAACCAGAGAAATTCAGCCGTTATAGTTAGTAAAGCTAACTATAACTCACGCCCCCCCAATGCATTGCTGATGACGTCACATATTACATCACTCATGAGATGGTCAGTGACATCACTGATGACATCATCCACTGACCGTGTGTTTCTATAAAGTTTAAATATGTTTTATATATATGCCAAGGTGTATTGAAGAATGAGAGGGTGTATAAGTGTCTGGGTGGAGGATTTAATAGTGTGAAAGTCTGTATCAGTCTGTCTGATGTTGTGTATGCTGCTGCATAGATTGCTGAGTAGCTACATGAGTGTCTATATGGGTTATTTATTGGTTGCGTGAATATCTGTATGTGTGCCTGAGTGTTTGTGTGGGTGGGTGGGGGGTGGGTGACTTTGTGCACAGATGTGTGAGTAGGTGATTCACTGGGTGTATGGGTTCAAGAGTACATGTGGAAATAGCTGCATGGGTGGGTGAGTGCGTGTATGGGTGTGTTGGTGAGTGAATGGGTGTCTCATTGGCAGTGTTATTGATTCCTTACATAACTGGCTAGCTGTGTGAATAACTCTATGGGCGAGTGGCAGTGTGTGAGTGTCTGTATAGGTGTATAAGTGCATATGATAGTGCTATTGATGAGAGACTGAATGTATATGGGAATGTATGGGTGATTGAATGGATGTGTGTGTTTATGCCTAGAAATCAGTCAGTGGGTATGTAGTAACTGCTATTGGTTTGTCTATGGTTTCAAAAATGGTAGTCTGTATTTTAGAGTGGGTGTATCAAAGCTTATGTTAGGGTGTGAAGAGGTGCATAAAATTATCACATGGAGGATGTCATCAGTGATGTAATTTGAGATATCATCAATGATGTCATCAGCGATGTTACTGACCATGTCATGAGTGATGTAATATCTGATGTTATCAGCAGTGTCTTGCGGGGCTGTGAGTTATAGTTAGCTCTACTAACTATAATGGCCAAATTTCTCTGCTGTTGTACGCGTGAAATGTCCAACTAACTATAACGACCCTGAATCCTATGGTTTTTTCAGTGAATTTCTAAGGTTTTTTAAATGCTAATTTCTAACTATAACGTCCCTGAAACCTATGTTTTTTTCAGTGAATTTCACAGGTTTTTTTAAATGCTAATTTCCAACTATAACGTCCCTAAAATCTCAGTTTTTTTGTGAATTTCAAAGGTTTTTTAAATGCTAAGTTCTAATTATCATGTTCATTAAACCTATGTTTTTTTCAGCAATTAAAAAAAATTCTAGTAATATTTTGTAACTTTAATATCCTAAAAATAGTTTTTGTAATTTTTTATGTTTGTTATTAAAAGTATATAATGTCTTCTTTTTTATTAAATATGAAAATATATAATTTTTTTTTGAAAAAAGTGGAGTTGCGCACCCATCGTGTACCTATTTCGGTGGGTGCTCGAATTCAACCCATCATATTGGTGAAGATGTGAAGGATGCGCGCTTCAGCCAGCCCACTCCGCTTACGCGCACAGGGAAGAAACGACAACGCTACATGTCCCAGGTCTTCCCTGTAGTGATCTGCTGATCACAGGTCTAGTTGTCAGCATGCCACAGCTACTCCCTCATGGATGGTTTACACCCACACCACACCCATGCAGTACAAGTGTCACAGGACATGTCACCCTGCCAATAAAAACAGCTGGGCGCATCTGCTAGAGGCCATTTCCATTCTATCCCATGACTTGAAGTACACAGAGTTGGTGGCAGCCGAGGCACTTTTCCTGACAAGGGCCTCCTGCCATGTGGCGATGACTTGAGTTCCACTGAGTAAGTGCCACCAGAGCTGAGCAGGTATGTAGCCTGCGATGATGCGTAGGCCTCAATACACCATCCTGGCAATCGGGACCCAATTTAAATTGTGAGTGCAGCTGGACCTCATGTACACAACACAGAGATGACTCCTCTGGATGGTGCAGCAGAATGCGCTGGGGCCTGTGCCATGGAATCCAGCGACGGCTGAGGAGTTAGCTCCGGCAATACACCATCCTGGCAATCAAGAGCCGATGTGATTTGTGAGCTTAGCCCTGTGTACGCCACACAGACATGACTCCTTAGCGCGTTGCAGCAGGATGAGCTGGGGACCCTGTGCCGAAGTTTCCAGTGACGGCTGCGTAGGTTGCTCCGACATGTGGTGGGCCCTCTTGGAGACACGCTGGTGGCGGCAGGTGATCATTGAGGTCTGGGTGTGCAGGGATGGGTAGTCATTGCTGGGCGACGGACTGGTCTGGGGACTAGGGCTAGAATGCTTGTGAAAGATGTAGGAATCATGCACACTGCCTGAGAAGTTTGCAACGACATTAGTGTACAGGCCCCAGTGGTCCAGTTTTTCCATCATATACTTAGAATTCATGTGGATTCTGTTGCAGTGATTGTGTACAGTGTTGACAGCGGGCACAAGTAGTACATGTGTGCAGTCAGTTGCCACCAACACGTGCAGGAAGCCTGCTATGGTGTGGTTACCTTGTTTGGTCTCCAGCTGTTCCTGTGTAAATGAATATGCATGTGTATCAAGCTGAAATGTACTGTGATACTTACAGGTCGGATAAATCCAGCATAATGAGACCGTAACAGAAGTTCGCGTGGTTTTAACGTTCCTTTACTTTCAGACGAAGGTTGCGACCATACAAACTTCTGTTACAGTCATTTGAGCAGGATTGATCATATCTGTAAGCATTCCGGTTTGTCCAAGTGCAATACATTGTACCACATTACGTTTGTGACCATACTAACACTTGACCATGCTCACCATTCATCCAACAGGTTTCTGAATGTGGATTATGGGGATTTCCAGGACAATCTGCAGTTATTTGGATCCAGAAGTTGCCCTTTTGATATTCCCTGCTGGGAATGGCAATCGTTGTTTGATGTTTTTGTGTTGTTAATTAACTTTTTGTAATAAAGTTTTGTTTTCCGCTACTGTTGACTACTGGACTTTACAACCTGGCGCACCCCAATTTCAGTGACTACAATCTTGGATCTGCATCACAGAGGCGTCAAGCAACATCTGGGGTTGGGGTTAGTTGTGCTGGAATACTACAAATTGGGACAAGTGGGTGGTACAGATACAGTGGCCCTGCATTGCTTTTGTGGACAAGCATCCAAGACGTGTGAGGAAGTTTAATAGGGCTGGTTGTGAGATAGAAGGTACCAGAGGGCAACAGGTGCAGCACAGCCAGAAGCTCTGTCTGCGGAAGTATGTTGATTGTCCGCTGTGTTAGTACCTTCAGCCTGTGGACAATGTGGCAGTGTGCACTAACTTGGGAATGGGGCGATAATTCTTTCACCACTTTTGCTGTGCTAAAGTGCTGATAACTCGGCGTTAAGTCCCCATTATTGGGTTAAATGGTGACTCTAAAATGAGCCTTTGTGTTTATTAAGACTTTGTTGGAGCTACATTAAAATCACAAGAAAAAGGATAAAAAATCAAGAAAAGTGGGTAGGGTACAAACACCATGTCCCATATGCCTGCTCAGGGCATAGGGGACAGGCCAAAAAATTAATATATTTTTCTTATTTTTAAAAAGCCGAAATTCCGGACGAAAAAAATAAAACAGGATGGTACGTATTCTCAAGGACTTATCGTCGAGTTATCCGCACTTTAGCGCAGCAAAAGTGATGAAACAATTAGCATCCCATTCTTAACCTAGTGCAAACTGCCGCTATCACCAGTTTTCCTGCAAAAGCTTCCGTAAAAAAACATTGCCACAGATAAAGTGGCAACTAACGCTAATGATATGCCGAGTAGACATTCTCGTACAAAAAAAAATGAAAACCCCACTTCCCGATATTTTCAACGACCAGCCAAATCTGCTATGCGATCCAAAAACAAGCGATAAGCCACTTTAGAATCAGGAATTTAACATCTGCCTTTTACTGGTGTAAAGCAGGAAGACTACCTACAGTAAGAAAGGCCACATCTGAAGACCAACACATGTCATAGAGCTACTGATCATGCAGCTCCGACACCCAAGAAGGCCACAACAACCACCACCACCAGCCCCAGGACCCGCCACCCGGAGCACCCTCCCTCACCCCTACTACACTGAGGCAGCGTAGAACAGGGCAGCATACCTTCCGAAAACTGCATGGCCCCTCATTCACACAATAGCTGAATGTTGGGAGAGGTGAGAACAAAGTATGTGTGAAGCAGACAAGTCACCCATGAATAAGAATGCACACAAAGCCGAGTGTGGCGTTGATGTGCTGGATAGACCTCACTATGCAGACAACAGACCTCTCCATGTGGACATATACTGCTGCTGGTGCTTGTAGTGTTGTGGACAGTGGACGCAACCATGTTACCTCAGGCAGTGGGGAAGACCTCAGTCATGTAGATGTGTTGTTGTCCCCCCTATAAGCGTAAGCTGAGTGGGCTGGTCTGATGTACTCCACTCCAGCATAGGAGAAGGCCGACGTGTCTGCCAAGGTGGCGGCCCTCAACCTGCCACGAGGCCGCCACTGTGACCGCCGGCCTCCGCGACACAGACCCCCTGCAAACCCAGCAGCACAGCACCACAGAGTTAAGTCTGTGCTGACTACTCACAATTCAGATCGGGTCACGATTGCAGATGACGCAGTCCAGTAGGCAACTAACTATAACGTCCCTGATTCCTACATATTTTGACAATGCATTCCATAGATATTTCATCTTTTGTTCTATACGCCTACAATACGGTCAGCAGGGTTCACAATTCAAATTAAGTCATGTTTTATTCATTGCAGAGTGAACTGTACTCTATGTCCTCGGATTTTTGTCGAGAGGAAGTGACAAAAAGCATTACTCGATATCTGTGCTGACTACTGCCTTCGATCTACACTGCGGACAGCAGGGATCACAATTCAGATTGAGTTGCGATTGCAGATGACGCAGTCCAGTAGGCAACAGACATTGCTACCAGTGTGACCCGCCCCGACCACGCATCATGTCTGGGTATGCACACGCTGAATTGCCACTAACTGTGCAGCTCATCACAATGCCACGCGGCTGTGGGCCCTTGCTGACCACTGCCTCTGGGCCGGCCTATACTGCAGACAGCAGGGCTCACAATTCAGATTGAGTCGCGATTGCAGATGACACAGTCCAGTAGACTACCGACATTGCAAGTAGTGCAGCCAGCCCAGACCACGTATCAGTGCTGGCTGTGCACACGCTGACTGCTTTAGGTACCACTAACTGTGCAGTTCATGTCAACGCCACGTGGCTGTGGGCCCTTCCTGACTGCTGCCTCCGGCCTACACTGCAGTAAGCAGGGCTCACAATTCAAATTCAATCTTGAGTCATTAACTTCACAGTCCAATAGGCAACTAACTATAACGTAATCCATGTACAAAAGGGAAGGTGCACCAAAATCAAAGTCAATGTCCTCCAAGTGTATCCAAACAATATTATTTTAGTATTCTTGCTTCAAGAACTGGTTTTATATCAGTTATAGCTTTAGTACAATGGCCAAATTCATCTTGCAAGTCCAAAGGAACAGTTAATGGCAATCTACACTGCGGACAGCAGAACTCACAATTCAAATTCAGTATTGATTTCTTAATTGCAGAGTGAACGTACTCTAAGTCCTCAGATTTTGTCAAGAGGAAGTGACAAAAAGCATTCCTTGATGTCTGTGCTGACTACTGCCTTCGATCTACACTGCAAACAGCAGGGCCCACAATTCAGATCGAGTCGCGATTGCAGATGACGCAGTCCAGAAGGCAAGAGACATTGCTCCCAATGCGGCCAGCCCGCACAACGCGTCATCGCTGGCTGCGCACACGCTGAATGCTTCTGATGCCTCTCCCTCTGTGCACCACAACTCATTGACCCTTTATGATAGAAACTTTTGTGTATGATTTCAAATCTGCTGCCCCTACCTCAGTGCACCACAAGTCATGGACCCTTTACAATAGAATCTTTTGTGTGTGATCCGATGATTACTATTGTACTTCTTGCCAGCACCAACCATTCCCTGAGGGCTGGCTTACACTAACCCCACACACATCCAGGACAGACATCATTGGACATATGACCCTAGTAATAAAAAGGGGCTGAGCGTACCACTATCTATCTAACTGTGTCCGTGTGTTCATTATGTATGCATGATGCCCCTGGGCCCTACCACATTACATTGTGCTGTGGACAGCTCACGCAACCATGTTACCTCTGGCAGTGGGGAAGACTTCGGTTATGTAACTTTGTCTGGGTCATTGTACAAGTACATGGGTAGAGACTGGATCATTAGAGTACTGGAAGGAGAGATTTTAGTGAATTTATAAGTGCTTGGGGATTGGCAGAGTGATTGGATAAGTACATATGTTGGCGGAGCCTAACCCTCGAGCAGAGTGTATTGTAAGCAGGAGGGACATTGGCGGAATGAGTGTCCAGAGTTATTGCAGAAAGGTGAGGCCCGAGAGGTCAGTGTTTTAGAGGACGTGGAAGAGGGGGAGGCAGCCGAGCGGAGATGCAATCAGAGAATATATTGTATACTTGACAGAGTGGGAACTATTTTGAGGACCCCCGAGGACGGCAGTACTATCATGATGACTATGAAATGGACAAAGTGAAGGGGATGTCCCACAGCTAGGACAGCCAGGGACAGGGTGAGGTGCCATTTCTGGTGCCTGTAGATCAACACGGACCCTATGTCACTGTGGATCTGCAAGGCATGGCTAAGACATTTTCGATTGACACAGGTGCTATGAATAGCTCTGTTTCTCGTAAGCTGGTCCCAGGGGCAGCTCTGTCTGGCCAAAATAATGTGTCAGTAAGTTTTTAAGGCATGCCGGTTGTGAGTCCCATCTTCAAACCTCTTGCTTTGACTATTGGCCCCTTCACGGTTGATTCGCCATTTTTGTTAATGTCAAATTGCAGGGAGAATTTGATGGGATTGAATTTGTTGAAAAGATTACATACAACAATATTTTGCTCTCCAGACAGCATTTACATGACCATTTTGCCAAAGGTGGCTCACGCAAAACAATGCTTTGCAAAAGAGGCCCCTCTCCCCGCTAAGTTTAAAGATGTGCCAAGCACATTGTGGGCTACTGGAGACATGGATGTGGGTTACTCCAGATCCCACGGGTCTCCATCCAGATCAAAGACAATGCCGTGGTGCCCCATATTCCCCAGTATAAGATATCACAGGCAGGAGAAAAGGCCTTATTGCAAATAATACAGGATTTGATTAAGTCTGGTGAGGTTGAGGAGACAGTGGCGAATGTGTGCAATAGCCCCATTCTTCCTATTCTTAAAAAACACCCTTGGACTCTTCTGTTGCTCATCCTGATGTTTACTGCTTCGTAATTGACCTTAGAGAAGTTAACAAAGTAGTAGTTCCCCAGTATCATGTAGTTCCAGACATTAGCAGGATCTTGACAATGATTTCTCCATCAGCAAAATTCTTTTATGTGATCGATTTGAAGAATGCTTTCTTCAGCATCCCAATCCACAAAGATAGCAGATATCTGTTTGGATTTGCCATAGCCGGCAGGCGCTTTAGAATCTGTTGTGCTCCACATGTAGTATCTATAGTCAAGCTTTAAAAACTAAATTGGATTCTTTGGAACTTCCCCCTGGTAAACAGATAAATTGCTGTTACACATATCACACCATGGACACAAGGTGTCTCTTTCAAAATGTCAATATTGTTGACAGGAGGTCACCTATTTAGGTTACCTACTGTAGAAGGAGGGTTGCAGACAAACATCTGAACGCATAGCCGCTATCACTAATATGTAGGCTCGTAAGACCCAACGCGAAGTACGTGCGTTTATCGGCATTACCTTGTATTGTCGCCAATGGATCCCCAATTATTCTCTACGAACAAAACCCCTCCTTTACCTGACCACCAAAGAAGTGCATGAACCCCTGCCAGGGACATTTCCATCCCAGAAAGCTTTTGAGCAATTTAAGGTTGCGCTTTGCTCTGCTCCTGTGCTTGGTACTCCTGATTACCAGAAGCCTATTGTGCTTAATGTACACAAGGTGGATGGTTGCGCGCTCACTGTTCTAACACACAGTTTCGGTGGTAAGCAGAGACCCTGTGCTTATTTCTCTGCTATTTTTTATAACGTCGCCAGAGCCCTCCCGAGCTGCCGCAGGGTGGCAGTTTTTATCAGACAATGATGTCCATGATTGTTTATTTTGGACTGAAGAAGAAATGAAGGGATGGGTAGACCTGACTGATGTTCCCTTACCTGACCCCAAGGGAAACTTTATGTCCATGGCTCTTGTTTCAAATTACCAGATGGCACTACCACTGCAGTTTACGAATTCACAACATTACACACTGTAGTTAAGACATCCCATACCCCATACCAATCGGCCCAAGCTGCAGAGTTGGTTGCCCTCCTTGGGGCTTGTGAGTTGAGTGAGGGACTGACTGCCAATGTGTATACCGACAGCCAGTATGCCTTTGGGTTGGCCCATAATTTTGGGCGCATCTGGGCGGAGAGAGGGTTCTTGACCTCGCATTGACTGCGAATACAGAATGGCCCATTGATACATAGACTGTTGTCAGCATTGACACTTCCTGATAAGTTGGCAATAATAAAATGTAGCGCCCACAAAGCCATAACAGATGATGTTGGAAGGGGAAATGCGTTCACAGATCAGACAGCTAAGGGGACAGCTAGATCAAAGATGAAAAAGATGTTTGTGGCAGGTCCCGCTAGGTGGGCCTCAGATAATGGCATGTTCGAGGACACATTAGAAAATGTCAGCGAAATCCAGGGTGAGGCGACCCTAGACTAATTGGCAATATGGGAGAAGAGTACAGGGTGTTTAGAAGAGGATGGGTGCTGGGCTGACCTGTTCGGAAAACAGGGATGGTTGCTGCCTAATGCCTACGTGCTCCCTGTTGTTACCTTGGCCCATGGCCCAGCACACATTAGTGCCAAAGGAATATGTAAGCTACTGGACCCAGTATGGCAGAACAATAATATCTCTAAGGTAGCCACACATCTAGTGAAACACTGCATTATTTGTATGAGATATAACCCTGGGAAAGGCACTCCTACACCCTCAGGTAACTTTGCACTGCCTTCCTTCCCTTTCGAGGTCCTCCAAATGGAATTGATCTAAATAGAACACTTTGAAGTACATGCTGGTCGTGATTTGTGCATTCAGTAAATGGATCGAAGTTTAACTAACTAAAAAAAAAACGGCTGTGGCGAAGGCACTTCTAAAAGAGTTCTTCCCACGTTTGATTTGGAGTGGCAACGGAAGTCACTTCAATTCAAAGAACATCAAATTAGTGTGTGAGAGTCTGCACATTAAAAAGAAGTTCCATGCAGTCAACCACCCCCAATCAGCGGGTCTCGTGGAGAAATACAACAGGACCCTAAACTGAAGTTAGCAATGATACATGAAAGCACAGGTTTGTGGTGACCAGATGCTCTACCTTTGGCTTTGTTATCTATCAGAGTGACAGTGCATTCTAGAACAGGGTTTGTTCCCGTACGAAGTGGTCTTCGGTTGCCCTGCTAATCTCTGGGGTGTTCCAAGACCCAAGCGCTTCTCTGAAATAAAGTCCCCCCTGCTTGTGGATTATCTATGAATTGACTAAAGATCTTCAGACAATCCATCAACAGATTCACGACATGCTGCAGCCAGTACCAGAGGGGCTACAGCCTGGTGATTTCATGCTTGTAAAAAACAGAGGAAGAGCTGCCAGGAGCCTCATTGGAAAGGGCCACTGCTGGTCCGCCTTGCCACTCGCATCACGGTGAAGCTCAAAGGTGGGAAACACTGGGTGCATGGGACACACGTCAAAAAGGTCCCTCTCTTACTTCCCTATGACCAGTGGGTCCTCAACGGCATTGCTGCCCAGGAGGAGGAGTGGGTTCTGTCGCTCGATTGAGGTGGGTGCAGACGGATGAAGAAAGTGAAGATGCCTTGCTTGAGGCAGTTCACCCAGAGATAAGGGCCGCCCCAGATACTCCCATTTATGATTCACAAGGATCTGAGTCTCACTGTCCACCTGACCCTGAGTTTCACCCCCTGTTTGTTGATGAGACAGTGCCTGGAGTCACCAGGTATAATCTGTGCCCTCGGTGGAAGGACAGTACATCACAGGGACAGTCTAGGAGTTAGAGAAGGACTTGTGATAAGTGTAGGGAGAAGGGATTGGTGGACTGGACTGGACACTGGACAGGATTAGTTGAGGATGTCTTCCCAGGAGGGTGGGTGCCCTATCCTGAAAGAAGAGGATTTATTTTCAGCAAGGGCTGCAATTGTGCAGCTCCCCAGAGGGAGTGCTTCATAGCACCGTTGTTGATGAACACTAGGAGTCTACCAGTGAGGTTCTGAAGGACACTGGGTAACTTGTGCCCCTCTGGTTCTGTTGCAGTATTAGTGGCACCAGTTTGTGAAGTTCTTCCTCTGATAAATATAAGTTGCATCTAAGATTTTATAAATGTATCCATTTGGTCGTGCTGTTATGGAAGAAGACCAACCCCAAGCGGCCTCACAACTATGGCAGAGTAGTCCTGGTTGGTCTAGCTGGTCCACTAGGAGTAAGATAGTAGAAGTGATTTTCTTTCTCGTACTCTTGATCACAATGTTCGTGGTCATATGGTATTTAGAAGAACACCATCCAGCACACACTCTGATAGGGACTACCCTGGTACCATCTGAGCATCTGTTTGGTACATTGGCTCCGCACAAGGAGAGATATAGACAGGCATACGTTAAGAACACATTTGTGCAAATGCTGCATCAGGTACACAACAGGACTAATGCCACAAATTGCTGGGTGTGTGGGTTACTCCATCTGTTGTACACAATAATGATTTACTGGTGTCTTTACCCTTTTCGTCCCTAGGTAGCTGTGAGGATTAGTTCCAGTCATGCTGACGCTATGGATATGAAGGAGTCTGATTATCAAGCAGCATTAGAGTATGGAGTGGTACACCGGGTTTTACTCCCGGGATAGGAGGAAAAGAGGATACTTTACGTCCAAATGCTATCTTGAACATCTTCAAGAATAATAGAAATGTCACATGGCTGCAAGATAAAATGCTGCACTTCCAGGGATTCAATGTCACTGAATACTTTAAATGTTTCCATGCACGAAATATCACTGAAAATGAAATTATGCCCGTACCTGTCATCCATACTGCAGCTAGTTTCTCTGTTGAAGGTTCTGGGAAAATTCCAGTTGGACTAAGCAGCTGAAATTACACATAGAAATTGAACACCACTAGTAGCCCACATTTGCTGACACCCCCTAATATTTGTGTGAAGCACATGCTATATGTACGGTTATGCCCCCTTCATCAGGGACATGTGAGGTAGTTATGTTTAGGGTAGTGACAGTAGTGCCATGCTCATGTGATAAGCACAAATTACAACAACATATGCATGGGGATAACCTTCATGAGTAATGCAGTTGCTCGACAGTGTTATCTCAACAAATATCTAAAGTATGTTGTTATAGGAACACTCCTATACATCCTGGCAGCAGGTAACGTCAATGTTGAGGCCTTGGTGAGTTTTGCTTGGTCAGGGTGCCAATGTTAGGTCCCAGCCGTGGAGCTCAGTTTAACCAAATGTATCCCATGGGCCACTTACAGGTATTCTAACTTCGGTCACCTGTCACACTGGTCTTTCACATGACTGTATGGAGGATTCCATTCACTCCATTCAAAAGAGTGAGTCCATGTGTCTGACTCTGTAACAGTGACAACACATGCCATTCATTGTCAAACACAGGTGGTCACTGGTGGAAACATGGCTGAAATTGTAAGGTATGAAGTTACATACACATTCACTACGGTTGACGTATGTAAATGCTCTTGACTATTCATACTTGATGGCTTTGTAAAACATGTGTATGATGCATCGCTGTCAGATTGAGACATGTCAAATGTGCATCATTTTGGAGTAAGTTAATAAAATCATATGGAAAACAAGAGCAACGTAAGCTGTACAACGTGTGCAATATTTGTAAAAGAAGTAAGGGACATTCAGACTTGGCCTATACAAATGGGGACTTCTAAAGTCTAGATAGGATTGGTACACAGTGTTGACTGGACTCATGAAGAATAGAGGTTCAGTACTAATAGTCTGTACAGACAATGCACTCAGATGGGCCAGTGGCATGGTGTTCTAACTGAAGCATTGTGAAGAGGCAGTCATCGGACTTGGAAGTGTGTTGACCATTATTCACATCTGAAAATGGTGAGCTGTTTACAATGTGCACAGCATTCTGATTCATTTTGATGGCACAGTGCATCGAAGACACAAGACAGTGTGCCAGGTGCTTCTCACCCTAGATATGCCTACTATTTTGTTGTCTCCACAATAAGAGTCAGATGTGTGACCTGACAGTAAAGAACCTAAGTTACAGGACAAGCGAGCACAATCACTATTATCTGTGTGATATGACTCATACAATGACTACACCAGCTTAAAGTTTGACAAGGAAGTAATTTGATCTGTATTCAGAGCCAATGGTTCCCAATTTGATGGCTAGGGATTGCAGAATGGAAACCATGTCTCAATTCAATTGTGTGAATCCTATTTCATTTGTGAGCTATAAATTCCCTTGCAGGAGATGAGACAGGTATGTCATGACACAAGACCGCCAGGAGCAAAAAACGATACATCACTTGCTATATAGTGAAGTAGTTGACATTGTGGTTGTGGGATTTGATGTTGATACACCCAATGTTGTAGATAACATCATGTATGAGGGAGAAAAGGTTAACTGGCAGACTGACAAGTTCCATGTATATAAATCTATCAAGGGGTAATAACAATAGTCAAAGTGATGTATTTGTTTGATCTGTGAAGATTTGTGATGATACCTATGTGCCATGTAATCACGGATGACTTATGTGAATCTTTTGCCTTCTTGTTCACACCATCAGCACCGGCCAGCTGAGGAGGCAGTGCCACTTACAAAGGGGGAGCAGTTGCCAGTCTGGGTCCGGTGCTGACTCTGAGAAGGAGGCACCCAGTGGCTTGGAGTGTGAGGCGAGCCACACTGAGGGCATGTCTGATGTAACATCAGCAGGATATGAAGTTGAGTCCATCTACAGGGATGACTCCCTTGTGGTGGTGGATAACCCAGGGACTGAATCCTCAACATAGGAGTCCACCACTACCATCTCCACCCTCCCAGCTGCTCCCAGTGTCCGTGGCCATTCCAATGGAAGGGGAGGCATCTCCTTCGCACCAGGCACCTCATCCCTTGCCCCGTCTCCCCAGCTGCCCCGAGTGTGTAGGCCATTGACAACCTGATGCAGATCTATGTGGGGCAGACAGCAGTGCTGAATGTCCTCCAGGTGCATACCAATCACCTTAACCAAATGGTATCATTCCCGGAAGGCATTCCCTCTGACAAGTCTGCCCTACAGAGATCCAAACAGGCTCTGGCCTCCACCCTGATGACAGCAGTGTCCCAGCCCCAGCTGTCTTATCCCCCTGCTGCCTCTTCCCCATCCACAGTCCAACTACCCTCTACCCTCAAACCAGTCCCCCTTAGACTTGCTCCCTTGGTGCCTGGCCTGCCCCCTAGATGCCCCTCCTGTGGGAGGTGTCCCTTTGGTGGCAAAGTGCAGGCAAGCAGTGGAGGCCATTACATATGTGGCCCTCAAAGCCATTGCCTTTCATTGGACTGGCCTTTGGCCAATTTCTCTTCACAGTCTATGCTGAATAAAGCATTTCCTTTTTATTTTTCCAAGTGGATTTCTGGTTAACTGTCATTTATGTGTAATATGTGATGTAAGTAGACAATGATGTCAGTATGGTGTGGATTGCATATGAACCAAAAACTTAGTCAGTATGTATTCTAGATTTTTCTGCCTACTTTGGATAGACATGGGTTTTGTCTATGAGTGTGCCATGAAGTCACAGAGTTTTGTTTAGGAAACACAATTCCACATGGTTCATGGTTCCAGATGTCAACATTGTGCAAATGTGGCAAAGTACAACAGTTTAGGAGACACATGGTGCATATGATTGTTATGTGCAGAAAGACACCTGTCTCATCAATACACCTGGGTACATATGGAGTTTGAATTCATGGTAGTCACTTTGGACACACTCATGCACTCAAAGTAATGGTACAATACTTGTATGTGAGTTGATAGTGGTGGACCAATGTTTGTGTTTTCTTTATATCTGGTCGACTAGTGGCAATGCCAACCTTGTCTCAGATGGCAAGCTACTGTAGGAAAATTCCCTTAATGGCTGTGTACTCCTCTGATACATTGCCTGTGCCCACGGTGAGTGTAAGGTGAGCAGTATTATAACAGTCTTCCGATCCAGTTGCCTCCAAGGACTCCACCTTCTGAAGATATTCCTTTTACTCAAGGTGTCTGTGGTCTTAATAGTCAAGAGTGTTCTAATTTATATGTCAGTCATGCCATCTTGCTTTTGTTTGGGTACATCATGTGGATGGGGTTTTTTGTCTGTCCAAGCTTGGATTTAATAATTACAACCAAACATCAGTCATAGTTGAGTATATGATTTGTGTGTAGGTTGTCATTTGTGCATGACTGACAATGGGGTCCTTTTGAGCTTGCTTCATGCTCTTCCAGATCACACAGAGCTGAACTTGGAGTGCTGTTATGTCTGTTGGATTGCCCTATGCTACATGTTGTAAGCCAAGCGGACTGTGAGTGCACAGAAGTGTTGTGGGCCCATTTGCTGTTCGGATGCTACAAGAGCAAGAGCCACATCCATGCTCTTAGTTACCACACAGGGAAGAAGGTGGATTTTGGAATGTGAGGCTTAGCTGCAGATGTATTTTGCAAGGTTAATGTTGCATGGGCTAAGCTAGTTTAAACATGGGTAGAGGTGAGAGACTCTAGTGTTTCTAATTTGGAAATGGAGTGGAGACTCATACGTAATGGGGCAGGACAAATTTAGAGATTGGCAGAGAGTGTAAGGTAGGAGTTAAGTTCATAGGCAGTTCTTGTGCAAGAGACGTAAAGTATCCACATTGTTCCAATGTGAGTGGTTTTGAATGTGGAGTGTGAATCAGAGTGTGTGAGCTTGTAAGGCAGGTTAAATCCTGTGCAAAGAATACTAGGAATAGGTTGATGTGATAGGGGTATAACCACCTAGACAAGGTTAGATTCTGGCAGGTTATGAGAGCTGTAGTCTGTTACACTACTGTAAGAGATGACTGTAACAGGGCATTTTCACTGAGTGAGGATAGTTGTAAATGTGCATTAGTCAATGGAGCATGGAATTCATTTGTGGATGTGACATCACCACAGTGAGACATTGTTAAACGTGTCATTTATACCAAACTGGATACATGTCTGTAAAGGGTATTACTCTAGTTGTTATAATTTAGGGTGCTGAATGGTGAAATGTGAGGTATTGTCCAGTTGATGTTTGTTGTCTTTCAGAAATGACTATCTGTAGAACTTATGCAGAATAGGGTGGATGTATGGTGATATGCGAATGACTGAGGACATATTCATTGAGCGATGTAAGTGTCTTATTGAGAGATGTAGTGATGTTTTAAGTGTGCATGTCAGAGTAGGCTGTGATGCTGCACGATGTGACATGCGTGCAGTCCAAGACATTACTGAGGGTGAAACTGGTCATGTGAGTGGTCCATTTGGCATGCTCTGTTTGACGCCTAATGACGAGGTGATGTGTACAGTACATTGTGTGTATGCCATGTATGTGAGAGGTGTTGTGTACATAGTGATAAAGGGTGGTGCTGTGATTGCAGGTGTGGATGTAAGTAGAGCAGCGCCAATGTGAGCTTGTAAGAATCGGGGTGGAAGGGTTTGAGTATCCGGCTGGAGCTTGGGGGCAGACATGCTTTTCCGGCTAGCTACACCAGAGGGGGCTTATTACATGCTTGTGCATGTATGATAGTTTTGAGAGATGATTATGTGCTTTGAGGTGGATGTGAGAGGGGTCATACCCGCACAAGTAGAGTTCATGCAGGCCATGAGGTAATGTTGAAATGTACCTATATGTAGATTATGTATGTAAGTAGGCAAAAACAGTTGCCAGAGAAAATATGAAGATGTAGTGTGTGTTTGCTGCATATTGCTGTCTACCAATGAATGTTCATGACAGATTGTTTTGATGGCTGCTTTGAGTACACTGGAATATGCAAAACCTACTGACATCACAAGACAAGTTGCCTCCGCCTTGCATTGTCTGAGTTGTGAGTGGGAATAAGTGGCGAGTTATCCTTTGTAGGTAGTGGTTGTCACTGATTTGTCATTTTTGCCCTTGGATACTGCCATGGGATGGAAGTGGTGATTGCTTATATTGGAATGCCAAGATACTGGAACTTTGGATGGCAGTTCATTGCTTAGAGGGCCATAGCCCCCTCAAGTGAAAAGTCAAGGATGTGTGTTGTGGCGCCACCTGCGGCCAGACTACTCCAGAAATGGATCCCCACACATCCCAGTAAACTACACATACATGGGTATTCATAGCATTCTGACTTTGAATGCCGAGATATGGGCACACCAAGGGAGATGGACTCATTGTGATGATATCTCTGGTTGTGCTGATGAAAACAAATTGCACTGTAAGCAAACACACATGTGACAATGGAAGAGTACACCAAGTTCCATAAGTGTTTGCATTGTCAAGATGTTTGAACCTCTAACATGGTTTGGCAAAGGTAGTACTTGTGTGTGTCCATATGAGCTCAACATTGCAGGGAGTGTTAGTCCCTCAAATCACCCAATTGGGTTTACATTGCTGGAGAGTGTTAGCCCCCCTAATCGCCCAATTGGGTCTATATTGCTGGGAGAGTTAGCCCCCCATATCCCCAATTGGCTCAATATTGCTGGGAGTGTTAGCCCACCAAATCCCCCAATTGGGTCTACATTAACAGGAGTGTAGCACCCCAACTCCCCGAAATTTGGCTCAACATTGCTGGGAGTGTTGGCGCGAGTCGGAGTTTAAATACTCCCATTTTGACTGTTCTGATGCATTGGGTGTAGCGACCGATTCGGCGGTGGGATTCGTACTTGGAAGTAGCTCCAGACGGCTCCATTTGACGATTCAGAAGGCATTTCGCTGGGAATGCCCAGCCGGAGTTGAAGAATCCAAGCCAGTCGATAAGTAATGGGTTTTGGGCATCATATGCGCGGGTGGGGAAAACCGAAGCCGAATATGACTCGACTCCAGAAGGGTATCAGAAGCCCTTAATGACTATCTAGTAATTGGCCCCTTAGTGTGTCAGCCTTTGTAAAGGCTTAGTCATCCGGGAAAAGTTGGGAATCCACTGTCCACAGTGGCCCTTCCTTCCCAAGAACATTCTGATCCCTCTCTCTGTTGGAGGATTCCTGTTCAGAATCTACAAGATTTTCTCATGTGACACCTTCCGTGCTCCTTTCTCAATGTGATGTCCTGAATGCAGGACTTTTTTTTATTTATAGAACTGTAATTTGGTCGGTATACTTTACATACATTCTCAGCTAAGTGGTTCAAAATAGCAATTGTGTCTTATTTGCAAGCCTCCTGCGTATTTGACGGTATTCAGACAAAATATCGAGAAAAGAATTGTGTGACAAATATCGTGTTTAGAATATTGTGACACAAAACTATCGCTATATGTAATATCGTTATCAAAATATTGATTTTAGGTTATGTATTTAATATTGATGCAGATAATATCGATGTAAATAATATTGTTGTAAATAATATTGTTTTTATGTTAAAAATAGTGTGTAATATGTTATTTTTTATGTATGTTTTTTATTTATAGTAAATGTTTTAGATACTTTTTTATTGATTTTATTTAGTAAATGTTTTGTTTATTTAGTTAAAATAGATCATTTTAGGAGCAGGATGTTGGGTTTATAGAGGATAAGGGTAGGGAGTGTTTTAAACATGTATTATCATTGTGTATGTTTATTATATTAATAAAAAGAATAATATAAAAATATAGAAGAAAGGAAAAATATTCAGGAGCTGGATGTTAGGTTTATAGGTGTAAAGGGTAGGTAGTATTTTAAAAATGTACTATCTTAGGTAATTTTTTTTAATTAGTTGAAAAAAGATTAATTTAAGTTAGAAAAAAGGACATTTGCGAGCAGGATGTTGGGTTTATAGGGGAATAGTGGGAGGAGTATTTTAAACATGTATTATTTTGTGCCTTTTGTATATTAATGAAAAAAAAAAATTTTATTAAGAAAAAGTCAAATATTTTGGAGTGGGATGTTTGGTGTACAGGGCAATAGGTAAGGATGTATTTTACATTTTTGTATTGGATTTAAAAAAAATGTTAAATGATACATTTTTATAAGTGGTATTTATAGTTGGTATTGTTTTTCATTGTATAAACTATATATTATTGTTTATGTTTGCCTTTATTATAAATTTGATGAATTTATTTTAAAATGAAAATTAGAAGAATGTGTTACAACTTATAATGTACTAGGATTTTTTTTATACATTTCAAAACATTTTAAGTAAAAAATGTAAATGTACATTTTTCTTTGGGAATTTATTAGAATATTTATTAATAAGGATACACTTAAATTAAATAATAGCTTTTTTCATATTTTAGAAATGTGTTAAAAATATTTAAAAATGAATGAAATATTTATAAAATGTATTGATACAATTTCAATCATATTGTTAAAATTAATTTACTAACTATAATATTTTTTTAATAAAAATTAAACATTTCAAACAATATTTATGAAAATGTTTTCAGTAATTTGTGTGATATATGTACAATTTTAAATTCTTTTTATTATGGATATTAAATAATACGTTTTTAGTGTCCACACTCTTTACTGATTTACGTTACGGTGCAGTGGGAATTTTAAAAAGTTTGAAATGTTGCTGTCCATCATATTTACTATGTTAAATGGAATTGTAGTGTGAATTGTAAATGTTGTTTGTTTACTTTACAGGTAAATTTATGACTTGTAGTGGAAATATTAAATGTTGTTTTTTTTATGTTGAAAGTCTCCCTTGTGATGTTTTATTGCAGAAGGAATGAAAAATATTGATTTTTTACTGTCTAGCACCTTCCTTGACATAAGGGATTTTGTATGCGAATGCAGAATGTTGTACATTTAAGGTGTCAATTCAGATCTCGGTCTGAAGGAATAAGATTTGGAATTGCCTAAATTGATCCAGAGCCCTTGTGTCTGACCAATTCAGTTCAAAACATCCAAGCACGATGCCTGGAAACCGTGCAGCTCTATGACTTGGTTTTCTGAACGAGCAGGTACCATGAACGATTCGGACAGCCTTTCCTTTTTGGTATGACCGGAGCGAATCGGCTGCTGTAATCGCCTGCTACGGGCCCCCTTCACCTGGGGCCCTTCGAATCTGGCCCATGGTTCCCCCCCTCTTCCAACCATGCACAACGTGGCAGGCATCAAGGGGTTCCCACCATAGGGTGCGCGATTATCCCCAATGGGAGTCTGACCGAAACGTTTTGGATTCATTCAAATGCATCATACTCATTCTGTCGGACTCCCCTGTTCCGAGTCGCATGGAAACATTCCGGGAGTATAATCTCCAAATGAGATCGGAATTGGGCCGTAAGTTTCACCTGACTTCCCTGAAATAAGTGAAATTGGAGTGGGAATAGTAAGTCTTGTCTGTTTCAGTGTGGAAAACCTTGACTGACATATAGTCTATTGCCTTCCCTGAGTTAAGTTGAATTGGAGTGGGAATAGTATATGTTGTCCCTTTTACTATCCAAAACCGTCTCTTAGATAAGTATTATTTCAGAGGAAAAGGTGACTGTTTCTTGTTTAGTATCCAGCACCTTCCATTAGTTATGTTAGATTGGAATGGGAATAGTAAATATCACCCCTTGAGTATCCAACACCTTCCCTGAAATATTTTATGTTACAGTCGGAATAGCATATTTAACCCTATTAGGGTCTAAAACCTACCCTGAGATCTGTTTTAGTGCCCTGGGAATGGATAATGTTGCCTGTTTACTGTCCAGCACCTTCCTTCAGTTAAGTTAGATTGGTGTGGGAATAGTAAATGTGGCTCCTTTAGTGCCCAGCATCTTCCCTGAATTAAGTGATACTACAGTGGAAATAGTAATTGTTGCTTGCTTTACTGTGGAAAACCTTCCCTGATATAAAATGTATTGTAGTGGGAATGGCAAATGTTGTTTTTTTAGTGTGGAGTACCCTGAGGTAAGTTAAATTGGAGTGGGAATAGTGAATATTGTTATTTAGTGTCCAGCACCTTCCCTGAGTTAAATTGGATTTGAGTGGGAATAGAAAATGTTGCCCCTTTTGGTGTCCAACCCCTTTTCTCAGATAAGTTGTACTGCAGTTAGAAAATGTAATGTTGTGTGCTGATGGTGTAGTGTGAGTAGTATATAATATGTTTGTAGTGTTTAGTAATTTGTAATAGTACAGGTATTTTGAATTGGTGCGGTAGGAAAGCATTGTGTTTACCATTTGAAAAACATTCTAAATAAAGTATTATAATAGTAATAAAATATACATAAGTCGCCCGATTTTAGGGCCCCATTAGGATGGCGGGCGAGCTTTGTCCGCCCGCCATCCTATCGGAAATCGTGACCGCCTGCCCTAAGGGCGGGGGTCCCGCACGCACCATTAGGATGTGCCCGCCACAGTGGCGGGCACATCCTGTATTTATAGTATTGTGGCGGGCGGAGCTCTCTGCTCCACCCGCCACAATACTAAAAATGCTTAGCAGCATTTACGTAATCAAAGCGGCAGGCACCGCGTGGTGCCAGCCGCTTTGATTATGCAAATGCAGGGGGGTACCACAGGTACCCCCCTTGTGCCACCGCCCTTTGGCCTTCACCCCGGGGGCCCACAGGGGGCCCCCAGAGTGAACACCGCCTGCCTTTCCGTGGCGGCATTGCCGCCGCGGAAAGGCATTGCACAGTTGCCATTGTAATATGGCTGGCAGTGTCTCATAGACACCGCCACCATATTACTCATTTTCCGCCCCGGCCGCAATGCGACCGGGGCGGAAAAGTGGCGGGCGGTGTTTCTCTCCGTTGCAGTCCCCCCTGCTATTGTAATGTGGCGGGGGAAAAGGGTGGCGGGCGGTGATTTCTGTCGGGCGGTTTGCCACCGCCACCATGACGGTGGCGATCCGCCCGACATCCTAATGGAGCCCATGATGTTAGACAGACCGCCACCGACGGCCTGTCTTTGGCGGTCCATCCGACATCTGGTGCCTCTTTCCAACCACTGCATTATGATGTGCGACGGTCAGAGGGAGTGGGGGCTGGGACCGACTGATGCTTCAGACGGGTTCAAAGAGCCAGTCGGACCATCAGTTGGAATATAATACACTACAATAGGGGCAGTGTCTGCCTAGGCACCACTGTAGGGATTATGATGACCCATTTAGACTGCCATTTCATGGCAGTCCAATCACCATGAAAATGCAGCCGGAATGGGACTTTCAGTGCCTCATGCAGGGCCCTTGTTCCCAGTGAGCCTCCGCTATGGGCCCTAAATATCCATGCGCTGTGTGCCATGCACCACGTTGTGTCTAGCACACAGGCATGAATGTATGAAAACATCTGTTTTTCCATTGCGGCTTGTACTGTGGCCCTTTTTGGGCCACAGTACAAGCCGCAATGGAAAAAGTTATTATTCAGACTGCCTACACAGGGTTCACATCATAATTTGGCGGGCTGGACCTCCGACTACTTGTCGGTCGGTCGGTCCCAATTCCGCAATCCAGCGTTTTCCCAGGGCAGCAGCACAAGCCACAGTGTTATTGAGCACATTGTATTTGGGCGGTCCCCTGCCCACGGCCATGGCGGTCAGATAATCATTTGACTGCCATCGTAATGAGATCCTGTGTTTCAATAAATGTTATAAAAAATGTCCAAATATATATCAATTAATATTATAACATATATACAATTATATAATATATATTTAAAAAAAATGTTAAATACCAGCTTAAAAATGTTTAATAACAAATTAAAAAATTAGAAATGCTAAAAAAGTACTCAAAAACAGTTTTTTTCTCTATATATGTTTCATAAAAGGGAGGTAAAATTAAATAATAATATAAAATATTTAATATTATTTAATATGCATCCCCAAAAAGTTATGATGCTTAACAAAATGTAATTGTATGTAAAATGTATTTTAACAAAATATTTTCGAAATTGCAATGTTATAAAAAAAGAAAATTTTTATTTTTCTAAAAAAGTATTATTAACCATTTTCTGTGTATTATTTTAATAACAGCAAAACGATATGTAATGTGTTATTTATTTTTTTAAATTGTTAAATTAAAAAAACTTGCAATAACTACTTTTTCCAATCGACATCGAAATCAGCCCCAGAGTGTTCTATCTCATGCTTTTTCTTTGAAGTCGAAAGAGGTCCTTTACATAGCACTGTAAGCTTTTCAGGGAACATGTGCATGAATTTCAGCTGCAGGTCCCCCAGTCTAGGTTTCACTTGAGAAAATCGTATTCTTAGTTTCAGCACTTGTATTGTGTTGTTCAAAAACAGCAGTAAGGTGGAAATCTAACAGCGAATTTGGTACATTCATCTGTCCACCTGCAGGATGCCGTCCTGGCTCAATTATATATTCATCTGCTTATCATTTCTCAGGGAAATGCACCTGGTGGGCATGAAAGCAGCAGACGCCTGTGTGCTTTCTCCACCAAGACAAAATGCAAGAAGGCTTTCGGCGTGACAATGTCTCTAGGTCTTATTATTTAATAAAGAAATAGACACTCCTTTCTTCGGCCTCCGCTGTTACATTGCCACATCTTAAGCAGCGTTCTGCACTCAACTCTCATTTTTAGAGGCCTTTTTGTGCTTTGTAGCAGTATACCCTACTTCTGGCACCATCTCATCACCTTTTCTTCAATCTGCATGTATCCGCATCAGTTCGAGGGTCACTGTGATGACCTTTGCTTCCTGCATTATTTCTGTGGTTGGGGGTGTGCCAAAACATCCTTCATAGAAGGACCTACCTTGCACCTTTGTTCTTCCATTGGATATTGCACACATTACAGGAGCAGATAACTGTCCTACTTGTTTTCCTCAGTACCCCATAATCTGATGATCTTTACCCATATCTGGCACCACAGCCATGCAGCACATTATCCAATGTACATATGGGCAAATAAGCCAGAATATACAGGAGACAGACAGCAGCACTCCAAACCAAACTACTCAATACATCCACTGCTGTTCCTCAGTCCTATGCACACATCTGCCTGTACACATATATGGTTGTATGCATTTGATAACTTTATTTTGGTCGAGAGACCATAAAAGTGCAATAAAATATGTACAAGCACAGTAATAAAACCACAAATACAATTGAGTTAAAAAGATATTAAACAGTGAGTTATCAAAGAATAAGCAGATAAGTGGATGTGGGGCATTATTTCGTACTAGAAAAAAGAGTTCTTCTCCGCCACATGCCAAATAAAAAATGGGAAACAGCAAAAACAATGGGAGGTGTAAGTCAGACTTTATCCAAGCAGTGTTACCGAACACTGAATTGTATGCCCATGCAGTGCTTTAACAGGGCTGTCTTATGCACCCTTGGTAGTCACTCAGGTGTAGGCGGGATATATAGTACAGTCTGAACATGCTATGAACAACTACAGCACTTTTGCAGTAAGGACAATACATGCAGCAAAGACCCGTCACCCTCACCAGCAGCTGTAGGTCACGAGTTGCAGTATCAATTCGTAGAGGAATTATACTCATTGGTGCATTAACCTGATGTGTACAGCAGTGTGCATGGTAGTTTAATCATGGGTTCCAATAATTCCAGCCAAATAAGCAATGGAACATAAGGAACGGCTGCCTAAAGTGATGTATAGAATCGTCCCTGGGCTGTAGCCTGGTAAGTAAGATTAGAGGGGGAAGCACGTGGAGCTTCTGATTTTTCAACAAACACTTTGGCATATAGTGTTGAACTGCATTATACCACAAGCAGGGCAGTGGATGGAGGCAAATACAGATTGGTGGGTACTAAGTGAGAGAAAACACAATTGTTTAGAAAAGAAACCAAAAGAATTAAGGGGTCCAATAGGATATAGGGCGGCTCGCCACCGCCCGCATGGCGGTGGCGATCCGCTCTACATCCTTCCCTGCCTGCCACCCATTTCCCCCCGCCATATTAGTATGGCGGGGGTACCATAGTGGACGGGCAGACCGTCCGCCACTTTTCCGCCTTGTCGACAAGTCGACCCTGTGGAAAAGGGTTTAATATGGTGGCAGTGTCTGCTAGACACCGCCATCCATATCAGGATGCAGGCAGGAGGCAGCGGGAAAGGCATGTGGATTTTGAAATTGGGGGCCCATGGCGAATCCCTGATTGTTGAGGGGTTGGGGGGACTCATGGGGGTTGTACTTACGGTACCCCCTGCATGTGCATGTACAACATGGCAGGCACCGCGCGGTGCCTGCCACTTTGTGCATGCATATGCACAACATGCATTTTTGGCATTGCTGCAGGTGCTGCTGAAAGCAACGCCCGCCGCAATGTTAAAAATGCAGGATGCACCCGCCAGTGTGGCGGGCGATTCCTAATCACCCCCACGGGACCGCCGCACTTATGGCGGGGGGTCCCTTTTCACATCAGGATGGCGGGCAGACTGTCCGCTCGCCATCCTAATGTTGCCCTTAGCCTTTTAAAGCAGAGATGGAGGGAGAGTGTGTGTGCATTTTTGTCTGTATTTATGTAAAAATTCCTTTTGAAATCCGACTGACACTTTCCCATACCCAACTGAAAGCACCTGTACCCAACTGTTTATCAGAAAATACATTTAATAGGGGGGTGTACCACCCCAAATACTCCCATCCCCCTCCCCCCTCCGCTCTGCCCCTGAATTCTTCCCAGACAATATTAGAGTCGAGCGCCGCAGTTTTCCTCTCGTGGCACTAATATTTCTTCCTGTAGGCCACAGGGCATGCGCCACTCAGAATTGATTCAAGGCCTCTTCACCGGTGGTGTAAAGCAGTACCTTGCCAGGGACCAGGTCATCTTGCCGAGCCCTCCATCCCCTCTGATGCCACGTTAAAAAGACAAAAGCTAATGACTCGAATGCTTAAAACAGTCCCAGCCACTGACATTCACTTGGGCTTCACACTTACCACTTTGTTCCACTGCACCACTCTAGAAATTGGCAGGGAAGCATATGCATTTAGTTTTGACACTGGTTTAATAAGAAGAGCCCAAACAGAAACGTCTGGCCTTGCCCTCTCTCTATGTGATATCAAGCATCCAGAGACTAGTCTCAGCCTTATTGAGCCATATCAATGAGAAGCAGCTGTGGACCCCATCACTCAGCGATGTAATGGAAAATAAGTGGAGAGGGAGTGCGGCCTAACCCTCCCGAGCCTTAATAGGTCCAAGGGACTCTATCCCCCAGGGCTGAATTCCATTAATAGGGGGAGGGGAAGCATGCAGCCTCACTCCCGAGCCTTAATAAGACCAGGGACACCGTCTCCTGTGGAGTGCATGACTTCTGCTCGGGTGCCCTGGTGCCCACTTGAGGCACCGACCAAATAATGTGCTTGGGGCTGTGGGGGAAGCCCCAGGGCCTCCATGGCCCCAGCAGGTTTCCTGCATGCACCCATTCTGGGTGCTGCGGAAGCTAGTGGAGAAGTGTGGCTCAGGGGTTAGAGGCGGCAGACCCGGAAGCTGAGATCGGCCCTGGACCAGGGTTCAATTCCCCGCCTCGGCGGGTCTTGGGCTAAAAATTCCACGGACTCGATAATTCTCGCTCCGGTGCCTTCTCGACTCACGGGTTCACACTCTGCGACTCTGGCCAATAGCTTGCTTAATCTCCACAACGGCCCCTCGCGGCGGGATGCCTGGCTTTCACCTTGTGGATACCCTGCCGGGGCTATCTCACAGGGGAATACCAGGACGGGTTCCCTAAGCAAGCGCCGGAAAACCCACTGTGGGCAGCTGTGCGCTATATAAGCTCAAATACATTTACATTTAGCATTGCTCCTGCCCAATGCAAGTGCCTGTTTTTGTTTTCTCCTTCTGGTCACGAAGCAATGTGTGTTTCCCTTCCTTCATGAGTGCAAGCAGGGAAACAAAAGTCTCCTCTCACCCTGCAAGAGCATTTTAGATGCTTTCACCATGTGAGAGCTGATTTGTCTTCCCTGCCCATGTTCCTCAGGGCAGGGAAAGCATGCCTGCTCCCATCCTGCATGAGCTTTAAAAATGCTCGTGTAGGATTTCCCTGCCCACACTATTGCACCCAGGGAAACTACTGTGTCCCTGGAATGGGCTCCTAGGGACATAGTAATTGAGCCGACCCAGGGGATGGGGGCCCATGCCTATTAAGGCTCATGGAGGTCGGGTAAGGTGGCCTCCCTCCCCTTTACTATGGAATTCGCCCCCGGGTGATGGGGTGCCTGGGGCATAGTGAGGCTTGTAGAAGGGGGTCTGCGCAAGGGATGAGGTTCCTTCCCAAAAGTAATGTTTTGCATCATCCCTGGGCCTTAGTCCACAACAGGGGGTGTTAACAGTTGCCTGAGAGGCTGCTCTTTTTTTAATTTTAGCATGGATTTGCAGTACACTACAGATTCAGGGCAAAATAAAAAAAATAAAAATGTTGGTCCCAGGCATGTGCCCTCTAGGAGCTCATCGCCAGACCTATGGAGTCAGGGAATCTCTGCTCTGCCCCTTATGTCTTTTTTTAACCTTTTTTTTTACCATACTTGGGATTGAGTCCTGAGTCCTAAATTGGTCCTAAATTGGCTGTTGCCAGGTCCTTGTTGATGGGGTGGCAGCCAATCAGATCTCAGCATGAGATCTGTCAGCTCCGTGGATCCTCTGCGGCATGATATATACAAAGTGGTTGAATGTTAACTTATCAAAAACTACTGATCATATTTAAACCAGTCACAAAAGTCACTCTATCTGGACCAAGATCTATCTTTCTGCCAAATGTTGTGTAAATCTGTTTAGCTGTGTGGGCTGTAGCTGTATCAAAATTTCCTATGGGAAAATGAATGGGTCTCCCACTTGGAGGATCTGTTTTAAACATTCCATGCACAAACTAGGCAATCATTTGTATTTTTCTTAGAAAGTTTTATGAAGATTTGTCAAACTGCTCCAAAATTATGAGCAACACAAAAAAAGCATTTTGTATGGAAACACGATCCTGATTGTTACTACCCGGTGGGTCAATATTACCATTATTGAGAGTGTTTGTGTGTGTGCTCGCGTGCATGTGTGTGTGTGTGTGCATATATATATGCTGCAAAAAAACTGAGAATTGAGGACACGCATACCAATAAATAAAGAAAAGCTTTTACGGGGAAAAGCGAAGTTGCATTTGAGTGCTGCTTATTGTTTGGACACCCCACTGAGCACGAATATATATATATATATATATATATATATATATGCTTCCAGTTTGGCTCCGGTTTGGCAGACCCCTGGCGCTGCTTCTCTTCGGTGCGTGCTCCTCGGCTGAGCCCAGCCTTAATTAATTGTAACACAACTCTCCTTCGAGGAAGGAGAAATGAACACGCACTCACGGTGTCAGTATAGTTTCCTTCCGATTTTATTTACCAAATGGCATTTCAGTCTTTCAGCAAAAGCACCGACGCGTTTCGCTGTGTACACACAGCTTTCTCACGGTCAATACAAACAAACACTAGTGAGCCCCTCCTATGTCAATAGGGTGTCGCCAGAAAACATTTACAAAAACGTCACTTCCCTTTTTAGTGCTGGAGGTGATGTGGGAGTTGTAGTTCATGTTGTGATTTTAAACTTGTTACGTTTTAATTGCTGTACATTAAGCATCTGGATGTGGGTTATGTTGTCACACTTTTAAACATCAAGTAACCAATATTTCAAAAGCGCATGGTCATTTATTTCTAACCACCCTTAAGCGTTTCACATAGTGCTTAAATTGTGAGCCTTGATAAGCCATTAAACATTCCTGCCCTCTAGTGGGCAATTCGAATATAGTGGTTTTTACTTTTTATTCCCTCCAGTGGGCATACCTGCATACTGTGCAATTATTCCCAGTGCCATCTACTTCTGTGACACACATGGTAACTATCACGTAAACCCATTTACTCTTAGTCTCTTGAATCACAATCCCACTTATATTTCACAACCAACTGAATACCACTGTCCGTTCTGTCCATATTTGAACCAAAGGGTCATAGTTCATAGTAAAGACACAAATTTCATAGATGCACATAAAGTTCTTCACTTTGGTTAAGACCTGTCGGAGCCATTGTCCTGAAATTTAAAATTTGTCGTGACTCGCGGCATCTTAGAATTTTCTCTCGATCCCCCCCTATGTCATGTGGGAGGACTGTTTCCAAGGCATAGAATTTGAGAAGTGTCCAATCTGCATTATGTAATTGTTCCATGTGTTTGGCCACAGCGTTATTGCGGTCTTTATTAACTGTCGCTCTCACATGTTCCAGAATTCTTTTTTTTAATTCCTTTTTAGTGCTCCCGATATATTTGAGTGCACACGGGCATTCTATCACGTATACCACATGGGTACTTACACAGTTTATTAGTTCTTTTATTCTCCATGTTTTATTATTCGGCATTGTCACTTCCTTTTTGTTCACCGCTATTTGACACACCTTGCAGTGTTGGCATTTAATGAAACCTTTTGTTTTCATCCACTGAATGCCTTTCTTTTTTTTGGTGTTGTCTATGTAGTGGCTTTGTATCAGTCTGTCTTTAAGGTTTCTTGCTCTCCTGTATGTTATTTCCGGGTGCTTGCCCACTATTTTGCTTGTAACAGGATCCAGTTGTAACAATTTCCAATTCTTCCTGATGATTGTCACAATTTGTTTCGATTCCCTCGTGTAGTCCAGAATCAATCGTATTTTTCTGTCATCAGTTTGATCGTTCTGTTCGGTGTTTTTCTTTTTGGATGTGAGTGTTTCCCTTCTGATTTTGTTGTTTGCTCTACTCCAGCATCTTTCAATGATTTTCTTGTTATATCCTCTGTTTTTGAACCTGTGTGCCATTTCGAAGCTTGTCCTTTTCCATTCTTTGTCTTCCGAACAGATCCTTCGCAATCTAAGAAATTCCCCATATGGAATATTTTGCACTACCGACGGTGTATGAAAACTGCTTGCATGCAGTGTGGAGTTCGTTGCAGTCTCCTTTCTATGTAGAGTAGTTTCTACTCGTTCATTGTGAATGTAGATTTCTGTGTCCAGGAATATGGCTTTTCTTTTGTCGATATTATGAGTGAATCTTAGATTGGTACTTGTGGAGTTTAGAATTCGGAAATATGCTTCAAATTCTTGCTCTGTGCCTTCCCAAACAATGAGAAGGTCATCAATATATCTGACCCATTTTGCAATTTTGTTAACATAGAAATCATTGTCAGGGTGCCAGGCAATTTGTTGTTCAAACCACCCCATTGTGAGGCATGCATATGCCGGACTGAAGGCAAAGCCCATAGCACATCCCTTAACTTGCTGAAATAACTCATCACCGAAATGTATTTTGAGTCAAGCACAGTTCGATCATTTCCATTAACATTTGGTTGTGTCTTTTGAATTGTATATCTCGGTCTCTTAGGAAGTGAGCACATGCATTTAGTCCAATGTCGTTTTCAATGTTCGTATACAATGACGTAGTATCATTGTATACGAACATTGAAAACGACATTGGACTAAATGCATGTGCTCACTTCCTAAGAGACCGAGATATACAATTCAAAAGACACAACCAAATGTTAATGGAAATGATCGAACTGTGCTTGACTCAAAATACATTTCTGTTCGGTGATGAGTTATTTCAGCAAGTTAAGGGATGTGCTATGGGCTTTGCCTTCAGTCCGGCATATGCATGCCTCACAATGGGGTGGTTTGAACAACAAATTGCCTGGCACCCTGACAATGATTTCTATGTTAACAAAATTGCAAAATGGGTCAGATATATTGATGACCTTCTCATTGTTTGGGAAGGCACAGAGCAAGAATTTGAAGCATATTTCCGAATTCTAAACTCCACAAGTACCAATCTAAGATTCACTTATAATATCGACAAAAGAAAAGCCATATTCCTGGACACATAAATCTACATTCACAATGAACGAGTAGAAACTACTCTACATAGAAAGGAGACTGCAACGAACTCCACACTGCATGCAAGCAGTTTTCATACACCGTCGGTAGTGCAAAATATTCCATATGGGGAATTTCTTAGATTGCGAAGGATCTGTTCGGAAGACAAAGAATGGAAAAGGACAAGCTTCGAAATGGCACACAGGTTCAAAAACAGAGGATATAACAAGAAAATCATTGAAAGATGCTGGAGTAGAGCAAACAACCAAATCAGAAGGGAAACACTCACATCCAAAAAGAAAAACACCGAACAGAACGATCAAACTGATGACAGAAAAATACGATTGATTCTGGACTACACGAGGGAATCGAAACAAATTGTGACAATCATCAGGAAGAATTGGAAATCGTTACAATTGGATCCTGTTACAAGCAAAATAGTGGGCAAGCACCCGGAAATAACATACAGGAGAGCAAGAAACCTTAAAGACAGACTGATACAAAGCCACTACATAGACAACACCAAAAAAAAGAAAGGCATTCAGTGGATGAAAACAAAAGGTTTCATTAAATGCCAACACTGCAAGGTGTGTCAAATAGCGGTGAACAAAAAGGAAGTGACAATGCCGAATAATAAAACATGGAGAATAAAAGAACTAATAAACTGTGTAAGTACCCATGTGGTATACGTGATAGAATGCCCGTGTGCACTCAAATATATCGGGAGCACTAAAAAGGAATTAAAAAAAAGAATTCTGGAACATGTGAGAGCGACAGTTAATAAAGACCGCAATAACGCTGTGGCCAAACACATGGAACAATTACATAATGCAGATTGGACACTTCTCAAATTCTATGCCTTGGAAACAGTCCTCCCACATGACAGAGGGGGGGATCGAGAGAAAATTCTAAGATGCCGCGAGTCACAACAAATTTTAAATTTCAGGACAATGGCTCCGACAGGTCTTAACCAAAGTGAAGAACTTTATGTGCATCTATGAAATTTGTGTCTTTACTATGAACTATGATCCTTTGGTTCAAATATGGACAGAACGGACAGTGGTATTCAGTTGGTTGTGAAATATAAGTGGGATTGTGATTCAAGAGACTAAGAGTAAATGGGTTTACGTGATAGTTACCATGTGTGTCACAGAAGTAGATGGCACTGGGAATAATTGCACAGTATGCAGGTATGCCCACTGGAGGGCATAAAAAGTAAAAACCACTATATTCGAATTGCCCACTAGAGGGCAGGAATGTTTAATGGCTTATCAAGGCTCACAATTTAAGCACTATGTGAAACGCTTAAGGGTGGTTAGAAATAAATGACCATGCGCTTTTGAAATATTGGTTACTTGATGTTTAAAAGTGTGACAACATAACCCACATCCAGATGCTTAATGTACAGCAATTAAAACGTAACAAGTTTAAAATCACAACATGAACTACAACTCCCACATCACCTCCAGCACTAAAAAGGGAAGTGACGTTTTTGTAAATGTTTTCTGGCGACACCCTATTGACATAGGAGGGGCTCACTAGTGTTTGTTTGTATTGACCGTTAGAAAGCTGTGTGTACACAGCGAAACGCGTCGGTGCTTTTGCTGAAAGACTGAAATGCCATTTGGTAAATAAAATCGGAAGGAAACTATACTGACACCGTGAGTGCGTGTTCATTTCTCCTTCCTCGAAGGAGAGTTGTGTTACAATATATATATATATATATATATATATATATATATATATATATATATATATATATATATATATATATATATATATATATATATTATAAATATATATACATATATATATATATATATATATATATATATATATATATATATATACATATATATATATATATATTTATTTATATATAGTAGCTCCAATTCCTCTGCGATGCCCAGCCGGGTCAGAAGAAATACAGTACTCACTGGGTTTTCAGCATAAAGCAAAGGTTTATTCAAAGAACAAACGCGTTTCGGGAAAGAATCCCTTCGTCACTGACAAAGGGATCCTTTCCCGAAATGCGTTTGTTCTTTGAATAAACCTTTGCTTTATGCTGACAACCCCGTGAGGGCTGTATTTCTTCTGACCCGGCTGGGCATCGCAGAGGAATTGGAGCTACTATTTGTTACGCGGGGCACCGCCGCGCAACAACACCCGCTTTCGAGTGACTCGTGTTATCGGTGCAAAAGGAGCCTGGATATATATATATATATATATATATATATAAAATTCACTGAAAAAACCATAGGTTATAGACCATATATAGTTAGGGATTAGCATTTACAAAACCTTATTTTATTTGCACAAAACCATTGAAATTCCATATATAGTTATTTGCACTAACTATATATCGCGGACCCGCAATCCACTGCTAATGATGTCACATATTACATCATTCATGACATGGTCAGTGACATCACTGATGACATCACTGATGACATCTCAAATGACATCACTGATGACATCACTGATGACAACACCCAGTGACTGTATGTTTCTGTAAAGTTAAAATATGTCTTACATATTGAAGAATGAGTAGATGTATAAGTGTCTGGATGAAGGATTTAGTAGGTGCATGACTGACTGTATGAGAGAATGATTAAATGTGTCTCACTGAGTGCATGGGCTAGTGATTAAAGTGTCTTAATTTGGCAATCATTATATATGTTGTTCTGTAAAGTGCTGCATGTTTAAATCAGTAGCTATATCAGTAACTATATGGGTTATTGAATGGTTGCCCAAGTATTTGTATGGGAGACTGAGTATGTGTGTGGGTGGCTGGGAGTTGTATAACTCTGTGCACAGATGTGTGAGCAGTTGATTCCCTAGGTGTATGGGTTCAAAAGTGCATGTAGAAACAGCTGTATGGACAGTTGACTGTGTGCATGAGTGTAATTGTGAGTGAATGGATATCTCAGTGCTACATGTAAAAGTAAGTACATATGTAAAACACAGTCCATGTGAGAGTTGACATATATAAATAACTGAACATAAGAGCCAGTGAATGTGAGAGTGGCTGTGTGAATCATTGTGAACTTGTATCACGGATTGTATAAGAGAGTAAATATGTGTTAGTATATGTTTGAATAAGTAAGGTGTGTATAACTCTATAGTTGAGGAAATGGAGATGTGATTGATTCTTTGCATGACTGACTAGGTGTGTGAGTAACTCCATGGATGTGTGACAGTCTGTGAGTGCCTGTTTACACTGAGTGTATCTAAGGTTATATTAGAGTCTGAAGATGTATTACCACATAAATGATATCATCAGTGATGTAATCAGTAATGTCAAATGAGATGTCAGTGATGTCATCAGTGATGTCATTTGAGATGTCATCAGTGATGTCATCAGTGATGTCATTTGAGATGTCATCAGTGATGTCATCAGTGATGTCACTGACCATGTCATGAATGATGTAATATGTGACATCATTAGCAGTGGATTGCGGGTCCGCGATATATAGTTAGTGCAACTAACTATATATGGAATTTCAATGGTTTTGTGCAAATAAAATAAGGTTTTGTAAATGCTAATCCCTAACTATATATGGTCTATAACCTATGGT
Organism: Lissotriton vulgaris; assembly: GCF_964263255.1. NCBI lineage: Eukaryota > Metazoa > Chordata > Amphibia > Caudata > Salamandridae > Lissotriton > Lissotriton vulgaris. The sequence continues at coordinate 1,619,386,403 of NC_141694.1, forward strand.
TTTTTCAGTGAATTTTCAAGGTTTTGTAAATGCAAATTCCTAACTATATATGGTCTATAACCTATGGTTTTTTCTGTGAATTTCATTGGTTTTTTAAAAGCTAATATCTATAGCTGTAAAATATATTCTTTATTACGTGACGTATCACGTAGCCCGTGAGACGCCTCATGATGCATCGCATAACCGCGAAGTATCTTCTCTGCAGCACAAACCAAACCCAAAACGTAAGCGCGCTAGAGCACGCTTAAAGATATATATATATTTTTTTAACCTTAATTAGACAAAATCCACACGTGCACATATCACAAACGTTCAAAAAACACAATATGTCGGACTCCCGTTACGCTGCCGGTTAGCTGCCCGGTTAACGTACCGGGAAGCACCTTTACCGCGAAAAATTGCATTTTTTTTTCTTTTGCCCCGCAGGGAACTTTAATAGCCCCCTCATCAATCCTAGGGGTTCAGGAGGGGTCAGCCTTACCCCTTTCATTCATTTACACCTTTTTTTTTTCCACCTCTTGTCTCTCGATCCCACAGAGAGACAAGATGGCGGCCGCTCCAGACTGTTTACAATGTTAACAGCCAATCAGCTTCTCCTCAGACTCCCGTTACACTGCCGGTTAGCTTCCCGGTTAGCTGCCCGGTTCGCGTACCAAGACGCGTCTCTACGGCGAAAAAAATCGGAATTTTTTTTTTTTTTTTTGGGCCCCGCGTGGCTCTATAATATCCCCCTCATCAATCCTAGGGGGTCAGAAGGGGTCTACCTCGCCCCCTTTCCTTCATTTCTCCCTTTGTTTTGGCCTCCTCTTGTCTCTCGATCCTACCGAGAGACAAGATGGCGGCCGCTCCGGACTGTTTAGAATGTTGACAGACACCGGAGAGCCAATCAGCTTCGCATCGCAAAGTTCCGTTACGCGAAAAGTACGCGAACCGGAGCGCTGCCCGGAGCGCTGTTACAGATATATATCTTATTTTGAACGTTAATTTCTCAAAATCCACTGAAGCACATATATTGAGACCTAGCAAAGGCACATCGGGCTAACAGTCCCTACAATTTTGCCAAGTTTCGTGCAAATCCATTCAGCCGTTCGAGCTAAAAGTGAGGCCAACCGCCCTATGGAAAAATGAATGGGAAAAACGCGTTTTGGGACCCCCCTTTTTTCTCGGCCCCCCCTTGACGACCCCCCCCCAAATTTTCAGGGGCTGCTCAGAAACAAAATGTGCCATTTTCCTGAAAATTTCAGCCAATTCCGTCCACAAACGCCAAAGTTATTAGACATAGAATTTTCAAAAGTTCCATAGAGAAAAAATCCTAATTATATATACCTACTAGTAGGTAATATATATATACATATATATGAAACAATCCATGAAACAACTGCAGCAGCTTTGTCGACGCTCCTTCTCAGTAATCAATTAAACACTGAGCAGCAAAATAGATGCAAGCTATTTTATTGCGTGCTCTTAAGTCGCCATATTTATATAATTATATATTATGTTTGTACAGACATATTCATATGTGTTTATAGGATACATAACAGGTAACCATGTAATTTGGTGCTAAATTGCTGTACACGGCTTCTGATGACTTCATAAAGCACAAAAGTCAAAGGCTAAGTAGTTTGTAAATGTCACCCGAACCTCAACATTAGCTCATTTAACAGTTACATACTTTTTATATTGAATGGCCATTTTCAAACAGGGATTCTTTTATTGAATTTGTAAAATAAATGCTGGATTATAATGGTTGGTTGTCTATAGAAAAAGGAAGACAAAAATAATTAGGTAGATAAATCTTTATATTTGTAGAAAAAATACAGTTTATGTTTTAAAAACAAATTCTGTTTTGAAAAGGGAGAAAATTACCATGTTCCCTCTGAGCAGGAATTCAAGCAACCCCATCACATTGGACTGGAATGTGCCTGTGGCGATTGTTTCTGACTGAGACTTTTGCAAGCATTTAATCGATCACCTTTTGTTGTTTTAATATTTTTTCCCATGGCTTGGTGAGGTACTGCTGCAAGCTTGTGAAATTATTTTGGCCGCTCACTTGTACCTCGTCAGTGGGTACCCGGTGAATAAACAGAGCCCCCATTGGGATTAGTACCTTTTCAGATGGTTCCCCTCTAAAGTGCTGTGCCCATGGAATCCACCAGTGCTCTGTTTCAGCATGATGTGCTGAATGAGAACCACAATTTATGATGCACTCATAATAATCTGAATTGTGCTTCATTAAGGTCTATGATTTCTAGCACACTGTTTATCTTCCCTTGATGATACCAATACCATTTAGGACTTCTCCTTTTACGCACTCAAATGAAAGCCTTAAAGTGATTTGAATGGAATCACACAATTTAGGCAATCGGGACACTTGGAATTAGGACTCAGGAGCTGTATTATACATAGGGCCTGGGGGTGCAACAAGCATTTGTGCCTGGTATTTTGCCACCAGGGCACTATATGATCACAAAAGGGGCTATAGACATTTACGTTGCCCCATATGTAGTATACATAAAATGGATCATGCTGGTGGTAAATGGGCACCAGCACTATCCAACAGGTGCACGCACTTGTTTGCATGGCAATGTGGGCCCATTACATGAAGGAATCCTTTGCTTCTAGACCTGTGCTATAATACAAATGTAGGGACTGAGGCAAGCATTGATTGTGAGATACACAGTACTGATGCACAGTCAGCAAATCCTCTGAGGGGACACCCCTTGTGATGAGGGGATAAGGGTCCCAGAGATTTTCACCAACTCCCATGCAGGTGAGTGTAATACTGTCTCTCCCCCTTTAAAACAAATGGTACGTTGTTGCCTCCATTAAAAGGAGGACTAGTTGCTTCAAACATCATGCCTGCCTTTCATTTATACACTGCTCCCAGTGCAGACCTCGGTTTATACCTGTACTGGTAACAGTGCGCTATTTTTAACAGGATCCATGATTTGCTCCACACACACCCAGTTAGGGTGTACTCGTGGTGCAGACTGGGGCAGGGCATCCTATGTCTAATAGAGCCCCTGGTCTCCCAGTCCCATGTTTGACAAATTAACCGCTAGACCACTATCTTTTCATTAGTCAGCTTGATACTCCTAATCTAACATGAAAACGTCCTCCTAAAAGTCATCAAAATAATAGTCAATGGTAAATGAGAGACCAATGATCGAATGGTTGCCTGCTCCCAAACACTTTTTTTTTAAATTCTTTTTATTAACAACACAGAAAAAGTAGTGGTCATCACAATCAGGGTGCATAATAGTCACATGTGCATCTTAGGAAAACACAGAGCATAAAAAGCATTTACGCTATCAGAATACTCTCAGCAATGCATCACAGTTCAGTTCACAGTGCGAGCGGTTCGTCAACCCGAGCAATTTGGGGGGCTCACATATGTTGCCTCTATATTCGTTCCAACTGGACCACACCTCAACCCATTTCTTGGGGCATCCCCGTGCCACGTAAACTGTATTTTCCTGGAGCATGCACCAGTCAATATCCGTCTTCCTTGAGCACAGTCTCGGGGGCGCCACTGCCCCCCCCAACCTAGCAATGTTCCTCTTTGCAATTGAAAATCCCAACATCGCCCATAGCCTCCCTCGAGGTGGCAGGTCCGTGGGCTCCCAGATGTTCAACAGGCACCTCTTTGCTTCCAGTCGCAGCTCCACCCCCAGACCTCTTGCATGCAGCGAAGTACCCAGTTCCAATAAATCCGCAGGCCAGGGCATTCCCACAGTATATGGAAGTAGGTCCCTACCTCCCCGCACCCCCTCCTTCAGAGTCCATCCTCACTACGGCCCATCCACTGCAGTCTGGTCCTGTAGACATATACTCGGTGGAGAATTTTTAGCTGGATCAATCTGAGACTAGCCGATACAGCTACTTCCTTAGGGGAAGCAAGCACACTCCTCCACTCCTCCTCCTTATCTATTTCTAATCCCTCAGCCTCCCGTTTCCCTCTGAGGGGCAGCAACAGATCTGGAGAGTTGCTAATAATTTTTTTGTATGTGAGTGAAATGGCATGTTCAGGGAGGTGGCCATCTAGCAGTCTATCCTCCAGGGGGGAGGATTCTGGGGGTTGTGTCCCTGAGGGGATGTTTGTCGGAAGGGAGTGTCTGACCTGCAGGTATCGGAAGTATTCTGTATGTGCTAGTTCATAAGTGCATTGGAATAAGGCAAAGGACTCTGCTCCATCAGGACCCCATAAGTCTTTAATGCGGGAAATTCCAATTAGGTCTCAGTTGCGGAACCCTTTGGAGCGACCCAGAGTGCCCAGCCTCTCTGAGACCCATAGCGGGGTAGCCATTGTTAGGGTGTTGGCTCATCCCAGTTTACGCTGTACAATATGCCATAGTTGAAGCAAGTGCTGCGTGGGCCCAGTGAGTGGGTACCTGCCAGGCCTAGAGTAGACCACCGCCTTAAAGTTCCCGCCCGGCAAGACTCACCGGTCCATTCAATATCCAGGCTCATTTCCGTTGCAGTATGTGCCCTGGTTGATGGCCGAAAGATGTGCAGCCCAATAGTACTTTCGGATATTCGGGAGCGCTATGCCTCCGTCAAACCACCCCAGTTTCAATTTCTGAAGGGATATGCGAGGCTTCCCAGACCATAGTAGCTCTCTCTGTGTAGCTTCGATAGATGCAAAATATGATTGCGGGACCAAGTCCGGATAGTTTTGTGGGGCATATAAGAATCTTGGCAGTGCCATCATTTTAAAGAGCGCTGCCCTCCCCAAGAGGGACAGCAGAAGCCTCCGCCAGGAGGCAGAGTCCCTTTTAAACTGCTGTAGAGGCGGCAGGAGATTCCTCTCATACCTGGTGGCCTTCTCTTTTGAGATGAAAATCCCATGGTACTGGAACCCCTCCGTGGCCACCTTAATCGGGACTGCCGGAGGGTCTCCATGTAGGACATAGAATAAGGACTTGCCCCAGCTGATGCTATATCCTGAGTTTCTCCCAAAACTAGTGAAGATGTCCAGGGCTACTATGAGGGACTTACGAGGTCTTGTGAGATATAGGAGGATATCGTCCGCATAAAGCGAAATCCTTTCCTCCCATCCATCAGCCCAGCGTATTCCCTTCTGGGAGAGATCTTGTCTGATCCAGGCAGCAAGTGGTTCCAGCGACAGGGCAAAAGGCAGGGGTGAGAGGAGACACCCCTGTCGTGTCCCTCTCCCTAGAGCCTTGGAGGTTTTATTATTAACTGTAACCTGGGCTAGGGGCTCAGCGAAAGGAGAGGCACCCACCCAAATGAAGCTAGGACCGAAGCCCAGTTTCTGAAGGCCCGCCATCATATAAGGCCATTCAAGCGTGTCAAATGCCATTGCGGCGTCAAGTGACACCACAACCGCATCTTCCTGGATAGTGTGACAGCGTCCCATCACTCTGTGATGCCGACGGAGATTGAGCACCGTGTTGTGGTGGGGCATAAAGCCTGATTAGTCTGGGTGGACCAGTGTGGGTAGGACAGGTTTGAGCCTGTTGGCAAAGACCTTGGCCAGGATCTTGGACTCTGCGTTTAATAAAGGTAGGGGCCTATAAGAGGCACAGGAATCTCTCGGTTTCCCTTCTTTTGGGATGGTCACAATTGTGGCTATGCACTGGTCTCGTGGTAGAATACCCTTCTCCCTGCTCTCCTTGAACATGCGTTTTAAGTATATCATATCATTACTGCCGGCCCTGGCAAAGATATGTGAAAAAGTTGCATTCACACAGCTAGACAAATTTGTTGAAAGCTCTCAAGCTCTTCACCCTGCGCAATCAGGCTTCAGAGCTGCTTTCAGCACAGAGACGGCTCTAGTCGAGGTTTCTGAGGCCATTCGGGAATATCTGGACGGAGGTGGCAGAGCGGCTCTGATTTTATTGGACCTCTCTGCCGCCTTCGATACGGTCCCTCACTCCCTTTTACTCACCAGACTAGCAGCCATAGGCATAACTGGCTCTGCTCTTGGCTGGTTAACATCTTTTTTAGATAACAGGTCCCAGCAAGTGTGGATGCCACCTTTCTCCTCCTCTCCCAAAAAACTCTCTACTGGTGTCCCACAGGGCTCCACTCTAAGCCCCCTGCTTTTTAATATATATATGACCCCCCTCATTTATCTTGCGGAACAGCTAGGAGCCAAAATTATGGCTTATGCCGATGATACTCAGCTTCTGTTTACCTGGCCCAAAAACAACTCGGACACGTCGAGGGTCCAATTCTGTTTATCATTGGTTTTCCGCTGGCTGGCGTGTGCCCAGCTCAAATGCAATGAGAGTAAATCGGAAGTCTTGCTATATGGCTCCTTTCCAGATAACTTTAGTGACTCCCTCTGGCCCACCGATCTCCCATGTCCCAAATCCATTGGTGGACCTGCAAAAAATTTAGGAGTCTGGTTTAATAACAATCTCAGATTTGAGGACCACCTAAAAAAACTCACTGGAATCTGCTTCTCCACCCTCAAAACCCTGCGCAGATTTCTCCCTCTGCTCCCGAGAGAGGCCAAGGAAACGGTCATTCACGCTCTAATATTATCCAGATTGGATTATGCGAATGCCCTCTACTGCGGACTCCCAGCCTATTTGATCCACCGCCTCCAGGTTATTCAAAATGCCGCGGTTAGGCTGCTGTTCAACATACCCAGAAGATCTAGTGTCCGTCAACCTCTCAGAGATCTTCACTGGCTCCCAGTTGCTCAAAGGATCTTATTTAAGATCCTCGTGCTAGCATACCGAGCACTTCATCAAACGGGTCCAGCTTATCTGAGAAAAAGATTTTCCCTTTATGTTCCCAATCGCCCTCTTAGATCAAGCAACCTCCACCAAATGACTGTGCCAAAGTTTAAATATAGCAGGCTCGGCGGCCAATCCATCTCTGTCAGAGCAGCGAGAGCTTGGAATACCCTTCCGCTTCATTTGAGAACATCCTCATCCATCTTGGCGTTCAGGAAAGGCCTAAAAACCCACCTTTTTAACATCACTGCCTAATGGATGTCTCTCTAATCCGCATGTAACATGATCTGTCTCCCCTTTCCCTCGTGCCAGGATACTATACTTTTTAGTAACAGAGCGCGCTACAAAAGCCTCTATAATAAAGTATGGGCTAAGGCCGTCTGGTTTGAGCTTGTACAGCTCAATCGGCAGTCCGTTAGGCCCAAGGGCTTTTTCCGGTCGAAGATCCCTAATAGCCCGGCCCAGGTCTTCTGCGGTGAGCGGCGCCGCCAAGGTCGCCCGTTCGGCCAACGAGAGGGTGGGCATACGGATGTCAGTTAACAAGGCAACTGAATCCTCGTCTGCCCTATCAGACCCTCTACTGTAGACCCTTTGGTAGTGCAACGAAAATTCCCTGACTATTTCACAGGGTTCCGTGATAAGGGCTCCTGAACCGGCCTTGAGCTCCGCTATCACTCTCTGTATCTGTTGTTTTTTATCTAGCCAGGCTATAAGCTTGCCCGCCTTGTCTCCTTGATCATATATTCTGCCCTCTCTATCTCTCACAATAGTCTTAGCAGTGTCAGTGGCCAAGGCCTTATATTCCGCCGCCTTGAGTTGCATCTGGTAGACTGTCCCTGGGTCACCGTCATTCTGTGCCACCGTTTCCAGCGCAAGAAGATCTCTCTCCATATTGACCATTTGAGCCTCCCGTTCCTTGCGGCGGCCAGCGATCGCCGAGAGGGCCTTCCCCCCTAAGCACGGTCTTGAAGGCCTCCCACAGTACCACTGATGAATCTACCGTACCCTCCTTACTCTCAAAGTAGCGGTCAATCGAGAAAGTCAGCATCTTCCTCATGTCTTCGCTACGGAGGTACCAAGCATTGATCGGCGGCATACATCCTTCTTGCCTGTCCCCGACTGTAAGGTGGGCCAGCAGCGGTGAGTGGTCCAAGATACCCCTTGCTAAGTGTGTGATTTCGTGGATTGTGGTGCCATGTTGCATAGGTGCTAACATGTAGTTCTCTGCGGGAGAAGGAGCGGTGTGGGCCTGACAAGAAAGTGTATTGTTTGTCTGTAGGGTGACGGAGATGCCAGAGGTCAGTAAGGCCAAATGCCTCGAGGAAATCAGCTAGCCACATGTGACCCGTTGGTATGTCCCTGGAAGGATGTCTATCAAGGTTCCCCGAGACCACCGGCATTAAAATCTCCCCCCACCAGTAGGTGCCCCTCCGGAAGAGAAAGGAGTAGCTTGCCCAGACCTTCATGTGATTGGGTTTGAAGACCAGGTGACTAGGTTTATTCAGCAACCCTCCCATTTACCCGAGATAGCCGCATAGCGTCCAAGAGGGTCAGAGTCTGTGTAATCAATAACTAGGGGAAAGTTACGACTGAGCAGGGTTCCACCCCCCGGGACCCCGAGGTGAAGCCAGCGTGTATCGCCAGAGAGTATCCCCACTGGTTCAGCTCGTGGCACGTGTTTCCCAACAAATGCATCTCCTGAAGGAGTACCACATCCGGGAGGTGTCGTTTAACAAACTGTAGCACAATGGTCCTTTTAAGCTTGTCCCCCAGCCCGTTGATGTTCCAGCTTAGAATCTTGAGGCGTGTATCCCACTTCATAGTAATACACGCTCTTTACTGTAAAAACAGCCCTGCGATTCCGGGTACCATGCACATGTGTGTCCGCACATTTCTGGTGTGACCATTACAAACTTTTCCTCACGTTTTCGAGGAAGTGCCTTTATCTCAGATTCATTTGCTTTGGTCCTTTCCGTGGTCTTGCCAAGGCCCGTTCGGAGAAGGTTCCCTTCTATTGAGATTTTGTCCATTTTCGTCTCTAGGTTGGTGCCCAATGTTTGTATCGCCGCCATTATGGAGGTCAAGGACGGCTCTTTTTGGCCAGCTTGGTCCTCGGTCATGCTTCCTGCCTGGCCGTGCCCCAGAGGACCCGCATACTTGTCCAACTTATTGGTTTGGGCGGTAACGTTACCTTTCGGTCTCATGATGGCGGAGTGCGCATTCCTCAGAGTGTGCTCCCCGGCGTGCCATGCCTGATTTGGCCGTATCTGCTTGGCTTCCGCTGCGTGCCGGGTCTCCTCAGCAGCCTCACCCCGGATTCTCAGGTCTCTTACGTTGACCCTGTCCGTTCCCATGGCCCGTGGGCGCCCTCTACCCTCTCCAAGGCACTCCAACACCATTTGAGGTACCCATGGCTCCACACCCAGGGCACCCGTCCAATGTTCAGACTCGCTGTGCGCTTCTCACCTCAGCTGCGCGCAAAGGCCAGGGTACAGTACAGTCTACACCGCCACATGGGCCTGTACCTTGTGGTGTCACCTACTCCGATTCCTCTAAGCCCAGGGGGGGGGGCCTTGTTGAAAGTTCCAGTCTCAGCTGCAGGGATTCTGTTCGTGCTTCCACTTTTTAATTTCGCTTGGCTCCCAGTCTGCAGAGCCAGTCTGCACCATGCCGGAAAAATTCTGCAAAGGCCACGCCTCCCACACGGATAATGCTGTGGCTCCGGGGGCAAGGATCGTACCCCCACAGGTTCTTGGGATGTCTCAGGGGCCCACTCTCCTCAGTGCCCTCTCTTCAGTGCTGGTTCTCGGGTGTTGCTCTGGATCCCCAGCACCCCAGCAATCAGGGGCCCCAGGATGCCGTGGTAGATTCAGTCTGGCGCCAGCCACGCTTCTCACCCGGGCGGCACAGCGTCTCCAGGCCAAGAGTAGTCTCATCGATGTGACCCTGCGTGCCTCCCGGGGCCTCACTCCTTTGCGCTTCCCCCAGATTACCGGCGGCTCTCAGGACTTACTCCGCTGCACGGGGCTCCTCCCCCCAGTCCAGGCCCCGGATCAGGGCCGCCGATCGCGAATGTCAGGCCGTGCTCCTCACCCCCAAAGGACCCGCTGAGTCTCCGGGGGTCCGAGCTGCCTCCCTGTGCTGTCTCATGGATGGGTAGAGAGTCTGCACTTTTCCGTGCTCCCCTACCTCGATTTCGTCCTCCGACGCCGCAGCTTGCACCCTCCACCGTGAGCAGGTCGCAAGCCAGGGCATCCCATAGATGCGCAGTGCGGGTGCCGGGCACCAGCGCGTCCGCCGCGCACCCAGGCTTCACAATCCAAGGGATCCTACCCCAGGCCGGAGGGGAGTAGGAGCCCAGGAAAAAGTCGCTATTGGAGCACTCCGCTTTGGCATTCCGGGGAGCACACTCAATGGTGCCTCGGGCGGATTAATGTTGGGTATAAATGGGGACAGACTTAGCTCCGACGGAGCTCCCTTTTTAGGCGGCCATCCTTATTGGCGCCTGGCCACGCCCCCCTCCTCCCAAATACTTTTGAGAGTAGGCATAAAGACAAGTGTCTTCCTCATTCATACAATGCACAATTGCAAATGGCAATGGCTTTGGCAGCATAGAAGCCACAATAGAGTGAATACAGTGACTGACTGATCAGAGTTCTTGCTCTGGTGCTGCTGCTTACGATAAGTGATATGTGAAAATAGAGAGATTCTCATTTATGCACGCTTCGCATATAACTGCCCTTTATGAGCATGGAAGTAAGGTATTATTATCTAGGACTTACTCCTACATTGTTAGTATTTCAAAGCACTGTAAATAACTGATGCCACCAATACCCAATGGAACAGTTCTTATTCATGCATTCATGTATTTACTTGTTTTAGGAGTTTTACATAGTGCTAAATGTATCCTTCTGGTTAGGTCAGAGCATTGTAAAGGTCAGAATACACGTATAGAGTTTTCAGTAGCAGAAGTTGAACTGTATGTGGGGCATGAAACTCAAATTAATATTCCAAACTTACAACCCCCAAATCTGTAGGATGGCATTTATTGATGCCTTACAGCAAAAGTTTTTAGCTGCATGCAATCTTACTAAGGCATAAGTAAATAAGAACAGCTCATATTCTAGATTTTGTTCAGATATCTCATTTTCAGATGTTAGTGTTGAAACGGTATGTAAATGTATTACTAAAACTTCCTGATTTTATCAATTACTACATAGATCTCAGCATACAGATGCTGTCACTACTGAGAGAACATTGTGCAAGCTCAATGCTAAACCTCTGACCCTGCTCACAGGCAGGTCGCTCCCCACACTGCTGCACAGCTCTGCCTGCATTGTTTTTGCCTAATCTTGTATTTTTCCCCTGTGCCTAACTTGCTTTTTTGCCCAGACTTGTTTTTATTCCCCTGTACTTGCTTTCTTGCCCAGACTTGTTTTTATTCCCCTGTGCCTGTACTTGCTTTCTTGCCCAGACTTGTTTTTATTCCCCTGTGCCTGTACTTGCTTTCTTGCCCACACTTGTTTTTATTCCCCTGTGCCTGTACTTGCTTCCTTGCCCAGACTTGTTTTTATTCCCCTGTGCCTGTGCTTGTTTTCTTGCCTAAACTTGTTTTTCTTTCCTGTGCCCAGTTCTCCTGCAGACCCCACCCGTTTTTACCACCGCTGCATCCCTGCATCCCCGCACCCCTGTACTCCCATTCACCGCCCTGCTCAAGCCTCCCAGCTGCTCCTCCCTCCCACATCCCCTCATATTGAGGCTGCGAAGCAGCCACACCACTGTCGCGCCAAAGGCGTGCCTAAGGCATGCCCGTCTGCGCCCGTCCACACTTGGACCACGCCCAACACCAGGACCCCTGGACCCTGCGAATGCCATAATGCCTGACACCGCTACGATGCCAGAACCATCCACGCACTCAACACCGGAAGATCACACACCTGCTTCCTGGCCGCCCGAAGCACACCCATGGAGCTTTCACCTGCTGGAACTGCAGCTTCACAAGCATCCGCCCCACCATGCTGCCGACCAGGAAAAAACCCAACCACCTCAGATGCATCCTTCTCAACACCCGCTCCGCCCGTACACACGCCGTTGAAATCTGGGACCTACTCGCCTCAACCTCCCCAGACGTCGCCTTCCTGATGGAGACCTGGCTGAACCCCAACTCGGCACCCGACATAGCCATAGCCATCCCGGAAGGCTACAAGATCACCTGCAGGAACCACACCAACGGAGCAGGAGGCGGAATCGCCATCATCCACAGGAACACTCTCAGAGTCTCGACCAACACAGACGACACCCTCAGCAGCGCCGAACACCTGCACTTGCAGATCCACACCGACCCCAACACCACCCTCAGAGGAACCCTCATCTACAGACCCCCCCGGACCCCGACCACAGTTCAGCGATTCCATCGCCGACTTCATCAGCACACACGCCCTCGCCTCCACGAACTACATCCTCCTCGGGACCTTAACTTCCTCCTCGAGAACAACGATACCAACTCCACCACCCTGATCGCCAACCTAGCCAACCTCGGACTCAGACAACTAATCAAAAAACACCCAACCACTCTGCTGGTCACACGCTTGACCCCATCTTCTCCGCAAGCCCCTACGTCTCCTTCAACCACACCACCAAACTCCACTGGACCGACCATCACTGCATCCACTTCACCTTCAAGAAACCCACCACACACCACCACACCCAACAGATGCCTCGCCGCTGCTGGAGCAAAGTCACTGAAGATCAGCTAACCACCACCCTCGCCCAGAGCCCACCCGCCGACCCCACCGACACCGACACCGCCACCCACAACCTCAGACAGTCGATCAACGACTGCGCCAACACCCTCTCCCTGATCAAGAAACCCTCCAACAGTCACACCAACAAGAAAGCCAGCTGGTTCACTGAAGACCTCTGGGCCTCCAAGCAAACTTGCCGAAAGCTGGAGAAGATCTGGCTCCATGAACGAAGACCGGACAGCCACGCAGCCCACAATAACGCCACCTGCAGACACCATCACCTCATCAGATCCGCCAAAAGGGCCTCCTTCAAAAACTGCCTAGATAACAATCCGCACAACAGCAAAGAGCTCTTCAACATCATGAAGGAACTCTCCAACCCTAGCTCCAACACCAACGACGTCCCACCCTCACAAGACCTGTGCGACTCGCTGGCCACTTTCTTCCACCACAAGATCGCAGACATCCACGACAGCTTCAACCCCACCACCGCCCCGACAACCACTGAGACCATCGCCCTCACAACCACCATCCGTACCAACGGCCTGCTCTTCTGGACCAACATCAATGACGATGACACCATCAAGATCATGAACACCATCCACTGTGGCTCTCCATCAGACCCATGCCCACACCACATCTTCAACAAAGCCAGCACATCTATGCACCCCATCTCTGGAAAGTCATCAACACCTCCTTCGAGACAGCAACCTTCCCGGAGAGCTGGAAGCACGCCGAGATCAACGCCTTACTCAAGAAACCCAAGGCGGACCCCAAGGACCTCAAGAACTTCCAGCCCATCTCTCTGCTCCCGTTCCCGGCAAAGATCATCGAGAAGACCGTCAACGAACAACTGACCCTCTACCTCGAGGAGAACAACATCCTGGACCATTCCCAGTCCGGGTTCCACAGCAACCACAGCACTGAGACTGCCCTCATCACCGTCACCGCTGATATTAAGTCCCTGCTGGACAACAGAGAAATGGCAGCCCTCATCCTCCTGGACCTGTCAGCTGCCTTCGACATGGTCTGTCACCACACACTATGAACAAGCCTCCAGAACACCGGGATCCAGGAGAAGACTCTAGACTGGACCACCTCCTTCCTCTCTGGCAGAACACAGAGCATCTGCCTTCCCCTTTTCTGCTCCGAAGCCACCAAGATCATCTCAGGCGTACCCCAAGGCTCATCCCTCAGCCCAACTCTGTTTAATATCTACATGGCACCGCTTGCCCACGTCACCCATCAGCACAACATCAACATCAGCTCCTACGCCGATGACACCCAGCTGATCCTCTCCCTCACCAAGGACCACCAAAACCAACCTTCACGAAAGAATGAAGGCCGTCGCTGAATGGATGAGGAACAGCAGACTGAAGCTGAACTCGGACAAGACGGAGGTCCTCATCCTCGGATCCACCCCTTCGGCCTGGGATGACTCCTTGTGGCCGACCGCACTGGGAACCGCTCCAACACCCACAGACCATGCACGCAACCTAGGGGTCATCCTCGACTCCACCCTCTCCATGACTAAACAGGTCAATGCTGTCTCCTCCTCCTGCTTCAACCCCCTCCGCATGCTCCGCAGGATCTACAAGTGGATCCCCACTGAAATGAGAAGAACGGTCACCCAGGCCCTCGTCAGCAGCAGGTTGGACTACGGGAACGCCCTCTCTGCAGGAGCCTCGGCCAAACTTCTGAAACGGCTCCAATGCATCCAGAATGCCACTGCACGCCTGATCGTCGACATCCCTCGCTGCAGCCACATCACACCCTACCTGAGAGACCTGCACTGGCTCCCGGTCAACAAGAGGATAACCTTCAAGCTCCTCACCCATGCACACAAGGCACTCCACAACAATGGAGCAACGTGCCTCAACAGTCGACTCAGCTCCTACACCCCACCCGCCAGCTCAGCTCTACCGACTTTGCCCTCTCCACAGTCCCCCACTTCCGAAGAGCGACCTCCGGTGGAAGATCGTTCTCCCACCTTGCCGCCAAGACCTGAAACACCCTCCCCATCCACCTACGGCAGACCCAAGACCTGCTGACCTTCAGAAAACTCCTCAAGACCTGGCTATTCGAGCAGTAGCGTTTTTGTAAGAGAATCAAAATTAGCACCGGGTTTTGTGCATGTTTTTACACATCTTCAAGATGCATGATTGTATCTAATGTAATTCAAATGACAATTATATTTCTGATTGAATTTTACTTTATTAAAATCTTTTTATCATTTTTTCTGCTTTTTAAATATTATATTTTTATGTGCAACAAACCAAATCTTATTCACATTTGCAAAATACAGTAATCATTTGATACAGCATTGTTATTCATAACTATATACAGAAAAGATTCCTTCAACGCGTTTCGGCTTGGCCTTCCTCAGGAATTCTATATATATTCTGTACCATTGATAGCTATAAAATAAAGGATAATATCAATTAATTTACTAATGCTTATATACATGATCAGCGTCAATTGGATTGTAAACTTTTACATCTATATCTGCTCTACACCATTTTGAAACTCGACAGTTAACAAACTAAAGGGAGGTGCTTTGGTCACAAACTACTGGTATTGTCTCTATATTTCATGAATCTCTATAAAATTACATATGACATATATACATATTTACACCTTATATACACATTACATTTCCTATTTACAATACGAAAATACATTACAGTTCATTTCATTCTGTACAACTTATGATTCAGTGTATGAATTTTGTGTGACACAATTTAAACCTTAAAACTATCGCAAAGTACAACATTTTCTGTTTGTAAAAGACCGTTAGTATTGAAGTTGTTGAGAATGCAACTTCAATATCTTATGATAGGTATATTAATTCATTATTAATAAACCAACAGTGTTTACATAGTCCTTAATACAGATCAAAAACTAAATTAAAACTTAATGTTTCTCAATTATAACCATTTTGCAGTTGGAGAGGCTAATTTGCAAGAAGGAGATATTAGGGTTATAGGATATAATGCTGAAATTTTATAGCTGAAATTGACAGGGCAGTGATGGGGGTGCTAATAACAGCAATGCAAATACCACAGGTGTATAGTTATATGTAGTGTAATTACCTGGAGGTGAGAACATAGAGATCGACTTCAAAGTGGAACCCACTGCCTGCATGAGGCTCCTTCGTAAAAGCGGTGACAATAGAAGACTAGTCCTAATTCATCAAGGGACGTTTAAAATAGTGACAACATAAAAAGATCTAATAGGTAGAGTAAAAGAATGTTCCCATTAATAATCTGCAAGTCAAGCTGGCCCTAGACATAGATGTTTCTCATTCACCTCCTGTTACATACCTATGATAAATGAATATGCATCTGGTCTCACACACGTAGGTATTTCTGAGTGGCAACTGGATTCTAAATTCTATTCCTGGTCTTACGATCTTGTTAAAACTAATAAACAAAATGAATTGCACTGTTAATTCTGCCTAATCAATAAGGAACAAAAATTGTAATAATAAGTCCATAGACAGATTGAGTAAAGATGCCTGATAATCTTTAAGGAGAAGATCAGACGTTCGGGATTTGTTTCAGTTTCCTGATATATCATGTGTAATTGTAAGCTTCACCTGCAACATATATAATTGATATCCACTTTAAGTTCTAAAGTCGCTTAATTGGCTTTTAGGTATATGTTACAAATTACTAGATGTCCGATATGCAGTAGGCTTAACATAAATGATACCAGACACTGCATCATTTTTAATATAATTAATGAAAAGGACAGTTAAAAGCTAGTACGCACTGTCCTCAAGAGCCTAATTGCATAGGTAATGCAAGCGGGTGAAAAACACGTAACAATGACTTTCTGCATGAGACCTCTGAGTGCGCACAGATGAATAGCGTTACTAGAAACCGGATCAAAAACGAAAGAAAACTGCATGAATATGATTGCAATTAAAAGTGCCAAACTACCCATATGATTTCTCAAAAGATGTGGGTCACGAAAACGACCCCTAGATAATCATATTTATATTAAAGATATTAAGCCTAAAATTGTAGGGACTATATCCCTAAAATGAGAATTGCCCACTTTTTAAAAAACATACGATAGTGGGACAGATAATTCCAACACGGCACGCTATACTAGGTGCTGTATTTTATATAACGTACCTACTACTGTCCACCATTTGTTACCGTCAATTTCTAGTTCAATAGTTATTGAAAAATGGATAATATAAATGAACTTGTAGATTACATCATGGGGAAATAATGTAAATTCCCAAAGGGTTACACCTATAACACTACTGTATCAGAAACACTCTCGTTCGCTTGGAGTTTTCACTCAATCAGCAATACTTGGAAGAGATGGCCGCCCTAAGCAAATACTTCTTCTTAACAACGACGGCCAAGGAGAGCACACTTAAGGCAACGCTGAATTGCATCTTCAGAGAACCAGGGAACTCCTGGTCGGCCACTCTCAAGGCGGCGAAGGATCATCTCAATCTCCCCATTGAGTCCTGGAATCCAGAACATGTCAGCTATACTGCCATCAAATACTCCATCAAAAAACAAGTGCGGGCGCGGTCAAGAGAACTGGATCTGGAGTCGTTGGTAAAAAAAGATCTACACGAGTCCTTGTCCTTACCACATATCCTGCATAATCCCAAATACCATCTAAAGCAGGCCGTGGGCCGCGCAGCCCTTCACAAGATCCTAGCGTATAGACTACACCCGCTGCCTCTTAAAGAACTATATGCCTTCGGCACGGCCTGCCCAGGAGCCCGGGAATGCAGGCTCTGCATGTACAAACGTGAGTCATTGGCCCACCTACTATTCTGCTGCCCGGCCCTGCGCATGGCCCGCAGTCTCTACCTCAGGCCAATTCTAAGACAATCAGGAATCCTCACTGCAAAGGAGGCGATCATCTACCTCTATACCTTGACAATGGTAAAGCATATGGCCTCCTTTGGAAAGTTCATTTACCAGACACGAACTCGGCTGATGGCCCCGGAGGGCCTTCGTTCATAGAGACTTTGTTGACCCATGCCTCAACATGATCCTCACCCACCGCAATCCTGCCCCCTGGGCAGCACAAACTCCTTTGGTTTTAACTTTTGTAATTTTATAACCTCGTATTATGTTTTTAATGTAATGGTTTTGAGTAACCAAACAATAAAGATTTAATTAATTAATTCATTCATTCAACACTACGAGCAACCTGCAGCAAGAATATGGGTTACCTGTCTATAACGTAATTAACGTACGACCCGACCTGCTAATACATATAGTACAATACTATTAACAGCAATACTCTAGGAAGCTAGAGCCCTATTGGCCATAATCTAATTATCCTTACTTGTGATTTAGAGTCATCTCGTCTTAATCCGCAGTCATTTTATAGAACTGAATCACGCACCAGAAGATATGACATGGTATATTTTAGAACGTATAAAACCTAGATTAGGATTAGACCAAGATAAAATCAGAAAAATGTGTGAAGTGTACTGGATCTTTGTTCTGGGAACAGCAGCGAATGGACTGAATGTGGAAATTCCATGGAATCAGACAATAATCTAAAATATTGTTCATATGTAACCATGGACCATGAACGTTTGATAAATTTATAAACCGGGTTGACATGGTGTTTCTCATTATAATTATGCATGCAATTTGGTTCTTTAAGCTTGTATATTTTCTAGCCTAGATACAATAAAGATCTTGGACTTTCAAGAGATTATGAATATGGCCCATGCTATGTTGAATTCTTAACTTCTTAGAATGCAGAACATATACCACAACAAGACATTTGGTCAAGATACTGTCTGTTTGAAACTCCCTAGCATATTTCAATTTATATATAATTGTAGACTTTAGAGACCAGTTACCATTTTCCATAGACTTCAATTTGGAGTTAATCACAGCTACTAGTCTCATTTACATCGAGCAATCTCGTAGCCCCCTCTTATTGTATTAATACTGCTGTCCATGTTAGTTATAAGTAAGATTCTACAATTTCCGCACCAATTTACATTTAGTATTATTACTGCAATTTCAATATCTGTTTAAGCGGTCGACAACTAAATTGCGTTTTTTCACTACCTGGAGGACCTTAATCAGTAACCTATGCCTCGTAACACAATAAGAACAGCTATCACCTGACTGC
The DNA here is from genome assembly GCF_964263255.1 of Lissotriton vulgaris. NCBI lineage: Eukaryota > Metazoa > Chordata > Amphibia > Caudata > Salamandridae > Lissotriton > Lissotriton vulgaris. Next base: position 1,619,404,992 of record NC_141694.1, read on the forward strand.
TCTTCTTTGTCTGAAGTATCAGACTGTACTAAAGCAATATCGTTTTATATCACAATTAGGCGGGTCTTTAATCACCGTAAAACGTCTTACTATTGTGTAAAGAGCATAAATATGTCAGAACTTTTCTCACTCATTTTAATTAAATAGCTTGAATAAGTATAAGATAGATACCAGCTTTGCTGGTGCCCCTGAATCTAGTGCCCATCTAATCAATTCCGCCACCTCTATGAGGCCGGTCTCGATGCTGGAACCAGGCCGAAAGCCTGACGTTGTTTCATGCAAGATCGCATTGCTTCCAACAAAGCAATTCAACTGACGTTGTACTAGCTTCTCTAGCATTTTCCCCGGCGCAGATAAGCGAAATTATCCTGATGACGTATCCAGGAACCTTTGAATTGTTCACTTTAATCAACTCCTATTGATGACTTCTGTATTCAATCAGCAGTGCAATGCAAAGAGATAACTAAATGTCTTATTTAGGTATTTAGCCATGCATGTACCCATTCACCCATTTGTGCAATCACACCCCTTCATTATGCATGCAATAACTCATGTATCCATCCATGCCCACACCCATTCATCCCTTAATCATTCTCACTTTTATCCCCTCACCCATACCACAACTACAAACAAACTAGTCAGTGAAGACGCACTTTCAATTATAAAATAACCAGAACAACGGGCTTTGTCCATGCAAGTTTGCTTCCTGGGGCTTACTTTGTTATATAGAAAGTAGTTCTTTTCTTATTAATGTTGTTTAATTGATCAGAGTGAATACATTTTTCCATGTCTAGGAACTTTATAATGTTGGAACGCTTTATTATTCTCAGGATCAGGGCCTTTCTCAAATGCATGTACCATGTACAAACAAACAAGATTTTATACAGCTCTTCCATAGAAAACCGATCACAGGACACTGCATCTGCTGTTAAACCCCGTCTTACTTACAGTTCAGCAATCTCCTTGATACTGGAATTGGGAAATGCAAATGTGTTTCTTTTTCATTGCTTTAACTCACTTTGCTCACTTCCTCATACAGGAAAGGGAGTTACTCCTTTACTTGGCTGGAGTAAATCTAGAACTGTTTGCATGCGGGAAAGAGCGGGATCAAGTTTGAGAATGTCTACATACTTAGGAGTTTTTGGGCTTCTTCAAATGTATAAGGCTAAACATGTGCCAGAAAGTACTAGCTTGGCAGTCTGCATCCAACAGGAGTGCGGAATGTTTCTGCACCTCTCAGAATTCACAGCCAACCCCACACAATAGTAATACGTTGGTTAATCATAGACCTAGGAAAAGGGGAATTGGATTAGAGAGAAAGCAGACAGAATATATATCTCCAATCTGGCTCAAGACAAAGCTGGGTGATGACTAGTACCTGGCCATAGAGGACATCTAAAGACAAGATTCAGAATTTTAGTATATTACTAATGTATTGCGAATTTTAACATGTTCTATTATACAAGATATACCTTCAGAATACCTGTGTGCTTTAGACCAGTGGCAGCTCCTGCGCTAAGACCGAGGAGCGTGGCCCCACTGCTATTTCAGCAGTGCAAAAAATCAAAATAAAATGATAATAACAGGACGTTTTTATCATTTTACCTTACTATGAAGGAGTTGGCGGGCTAGGCTCTGTGATGCCAGAGCAGAGAGGAGTGGTCTGTACTCCTCTAAGTCCAATAGGGCCGGCCAAACCATCATGCTGCTTGGCATGTTCTCCATTGGGCTATGCTGCTGTGATTGGCTAGTAGAGTCCGGAAGTCTGTGTGCTTCCGGTGCTTCCAGCAGACTGAGGAGCAACGGGAGAGGCGTGTGGCAGCGTGGTGGAGATGGTATGCTTATTTATTTATTTAAATCCATCCCACCACCACCCCTTTCCGAGGCAGCCACCACTGCTTTAGAAAATGTCTATATTCCATTGAAGCTTTTTTATCCCAGGAAATCACACTTAAATAATATCAATAAAACCAAGATCATGAGGGTTTCTAATTATCTCATTACTTTCACTGATAAGGTAACTAACTACCTTCTGTTTTGTGGTTTGAAAATATAGCCAAGACTGTTTTCTCAAACTGCAAATTAGCAAACATTATCAGAATTTATAACCTTGACATTGATACCAAATAATTGCTATCCTAATCTCATCTCACTCCCTAATACTATATATGTATCATGAGAAACATATTAAAGTGTTCTAAAGACCTTAAGATCCTTCCTGTTCGTCATGCAGATAAGCAAAGATTTGCAAATTAAATACGAGTTTATACTACTTTCAAGGATATCTCCGAAACTGTATTTTAACAATATGAATGTATTCCTCCGTCTATATTCAGTTCAAAGTTTCAGTCGTTCCTTTAAACCTTCACAAACATTCTTCAAGGAAATTCTGTGCATAACAACAAAATCAATCATTTGTAAATTCCAAGGAGACAAAAGTGGGAGTATTTACTTACAGCAATAAAGGTGCCTTTACAGGAGAAAATTCCTTTGGGGATTGGCTTCATTATTTCGATGCAGTTGACACTCAGCCAACTTGACAATCAGATGCACTTGACAATCAGCTCACTCTCTCCCACCCTCACTCCCTCACTCATTCACTCACTCACTCACTCATTTTTATATTATCATTTACCAATGTGCTTGTTGACCTGATTTCAATACAAACATCTTCCTGGGTGGAGTCACTAGCATCTGAGATCACCACATTCTAGGAATCCTCTGCTTAAAGCTCTGTTCTCTTGGCCTACTCTGTGACAAATACCGAGAAGTTCTTGATTCGTCCTGGCCTTCTTTTAAGTAGATAGTAAAGAGTTCAGGGGATGATGCAGTGGCTCAGGATTCTAAACAGGTCCAGATTATTCCCCAGCTGTGAGCAGACAAGAAGGGTAGCAACAGGATGCATAAGCAGTCCTGAGAAGAGGGAACGCCCTGCTGTGCCGAGAAGCAGCTGGCTGCAGAGTGGGGACTGTGGTTGCACAAAGGACATGATTTAACCAGCTCTTTGTGGGACATGACAAGGATTGGGATGTGGCACTACATAGCTTTAGGAGATTGATCAATCTTCATGGGGCGGTGAAGGCATTCAGGTGGAAGATTATGCCTAATCCACACATAATAATGGCCTCGTCAGCACATAAGTGCAGTTCAGAATGCTTAAATCCAAAGAGAAATAACTCAAGTTCAGTCCACAAATTCTTCGTCCTGCATAAGAAAATGCTAGGCTCTGTGATGGTGTAAGTGACACATAGACAGGAATCATGTTAGGGGATAAATCAGGATCCGGGAGTCATTGGAGAGATTTCATAAGGGGTCAGACATGCAGAAGTCCTGCTTTGCGGCCAAGATGACTAAGGCGTAGATTGTGACTCAATTGTCAGGAGTGTAGAAAGAGCATTAGTGTTGCAATGCGGTGTGCAAGTCTGAAAGCATGCGTCCAACAGTCTGAATAAAACTAGTGAGACTATTTTTGTATTGCAAGGATGTACAGCAGTGACCGAATGTGATTTGAAAAAAAAATATGTCATTCCAGAAACTAATGTCAAGGGTGGAAATTAGCGAATCTGAGGGATTCTTCTTGAGATTGACCAATGAGATTAAATCCCTAACGTAGAGTAAAATTTATAGCAAGTAGGAGCTGGACTATGTTCTGGAAATCCAAGCATTGATACCTAGAAGATATCTTATCAAAGCAGTGAAGTTTCAGGACATAAAATTACATTTGTCAATGCCAAGTTAGATACATTCATTTAAATAGATAGACCAAATGAAGTGCTATATGCTCTCCATCTCCCTACAAAAGGCCAGAGTGGTTTCTTAGCAATCGCAGAATAGTCATTGCCTCTCTGCAGTGTCCAGAATCAAACGCCTGAATGCCAGCTATTCTGGCAAAGAAAAAGCAACCCACAGTGTTCAAAGGGTACTTTTCTTCCCATATTCATGTGCCAGGCCTTACTAAAGACCAAAGAAAAACCAAAGGGGGTGACAATACAAACACTCACCCCCAGTCAACTGATCTGGGTTTAATCCATCACCGTTCTTTAGCTCCCTCCGCCACCACAGACCAGCCACTTTCATGAAGTGCAGGGATGTAGCTATCTTCAGGGCAGACGATGACCGCAGGTTAAACTGCCCACAGACATCTTTACCTACCCAGCTAGGACAGAGAGGACATTTTGTTTGCCTGAGTTGGAACCAAAGGTAACCTAGATATTTCACTGATGAACTTGGTAGGAGTTGCTTCATGTGGGCATTGATGCATTAGCTCTGTTCTCAAATGACTTAGGGCCAGATGTAGGAAGGCAATTACCGGTCGGTAACGGGCGAAATTAATGAATTTCGGCCATTACCGACCGGTAATAAGCTTTTCTGATGTAGGGGCTGAAATTAAGGATTCAGTAATTTACTGAATCGGTAATTTAAGGAATCGGTAAATTACCGATTTCTTAAATACCGATTCGGTAAATTACCGAATTCCTAATGTTGGGAGCACTTAAATGAGTGCTTATCCCATGTTAGGATTCGTTATTTACCACCAACTACAAGTTGGTGGTAAATAACGAAAAAAAACAAAAAAGCAAATTTATGCTAATTGCTTCAGTGTCATGTTGCAGACATACAGGCCCTTAGGGCATGTATGTCTGCAACATGTGCAGCCATACACAATTGAGGGGTGCAACAGGGTGTCAAAGTGACACCCTGCCACCCTTCAATGTTATCCCCATTTTCCTAAATCGGTATTTACCGATTCGGTAATTGACATTCATTCCTATGGGCCTCCAGGCCCATAGAACTGAATGGCAATTACCGAATCGGTAAATACCGATTCAGTAAATACCGAATCTTAACGATTCGGTGATTTTTACCGATTTTTTAGCTACATAGCATTTACTGAATCGGTAAAATTCAGAATTTTTGAATCAGTAAATTTCAATTACCTACATCTAGCCCCTAGGCTTTAACATCAAGGGAAAACCTACATTTGGCATATGCCTACCATATTCACAAATTAAAACCAACAATTTAAGAGCATATCATGTGTCAATAATTCTGCCCGTCAATCTCTGAATGAATGTCTCTGGATCATGTCTTTGTAATCCTCCTTTTTCTTCCAAATGAAATATTATGGTGTTTCCACTATGTTGAACAGCTCTCCATGTGATGCCAATTTTTATAACTCAATTCATACCAGTTCTCCTGTTCTGCCTACTGGTGTCACTCTCTCATCCGGAGGTGCGTCCTGGGCAATGGCTTGAGCTGATCAGGATTTGCAGTTGGTGCAGTTCTCTGAAGGCTTTCAGGGTAAGGGACACTGCAAACTCTGGATTTATTCAAACTTGGGTCTGGTGTGCTGATCACGGGAAACAGTTTCCCACCACTCTGAGAAAACCCAGAGATGAGGAAGAAAGAATTAGCATAACAAAGATTAGTAGCCTGGAATAGTGAGCGCTCAACTGGAGACACAGGAGTGACCCAGGGCCAATTTTGGCCGGTGCAGACCTTCTGCTCCAACATTCTAATTTGTGTCTTTCTGTGTTTCTCTTTTAATTGAGAACATTCTACCACCAGAAGGAGGAATTCTCTAATAGCTTTATAGCCCTTTCATCTTGGGTTATAACAATTATAACGTCAGCAACAAGCATTACTCTTGCCCTTTTGTAAATAGTGACCTGATCTCTTACCAGTAAATAGTCATATAGCCTAATGCTAAAGGCAGTAGTGGTTCTGAAAGGGCCTGAACCCTTGTTATAGGCCCGGTCAATTCAATTCAATTAAATGGGTCTTTATTCGGACAAATTATGGCCATAAAAGAAGCAAAGCAATAAAACATTAATTAGCATTTGAGAAAAGTGCAAGGTGCCAGATAAAATTGAAAAAACATTTTAAAACACATGATAAAAGATATAAAATACAGACTTTGAAAAAACTGATAAGCAGATAAATATTATTTAATTAGGGCAGACCCTCTATACTTTTCTGAGTTCCAACTGCAGAGTTTAAAAAGGAGCACACCGTATAGCAAATGGTGGGTGCGTTCAATAGTTCCAGATGGAACAAAGCCTCTCTACGTTTGTGGTGGCCCAAAGATTTGAACAGAGGTTTTAGCAGAAGCCTACGATGGTATCTAAAAAAGTTACAGAAAAACAAGTAGTGGCCTATTACAATGTTGGGCGTATGCAACCGTCTCGGTGTGAGAACTGAACGACCAAAGGTTGGTGGTTCCGCAACCCCTATTATGTTGCGGTTGCAAACTCTCATTTCTGTATGGGAGTTTGTGCTGTGGTCAAAAACTAGAACAGGCTCCCACAGAGAAATGGGAGTTTCTGTGAATCCCTGCACTGCGTGGCAGGAAAATACAGGGGGCACCGGAGGCCGCTGAGGGATGGAGGCCCTGCTAGGGACCCTCTTAGCCACTTTCCGACAGGCTTTCCATGTCTTAAAGCCTGACTTGGAAAGCCTGTCTGAAACCAACATCATAATCCCAACAGTGTAAATGCCATTTTAACGGGATGATGAGTAGCCTTATTCCCGTGGCGTCACTCTCCCTTTTGAAGATTAACCCCGCACCTTTAAATGGTGGTGAGTGGCTCGTCCTGGGTGATGCCTGACCTGAATGGGAGGTAAATTGGTAGTGATAATGGGTGTTAAGCCTAGATGTATACGTAGACCAAGGTAAGCGTGAGGGACCCATGCTGTGCATACGGGAGGAAGTTGTTTCCCCTGCCTGCCGGTAATACGGGCGAATTCCACTTACTATGCGGTTCCCTCTCTCTTCTTAACAGCTCTATAAGGCTACTTAAAAAATTGCAGGTATGATTTGAGTTGCCACCAAATAACCATGTTATATAAAATAATTCTGATGGCTAGAGTATAAATTTAAAAAAAATTCTAAATTGCCAACATACTACGTGATATCACGCCTTACAGGGCCTTACATTGAATAAGGTATGTTCCCATATCCGGAGGGAACGTTAAAAGAGCTGAGTTTTGACCAGAAGGAAGAGAAGAAAATATAAGAGAATATCCTCTCTCTTACGGTAAAAAATTGGAGTACTGATAAAAAGTTATGTCAGGATGACCTATGCAGACCTTAGTTGGGTATTTTTAAGATCTATAAATTAATATAATTATATCTTTCCAGACCACATATCGTATAGATTCTGAGCTCAATGTGGATCTGATGTCTCCATAGTGTGGATTTGAGGTCTCCATATTCCGTGAAGATAGAGACTTTCTTTAAAGAAATACATCTTCTTTAAGGTTAGTAGTGGTGTGAATGAATGATCCATTTGGATGTCTGAATGTTGTAGTGTCCCTATTCTAAATTGGTCATCAGCTAGGTTATAACGGAGGGTTGGTGAAATAGATTTTTAGGATTGCAGGCAGTAACGCATAAATGAATTCAATGTGATGAGAACCCTGTACCCTTAACAGAGGACAGAACGAAATGTTTTCCTTTGAGTTACACCAGAGAACTTAGGAGTATTTTCTCCTATACTTAGAAATGTCCTTATAATGTATTGATCTACTCCTTTTCTAATACACAGGAGGATACGTGAGTTTTACCCCAAGGGACTTGAATTATTGTCCTGAGGAAGGTGTGCCGATATCGAAGGGCAGTGACACCGAAACGCGTCGACGCTTTTTTCTTTGTATAAAGAATTCAAGCCCAGTAAATCTCTGGTACAGAAAAAAAGAAAAAAAGAGATTTATACAAAAACCATCAGCAGGGCTATATGAATCTTACAATTGATAACTGTAACGGTTGTTTTTGACTCTTGGGGGTTTTATTTCGAATTCACACTGCTGACATTATTTCTTTACAGTAAATTGTCTTGCTTGAGGTTAGGATTTGTTTATACCTTGTCATATGTTAGGCCTTATACTGATTTACACACATAAATTGGTGAATGAATTTATAATTGTGATTTTTATCTTCTGTATGGACGGTTTTTTCCTTGTGTTTTTAAATGACAATATTAATTCTGTAATGTACTGAGTTTTATCTATTTATGTATATTTTCTTTTGTTTTAATAAAAAAAGTCTGTGAACGGTATAAAATAGTTTATGACCAATGATTGTTTCTAGTGTGAAGGAGTGAATGAACTGTGCTTTCCAGGGATCCTCTGTATACTTACTGTTTATAGCACCCTGTTCCCTGGAACTTGTGGGGTCTTCTCTCTTGTTGTAAACTGAAAAGCAGCAGAGCCTGAATACAGCCATTGTGCACTTCGAGCTTCAAACAGATTTTGGGTTGACATCTCTCCTTTCAGGCATACCCGCACCTTCGCTTTGGAGTCAGAGTGCAAGTTCTGTAAGAATTTCACCAGAGATGCATCGACTCCCATGTCCAGTAGCCTCAACCACAGCTTAGTCCTTTTAACAGAGTCGAAAGCTGTGGAGAGGATCATAAATGTTAGGGACAGTGGGTAGTGTCTGGTGTTGATGTATTTGTTGACAATAAGGCACAAATTTGGCACAGCATTACCGTACCCAACCCTTGATTGAATCCTGCCTGGAAGGGGGATAATATAGCTCGCTCTTGGACACACTCTAAAACGCAAAGGCAATATCACCCAGCCAATAATCTTTACTGTACTATCTAGCAAAGATATAGGCCTATACCACTTTTTAGGGCTCGCCTGCTGATGCGCTTCTGCGCATAGCTGGCGAAGCTCTATTGTGGCTTATCCAGAGTTTAACCACCACTGGCGATTCCACTGGCGATTCCTTGCAGTGCATGTGCTTTTTAGGTCATTGCGCAAGCACACGCCCTAAAAAGCGCATGCACAATGCCACCAGCCGCTTGCCTGCCTGCCTCGCATTACCACATCAAAGGCAGCCCAGCCTCCCCTCCCACAAGCTTCTCAATGTGCGCTCACCCTCAGGCCGGCATTTCTCCTCCCCTAATTATTCACTGCACGGCCTGCTGCTCCCCGTGCGTGTCGTCACCCTTCCTCCCTTGTAATTATTTACTTCACAAAGCAAGCCCACGTTTACTCACTTCTTATTTTAATTCTAAACGGCAACGCTTTGACTTTTAGAGTGCCTCTGAATGTTTAAGATCGGAGTCGCTTTCACTACATATTTGCATTTCTTTATTTCACAAACCAATTGATTTGCTTTTCCAAAGGTGATGAACCAACAGCCAGTTCTCCCGTACCCAAAATACCCCCCTCCCACTGTTCACTGTTAATCCAACTTGTCTCTCCTGTCCCAGCCTCTCATCTCACCACCCCAAACAACTTCCCTTGCCGCAGTCTCCTGAGCGCTGATCGCTTGATTTACAACCACAATAAGTATAACTCTAATTTCCTCGGAAAAATAAATAAAAATCCAAACTGCAAACAAAATATCATATGTAAAAACAATACCATTTAATACACGAGTACCTCTAACTTTCATAAATAGAACACTGATTGCATTGCAAATTCTTGTATCTCAAGCATTCAGTCTCTCCTGACACACCCCACCAGTACTTAAAGCCTGTCTCCCCCCTCTCCTTGACACCCTGTCCCATCTTTAACCAGAGGCTCTCTGTTTCTCACCCCCACACTCATATCATCTCAGTCTTACAGTCTCTCCTTGTGGCACACCCCACCGGTGTTTCACAGCTGTCTCTCCTGTCTCCTTGTTACCCTGTCCCTCCAATCATCAGTCTTTTTCTTTCTTACTCGATTACTCATTTCATCTGTCATTCGCTCGGTCCTTGTGGTGTGGTACCCCCCTCCCCGCCCCACCCCCCAACTGTACTTCACAGCTGCCTCTCCGCTCTCCTGGTTATCCTGCCCCTTTCAACACTAGAGTCTCTGCTTCTTGCCAGACTCCTCCTTTCATCTCAGTCTTTCAGTCCCTCCGCTCTCCTGGTCATCCTGCCCGTTCCTTCGCTAGTCTCTGCTTCTTGCCGGACTCCTCCTTTCACCTCAGCCTTTCAGTCTCTCCTAATGGCATTCCCCATGGGCTGCCTCTCCGTGTCTACTGTCCCTCTTTTCCCCACATGGCCTCAGTTTTTATCACCCGGCCCCTCTTTCATCCCAGCCTTTTCACTCTCCTCCATCTCATCCATTCCTTCTCATTACGGCTCTACCACCAGTACTTCACTGCTCTCTCTCAGCTCTCCTGGTCACACTGTACCTCCTTTCACCAGAGGCTTGCGACTGCATACTGGACTCCTCCTTTCACCAGATTCTCTGCTTTCACGCTCTTTTAATAGCCCCCACCCTCCCCTCCGGTACTTCACGTACTATCTCTCCCCTCGTCATTCTGTACCTCCTCTCACCAGAGGCTCTCCATTTCTCACCCAGTCCCCTATTTCATCACAATCTTTAGGTCTCTCATTGTGGCACTCTCCACCGGCATTTCACGGACTCTCCTTGTCATCCTGACCTTTCCTTCACTAGAGTCTTTGCTTCATACCGGACTCTTCCTTTCACCTCAGGCTTTCAACTCTCCTATAACACTCCACACCGGCCGTCTCTCCCCTCTATGTGTCATTCCACCGACACAGATCCACCGATGCACACACCACACAGCTACACCGATGCACCCACCACACAGCTCCACCGAGGCACCCACCATACAGCTCCACCGAGGCACCCACCATACAGCTCCACTGAGGCACCCACCACACAGCTCCACCGATGCACCCACCACACAGCTCCACCAATGCACCCACCACACAGCTCCACCGATGCACCCACCATACAGCTCCACCGATGCACCCACCAAACAGCTCCACCGATGCAGCCACTACACAGCTCCACTGATGCAGCCACCACACAGCTCCACCAATGCAGCCACCACACAACTTCACCGATGCAGCCACCACACAGCTCTACCGATGCAGCCACCACACAGCTCCACCGATGCACCCACCATACAGCTCCACCGATGCACCCACCACACAGCTCCACCGATGCACCCACCACACAGCTCCACCGATGCAGCCACCACACAGCTCCACCGATGCAGCCACCACATAGCTCCACCGACACAGCTCCACCGATGCACCCACCACACAGCTCCACCGATGCACCCACCACACAGCTCCACCGAGGCACCCACCACACAGCTCCACCGATGCACCCACCACACAGCTCCACCGATGCACCCACCACACAGCTCCACCGATGCACCCACCACACAGCTCCACAGATGCACCCACCACACAGCTCCACCGACACAGCTCCACCGATTCACCCACCACCCAGCTCCACCGATGCACCCACCACACAGCTCTACCGACACAGCTCCACCGATGCACCCACCACACAGCTCCACCGAGGCACCCACCACACAGCTCCTTTGATGCACCCACCACGCAGCTCCACCTATGTACCCACCACACAGCTCCACCGAGGCACCCACCACACAGCTCCACAGATGCACCCACCACACAGCTCCACCGACACAGCTCCACCGATGCACCCACCACACAGCTCCACCGACACAGCTCCACCGATGCACCTACCACACAGCTCCACCGATGCACCCACCACACAGCTCCACCGATGCAGCCACCACACAGCTCCACCGACACAACTCGACTGATGCACCCACCACCCAGCTCCACTGATGCACCCACCATGCAGCTCCACCGACACAGCTCCACCAATGCACCCACCACACAGCTCCACCGATGCACCCACCACACAGCTCTACCGAGGCACCCGCCATACAGCTCCACCAAGGCACCCACCACACTGCTCCACCGATTCACCCACCACACAGCTCCACCGAGGCACCCACCACACAGCTTGAGTAAACCTATTATCTAAAAAACAGCACGCCATCAATTGGGCGGGAAAGGCAAAGGTACAAGGCGTTGTGTTAAACTTGTCACAATACGTTCAAACTGGACAGCCACAAAATTATTACTCGAATATTACTGTGTTTGATGGAAACCAAAATTAAAAATTGAAAAAGAGAGATGATCCCCACACTATATATTTGGTAAAACTCTGTTTAGATTTATTCTGATACAAAAACAAGTTTTCATTATTCATTATCACAATATTTAAAAACACATGTTATACATTTTATTAAAAATCCAATTAAAAACACAAATAATTATTGAAACGGCAAATGAATTTATAGTCATTGAAAAGAAAGAAATAGAGGAGTTGGAGAGCCAGCTCAGGGACAGCACAGCATTGGAAGATGCTAAAGCCAAACTAGAAGAAATTCAAAATGACGTTGAAGGATACAATAAATATCTTATTAAAAAGAAAAGCAATAAATTGAAAAAAGACATAGACAATTATAACCCTGAATTTGTTTACCCCTATATCCAGAAAGACTTTTATGAACGCCCAAGGGAACATTTCCAACCACGCAGACAGTGGCAAAACCAACCCAGAAATCAACCCAAGAGAAGAGTGAGGTTTTTTGATTCCTCATATAGTAGCACAGACTCGGAGGGAGAATTAGTAAATGAAAAACAACAAAAGAATAGGGAGTCTAATAAACAGCAACAAACAACTTCGAAAGAAGGGCTTGCTTTTTTAGACAAACGCAATCAAATGTTCGGCCAACAACGAGGGAGAGGGAGAGGCCGAAACAACTACAACCATCAGAAACAATACACACAAGCCCAAAACCCTCAACGTCCTCGAACCAGGAGCCAGAAATAGTGGGACTAAACAGAACTAAAAAAAGCAGCTGTCATTAACTTATCAAGCCACCAGTTAACTCCAATAGAGACCAAACTATTTGAAAAGGGTTTAGGATATGCAATATGTTCCCCGGTGGATCGATATGCCCTAGAGAGAGATTTGCTAATTTTTTTTAGAAAAGTTAGACTCCAAATTTTCTTTGATGGTAAAGAGAAACCCCCTAGACATAATAAATCAGGTTTAAAAAATAAATCTACATGCATTCCCCCATTGAACATTGTACACAAAGATATAGAAGCCTTTGAAAGATCTGTTGATAAAAGTGTAGATAACCTTTTAAAACAAAAAAACTGGGCACCTTTCAATCTGACCAAGGAAGAGAAAAAAGCACTAGAACTCCTTGAGCATGATAATACCTTGATAGTAAAGCCAGCAGACAAGGGGGGCAGTGTAGTATTAATGGACAGCCAAGATTATGACAATAGAATGTTGAAACTTTTAAACAATAGCGAACACTATAAAAAATCTAATAGTGAAGAATGGCATACCTTAAAGAGCGATATAGAGAGAATGTTAAGATTGGCTAAAGATGATGATATTATAGGTGAGGAAGAATTTGCATTTATGTTCAATACAGACCCCCTAATCCCGGCACTGTATGGCTTGCCAAAAGTGCACAAGGACATCATTGATCTCCCAATGAGGCCCATAGTATTGTGCATAGGGTCCCTCACTGAACCATTAAGTAAGTACGTGGAGGTATTCCTACAACCCCTAGTACAACAACAAAAAGCCTATGTAAAGGACACAACATCTATGATTAAAAAAGTAGAGGGTTTAAGTTTTAATCCAGAGACACAGGTGCTAGTGACTTTGGATATCGAAGCACTATACACCAATATCCCCCAGGACAACACCATTGAGATTATGGAAGAGATCCTGAGAGACAATCAACAAGACTTAACAGACCATCAGACATTCATTATAGAGTGTATCACTGTGATCCTCAAAATTAATATTTTTTTATATAGAGACAACTTTTTTAGACAGATCAAGGGGACCGGCATGGGGGCCACATGTGCCCCCAGTCTGGCATGTTTATATGTGTCCAGATTTGAGGATAGACACATCTATAATATAACGGCCCCATTCCATGAAAACATCTCGGAATGGGGTTGTTATATAGATGATATATTCTTTATATGGACAGGAGAGATAGACACCCTGAATGACTTCCTCCTTTGGCTAAATCTGGGGGATGTAAATTTGAAATTCACATCACACATTAGCAAATGCTTTGTGGAATTCCTGGATATTATCATCAAGCACACAGATGGCCATCTGACAGTGGAACTGTATACTAAACCGTCGGATAGAAACAGCATATTACACTATGATAGTAACCATCCGGCATCACAGAAAAACAACATCCCATTCGGGCAATTTCTTCGACTTAGAAGGAATTGTACCTCAATACAGGATTATGAGACTCATGCCACTAACCTAAAAACCAAATTTGTAGAAAGAGGGTACCCGAAAAGAATGATAAGACATGCCTATAAACGGGCTAAATATTTTAATAGAGAAAGTTTTTTTAATCCAAGAAGTGAGAGTCAGAACAGCCCACAGCCAATCATGTTTGTAACAAATTTTTCACAAGTAAGTTACAAAGTCAAAAATATTATAAATAGAAATTGGCACCTGATTTCGGACAAAACACATGTCCCAATCCCAAAACCTATGTTCTCATTTAGGAGGAATAGGACAATAAAAAACTCTCTAGTACATATTTATTTATTATTTATTTCTTACACTTATAATGCGCGCAGATACCCACAAAGGGTTTCCCGGCGCCATGGCTACGAGAAAAAGATACTGAAAGGCAAAATACATACATATAGAGAGATGCCCAAGAACCTCCAGACAACTATTGATGGCAAACCCTTACCAACGGGGACACATCCCTGTATGGGTTGTGTAAACTGCGCCAGTATTATTAAAGGAGATAAAATCACAGCAAATGATAAAACAATATATATTAAAAGTTTTATCAACTGCAGGACAAAGAATGCGATTTATCTCATTCAATGCCCATGTAAAAAATCTTATGTAGGAGAAACATCCAGGGAAATTAGGCTACGTCTGAATGAACACCGATCAGCTCTGAGAATAAACAAAGTAGGTGCACCCCTCACTGAACATTGGAGGTCAGCTGGCCATACGATCGATGATCTCAAATGGTGTGGGTTAGAAAAAATAACTGGCAGCACAAGAGGGGGCAATCAAGACAATAAAAGGAAAAGAAGGGAGCAATTCTATATGTCCACCTTTAACAGTGTGAGATGTGGGTTAAACTCGAGAGAAGATTGGGAAAAAATCATTAAATAAATATCAGTAGATTTTAATCCATGAATACCCGCCAGTATAACACGGATAGCACAATACACCCAAAAGCTGAATAAGAACCGGGTGAAAGTGTATAACCACCTATACAAATATAGTTAGGAACATATCACTTATCCTTAAAAAAGAGGAAATGGTAGTGGTAAATAAGTGAACCGGTGAATTACATTATAGCTGCTAAATAATTGCAGGCGAATAATTCTTGTAGCCCAGACCAAGTTTGTGTATGTAGCTTAAAGAACAAATGACGGTGGTAAATAAATAAACCGGTGACTAACATTGCAGTCGCTCAATAATTGCAGCCACTTAATATATCCTTGTAGCCCAGACCAAGTCTGTTGATGTAACTTAGAGAACGAAACACGGAGAGTGAAAACAACAATAAATACGGGGTTCCGTTTCATGGTCCCGTCATGGATTCGTCAATATCGAGCGCTGCGGAAACGGCATTAAAATGCCATGACAACGCGTTTTTATTGAAGCACCAATGAGGGGTAACAGACCAAAACCTACGAGCGAATAGGAAAATAACCCAGGGGTACATTGAGGTGCGTCCGTTCACCATAGCAACACGATGGTGATTGGCCGTATGTCATCCAATGACAGCATGGGTTACGGGCGTCCAATTAGAAAACGACACGCTTAAAAAAACGGAAAAACAAACAGTCAGTGCTCTTTTCGTTTCGGAACACACCGATCGCAGGAAGCACGGACCGACTGCCAGGAAGCAAGGAGCGGGGAGGCCGAATTAAAGACCGCTGGTAAGGGATAAGCAAAGCCAGGGCATGCCCCAGTTAAACTAACAATTTCGAAGCCCCACTGCAACGCCCCGCCCACTGCAGGCCCCGCCCATAATAATTAAGGAATGATTGGGGTGGAAGAATTTAAACTCCTGAAAACTCCTGAAAACACCCTACAAGTAAAAGACAGAAAGGGGTATATAAGATAAATTGTGTAACAAATCATTAGGAATAAGAAGAAGACACACCTTATTTTTGTTTTTTGTCGCCAAATATAGAACGGACCAAATTGAGAACGGACCGTATTGGATTCAATGGTCTAAGAAGATATACCTGTCACCTAGATTGAATATGGAAACAGACGGCAACCACGACCAATATAACGGTGGCTCCTCCTGGTGGTCATATACTTTGCAAATCCATGCCATAAAGACAGGTACATTAATTAATAATAAGTACGAAATTAATAAGGCAATAAGAGAGATGCCAGCTACAATAATAAGTATTTATTCATTTTGTTCCATATATCATAGAGACACTTGATGGGAATGAGAAATAACAATATATATGACAACCCAAAGGAATGTTTAGAATATTTCTCCACCCAGTAAGGTATGCAAAACAGCTAGTTTTCGATAAAAAATCTCCTTGAGATAGAGAAAAATTTCACTAAAGGGTCTTAGAATAAATAAAGAATTAAAAATTGTTTATTCCACCCAGTGACATCATATCTTGAAAATTGCGTAGAGAATCCTGGGACAGGTCTACCATTCCGAAGCCCTTAGGATTTTTAAGAAAAAACCAACATTGTCCAGTAGAGATATGAACTCCATCTGGAACAAGGTCAGCTCCACCGAAGCACCCACCACACAGCTCCGCCGATGCACCCACCACACAGCTCCGCCGAGCACCCACCACACAGCTCCGCCTAGGCACCCACCACACAGCTCCACCGATGCACCCACCACACAGCTCCACCGATGCTCCAACTAAGCTCCACCAATGCACCCACCACACAGCTCCACCAATGCACCCACTAAGCTCCACCGATGCACACACCACTCAGCGCAACCACTGCATCACTCAGCGCAACCACCGCATCACTCAGTACAAACACAGCATCACTCAGCGCAACCACAGCATCACTTAGCGCAACCACAGCATCACTGGTTCAAATATGTTCTTTCAATGTTTCAAGCTGTTTTCAAGCTTTCACGCTTTATTACAAATCAGAAAAAGACGTTAATAATTCACTTCTGTTCTTGGCTTTTCGTCACAATAAAAAACACTGAACATAATCTTCACAAAAGTTATTTACAAAAGTTTAAGCTACTGCCATTACAAATTAAATAAATTATTTAATTATTAATTATTTAAAAAAATTAAAAGCCATTGTTATTTGTAATATCAATACTTCTAAGTCACGTAAATACAAAACATGTTGCATTACAAATGCTATAGGTGTCACATTTGCGAAAGTTATAACTATTGGCATTGTAATTGACAAAGTTATTAATTTAGCTATTTTAAAAAATAACACATAAATAAAAAAAATCATTTATAAGACCAACAGCTCAAACTTTTCTAATGCGGGCCCTATTGCATTTCAAATGCTTGTTTAAGATAGGCAGAGTGGTAGGAAGTTTCCATGAGAGTGGGATATGCAGGTTTGAGGAACAATTAAAATCAATGGTGATCACATTGACGCCCTCACCTTTGCTTTATGTCCTCGCCTGCAACTTGACCTACAACAAGGGCCTTCACCTTTGTTATGTGCACTCGCCTGGGACTTGGCCTCTAAGAAGGGTTTAGGCCCTTTTTCAACCGCTACTACCCTCAACCGCTGGCTATATGCTTAAAAACTGGTAAGAGATCTAGCCTTTATTTACAGAAAGACAATGGCAATGCGTGTTTGTGACGTGGGGACACAAGCAATAGAATTCAGAACAGGGGAATAAAAACAGATTTGGTAGTAATTCATAGTTTATCTTTATCCTGCAGTACCAGGGACATCATGGATGCCTTTTAGAGGTGTTTTTCTCTCAGAACTTCAGAGCTATGTTCCCTTACCTTTGGCTACAACTCTGGGTTCTAATTAGGCCATATATCTCCCATTTCTATAACTTAATTTGTGTTTTTGCACCAATCATTAGTATTAAAGGGTGGACCACGATTGGCGCACACTTGGGGGTGCAAATTGTGCCTCAATGATTTGTAATAGTGCATGGTTCATAAAGTAGTGGGTGCAATTTGTTCACACTTATGTGGGAAAGTCGAATAGCGAAATTATTATTCCCCATTTCTGCATGCAAAACCGTGCATTTGCAGTATGATTACCTGAAATGCAGACTGGTGAAGCACATAGTATATTCCCGTTTGGGGCAGAAACTGTAATTTGCTCCTGAACCAGGATTAACAGTCCCATTGTGATCATGTCTGCCCTTGAACTGCAGACATTGGGTTTAATCTGTACAATCTGTAGAGTCAGATGGGGAGGTAGGAGCCTATCACATTGTGCAGCCAAACTGTAGAACCAGCTGCCCATCACCATGAGATTATTATCGAATAGGCAGCTTTTTTAGGAATTCACCCTGGCTGTTTCCAGAAATCTAGGTCCGGTATAGCAGTGCAGTCTCACCTCTCAGCGCCAAGACGCCTCGGCATTCGAGCACTTTAAAAAACTCTATCCTATCCTATCCTAACTTCGCTCAGTCTAGCAATACGGTCCTAAATAAGAATCATTTTATGAATCAACAGTACCTGGTCGTGTTACTCGTAAGGTATTAGTTCACACGTTGCTCTTGTTAAGCCCCTTGAATCAGTGTCTCTCACATTCCCGATAGCATCAACCATTAGCCAGATCGCTGATGTAAAGTTCTTATCACAGTGCGATTGTGAAAGCTTGGGGTGACGTTAACAAGAGAATACCACCTTGTGCCAGAATAAGATTGCACTGTAAGGCTTACCCCACGCGCATGTAAAACGCTTCTCCCTATCTATTCCGGAATGTAAACGATATAAAATTAATTTAGTTCACTGGTTTTCGGGGCAGCCTTTTAACAAAGTAAAACATGGCAGCGTTTGCCTTGATAGGAAGATCACAATTGACAGATTTGGAGGTAAATAGATATAATTCGAGTTCTGGAATATTTCCCACCTGATGTTTTTTTTCTCCAGAGAAATGGTGTGGTGTTTATGGTGGTTCCGCCCATGTACTTTCACAAGCACACTGAAAATTAAACACTGAAGCCCGCATACATGTTAACTGATCACAATCAGGACTCCCGCCTCTGACTGGCACGGTAGCACCCCCGTTAAACAAACAAACTACATATTCCTGCAGGCACAAGGCATCCAAGAATCCGCCCATGACCTCCGCTGCAGGTGCAGCGCCTTGATACCAGTCGATCAGCTCTGTCACAGACAGCATTCAAAACAAATCTTACAGAAACTTCGGATATTTTTCCCAGAGTGTCTTCAAGCTGTTTCTTTTTTCTTTATATGACCATGACATTTTTATCAGAAATCGGAAAAAAGGCTCTCCATCGACCGTCATTCTTCAGCCATTCTTCAAACCGTATTGTCCAGTGTCATCACAAGAAGTTTAGGGGACCCAGAGAAGACTTATTATGGTGGCCCCTGTACAGAAGATTTTTGAATTGTATTACCAATGTCTTGCTTAGTTAAGCCTGCATTATTCCAGACAACACTGAATTATACTTTAAACTTCAACAGGGTGAAACAAACAGTTGAATAAGGTTACACTTGGTAAAACAAACAGAGTCAGAGGGAGACGTAGGCACAGAAGAAGAGAGGTTTCGATAGAGAAATTGAATAAATAGAGTTCAAATCGAGAGAGCAGTCACTTTCCCCGGGGACCCCTTGAAAGGCGGTGGCCATGGGCAATTGCCCACTTTGCCCAAGACTTAAGACGTCACAGGTATTGTCATGCTCTTTCTGGAGCTGGATGTTATCATTTTCATCGATACTATGCATTAGACTGAATGCACATTGATAGCAAAAAGACAGATCCACCATGCCTCGAGAGACTCTGAGGTCTCAAGGAAATGGTCCGGCTAAAGAAAATGTGACATATTTAGTTGCTCAACTGAAGCTTTGGCAATGGCTATGCGCTGAAATACACAAAAGGTATTGGGAGATTTGCTTGTAATTTGTCTAAGCAGTGGCAATAGCTCAAATAGCATCCCAGCCCATCATTCTTTTGCTCACCATATGGTGCAGAGCGGGAATATCGACGGAGAAATATCGTGGGACATTAATATTGCAGCAGAAATATCCTTTGGAAGAAATATCGACAACAAAAATATAGTTGACAAGAATATCAACTGACAGGTAAGTATTATTGATTACAAAAATATAGTTGTAATAAATATCGTTTAAAAAAATATAGTTGACAAAAATGTCGAAAAAATTAATAATGTTATGTATTTTAGTGTTTTTAAAAAGAATTGTTTGTCATTTTATTATATGTTTAAGAATTTTTCTAGTTAGTAATTTATTTTAAGTTTAATTTTGCGTTATTAGTTCTGTAGCGGGTTGTGGGTTTATAGGGGGATAGGGTGGGAAGTAATTTAATTATATGAAATTAATTGATTAATTAATGTGTGAATTAATTAATTATTATTAGTTTAATAATTAGTTGTTAATTCATTTTAATTAGTCAATTAATAATTAATTATGTTAATTGTTTAATTAATTTGGGTGTGTGTTGTGGTGTTTATATGTGTAAATGGTGTGAAGGGTGGTAAGTAATTAATTATGTATTGATTAACCCCTCCCACGCTTGTGACGGAACCGTTCCATCACGCACCTCAGGTGGGCGGTGCTGGTGACGGAACGGTTCCGTCACGGCCGAGCAGAGCTGATTTTGCGCCTGCGTGGCGCGTTCTATTGAGCGGGCGGGGCCGTGACGGAACCGTTCTGTCACAAGCACAGATCACCCGAGGGGCATGACAGAACGGTTCCGTTACCAGCGCGGGAGCGCCCCGCAGCCCCCCCGCCCCTTAGCACTGTGGCGGAATAGCCGCCACAGTGAAAGGGTTAATTATTAAATATTTTAAAATTAATTACCATTAATTATTTAGTAATTATTCATTGAAATTGTGTAATTAATTTTAGGTGTGTGTTGTGGTGTTTATGTTTGTAAATGGTGTGAAAGCTGGTAAGTAATTAATTTTGAATTGATTAAATAATAAATAATAACACATTAGTTTTCGTTCATTTATTAGTACATATTAAATGTAATTGTGTGATTAATTTTAGGTGTGTGTTGTGGATATTATAGTGCTTAATAATGTGTAATTAATTATTTTTTATTATCTCTGTTAATAATAACATATTTACATTTATATCATCATTATGTTAAAATTGGAAATTAAATTTAAAAAAAATGTTGATAGATTGGGTTTTTTTTGTTTTGGGATTCCGCGCTTTCCCTACTGTTGCACTGACTGGAGTGGGAATAGTAATTTTTACCCCTCCACTATCCAGCGCTTTCCTTACTTTTGCACTCACTGGAGTGGGAATAGTAATTTTACCCCTACGTTATCCAACGCTTTCCCTACTGTTGCATTCTCTGGAGTGGGAATAGTAATTTTTACCCCTACGCTATACAGCGCTTTCCCTACTGTTGCACTCACTGTAGTGGGAATAGTAATTTTTACCCCTCCGCTATCCAGCGCTTTCCCTACTGTTGCACTCTTTGGAGTGGGAATAGTAAATTTTACCCCTCCACTATCCAGCGCTTTCCCTCTCTGTTGCACTCACTGGAGTGGGAATAGTAACTTTTACCCTCCCGCTATCCAATGTTTTTACTACTAATGTTTTTATTTTGTTATTAAATGTATGATTTTTTATAGTTTAATGTGTTAATTAAATATCGAATATTTTATTTTATTTTAAATTATTTATATATGTGTTTATTTTATTTTTATATAATTCATAAAGTTTATACATTAAATAAAGATAATAGTTAATAAAATGTATTTAAGTAAATATATGTATATGTACACTTTTTGTGTTTATATTTATTAAATTAAGTTTATTTGTAATAATTAATTAAAATATATATTAAATTTAATTTAATTTGTTAATAATAATAATAATATTTAATTATTTTAATTTTAGTTATGTTATTTTTTTAAGTTGATATTCTTTAGATCAATATTTTTTACATCAATATTTTTGAGTCAATATTATTGTCCTTACCTGTTTAAGTATAGGGAGTCGATATTTTTGTAATCAATAGTTTGACATCAATATTCTTGTTGACTATATTTTTTATACGATATTTAAACATGGAACCCACCATACCACCTCAGTTTGGACCCAGCCATAAGCAAATCAGGCTTGCACCTGCTCCACAGTCCTGGCCGAACTACCAGGCAAGGCACTCCCTAAACCAGAACACAAGCATGCTGGGACCGGTTTCGTCCTAGTTATGGGCCCATCAGTTGGGAACAGCATGGTTCCAGTGACACAGTGAGCACCGGAACCATGTCTGGGCATACCCATGTCACTAAGGGTGGTACATGAAGCACACAAAAGCAGTGAGCTGCACAGACTTTAGTGGCGGTTGTGAAGACAGGTCACTGTTTTTTTAAGTGTCTACAGCCAATGTTGGAACACTCTTAGAGCACCATTCGGTCCATTTGTACCAGCAAGACAGCACTTGGGCTTAACGATGTTTTTATGCTCACTTCTTACTGGTATACAAAAGGCTGAGGTTTTAGCTCCTTCCTGTTCACAAAGTATGTATGTTCATAACAATAAAACATCATGTAAATGTAGTAGTATTTGTATAGCGCACCGAATCGACCCCCGAAGGGGTATCTCAGGCGCTTGTATGCATACCGCTGTGGAACCCTTCCTGGCTTTTCCCTGTGAAGGGCCCATTCCTGGGCAACCCCAAGGTGAAGCCAGGCATCCTAGGGTTGTTGGGGCCGTTGTGGAGATTAACAAGCTATTGCCCAGAGTTGCAGTGTGGGACCCATGATTAGAATAGACCCCGAGGCGAGAATTATCAGGTCTGCGGAAATTGAGCCCAAGACCCGCCAAGGCGGGAATTGAACCCTGGTCCCGGGCTAGACCTCAGGGTCTGCCGCTCTAGCCATTGAGCCACACTTCTACACGTGAAATATCTATTATAGCCAATAGCCACATAAATGCAGTGCTGCAGTTACATGTAATAATTAATATTGGCAATTACAAAGTATAAAATGTAAAGGCAGCTTGCCTTCCCCTAATTTAAAGAACAATCCATAAACCACAGTAATTCAATTTGAAAAGGCATCATCAACTCCTATGAAGTCTCAAAAACTACAGATGAAACACCTCATATAACATTACTGCCCTAATATTAGCACACTCCAACTCCCGGTCAGTCAATGCTTATTAATAGTTATTTCAACCCCATGCTAGGCATTTTTGCTAATAGTATGCTTATTTCCTAATGGATGACTAATCGAGAACTCTAGCGCAAATATTATAAACCTCATTACATTAGAAACTCTTCATATCAAGTAAATTCTGTGAGAAAAGAGAAGAGGACTGACAGATCTCTTTAGGGGTTAACAAGCTGAGGTCTCAGCCATTCGGATTAAAAAGGCAACACTAAAATTAACCCAGTTTAATCATACGGGTATACTCAAGATGCTTTTCAGGGTAAGACAATTCCTCCTAATTCTAAAGGCTGCAACTAGGTCACTTGCAATATTAAATATCTCCCATGGGTCATTCAACATTTGAAGATAAAGAAGAGCAGGTCTAACCTGTATAAAACCTTTACCCCTTAAGATTGGCAATAAAAACAAAGTACGAATAACACTGTAATGATCACAGAACATTAAAAAGTGCATAGTATCCTGGGTTGAGAAATTCTCATAGTTATAAGGGCCTAAGTTGCACGCCCTACTACAGCCAAGCAGATCGGCGAATAAACAATGAATCTTGCTAAAACAAAACCTAGTTAAAAGCAGACAATGGAAGGGCTTAGTGACAATTGTCATATAGGGTTCAATCTGGGGACAGGTTTTTAACAGAAAGTAAGCTTAAACTGAAGTTTTTTTTAACTCCATCTCTTCTCTCTCACCAGACAATAAATTCATAAAATGTGTTTTTCCCCAACCCAGATCTTTTCCTATTTGGTACGGGGAATCGAAGAGGTCTGGTCGCCCCAATTTATATAGAGTTAGGAAAGGTCTATAGCAAAGTGACAGACATTGATTAGATAATACAATTTACAATTTTTTGTAAATAAAAACCTAGAATGAAACAGTATATTAAGTCCACTTGTGTACAGAAACCAATGAGCAAAATAATTTCTGATAGAGCTTTGTTTATTGTTGTTGACTATTTTTCTTTTGTTTTCTACTGTTTTTTTAAATATATATAGTTTTTATAAGTGATTATGTGTTTAAATTTTATATAGTCTTGAATTAAAAAATACAAAAGAGAAAATACAAAATCAATAGACATGAAACATATATACAGTGATGAAGGCAAAGCGGTAGACACCACTACGCGCGTTTCGGCACTTGAGCCTTCTTCAGGTGACCGTCTATTGTTAGAGTTTCAAAGAGTCCAGGACTCACAGTTAGGTGTGGCGTGGATATAAAAGGTCAGTTGGTAAAGGCAGCTTCTTAAGATCTTGAGATGTGGAACGATGTAGTCCTTTAGCTTGTCATATGATGTTATGACATCAGAGAAAAGGAGGTGGTAGAACAGTATAGTGGAGGTAGCTTAGATTCAGATCGTTATTTGTGTTGACATTTGTAGAACCTCCACGAGGATAACTTCCAGAGAGTAGATGGTAAGGTGATGAGAGCAATAGTGAAGGAAACGAGTATTTATCTCCACAAGTTGATAAATATCCGGAGGCGAGCAATAATGATGTATAATTGTTAGCACGAATATTTTGTATCCACCTAAAGATAAAGTAGAAAAGATGTCCCAGGAGCGGAAAATACTATGGAGGATGATCTGGTCATAGCATCTCCTGTGAGGTTTGATGAAAATATTGATGCTCCTGGTAGAAAAGGATTGGTAGCAGTACTCGACCGCCAAAAGACGACACACCGGTATGCTAGAATGCAAGCAACCTACCAAGACTATATAAAATTTAAACACATAATCACTTATAAAAACTATATATATTTAAAAAAAAACAGTAGAAAACAAAAGAAAAATAGTCAACAACAATAAACAAAGCTCTATCAGAAATTATTTTGCTCATTGATTTCTGTACACAAGTGGACTTAATATACTGTTTCATTCTAGGTTTTTATTTACAAAAAATTGTAAATTGTATTATCTAATCAATGTCTGTCACTTTGCTATAGACCTTTCCTAACTCTGTTTCTTCCCTATGTATAGCAAGTGCTACTATATTATATAGGGGTCCCCTTTTTCCAAATATTCGCCCCAATTTATATAGCCTTTGCTTAAGATATTGAAGCCATGGAATACGGCTGCCTTGTTCCATGAGAGACAGTCCCTGTTAATCTTGTGATTCAGAGTTAGTTCGGGTTGATCCAGGTTTTAAGCCAGCAAACGACCAGGGACAACCTCAGCCAGTCTGATACATAGCGAATGCCTAACTCCTGGTGTATTATAAAAGTAGAGGTAGATTGGGGGACCGACAAAAGAGTACGTAAAAACTTATTTTCAACTCTCTGTAGCTCCTCCTCTGACATGTAGCCCCAAATAGCAGATCTGTACATTGCAATGGCTAAACATTTGGACCTATAGATGTTAATCATAGCTGCGATTGGTCTGGCCTCCAATCTCTGAGCAAAACCATGAACTGCGGCCGTAGACCTTGCCATCATGTTTTTTTGGCCTTCTCTTGTGGAACCCACGAACCCCTCTCATCAAATGATACCCCAGATAGGTAAAGTAAGTCACCCTAGACAACTCTGTACCTTCACAATAGAGGGATTTTATCTTACCTGGTCTCTGACCCATGATCATTGTATGTGATTTAGGTATATTGACTACTAGGTCCAACAATTTCATGAAGGCCCCAAAGGAATCTAAAAGCCTCTGAAGCCCTACAGCTGTGCGGGCCATGAGGACAGCTTCATCCGCATATAATAGCACCCTATCCCCAATTAGTGGGATGTCTAAGCGGGCAGAATCTAAGGACTTTCCTAAATTATTTATGTACAAAGTCAAAAGTAAAGGAGCTAAAATTCATCCCAGATGGATGCCTCTACCTGACCTAAAGTGCCTTGTGCAATACCTTCTTGATTGACTCTCACCCTTGCAGAGAGATCCCTAGGTAAGTCATCCAACAAGTGAACTAAACTTTGATCTATTCCCATGTCTGTCAGAGCATAGCTTTGATCTAATTACCAGATCAAATACTGAGGAGTGGTCCTTGAAGGCCATCTGTAAAGTACCCTCTTTGGCCAGTGTGTATTCCCATCCGAGTAAATATGAGTTTAGACACTGATCCAGTGTACATATTCCTTGTCTAAAACCATATTTGAGATTTGTTAAGGCACCATTCTCATTCAGCCAGTCCATTGACCTAATTAAAATTACTCTCCCTAGTTCTTTTATGGCAAAGTCAACTAAAGATATCTGCCTGCAGCAACTTGGATCCCTTTGTCCTTTCTTAAAAACTAGGATAATAATGGAGGATTACTATGATGATGGAAAACCCTGATGACGTGACACATTGTAAAATTTAGTCAAAAGTTATAAGTTGTCTGGGACACCGTCCGGACCGGGGGCCTTATTGCTGGACATGTGAATTATTGCTAGTTCTACTTTGCCTTCATTAAAAACCATTTCAGGGAGATTGTCAGGACTGAGGGCCTCATTGTTGGATATTCGAATTATTGCTAGTTCTACTTCATTAAAAACCTTTTCAGGGGGATTCCTAGTATGTTCTAGACTAGCAAGTAAGACCAGGGAAGCAGGGGCCTTATATATGGACTCAAAATGGGAGAACCATTGTGCCTCATTGATGTTACATTCTATGGGGGTGTTCTCAACTCCAGACTCATCGGATTTAATATGCATTTCACAAAATGCCATAAACTATAAAAAAACCTTGTTTACAGACAGATGAAATACATTTATTCCAACCAAAAAAAAAGCTTAATTCCTGATTTATTGTTTCCCAAAGCCCATGCCCAAATACAGAAAATAATTTTGAACATGATATTCACAAGTAATTTGTGACTTCTGTGTGTATGCCGATTACGTAAAAAATGACAGCCACCAAAAGATGAAATTTGCAAGGCACACAAATAATATAAATGACTGAACCTTCATTGGTAATTAATAAAAACAACAATACATAATTCATACAGTCGATCCACCGATAAAAAAGATAATGCAATCCTTCTTGTTACCCTACCAGATCAACCTTATGTGGTAGCAGGCAATGGGGGCCGGCACGGATCGGGGGTGGTGGGGCACGGTGCTGGGGGATGAGGGGGGAGGGCAACTGGTGTAAAATAAAAGAAAAAACGTACCTTTGCGCTGCTTCCTCACTGCATCTCTCCTCCGTAGTCCCTCGCTCCGGCTGGAACAGGAAGTATAACCAGCCTCCATTTAGCCAACCATAATGCTGCAATGCAGCATTGTGATCAGTCTGAGCGCCATGGTTCGGCGCTCAGACAGGCAGTGGGAGCCTGGACATGTTCTCAACCGCAGTACAGCCTGGGTGGAGAACATGCAAAGTGCTAATGAATGTTAAGCCGGGCTGTGATGGCCCGCCAAACATTCATTCACATTTACAAAGTGTGTTTTCCACTCCCACTGCTCCTGTTGTCAGAGCAGTCCCGTCCCACTCTGTAAAGCTGCTGCAGAAGGAACAAATAAAATGATAATAACATAGAGTAATTATTATTTTATTTTTCCTTTATTTCACTGCTATAAAGCAGTGCGGCTGCACTCCTCCGCCTTAGTGGAGCAGCCGCCGTTGGTAGCAGGGTATTAAGTCTAATGAGGTTCTGGCACGTTGCCCCTAAAAAAAGGACGAAGGGACTTATTGTGCGCTAAAACATATCATGAAAGGCAAGTGACAAGGCTCACTCGAACTTCCATTTTGATTAAGTAGTGGCACTCCAGATTCCAGGCTCTTTCTGCTTGCCTGTTTTGTAGTGATTCCCTTGTCAATTTTGACTCTTTTCTTACCTACCTATTTCTTTTTATTTTCATTTTACACTACTTTCCCAGTCCCTGAGCTCTTCTTTGTAATTTGATTCCTGATGTATCTGCTTTTTGTTTTTTTATTTCCTCAATCCCCCCAGAGCAGAGCCAAGCTGCGGGTCCAAGGAATTCCACTCTCCACCATGCCATGACATGCAGAATCATTTTTTCAGAGGAGAATGGGTTGGCACAGAGTTATTTGTGGAGTGTCACCTCCGCCTCATGTTGGCAGTAGGTGGCAGGCCCAGAAACGGCATGACCCTCAACAATCAGATTTTCCTCTCACAGCGGGTTATGCATTGATTAGCAGACATGCTCAGTCATGAGCAGGACCTAGTCGGCATAGAGATAGCAGCAAGGACAAGTAAGCAATGTTTAAAAATGTAAACTTTTTTTATTACTTCTAAGGAGACATTGCATCAGGGTAAGTGAACCATATATGTATGGTGGTAGCCACGCTGTAGTTATAGTTAGGGTTACCAAAGACAGGAATTCCTTGGATTTCTCACCATTAATATCTTTGTGCCCATTTAACAAACTCCATGAAACTATGCAGTTAAACTGTGATTGGACAGGGGGATGCAAATATAAAAGAGGGATCCACCAATGCATTTTCCATAGACTTTTGGATTGGACATAGCACAAAAACGGCAGAACAGATTTACTCGACATTTGACAGGATTAGACAATATCCTTTTGGGTAGTACAGGTAAGTAGAGTAAGTATTTTCTAAGTTATAAGGAATTTTTTTCAGTGAGATTTGTTGTTGTGGTATTTTTTGCAAAATGTAGAAAATGTCATGTAAGTACTGCAGTTGCATAGAAATGACAGTTCATTATGTGATTGGCTAATGACTGCCTTAACAAAAGTTAAAGGTAGCCATGTTGTTTTTGTTATTTTTATGTACATTTTGCCTGTGTTCTGCATTTTTAGCCTTTAAAGTAGATAAGTATAAGGTTTGATATTTTTCCACTACCTATACCAACTTGATTAAAGTGGTAATAGGTAGTGACAAATATTTATAAGTTTCCATAAATTGTTTTAAAAATGTACAGAGTACAGCAGTACTGCCTTCAGAGCACCACAATACCAAAAGTAAATTGAAAAAAAAATAAACAAGTAAAAAAAAAATACACTGTAGTACCCTATATTTGATAAATATAGAGTAATACAGTGTCTTTTCCATTCATAACACATTTAAATCTTCAGTAAAATGTCTATAGAGTACCACAGTATTATCTACAATTTACTGTGCTACTTAAAATGTTTTTTTAAATGTGCATTTCTCCCTAAAAATATGCAGAGAATTATAAATATATTTCTCTACCTATTACCACTTATAGGAAACAAAAATAAAACCTAATACCTACATCGAGGATCCTAACCCAGAACACAGCGAAATGTAGAACACAGACAAAATGTCATGAAAATGACATGGCTGCCTTTTGCCTTTGATAAGCATAGCTGTTAGACAATCACATACTTCCTTATCATGCACATGTACTGATGTACACAGCGAACCTACTGCTGTATACCATGCCACAATGTCTAAATAAGTATTTTTTAAATTATAACTTCAAAACAACTTACACTATTCACACATACTACCAAAAATGACCATATACTCCAAATAACATATTTTTCTGGCAGATTACACCTACTTCTATTAATACACTTTCTCACTACATCTGTTTCAAATACCAAACTTAAATTATGCCACTACACTCTGTGCAACTTCACTCTATGTTATTGCACTCTATGCCACTCCATTATATGCCATCCCACTGTACGCTAATCTACCGTATGTCACTCGGCTCCACTCTACACCACTCCACTCCATGCCCCTATATTGTACGCTATTACACTCTAAGCCACTACATTGTATGACACTGCAGTGTATGCAAATGCACTGTATGTCTTTACACTCTATGCTTCCAGCGTACACTATTTAACTGTACGCCACTACATTTTACAACACTACACTATGCGCTATTCCACTCTATAGTTCTCCTCTGCATACCCCTTCAGCGTACACCACTATACTGTACACTATTGCTCTGTACACCACTGCACATATTTATGCCACTCCACTGTACACCACTCCACTATATGCAACTCTACTCTACACTCCACGCTACTCTACGCTGCTACACTATGTGCCACTCCACTTGACATCACTACACTCTATGCCAGTAACACTCAACATTATTCCATCGGTATGCAACTCTGCTGTATCAATCAATCAATCAATCAATCAATCAATCAATCATTCAGGATTTATAGAGCGCAGAGAATCACCTGTGAGGGTCTCAAGGTGCTGGAGTTACTAGCTGCTTTGTGGTGAACTGGTCACTCAATCAGCCAGGTCTTGAGTCATTTCCTGAGTCTCTGGAGCAATGAGGCGGTCCTGAGGTACAGGGATAGGGCATTCCAAGCTTTGGCTGCTAAGTGAGAGAATACAGTGCACCCTGCCCTATGCGCCTTTAGGTCATTCTTGAGAGACAAATTATACATATTAAAAAGGAGGGATTAAAATATTAAAAAGGAGGGTATAGGCCTGGCAAAAAAGTGTATTTTGCTTTGTCGAAATGGCAGTTTTAAGCTGCACTACAGGCTGCAGTGGCACACTTGAGACATGTTTTACTGGGGTACTTTAGTGGGTGGCACAATGAGTGCTGCAGGCCCATTAGTACAATTTAATTTACAGGCTCTGGGTACATGTAGTACTATGTAATAGGGACGTACATGTGAATTAAATGTGCCAATTAGGTGTATGGCAATTGTATCATGTTTCAGGGCGAAAGCACAAGGACTTTATCACTGGTTAGCAGCGGTAAAGTGCACAGAGTTCTTAAGCCAACAAAAAATTAATTCAGACAACAGAATGGGTGAGAGAAAAACTGTTGGGGGACTACCCTCCAAGGGTGTCAGATCTAACATTTACCTGTCATCTACTCCAGTCTATTAACCCATTACAGCTCCTTATCTTTCCTTTTATATTCCATGTTGTTTCCTCAACCAACTTCCTCCTGTCTCCTTTAGGTTTTCACCTTTTTTTTTACTATGGCAGTAACTTTTTCCTTTCCCTACTTTTAAGTTTATCCTTTAATTATTGTTTTTCTGATTCTTTCCTAGCAATTTCTCACAATATTTGTAAATTACTGCCTATTGTTTCTTTTTTATGGAGCCTAACGAGGCACACAGTGGGGACAGCAGGGGTCTGGGGGAAAGAGGACCAGGGTGAGTCAAGTTCCTTTCTCAATGACATCTGCTGTGTTTGCCCAGTCCCCTATAATTTTTGAGTTATCCACCTGTATATGTTTCTGTCACAGCCGTTCAAATGAATGGGTATATGGGTTATGTTGACCAGTTACCACTGCCCAGCCAGGCCTATCTCCTTCCAGCCTGTCACATGGTACATTTCTCACACAAGTTCTTCCTAAGTTTCTAATAATCTTAATAATAATAACAATAATAATAATACTAATAATAATAAAAATACTACTACTAATAATAATGATAATAATAATACTTAGTTGTTGATATTGTTATTGCTGTTACAGCAGTCCAGGTTATCTAAAAAGCATGCTACATAGTTAGCTCAGTTATTGCTGCTTTGCATAGACAAAAATACTGGGCAGCATACATTTGAGTTGCCATATTTTCCTTTGGAAATATATATATATAACTTTGCAGTTTAGTCATTTATTTAAACAAATATTTAACTGTCTGGTAAAAGTGTCACTTCATGAATTGATTTACTGAAACTTTTCACCCATTTGAGTAAAAAACATATTTAAGCAGGTGGTTGGGGATTACATACTGCCAAGTATTTCAAATAGTAAATATTTGTAAGAAATAAAAAATCCAGGGAGACAGAATTACATAATTTCAGTGGCCCTAGAAAATCAGCAATGCTTTGTGACTGTCTGACTATAACAACGTGCTTGCATCTGGTATTATAATTCTTGTCTTTTTCTTCTTTCCTTAGACCATCCTGCTGTTACTGCTGGTGGCAAAAAGGAGAACCAGGAGGATGAGTCCTAGAGTAAGCCTGGACATCATTGAGACATAGCAGCTGAAAAGGAAAACATGGATGTCACTGTTATGGCATTCCATTGGTTGGTGATAGTTGAAAATAAGGACAAGGGGGAGAAGGCAGTGGTGGCAGCTCCCAGCAAGCAGTACCAACAGCTGGAAGACATCACAAAAGCTTCATCAGGCAGCACATCAATCCTACCCCATGGCAGCCAGCCGCCCCCCACCCCACCACAAATGTCCTCCTTCAGCAGGTGCTGGAGGGCCTGGAGACAATAATCCAGACACAAAGACATGTAATGGAGAGGATGAACAGGCTGGCTGCATATTGAAGTCTATGAAGTGTAAAGAGGTAGGTATAGTATGGGTTTGTTTGTTTAGGTTTAATGAGCGGATGGGACTGTAATTGATGGGAAAATATGGGGTGGGGGCATATACTTTTCTCTTTTTGTAGGGGTTAACGGAGGGTGTGGGCTTGCTATAGGTGATGTTGATGACTTTATTTTTTGTTATAAATAAATACTTTCAAACAAAATTTTGAGAAACTATTGACAGCACTCCTGTAGGCAAATAATGCTAACAATTAGGGCATAAATTATAAGCCCTCAGTATATCAAACTCTACTAGTTATAGAGTATTCAGAAAAGAAACAGATGACAAGGTTGTGTTCAGTAGAAATTGTCGACACAAGGGGTTTCAAAATATAGTCCACTTATTTCGTTTTCTTCAATCTTTATTCTTTCAATTTCCATAAAAACAGATATTAACCAGCAAAAAATAGAGATCACCAACACGTGTTTCGTCCTACACAAGGACTTTTTCAAGGCATGAGTATGGCGACCTGAAATTTGTGCATAGCATCAAGTTTGAGCAGAACCAACCGTAGTTTAGAAATGAAGCTTAGTATCCAGGGTGTATAAGTGGCAGGGTGAAAGATGGAGCAGGTTGCGAAAATGCGATAGCCGTAATTATGTTTATCAACTTATCATGGTTGTAAACCCGACCTTTCTGTATTATACTGGCCCACTTTCGAGTGTTCGTATTATGAACCCGATTTAAACAGACGTATACTCATTCATCGAACAAACATATAGCTAGCTTACTTGCTGGGCCGCCTTTCTGACCATTGTGACAGTTGCCATAGACCAGAAGACATTCTCTAAGAATAAGTGGACTATATTTTGAAACCCCTTGTGTCGACAATTTCTACTGAACACAACCTTGTCATCTGTTTCTTTTCTGAATACTCTATAACTAGTAGAGTTTGATATACTGAGGGCTTATAATTTATGCCCTAACTGTTAGCATTATTTGCCTACAGGAGTGCTGTCAATAGTTTCTCAAAATTTTGTTTGAATGTATGTGTCACACTTTTAGTGTGCACTAACGGCACCTTTAGGTGGTAGGTGACCTGAGTTTCTGTAGCACCCTCTTAACGATTACTTTCATAAGACATAGACTACTTGATGTGTACCAAATATAGAAATATTAAGACTGTTTTGTAGAGTGTGTGCGGACGTTTCCCTTTGGGAACACTACCACCTGTTTTTTGCGGATAAATAAATACTTTGTTGTTATACATAACAGCCCTTTCATTCAGTTAGTTGTTTATTTACTGTTTACTAATCCAAAGTAAACCATGAAGCTTCACATATCAACAAAGAGATGCTGAGTCCCAAATCTGACCCCATTACAAAGAAAAAAGAGAATGTCCAATTATCCATCCACCATATTTTCTTGAGTCTTTGTCTTTACCTGTGTTCCATTGTTAGGTTACCTCACATGTGGGGCTTCGGTCCACCTTCTTGAAATCAGTATCAGCATTGGAAAACTGACCATCCCAACTTATGCACCATCGTAATGGTCTGATGTCATTTGAGCACCCTCCCATCAGTAATAGCTATGTACCACCCTCCCCTCTGACCTAAGAAATAGATGTCACTTTATGCTGCATGTCAACCGACAACCCAACCACTCCCTTGTTTCAATGTCTACCTGAGTGGGACTGTTTTGTCTGCCATCTACCTCCCTGAAAACTTGTAGAAAGCATTTGATGCTGAGGTTTTCGCCAAAGGGGATAAATGCTGGCAGTATAACTGACTCGTGCAGGGAAGACATCACAGGAAATGCTAGGTTATTATTCTGAGTTGAGCTGGTGAACCAACAAAAGGTTTCTGCAACATGAATTAAAAGAAGCCAGTTTGAGTGAAAAGTGCAACATAAACCTACACTTTGCTATTTATTAAATCAAGAGTTATGGGCTTTTATAACAATAAATAGCCAACAAGCATGCCAGCAAGTGTTAGATTCTATGTTTGGTGTACATTATGAAAAAAAGTTCACTGCCTACCCAACCAATGAGAGTTATAATTATTTTCTTCACTATGATATCCCAATGCCAGCAAGTTCAAGTTCAAGTTCAAGTTAAGTGATTTGTATAGCGCACTACTCACCCAGAGGGTCTCAAGGCGCTTGTGGGAGGTTGGGTGCATTACTTATCGAAAAGCCAAGGTTTGAGCTGCTTTCTGAAGGAGAGGTGGTTCTGCGTAAGACGAAGGTGAGTGGGGAGAGAATTCCAAGTCTTGGCTGC
Source organism: Lissotriton vulgaris (assembly GCF_964263255.1). Lineage (NCBI taxonomy): Eukaryota > Metazoa > Chordata > Amphibia > Caudata > Salamandridae > Lissotriton > Lissotriton vulgaris. Next base: position 1,619,439,564 of record NC_141694.1, read on the forward strand.
TAAGTAGGAAAAGGATCTTCCTCCCATGGTGGATCTATGGATGCGCGGAATTGCGGCGAGGGCTTGATTAGATGAACGTATTTGGTGGCTGGGTGTGTAGAAGGATAGTCGTGTGTTGAGGCATTCCGGTCCTAGGTCGTAGAGAGCCTTGTGTGCGTGGGTGAGGAGGCGGAATGTGATTCTCTTGTGTACTGGGAGCCAGTGGAGGTCTTTCAGGTGGCTGGAAATGAGAGCATGACGGGGGATGTCCTGTATGAGTCTGGCTGAGGCGTTTTGGATGCGTTGGAGTTTTTTCTGTAGTTTGGCTGTGGTTCCGGCGTAAAGGGTATTTCCATAATCCAGTCGACTAGTGACCAGTGCGTGGGTGACTGTCTTTCTTGTTTCGGTGGGGATCCAACAGAATATTTTTTTGAGCATGCGTAGGATGTTGAAGCATGAGGATGAGACGGCGTTGACTTGTCTGGTTATCGATAGGGAGGAGTCTAGAATGAAGCCCAGGTTACGTGCGTGATCTGTAGGTATGGGTGCTGTACCCAGGGCCGTTGGCCAACAAGAGTCATCTCAGGCAGAGGGGGGTTATCCTTAGATGAGGACTTCCATTTTGTCCGAGATTAGTTTTAAACGGCTGTTCCTCATCCAATCGGCTACTTCTTTCATTCCTTCGTGTAGATTGGTTTTGGCGGTGTTTGGGTCTTTGGTGAGGGAGAGGATCAGCTGGGTGTTGTCTGCGTAGGAGATGATGTTGAGGTTGTGTTGTCGAGCGATGGATGCGAGGGGGCCCATGTAAACGTTGAAGAGGGTGGGACTGAGCGATGATCCTTGTGGTACGCCGCAGATGACTTCGGTGGCCTCTGATTTGAATGGGGGGAGGCGGACTCTCTGGGTTCTTCCTGCGAGGAACGAGATGATCCAGTCCAGAGCTTTTCCTTGTATTCCGACGTTGCTGAGGCGTTGTATGAGGGTGTTATGACAGACTGTGTCAAAGGCTGCGGAGAGGTCAAGTAAGATGAGGGCAACTGTTTCTCCATTGTCTAGTAGTGTTCGGATGTCGTCTGTAGGTGCGATGAGGGCGGTTTCGGTGCTGTGTTTGGCTTGGAATCCGGATTGTGAAGGGTCGAGGGATTTGTTGGATTCGAGGAAGGCGGCGAGCTGATTATTGACGGCTTTCTCAGACTTTGGCCGCGAAAGGAAGAAGTGAGATGGGGCGGTAATTCTTAAGATCAGAGGGGTCTGCTGTGGGTTTCTTTAGGAGGGCGCTGAGTTCGGCATGTTTCAAGCTTTCCGGGAAGGTAGCGGAGTTGAAGGAGCAGTTGATGACATCGCGGAGATGGGGTGCGATGATGGAGTCTGCTTTGTTGAAAATGTGGTGGGGACATGGGTCGGTTGTAGAGCCTGAGTGGATGGAGTTCATCAGGCGGATGGTGTCTTCAGTAGTGATTGGGTTCCAGGCGCAAAGGTTGTGAGAGTGCTGTTTTGGTTCGGAGGAGGGTGGAGTGGTCCGATCTTCGGGCTGGTTATCAAAGCTGTTATGTATGTCGGTGATTTTGTTGTGGAAGAAGGAGGATAGAGAGTTGCAGAGGTCTTGGGAGGGAGTGATGTTGTTGGTGCCGGCGATGGGTTTGATAAATTCTTTGACGATGTTGAATAGTTCCTTGCTGTTGTGGGCGTTGTTGTCGAGTCGGTCCTTGAATGCTGATTTCTTGGAGGATCGGATCAATTGGTGGTGTTTGCGGATGGCGTCCTTCAAGGTGGTCAGGTTGTGAGTGGTTGGGTTTTTTCTACAGGTTTTCTCGAGCGTACGACATAACTTCTTGGATTTCTTAAGGTCATCGTTGAACCAGGGGGTCTTTTTGCTACCTTGTTTGATCTGGTGGTTTTTCAAGGGTGCTAGTTCGTCCGCACTGTGGGTGATCCATTGTGTGAGTTTGGTGGCTGCTTGGTTTGGGTCCGATGATATGGTAGGAGGGTTTTGGGTAAGCGATGTGAAGAGTTGGTCGGTGGAGATTTTGTTCCAGTTTCTTCGAGAAAAAGGTTGTGGGGGGTTGTGAGTCGTGGCCTTTTTGTAGATGAAGTGGACGCATCTGTGGTCCGTCCAATGAAGCACCGTGGTGTGATCAAAGAAGATGTGTTTGCTGGAGGTGAAGATCGGGTCAAGCGTGTGTCCGGCTAAGTGGGTTGGGGTGTCAACAAGTTGTTTGAGTCCGAGATTGGCCAGGTTGTCCAGAAGGGTGGTGGTGTTGCTGTCGTTTTTATTTTCCAGGTGGAAGTTGAGGTCTCCCAGTAAGATGTAGTTCTCGGATGTGAGGGCATGTGGGCTGATGAAGTCAGTGATGTGTTTTTTGAATTGCGTGCAGGTTCCTGGTGGTCTGTAGATGAGGGTGCTTCTAAGTGTGGTCCTGGGGTCGGTGTGGATCTGGAAGTGAAGGTGTTCGGCGGTCGTGAGGTTGTCGTCGGAGCTGGTCGTGATGCGGATGGTGTTCTTATCGACGATGGCGATGCCTCCTCCTGTTTGGATGGTGCGGTCTTTTCGGATGATCTTATAATAGTCCGGGATGGCTATGGCGATGTCGGGTGCTGATGAGGCGTTCATCCATGTTTCAGTAAGGAAGGCGACGTCCGGCTATGTTGTGTCGAGTAGATCCCAGAGTTCAGTGGCGTGTCTGTGGACTCAGCGGGTGTTCAGCAGGATGCACTTCAGGTGGTTAGAGTCGGAGCTGTGTTTGGAGGAAGTGGATTTGGTGTGGGTACAGATGCAGGTGAACTTGCAGGAGTGGCAGGCGAATGGTCCATTGGTGTGTCCTGGGGTAGCAGCGCAGCATTGTGGTGTGCGTCCGGGGTTAAGGGCAAAGAGGGTATCAACCACGTACGTTATGTGGGCGGGGGGTATGCGAGGACCAGGGGGTCTGGCGCTGGACGCGGTCCAGGTGCGGGTGGGCGTAGGTGGGCTTACCTTTGGCCACTTTAGGCGCGCATAGGGCGCTACCACTGCGCATGAACGCTGCGCGCAAAAGCATCTGACATATGCGGATAGTGGGAGGGGAGGGGCGAGGGCGGAGCAGCTGGGAGGCCGGGGATGGTGGGGTGGGAAGCCGGGCAGGAAGGCACAATAATAACCAACAAAATGGATGGCTGCGAGCCGAAATCGAAAGAGGAATGGGGCACAGGCACTGAAAACGCGAGCTAATTGGCAATGGCACCGGCACAATCAAGCACAAGATAAATAATTAAGGCAAGGCAGCACAGCACAGTATACACACAAAGCGCACTTTCGCACTATAGCGCTATTTTACTAATCTATTGTGCAGTCAGGCACTACTGGTAGCGTGAGCAATGCAATTTAATTCCAAGCAATTTAAAGCAATTTAATTCCAAGAAATTTAAAGCAGTTTAGCAGTATTATATGCCGTCTGGCGCTACGATACCACCCGGGAGCTGGGAGCTGGGAGCAGCGTGAGGAGTGACCGCTTCTGAACGGAGCAGTATGAACGAATTTGTAATTTTGTTTACTCTGTTGCTGTAATGGTGATAGCATTGCCTACCCAGCAGAGCATCATGGAGGTTCCATCCAGAAGAGAAGGCCTGTGGTAGACGGATTAAACTATGTATCTGTGAACACCGCAGCAACATCAGGTGTCAGAAGAGCAATACCAAATTAACAACACATTTTCTACAGCTAAAACGCACCCCAAATGATATGAATTGGACAGTGATCGAACAACTGAATCAGGGCACTGAAAACAGTTTGTTCAAGAAAGAGCAAAGGTGGATTTACCGCCTTTCTAGTCATGTGTCTGGATTAAATGACTATATCCCTTGGGGCACGGTGTTGAGACGCTGATAATGTCAGGTGGACTTCTCTTTTTGGGATGACTATGACTCCCTGCTATTCACCTATTTTGTCTACCTATTTACTATTTACCCTGGGTAGTGCGGAACTGTGCTGAGAGCCCTCGATTTCATATCCTGGACCTCTTCTGTTGTCCACATCAAAACCTATTGGTGTAAACACAACATGTAGCCTGCCTAAATTAGACCACTGAATTACGTTTGTAACTTAACAGTAGGCGCTGTGACTGGAAATGATGTTCTTTTTATGCTTTCAGGCTACAAATTCAAGGTGTTGTTTTGGCGTCTCAATAATGTTTTGTCAAAATAAGAGCAACCATGAGTATAGAAAGACTAATGTCTTCTGACGCGAACTGAGATGAGTGTACAGCCTTCCTGTTTTAAGAATAGGATATCTCCACAGATCAAATCTGATGGTGATTGACAAATCCTTAGGATTGTGGGATTCATAACGTGACCTTACGATCATGACAGCGTTGTAATCTCCGCATGTTAATTTTTTTAGTACATCGAGTTCTCACGATAAAGACACAAACTCTTGTAGCTAAGCGGATTGGATTTAAAAGCAACATGATTTTCATTGTGCTCATAATGTGGCTCTGTGTTTCAACATTCGGTAACGTCTATTATTAAAACATTATAGCACCTTGTGTAGGAGACAATCACCTCCGGAGCTGTACGTTTTGACATCAGTATAGCTTTTAGAAACTGACGTGACGACGCACACTGCGGTCACATGACTGGATCCAGCCTCTTATTACTTCTGCATTACGGCAGGGGCCGGTACCTTGTAGGCAGCGGAAGTGTGCCGAGTAGGTTTCAGGCGGCGAGGCGTTGTGCAGCAAGTAAGTCAAACCAGTGGGCTAAGTTTTTCTTGGTTTCTTAAACAGAGACGTGGTCTTTACTATGGCGCCATTACACTATGTTTTTACTTTGTCTTCAGATTGCGCGCAACGTGAAGATTTGCCCCTACCGCAAGCCCATGCTGCATATGCAATTCGTATACTTTGTGAGTGTGCCCTAATCTTCCAAATAGCGTATTGAATTTTATTCCAGAAAGTTGAATTCATCTTCATATTCGGGAACATTGTCTGGAGGATGATAACACACCAAAATTGTGATGTCTGAGAATTCACCCGTGCCTATTGTTGTGTCTTCAGGAGAGTTATTACTTTTGGGGATGAAATATTTATTCATTTTGATCATAGCCAGTTCCTTCACATTTCAAGAAGAGAGACTGGTCCTTCTGATCATAACAACTGCACCAGTGGCATTGAAAACCCACACCAAGAATTCACTGACTACAGCTTATGTTTGATACTTTATTGACAGCCTGCTAATTTCAGGTCACTTCTTCCTTGCACCATCTTCCACATTGACATAGTTGTTGACATTTGCTGTTCAAAGCTGGAACGGGTGGAAAAATAAACTCTGCTAGCAGAGTTGGCAGAATTCGGGAGCTCCCAGCTACTCGTGTAAGAAGGAGTTTCCACAAAATTGCGCAATCTGGCACGTGGCAGAATTATTTTTCCATTGGTGCGTGCAGAACTTGTTCTGACATGCACTGGCGAAGCGGGACAAGACTTGCTGGCGGCTCACGAGTGGGCACGTGCAAGATTCTAACCACAACGGCGCCTTTCAGTGCCTTTTTGTGGTGTTGGCGAGCAGGAGTGACCCCAGCTGCACCACGAGCAGATTCTCTACTCAAGAAGTGCTAAATCTATTTGAAAAGACATTTTGAAGTTAGTATTCTACTTCAATGGACCGCTCTAGTTGTTTTTTAGTGCAAGAAGGCTTTTTTTATTTTACTTTTTTTCAACAAGAAGAAAGTACTCCAGAGTCTCCAAATTCCTGTTCCTGTCCAGCAGGCTCCTCCCAGTGATTTATCCATCTCCTGGTCACTTTTCATTTGGATTTGGAGATGACTTTATCTGCTGCATATCTATCATTTGATTTATGGACTTTGTTTTTGTGATATCACAAAATAGTAAGCTCAAACACTGTTGTAAAAGGGTGCTCTTTTGATAGAGGGCATGCACCAGAATTTATGTGTACTTTAATTGATTTTTAAAATGTGTTTGTGGCCTACGGTTTCAGTAGAGGCCTAGTTATAGTTTTGCATTACATTTTTCATCTTTTGTAAAGGAAAAATATTGAATAGTTCAGACCATTTTCTCCATCTTTGTTAAATTTGCAATACTCATTTGTTTTACTATGTGTCTGCCGACATCCAGTCAGTACGTCCAGTGCCATGGGTGCATGAAGCAACTGTTTCTGTGGTATGAGTAAGGTTTTATGCACTATGGAGTACACGTTTTTGACCCAAATTAATGGAGGCATGCTAGCTACTACGTTGGATACTTCTGTCTGCAGTCTACAACAGGGGCAGTTATAATGGACAATTTAATAATCATAGTACGTCATATATGACACATTTAAAATGCAAATAGCTTGTCTTTAGTAAGCAGATGGTGGAGAAAATGATGCACTGCCGTACAGGTAAAGGAACAGGATATATATATATATATATATATATCAGTTTCAAAGGAGGGCTTCAGACAAAGGTGGCAATATTGTGTTGTGGGGCAGAGATCTGTACATAAAAGAAGCTTTACATCAACTTGATGGGGGACAGTTTTACTGTAAAAGTAATATGAATGACTATAACATGAGCATCATAGAAACATGGGAACAACTCACTGAATGGCAAAATGAGGGATTACTGTCTTGGCATGAATTTCGTTTCCTGAAAAAAGACTACCCTAAACTCCCAATTTTTTACCTTCTACCAAAGGTTCACAAGAACCCAAGAGAACCTCCGGGGAGACCCATTATTTCTAGCATTGGCAGCATAAATGAGAATCTGTCAAAATATATCGATCACTTTCTCAGGGTTTATGTTAGCCAGCTACCTTCCTATACCAAAGACACCACTGATTTTTTAAATTAACTTGAAACTATTCAGTGGGCTGAGGGCCTCCTCCTCATTACCATGGATGTGAGTGCCCTCTATACCATCATAGATCACACCCAAGGGTTGGAGGCTTGTTACCATTACCTGAAACAGAGGGAAATAGGCTATCGCGAACACACAAACATGATAATACAGATGATGAAACTATGCCTCTAAAACAATATATTCATGTTTGATGGGGCAATTTACAAACAGACCCGTGGCGCGGCCATGGGTTCTGCCTTTGCGCCTAGTTTCGCGAACCTTTATCTAGGTAAATGGGAAGAAGAGCTTAGAAATGAAGAGAGTCTCAGTGAGGATTTTTCTAAAGTACAAACTTGGATCAGATATATCGACAATCTGTTTGTAGTGTGGCGGGGCACAAGAGAAGAAGCTATAAATTTCATTGAAAAATTGAACAGGAATGCTTACAATATACAACTGACCTACATGATGAGCAAGAATCATGTAGAATTCCTAGACACAGAAGTCAACATTGTCAATGGCAAGCAGTGATGTCACTGACCATGTCATGAGTGATGTAATATGTGACGTCATCAGCAGTGCATTGCACGCGCAAGTTATAGTGAGTCCAACTAACTATAACGTGGAATTTCATTGGTTTTATGTCAGTAAAATTTCCAGCTAACTATAACATGTGTCAAACCTATGGTTTTTTCAGTGAATTTCATAGGTTTTTTAAATGCTACTTCCTAACTATAACGTGTGTAAAACCTATGGTTTTTTCTGTGAATTTCATTGGTTTTTAAAATGCTAATTCAGAAAAATGTCGTGTATGCAACCTATACTTTTGGCAATAAAGTTCTGGCAATATTTTTTTCGAAAACAAGCCGTTTTCTTCACTGTTCAAGTTGCATAGAGAAAGCAATACAGAATTCGAAAGTCTGTACCTTGCCTTTTTTTAAACACATTAAAATTTGTCTGTAAATAAAAATAGCCTTACTAAACTTTTGTGCGCGACCCGGTGTGCGCACTCTCGGCAACAGTTGTCAATAAAATGGATATCGCATTTCCAGGCTTTCGTGCGCGACCGAGTGCGCGCACCGGCCTATATATTTCGTAAAAACCTTGCGATTTGAACTTATTGAATTTCTTCATACACCCCTCAAAGAACTTATAGTACGTCAAAGAGACTGTACCTAGACTTCTTTTTTATTCTTATGAAACTTTTCAGTAAATGGAGCCGAACGTCTTTTTAAACTTTCGTGCGTTACCGGATGTACACACCTTGGTATTTTTTTTAGAAATATAAAACGTTTCATACTTTAACAATTGTGTGCTTAAATCCAGCTCAGAAGATATACAAAATCAGGATGGTAGTTGGTTCAACCCGGACCGTTTATTAGAGGTAGATCGTCCGACTCCACCGGAGGACACCCCTAATAAAAAGGACATATATATAAAATGCGGACTAGCCGCTGTATCGTGCTAGCAAACTATAACATATAAATCGTTAGAAAAAACAAAAGGAATCGAGCAAAATCAGTAGGCCACTGATTAGATCTTTTTTTGACCTCGCTAAAATAGAAAAATTTGTAACAACCCCTCATGAGAAATATGAAACTAGTGAGAGGAACCGAGCTCGACGCCATGATGGCTGCAAGACAGCTCGGCTCTGCCGCCCACCCCACCCAAAATAACGACAAATATTATAAAGATACACAACACACCAGCAAAGTAACAGGGTAAAACGTTTTATTAAATAACTATTTACATGGCAGCCTACTGCAACATGAACACAACACTTTCAATTGGTTCTTAATAGTTTCAATTCTGGAATTTACACGCAGCACTCCACCCACTTCCCTCACTATCTTTTCTACTCTCAAGAGAGAACAACGTCCTACATCTTTCGGAAGACTTTGGTGAAATGGCTACCGTATCTCATTCATCTTCCGAATCTGACCAAAATGATCGACTACCTTTAATAAGAAAAAATAAATCTTTCATCTGGCAATTTTTCACTTATCCTGAAGATCAAAAGAAAGTGAATGCACCAAAAGTAACCTGCACGATATGTGACTTGGTTCTCTCAAGAAGAAATCCAGCAAAAAAATATTCCTTTTCCATACATACCATGGTGCGGCATGTCAAACAAGTGCACCCTCTGCAATTTGCAGAGGCAACGACAAGAGCCCTGGCCACGCTATTACCATTAGAGGTGGCCAGCACATCTTCTGATCGACGACCTGTATCTCCATCGAGTGCAGAGATGGACTTCAGATATTTAACTATATATGGTCTATAACCTATGGTTTTTTCAGTGATTTTCTTTGGATTTTTAATAGCAAATATCAAAAGCTTTTTTGTGGAAAATGACTAAAATTAGGTATACATAAGCGGCGTTCATTTATGTTCACCACAGCCATTGTTAAAAGTAAAGTGAAAGTCGCGAAACAGTGGCCACGCCATCTAGTCCCTTTTAGGCCCCATCATGCACGTAAGTAACAGCCATTTTCTGTGTCATGGCCTCTCTGCCCACTACCAATAGCCTATGATTGTTCGAAATTGGTTCTCTTTGGGTCATTCTCTATTCACAAATAAGCATAAAGTCGCAATACTCTGTTTAGTTTTTGCAGATAGTGAAGGATAGGTAGTGCACACTTTTGTCCCCTTTGTAACCCGTCATGCCTATCTCTGCCCCGTTTGTTGGTAGTTGGTTCAACCCGGACCGTTTATTAGAGGTAGATCGTCCGACTCCACCGGAGGACCCCCCTAATAAAAAGGACATATATATAAAATGCGGACTATCCGCTGTATCGTGCTAGCAAACTATAACATATAAATCGTTAGAAAAAACATGAAACTAGAGAGAGGAACCGAGCTCGACGCCATGATGGCTGCAAGACAGCTCGGCTCCGCCGCCCACCCCGCCCAAAATAACGACAAACACTATGCAAATATTATAAATATATACAACACACCAGCAAAGTAACAGGATAAAATGTGTTATTAAATAACTATTTACATGGCAGCCTACTGCAACATGAAAACAACACTTCTAATTGCTTCTTAGTAGTTTCAATTCTGAAATTGAACACCCAGTACATCCAGAGGTCATGTCCGACAAGTTGTGTGGGGGGATGCCTTGCTAATGCCGCCACCCCCACCACCTTCTGTAGGAAGGACTCTGGATATGCTTGGTCCCTGAGAGGCTTCGATGTCCCTGCCTTGCACAAATGTCATAAGTTCTGGATGTTGAGAGCCATACTTCAGGGTCCGACAAGTTGTGTGGGGGGATGCCTTGCTAATGCCGCCACCCCCACCACCTTCTGTAGGAAGGACTCTGGATATACTTGGTCCCTGAGAGGCTTCAATGTCCCTGCCTTGCACAAATGTCATAAGTTCTGAATGTTGAGTGCCATACTTCAGGGTCCAAGAAACGCGGACTCGGAGGGGGCGCTTGGCTCCTGCCCCCTCCCCAAGTCTTGTTCCCCTGGTATGGCCTGAGATCGCCCCCGACATAGGCGGCCGGCTCCCGGGGTCAGGCGGAACTTCTTGCCTTTTGATGCCTCTTCCATTCTGGACCTTGTCCCACAATCCGTTTGACCTGAAGACACGTCCTGCGGTGCCCTGGTCCGACCATCACATATACCTGCGCCAGGAGACGGCGTGGGGTGCACTGGAAGGGAGAGGCGGCGCGAACGAGCCTCTCCCACCTCACCAGGTGGAGGTTTCGTAGCTACACCCCAGCGCTTCACTCGGCCAGCTGAGTTCCGCCTGCTCCTGCGGCACAGTGCCTCGCTCGGCCAGCTGAATTACGCCTGCTCTTGCTATTACACCGTCTCACCAACAATCCGGCTGAATTGCACCCACTCTTCCTATACAGCGACAGGCGGCTGCCACGGAGCTCAGGAAATGGCGGTCGGCTCCACAGACTTGGGCCTGGCCTGCAAGGATGGCTCTGGGCAACCCTGGAACTCGGACGCTTGACTGCTACGGCATGGGCCCCATTCCCAAAAGCGTCCCCTCAGCCTTGAAGATTCTACAAGAGTCACTGAGGCCCCCGACTCCTGCAGACTTCCGGTTGGGAGCGACTGCCATGATTGCTCGCGGAATGGCCACGACGTAGCCACAGGGTGCTCTCATGCTGACGCCAGCTTCAGTCTGAAACATCCAGGAACACTGTAGACTACCAATTCGATCAGTTCCGGTGGAGCCCCAACGACGTATCGCGTTGTTGCGTAATCCGTCATATGACGCGCCGCGTTAGCGCGCCCGGAAGTGCTCCGGTGCGCGAGGCGCGAAGCGTAGCTTCCCGGAAGCAATGCGGAGCGCGTAACGTAAGCATTTACATTTCAGTTGGTTCTCCCTCACAATATTTTCAATGTCACATAAAAGTCACCCATCACCCACTGCCATCTCTGGCTGTTTCCATGGTAACACCTCATTCTGCACCTGGCTGAAGGCACAGGTTAAAAGTTCATATCTCAACGTTCTACAGCAAAGTAACAACACTGTTTTCCCTCCAGAAACACCTGCCAATCCACAGCTCTGTTACATGTCTTTTTTTTTCACACCCAATAGTACTTTTCGTTTAACATAAACATTAACATGCAACGTACTGTTCAATCTCCACTTCTTACAATCAACCAATCATTTTTATTTTTTAAACCACACCCAGCCTCTTCCTTTTTCTTTATTTAGAATTTCAACTTCTAACTACCATTCCACTTCCAGAACCGATCGGAGGACGACTACAAATCCCTTGAAAATGAAGGTCTGGCTAATAGGACACAGTTATATTCACTGGAGTGAAAAATATGCAGTAAGCAGACGAATTTGCAACCTCAGCTTACCAAATGTACACATAACATGGATTTCCAAAAGAGGATTGAAATGTCACCAATTGATTCCATTGGTGAAAACTTTTATGCATCTCCCAGAACCAGACCTTATAATTGTGCACTGTGGTGGGAACGATCTAGGCACAATCACTGGGGTAGGTCTGGAAATGCTTCTAAAAGACACCTTTCGACAATTGATGACACTTTTTCTTCGATCTGCCTTGGTATATTCCAATATATGCCAAAGACAGAAATGGAATTGGTCCAATCAACATTGTGCACAATTTGAGAAAGCAAGGAGACATGTAAATAAATCTGTTTCTGCGTTCCTCAGAGATTATAGCATGGGTTCTATTTACCACAACAACTTGTGATACCACATGCAAGACGTCTATAGGAGAGACGGTGTTCATTTCACGAATGAGGGAAACAGAATCTTCCTCTGCAACATCAGGCTCTGCATCGGTACTTACTTATAAATGCAGAAAACACTCAATTAACACAAGGGCTCTTTTCAGAGCCACATTATATCTAAGCACTCAAACTTCTGATTTATCTCCATTTTCACACTCTTGTAAAAAGGTGTGCGCGACCGAGTGCGCGCACCACGCAAGTTTAAAAAAAAAATATATATATATATTTTCGCCTTTAAGGGCCTTACTGCACACCCTGAGAAAACCTACGCAGCAAAACAATCTCTACCTTCTCCCCTTTCCATATTCCAACGCTTTGAAATCAACAATATATTTACTCGCAATGACAAAATGGCGGTCAACACTTCCTGATTTCCTTCGAATCGAACGTTAACAGACGTCACGCAGCAAAATTCCGCTCGCACGCGCAGCCGTTTGGGTGCGCGCACGTGTGTGCGCGTATAGATATATAATTGACTTTAACTTTAATTTCCTCAGCAACTACTGAACGGATTTACACCATTCCAAAAAAGCGTAATCTGCGAGCCGGACTGTACAGTTTTGCCAAATTTCTTATAAATCCATTCACCCGTTCGACCTGTAGCCGAGTCTAAAGGTCCTATGGAAAATAACATGGAGAAAACACGTTTCGGGACCCCCCTTTTATCTCAGCCCCCACTTGACCAATCCCCCCCAAACTTTTAGGGAAGGAGCGCAGCGGACCGAGCCATCTTCTTTGAGAAATTCGCTAACATTCTTCAACCAGGGCCAAAGTTATTCCAAATAGAATGTTGAGGATTTCCTATGGAAACTAGGTCCTAACTATAACTACCTACTGGCGACCGCCAGTAGGTAATATATATATATATATATATATATATATATATATATATATATATATATATATATATATATATATATATATATATACAAAATACATTGTATTTGGCATGTTCGTCATAGAGTATCCCATCCGCAAAACTTAAAATCGCACGTAGTCTCGCTTTAATACCTGGCCTCGCCCTCTACCACAAACTATTTCCAACAAATACATTTGCTTGGCAGTTAGGGAAGGAAACTTAATTTGCTTTACTGCAGGGTAATTTAGAGGGATAAGGCCGGGTAGTTAGAGGTTTTTCTATAGAATAGTGAGGTGTCATTGATCATCATCATGTGCCTAAGCTTTTGCTTATTCAGTCAGTGTAGTTGACGAATGTCAAAAGGGAAAAATTTGAACAGGCGTAAATCCGTTATGGAAGCCATGAAATATATGAATCACTTGGCCAGGAATGGATTTTTTAATTGTTTTGGTAGTCTGGAACAGAACTTTAGACAGATTAATGGATTAATACTAGGAGATGACTGAGTGAGCACTGGGAGTAAAGGGAAATACACCATGTTTTGGGTTTCAAAGCATTCAAAACTTTGTAAATGCTGCATTAACGGAAGCAGAAGCATATTGTTCAACCAACACTATAGTGCCGAGCTAAATCCTGCTGCAGTTAGGTCATCATGGGTGGCAAATGCCATGGGCAGGGAGGTGATGAATGATGATAGGTGTTATACGTATCTGTCTCGCTTAACAAATACAGTAAATCAGGGGAGTAGACAGAAAATTAAAATACTCCCCACTTTGAACCTACACTTTGATAAAACCAAGCAGGCAAAGTAGGTGAGCACACCCCTCTCCTGAAGAGCTGTCTTGTTTCTTCATCCAAACAATTATCCATTCATCTTTTTATTGTTCTATTCACTGGATACCCACCATTTAAGCTTTCCATTCTCTCATCAAGTCTTTCACCATCACAATCATCCATTCATAAATCGATCCACCCATCCATCCATTTATGCTTTCATGTCATCCATACATCAATCCATCCACCCATCCATCCAGCCATCCATTCCCCTGTCCACCCATATACCCTTTCACCTATCCTTTCACCCAACCATTCATCCTATGAGCCACCTAAGCGTCTGTTCACCCACCCATGCCTCCTTTCACTTATATGTCATTTCACCCAACCTTTCTTTTAACTTTCCAACCTTCTTTTCCATCACCCATCATTTTTAGCATTCATTATGAGCTTTTGTCTGATGAAGTTACAGGTAGGAGAGGGCATAGGAACTCTACACCCACTGTAGCTGCTAAAGCGGGGCGTTCACGATGCCGTGCAGTGAGTATATTAGTAATTGGCAATAAGCAAGCAATGACACTTACCACAGCCCATCCCTGCCACCACTGGGACTCCCCTTGCAACCGCTGCCATGTCTGCTGCACTGGCACTGCTGCTGACCCCAGATCTTGTGGTCTCTGCTGCTAGAAAAAACATAACACATTTTTAAATGCCAGGTATGCCTCTCTTTAATAATTTTTTCACAGAATACAACTGTAATATATCTCTACAGTTTGGTTAGCAGTATCTTCATATTGTTGGTTGACAATGTTAAAAAAGCCGGGTAGTCCGGGCAACCAAAAACTTTCTGTAATGGAGGGGCAGAGCTATGATGACTCTGAGTCATTGAAGAGCAATGAAGTGGTGGAATAATTGATCAGTGAAGGATATATGGTCCTGGTTGGCAAATGCAACCATACTACCTTCCAGCCATGCTGCACTGTCTTTGAAACTTCGGGTATACTACTGTATAAATGAATGATGATAATATAACCAACAAAACATTGGGGGGGGGGGATCAACCATAACCACTCTCTAATTTTACTGTCTGAGCATGAGCAAGAAAAAGAAAGCCTTCTCAACAAACATGCATAGAATAGCTTACTTGGGGACACAATCTTCACAGTAGAGTCATTGTCCTAAAATTGGTTCTCTTAGTCTTCCAGTACCAGTTCACAAGATGTATAATGGGTGAGGGAAATCTTACTAAGAAAGCAGAAGAAAGGTACAGACTAGTACAGAGAGGAAGAAGTCAGCTACAGAAACATGAAATATAGAAAAAGACAAGGATAATGCAGGGATAACAATAATTTAATAGACATGAGATAGAAGGAAGAAGAGTTGAAAAAAAAGGAGACAGGCCCAGTAAATAAAAAAACAAAAAATTATTCTAAATGGGGAAAGGTTGAAGTTCGGGAAAGAAAAATTATATTAACAGGAGGACTTACAAGGGCCGTCACTCGCTGCACTGGTGTTGGGGGAAGATTTTAAAGATATAATTAGGATAGAAAAATCAGGAACAGCACATGCACAGAACAGGAAAGATTTTTCAGCGCAGGCGCATACATTGTGCTACTGCCATGTTAAAAAACAGTGTGAACAGGTGGACGAGTTCCATCCACTCGCAGAGTTCCGCAGGATCTCGCTGCAGTTTTTTTTGCCAATCTGCGGAATTCTGCAGAGAGAAAAACTCTGCGAGTTCCACCCAGGCCTAGTTCGGAGTTTACTGTGCCTTGGTTACTTAGCCTTGATTTAACTGTGCCGAATTCCCTTGATTTAAGACAATTATAATAGATCAACACATATTGGCCAAGTGGCACCCCATTCAATAATATCTGATGGCTTTCCATGGTACACTGATTTGCAACAAGCAGTGCAGCCTGTAATGTGGTCTTCATGCAGCATAACTGTAAAGAAATTCCAAACAAGGGAGGAGAGTCTTCATTTAGAGCAAAAACTTAAAGTCATTATGGTGAAGCTAGGTGGTTGCATTTGTTTTTCGTTAGGGCTGGCAGCAACTGTAATAGGGGTGGTATTTTGTTTTTTTTGGTGTTTCTACAGGAACAGGTTGACTAGAAGTGTTCTGCTCTTCCTCTGTGCCATTCATCATTAACAGTCCCTGGTTCGTCTTCCTTACTTCCAATTAGGCGTTCTGAAAACTTCATTTTCTGTTGTCTCCTTTGACAGAACTCGGAGGTTCACTTCATATCACCTTCATCTCAGACGGCGTTTAGAGATGACGAGGAAGTAGTCCTTCTTTTCCTCAGAGAAGGTTTTGAAGTGGATGTATTTGATGGAAGAGCAGTTACAACGTCCTGCTGTGTACTAAGCATAAGTTCCACCTCAGGTTTTTTTGTTGCTGCTGAGATTCTTGGGAGGTTTGGTTTGCAGAGACAATTTTATTTGCCACTTACTGGTATATGTGATGAGTGCAGTCACTGCTGTGTTGAGAGAAAACATTGTTGTTTTTTTTGGTGGTAGACAGTTGTTAATCCAAGAGGGTTCATCCTCCTAAGGTCTTACTGTCCAGAAAACGTTGCAGGACTTATGCTGTATTTCACCCCTTGGTAGGAAAAGAATGAGGACTTGATGCAACTGGTGGCAATAGACTTCTTTTCCCCACTGGATGCTTGCTTGGCTGAAAACTCTTTCCTAGGCGCTGTCTTCTTTACTTCTTTTTAGTCTGCAGCATGAGCTCTAGCCCCTAGCAGATAGGCCTCTTAACTCTTGGGGCAGCTACTTCACAGTCGTTATGTGAGGCAGGGCACAGTGTATATTCAACAAAGGCTACATAATGACATCTGGTATCTCTCCAGGGTAATTGAACTCAAAAGAGAGCCAGTGGGTGGCTGGAAAACAATTATTAAACTAATTATTAATAACAAGCTCCATGGTCCAGAGGGTCCACTCCATGGGAAGAAATCTACAAATGGGAAATAAATACCTGGTATTCTGGTAGAGCTCATGGGTCCCAAATGTGAGCCCCGGGGAGCCTCGCAAAAATGTAATTATTTACTTATATACAACTGTGTAATACAGACTTCTAGAAGCAAACACAAGCACAAATACATATAACATGGAACATACATAAAACAGTGAAAGAATAGAAAAAATAACTTGAGCTCCTACAGGGCCATAACCAATAAATTAATACTCATAATAAAAGTATTTTAAAGGTAGCATAAATCAAGTAATATTCAGACACACCACTGTTCACACAAAATGATGGCAGGCCATGTGCAAGGAAGGAGAAGGCATGGAGAAAAAAGCCAAAATGTTAGTCTGTGACACACACAATGGTTCCATAAAATGGTTTTTGAACACATGCCAAGTCCATAGCTTGAGCAGCCCCACCCCAAAAAAACACAATAATGCAGAATTGAAGGGAAAGGATTGCACTTCACCAGTAAAGGAGCAACAATAAAAGAAATAAGAATATCCAAGCAAGATAAACAATAATACCAGTACAGCAACTTGGAAACTGAAAAAAAAATACAATTTATTTAAAAATGCCACAAACACAAACAGCCCTAGGCAACAATTATCCCAGCTTTAGACTTTTAAAAGCTACAGAAAAGCACATTAATCAACCATTTTATACCTCACACACAAAAAGGCGGGCATTGACATAGGAAAAAAGGTGGCTGAGAAGAAAGGGAAATTTCAGGCCTTGCGAAAAATTCTCAATCACAGCACCGATGAGAATGTGAAAAATACACTAATAATACATTAATTGGCTATAGCAGACTAGGCTCCAAAAAGTAAAACACCACGGTATATTGATATATGTAGAAAAAATTCACAAACAAAACAAAACAAAAAGGAGGAAATATTTATAATCCTAGGATTTCACCATTAGTATGTCTCCACCTAAATGCTTGTACATCTCCTCACATTATCCCTCCAGCCCACTTGGGTCTGCCTGCACCCCTCTTCCAAACTCTGGGCCATCCAGCAACAAACAGAATGAATTAAAATCTAAAACAGGATACATGCCCTCCCTCAAACAACAAACAATTTGCAAAGTTATGCACTGAACTTACTTGATTTTCAAAATTTAAGCGGCCTATTTCGAGGGTGGGTGGACTTTGTCCGCCCACCACTGAACCGGGAAACGGGACTGCCCACCATTGTTGTGGTGGTCCCGCCAGTGGCATTAAGATGCGCCCGTCACACTGGCGGGCGCGTCTCACATATGTCACATTGCGGCGGGCGGTGCTCCAAGAAGCATCTGCCGCAATGCGAGAAATGCATTCAAATGTACAGGGGTACCTTAGGTACCCCCGAGTGCACCCCAACCACCCCAACATCCTGGGGGCCCACAATGGGCCCCCAATGAAAAAACAGCATGCCTTTCCATTGCGGAGTCTCTGCCATGGAAAGACACTTTCACCCCATCCTGATATGGATGGCGGTGCCTCCAAGGCACTGCCACCATATTGCTAGGCTTTTCCGCCCAGTAGGAAATCGAGCGGATTGCCTACCGCTGGAAAACCGGGGTCCCCCCCGCCATCGTGATGTGGCGGGGGAAAAGGTAGATGGTTGGTGACTTTGGGCGGTGGATTGCCAACGCCATACGGGTGGTGGCGATCCTCACGCTATAATAATAGACCCATATGTGTGGATGATGCAGCTGAGATTGTAGGCAAAGGAAGAGTAATGCTTTCAAAAATATAAATCCAAAAGGACCAAGATCTGAACAAAGATCAGGAAGGAGTTCTCAGAACATGAATAATAAGATGTTGATGATTTTGTGCAGAAGTAGCTTCACTCTCTACGACACTTCTGCTACAAATAGTTTTGCACGTTTCCTCAGTAGAGAAGGGTTGTCGTTGAGAGAGGACAGATGTTGCTGCTACTCACAGGAAAGAAACTTCACCTTTTAACATAATTATGTTAAAAATAGTGTATGTGTATTTTAGTAAAAAAGAAAAGGTGGATTAAGGTTAGCAGAGGGGTAGACATTTATGGGCTCAATATGAGTTTGGTGGTCCTCTTGCGGCGGCACCACTGTACCATCCGCAGAAGGACCACCAAAGTTGTGGTGCGTATTCCTGCCAGATTACAATTGCACTCCATGACTGGCAGGCAGTGCTGCATCAGACCATGGAGGTGGGCTGTTAGACTCATAGGAGAGCCTAACATGCAGCATGCTGTCATGACAGCATCTGCAGCACGTTCCTTCAAGGTATTGCATGCATGCAACACCGTGCTGGAACAGGGGTGCAATTTCAGGAGGCAAAATATGTGACCCCTGCTGGCACGCCCTGGCCCAGGAGAGGTACAAGGCCCTGTTAGGGCCCACTTAGTTGCCTCTCCGCCACCCTTTCCATGGCAGGCTCACCGCCATGAAAAGGGTGGTGGACAGGCAACTCAGAATGTGCTCGGCAGTGCCGCAGTGGCACACACAGCATATTCCTGACCACAGCGCAGCCACTGCAGTTAGAGGAAGAGAAAATTCTGGGTCTCTCTAGACAAAAACATCCCCCTGTCTCCAGTTTTCAGTTTTCATGGATCCCATTTGGGATACTTTGTGAGGATGTTTCGGATTTGTATATTGCCCAAAATAAGGAATTTAAGTACTTCATGAACTAGGACTGAAGACTTCCGCACAGAAGTCTTGATTTCGTTGTTATTAATGTGAGCCAGTTGCTATGCATGCAATGTATATTTACAAGGGGTTGAGAATGGGATTGGTAAAGAGGTATGATATGCTTAAAAGTGCTGTTTTTGACAATTTTAGAAAATGTAGTAGTCAGCTTAGAATGGGTGCAGGATGTTAATAATTTGGTTGTGGTGTGGGCTTTTAGTTTCAGGTAATCTACATCTGGAAACGTACTAATTTAGCACACTTTGGTAAGCAATTGTGCATTTCAATTCTCATTGTTTTTCAGTCTGTTTGATATTTTCATGTGAAGAGCCCCGAAAATGATCGAACTTGTCTCCTTCCTTGAAAACAATACTCTTTGTAAAAAAATATCTCCATGAAATAATAGACGGTTGGGAGAGTTTTGTCAACTGTGAAAGCAAGTGAAAAATGCCATCTCTCTATGGTATTATTCGTTTTTAGTTTTTTCACACCCTGCTAAATCGATCTAACATTTCCATCATTCAAAATTGGATGGTGATAGTCTACTTTGCACCAACATGCTTACACAGCCAGTCCATTTGTCCTCAAAGTGTTTAGTAATGTCAATTTCTCTTCAGTACTGCTGAAATACTTACTTTGAGTAATATCTGAAAAAATATTTGTTGATAAAAAGGCTCATTCATCTTGCAGTACGCTATCAGACATGTATTCTTCTGATAGGGAGTTTTTTTTTACATTTTGCACCAAATTGCTGGAGAGAAATAAAAAAGCATTCCTTAATTTGTGAATTTAGGTGCATTTTATTGCTAACAGAAATCATAAATGGTTCCAAATCAATTATTACTATTTCAGAATTTGAATTTCTGATACTACTGTTAATAATGAATTGTATATAGTAGAAAGTTTACCTGATATCGCCCCCTACATGAGAGGGATATTATGTTCAATATTTCTTGCATGTATGGCATATATTTTGGTAAATCGATGAGAACAAGTCTTGAAAGTGCCACCCATTAACCAAACATTGCTTTGCTAGGACATTGCTAGATTTCAGAAAGTGGGAAAAAAACTTGAAGCATTTCGATTGCCTTTGTTATCCTATAGTACAAAAGGTTCTTAGAAGAAGGTTAGTTGCCGATCTCCTGGAATATTAATGTAAGAAAACGTTATGGGTTGAAGCTATTGATCCCTACACACTCTATGCTTTCTGTTTATTTTAAAATTGGAATTGTTATGTTATGTTATGTTAAAGTGCATTTTTATAGCGCGCGGCTACTCTAAAAGAGTGTCCCGGCGCTTTCCACGGGCAACTTACAGTGTAAAATCAACATAACAGGTACAACAGAACCCAAAAAAGAAGGAGAAAGAAAACCCACCTAAACAGAATGATTAAAAAGCCAAGTCTTCAAATTCTTCCTGAATTGAAGCAGGTTGGGAGTGCTTCGGAGTGCCAATGGAAGCGCGTTTCACAGCTGGGAGGCCTTAAGGCTGAAAGAGCGCCCCCCAATGCGGGCCTTCCTCACGCATGGGACCACAGCAGTGAACAGGGATTCTGAACGCAATGAGCGAGCTGGGCGATAGAAGGCTAGTCTTTTCTTCAGGTATCCTGAGCCTGAGCCAAACAGAGCCTTGTGCACCAGCGTCAAAGATTTAAAGACAATCCGCTTCCGGATTGGAAGCCAATGGAGCGTCTGCAGCAACACAGAAGCCCGTGCTCGTCTATGCAGACCAAAGATTGCCCGGGCTGCCGAGTTCTGTGCCACCTGCAGACGCTGAACCAAATAATCCGGGAGGCCTAAGAAAAGGGCGTTAGCGTAGTCTAGCCTGGATCCGATGAGCGCCTGCACCGTAATCCGTCTGTGCTCCGCAGACAATAAGGGTAGAAACTTGCGGAGCATTCTGAGGATGCCGAAACAGGTGCCGGACAGGCCAAGGATGTGCGCTTTCAGAGAAAGTTTGTTATCAAGCTTAACACCCAAGTTCTTGGCAACCAAGGACGATTGTGCCGGAGGACACATGGCAGCCGGCCACCACTGCCGCCACTCGGGATCGAAGGCACAGCCGAAGAAAAGAACCTCCGACTTGCTGGAGTTGGCCTTCAGACAGTTTTGCTGGAACCAGCTGAAGACCCTGTCCAAGCAGTCCCGGATTCTCTCCCCATCAAATGTCTGATCTTTTTCACATGTGAAGAGGAGTTGTGTGTCATCGGCGTAGGACACGATCTGGGCTCCGTAAGCCTCAACCGCAGCCGCCAGGGGGGACATAAAGATGTTAAATAATGTCGGGCTCAACACAGAGCCCTGTGGAACCCCAACACCCAATGGCGGCATCTCGGCGGAGCTCTGGGAAACCCAGACCGTCTGGCGGCGGCCCTCCAGGAAAGATGTAAACCATCTGAGCACCGTCCCCCTTAGGCCGATGTCATAAAGCCTGGCGAGCAGCGCCTTATGGGGAACGGTGTCGAAAGCCGCCGACAGGTCCAACATGACTCAATTCCAGAGTGCTATCAATTTACATGTGAATGCTGCCCCATGCTTCCTTAAGAATTAAACTCAAGGGTCAGTCAGTCAAACAAAACTTTATTTGATTTGTTAAAACCTTAAAAGTACATTTTCCACATTCCGTGATAAGAGAAAGCAGCAAAGCATGACAATATTCAACAACTCAAGGGCTTTCTGAAAGTAATTGCTGTGCTTTTTTTTAAATCGTTCAACTGTTTCTCTGCCTTCTCTATCTACTGAAGTAGCATAGTGGATATGCTCTAAGGTCCG
Source organism: Lissotriton vulgaris (assembly GCF_964263255.1). NCBI lineage: Eukaryota > Metazoa > Chordata > Amphibia > Caudata > Salamandridae > Lissotriton > Lissotriton vulgaris. Next base: position 1,619,461,618 of record NC_141694.1, read on the forward strand.
TTCCACAAAGTCCCCCAGAATCACTACTCTGTGCTTGCATTTTCCAGAGAATCCATTTTGTTTAGGCTCCATTTGGTGTTACCTCTAATTAGCTAGCAGAATGTGTAAAGAGGCTGGTTGACTTGAGCTGAACTCACAGGAACACAAGGCTTCTGGAAATGAAGAAGTTATTAGTGTACATGTCACTGCTGCTTGGCCTTGCTGAATTTTCATGAACCGAAAGCAATTGCATCTGAACTCCATGCATCCGTGCATACAAATTCCCTTTGAACTTTATAACTTATTTATTTGTTTGATTCTACGCGTTCTCAAACTTGGTGGAGAAATGCAGCCTGAAACAGAGATCACTGGATACTGGCAATCAAAGCTGTGCTTCGCATTGAGGGAGAGTGACTGACACTTCAGATTCCGCCATTAATAAGAGGAACTTGTTTTTCCATGGTGGTCTCTTTAAGTGTATCACTCGGTTCCTCCGCAGGTCAGTGCAGTGCGTTTGGTCCTTTCTAATGCATAAAATAGCAATGTTTTTCATATAGTACCGAAAGGTAAATGAGGATTATTTGCACAATGGATAAGGTTAATAGTATACTTGAGAAAATAAGGTCTAGCATAAGTGTGAATGAGATGTGCACAAGTCATCTGATAAGTTTGTTGTGAATACTGTGACAAGTCCTCTTTAGACCTCTTCTATTTCCATTATGTTCCTGCTTGCAGATTAATTTATCTCTTTTAGTAGAAAGTGTGAAGTTACTCCTGCACAGACATGTTAGTATCATATCTGCCTCCTATCTATGCTGAAATATTTGTATTCTCCTTATTATGGGCACTGCAATAACATCGTGGATGCTAACAGAGGAAGCTGACATTTTTTAATGGTTTTCTCTATAGGAGCATACTATCTATATGTAAATCAAGATGGGGCATTCATCACCCTATGTGTTTAGTCTTGTTGGTATTTCAGTGTCCACAAGTACTGTGTTGTTTTATGAATATGAGATAAAATTGGGGATAAGATCCTATAAAAACCTAGGTATGTGACCTATAACATGTGGGGTTTCATACTAGGACTTTCACGTCAGAGATCATGCCAGTTTGCCATAACAACTAGCCACATTTGGGGGTGCATCCAGTAGCGGTACAGAGAAATGGTCTTCATGTTAGCACTACTTATTGTTCCCAGGCAAGAGCTTTGATAGAGAAGGTATGTGATCCATCTTGAAAACTAGATTTATAGGTTTTTTTTATATTTCTTTTTATTAAATCAATGAAATTCAACTTTACAGATATCATTTGAGAGGAAGTGAAGTAATCTGTATACACATGTTTTCATTAGTTTACAATAGCACTAACATGGGTAATCAACACATTAACAGATCCAGAGACTCTTCCATTGCAGGACCTACGGGAGGGCTACAGATATTCCCTCTGTGCACATTCCACTTGTTCCAAACCGCTAACCATTTTTGGGGACAGCCCCTGGCTATATATACACAGTATTCTCCCTAAACATGCACCAGTCCATGTCAATTTTCCACTTGACAATGTTAGGTGGCAATGTAGCTGCACACAGCTGTGTAATGTTTTGCTTAGCAATCATAACACCCAGTGTAGCCCACAGTTTGTCTTTAATTGATAGGCCTGTGGGCTCCCATACATTCAGGAGGCACCTCTTAGCTTCAGGGCGGACAATCATTTCCAGCACTTCACTCATTACTTCATGCACTCTGCACCAGTATCATTGAATGTGTTTACACTCCCATATTATGTGCATGAAAGTACCCAGTTGGTTACAATTCCTTCTGCACTCTCCCCCCTCCATCTGCCTAGATGTATAGGTTTGCTATTTCTGCTTCTTTTAAAATATAGTATAGCTCTTAGAAGTAGTAATAGGCTTTTAGGATGCTAGGAACTTACTATTCATTTTAGGAATGTTCAAACTGTTTTTGCTGCCTAGATCATGCATTACTACATTTATTTTCTCGTTCTGTGGGGTTACCATTCATATTTCATAACTGAACATGGGTTTAGAAATAAACATTTTTGTAAGTTATCCCCTGTTTCTTGGTGCTATTTTGAGTGTGTTATTTATTTTCAAAAGAGGATTGAAGTTCAACTGTGTCCATTAATTCATCTAGTGGGACTGTTCATGACCAGAAAAAACTTCCTACCCAGTACTGCTCAGTTAGTTGCACAACTGGATTTCTAATTCATATTGGTGCATTAAATTGAATCCTTGCACCAGAGGTTAGAAATCCAACCCCTGCGGCTTTGGGAGTGTGGCGGCAGAATGTGGCAAGATGGCCCATAACAAGTACAAGCCCCTGTAAGTGATTTGCAGTAGCAAGCAAGTGATCGGCTCCGCTATGGGACACCTTGGCGATTAGATATCCCTAGCCCTAGAAAACAAATTGGATTCATATGAGGTTGATTGTCACCCTTTTATACAGGTTTTGGCCCATGAGTTTTAAGAGGCTTTTTGCCCTTGATATCCCAGAGCTCTACGGCTCATCCCTAACAAATTGTATTAGTATGTCACAAGGGCCCTACATTGTGCCCAAATTGGCACATAAGCCAGCTTGGGTTTCTTTTGAGTGGTCTCCCTTCAGGGACACCTCCTTGTCTGCCCAGAGACTACCAGGACCCCATCTAGTCAGTTATGACGATCACTTCTGACTGCCAGTCAAATCATAAGATGCATGTGGACAACCTGGGCACAGGGTCAAGACTGATTTGTCTGAACTGGGGTGGTTTGGTGAGCAAAATAACGATGGATTAAACCCAGATCTGTGCCTGGGGTGAATGTTTTGCCATTGTGCAACATTCTGTCCATCATCTTGTGTGCTTTGCTGTTCACCCTATGTGGGAAGGGTATGCCCAGACGTGGGTCTCGTGCTCACCAAACCACTGGAGTCAAACTATCCTGGCTGAAGACGGCTAATAGCCAGAAACTGGTCCTAGGATGCTTGATTCTGGTCCAGTGAAGACATGGCTTGGCAGTTCAGGCTGGACTGTTCCCATGAGGCACAGAGTCAAGACTGATTAGTATCTGGCCATGTCTGAACTGGGGTGGCTTGGTAAGCAAAATACCGATGGATTGAACCCAGATCTGTGACTGGGGGTGAATGTGTTGCCATTGTGCAACATTCCGTCCATCATCTTGTGTGTTTTGCAACCTGGGTACAATGCCACAGACTCCTTTGAATAGACCCCAACACACATGGGCCTGCCCCCCCGCCACTTTGGGAAAATGTGGCTTTTTAAATTGATAAATAGCCCATGCAGGATCATGGTTGGCTGGACAAAGGTATAACACATAGATCATCTATTGCCTAATAGGGTGTTGAAAGGTTTTCAGAATCTCTGTAATGACTTTAAGATACCAGTCCAGCCCTTTTGGCACTCCCAGCAGACATGTCGCTGTCTGAGTGGATGACTGGGCCCTTCCTCATAGTCCTACTTTGTGTGTGGACAATATTTTATGTACTTATCAGGATTTAAGGGTGAGATGTGATGCCAAAGAAGAACATAGCTGCCAATCCCAACCCTTTATCTTGTCCAACTCAGGAACTCAATAATAAGATGTGGGTTAGGTGCTCAGGGAAAACTGGGGAGCGGAAAAGTATTCTGGAGACCTTGGTCAGAAAGGTTCCCGCAGCAACTGACATTATCTCAGAACCAATGCTCACATAACCTAAATAAAAGGCACTCATGTAATATCAAACATGCATTGTTTAATATATGCAATAGCAATGATGTTGTAAGACTTAACTCTCCCGCAGTGAGGAAAGACTGTGCTTGTCCCCAGTCCTACCAGGAGTCAGGCCTAGAGCTGAATAGCTGAGTAGACGCTCCAGAACTGCTCTGTTGAAGGAAGGCAACTCACTGGAGTAGTTCAAGGGTTTTGCGATGTAGTTGTTGAAAGATGTAACACACCAATGGAAAGGCTACCAAGAATGTGGATGTAACACTGGTACAGAACAGAGAACTAACAAAGAAAGGAGCAAGAAGGTTAGCTGAAGGTTTCACAGTGAGGAAAGGCAAAGGTTATGGAGGGGCAAGGAATTGAAAGAAATAAATCAACAAAAGTGATGGTACAGAATGCTGAGTCACAAACTGCATGATTCAAGGAGGCGAAACAAGTAGGAGATGTTGACAGGCACTGACACAGTGGTGGCATTGAGTTTATGTAGTCAATACTTCCCAGAATCCCCACCCAACACCCTAAGTGTCCATCCAGCTAACCTCCAGGATCTCATTCTCCATATACATAAATCCTGACCTCTTCTAAACTTGATTTAAGGTTTGAAGCCTGCATTTCTGAGTTTTACCCCTTCATTAGTGAGATCATTCCCACTAATACTGCTGCATAGTACATTATTTTGCTCATAATATGATCTGTGGTGAGTACAATAATTGGGAAGGTTTAATATATGGAGTGGGAACCTGAAAATATCAAATGTTGCTACTTGCATTTTGATGCCTCTATTGCACATTGATGTAAATATTTTAATCAATGGTCTATGATTTTTTTTAATAAATTTTTTATGAAACTAGTAAGTAAAATGTGTTTGTTGTATTTTACGATCTGATGTGTGTTTGAATCATGAATACTTTGGAAACTTTAATGTGAACAATGCAAATTAAATAGAAAAAAGGTCAAAAGTATTCTATCCTCAAAGGAAGTTAGACGGGTGCAATGGTGCAATGAACATTTTATTTTACACAGGAAAAGGGTTCTATTTATTATCTGGGTTTAAACATTACCCCATGACCATATAAAATGGATAAAATAGTGAAGATGAACCAGTCACTCTAAAAGATTGAGATTTTGTCTGATCTACATAAATGAAGTGCCCTTCCTATTGCATTGGTAGGAAAAATAGTTACGGTAAAACGAATATCCTGCAACGTCTCCTGCATGTGTTCCATGTAAAGTTGAACCTGATCTTAAATTAAAACATTATGTCCTTGCAGAATAATTAGTGTTTTTCGTATCGGGGTAACATGTGTTGTTTTTACAATTCCATAATGCAACTTTGATGAATATAACTCCTTAACCAGGCCTTTTACAAGGATCCAATAGATTGTTGTTATTTAAGTTGTTGACACTCGCGACGTGAATGGCAGAGGAGTATTCCAACCTTCTACTAGATTGTGATTGGGATCCACACTTGCTGAACGTGTCGCGGTGTGGGTCCTTGGATATATGTAATAAACTCACCTCTATGATACTACGCTTTGTGCACAATCTGTGTTTGCAACATTTGGGGACACTTGGGATTATTTGCTCTGACCCTCCGACATTTCGGCATCCTGTGACCCGCTGCACTTTCGCCTCACCCCAGGTGCCATTGGAGAATTGTCGCAACAGCTGTATTCTGATGCATTACAGTGGCACATGACATCCTATTACTTCGCGCACCGCCCCCTTACAAGCCTCGTTTTCACTGCTTTTCCACCTAGTGGCCATATTGAAACAAGTTCTCAATGTTTCCTCACCATCCTCAAGTTCAAAGTGTAGGAGGTGACATCTTCACATTTTCTCCTTTGGCCATCTTTGTTTGGGTTACTTCAATTCAATTAATTACAGAGGCTGTGACATCATTGCGTTTCCACGTGTCATCCATTTTGAGTGCATTTTGTCATTTTTAATTCCTGTTTCCCACAGTTCACAGCTTGCTCCTGCATATGTATATTGAATGGTTTGGATTCCTATTACAAATATTGAAGGTACCTTTCAATCTAATTTGTAAGCATGTATTCTGACTGTATTTTTACTTTTGCTGGGAACATTCAATTGTACTGTGCTTTTTTTGCATATTTCCCAACCCTCGTCATGGCCACACCTCAACAAATTACGCAACCGCCTCCTTTTCTAGCTCAACCTGGTAAATGATTCATTAAATGGATTAAGTGGTTTAGGTTATTTAAAAACCATTTGGTTGGCATAGATGCCAATGGGTACAGCCCTGCGCGCAAATTTGCCTTGTTGTTCGGAAGCATTGGGTACCGCCTGTATCTGCACCATCTGGAGAAGGTCCATGGAATGTTTATCTGGAGGCTATTGATACATTGCAAAAACAGTTCTCTGACGAGCCTAACATAATTCTTGAGCATCATAGTTTCTGCAAGTGTAAACAACATCCAGAGGAGAATGTGGAAGAATATGTTTCAGCTCTTAGAGTTCTAGCAACAAAGTGGAAATTTAAGCCTTACCTAGACACTTGCATTCATGACCAGTTTGTATTTAACAGGTTATTGAGGAAGAATTGAAGAGTTGCAGGAATCCAACATTGCACAAAGTTATTGACTTCGCCAAGAACATCGAGACAGCACTAATTTCTTCAAAAGTGCTGCATTCTGAATCTAGTGGCAATGTTGTTGTACCTAGTAATGATTTTTCAGACTATTTTTGTGCTGTCACAATGAAAAGGAAGCCTTTTAGAAACATAGACAAGAAAGGTTTTGGTTCTTGCTACAGGTGTGGGTCTAAAAAGCATATCAGCAATTTTCCAGGGTTGTCCTGCAGTTGGCATGAGATGTTTGTCATTTAAGAAAATGGGTCATTTTCAAAGTGTGTTTGTAGGAGTGGGAAACCACCTGTAAAGATTGGAAGTGTGGATGTTGATAGTTGTGCAGAATCCTTAATGTAGTTCTCACATTAGACTGTACCGATGAGTCTACACCTGCGAAAGGGCCAACATATTAAGCTAGCATTAGTAAGGTGTCATTGCTGATTCTTGGTCATCCATCACTATTCTGTAAGACACCACGTTTCAAGAGTCTTGAGGCTCTAATTGCACCTTGTTCCTCTCATATATCAATCCCAATGACTTTTAAAGAGAAGGATATTGATATGCTTGGCTACTTCAAAACTAATGTGTCTTGTCTGGGTAGAGAGACTCACACTAATGTGTATTTGACAGTTGAAGACAGAAATATTATAGGATTGCAGGATCTTCCCAGAGTGGGTTTATAGCTAGTTCCACATTCCGACAACCCTGAAATGGATGAGGTTGTTGCAGTGTCATTTGTGGGAAACATGCAAGAGTCTGTTGAGAATGTTTTGGCTGATTTCAAACCACTGTTTGACGCACATGTAGGTAAAATCAATGAGTTTGAACATCAAATTAAATTGATCCCTAATGCTCAACCTTATAGCTCATAAGGAAACAAATTGTTTTCAAGTCGCTCACTCTTGCCTTCAAAGCTCTGCATGATACCGGCGCTAAATATATCAGAAGGCAGCTGGCTTTTTACCAGCCTTCCAGATCACTTAGGTCAGCTTTGCTGGCCTTGGCATCTGTCCCTGGTATTAGGAGAGCGTGCATTGGAGGCCGTTCTTTCAGACGTTTGGCGCCACAGTTGTGGAACACCTTGCCGGTGTCTTTGAGAAGGAATGTTAATCTGCTAGCCTTCAGGAAAGATCTTAAGTCCTGGCTGTTTGTTCAGTAGTCTTATCAGCCATTGCCTTTCCCTCTTCCATTTTAGGTCTGAAGCGCCGGGACACTCCTGGGAGTAGCTGGGCGCTATATAAAACCGACCCTAACATACCATAACATAACATAACATAACATCAGTGCCTTTAAGCATAAGGGAAGAGTTGAAGAATGTGCTTGATGATTTATTAACCCAAGGGATCATTCAATCTATAGATTCTTCTCAGTGGGTGGGACCTATTGTGGTGGCACGCAAGAAATCTTGCAAAGTCAGGCTATGTGCTGACTTATGTGCTCTCAAAAAGAATATACATTGTGAGAAATGTAAGTATGCCGCTGTTGAGCTTGAATGTCTAGGGAATACTGCGTCTTGTAACAGTATAAAACAAAAATGTGTCTTTTTAGGGGAACCGAGCAGGCTAAAGCCCCAGTGGACAGAGATGCCTTGCGATCCTTCTTTGGACTTGCTGAATACTATGCACACTTTGTCACTGGCTATGCATTGGGTGTCGAATCTATGTGAGTGCTACTTAGAAAGGTGCAGAAATTCATATGATCAGATGAACTTCAGAAAGACTTTGAGATTGTCAAAGACTTAATTGTAAAAACTCCAGCACTTAGTAAATTCTGTGAAAAATGTCCCTCCATAATCATTGTAGATACCAGCAATGATTTTTAGGGGCTGTGTTGAGTTAAAAAGTTGCTAGTATCAAATAAACGGTAGCATTTGCTTCTAGGTCCCCGAGACCATAATAGTGTCGGTATTGCACCATTGAAAGGAAGGCCTTAGCATCTGTGTGGGCTGTACACAAATTCAGAATGTACATTTGGGGCAGGTGTTAGTTAATCACAGAACACAAACCACTTATGTATATTTTCACCAATTGTAACTGTGATAATATGTCTGCCAGGCTCACCAGACTTGTTTCTAAATTGCAGGCATACAATTTCATGGTTAAACATATTCTGGGCGGAAAGAGGTTTCATGCGGACTGCTTGTCACGCTTGACACTTGATGTTGAAGATGATGATGTTTTGCCTGATGATGTGGAGTGCCTAGCGTTGGTAGATGCTGTAAAGGAGTACCAAGCTATTATGAGTGAACAAGATTGGACTACCGCATTTGATGAAGACACTGTCTTGGGTAAAGTTATTGAGTATGTTGGGCATGGTTGGCCAGAAGGGAAGTTCTTAAATGGAGACCTTAAAACATTTTCCCAGATTGCAGGAGAGTTATCAGTAGCCAATGGCATTATACTTAGGGGAGATAATTTTGTTCTACTAACTAAATTCCGCAGTGTCATAGTAGCTTAAGTCATTTAGGGTCCACCAAAGCGTGCTCTAAGATTAAGCAGCACTATTGGTGGCCTGCTTTGCACAGTCCTGTAAAGCTGACAATAGACAAATGTCTAGAGTGTCTTTCATCCGATAAGCATTGGAAAGGTATTCAGACTCGCCTGCACCTGACTCCATTCCTGGAGAGTGCTTGGGAAAAAGTTGGTCTTGATTTTTCAAGTCTTTCTTTGTTCCTTATTACCCAGCAACATGAGATATTCCGTACTTCTCATGAATTATTGTTCAAAATGGATGTATCAGGAATTTGTGGAATCACCTGACGCAGAAACCGTTGTCAATTTTTTAAAACATATTTTTGTATTGGAAGGTGCACTTAAAGTTGTGGTTACGGACAATGATAGTCATGTTGTGTCTGACCACATGAAAAGATTCTTGGCCAGTATAGACACCAAAACAGCTTAAGGTAGCTTTGTACTCACCATGGTATAACGGTTTGGTTGACTGTGATAACAGGGTCATTAAGGAAGGTTTACAGGTGGCTCTGGCTTCTGGTTTGGATGTTGGCACATTCATACTTCAAAAAGTCTGGGGATATAACACATCTCTGCATTGCACTACTGGTGTGACCACTTTTTCTTTGCTGAGGGGTAGTGAGGTGCATACGTCATTGTTTCCTTCATGGTTGATTGATATAACTCACATGGATGGAAGTATTCATTTGGATAGAAATGACATGGCATCAAGGGTGGTTAGTAAGCATGCAAGCATGAAGCACAGTTTTGATGTGAAACCCTGTCGTGTAGCATTTGCTCTAATGGTAGGTGACTGGGTCCTGATCAGAAAGCCTGTCAAAATGTTCTGCACTGCAACAGGTGGGCAGAGTCAGTAAAGGTATTGCACTCTCCTAGTTGCCAAGGAGCCTGTATTATCTGTAATGTAGTCTTCAGCATGTTTTGGGGAAAATGATTCTAACACCAGAGTCAGTTGGTGCTGATTCTCTGGGCCCTCATTGCATGTATCTTGCTGTGTACTTTTGATTACAATAAATAACGTGTGGATATCATCGAACACTGCTGGACTCTTCATTATACAACCTTTTTCTGGAGATTGGCAGGGATGAATGGGATGATCTTCTTGAACATTTAAAGAGTAAAAGAGGCAGTAGAGGTAACCGTCTTTACCTGGTCATGATAGAACAGTCTGTTGCTAATCTGAATGCCAAGGTTCTTAGTCACTCTGACATGAGTGGGAAGTTAATTCAGCTCTGAAGGCAATCTGCCTGTGGACCAAATGGAGGGCTGTGGACCAAAAAGCAGGACCTCTGTTTTACTTGAGTCTAATTTCTGCCCTCATACAGTTCCTGAAATGACTGCTCTCATACAACTGCAAATATTTGCTCTGAACCGCCTTTCTTCAGTATCTTCCTACAAGTTGGGTATCATCTGCGTATGATGTTAATGAGAGACCAAAGGATCTTACCAAGTCTGCCAGAGGAGTAACATAAATGTTAAATAAGGTGAAACTGATCAAGGATCCCTGAGGGACCCACCAAGGCAGACTAAATGAGCTGTATTTGAACTCACCCAGGTGGATGGACAGTTACCGATCTCTAAGAAATGAGCTGAGCAGCTCTTAGGCAGTACCTGAAATTACACTTTCAACCAACCGATCCATACACAGCTCATGACTCACTGTGTCAAAGGCTGGTGATAGGTCGATCAGGACCAAAGCTGCTCTGCCACCCTGGTCCAGAGGGGCTTTAAGTTCTTCAGTAGGTTTGATGAGAGCGGTCTCCATGGTATGACCAGCACGAAGACCAAAATGAGTATCATCGAGGAAGTTGTTAACGAGAATATAAGTAGTGAGCAGTTTCTTCATCACTTTTTCAATCAGCTTGCCTGGGAGGGGTAGATGTGACATTGGGTGATAATAAATAGAATCAACTGAGTCCAGTGCAGGCTTTTTAATAAGAGGCAAAACTGTGAACTTAGAGCAAGCGTGTCTGTTACCAACGAGGCAATGTGTGGTGAATAGGGGCACAAGGAGAGCCTGACTATGTCGAGTTGATTCGTTTGACAGCCTCCTCTTTTAAGGGGGGTATGAAGTGATTAAAAGTGCAGTCCTAGGCCCTAGGCGACCTGAGAAGGAGATTATGGATCAAAGAATGGTGCGCAAGGGCAGTGTGGAAAGAATATTGAACACATCCTCCACTTCCCGCCATAAAGTGTCATTCAGTTTTTTACAGAAAGATTGACTAGAGATGGTAGAGCTGCGAGAGGTGTCTGCCATCAATATTTTAACAATTGCAAAACGTGTGTTAGTGGAATCAATCAATCAATCAATCAATCAATGCATTTATAAAGCGCACTACATACCCGTGAGGGTCTCAAGGCGCTGGAATTGGCATTGCTCTCAATTTTGCTAGAAGAGTAAGCAGTCTTTTCCTCAAGAATTAGGGCTTAGACCGAAGCAGTAAGAATTAAAATCAGCAGGAATTTCCCTAAACACTTTACACACATTAAGGAAATCCTTGAATAAATAGCAGCAGCTACAGTTCAGGTACACAGAGCCACACATTATTTTGATGACCATGAAACCAGTAACATTTACACATTCTCATCTCAAGCAAGCTTAGAGAATACCACTTTTAATTAGGACATTTTAATGAGTTAAAAAAGGCGATGGGTGGAATGGTTAAATTAATCTCAACCATTGGTAATTACTTTGGATGTAATTCGAGTCCATTTTCTCCTTTTTCAAACTCTATTAAATTAAATTGAAGGATCGCGGCACATCATTGTTGATATAATTTTTCAGGCAAAAGCTTTTGAAAAAGAGATTGTTGTAACTATCAAAATAATGTGTATGTAAAAGTCAACAGGTGTGATGCGCTCACAATTAAATATGGTTAAATGCTTGATGTAAAGAAGACTCTCAACTGTATCTCATGAACTACTAAGTAAGAAATCCAAAAAGAGGTTCCCAGCTCACTCTGTAGTCACTGTGTGACACTGGCTCTTCACCCAGAGGCCATATGAAGGGAACTGATATTATGTGATACACAGTGGGTCCATGTGAGTTAGCTCTCCTCGTGTTAAACTGGTCAAAGAGACTACCAAAGACGTCTTACCCCGTTTATCCCTTTTAAGCCTTTAAACGTTATAAAACATTTTTGGGTTGGGGCATTTAACACAGCATGGCTGTACATGAAGCAGAAGCAAGCACATTTGTAACTAGGTCTAAGAATTAATCAAAAAGGTTCTAAAATACTACGAACAATAGTACCATTTTTCACCAGTTGAGGGGTTATATTAGCTTACTGGATTAAGCCAGGGAGACAGACACGTTCTGCCTGGGACAGAATGCAGAGAGTGTAGTTAAGTGGGCTTGCTTTGGAGTGGTAGCTATGGTTATTGGCATAAGGTTACTGGAGGTGGGGAGTTGTTGATGGAGGCTGGCATGCTACATACTGGTTGAGACACTTAGGGGCATATTTACGAGGGGATTGTACCACCGGAACATCTTTTTTATTTATGTTCCGTGGCACAAAGCACTGCACCATATTTACAAAGCGACGTTAAGCCGCTTTGCATGGCTTAAACCCGCTTTAGAGATATGGTACCCTTTCACGCAGGCATCTGTGTGAAAGGGGCGTGCAACGGATGTTGCAGTGGATGTTCCACCACAACACCAATTGCTTTTTGACACTGCTCCGGATCTGCAAGGAGGTGTAAATCTGAGGCAGCGCCTAAAACTAACGCCATGCAAAAGCAGGCGTTAGATTTCAGCAACTAATTGAAATACTCTTATTTTTCCTCCTTTTTGCCCTTTCTATGAGTGCTGGATTCTGCAGCACATACAGAAAGAGCAAATTGCCTTTTAAGATTGTTTATGTGAAGGAAGGTGTCCCTTCCTGCACATAAACAATCATTCCCTGCAACACAGACACCCTTTCACCATGGTGCAAGGATGCCTGTGTTGCAGGGATGATTCCCTGCAATACCCTTGCACCATGGTGCAAGGATGCCTGTGTTGCAGGGATGATTCCCTGCAATACCCTTGTACTATGGTGCAAGGGTGTCTGTGGGAAACATTGGGGTATGCCGTATGCACATTCCCACGTTTTTTAAATTACGCAGCATGGTGCCGTTTCCTTCTGCATATACCCCTCAGTACCATGTTGGCAGCTATTGGATCGGCCCTAGTGAGGGGTCTGGACAAGAATCAAAGACGGGTACATTTGATCTGGGCTCCTGCTTTTCCGCTGATCTGTACATTTGTAAACCTTCTCATATTAGATGATTTGTATATAGAAGGTTTGGATTTTTACAGTCCTTTGAAACTTTCTGTTAAAAGGTCACAGTGCTTGCTGCTTTCACCTTATTCATTAGAAGCAATATATGAGTTTTTCATCCACACTGCTACCTTTTTATAGTTGCAGATGCATTTTGTTTTAAAAACAAAATCAGAATTATTCCCTTGTTTTCATCTAGAAAAACACTTGTACTTCAAACAAAACAACCGCTGCAGATATCTGTGTGTACATGCATTTTTATAGCTGCAAAGGGGTCCTGTACACCCTTAATCAGTCTTCATGACCAATTATGTCTGGACTCCAAAGTGCAGGTGAAAATGCACACCTGCTAATTTACATATGCACGAGATGCACTGATTAGATGGTTGGTTCACAAGATTGCAGGCGAGTCTGACACCTCTGAAGTGAGTATAATGCAACATCAACACCTTTCATTTACCATTTGGATGTGCACCAACTCCACGTGTTCTGATTTCTTCCCCAGTTTGCAGCAGGTTTCAACTGCTGCAAATTGTGGTAACAAACTCCAGAGTTGTTCACAATTTACAACAGACTTGTAATCCAGTTTTCGGCAAGAAAAGGTGTTTCTGCCCTACCCGAGGTTCATGACCCCAATGTTATCGTGTATGTAGAAAGATAAAACCTGAATCTCACTTAAAAATTCATAAACACCTATTAAACAAATTTATAAAAAGCAAACCTCCACCTAGCAGAGAGTGCCAATGGTTGACACTTCTTCCATTTCCTCCATGGGACTAATTATGACTACGGCTGTCCATACCCACATTGGCAGGGCGAACACCATCGCACCAGCAGTCCGACCGACCTATTACAGGTTGATAAACAAGAAGTGAGCAATCCAATATACCCTTGAGGGCTCGGGTAAGTATACTTTTTCAGTACCCTTTTCTGATTTATATCACGTATAAAATACATTTTCTACATACACCCGTTCTCTTTGTTTTTCATGTTTTGATCACATTGTGTGACTGTTTTAAATTTAATCAATAACCAGAACTGTTTAATTCATTTATAGACCAACATTTATTTGGGTCTTTAACTATATTTATAAATAGATACCAAATATTGTAAATATAATCCCTTGAAGGTACCATTATCCTTTCACTATTACAGGTTGGGCTGATGGACTGCCATTGCACCATCACAAGGGTCCAGAGACCTGGTAGGTGTTGTGTGGTTACTGCTTACTAAGTCAGTGTGTACCAAGTTATGTAAGAAAGAAAAATTTCTTTCTAGAGTTCCCTCACTCACCGGGGTTGCCCCACGGTGACATGCTTCATCATTGGGGCCATCCCAGTTCTCTACGAAAAGGGGCGTGCTGCGACAAGGCGACTACGCTGGAGCACTGGTTTTGTGAGATGACTATGTGTGGTGCAAGTGTGGTGATGGTGGAGTGGGTGTGAAAATAAAAATACCGTGCTAGTGGGCCTCAACAATTTATTTTGCTCCTAGTGTGGTATAAAAATTAAAAAGGGGTAACACTGTATTCTAACTTTTACTGAGCTAGATCAGTGTTAAGGTCAACATGTTTCAAGCTCCCCCAAGCTTTTCTTCAGGACCATACAGGGTCCAGCCCTGTATTGCCACTCCTGTATTCAAATGAAAAAGGTGTTTTTAAATAAATACTAATTATTTATACTCAACGCTGTTATTAATAAAAACATGCGTGATGTTGTACATACGGTTTGTATTTACTCTGGGTTCTGTGAAAAGAGAATGACAGTTGTTAAATGATGGACAGCCCCTTTCGGAAAAGGGGGAACAACTCACATGCATCTCACTCCATCTAGGGCGTGAGTGTGCCCTGGGCACCATACTGGTGCGTGCTGGTTTTCAAACCGGTGTGGAAAAATAAAGCACTGTGAATCAAGTGGTTTAGTGGTTTCACACACAAGACATATAGACTTAATGTGACTATTGACAAGACACACAACACATACACACAAAATAATAGCATGGCAGATGGTTATATTTACATAAAAGAGTGTTTGATTACACCCCATGGTCTTAGGCAAGGGCAGGAACGCCTCGTGGAAACATTGCTGAAAAAGGAGTTTTAAGGTTAGAGTTAGAAGGCTCCGTTTCTATGTTTCCCCTTAGAAATGCCGGTATCCTCGCAAAATAGCGTTGCAATACACTTACTTCCTATCGGCAAACCCGCTCGGTACTACCTGATGCTTCCTCACCCGACCGCATACTGAAGTGGAACAGGGCTCGCGGTATATTTAGAGGGCGCAAGCTTCCGGGTTGCCGGGAAAGCCTCTGTACACTAGAGCGCTTGTGATGTGCGGCCATCTTGGTGGTATGTTATCGCGCTCGGCGCGAGTGATGAAACGTTTCAAGTTTTACTCCGGATTTGTACCGCGATAAAAGATACCAAGCAATTTAAAGTAATGCTGGATATGGGGGCATTTTGATAAATTAATTTAGAACACAGGTATTTACACACGGATAGATGATGTTTTTCAAGATATTTTATGAAAAACGGGTATTTGACATTAGGTAGATTGTTTTGTTATTTTTGAGCGCTAGAGGCTATTTTTGATAGGAAGGCAGTGGAGGGTGTTCTGTTGTAATGGAAAGACCTGCTCATGGTTAAGGTGGGAGGGGTAGTCTTTCAATTGATTCAGTTTGGTTACCACTATCACAGGTCATTTCATAATTAAGGGCGAAAGGCCCCCCATGGGATTTCATCATTCAGTCCCTGGGTGTCCGTATGTAGACGAAACACCCATCTTTGTTCTTTCTCATGGAGGATTCGTTCCAGGTTGTCTTTGTTTTTGACTGATTCTATGACCACCCAGGTTAGATCATTTGGTGTATGGTTCTGTTCAATGAAGTGGGTGGTCATTCTCGTTGTGGCTCGTTTGCACCTAATGTTACTTCTGTGCTCTACTATGCGGGTACTGACCTTTCTAGTGGTCATACCCACATAGTGTAGGTTGCATGTGCAGGTTATCAAGTACACAACTCCACTGGTATTGCAATTGGAGAATCCCTTTAGCTCCCATTTTGTAGTGTTGTTAAAGGTTATGGTTTTGGTTGGAGAAGTCAAATGACAGACACTACAGTTGTTGCATGGGAAATGACCATCAGGTAGTGGTTGGGATCTTATTGTTTGGGTTATTGGTGTGGGACGGGTATGTACCAAATAATCTTTTAAGTTTTTCCCCCACCTGTGGCTGAACATTGGGGTTGGTATGCTCAAGCCACCACTGTTGAGTATTGGCCAATGTTTTTTAATTATTTTGGACACGCTGTCAGAAACTTGATTGAATGTAGTGATACAGATGGGTTTGTTGTTCTCAGGTTGTGTTCATTCCTTGGGTTCCAATAGTGCTTCTCTATTATTGTTTGCCGCCCGTTTCTTAGCCTCTTTGATCAGTTTGTTTGGGTACTTTCTGTTTTTTAGCTTGTTGCTCAGGTCCTCCGCTTGGATTAAGTAGTCAGATTTTGTACTACAATTCCTGCGCAGCCGGAGGAATTGCCCAAATGGGAGATTTTGTTTGAGATGGCGAGGGTGGAAACTGTCAAAAGTCAAGAGGCAATTTCTTGCTGTCTCTTTGAAATGGGTTGTTGTTATCAATCTGCCTGATTCAGCATGAATGTTTAGATCCAGAAAAACTAGATCAGTCTTGCTCATTGAGCAGGTGAATTTCAGGAAGGGATCCTGTGTGTTGAGCCAAGTTAGAAAGGTCCGTGCTTCTTCTTCTGTGCCTTGCCATATCAACAAAATATCGTCGATATAGCGTTTCCAATGTAGGATTTGGTGTCTGTGGGGATTCCTCTCATTTAGTATTTTGTTTTTCTCCAGTTGATGGACATACAATCCGGCTATGCTCGGCGCAAATGTACTGCCCATACTGGTCCCGTGTTGTTGCTTGTATAAGGTTGTTTCAAAACGGAAGAAGTTTTCACACAGTGCTAATTGACAGCATTCTAGTACTACATGGCGAAGGGTGTGGAATTCCCACTCGCTCTCGTACAGTACCTCCTCCAGAATCTGTAAGGTCTCTCTGTGTGGTAGGCTGGTATATAGACTTTCGACATCCAGACTTATCAGAAGACTGGATGTCGCGTCAAAGGTTAGATCCTGTAACAGGCACAGTACGTCCTTTGTGTCCCTCAGATAGGTGTCTGTTTTTTGCACTAAGGGTCTGAGAAAGGCATCAGCGAATTGTGAAAGGGGCTCTAAGATAGAGCCGATCCCCGAGACTATAGGCCTCCCTGGTGGGTTGTCTAGTCTCTTGTGTATTTTGGGGATGGTGTAAAAGTATGGTATTATTGGCTTTTTATTTGTTAGGAACTCAATTTCTTTTTTGCTCAGCCAATCGTTGGCTTCACATTCTTCTGTTAGGTATGCAATTGAGATTCTCAATCGTTCTGTTGGATCTTCGTCCAGTATGGCGTAGTTTCTTGTGTCCCCTAGTAAACGGAGGCATTCATTTCTGTAATCCATGGTATTCTGTAATACAATAGCCCCGCCTTTGCCGGCTGGTTTGATTGTAATGAGGTTGCTTTTGGATAGTTCCTGCAATGCTGATTGTTCAGCTTTACTAGTATTATGGAATACTCTGATGGTGCGTGGGTCTAACTCCTGTACCTCTCTCATGACCGCTTTTTCAAAAGTTAATACTTCCACAGGTAGGCTGTGTGTTGGAGGGACAAAGTTTGATTTCTTATGTAGTCCTGTGTCACTCTTTGTTCGTTCTGTGGGATCCTTGTCTTGGAAGAACACTTGCAATTTGACTTTTCTCAGGAATTCTTTTAGTTCACAACACAGTTTGAACTTATCTGTGGTTGGGGTAGGTACAAAACCTAAGCCCTTGTTAAGCACTTGGATCTGTGTGGCTGTAAGGCTTAATGATGATAAATTTACTACTAGATCGAGCTGGTGCTCGTGGTTGGTTCCGGGGGCCCTTTGCTCCGTGTGTGACGTGTTGTTGTCGCCACTGGTTCTGCCCATTGTACTCCCTGGCTGGGTTTGTTTTTTGCTCTTTGTGCCTGACGGCCTCTCCCTAAAAAAGGTTTCCTTTGATTGCCTTGGTTTCCTTGGTCATTACCCCAATTCTGATAGTTGGGTTGATTGTACATTGGTGGGCCATAGAAAAAAGGCGGTGGAGGAGGGCAGTAATTGTATTTGTCTTGGTACATTGGCCACATTGGTGCTTGGTTGCCTCTATAGCCTCTTGTATTGCCTCTTCCTCTTCTGGGTCTTCTGTTGGGGGTGGTGTTATAATTGCTTGATCCCCCAGAGCTATTTGATCCTGTGTCAGAACCATCACTATCAGTATTATATCCAGGGTTCTTGTTGTTGGTTCTGTAATCGTCCCTGATATAAGGATATACTTTCTCATGAGAGAATGCTTTTTTATCCTTAGAAAGTTTTATGTATTTTGAATCTTTTAGGCTGATTTCAAATTCAGACATAGTTTTGTTTAGCTCATTCAGTCTTTTTGTTAGTTCAGCTGGAGTCTGGAAAGACTTGAGGCGAATTTCCATGGAATTAATCTCTTCTTTCAGGGAGTCTACTAATCTGGTTGCGGCTTTAATAATCAAAACCAGCCAGTCTCTGGTACAGTGCCAGGATATTTGTGACCAGTCTAATTTGAATTGTTTGTCATGCTGGAATATAAAAGGTTCATTCCTGACTATGAGGCCTCTTGGTGCTGCGTTAGCCTGTAAATATTCCGCCATCATGACACCATGAATCAATGTTTTTATCTGTGTTTTCTTCAGTTCAGTTAGTTCGTCCCAACATTGGCTCGCATCGCTGTTTTCTCCTGTGGGTGCTCCTGCATGTGGTAGCATGGAGGCAATAGCTCTATCAACCTCATCTTCCGAGAAGGATAATCCTGTGTTCTGTGCCATGGTTACTTTAGTGAGTTCCTTTGTGTGTGTGATCTCTTAGTCACTAGATCAACCGGGTGTGTATCTCCCAGTTGACCTTTATTTGAGGTAGTACCGAGCGGGTTTGCCGATAGGAAGTAAGTGTATTGCAACGCTATTTTGCGAGGATACCGGCATTTCTAAGGGGAAACATAGAAACGGAGCCTTCTAACTCTAACCTTAAAACTCCCTTTTCAGCAATGTTTCCACGAGGCGTTCCTGCCCTTGCCTAAGACCATGGGGTGTAATCAAACACTCTTTTATGTAAATATAACCATCTGCCATGCTATTATTTTGTGTGTATGTGTTGTGTGTCTTGTCAATAGTCACATTAAGTCTATATGTCTTGTGTGTGAAACCACTAAACCACTTGATTCACAGTGCATCATTTTTCCACACCTGTTTGAAAACCAGCACGCACCAGTATGGTGCCCAGGGCACACTCACGCCCTAGATGGAGTGAGATGCATGTGAGTTGTTCCCCCTTTTCCGAAAGGGGGTGTCCATCATTTAACAACTGTCATTCTCTTTTCACAGAACCCAGAGTAAATACAAACCGTATGTACAACATCACGCATGTTTTTATTAATAACAGCGTTGAGTATAAATAATTAGTATTTATTTAAAAACACCTTTTTCATTTGAATACAGGAGTGGCAATACAGGGCTGGACCCTGTATGGTCCTGAAGAAAAGCTTGGGGGAGCTTGAAACATGTTGACCTTAACACTGATCTAGCTCAGTAAAAGTTAGAATACAGTGTTACCCCTTTTTAATTTTTATACCACACTAGGAGCAAAATAAATTGTTGAGGCCCACTAGCACGGTATTTTTATTTTGACACCCACTCCACCATCACCACACTTGCACCACACATAGTCATCTCACAAAACCAGTGCTCCAGCGTAGTCGCCTTGTCGCAGCACGCCCCTTTTCGTAGAGAACTGGGATGGCCCCAATGATGAAGCATGTCACCGTGGGGCAACCCCGGTGAGTGAGGGGACTCTAGAAAGAAATTTTTCTTTCTTACATAACTTGGTACACACTGACTTAGTAAGCAGTAACCACACAACACCTACCAGGTCTCTGGACCCTTGACATGGGGTTCCTGTATTGCATATACTGACTGGAGGCCGACCTGGTTTGGTTTAACCTCCTTCTCCCCCCTTTTTTGTTTATTGCACCATCACAACCATCAGGTGTTGCGGCGGTCTTGAGACCGCAATGTGCTTGGCGGTGCTACTGCGGCCTGACAAGCATATTAGGAGTATCCTCTCTGCCACAGTTTCCATGGCGGTGTGCCACCATGAATACTGTGGCAGAGAGGAAACCCATGTCTCAGGGCCATAGGGTGCATGCTGGGGGGGGTACATGTTGTGCCCTCTGTGCAACTGCATCCCAGTTCCTGCACGGCATGGACTGGTGCAGTCCGTGCCGTGCAGGAACTGCCTTTGACACTCCCATTGTAGTGACCTTTTCATAGGCACCACCTGGGGACCGCCAAAGAAATGCCAGCCACAGACTAAAAAAGTCATAATCTCTCAGGCAGTGTCAGTAAATCTATGGCTGTCTTGGAGCAGGGCGCCGGTGTGCTCCGACACTGCCAAAGTCATAATTAGGCCCTAAGTTGGAAGGATAAGTGAGGAACACACAAAAGTATCTTTGTTTGTTGAATATCTTAATTAATATGAATATAAATGTCCCAACATTTGGTTAAAGACTGCTAGGAAAACCCATTGCTATCAATAGAGCATCAGGTGCAGTGGCACCGGAGCCTACGAGTTTGTTGAACCCACTGGCTCCAGATGTGGCTGTCTACAGCTGCAGAATTGTGGGGGTGGGGGGGGCGAGAGGGCCCATTTTCCTCTTTGTCATTAGGGCCCATTTCTACTATGCTTTGCGACTGGAATTCGCCTTTTCTGCAGAAACATACTCTACCTTCTCAGTTGAATCACATCTTTTACATTTTCCTACCAGGGAGGAGTGTATACTTCTAATCAGATCCAACGAATTGTGTACAATACTTATTCTGAAACACAAATTTTGCACAACTCACGTGGTTTTAGTCTTTTAGTAAGACATTTGTTTGTTTCATGTTGTGCATTACCTTTGGGAGTTGTAATGTTAAACCGGTCAGAACATGTAATCACTTTAAAACCTGCTTACTCTACTCTTTATTAATAAAAATGCACCAAAAATGTTCACGCATACCAAAGTAAAACAACAGGTGCTGTTGGTGTTAGGTTCCCACATTGTACCCTCTCTGCAGCTGCTTTATGGCATCACTGGCTGCTGCACTTAATATTCGAGGAGATACAGTTTAATTGTCCAAGAGATTCAGCACAATGTTCGACTTTGTGTTTTTTTTTTGTTTTTTTTAATCATGGCGTGACTTTTCACTTTTCCTCAATTGTATTGAAAAAGATGTGAATATTTTAATGGCTGTACTTGGGATAAAATTCCCAGAATTTGACCTTGCAAATCTATAAACACCTTTCAATCTGTTTGTTTACTTTGTGTTACACTCAAATAGAAGTTAGGTGTATACACACACCAGCGATTTGAATGGTTTTCAGTAATAACGACCTATTAAGTGATGTACATGTAGATAATATACACAATTTGATACCTAATCTAATGGCTATTTCTTGGCTCCTTTAGAGCGCTAACTCTCGATGCAATAGTACACTCATAAAAAAAGTTTATAGCTGTGCACCCCTGGGATTATATCTATGTTTAGTGTACAATTACCATGTGTTTAATTCTCAGAGACTGCCAGGAGCACTCCTGGGAAGCCCGGATATGCGTAATTGTACATAATGTACAATTACTCAAGTACCATTGTTTAAAAAAGTGACATTTACCGCGCTTTATTCTTTTTTTTCTCCATATTGTAAATATTTTCCCTCTTGGAGAAATACCTTGCCACCATACATCACAACTAATTCTGGGTTTGGCCTTTCCTCATGATTCACACCTTAGATACGGAACACGTCTGTCTTTGACAGGAGTACCTTTTGAACCAAATCCAGAACGGGAATGTGTCTTGCAAATATTTTTGTGGGTTTTCACCAAATGTGCATGTTTTTTCCACCTTGGAATTCTCATTTCCTGTCTCCGAGATCACAGTTAGGACAACTGCTGCCAGGTAATAATATACCATACTGATGTAACATTATGTAAATTCCTATTATGTTATCTCAAAAGTGAATTTGTGCACATGCATCACAACAAATGAGCACCTAAGTGGACCTTAGGTGTTCAAACAGCTCTGTGAATTGGGCCCTTAGAGTGCAATTCAGATTAAAGACACACCGCGCCTGAATATGCGCATGGGTGACAAGCCGCGCTCTCCAAATCCACCTTACATTACATTACCTATTGGATAGTTATGTGAATGAGGTTGTTCTGTCAAAGCTGAGCGAAAAGCCCCAGAGATTCAAACACTCAATGAAACACGTAATTGCACCACAGTGCACAAGGAAAATGAAAAATTAGCTTTAATTCACTCCTTTGATAGGTGAGTGTATACAACTAATCTAAGGACTGAGCAGGGCGACAAAAGTATCTTGACGAAGTTACCCTCCCATTACTGACCGTTGAACCTGTCAAGAACTAGAACTACCCATTAAGCAAGCATTGGCATAGTCAATAGGTCTTGCTTTAATGTGTTTATGCATGCAAACACCGGCATGCACAAATAGAGACACCATATGAGCCCCATCTCTGTGGAATCTGTTTCTGTGCCTCCCAAGTATGTGTCTTTATATTTTTATTCCCCAAACTTGTGGAGCTACTGTTTTGTTCCCTACGTTTGTGGTGCGGATGACACACAGTCTCACAAGCTTGAGGGGAAAAATAGAGGGCACAGGCACCAAGCGTACAGGAGGAGGCAGCTGCACAGTGAGCGTCGAGCGGGCCATGACGGAACTGCTCCGTCATCAGCACAGCGCCGCTGCAGCTGATGACGGAGCGGTTCCGTCATCAGCAAGGGAGGGGTTAAAGCCAGACATTGTCTTTATCATCGAGTATTGTAATAGACCTAATAAAAGCAGAGGAGCCGATGTAAGATATTATCAACCCTCACGTTGCGTTGTTTTTTATGTTTGAAATATTATTTATTTGCTTTTACACACTTTAAATCATCATCTACAACTCCAAAATGACTGTTCTTTCGCATGTAGTGTAAAGAACAATGAACACTTTTCCTTTTTAATACATAGGAGAATGACCTTTCCCACTGTCTATCAGTGCCCCCGATACAGGTGCATGTGGAGTGATTTGAACGTATGTTTTCTGTAAATATCCTATTGGTGCATCTTTCAAGGTGAATTCAAGAAAAAAGCTGCCTCTAAATGAAGTAAACTGAGCTGTAAACACAGTCAGGAAGGATTAGCAAAGTCAGAAGACACCACTTGACAGGTGGTAACACCAGGTGTAGTATTACTAGTTGCAGTGAGATTGGGTTATTTCACACCCAGTAACACTCGTAATCACGTGGAGCGGTATTGCCACTGAAAAGTCTGTGTAGTACTCCATGTAATGAGGCCTTGTGTACTATCTTCATTCTACCGCCTTATAACAGTGTAAGTAATAATAGGAAGGATATTAAGATGCAGTCGTCGAGCAGTACCTCTTTCACTTGGTTAATCTTACCCAGATCGGTGCTACCCAAACTAGGGCTGTAGCGACACAGACATGTATGAGCTGCAGCAGAGAATTAAGTCTGAATGTCAAAAGAACACCAGTCAACTCAGATAATAAAATGCTCACACACAAATGTGTGAATGCTCTCTTTTCTCCCAGTTGGCGCAGATACCAAGGTGCAAAGAAATAGCTTCCTTTGTATTTGTGGTCTTTGGCCTTGTAGGTTGATACAGCCCATGCTGAACAATGGGCCTCCAGGCTGCCAATGGGATTGTTACCAGTTGTTGCTTTCAATTACTTGCAGGTCATTGCAGCTCCTGTTCC
Organism: Lissotriton vulgaris; assembly: GCF_964263255.1. Taxonomy (NCBI): domain Eukaryota; kingdom Metazoa; phylum Chordata; class Amphibia; order Caudata; family Salamandridae; genus Lissotriton; species Lissotriton vulgaris. Next base: position 1,619,485,548 of record NC_141694.1, read on the forward strand.
TAGGCCCCCAATACCAAATCGTAGTATTTGGATTCACAGAAATGATTCCACTCCAGAAGAGGCCACACACTGTGATATCCAGCTCCAGTTACAACTGATCAGCTGGGTACTCCTGGAAAAGGACTTCTTGCAGCTTTTGATGTCCCTATAACCACACAGGAGGTCTGCCAACTGACCACCTCATAGTACTGGATAAAAGTGGGAGCATGTCCAGCTCTGTCCACCCCTTCAGGTCTCGTACATAGGTCACAGACAACAGGTAAAGTCCTCTTATGTACTTCCACAGGCCCAGATGTGAGTTGACACTTCTGTACAATTCACTTGCCAGTGGGTGGAGGTGAGTTCTGAACACTGTCTAACCAATGGGCAAAAGAAGCGCATCCTGCTTGCCTCATGGCAAAATATCTTGTCATGCACCATTCAAGATGGCAGAACTTGCCCTAGAAGGAGGTTGCTAACCCACCCAAGGGGTGTCTAGGGAAATTAGTGGTCCCTTCCTTCTCAACCACACAAAACTGGTTCTGAGACCAGCTCATCCTCCTAAAGTAATCGAGCCAGGACCTGAGATCAAAGGGTTCTTCTGCCCTAGGTCGAAACTCACACTTTTTTTCAAGCTGCTGTCAATCAAATGTTCAAATATATCAATACAACCATTTAGGATTAATAATGCAAATTGGACACATCAGAAGGCAGGAGATTAACAGCATAAATCCTTTGTAGTTACATTGATGTACATCTCATATTAAACCAGTGTGTGCTATACCGCAACAGTAACAATATAACAAACCACCCTCACACATAATATATAATACCAGGGACATCATAAGGATTTTGGGGGCCCGGGTCCAAACGTATTTTGGGGGAGCCATGTTCGGAACATCTTTCTACCGTCATTGGCTAGGTGCCCTTGTCCAAATTCTAAAGTTGTTAATTTGAATGATCAGAGATAGTAAAGTGTGTTTTCAACATTGCAGCACAATAGCACCTCACTGATATTACTGCAAATAATCTCTGTGACATCCTCCCATTTCTCATATGTGAAGTCTTGTTTTAATCTAAGAGAAACCTTTTTTTTATGGATGTTGCATGAATCATAAACAAAACGTTTCTCTCCAAAGTGTCTGTAATAGACTCTCACACATCACTCACATTAAAAATAAATTAAAGGGAACCAGTATTTAAAACAATCTGTTTAATAATTGATCGGGTTCATCAGGGCAAGTCCCTCTGCAGAACCGAGCTGGCACTAGCAGGGTGCCCCCTGAAAGTGGAGAAGTGTGGCTCACTGGTTAGAGCAGGCAGACCCTGAAGCAGAGGTCAGACCTGGGAACAGGGTTCAATTCCCGACGCGGGAGGGTCTTGAGCTTAAATGTCCATGGACTCGATAATTCTCGCTTTGGTGCCTGACCTAATCATGGGTTCACACTCTGCAACTCTGGGCATTAAGCTTGCTTAATCACCACAACGGCCCCCCCACGGCGGGATGCCTGGCTTTCACCTAGGGGATGCCCTGTAGGGGCTATCTCACAGGGAAAAGCCAGGATGGGTTCCCAAGGCAAGCGCGGAGATACACCTTCGGGGGTCGATTCAGGCGCTATATAAGAAACATAATCATAATAAAGGCTGGGGCCCTGGGCCACAGCCCGCTTTGCCCATGCTTTAAAACATCTCTGTACAATACAGTATCCTACTGACCCATGGGTAGCAATCCATATACACTGATGGGAAATGTAAGAAAAATATTTTTCCAAACAGGTACTACTTAAATAATCAACTGCAGCTTAGCGGCTTTCTTTTCATGTACAGATCTATATATCCCTTGCCACTCTTCCCATCCATCTAAATGGACAGTGTGGATTAAGAGTTATCAAAGATCTCTCATGGAGGTCTATCGCCTGACTTCACCACTAAGGCTAACAACACAGTGGCCTAGTCTAGTAACCATTCTGCCTACTCTGCGATGTTGTGTTGTTACAGCCGTAACTTATGCCATGCTCCATTTTTCCACACACCTCACATCCTCCAATGCATCTCATCCAATCCATCTAACCAGACAATATGAATCAATATGTCTCATGGAGGTCTACTCTACAGTATGTCCTGGTACCAGATCTACCAAGAACATGGTGTTGTGTTGTTAGAGACATAACTTTGGCCGTGCTCCATTTTTCCACATTTCTGAGCAAATTTTTAAAATTCATGCCCCTTCAGTTTTCCAACGTATGGCGATATTTCATTTGGCTATCACTAACGCCAGATCTATATATACCTTTTACTGTGTTTCAGTATTTATTCCCACTCCCAGTTAGTAAACACCTTACCAATTTTACCCTCCTATCTTGATGTTTGTGCATTCCCAGGTTTACCATCACTGGTAGTCCTGAGAATGCAGCAAAATGCAATGCATCCCCAGTGGAGGCGTAACAAGGAGACATATGCACAGCATTGCTTTAACTTCCAGATTGTGTTTAGATGCAAATCCACAAATTAGAACCCCTGGTAGTTTTCAGTGGTTAGATGAGGATTTGGACGAGGTGGTTCCTTTGCCATCTTAAATTTATTCCCAAGATGGAGTATTTGGACATGAAGGTTGTGTGAATGAGGATGGTGTGAATCCTTCTTCATCTTCAGCGCATTCACCAGATAGTGTAGAGGGTGGTGGTGTAGCTGAAAGTGAAGAGTTTAATCCATCAAGCTCTGGTACTACGGATCGTAGTGGAGGTAGATTCAGAAGACCTCCTAAATGGTTCGAAGATTATGTAGTAGAAGGGATCCGAGCTCAGACTTCACTGTGAAAGCTATATGTATTGTAACTATATTTTAATTGTTTTTTTATTTCTATTCATTTTTATTGTTCTTATTATAAGATTGGAGAAGTGTTGTGTTGTTACTTTAAGCATTGCTAGGCAACTAGCAATGTTCCATGTTGGAATTGTTATTGTGCAAAAGGTACTGTTATGGTTTACTTGCAGAGACAGGTGCAGGACAGCTGGAAGGAAGATTAATTGCTCCAGACAATAAACTTGTACAAACACTATCTGCATTGGTGTATTTGTACATAAGAGTGGTCCCGATCAATATTCCTCTCCACCTCTTCTTAAGTTTCTAAAATTCTGTGCAAGAGGGAGGGGTCTCTTGGATGAAATTCACTTTCCTATGCTACAAGAGAGCATGAACTTTATATCTCTTAGTCAGAGTACCCAGTCCCCTGACATTCCACGTTGTACAATTAAAAGTATCTAACTTAACCATGATATTTCAAGCAAAATGTCACATAGTAGTGTTCTGACCCACAACAATATAGGATGCCTGGGTGTAATAGCCCCTCCTGAGACACCATTTTGCAGTGCCTGGTCAAAACCTCCTTCCTTGCATAACATGCCTGTGTATCGTTTCATGAATTTCAACATGTGTGTTCACACTTGACCATGAAATCAAAAGCTTCACAATGGTCCCTTTTTAAGTTAATGATGTTCCTTAAGTCTCCTCATTTGCCCTTCCTGAGACGGGATGAATCGCTTACCTCTCACCCAGGTCTTCCTGTTGCAAACGCCTGAGCTGTAGTTTCTGCTCAAGGAGCAGATTTCCCAACTTAGCATTGAAAGGGCATTGACAATTTGGGTAGCTGCTTGCCAAAGTTAATAAGCTGACAGGCAAAGTATAACTTTCTAAAAGGTACTTTTCCATCACATTTATTAACAATCCAACATCAACATGAAATATTTTTATTTATAAATGTTAAAAACAGTGGTTGTATAGACTCCGTTTTTTATTCCAAACCAAAGTTACTAAAAATAGCATTCTAATTGTACTTTTTCTCCTAGAAACAGCTACCGCCCGCCACAATAAAACAGCTTTTAGGGCAAGTTACTGTTGGAACATGTCATTACTATGTGTTTACAGCCCTCATTTTTAAATACTGGACACTTTTCCTTGTGGCTAGAGGGTGATTTGGGGTAACTTACTTAATATTTAAAATATGGGTTCCTTGCTGATAAAAAGAGTTATTAGGACAGGTTTGCCTTCAGATTTAAAAGCTGCGGCATTAAGGCTACACAAATAGGCCTGAAGCCATGCTTTCCATGTGAACATAGTGGATGGCACAATATATGCTTCAGTCCTGAGGTGACAGTTACCTTTAAATGCCATTAATGCTTTATCCTGCAACACATACTATAACATTACTGGAAAGTTAAGTATGCCAATTGGAAAAACTTATAGCGTGGCTCGATAAAAAGCAGCGGGCCAGGAAGGTAGTGCCAGAAATACACACGGCATCTGGGACTGTAGTTACTGAGCCCCGAGAGATAGTGGAGGAATTTGCGAGACACTACAAACAGGTCTACAGTCGAGAATCGGACCGTCCAGAGGAGGACTCGATAGCCCTTCTTACGGATATACGAATGCCTTACCTATCGGATGAGGATCGGGAAGCCCTTGATAGCCTGCTTACTGATGCGGAAATCGAGCGCGTTATAGCAGACCTTCGCCCGGGCAAAGCCCTAGGACCCAACAGCCTCCCAATAGAGCTCTACAAGCTAAAACCAGACGTCATCAGTAAACACCTTAAACGTATGTTCGACAGGAGCAGGGAGGCGGGACTGCTGCCACGAGACCAACGCATAGCGACCATAGTGGCGATACCTAAAGAGGGGAAACCTAAATAATTCTGCGCCTCATATAGACCAATTTCGCTACTCAATGTGGAGCCAAAAATACTAGCCAAAACACTCGCTAATCGGCTCCAATCGGTACTGACTACACTGGTCCACCCGGACCAATCAGGGTTCATGCCCCATCACAATACAGCGCTTAACATTCGACGTCTCAATGGGGTACTGGGGCAACCCCATAGGTTGCAGGCAGACGCGGTGGTGGTATCACTCGACGCCACCATGGCATTCGACACCTTAGAATGGCCCTACATGATCGCAGTCCTACGTAAATTGGGCTTCAGACCTCATTTTATAACTTGGATCCGTCTCCTCTATACGGAACCCTTGGCACAGGTACTAGTGAACAACAAGGTATCTGAGGTTTTCACCTTGGAAAGAGGGACTAGACAAGGCTACCCCCTCACTCCCCTTCTATTCGCGGTTTCCCTTGAACCGCTCGCCGCCTGGATACGACAGGATGTTTACCTGAAGGGTATAGCCTGGGCGGAAGGATGGGAGGACAAAATCTCCCTCTACGCCGACAACATCCTTCTGTACCTCACCAAGCCGTGGAGGTCAATACTGGCGGCACTTGACATATTCACAAGCTTCGGGCGTAACTCTGGCTTCCGTATCAATTGGAGCAAATCACACCTCTACGTCCTCCATGGCGACCCCCCTAGGTTCCCCGCCACGTGCCCCATAACAGTAGCAGAGGACGGGTTCAAATACCTAGGAGTCTTCGTTACCACAGATAAGGCTCTGCTGTATGACCGAAACCTAAAACCACCACTAAGCCGGCTTCAACGAGAGGCCAAATCCTGGCAACACCTTCCATTATCACTGCTGGGCCGAGCAGCCTTATTTAAAATAATGGCATTGCCACGATTTCTCTTTGCCTTACAGAATTATCCAGACCTGGTACCCAACGCGTACTTCGCAGCAATTGAGGCGGCCAGCGGGACCTCCTCTGTGCCGGAGCGCCGAGAATTGCACTGCGAAAACTCATACTGGGGTGGTACGACGGTGGAATAGCCCTGCCAGAGGTCCGCAAATATTACTGGGCAGCCCACCTCTCAGCAATAAACCAGGGGACATACAGTGATGGCAATGATCCTGGCTCTTTTGACTGGGTGTGAGTGTTTGATTGTTTCAGATACTCCGTCCATCACCACCCCCTTTTGTTCCGCTTTTGGCCGCCATAGGTGTGGCAGGGTATGCTCAGACGTGAGTCCCTTGCTCACTTTGCCACTGGATTCAAGCAAGCCGAGCTGAAGACGGCTGGAATGCCAGAAACCGGTCCTCGGAAGCTTGTTTCCGGTCCAGGGAAGACATGGCTAGGCAGTTCGGGCTGTACTGTTCCAATGAGGCACAGGGTCAGACTGATTTGCATATAGCCATGTCTGGACTGGGGTGGCAGAGTGGGCTAAAGAACGGTGATGGATTAAACCCAGATCTTTTGACTGGGTGTGAGTGTTTGATTGATTCAGATACTCCGTCCATCACCACCCCCTTTTGTTCCGCTTTTGGCCGCCATAAGTGTGGCAGGGTATGCTCAGACGTGAGTCCCTTGCTCACTTTGCCACTGGATTCAAGCAAGCCGAGCTGAAGACGGCTGGAATGCCAGAAACCGGTCCTCGGAAGCTTGTTTCCGGTCCAGGGAAGACATGGCTAGGCAGTTCGGGCTGTACTGTTCCCATGAGGCACAGGGTCAGACTGATTTGCATATAGCCAGCCATGTCTGAACTGGGGTGGCAGAGTGGGCTAAAGAACGGTGATGGATTAAACCCAGATCTTTTGACTGGGTGTGAGTGTTTGATTGATTCAGATACTCCGTCCATCACCACCCCCTTTTGTTCCGCTTTTGGCCGCCATAAGTGTGGCAGGGTATGCTCAGACGTGAGTCCCTTGCGCACTTTGCCACTGGATTCAAGCAAGCCGAGCTGAAGACGGCTGGAATGCCAGAAACCGGTCCTCAGAAGCTTGTTTCCAGTCCAGGGAAGACATGGCTAGGCAGTTCGGGCTGTACTGTTCCCATGAGGCACAGGGTCAGACTGATTTGCATATAGCCATGTCTGAACTGGGGTGGCAGAGTGGGCTAAAGAACGGTGATGGATTAAACCCAGATCTTTTGACTGGGTGTGAGTGTTTGATTGATTCAGATACTCCGTCCATCACCACCCCCTTTTGTTCCGCTTTTGGCCGCCATAAGTGTGGTAGGGTATGCTCAGACGTGAGTCCCTTGCTCACTTTGCCACTGGATTCAAGCAAGCCGAGCTGAAGACGGCTGGAATGCCAGAAACCGGTCCTCTGAAGCTTGTTTCCGGTCCTGGGAAGACATGGCTAGGCAGTTCGGGCTGTACTGTTCCCATGAGGCACAGGGTCAGACTGATTTGCATATAGCCATGTCTGAACTGGGGTGGCAGAGTGGGCTAAAGAACGGTGATGGATTAAACCCAGATCTTTTGACTGGGTGTGAGTGTTTGATTGATTCAGATACTCCGTCCATCACCACCCCCTTTTGTTCCGCTTTTGGCCGCCATAAGTGTGGCAGTGTATGCTCAGACGTGAGTCCCTTGCTCACTTTACCACTGGATTAAAGCAAGCCGAGCTGAAGACGGCTGGAATGCCAGAAACCGGTCCTCGGAAGCTTGTTTCCGGTCCAGGGAAGACATGGCTAGATAGTTCGGGCTGTACTGTTCCCATGAGGCACAGGGTCAGACTGATTTGCATATAGCCATGTCTGAACTGGGGTGGCAGAGTGGGCTAAAGAACGGTGATGGATTAAACCCAGATCTTTTGACTGGGTGTGAGTGTTTGATTGATTCAGATACTCCGTCCATCACCACCCCCTTTTGTTCCGCTTTTGGCCGCTATAAGTGTGGCAGGGTATGCTCAGACGTGAGTCCCTTGCTCACTTTGCCACTGGATTCAAGCAAGCCGAGCTGAAGACGGCTGGAATGCCAGAAACCGGTCCTCGGAAGCTTGTTTCCGGTCCAGGGAAGACATGGCTAGGCAGTTCGGGCTGTGCTGTTCCCATGAGGCACAGGGTCAGACTGATTTGCATATAGCCATGTCTGAACTGGGGTGGCAGCATGGGCTAAAGAACGGTGATGGATTAAACCCAGATCTTTTGACTGGGTGTGAGTGTTTGATTGATTCAGATACTCCGTCCATCACCACCCCCTTTTGTTCCGCTCCCGGCTACGGGATGGACAGATGGTTGCTCCCTGGGGGGAACTATGAGGTTGCACTCTACTCCAAACCGGGCAAACACACACTCACTAGGCCTACACAACACTCTGTACAGATATGGCATATTGCACAGAAGAAACTCGGATGGTCGAACGTCCTCACAATGGCCACACCACTATGGGCCTCAGAAAAACTGGGCAACTTGGGGCACACTAAGGGTTTCCGGAACTGGGACCTGATTGGAATCTCCCAAATCAAAGACATCTGGGGCCCTAAAGGGATCCACACGTTCGCCCACTTACAAGACACATGTGAAGTGGCACATACCGAATTCTTTAGATACATGCAAGTGCGGCACTCCCTGCAGACGAACATTCCACCAGAGACTAAATTACCACAAATCTCCCCATTCGAAGACAGATTACTCGATGGACACATGACAGAACACGCCATCTCTCTCACATATAAAAAATTAATCAATAACCCCCCTGACATGCTCCTTCCCCTAAAAGAGAAATGGGTCACTGACGGTTTGGAGATAGATGAAGAAGAATGGACATATGCTCTAGCCTCCCCGCGGGAGGTGGCGATATCAGCCCGACTACGACTAATCCAACTGAAAGTATTGCATAGAATATATATTTAATGTACGAGATTACAAATGATGGGGAAGGGTGGTGAGGGACTCTGCTTGAGGATGGATGTGGTCGAACGGGTACCTTTTTCCATATACTATGGGGTTGCCCAAAGGTGCAAAGGTACTGGAGACAGGTGGTGGAGTGTATGCAGGAGGTTTGGGAGGTGGAGATTCGTCCAGAGGCCAAGAGGTGTCTCCTGAACATTTGGGAGCCTACGGACCTGTCTCCGAAAGGGAAGATGTGGGTGACGCTTGGACAGATGGTTGCAAAAAGGAACATTGCTAGACTGTGGGGTAACCCTAATCCACCAAAACTGTTAGACTGGCAAAGCGACATGGACTGGTGTATGCTGCAAGAAAAGACTATGTACGTAGCAAGAGGTTGCCCTCGGAAATGGGTAGAAATATGGACGCACTGGAATGACTTTAGGGGAAACATCTGCGAACCTCTGCATACCGCACAGACTAGCTCAGAAGATATAGAATAAAATTGACTTCTCAATGGCTGTATACACTTGGAACATGCTGTACTGTCAATGTATCATTGGTGCTGCAGTAGACTTGATTGTGCTGCAACTTGATGACCGTGTTTGGGTTTTTTTTCTTTTTCTGTTTGTACTTTTAAAATGAAAAACACTTTGAAAGGAAAATACTGTTTAAAGATATAAAATTTAAAATCGGACCTACACTAATCTGCTTTCTAACGTGAACCACATGCACACGATGATTTATAACGCCGCCGTACCCCCGGGTTGACGGCACAGGGGCTGTGTACTTCAGGAACTATTGCACAACATGAAGTAGTGTTGCGGCTGGCCCGAGGGGTTGTAGGCCAGAAGCTGTGTAATGTTTAACGTGACAATAAAGGTCTTGGAAAAAAAAAGTATGCCAATTGGAGATTGGCCATTTGTACCTTGATTTAAGGGTCAGGGCACATACACCGGGTACTTAATAGCAGTACCCAAATGTGCAGAGTGCAATGACCAACGCTTCCAGCGAGCAAAAATTGAGGTGGTCCTTCAAAAAAGACATTTTGTAACATTTGTGATCCAAACGAGTGGGGTGCATTAGTGCCCGATTCTGCACTGAAGTGTGATAGATTCCCCACCATCTGGAGCTTCCATCTGTCTCCACCTAGATACTGTCATGTGGCATTAGCACGTGTCCAGCATTGGGCTCCTACAGAGCCAGTCAGAATCTATCAGCAATACTGTTTTTAGATATTTCATTTAGTGGTGGGGTGTATTTTTTCCTGCGTTACTCTATGGACCAGATCTTTAAAACTGCCACAAAATGCAGCATACCACCCAAAGTTGTTGTACTGCGTTGCGTGACAGGGAGAGAGCAGGAAAGCACTATATCTACAGAGATATGGCACTATCCTTCTCTCTCCCTAGCATTGGGGCACAATTAGGCTTCCAAGCGTCACGTACACACCTTTGTACCACAGTGAAAAGGTGTCTGCATGAGTGTAGTATAGGTTTTTACTAGAAGGCTACCCTTCCAGTATAATAATACACTATCAGGCACATGCATCAAAGGATTTTGCGATCGCAAACTGTGCCATTCGCAAAAATCGGCCGTTTGCGATCGCAAAATCTGCTTTTGCAATGCATGAAGGGTGAAGGCCCTCGTAATTTGAGAATTCGCAAATATTTGCGAATTCTCAAATTGCGATTGCATTTAAGGAATCACATTTTGCGATTCCTTAAATGCAATGCATGAAACTTTAAAAAATTGCAATTTCGCAATTAGGGGGAGCAAATTACCATGAGGTTGAACCTCATGGTAATTTGCGAAAACTTTGAAAAAAATGCACTTTTGTGTATTTTACAAAGTTTCATGTTATGCACACACATGCCCTTAGGGCATGTGTGTGCACAACATAGGTGCACAGATTGATTTCAGGGGTGCAACAGGGTGTCCTTTGAACACCCCTGCACCCTTGAAATCGCATTCTCAATTTGCGATTCGCTAATTGCTAATCGCAAATTGACAATGTCTTCCCATTCATTCCTATGGGCCTTTAGGCCCATAGGAATGAATGGGGAGGTATTCCTCAATTGCGACTCGCAATTTGCGAGTCGCAATTAAGGAATGTTAAGAAATCGCAATTTATTTAGCGATTTCTTGATGCATTGCATTTTGCAATTTCTTAATTGCGATTCCTCATTTTTCGCAATTAAGGAATCGCAAAAGGCAATATTGTTGCATGTACCTGTATGCCTTTACTAACTTTAAAACTTTTCCAAATTTAAAGTTATGCTGTACAGTGCAGCACACTTGCAAATTAGGAAATGTTAGGAGAAATAAAAGCATTTTTCCTTTTAAACTCTTCCTTTCAAGTGACATTATTTTTGGTGCAAAACACTGCCTACTATTAGTAGATTGGGTTTTGAGTCAAAAGACATGGGTCGTTGCACAGGAAAGCCCATGTACCATCCATAAAATGTCCCTTTGAAGCAGAGTAGAGTAAAGCAGCTCTTTGCTCTTCTTTGCATACCTTTCAGCCAACTTTCCAGCGCAAAACACGTTTAGCACTGGAAAGTATTTAAAAAAAAACCTTTTGTGCATGTTTACGCCACCTTTGTGACGCAAACCTAGCCCAAAATATTTGTATATCTGGCCCTATAATGTTTGCAGTGTTAATGCTGCTATTGCAATTAGGAGAACGGGTGGACACCTCTAGGTTTAATCTCTTCGGAAAAGAGATGTAACACTGCTTGGCTGTCTTTCGGGAAAAATTGCATTGCTATTTTGTTTTCCAGCAAAAAAGTTGAATATATTTAAACTGCAATAGGTTATCTGTCTATCAGTGGGTGGTTGGTGCCACAATCGTTTTGGCACAAAATTACAGACAGGGTGGAGTGGTGGTATTTTGGCTATGGTGCAAACTTTTGGATTCGGGAGAATCAATTGTGTGATTCTTTTCACCTCTAAGTCACAGATATTGTGCTGTTCCACGTACTTGTTGCCGCTTCCTATGCTTCTTTTTTAATATCCAGAGCCCAGTGGCTGAAGTGTGGCTCAATGGTTAGAGTGGCAGACCCTGATGCAGAGGCCTAGCCCGGGACCAGGGTTCAATTCCCCGTCTTGGGCTCAAAATTCCACGGACCTGATAATTCTCGCCTCGGTGCCTCTTACTCAGGAAGTCCCACTCTGCAACTCTGGGCAATAGCTTGCTTAATCTCCACAATGGCCCCCACAACGCTAAGGATGCCTGGCCTCCACCTTGGGGGTGCCCAGGAGTGGACACCTCACAGGGAAAGCCAAGATGGGTTCCACAGCAGTATTCGTACAAGCGCCTTAAGACCCTTGCGGGTGAGTAGTGCGCTATACAAGTATCAATTTACATTTCAATTTACATTTACACAACACCACACTAGCCTATGTACATCAACTTGAGTTTGGGATTGCTTCTTCTATAATCAAAATGTCCCAAACAAAATGATGATGTGTGCAGTTACATTGACGTGACAATCCTTTGAAATGCTTACGAACCTGGGGGCATGTTAGCAAGCAATAGCGATAATTATCGCTATTGCTTGGTTAGAGACAAAAATTTACCGCTGAGCTGCGGCGATTTTTATCGCAGATAAACCTTGGTATTAACAAGGTTTATCGCAAATGCGATAAAAAACGGCCGCAATGCATGAATATCGCTGAAAAGTCAGCGATATTCATGCATTAGCGAGCTAAAGCTCTTAGCCATGTTATCCACCTCCCATTGGAAAACATGGCTAAGAAATGCTCAGGGCAGGTGTTAGCTTTTGGAGATATTCACGCTTAGCGTGAATATCTCCAAAAGTTGGTAATAGGAGATAATGATGTTAGCGACTGTTTCCAGTCGCTAACATCTTGGCACGCCCACTTTGCATGTCATTAGTGATAAATATCACTGACATGCAAAGCGGGGCCCAAGATGGTCGCTATCTCCTACTAGCTGTTGCTAACTGGTGTTAGCGGCAGCTAGGTAATAGGAAGATAATTTTATCTCAGCTTTCTTGGCTTTTAAAGCCAAAAAAGCAGAGATAAACCCCCTTGATAATATGCCCCCTGGTCTCATAAAAGAGCATCAGAACAGCAAACACATAAAAGTACAATGTAGGACATCTTTCACAGAGGTTGTATTTGCAGAGTCTGCCTTTGTCTATTTTCTCCAGTGAAATTAGAAGATGATGAGTTGTATGGGTGCTGAATGGGGACATCTGAAATACTGTGCCATATTTGAAAATACTGAAATACGCTTAGGCATAATGGGCCAGATGTAGGTAAATGAGAAATACCGATTTCTTAATAGCGGATTTTACCGATTCGCTATTAAGAAATCCGTATTTCCTATGTAGGTATAGATTCAGTAAAAAATACTGATTCTTTAATATTCCTTATTACCGAATCGGTAATTGAGATTTGGTAATAAGGAATACCCACCCATTCATTTCTATGGGCTTGGAGGCCCATAGGAATTAATGTGAAGACATTCAGTATTAGAGATTCGGTATTACCGAATTTTTAATACCGGGAGGTATTTCAAGGGTGGCAGGGTGCCCAAAGGACACCCTGTTGCACCCCTGAAATGTGCATGTGTGAACATGTGGTGCACATACATGCCCTATGGACATGGATGTGTGCTACATGGCACTTCAAAAACAGCAAAAAAGCGTTTTTTTAAGGGAAATCGGTAATTACCACCAACTTGAAGTTGGTGGTAATTACCGATTTCTTAAGACTCAAAAGCACTCTTTAATGTGCTGCCCATAGCTCATCTAAGGAATTGGTATTACCGATTTGTTAAATGCAAGAGCAATAAGAAATCGGTATTAAGGAATTGGTATTTACAGATTCCTTATTTACTGATTCCTTACCTACATTAGGAATGGCTAAATACTGGTCGGTAACGCTGAAATTTACCGCATTTTAGCATTACTGACCGGTATTTTGCCACCTACATCTGGCCCGTTTTGCTATCTTATTAGAAATACCAATGCTGTTAGGCAAGCAGTGCGAGCTGTTTGCAATGGCAGAATCCTTAGTTCACTTTTGTATTTATGGACAATCTGTTACAGGCCAAAATCAATGCTGCCTCTATGATTTATGCATGTATTTTGTCCATTTGAATCTGTACCTCTCGTGCATAAATGTTCTTGTTGTTGCTGCGCCAGCCCCAAAGCAGCGATACACTGCAAGGCACACCCTCGCCCTGCTGGTGCTTCCAGGGCCCATATTCGGACCAAGGTCTGCCGCTTGCTGCCACAGTGGAGAGGAGGTAGAGCTGTACAAATAAAAACAAGCACTGCCACCTCCACCTCCGAAAACAAGGCCCGGGGCTGCACCCCTTCTGGGCGCTGCCTCACTCAAGGAAGGCAACTCTTGGTTGCCGCTTTTTTTCGGGCCACTTTTCTCTGCCAAGATGCTGGGGAGGCAGAAAATAAAATGTACAAAGTATTTTAAAAAAAGAAAGATGAGGATAGGAAGTAAAATAAATTAGGAAGGAAGTAGAGAGGAAAACAGTACATAACATTAAAAAACACCAAAAAAGTAAACAAAACACAACATATACACCTCGGAAGACAGAGGGAAAGATAATAAATAAAAAAGAAATCAGAAACAAGTATTGAAAGGATCAGGAAGGATTCCAGAAGTAGGCCCCAGCACCATAACAGAGAAAGATACAAGTTGGCGCACCTATGGGCGACTGCGTGGTGCAGTTTGCACGATATCTCCGGAACACGCAAACCACAGTGCAGTATGGTGGAAATGACACATGAACAGGTGGTGGAGGTTTGTTACCGCTTTGCGAAGTTCCGCATAGCACTTCTACGTGAACTCCACCCAAGCTTAGTTTTAAGTTAATTTTGACAAGTTAATCAAGCTATATTAAAAGAAAAAGTCAACAGACTTTGGAAGTCAATAATATTTTTATATAATTTATGTTACTATAAACCTGGAGAATTCACGTCCAGGAGTGGAAAGGGAAAGTTTAGCTTTTCTATCTCCAAGGAACTCTGCAAGACAATCCTTTGAAAGAGGACAGTGTAATGTATAGTTTTGTAGCTTTCGGAAAACAAAAGGTGCCTAGAAATGTGAAGCTTGTGCAAAAAAATTTCAGCAGCTATGTCTTGACAGTCTCTAAGTTGCTTTACTAGAACATTGTAAATACGAAGTGAGCAACAAACAAATTATAGATCTGTATCAGTGCCCTTCCAGGCAGTGAAGTTACTGGAATATGTTTCAATGCAGCACTGGACAACGTGAAGAGCTGGTTGCAGGCGAGGAGGACTGTTTGGAGCGTGCCCTCCTAACCCTATCCCAATAGTGGAAACTCTGGTTTATTAAGTTGTAGTTACAGTTGATGGATAAAACGTGACTTTGTTCCCTGTTTCCGGTATAGACCTAATTATATAGTTGTTAGCATGATGTGTCAGGATTCGCCCCCTCGGCAGCTCCAGCAGCCTAGGAACTACATTTCCCATGAGTGTTAGGGGCATCAGGAAGTGACTTAACCGGTACCGGATTCCAGGTTCCTTGCGCGTAATTCTGTTTGTTTTGGAACCTTCGGTAGTGTAGGAGGTATTTCTGCAGGAGGGAGAGCGTCTGGAGTCAAGAAACGTTCTGCCTTCCAACTTCCCCAGTTCGTGAGTAGAGAGCTGCTGCGCTGTTCGGCACCGGCTGGTGCCCGATTCCAACTTCCCCAGTTCGTGAGTAGAGAGCTGCTGCGCTGCTCGGCACCGGCTGGTGCCCGATTTTTTTATAATTATTTTGCGGAGTTCTGGCGAGGAGGATCAGAACTGCACTGCATATCCGTTGCTGTTTGGCATACCGAGTCAGAGTGCGGCTGCCTCTGCCTCCGTTTGAACATTATTTGTTTGTTGCCCACAGAACGTTACAGCGGGTTACTGTGAGCGGCTGCCACGTAACGCCGGCTGTGTGGGGAGAATGGTATTTGCTTAATGACTTTACAGCGGGTTACAGCGTGCCCGGAGGCAGCGTAACACCGTCTGTTCATTTGGATTAGGGTTACTTTGGTAAGACTGTACAGCAGGTTACTGCGGGCTCGGATGCAGCGTAACGCCGGCTGTCATTGGGATCCCTTGTTATCTGACTGCAAAGAAGGAGCGGAGCCTTGCGGTGGATGCAACTGCAGGTTACCGTGTCTAGGAGTTCAGCATTTGGGGTGTTTAGATGCTGTGAGGATAACAGCATTGTTTGCTTTCTTGAACTACATTCAGTACTTAATAATACTAGGTAGGGGTATCTCACATTACAGGTTCTCAAGGTGGGCCATGGTTCTCCAGTATCCATATGTTGCATCCTTGTGAGAGATGAATATAATCTTCTGCATTTCTGCTATGTACACGCAGTGAAGGAAGGGTGCACAGTCCTGTGAAGTGATCAAGTTGCATAACAGGGTATGGTGTATGATAAAGCATATTCTTATTAGGTTGCATACAGTACATACAGACTCTGATGTATGATTCTGCTTTCTTCTTCAGATGATGTCACATGGGGGTCTTTTTTGATGTTAGTTTAATTTGTGTACCAAGGACCCACAGGTATTCTTACCTTTCTGATTTAGCGAGAATTGAAGAGAGTAGATTTGCTTACCCTTGTTTTATTATTGTGTTTATGTTTTTCAGAGCCTTTGTCCCTGCTGCCCCTCCCCTACCTGGTGTCCCTCGCTTGATAACTCGAAGACCCTGGGGGGTAACCCCATGTCAGGGTGCTTGGGGATGTCAGGAGATGGTCCTTTATTCTTCTGCTGCTGAACCCTGCGGAGCCAGCCCTGACAGAATTACGCGCCCAAGATATTGGCTTCGCCCGGTTCAGTTGTAGGGGAATAATGGCGACCATGGATGACGTGATGCAGGCATTATTGCTAGTACAGCAGGAGTTGGCTTCTTCCAAGGCCGAGGCTGAAGGACAAGGTTGATAGATTGTCTAGGAATCCTTTTGACGCAGGTGCGGGGCAATCCCAGATACAAGTCACTGTCCCTCCTCCCATTCCTTTGGCCAGTCCAGAGAGGTTTTCAGGGGATCCGTCGAAAGTACAGGTGTTTCTCACACAAATAATGCTCCACTTCTCCTGTAAGCCCACCTCTTTCCCAAGTAATCATTCACGTGTGGCCTTTGCTATTTCGTACCTCGTGGGGGATGCCGCAAATTGGGCTGTTCCTCTGGTGAGGAAAGACGATGCTATTCTTTCAGACTGGTCAGCCTTTAAGGCGGAGTTTGAAAGGGTGTTCGATCGTAGGGCTACGACCTTTAGTGCAGACAGGGAACTGCTAGAATTACGACAAGGGAAAAAAGACCTGATCACCTATTTGACCACCTTTAACAGGTTGATTGCCGAAACTGAATGGCCCGAGGAAAAGAGAATGTCCTTATTTTACCAGGGGTTGAGAGACGAACTAAAAGACGTCATAGCACAAATAGATCCTCAACCTACTACTTGCGCTGCTATGATCAATCCGACTCTGAGACTGGATGGCAGAATGGCAGATAGAGGTGGGGATAGGAGGAGATGGGACAGGGGGTCGTATAGGTACGACAGATTCCCACGCAAACCAAGCTCGCCTCCTGAGACGGGAGTAGAACCTATGGAGATAGGGGCTGTTAGATCTTCCCTGTCTAAGGAAGAGAGACATACCAGGCGCATACAAGGTTTATGTATGTACTGTGGAAAAAAGGGGCATTTTGTGAGGGAGTGTCCTAACAAACCCAATTCATCAGACTCATGGAATAGTGGGAAAAAGGTAGCAGTGTCCTCGGCGGACACCCCTCTTCAATATAGAGAAGTCCCTGAGAAAGGAAAGACAGAAAAAGGGTTGCAGCTCCCTTCCTTGACGGCATTCGCACTAATGGAAAGTGAGACACATATGAAGATCCTTATGGATTTAACACATCAACATAAGACACATCAGGTACACGTGATTCTTGATTCAGGAGCCACCGGCAACTTCATAGACAGCGGTCTAGTATCCAGGTTTGGCATACATAAGGTGAAGTTGGGAAAGGCTGAGGAAGTGTATACGGATGATGGGCAACCTTTAAAATCTGGGCTGATAGTAGAAAGCACGGAGAAGGTGGTATTGACATATAACATGGTACTGGAAAGGCATACTGAGAGTCTGGCACTGAATATAATAGAGGCACCTCAATATGAGGTTATTTTGGGCATGCCATGGTTGTGTCACCATAATCCCACCATAGAGTGGAAGACTAAGACCATCACTTTCACAGCCAAAGAATGTGTGGAGCATCTATTCCCTTTACATCAGGTGGCTGTTTCGTCTTTGTCCCAAGCGTATGTGGTGGCCACAGCAGCAGAGAAAGAGGTGTCATTGCCTGTGGAGTACGTACAGTACGAGGATGTGTTTAGTGAGAAAATGGCGGAGATTCTACCCCCACACCGAGAGTATGATTGCCGCATTGATTTGGTTGAAGGGGCGACTATACCTTCATGTAGGGTGTATGCACTTTCAGAACCTGAAACCAAACATTTGAGGGGGTATTTGGATCATTATCTAGAGATAGGGTTCATTCAGCCGTCTAGGTCTCCTGCTGCATCTCCCCTTTTCTTCATTTCAAAAGCAAATGGTGATCTGAGGGCCTGTGTTGACTACAGAATCCTCAATAAGAACACTGTGAGGAACAGGTACCCGTTGCCATTAATCTCGGTGTTACCAGACCAGGTAAAAGAAGCTCAGATATACACTCGATTGGATCTAAGGGGGGCGTATCACCTAGTACGTATAAGGAGTGGTGATGAGTGGAAGACCGCATTTAAAACCCGATACGGGCTGTACGAATACAGGGTCATGCGTTTTGGCCTGTGTAACGCTCCTGCAGCCTTTCAATTTTTCTTAAATGATGTTTTGAAGGACTTTGTGGATATATTTGTCGTTGTGTACATCGATGACATTTTGATATATTCGGCGAATCCGAAAGACCATGTGGGTCATGTCTGAAGGTGCTGGCTAGACTAAGGGTGCATAAACTGTATTGCAAACTTAGCAAGTGCGAGTTCGGAGTGAGGCAGGTTGAATTCTTGGGAGTGATGCTGTGTCCGGAGGGATTGCAGATGGCAGACAGGAAGGTACTTGCAGTACAGAACTGGCCAACGCCTAAGACAGTGCGGGAAGTGCAATGCTTCCTAGGTTTTGCGAACTACTATAGGAGGTTCATCCTACAGTTTTCCAAGGTAGCGGTCCCTATTACCAGGTTGTTAAAGAAAGGTTGCGTTTTCCAATGGACACCGGAGGCCAATGACGCATTTGTGTTCTTGAAAAAGGCGTTTACTGAAGCTCCTGTGTTGTCCCATCCTCGTCCAGAAGAACCATTCATAGTCGAGGCAGATGCCTCGGACGAGGCGATAGGGGCTATACTGTCTCAAAGGGATCAGGTCACAGGACAGTTACATCCTGTAGCCTATTTATCAAAGAAACTGAACTCCGCTGAACAACATTATACCATAGCTGAAAAAGAACTGCTGGCTATTAAAAAGGCTTTTGAGGAGTGGCGTCATCACTTGTGGGGAGCCAGGCATCCTATTACTGTGTACACGGATCACAGAAATCTGCAATATATGAGAACCGCGAGACATCTTTCTCAAAGGCAGATGAGGTGGATGCAGTTTTTTGCGGAATACGACTTTGTAGTCACCTTCCGCCCCGGAGCGGAAAACCATAAAGCAGATTCTTTGTCCAGGTTGGATTCTGGGGGACATTGTTCTATCGAGGCCGTTCCTGGTTCGATGATAGAGCCCTCCAAGGTAGTGGGTGCCATAGCGATTGACAGGTTCCTGGAGTCAGTTAAGGAGCATCATACAGCGGGTGAATGGAATGCATGGGTGAATGACAACAGTGAGAGGTCTCTGCGACAAGGGTTACCGTTTCATCACTCTAAACTGTTTGTACCCACCTCCTCTCTCCAGAAAGAGGTGTTTGGTTGGTGTCATCTTTCACCCTTGGCTGGGCATCAGGGTATCAAGAAAACGCAGGAGCTTACCCTAAGACACTTTTGGTGGCCTTCACTCAAGAAAGATGTCGCTAACTGGGTGTCTGAATGCGAGGAATGCGCTAGGGCAAAAGGTGAAACCAGTGGTAAGAAAGGGAAACTAATACCTATGCCTACGCCAAACAGCCCTTGGTCACACATAAGTTTGGATTTTATCACTGGTTTGCCTCCTGAAAAACGGTTTTCGGCTGTGTTGGTGGTGATAGACAGCCTTACGAAGCTAGGTCATTTCATCCCTTGCTATAACCTTCCCACGGCCAGTCAAACCGCTCAACTCCTCATGTCAAATGTGATCAAATTGCATGGAGTACCAAAGACTATAGTGTCAGATAGAGGGCCGCAATTTATCGCCAGGTTTTGGAAGATGTGGTGTAAGGCTTTACACATTGAATCATCCCTCTCAACCTCTTTCCATCCGCAAACCGATGGGCAGACCGAGAGGTTAAACCAAACCTTGAAAAAATACTTAAGGTGCTATGCCAAGGATGCACAGGAATCCTGGGTGGATATGTTGTGGATGGCTGAATTGTCGTACAACAATTCATGGCACAGCTCGATTGGTCTGTCTCCCTTTCATGCTACCTACGGGTTTGATGCTGAGATTCTGCCTATCAACTTCCCTGAGGAGGTAAGCAATCAGCCTGAGGTGTTGAAGGCAGTCCGGAAACTACACTCCTTACAGAGAAAGGTGAGACAACACTTGATCCATGCTAAGGAAGTGTACAAGAGGTGGGAGGACAGACACAGACGCGATGGACCTCAATACCAGGTGGGAGACAAGGTGTGGTTGTCAACCAAGAACATTAAGTTCAAGTTACGTAGCATTTTTCATCCTAGATTCATTGGGCCGTACACTGGACTGAAGCGTATCAATCCTGTAGCGTACAAGTTGCGCTTGCCTGGGTCGTTGAGGATACACCCCGTGTTCCATTGCAGTCTTCTGAAGCCGGCTGTGGGGGCCAGAAGGCGGGCTCCTCCTCCGGTGATGTGCGATGGGGGGCTGGAATATGAAGTAAGGTGCATCAAGGATTCCAAGTTCCGCAGGGGACAGCTGTGGTATTTGGTGTCCTGGAAGGGGTACACTGCGAAAGACGATTCCTGGGAATCCTGCAGAGATGTGCATGCCCCGGCGGCTGTACGTTCCTTCCACCGTAGATTCCCTGCCAAGCCTGGGCCGGGGAGCCGATAGGAAGGGGGATGTACTGTCAGGATTCGCCCCCTCGGCAGCTCCAGCAGCCTAGGAACTACATTTCCCATGAGTGTTAGGGGCATCAGGAAGTGACTTAACCGGTACCGGATTCCAGGTTCCTTGCGCGTAATTCTGTTTGTTTTGGAACCTTCGGTGGTGTAGGAGGTATTTCTGCAGGAGGGAGAGCGTCTGGAGTCAAGAAACCTTCTGCCTTCCAACTTCCCCAGTTCGTGAGTAGAGAGCTGCTGCGCTGTTCGGCACCGGCTGGTGCCCGATTCCAACTTCCCCAGTTCGTGAGTAGAGAGCTGCTGCGCTGCTCGGCACCGGCTGGTGCCCGATTTGTTTATAATTATTTTGCGGAGTTCTGGCGAGGAGGATCAGAACTGCACTGCATATCCGTTGCTGTTTGGCATACCGAGTCAGAGTGCGGCTGCCTCTGCCTCCATTTGAACATTATTTGTTTGTTGCCCACAGAACGTTACAGCGGGTTACTGTGAGCGGCTGCCATGTAACGCCGGCTGTGTGGGGAGAATGTGAAAATGAATGAATGAATGAATGAATGAATGAAAATACACTTATACAGCGCGATTGCTGCCCTGGGGAGTCCAAGCGCTAGGGAACCAGAAGAGGGGGTGTAGTGAGGCTGACAGGAACTGGAAGAAGAAGGGGGGCTGAATTGATTACGGGGATTTGAATAGATGGGTTTTAAGTTGCTTACGGAAGGAGGCAAGGTTAGGGTTAGATCTCAGGTGAGGGGGTAGGGTGTTCCAGGTTTTTGAGGCGTTGAAGGTGAACATTCTTCCACCTGCTCTAGACCTCTTGATTCTGGGAACTTTTGCCATAAAAGCCTGGCTGGAACGCAGTTCACGGCCTGGGTGGTATTGGCTGACTAGGCTGCGCAAGAGTTTTGGGCCCGAGTCCCAGAAGGCCTGATGGGCAATACACATTGCCTTAAAGGTGACTCTTTTTCGTACTGGCAGCCAGTGAAGGCTGGTCAGTGCCTCTCTGACTGAAGTTCTTCGTGGAATTTGCAGTAGGGTGCGAGCCGCACAGTTCTGCACCAGTTGCAACCTATTTAATGTGTACTCTGGGGCTCCCAAGTAAAGGACGTTATTTGAGTCCAGGCGTGATTGTATTATACCCTGAATAGCTGTTTGTTTAGCCTCCATAGGGAGCAGGGGGAGGACCTTCTTCAATGTCCGAAGGAGTCCAAAGCAGGTGGCGGAAAGCTTTGTGGCCTGGGTGTTAAAAGTGAGGTTCTTGTCCAGCCATACCCCTAGGCTTTTGATGTTATCTTTCGGGGCCGGGGGGGGGCCTAGACAGGTGGGCCATAATGACTTGAAGAAGGTCGGGTCGGCCGGGCCTAACAGCATGAGCTCCGTTTTGTCCCCATTCAGCTTCAGTGAGGACAGCGTCATCCAGGACTTCACCTCCTCCAGACATTTGGTTAGACCCCCCGATGGAGAGTGTTGGGCTTCCTGCGCTAAGGAGACCACCAGCTGTGTGTCGTCCGCATAGGAAATGATCTTAACTCCATACGGACGAACTACATCAGCCAGTGGCCTCATATAGATATTAAAAAGCGCAGGGCTTAAAGAGGAGCCCTGGGGGACTCCACACTTCATCGGTATGCTGGAAAAGACGGCTTGTCCGTCAAATATCTGGAATGACCTGTCACTCAGGAAGGATTTTATTCAGAGCCAGGCCTTGTCCACAATGCCTGGCAATGTTATTTGCTTAATGACTTTACAGCGGGTTACAGCGTGCCCGGAGGCAGCGTAACACCGTCTGTTCATTTGGATTAGGGTTACTTTGGTAAGACTGTACAGCGGGTTACTGCGGGCTCGGATGCAGCGTAACGCCGGCTGTCATTGGGATCCCTTGTTATCTGACTGCAAAGAAGGAGCGGAGCCTTGCGGTGGACGCAACTGCAGGTTACCGTGTCTAGGAGTTCAGCATTTGGGGTGTTTAGATGCTGTGAGGATAACAGCATTGTTTGCTTTCTTGAACTACATTCAGTACTTAATAATACTAGGTAGGGGTATCTCACATTACAGGTTCTCAAGGTGGGCCATGGTTCTCCAGTATCCATATGTTGCATCCTTGTGAGAAATGAATATAATCTTCTGCATTTCTGCTATGTACACGCAGTGAAGGAAGGGTGCACAGTCCTGTGAAGTGATCAAGTTGCATAACAGGGTATGGTGTATGATAGAGCATATTCTTATTAGGTTGCATACAGTACATACAGACTCTGATGTATGATTCTGCTTTCTTCTTCAGATGATGTCACATGGGGATCTTTTTTGATGTTAGTTTAATTTGTGTACCAAGGACCCACAGGTATTCTTACCTTTCTGATTTAGCGAGAATTGAAGAGAGTAGATTTGCTTACCCTTGTTTTATTATTGTGTTTATGTTTTTCAGAGCCTTTGTCCCTGCTGACCCCTCCCCTACCTGGTGTCCCTCGCTTGATAACTCGAAGACCCTGGGGGGTAACCCCATGTCAGGGTGCTTGGGGATGTCAGGAGATGGTCCTTTATTCTTCTGCTGCTGAACCCTGCGGAGCCAGCCCTGACATGATGTACCTATATATATATATATATATATATGTATACTTTGATATATGCCATACACGTGTATCGTTTTATATGCTTTCTATGTAAACACGAGTATTTTAATGTGTTAGTACGTTAAGCCTAGGATCCGAGCAGACGCCATCTTGTTGGCCCTGCTCGTTGTTGAGCTAAATTCACGTGTTCCCTCTTACATCAACAGGACCCTTTCCATTCCGAGTTATGGAGTAGCAGCTGAAGAGGGATTGTCTCTCCCTATGTCTGAAGGCCCAAGGTTACATCTGGGTTTGAATGCAATAAAGCACATTCCTGAAGGCACCGTGCCTGTACTCCCGTGTGCTGGGCAGAGGGGAGTCAACCTCTTTGACCTTACTATAATGAATAGAGTTATTCTGAGCCAATTATGTGTGCCTAATATGGTCTTTCCTTGAGGCCACTAGAAGCTTCCTGTAGTTTTCCATTTAGGGTGATTGCATGATATTCGAAAAGTATATATGATCTGTCTTGACTGTAAGCCAGCAGTCTTTTCTGCAGACCTCGAGGGTGGAGGCCGTGGGGAGGCTTCTCTGCGTAGAGTACTTTGTTATTGAATGATTGAACTTTCTTCACTGCCAACTGACTGGTTATTTATTTGATTAATATATTAGACGAGCTGGGGTAAGTACAACTCTATAGGTGAATGATTTGCAATACGTCAGTTGGTGACTCTGGTGGGACTCCGTGTTGGGGTCGTCCTCTCGTAATCGGGGAACAGAGGACAAAGAAAAAGGGTGTCTTTGGTCGATGGGGTAGACTGACTGGAGATTTGGAGTTACTCGCGATCAGAGAGCTTCTGCTGCTAGTGACCCCTCGCCGGAGTCCTACGGGTGTAACCCAGGAAGCTGACCGTGTTGGTTGGCGGAAGTTGGTAGTGGAGAACCTGCAATCATACCTGAGCACGCCAGGTGAGTGAATTGTCTTATTGTTGGTTGGATCAGTATTTACTAATACTTATATAATAGTTTTTGGATTTGGTGGTCGATGGACCATGGAGAACTTTGGAGGTCTAACGGGGAGCATTGTGGCTGCACGGGTGGATGCTCCCTGGACTTGTTTGGTGAATAATAGAGATTTCGACCGGACACCTTAGTGTGACCTGTGTGGTGCGCACTCGGCCGGGCTGCTCTCGGAAACGCCAGTAGTCACACCTGGGTAGCCTCTGGACATATCTGGAGCGACGCTAAGGCAGCGGGCTTAGCCAGAATAGTCCAGGGGTGAACTGGGGGGGGCGCTACAGGATGGTCCATAGGTCAGTCTGCGGTTAAATCCTGTGTGGCGATCTCTTGGTAGTCTTTGGACTGCCTGATTTTGGTATCTGTTGGTCTGGAAATCGGAATTGATTGAAGTTCTCTATGAACGGGAGTTGACGGGCTTCGTTCCTTTGGTTTGAAAAAGACATGTTAATTTGAAAATATTTTGTTGTATGTTTTCTTCGTTTGTATTGTTTTGTATTGTCTTGTTTATACCTTTGAATGAATTGGACTGGAAGTATGAACATGGCCATGTTTGAGTGATAAGTTTTTCCTGAATGAAATTTGATGGTGAGTGAGTACAACAAAAATGCGGTGTTTCAGTAAATTGTGCTTTGGATGTGGCTGCTGAAAAGGCACGCGATTGGATGAAAGTCAGCCTGCACCTCCGGATGGAAGTCTGAGTCATGATATGTATTGTAAGCTTGGTATTACACCTCTTTTGATAATGTGGAATTACAATGGCCCCTAACCGGGTCTTTCAATGAGAAAAAGATACAGTATCTGCAGGATCGATTGTTTTCTAAACGTAGCCGTCAGGCAATGTTCGACACCTTAAACCTGTGGCAGAAGGAAGCAAAGCGTAGACGCATTAGGGAAGAGAAATTATGTAAGATCAAGGCAGGACAAACGATTACACAGAAGGCTATTGCATATGATAAGGATCAGACCGAGCAAAATATCGATTCTGCAAATAGACAATTTAGGTTACAAGTAGATAAAAGTTACGTTACTGGGAAAGAGCCGGAGGATCAATTAGAAGATTTGCTCGATGTTAGACCCCCTCTCCTGTATGCACCTCAGCGCGTGTATCCCGCTGTCCCTTTAATTTCAGACGCAGATCCGTCGGCTCGAGCTTCTGCAGTAACCCTTCCCTCCGCCCCTATGGGAACCTCTTTTGTTTCATCTACCTCAGCGGGGGAAACAGCTACTCTGATCCCTGATGCATTATCCCCATCCATCAGGCCCTCTTTCATTTTATCCCCTCCAACCCCAGTTCTAACTTCTCAATCTGCAAGTACAACCCCTGCTTCAACAGATTTTACTCCTATCCGAGCTACGGGGGATTTTGGTGCCCGGAAATTATATACACTGGCATCAGTGGTGTATGGGGAGAAAGAAATGGTTGCGAAGCAGGCGTCCCAGTGGATGCGGAATCCTATCTACACGGTTATCGATATATGGAGTACTATGAGAGATTATGAGCCTGTGATGCAGCAATATGCATTAGAGCATATGTCTAATCGACTTAATTCCCTGTGGGAACAATGTTTCCCAGATGGACGAGCTCCTCAGGTGATATATCATATTTTGGATCGGGCTCATAAGTTTGAATTAAGTCCAGAGGATGTGTATAGAAATGTTTAAACATTAGTGAAATATCGAGAGCAAATGTTTTTGAAATGTCCAAATTGGGATTCCCAGCATCCAATGCGGGAAGTACATCCAATTTTTCATCCTGAAATACCTGAGCTACGAGACAACCAGAATGTGGTTACTAGAGCTTGTGTGGAAGCGTGATTTCAAGAACAGGGGGTTTATACCCAATGGAAAAGAAGTGAGGTCCTTTCCTTAAAATCACAGCTTCCCGATCCTCGGAAAAACCCTACGGCTTATTAGAAAGAGCTGACGGAGGCTGCTTCTTCAGCAGTCATGACCCTAGCCGATATAGAATTGTTTTTTGGGCCTCTGGTACCGATAGATGTGTGGCGCCAAGTGCATGACCAGAATTATGCTGCTGAGTTAGGAGGGACATGGGACCAGTTTAAGGATTGGGGCAGGGACCAAAAACCGGGTGACAAACCCCGAGCTGAAATAACAGATCTACCGGCTAAAATAATTACTTACATGCATTAATTCCGCCCCGGTAGGTAGACTGGGATAAGTTGACGGCTTGTAAGCAGAAAAAGGAAGAAAGTGTTTCAGATTTTTTTACTAGATTCGAAGGTGTGTTTATCGACTTCTGTGGTCAGGATCTATCAACAGAAGCGGCATTTGATTGTTTGTGACTAACATATTGCCTGGGGTCTCAGCTAGATTGCAAGCTGCTGAAAGCACTTGGACTCCCTCTACGCCTTCGGTAATACTGAGCATTGCTCAGTATTACGAACATAGGCAGAATGAGAGTAAGGATAAAATAGAGAAGAAAGCTAAGGATTTAAAATCGAGAGTACTGATGCAGCAAGTCATTAGAGGATGAGGGGGAGAGAAAGGTGGTAGAGGATTCACCCCAAAGGGGGTGGGAAGTGGCCGATATGGAGGTCTGCCGTTACTTTAGGAATAAACCAATGCGCTTATTGTAAACAGGAAGGACATTGGCGGGCTCAGTGTCCACTGTTATTGGCACAGAATGGGGCTGTAAGAGGGAGGGGAAGAGGTCGAGGTGGAACAGACCGGAGCGACATGAGACGGGAAGAAGTGGCCCGTAGTAACTCTGAGAAAAATTGTTTTGGCAATCAGAAAGGTAGGCAATATTGCAACGAAGACTGTATGTTTTGGGTAACAGACAGGTATACTTATGCATAGGACAGCCATGGACAGAGTGGGGACCGAGTGTCTGTACCTGTTGATCAGCAAGGACCTTATGTAGAAGGGCATCTGATGGGAACTTCTGGGAACTTCTTGATTGATACGGGTGCGATGAATAGTTCAATTGCTCATTCACTGGTCCCAGGGGCTGCTCTGTCCGGGCGAAATAATGTTTCAGTAGGATTCTCTGGAGTCCCGGTGGTGAGCCCCATTTCAAAACCTATCCCATTTACTATAGGTCCGATCACCTCGCAGTGCGGGGAGAATTTATTAGGGCTGCACTTGTTGAAAAGATTGAATGCTAAAATTCACTGTTCTCCTGATGGTGTATATTTAACAATACACTCGCCTGACCAACAGAGTCGGCAGTGTTTTGCTAAAAACAAGCCACTCCCTCCGGAATTGGCCGCTGTTCCTTCCACGTTATGGGCAACTGGAGATGCGGATGTTGGTCTTTTGAATATTCCTCCTGTTTCCATCACCTTGAAACTACATGCGAAGTTGCTCAGGATACCACAGTACAAAATTTCACCCGCTGGTGAACAAGCTTTGCTCTCTAATATACAGGATTTGATTGACAAGTGTGTAGTAGAGGAAACGGCTGCCAATGTTTGTAATAGCCCCATTTTACCGATCTTGAAAAAGGCCCCCACTGCAGATGTGTCTGAAGATATTGATAAATATCGTTTTGTAATTGACCTCCGGGAGGTCACCAAGATTGTAGTGCCCCAGTACCCTGTCATGTCTGACATTACTACTATACTCACGATGATTCCCCCAACTGTGAAATATTTTTCAGTTATTGATTTAAAGAATGCTTTCTTCAGCATTCCTATTCATCCAGATAGTAGACAAATATTCGGCTTCTCATTATCTGGTCGCAGCTTCACATTTTGCCGCGCCCCTCAAGGATACACAGAGAGTCCTAGTATATACAGTCAAGATCTGAAAGCTGAACTAGATGAATTGACTTTGTCCCCAGGAAATGTACTCCTGCAATATGTTGATGATCTATTGGTGGCGTCTGATACTGAGGAAGGTTGAAAGGAAGCCACTGTAAAATTGTTGGACCATTTGGCAGCTAATGGCAATAAAGTATCCCTCTCCAAATTCCAATATTGTCGACAGGAGGTGACATATCTTGGTCAGCTACTGTCGAAAGCGGGGAGGAGACTAACTCCTGAGCGTGTTACTACCATTTCTAATATGTCTGTACCTCGTACTCAATATAATGTTCATGCTTTTCTTGGCATAACCTCTTACTGTCGCCAGTGGATTCCTAATTAGTCTCTTCTTGCTAAACTTCTGCCGTACTTAAATACTAAAGAAGTACATGAACCCCTTCCTTGGACTGACGAATGTCAGCAAGCTTTCGACTCTTTGAAATCTGGGCTTTGTTCTGCACCCGTCTTGGGTACTCCTGACTACTGAAAGCCTTTTGTGCTCTATGTACACGAGGTGGACGGTTGTTCGCTGTCTGTGCTAACACAAGGATTTGGAGGTAAGCAGAGACCTTGTGCTTATTTTTCAGCAGTATTGGATATTGTGGCCCAAGCACTTCCTAGTTGTCTGATGGCCACGGCTGCAGTAGCGGTGGCCATCCGACAATCGGAAGGGCTGGTTTTAAATTCTGACCTCACAGTGATGGTACTGCACGCTGTGGATGTGTTACTAAATAAGACTAAAACCCAGCACCTTACGAGTGCACGTCTTACTGGATATGAATTGACTTTGTTTGCTCTCCATATTACAATTAAACATTGTGCCACTCTGAACCCTGCCACGCTACTACCCCTCCCTTCGGACGAAGAAAATAATGATGTGCATGATTGCATATTTCGGACTGAAGAAGAGACGAAGGGACGGGTTGACCTCACAGACATTCCTCTATCTGACCCCCAAGGGGAATTGTATGTGGATGGCTAGTGTTTCAAGTTAGCAGATGGCACCACAACAGCTGCATATGCTATTATAACACTTTGCACAGTAGTTGAGACTTCTCGAGTTCCCTATCAATCAGCCCAGGCTGCTGAGCTAGTGGCACTATTACGGGCCTGTGAACTGAGTCAAGGATTGAGGGTAAACATTTACACAGACAGTCAATACGCCTTTGGCGTGGCCCATAGTTTCGGGCGACTATGGGCAGAAAGAGGTTTCCTTACCTCCCATGGCAACGAATACAACATGGCCCTTTGATCTTGCGATTGTTGACTGCCCTAACATTACCTAAGATGGTGGCAGTGGTGAAGTGTAGCGCTCATAAAGTGGTGGTAGATGAAGTTGGTGAGGGCAACGCTTTTGCTGATCAAATAGCCAAAGAGACAGCACAGTCTAAAATGACCCCGATGTTTGTGACTACAACTGCTAGGTGGGTGGCGGACTTAGAAATGTTTGATAAAACTATGGAGAGTGTTCGAAAAATACAGAAAGAAGCTACCCCCACTGAGCTGGACTATTGGGAGAAGGAAGTGGGAAGGTTGGACGAGAACAACTATTGGGTTGATTTGACTGACAAGCAAAGATGTTTATTACCCAATGCATTAGTGAATGCTGTAGTAACTATGGCCCATGGTCCAGTGCACATTGGTGCAAAAGGGATTTGTGATTTATTGGATCCTGTTTGGAATAACCCGAATATAGCAAAGACAGCTGCACATTTGGTCCCATATTGCATGATCTGTTTACAGCATAATCCAGGAGGCAGGGAACATGTCCTTAGCGGGAATTTTGCGCCACCTAACCTCCCTTTTGAAGTTCTCCAGATGGATTACATACATATGGAGCGTGTTAATAATCTGAAATATGTTTTGGTTGTGGTATGTGCTTTTAGCAAATGTGTGGAAGCCTATCCGACCAAGGAGAACACTGCTCTGGCCACAGTAAAGGCTATAATCAAGGAGTTTTTCCCCCGCTATGGATTGCCTCGGGTGATTTGGACAGATAACGGGGGGCATTTTAATGCAGAACTCGTACAACATGTTTGTAATGGACTGCAGATTAAGCAGAAATTTCATGCAGCTAGACATCCACAATCTGCAGGATTAGTGGAAAAGTACAATGGAATACTGAAATTGACAATGGCTAAAATTCAGGAAACAACAAAACTAAAATGGCGCGACACTTTGCCCTTAGCTTTGATGTCAGTGAGGGTTACCCCTCATTCCCAGTCAGGGCTTTCAGCTTATGAGGTTGTCTTTGGACGCCCCGCAAATATCTGGGGGGGGTGCCAAGACCTAGATCATTTAGAGACATTGAGTATCCTATGTTGACAGATTATTTGTATGCATTGACTAAAGATCTTCGTTCTATTCATCAGCAGGTATCAGCAGTTCTGCAGCCCCTGCTGGAGGGTCCGGGACATCACTTGGAACCTGGCCAGTGGGTACTGGTCAAGAACTATCAGCGAGACTCCAGCTTGGCTTCCAGATGGTCTTAACCACACTAAGTTTTTCTGGCCACACGGACAGCGGTGAAAGTAGATGATAAGAGGCATTGGATATATGCCTCCCACGTGAAAAGGATACAGCTTCCCCTTCCTGGTGATCGGCAGCCTCCAAAAGGAATTTTGACCCAGGAGAGTGAGCGGGTCACCTGCTTTGTTCTTTTTTTCGTCGCCTAGGGAGCTGAGGAAGGGCTAGAAAGAGGGGTTCCAGAAGTAGACGGGGTATTGCCAACTGCCTCGGCAATTGCCACAAGATCTGTTGTTTCTGCAAGTAGTCAACCAGCTCATGATATTCTAAAGGTGGCAGATGCATCTTCTCCTGTTTTGTTTGCCAATCGGGAAACACCTGGCCATGTTCACTACAACCTGTGGCACAGAAAATGACACGGTACCCAAGATGAAGCTGGCAGGAAATAGGGAAAGACTTGAGTAACAGGGTCTGTTAGCACCCGCTCTGGGGTATTGATCAAGGCACTGGACTGAACTAGTAGAGAGCTGGGAACATTGGTATTGCTCTGTTCAGAAAGAAAGACTCAGAAGCAGTTAAGAGGCCCAGGTTGTATTTTTCCTCAAGGGTTGTGTATGGCATAACCCCAACAAGAGGATCTGTTTGGATTGCTTTGAGATGAACAATAGGAGCCTGCCTGTGAGGCTCTAGTCGGACACAGGAAAAAAGAAGCACCCTCTGGCAGGTTGGACTGCATTGCTCGAATTTAGTTTGGACTTTTAGCAAGCATGTATCCCTTTGCCCGTTTTGTTCCTGAAGAAGAACAACCTTTTGTACCCCATCCTTACCCCACTTATATACCAGTTTTCTCTAGTTGAACAACTCCTGTAAAAATTGCCTGTGTGATTACTATTATGATTCTGTTTATAACAATGATGAGTGTTTTTATATATCTGGAAATTCGTCACCCAATGCGTACCGTATTAGGAACTACACCCTCAACTTCAGAACATATGTTTTTCACTTTGGCCCCTCACAAGGAATGACATCGTCAAACCTATGCGAAAAATGTGTTTGTTGAAATGCTTCATCAAACTCATAGCGCAACCAATACTACGAATTGTTGGGTATGTGGTTTCTTGACATCAGTAATGCATAAGCATGATTTATTCATATCATTGCCTTTATCCTATTTAGGGAGTTTTTGAGGCCTGGTTTAAGTTATTATCAGCAATGTACATACATTATACAGTAGACCCCCAGCGATATTCTGAAAAGGATTATGCCATGATTTTAGCATATATAGAAGTACATCAAGGTTTTGACCCAGAGGGGAGGGGGAAAGATCACTAGACCATAATGCTTGTATGAATTTGTATACTACTTATGAGAATGTTACTTGGCTTCAGAATGAAATTCTTGATTTTGTTGAGTTTAACCATACCCAGTATTTTCAGCAATTAATTGAAAGAAATGTTACTGATGATGGGACAATGCCGATACCTATATTGAATAGCACCTCTGCGTTCTGTGTGCAGAGAGCAGGACATGTCCGGGTAGGAAAAAGTAGGTGTAATTACACTTATTGTCTAAGAACATTTTGTAGCCCTCCACTTTTGACTCCCCCAAATGTATATTTTGTGTGTGGAGAAAATGCATATACGTGGCTCCCACGCAGATGGGCAGGACGATGATATTTGTCCTTCCTGTACCCCCCAGTGTATATAGCTCCCTCCAATTATCATAAAGATCATCGTCTAGATGATCCAAGTCAGTCGATTATTAGAAATAGGAGAAAGATAGATACTTCCGATATAGATCAGACAGATACTCCGCTGCAACTGTTCACTGATATTGCAAAGGGAATATTTCCTATATGGGGTCCAATTCTAACAAATAGGGAAGTACGGCAGTTGTCCAGAGTAGTTGAGCGAGTCATCAATATCACTACAGATATTTTTCCTAATATGACAGTGAAGCTTCAGGCGACGAGACTTGTCTCGCTTCAAAATCGAATGGTATTAGATGTTATCTTGGCTGATCGAGGAGGAGCTTGTTGCGTGATCGGCAGCTCCCGCTGCATGTATATTCCTGATTCGGCCCCCACTGTCCATTGGCCATCCAGAAATTGCATCGTTTGGCCTCAGAAATTCATGTGGAAAATGGCACTTGGTCTCTCTCTGGGTGGTTCTGGGGATTGCTGTCCAGTTGGGGTTGGAAGCTATTGATGATTCTTGGAGGGATAATTGGGTTTATATTTATTTGTTGTCATTGCACACACTGTGGGCCAGCTATTTTAGTGTGTTAGTACGTTAGGCCTAGGATCCGATCAGACGCCATCTTGTTTGCCCTGCTTTGTATTGAGCTAAATTCACGTGTTCCATCTTCCATCGACAGGACCCTTTCCATTCAGAGTTATAGAGTAGCAGCTGAAGAGGGATTGTCTCTCCCTCTGTCTGAAGGCTCAAGGTGACATCTGGGTTTGAATGCGATAAAGCACATTCCTGAAGGCACTG
The DNA here is from genome assembly GCF_964263255.1 of Lissotriton vulgaris. Classification (NCBI taxonomy): domain Eukaryota; kingdom Metazoa; phylum Chordata; class Amphibia; order Caudata; family Salamandridae; genus Lissotriton; species Lissotriton vulgaris. The sequence goes on from NC_141694.1 coordinate 1,619,518,539, forward strand.
TGCCCTGTACTCCCATGTGCTGGGCAGAGGGGAGTCAACCTCTTTGGCTTTACTATAATGAATAGAGTTATTCTGAGCCAATTATGTGTGCCTAATATGGTCTTTCCTTGAGGACACTAGAAGCCTCCTGTAGTTTTCCATTTAGGGTGATTGCATGGTATTCGAAATGTATATATGATCTGTCTTGACTGTAAACCAGCAGTCTTCTCTGCGGACCTCGAGGGTGGAGGCCGTGGGGAGGCTCCTCTGCATAGAGTACTTTGTTAATAAACGATTGAACTTTCTTCACTGCCAACTGCTTGTTGGAATCGTGTGCCAGGTTTGGCAGCTCTGCATTGTCTTTAGCGCTGCGTGACTAGCGCGACGCGTTTTTAAAACTGCCTGTTTTTCTATTTCTGTTAGTTTTGTTTTATTCTCCCCTGATCTTACCTGGGAGCTGGCCCTATACTTGCACCATAATAGTTTATATACCGCTGGTTTAGCGGGTCCGGTTCTGGGGTTGGTGGTGTTTTGCCTCGCCTGTCCTTTGTAACTTGGGCGCCATTTTGGGAAGGGCTTTGGCGCTTTTTGAGCGCCATCTTGAGCGTCCAGGTGGGGCGGTTTGCACCTCACCTGGAGGCCCTATTTCGGGCGGTCTCCCGGATTATCCCACCTTGTTGGAATCGTGGGCCAGGTTTGGCAGCTCTGCATTGTCTTTAGTGCTGCGTGACTAGCGCGACGCGTTTTTAAAACTGCCTGTTTTTCTATTTCTGTTAGTTTTGTTTTATTCTCCCCTGATCTTACCTGGGAGCTGGCCCTATACTTGCACCCTAATAGGTTATACACCGCTGGTTTAGCGGGTCCGGTTCTGGGGTTGGTGGTGTTTTGCCTTGCCTGTCCTTTGTAACTTGGGCGCCATCTTGGGAAGGGCTTTGATGCTTTTTGAGCGCCATCTTGAGCGTCCTGGTGGGGCGGTTTGCACCTCACCTGGAGGCCCTATTTAAACCAGTCCCCCTAGCGCAGCGGGATCGCGCAGCGGGTTTGCCTTCTCTTTGCCTGAGTCTTGCCAGAGTCCTGCCCGTCTGCGCCCGTCAGCGTCCCGGAGGCGGCGGAGCAGCGTAGGATTCTGGCTTGCCAAGGCTCTTTTTCGTTGGGAGGATGATCTGCTATTCTTCGACAAGTCTCCGGGCTTTGCAAATTTCTTCCTGCGCGTGTCGATCCGTCTTTCCGGGTCGTTTTAGGGGAAAACGGCTCTGCCCTGGGTGTGGTTGGTCGCCTGTTTATGCCCCCACCGCCGATCTTCGGCTAGGCGAGGACCGTGTGAAACATCTATGCTTACTGCTTAACACGAGATCAGTAGGCAGGCATGCCCTCGACATTTTTGATCTTCTTGTCAGGGAAAAACCTTTATGCCTTATGCTGACCGAAACCTGGCTGGGGGAGATGTCCAATCCGGACATCTTAGCTGCTATTCCACCGGACTATAACATCTTTTGGCAGGACAGAGCCAAGGGAAGGGGTGGTGGGGTGGCAGTGGTTTCATACTCTATTCTCTCCTTGGACACTATCGTAGGCTCTGAGTCCCTCGCTTTCACTATTAGGCTGTCCTCGCATCAAGCCTTGAAAGGGCTGCTGGTATACAGACCTCCAGGACCTGTGGGCTCTTTTTTCGAGGACCTCCAGGTGGCCATTGCCGGATTGGCTTTGTCTGCGCAGCATTGTCTGCTGGCGGGTGATTTTAATTTTCACTTGGATGTGGTTGAGGATTCAAACTCAAATAAATTGCTTGACATCACTGCCCCTCTGGGCCTTGCTCCTTCTCTGACGGGCCCCACACATGATAAGGGACACACCCTGGATCAAGTGTTTTCGTCGATCCCTTTAGTTGATATTGAACTTCTCCCGGTGCTCTGGTCCGATCAAAGGTTGGTCAGATTCTCCATATTGGGGAGTGAGCATCTACCCAGCGGGGCTCCCACCCAGCTTGGATCAGCCTGGAGGGCTTTACACAGAGTGACGCCAGAATTGATAGCTCAGGCGTTTGTTGAACATCCGTGCCCCCTCTCAGGTGACCTGGAGTTGGACACAGAGGCAATGCAGATGTGGCTGGCAGAGAGGCTGAATGATCTAGCCCCTGTAATGGCCCCTCGGCCCATGGCCAAGCGGCTGTCTGCGCCGTGGTTTACGGAGGCGCTGCGTATCGACCGAAGCCAGTGTAAGGTGGCCGAGAGGGAGTGGCGCGCTCAGTATGATGGGGAGGCCAGACTTGCCTATAGGATGGCGGTTAAAGCCTACCATCGCAATATTCTCTGTGCAAAAAAAGAATATCTTGCCAGAAGGATAGAGGCCTCCAACTCATGCAAGGAGATTTTCACTGTGGTGAGGGAGTTTACGGCCCCTAGATCCAACTTGCCTCAAATAGTGTTATCTGAATCCTGGGTCTGTGATCTTGCCAGGTTTTTTACGGATAAGATCAAATCGATCCAGGATTCCTTTTCTGAGAGGTCCGATGAAGGATTTCTCAGCATTGGGGCGGGACTCGCTCCATCGTCCACGCCAGTTGTTGTTTTGGCGGAGTTCCCCTCTGTTTCCCCCGATGCTTCCCTTATGCTTCTGGCCAGTCTTAAATCAGGCTCACCACTAGACCCCTGTCCGGCCAAATTTCTGGCCAGGATGGCGTCGGTGGTGAACCCTTTGGTCAATCCTCTCTTGAACTGGTCTTTGAGGGAGGGGAGGGTCCCGCAGTCCTGGAAAAGGGCCATGGTGATCCCTCTCCTCAAGAAGCCTGGATTGGGTGCTGAGGTTTTGGCCAACTACAGGCCAATCTCCCTCCTCCCGGCCCTGACCAAGATCACTGAGAAGCATGTGCATGGCGTTCTTTCTAGCTTTCTAGAATCAAATGACCTACTGCACCCCTCGCAATCCGGATTCCGGCCTAATTTAAGTACGGAGACGGCACTCCTCGAGGTGTCAGAGGTTATTCGGGAGACACTGGACGCAGGAGGCAAGGCCATGCTTGTCATGCTAGATCTGTCGGCGGCCTTCGACACCGTCCCCCATGAGGCGCTTCTCGCCAGACTTTATGACATCGGTCTAAGGGGGACGGTGTTCAAATGGTTTACATCTTTTCTTGAGGGCCGCCGACAAACGGTCTGGGCCTCCCCGAGCTCCGTTGAGATGCCGCCTTTGGGAGTCGGAGTTCCGACTCTTTTTAACATCTTTATGACCCCACTGGCGGCACTGGTGGAGTCTTTTGGGGCCCAGATCGTGTCTTACGCGGATGACACTCAACTGCTCTTCACGTGCAGGAAAGATCAGGCATTTGATGGAGAGAGCATCCGGGGGTGCCTATGGATGGTTTTTGACTGGTTCCAGCGGAACAGCCTCAAGGCCAACTCCAACGAATCGGAGGTTTTGCTTTTTGGCTGCGCCTCGGACCCTGAATGGCGGGAGTGGTGGCCAACGGACATGTGTCCCCCTGCTCAGTCATCGCTGGTAGCCAAAAAATTGTGAGTCAAGTTTGATAACAACCTCACGCTAAGATCACACATTCTTGGTCTGACGGGCACTTGTTTTGGCATTTTGAAGATGCTCCGGAAGTTCTTACCTCTGCTTACAGAAGGGCATAGAAAGATCACTGTTCAAGCCTTAATAGGCTCCAGATTGGACTATGCCAATGCCCTATATTTAGGGCTCCCGGACTATCTTGTTCAGCTGCTGCAAGTGGTGCAGAACTCCGCGGCTCGCGCCATTTTTGGCCTTCATAGGCGAGCGAGAGCATCCGGGTTGGTGCAGTCGCTTCACTGGCGGCCCATCCGGAAGCGGATTATGTTTAAAACTCTGACTCTGGTGCATAAAGCACTTTATGGCTCGGGAGCAAGGTACCTGCAGCGAAGGCTTGCCTTTTATCGCCCCGTCCGTTCACTTCGGTCGGAATCTTTGTTCACGGCCGTGGTCCTGTGGTAAAATTAAATTACCTATACTTAATTTATACGGTAACGTTCAATAAGAATAACTCATAAAAAATAAGAGGCAAAATCCGTGATAATTGAGGTTTTCAAAAGGGGTTTTATTCCTTAAAAAGGAATGGGTATTTGGTTCGAACCAAAGGTGGCATACCACGTAGGTTCGGGAAGGGACTGACAGACAATACTTTATTGGCAATCATTCATATATATAGTCAATGCATTACAGTAAAGGCATATGCAGAAGGCGTAACAGCTGAGAGGAGAGATAAGAATACACATACGTAATGGATAGGCGTGAACTAGAAACGTCGTTAGAAACGTCATTAACATGATGTCACAAGTAGGTGGATCCATCTGAGAATCCTACAGTGTCAGCATAAATACATGGCAGAGATGCGCGCGCAGCAGCATGACGTGCGATTGACGTGTAACTGGAGGGTGAAAGGGACTTGACATTTAGCCCTACATGTGGAGACAGAAGTCTGGGATGTCAGATCAACCTAATCCCAAATCATATCTAATATCTTATGTTTAAGAAACTGTATTATCTGGAAGGAATGGTCTCTCGGACAGAGGCTATTCCATACTAACTGTGAGTGCGTGTTTAAGCGTCTACGTGTCTGCATGAGATGCGAGGGGGCATGGGCCTACCATGGTAACAGGAGCTATGAATTACTTGCACGGAGACAGTGAGGCCGGGCCCTTTGCTCTGCAGCTGGAAGGATGTTTACTTGAACTACTAGACAAGAATGTATTTTTCGAGGAGCGGAGCAGATAATTCGAAGGCTGAATACAGTCTTGGCAGGCAACAGGCTGAGCCAAGCGCCGTTAGCCGCGCAGGGAGTAAGGCAGAGGTCACGGGTACAGATGCAGGCCCAGGCTGAGGCATTCAGAGTCAGAAGGCAGGAAAAGGCTTGATGGCAGAATTCAGGGCCTACTTCGCCAGGGCTGAAAAACGTGTAAAGTACACCACATAAAGACGTTGGCAAGGCTTACTTAGGAACGGAATATTCGACCCATTCATGGTGGATCTGAAAGAGGACATGTTAACGTTGGACGCAAATGTATTTGCGTCTTCATAGCTGGAAGTGGAGGGAACATACATGTACTTGTAGCGTGTACACGGAGTCGTTGGGGTCTAAGATAGGGGACACAATTGATCATAAAATTTATATTTCCTCATTCCCTCCTTGTCCCCTACGGACCCTTCATGATATATCGATCCTCATGAATCTATCAATCTGTTCACGTAACATCATTTGCTCTTCTTTCTTCTTCTCGCGTTTTGAATGGGAATTTGAATGAGGAATACATGATGTGGCGCACAAGCCGCAAATCGCTGGCCCACATTGCAGACATAGGCAACAACTGAATACTATGAGAAGGCCAATACCTAGGAAGGATAGAATCTTCCATCCCCAAGCGGTCAACGTAGTCCAGAACCAACCGGACCAAGTCCAGGTGCCTGGATTCTGATGTATCAAACTTGCAATCTTATGAAGACGTGTTATAGCTTTATATACTGTTGGCGCGTTTTCTGGAATGAAAACACAGCAACTCGACCCGATGACCTTACAGGCTCCGCCCCTATCTGCTAGGATGACGTCAATGACAAGACGATTTTGAAGAACAACAACCCGCATAGCAGACTGTTCCTCTGTTAAGTTGCCTAGAGCAGAAGTAGTTTCATTCACTACCGCTTCGAGGGTTCTAGTTAATTTGCGTATCAGTTTACTATTAAAGACAGCACCTAAGTAGGGAAAGAAACCTTTATTGAAGTCTGTGTATTGCTCCCATGCCGTTTCAGTGTAATCGACAATCGGGAGATCTCTTCGAAGTCTATTGTTCACTAGATTGGTATTTCTGTGATAATCAGGAGGGGCTAGGAAAACAGGTGGCAGAAGGAATGCAATGTAACAGGTACCATCCCAATCTAAAGGTAAGCGTATGTATGCGGTATGACCACAAACGAAGTAGGAGTGTCGCGTAGCTCTGAATGTAGACTTGCCTTGATCATTGAATTCGACTATGGTAGTACATTTACTATGACCTAAGTGTACTGAACCATTCTTTCTGATACATAATTCACCTTTGACTGGTAATACTGACATAGCAGGTAATACTGGTGCAGCTTCGGATTCGACAGTCAGAATCATGAGGTTAATTGTATAGTTACCTAATCCATATACTTCGTTTTCTAGATCAGTTCCTGTCCTAGTGGGGAGTCCCTTCTTGTCAGGGGAACAGACTTTAAGCAGGACTAAGTTTAGATTTCCCCAAACCCAATTCCCGTCATAAACCACAGTATCAGAATCTAAAGAATTAATCATTCTAAACCACGCACCACATGAGCCGTTGTGAGTGAATGGGTACGGAAAGAGGGGCAGAACTCCCTTGTATTTCTGGTAGGGAGGGAGTCGGCCACATATCCAACAATTTGTAGCGTTATTGGTCAGGTGGGAGTGATGTAACATACTAATGAATGTGTTGTTGCGCAGCGCAAGTCTATAAGACAATTCATGCGGAGGTAATTCACTAAAAGAATGTTCGGCAGTAACATTGTAAGCAGATTGTGCACGCTGGAAAATAGGGTAATATAAATGCAGTAATATGCTGGCAGCAATAATCAGAAGACTTAGAAAAAACATAATCAATAATGTCACTATACAGTGACTACGAAGTGATTTACAATATGCACGTTTCTTGAGTTGTCTCTGTCTATCTCTCTCTCTATCTTGGTTTAGGGGATACATGTCAGAAACTAATTTAACCGATTCACCTAGGGGAGGACTTAAACAATTAAACTGTCTGACTTGCTAGACCGTAATTTTAGTCTATATTCCTCGGAGGCGGTTTTCTCAACCAGGGGGAGTTTTGAGTCAGTCTGTGGAGGAGGGCAGGGCTTAGAGTCCAAGTCCGAAGGGAGTCCGTGAAACTTCTTAACGTGGCTCGAGTGCAGCCACCCTTTTCTGCCCTCCACCTTAACGGCGGTCCTCGTCGTCAGAAGAACCAATTTCGGGGTTTGCCAGCGGGGTTCCAGTGGACTTCTCCGGTCGAAGTTACGAACGAAGACAAAGTCGCCAGGGACCACTTCATGGGGCTTCACCTCGGTGTTGTCGGGAAAGGCTGCAGCTACCTGTGAACGACAAGATTGTAGTGCAGACATCAAGGAGGCAAGGTAATCTGTCAGCATAATACAGTCAACATCTGTGATTTTACGAGGTATAGGCGTCCCCCACATATTTGGTGGCCTACCAAAGACCACTTCATACGGGGATAGCCCAGTTCGAGAATGTGCTACCATCCTCATATAGAAAAGGGCAACGGGCAAAGCTACTATCCAGTCAACGCCTTTCTCTCTACAGATTTTTGAAAGTCGGATTTTCAGAGTCTGATTATGGCGCTCCACGAGACCTGCTGCCTCGGGATGCCGGACACAGTGGAATTTCCACTGATAACCTAACAGGAGTGTAATATGTTTCACAAGCTCGGATGAGAATGGCTGACCGTTATCTGAGTACACGATACGGGGCAAACCATACCGTGGGAAGAATTCACGAACCAGCTGTTTGGCAGTGGTCGGAGCAGTGTAATCTGGGACTGGATATGCTTCTGTCCATCGGGAAAGTGCACATACGACTACTAGGACATATTTGAAACCTCGACAACGTTCCATCTGGATATAATCCATCTGGAGGACTTCAAAAGGGTGATCGGGAGGCTGAAATCCACCTTGCTCTACGGGAATGCTTTTACCTGGATTGAACTGACAACAAATCATGCAAGTACGCACTTTTTGTTTGGCTGCTGCTCGTAAGTTTTTATTGAACCATATGTGTTGAATACTGTCTAGCATGGCCTTTTCTCCTAGGTGTGCTGGACTATGTACTGTGTTAAGGATTACTTGAACCATAGAGTCGGGGAGAAACCATGTAGATTTTCCCTTCGTCATCCATCCTTGATCTGTTTGGATCCCTCCTAGTTCAGTCCACTTCTTTATTTCATCTGGTGTGGCATGTGTCTGTATGTCAATTACATCATGTGCGGGATCCCTGACTGTCATGCAATGTGTCGATGTCGGAACTATTGTCTTTGTCAAGTCAGTTACATGAATTCGATTCTGAGCAGTTTGCTTAGCTGTTCGGTCTGCCAGGTCGTTACCCTGGGAGATAGTGTCGGTGACTTTTGTATGTGCCTTACACTTCATAATAGATATCGCAGTAGGTAGATGTATAGCATCTAACAGAGCTTGAATGAGGGGACCGTGTTGAATGTTGGCACCGTGAGAAGTTAAGTAACCTCTCTCTCGCCAGAGGACTCCGAAGTCGTGAACGACTCCGAATGCATAACGTGAATCAGTGTATATGTTAACTTTTTTATTCTTGGCTTGAATACAGGCTTGTGTCAGAGCAATGAGCTCTGCTGCTTGAGCTGACAGGGTGTCGATACAATTGGTTTCAATAACTTCGGTGTCTGTCGTGACTGCGTAGGCTGCCACTAATTCACCTGTACCTGTTCTCATACATGAACCATCCACATAAAGTGTCAGGTCTGGATCTGGTAAGGGAACATCTGTCAAGTCTTGTCTGGGTTTCGTCGTAATAGTAATGACTTCAATACAATCATGTGTCAATGGATCTACACCACTTAATGGCAAAAGTGTGGCAGGATTTAATGTGCTACAGCGTCTGATTTCTATGTGTGGTTGAAACAATGTCAATTCATAACCTGTCAGTCTTGCTATGGTCAAGTGTTGGGTCTGTGTACGATTTAAAAGAACTTCCACGGAATGTGGAACTTGTACTGTCAATTGGTGTCCTAGTACTATGGAATCACTTTGTCTGATTGCTAAAGCTGTCGCTGCAACTGATTTCAAGCATGCAGGCAGAGCCTGGGCTACTGGGTCTAATGTGCTAGAAAAGTAAGCACACGGTTTGTGTGAACCTGCTTGTTCCTGAGTGAGTACTGACAAGGCAGTACCTTCACGTTCTGTGACAAAAAGTATAAAAGGCTTACTATAACATGGTGTTGCTAAAACAGGTGCTTGACATAAGGCTTTCTTTAAGTCTTCAAAAGCTTGTGTATGTTCCTGAGTCCAAGGGAGGACAGTCGATGTCGCTGCCTCCTGAGTTGTCAACTGAATGAGTGGTTTTGCTAGAAATGCATATTGGGGAATCCATTGTCTGCAGTACGAAGTGAGGCCTATAAAAGCCCGCACCTCTTTTTGTGTCTTTGGCGGTGACATGTTTACAATTAGCTGGATGCGATCAGGAGTGAGCTGTCTCCCCACTTTGGACAGCAAGTGACCCAGGTACACAACTTGCTGAACACAGAATTGCAGCTTCGAAGGGGATACCTTGTGCCCCTTGTCAGCCAGAAAATTTAAAACCGTCAGTGATGCTTTTTCACATTCGGGTTCGCTTCGGGCGGTGATCAGCAGATCATCGACATATTGAAGCAGAGTGGTGTTAACAGGCATGTAGATACTGTCAAGTTGTCTTTTCAGTGCTTGGCTATAGATGCTGGGGCTTTCTGTGAATCCTTGAGGTGCGCGTGCAAATTTGAAACTTCGTCCATTTAAACTGAATCCGAACAAGTATTGGCTTTCCGGATCGATTGGGACGCTAAAGAAGGCGTTCTTAAGGTCAATTACAGTAAAGAACGTCGCTTCTGAATCAATGGCTGTCAGTAATGAAGAGATATCTGGAACCACAGGATACTGTGGTACAATACATTTATTCAATTCGCGCAGATCAATAACTAATCGATAAACAGGTGGTGCTTTTGGATCAGTACGTTTAAGAACTGGAATGATAGGAGAATTACATACATTGGAGTCTGTTTCCACAACCACTCCTTGTGCAATGAGCTCGTCAATGATTTTCAGTAAAGCCACTACAGCATCTGGGGGTAACTTGTATTGTCGGATTCGTGGTAATACCACTCCTGCTTTTAGTGTGACTCGATATGGTGTGATGTGCATACAACCTACATCAGTGGGGCCTTGCGCCCACAAATGTGCAGGGACATTCTGTAACCGGTGATCCATGTCTCTTAATACATAGTGACCTTTAAAATCTCGTAAGAATAATCGTACTCCTTCCGGAGAACAGCATATTATAGCTCCTAGAGCTTTCAGTGTCTTTATACCTAGCAAGTTCTCTGGGCATGATTTTGTAAGCAATAAATCGGTAGTCCGTGTCAAAGGACCAACTACAAGAGGAAGAGGTTGTGATACTTCGTTAATAATAGGCTTTCCTGAAAATCCAAGGGAAACATTCTGTGAGCCTGAGAGGGGTGCCCCTGGAACCTCATCATGACTAATCGTTGTTCGGCTTGCCCCTGTATCAATTAGAAACTTTCTGTCTTTCCCTAATACTTGACTGTGTACATAAGGACCCTCTTGATCTACAGGAACCTCAATAAGAGGCAAGCCAACCTCCCTCTCTAGGCTGTTTCATGTGTATCGCTGATAATCGGGGTAGTCATTTTGGGCATACTGGTACATCTGTTGTGTCGTGTTTTGTGTTGCGGTAATGGGCTGTTGCTGTGGTACTGCTACGGTCTGTTGTGAAGCTGGCATAGGCGGAATATGTTGTATATTCTGAGGTACTTGTTGTTGGGCCTGATCTTGTCTAGGTGGACGCGGTCTCTCCTTGGTTTTACCCGTGGAGATATTGTGTTTCAGAACTGCACAATCATTTATATAATGACCTGGCTGTTTGCAATAGTTACATGTCCCTTTAACAGGAGCCGTCGAATTACTGGGCTGGGTCGCACCCTTTTTGTGACCATAAGCTGGAACTGACTGGGCAACTAACATTTTCATTTTCGTGTCTTTCATACGTCTTTGTTCATGTTCTTGTTCTTCTCTAATTCTATTCTGGTGATATTGTAACATTTGTAACATTTGTGAAGGGGTATTAGCTTGCCAAGTACTCTCGACCTTCAGTACTCTGTTCTTAACCTGGGGCAGGGAATTCTCGACTAATTTTGTTACAAAAAGATGTGGATATGATTCGCTACTCGCTTTCAGGCCGCTGTTAATACCAAAACATTTTTCAAAACGGGAATAAAAATCACTAGTGTCTTCATCGGGTTTCTGTTTGCAGGCTGAGATTGCACCCCAATCTTCCTTTTTCGTACTTAATAAACGTGGCAACACTTGTACTAACAATCCTGGTAACGCTTTAACTTTGTCTCCAAGCCCTAGGCCTGGAACTCGAGTATTTTCTTCGTTTTCTAATGCAGCCCACTCAATCTTTTCATTTCCTACTTCCCATTCTTTTTCTTTGAGTTTCTCGTAAATGCCGGCAGGCAGTAGTACTTTCAATATTTTCATAAGGTCAGGATAAGTGTAATCACCCATGAGTAACATGTCTTTTATTTCACGGTGAAAACCTGCGGGATCTTTGTCATGGCTAGGTACTAGTTTTTTCATTTCCAATAATTCTATTTTAGTTATGGGTGTGTACACAAACACACGTCTAAGCGTATTATCAGCATTCTGAACTGGGTGCACTTCTCGTAACGGATTCTGTCTGTCAATGTAATACATTTTTCTTTCCATGGAGTGTGCTGAATCAGACTGTGGACACAGGAAGGCACTATATCTGTGCCGATGTTCTAGAATTACTTTAATTAGATCGGTACCTAGACCTCTCCATTTGTTCATGAGTAGTTCTGCCAATATCTGGCAGAGGACCTGGATCGGAATGTTGGCTTCTATACAATAGGAGTAGGTGTTGTATCATGTATGTACCAGCTAAACGCTGTTCGCTTGGTGTCATGTTCAAAAATGTGTGTGCTAACGCATCATCACTATATTTCTCAGGATTTTCAGCCCATTGTACTGCTGACCTAGCTAGTTCTTGTTCATCCATAGAATCGAGTACATGGTACCCCATTCGTTCTCGAAGTCTGTTATCAGTGGCTTGGAATAAGTGTTCAGGAGTTCTCGGATTACACATGGCTTCCTGAAAAAGTCTTTTACTTTCTGGACGTACTGGACGCATTGAATTATTATAGGGTCTTCCTTTACCTACATAAGCTATCATTTCTCTAACTGGTAACTGTGATTGTCCTGCTACTTCTTCTGGTTCCTCCTCCTCCCCTGAGGATTCAAGTTTGTCTGAATCTATTTCTGGTACTGGCTGTCTTCTTTCATGCATCTTCATTATTACATTCCTGATCCTTCGGTACATATTGTCTATACAAGCCTGTTTATCATGATTCCCATCTGCTATCTTCTGACCCCATCTATGAAGTGCTTTTATGTCGTCCGGGTTTGCACCCGGCCTATCCGCTTCTCTTATTAGACAGTTTATAAGAAACCGTAATATCTTGCCTTGAGTATCAACTTTCTGGTAGGCCAATGCCTCCTTAATACTTTCAGGCCCTGCCCCTGTTTGAACAAAATGATATATTTTATCTAGATGATCTACCATTCCAGGTAGTGTCAATAAAAAGTTTGTGACTCGTCGCAATCGTACTGATGCGAGCAACATTCTCTCGTCATTCTTTTTACCAGGTACTGGATCATATCTACAATCTGCAAGACGTTCTCTATATATGTCAAAATCGGCTGCTTGAGGTGTACGTTGTTGTGCTAGGTCCCTATAAGTCCACCGATGTGTTTGTGGTGGGGTTTGAAAACCTGTCGCCCTCCGGACGCGCCTCCTGAAGCGCCGGCTCCGAAGGGATTGTTTGGGTGTAAGGCAGGAGGAATAGGTGCCGGAAGAGCTGGAAGAACGGCTGGAAGGGTTGGAACGGGAGGAGGAGTAGGTTGTCGCGGAGGTGGGGGTTGACTATCTCGAGGTCGAGCGCCGCCAGTAGGGGGTGTACGTGGCGGTGCGGTATTAACATATTCGGGGGCTACATCGTCTAGATAGGAAGAAAGGAAAATGTCCTTTGCGGTTTTGTGATGCACTTTAGTCGGGAGCATTGGAGGTGGTAGATCTTTTGGTACTTCCGGGGTGGCCTTAGGTAGGCCTTCGGTTAGAAGAGGATACATACCATTCATAAGAGATTACCAGAATTTTGTGGAGCTTGCAACTGAACTTACTAAGGGTGGGCAAAGAAATAAATATCCTTTTAATGAAATGGCAATGCTGGCAATTTTCTTTGGTAGGGTCAGTTTATTAAGCATGTGCATCCTTCTGAAGTACTTATTTCAGTTTAACTGTGTTGCATTCAAATTCAGAAGAGATACAAAAAAAAGTGGCAATTCTTTTTTTGATAACCAACTTTTATTGATTTGGTGAGAAACCATCAAAAAACTAACAACACCAGCAATTAGTACAATTATCATTGCAAGGCAAAGACGAGAGCACCTTACATCTGCATACAGAAGCTGACAGACAAGGGAAGAACATCGCCATTCCCATCCCAGTCCGCGGTTGCACATTAAAAACTTTAGTCTTCCACCACCCGACCCACTTGCCCCACATTCTACAAAACCTCTTCGGGCATCCTTTGGCCTCATACAGGGGTCGTTCTTGTGCAGCGCACCAATCTACCCCCTTGCGCCAACGTGTCACAGTAGGTGGAGCTGCGTTCTGTGGACCGCAAAGTTCCTTTTGGCCACCACCATTGCGGTATTTAGAAAGAGTTTTCAGCCCTATAACCCCCCAGGCCCTCAGTAATACCCAGCAGCACATTCATTGGGTTAAGGGGAACCTCCCAGCCCAGGACCTAAGTGAGCTCCCCAGTTACTGACTCGAAATAGCGCATGATTGCGGAGCAAAGCCATATCATGTGATACAAATCAGCCTCTGGGTGAGCCCAGCGGGGACAGGATGCATCGGGTCAGAGCCCAGCATGGTGGGGATGCAGCGGCATGAGATATGTAGCATGGAGATAGTATATTTGAACTAGGCCAAGCCTCGTTGAGGCTGTGACTGTTTTGGGAGCCATCAAGGCGTCCCTCCAATCAGCATCCTCCAGGGACCCAAGCCAGCCCCCCCATCTGTCCCTGAGGTGAGATAATGTGTTGGGGGTGTTATTTGTAAGGGAGCGATAGATATGAGAGATCCCTCCCTTCCCCAGGTTACCGGTCATGACCTGAACTTCAGGTGGACTGTATTCAGGCAAGGGGGTGCCCTCTAAGATATAAGAAGGAAGGGCATGACGTAATTGCAGGTAGTGGAAAAACTGGGAACAGTGAAGGGAGTATCAGGTCTGCAGATCTTGAAAGGTACGTATGTGGGACCCACTCCAGACATCCCCAACAACGAAATTCCGATGAGATCCCATGCTCTGAAACCTGAGAGGTGAACGACCTCCCAGAGTAGTGTATCGCACCACAGTGGAGTGTATTGAGTCAGTTTATCTGACCAGTGTGAATGGCGCAGAGAGGCCCGCCGAGACAGAAATAACCCCCGCGTGACCTCAGGAAGAGTTTGGGAAATAGCATTTATGTACAGCATCCCTTGAATACTGAGCAGACCCAGGGTGAGTAGCTCCAGGTGATAGGCCGGGTCAGACTAGCCACCATAAAACCAATTGTGAACGGTGAGGAGCTGAGTTGCTAAATAATAAAGGTATAAGCTCATCATCCCCAGGCCGCCATCAAAGGGAGGGATTGGGCAAGGACCAATTTAGGCCTCCGACTTCCCCATAAGAACTTGGTAGCCAAGCTATCATTTCCTGGAACCACGACCTCGGAAAGCAGAGGGGCGTATTCTGGAGCATGTAAAAGAATCTGGGCAGAATCCTCATTTTAAATAAGGCTATTCTGCCCATAGAGTTCAATGGCAGCTTTTGCCATTTGAGAAGGTCGGCACGAACCCGTTTCACTAACAGGGTTACATTGAGTGACCAGGAGAGGTTGGGGAGAAGGGCGACCCAGATCCCCAAGTATTTGAAGGACTGACGCTAGAGAGGTATTGACTACTGCCAATCAAAGCACTCTCTCGAAAGGTTAAGGGGAACCAGGGCAGACTTGGCCGAGTTCAGTCGAAGGCCAGACGTTCATTCGAAAAGACTCAAGGCCCGAAGGAATCGGGGTCCAGACCAAGCAGGGTCCGCTAAGAATAGCAAAAATGTGGCAATGTAAGCAGTTTTATCTTGTCATCTAAAAGCAGCAGTGTTAGAAATGGGGGTCTCTAGTTAACAATGGTTTCACCTTTGTCCAAAAAGGGAACCTTGCTTCTAGTCAGAGTTAGGGAGTTATGCCCTTAGACAACCCCTGCTCACCCCCTTGGTAGCTTGGCATGAGCAGGCAGGCTTAAATCGGAGGCAATATGTAAAGCATGTGTGCACACATACAGTAATATAGAGGAAATACTACATATGGACACCACACCAGTTTAGAAAAATAGGAAATCTGTAGCTAAAGAAAATGAGACCAAAACAACAAAATCCAACATGCATATGTCAAGATATCATCAAAAATAAGATATTCACAAAAATAAAGCTTGTAGCAACAAATAGCTCTACCTGGGGCTCTTACGACCGTCATGACAGATGAAAATTCCAAAGTACTGTGCCAACCATGTGGAGGGCAAGTCAGGCAAAGAGTTGCACGGGACCCCCAAGAACTGTACTTTAGCAAACGATAAAAACAAAGATGGTGCATGGCCCATGGCTTCAGGGAGGTTTGGCGCCAGGCGGCGTCAGTTCCTTATGACCTCAGGGGAGATGAGGTGTTGGTTTCCTATGACCAAAAGGAAGATGAGGCATCGATTCTTTACTGTGAGGCAGTGAAAGTGAAGTGTCGGTTCCTTACTGTTGCTGGGGAGGTGAGGCGTTGGTTCCTTATTGTTGCCAGGGAGGTTCCTTCCAACAGTGCAGGGAGTCGATAGAATCAGGAGGTCACTCATGTCAGGTATTGACTCTGCGATGATGAGGCACTGGTGTCATTGAGGTCAGGGTTGGGGTGTGTGTCGGGGCTGTGAATTGTGAGGAACAAGGCATCCATTAGACACCAATACTTCTATGATGTCCCATCGTGACCGAGAGCCATATCCTGCCACCACTTTGCCAATGCAGGAAGATATTGAACGTGAGACATCACCGAACCTCCGGCTCTAGGTTACCCGCAAGCCGTCAGATTTAGATCAAGAGGACCTCTTCCGTCTTAAACATATTACTCCCAGAATCGTCATCCTTCCCATAAGGCTCGAGTCCATATATGCAGCTATAAATATGCAATAAATACAAGGCCCACTGCAAGGATTCACTACTACAAATATCAGACGTTGGGGCTTAGTTTATCATATCTCCCCTCATGTAATACAAGCTTAAACAGGATAATAAGAGGTCGACGATTGGCTACATTATACGTTCTCATCAATTTTTCAATGTATGACCTGGATAGTTTTGATTGCAATAGACGGTCACCTGAGGAAGGCTGCCTAGCCAAAACACGCATAGTAATTATCCTACCGCTTTGCCTCCATCATCTGCCTTGTCTTATGCTATTTGTTTGCCTGTTGTGTGATTTTAATAATATTTTGTACATGAATTGCAAATCATCAATATAAGAAAGAGAAAAAGGAAGAAAATGTTAAAAAAGATAAAATACACATGATGTATGAATAATAAAATAAATAAATGATACATCATTTGATTGATTAGTTTTTGTACTGTTGGGCAATATCTTTATAAATTCTATCAGTGTCTTCCATATATATTGTTCAGTATTACCAATGTTTTTCACTTGGCTATAGACCTTTTTCAAATTAATTATGTTTCCCTATTTATAGAAAGTGTACTAGTAGTATATAGGGGTCCCCTTCTTTCTAGGCTGTACATTGTGAGTGCCATGACCGGTGCCCTCGGTTTCGGTGTACACCTCTGTGACGGTGTCAGAGTCAATACAGTGTGGCGTCTGTGCTGCGGTGAAAGTTGGAGCAGTGCATCTTGCACTTCACAAGTGGAGACCACGGATTTGTTGCAGGTCATGGCATCGCTTGCTGGTGCCAGACGGTGCAAGAGGACAAAGGAAACAAAGTCCTTTTGTCCCTGAGGCTTCAGAACAGGAGGCAAGCTCTACGCCAAGCCCTTGGAGATCTTCTTCAAGCAGGATACACAGCACAATTCAGTCTTTGTCCGTTCCTCAGCAGAAGTAGCCACTGTAGGCCAACCCAGCAAAGTATCCACACAGCAGTGGGACATAACTCCTCCTTATAGCTTCTCCAGCTCTTCTCATTGACAGAAGTTTCTCTTGAGTCCAGAAGTATTCTAAAGTTCTGAGGTCTGGGCCCCAATATGTATACCACATCTGTTCTCTTGTGGCGAAATAATTTCAGCTCAGTCCAAGCCACTTCTGTCCTCTCTGGTCCAGCTTCTTGGCAGAAGGTGGAGACACTATTGTACACAGGAGACAGGGCCTATTCAGCTGCAGGCAAAACTACTCCTACTACTCTAAATGCAACCCAGGTCTATTCAGCCCAGCTCTGAGTCATCCAGGAAAGACGGACACACCTCAACCCCCCCCCCCAGTGGCTGTATGTAGTGAATGCACATCCTAGCCCCTGTCCCTCCAAAACCAGGCAGTTAATACACAACTCAGCAGAGGCACATAGGATGGTTAAGCAAGAAAATGCGTTCTTTCTAAAACTGCCATTTTTCATCCCATAATTAAAAAATACAGCTTTACTAAAATATGTTTTATTACATTCTGAGTTCAAAGAACCTAAACTCTATCTTTATACCTTGTCCCCATGGGACGTTAATCTTGTAAGATGGTACAGAGTATGCCCCATGCTGTCCTATGGGACAGATAGCCTTTCAATAGTGAAAAACGAAATACACAGTATTTCGCTATCAGGACATGTCACACATCAAGTACATGTCCTACCTTTCACATACATTGCAACCTACCCATGGAGTCACTTGGGCCTACCTTAGGGGTGATTCATATGTAAGAAAAGGGAAGGTTAGGGCCCGGTAAGTGGGTGCACTTGCCAGGTCGACTTAGCAGTAAACACTGCGTGTAGACACTGCAGTGGTAGGTCTTAGACACCTTCAAAAGGCTGTCTGTATGCGTGGCACAAAAAGTGCTGCAGGCCAACTAGCAGCATTTGATTTACAAGCCCTGGGTACACACAGTACAATGTACTAGGGTCTTAGCATTAAATAAAATAAGCCAATCATGGAAACACTAATTCATAGACAAAATGTACACTGAACAGCAGTGGCAAATTGTCCAGAGCATCTAGACCAGCAAAAACGAAATTCAGCACACTGCACAGACATACAGGAGGCAGAGGCCGAAAATAGGAAACTATGCCAAGGATGCCAGGCCTAACAAGCAGGATATCATGAAAAAAAACTAAGAAGAAAACTTGTGAAAAGGGGCTTACAGCTCCCCAGCATATTTCACTACTGCTTGGCCCATTAATTCAGGAGCCCACACCAGGCTAATAGGATTTCCAAAGCAATCTAGAAGGGGACAAATGTACCAAGCAATGATAAAAGGGTTGTTCTAACCAAGAGGTTTTAAATAAATTTGGGGCTTCACAATTTTGCAAAATTACATTACATAATCACCTTTGACCCATTAAAGGGTGTCATACAAGCATGTATGTTAGGACTACTGGCTTGATCAAAGGTTCAAGATCAACAAACCATATCTTAAAGGCATCATTTTGTACATACATGCAATCATCAATACATTTGTAAAACGACAGATTACTGTAATTAAAACTTATAGATTGTGTTCAATAATCATTGTCAACATCATTATCTCAAGAAAGCATTTAAAATAAACAAAACTTGTGTCTGTATTTTTTATAAACTTTCCACCCATGAAAGTGCAATTATAAAAGCAGTCACTAGAGGGCATCACAGTTTAATTGAATTATATGCAACCATAGGCTTAGCCCCAAGAGCACGCTTCAAAACATACTGTCTTACAACAAATTTAGGCAAAATAAATGCAACCATAAATTCAGCACCTAAAGGGTGCAGTACTTTCAGTTGAAAAGCAGAAGCTTCAGTCTGGGGAGTGCTTTAAAAACATTGATAAAATCCTGGATTTCAGACCCCTGCAGATATAGGGTCAGTACCTTAGAAACTGCTTGGGGGCAGATTCTGCACTCATGCAGCCCCCGTACCTTCCTCTTAATGTTGGTGGTACCCCTGCCCATTTTGGGGGCCACCACAAGCAGCAAAATATGCAAACAACAGAGCCCCTCAGGGAGTCATGGGGTGCTCCTCCGGGAGCAGTGAATATTTTAACAGCGCCTCTTCCACTGTGGAGTAGAGCTGTAAAGCTTTCCTTTTGTGTTTTATCTATGTTTTTGGAAGGTACTTAGTCCCACTAGGGCAGCCATATGCCTCCATAACGTTGGGGGCAGTTGAGGGAGTCACCCCCGTGCTGCCTCACTGGCTCCCATGCAGCCTGTATTTCTTTGTGCAGCAGCAGGAGCCGGCAGTTGCGCTGGACCTGTCTGCTCTTGTGGGCAGAATCTATTTGAGGCAGTGGCCACCCGCTCCCCAGGGGCACGGGGAGTGGGGCAGTTTTTTTGATGGGTTAAATTCTGCACTAGAGTTTTTACTCAAGTATTCAATCAATCAATCAAAAAAGTCTTTATTGCAATTTTGATCTTAAAAGACGTACAAAAATACAGGTACATACTTCATATGATACACCATAAACACTATGAGAAAGTACCTACTCACGATAAAAACATAAATAGCAAATATTACATATTAAAATATTCAATAAGACCAGATTAAATATCTCACATTCATAGTCTTTTCCATTTAAAAAACTTGTATAAAAAGACCGTAGAATCAATTCATAAAGTGCCATTATCAAAGATAAATAAATCTACCCAACAATGAGCCCCCCCCTATTGTTCTCCCGGATAGCCCAGGACAAGCTAAAAAAATTTGCAACCCCTACAACTAAAATGTCATTACAGCCAATTTTCAACAACCTTTTAGCATACATGGCTGAGCTGGTTCCCAAAGATCTGCAAAGGGGTTTAAGCCACTTATTACGTGGTTCACGGTATGCTGGACAAACGTAAAGGAGATGCCCGATGTTTTCGATATATTTAGGACAAAACGGGCATTTATCCCCTGTACCATTTGCCCAGGTACACGTGAACTTCTTTAAAGGGAGAGACTCAACCCGAAACTGATGGTAAAACTTGCGATCCATAGGTTTCGTTATTAGATCCCAGTTGTATTCCATACTAGGTTCGTCTTTAAAATCACAGAATTCACTAGTCAGGGAGGAGCTAACCAAAGCGGAGAACCTCCTGATTTTAATGAGATTCCAATAGGCTGCTCTACACATTTCTTTAGTTGGAAATTCAGCAGTCTCTGGACAATCCCACAGGTCCCTCATCCCCATATCTGTAAGTACGGATTTGATACTAACAAACCAAGCAATTTTATTCGAGCCATCCAGTCCCCTAACCTCTAACAATCCCTTTGCAAATAAAATTAATTTTGGGGTTATCCAGAGCCTTCTCCAGAAAGCCAACATCCTGTTTTGTGCAATGTCCTCTATGGCATGACAGCCCAGATCTAACAAAAGCGGGATGCGTGGGGTAGGTTTTGGAAGGCCCACAATTGATCTTAGGAATTTACTCTGGACTAGTGCTAGAGGGTACAAGTTACTGGCTCCCCACATCTCTGCCCCATAGAGGATTGCGGGAATTATTTTCGTGGTGTACACTTTAACCACCGGGGCTATAGGCTTAGTAAGTGACTGCCTATGTTCCTTGATCAATGCGTCGGATAATTTTGAGTGTTAAAGCGCCATTAGCTTCAGTTGTGGCGACCAACTCAATCTATAGCCTAAAGTAACGCCCAGGTAAGTGAAGACATTTGTCTGCTCCAAGAGCCTTCCGCTCATGAAGACTCTTGAAGTTACGGGCCTAGCCCGTGCAAAACCATAAATTTAGTCTTCTCCACGTTGACCACAAAGTCATGATCGCTGCAGAACTCCTCAAAACGAGACAGGGCCAATTGAAGCCCCTGCCTCGTCTTGGCTAAAATCAGAATGTCGTCTGCAAACATGAGCAGGGGTACGCTGTGACCGGCAAGCATGGGCGCATCTGTAGGGTAATTTTCAAAATAGCGCACGACCCCATTAATAAATAATGAAAATAATGTGCGGGCCAGCACACACCCTTGACGGGCGCCCTTTTCTACTGCAAACTTCTCAGTAACCTCCCCTGGTTTACCCCAACGGAGCTGAGCGTGGTTTAAACTTCGAAGCCTTATCAACAAGGATACCAATTCCCTAGGCATCCCCAGCCCTAGCAATACATTCCACAAATTAGATCTTGGGATCAACAAGGATACCAATTCCTAAGGCATCCCAAGCCCTAGCAATAAATTCCACAATTTAGATCTAGTTTTTACTCTTATTCTTCATGTTTGCAAACATGTTTTCTCTTTCAAATGAAAGAGCTACACACCAAGGATTCAAGTGGTTTGTTGGAAAGGTGATGGAGTGACCAAATAGTATAAGGAATATAATACCCCCTGTCATACATGTTAAGAATTTTTCAAGTCACCTCGGACATTCATAAACGTATAAAGGAGCTTGGACGTTAGCCTCTTTTCTCTATGTGGTCATGGAGCTCCTCAGTGACTTGCAATTTCCGTATAATGTACAGCAGTGGGTAGAAAATCCAATTTATAGTAAGGAAATACTAAGCAAGGATTGCTTTCTGTAGACATTTAATTGATTTTACTTTAGGAGTTATTCAGAAATCACCCAGTTTTTCCAAGAGGAATTTCGTTTACTTTGTAACAAGGCATATTTGACGTTGTGAGATCCATTGGGCTGAGGTAATATTGTGATTAAGGGTGTAGTTACAAATGTGATTGCAATTCTCAACTCTGTTAAATACATCAGATGTCCAGCAGATTTTCCAAGTTCCTATTAGAATGAAGTGCAAGACATGAAGGTGAGAGAATGCCTTGTTGTTTTTGGCTTGCTTGCTGGTTTTCAGAGTGGTGAGATAAGTAATGAGAATTGCAGACAACCCATTAGAAATATACTTTATGTAGTGTGAGTGAAGATGGAATATTGCGTGAATGGTCTGGAGCACAGTACCTTTTTTGTGTTCCTGTGATGCTCTCGTTATTCAAATATATTCTTATGTGCTGTACTTTCTACATATTATGTTTCTAAAACCACTGTATTTGTCATTCATTATACAGACAACAGGAACAAGTAGAATCAACAAAAGTTTGATCGAGGCCATTTTTAAATGCCAGCATTTGTAGAGAAACATCCAGTATATATCTACTACATACTCCTATATACGCCAGAGTGAGTAACTGTCGCAAAAATGAGCCATAGCACCGTCAGATACAGAAGCAGTGTGACCCAAAGCATCGCCTATGGGTCTCTTTTGAACCATGGCAACCCTGGTAGTAATTGTGCTTCCTTTTAAATATCGATATTGCCGAGTGTGATGTTTAGCGTGCTGGTGTGGTGTTTAGAATGCTCCTGGGTGGTCCGGTCGGGCTTCCTGGCACTGCCGGAAGGGCCAGCTTGGCAAGACTAGTGAGTAGACCTGTTTTTGGTCATTTTGCCATGGTGAGAGAAAAAAGCAGCCCACACACCTGCTCTTTCAAGCTGTCCCATCTGGTATTGCCAAGTCCAACATTGTGCACCATTCAGACCTTTGGAATATGAATGGGGAATAATGCTGCAATACTATGTTTTGTCCACCAGTAAGGAGTGGAAAGTCAGATTTACTTCAGTTTTTACCTTGAACAAACTGCGCGCATTAACACATGCGGATGCAGTGTTACTGTCCTGAATATGATCCTTATTCGTTAATGCCTGGTCCAAGAATGAGGCTCAAGTCTTACATAGAAATAGCATCCGTGGAGGGCGAATAGCTCACTTTAATGTGTAGGTCTTTGTCTATTACAATACCTCACATGCTCTTGACACGTTCTGAAAATAAATAGTTAATAGTGGCTCTAGCGGGGAGGAAAAGCATGCCAAAGTTCTCTCTGCTGCTGCTTGCTATAACTTACCTGTGGCTCTGTGAGGCTACGAGCGGAGCTAAAGCTATGGTTACCTTGCAGACTTTAGGAAGCAAGAGACGGCTGAGTGTCTGAGCAAAGAGGCTGGCATTTTTTTTAAAGCAACACGGCAAGACACAATGCAGTACAAAAAAATAAAACCCACAAAAGACGACAGTTCCTTCTATTGCAGCACGTTTGTTAAAAAATAGCAGGCATTGCATGCTTCCTCGGATTTTATGGGAATATAGCGATTTGCAAAATAGTGAGAAGCTGTGGGGGGGGGGGGGATTCTTCAAAAGTAGACCTGGTAGCCCACAAGTTAGGGTGTCCAGTATTTAAAACTGGAGCTTATAATAATTTCATTTTGGCATGTTCCTACATTTATTAGGACAGGGTAGAAAGTGAGATCTTTGCTTCTGGCGTTAGGACCCTGCATATGTGGGTCCCAGAACTTTCTGTCCTGTCCACTCACCCCAGTACCACGAAGCTCACATTGTGAAGCTCTGTGGCGGCATCCCATACGATAAGGGAATCCCGTTCTACGAAGAGAACGACTAACAGAAAAAGCTGTTAGCACCGAATAGTACACCCCACTCCGAGTACTTTCCGCCCACCATATCTGCAGAACCTCAATCAGAGGGATGTAGTCAAGTTATCACTGCCCATCCTCATCCTGAAAATCACGTACAAACATGGTTTTCATTCGTCATGGCTTCCTGAAGAAGGTTGCATAGCCGAAACGCGCCTAGGTCCCAAACTATAAGCCATGTTATGCATGCATATGTTCCGGCCTAACAAGCCGTGTTGTACATGAAAATTCAGTCTTCATCCATCTCACCTCATTGTTGCAAGCCACAAGGAATTAGAATGCTCAGCCACTAAGGCATTTTGGCTCATGATGAAATAAATGTGATTCCATGTAGGCCATAAAAATATAATTCATCACAATTGAAACCTGTATTCATAATCGCCTAAACATACATAGAAGAACTCATAAGAATATAAATATTTATAAGGCTTGTTTTTCCATATAAACTATTGAATAATATGTATTCATCATCGAAGGATGAGTGTTGAGGTATGACTGAATATTTAGGCTTGTTCCATTATATTTCAGATTTTATTTATTTTATTTTATATAGTGTTTTATAGAGCGCAAACCAGTAGTATCAGGTGGGTTTCAGAACAAAGGGGGGAGGAGAGCCAAGGGATAGGGAAACAAATAGATACAGTATATGGCAAATCAAACAATTATGATATCAGACAACTATAAGGGATAGCGGCAAAAATGATGCAATAAACTAGAAAAGCAGTCTCCTCACCCTGAGAGATTGTTCAGAAGTGCAGGGTGGGTAACATAAGGGGAGGCAGCCAAGGAATAGTGCAGTGACGATAGGCAAAGTCAGGTTGAGGGGGCGATTGTAGCGTGAACTTTAGGAAAGGAATTTGCCCATCAGGAAAGTTTTGGTCTCCTTTTTTAAGTGAGCTAGAGACGGTATTCTTCTAATGGCGGGTGGGAGTGAGTTCCATATTCTTGGGGCGGCCCCAGAGAAAGCCCGAATGTATGTTCTTTTTTCTTGAAGCGTGCAGGTTGGAGCAAAAGGGCTCTGGCGGACAAAGAGTTTCTGGTTCTTCCAGATAACACAAGTTTCTGTGCGAGAAAAGCAGGGGAACTGGAATAGAGAGCCTTGTGCAAGCCAGCTTGAATTGGATTCTGGCCTCAAGAGGAAGCCAGTTTAGAGCTTTAAGGTGGGGCGAGATGTGGTCGAACTTCTTAGTGCGAGTTAGAATTCTGGCAGGGGCTTTGAGGCAGGCTTTCAAGGGTGCCAGAGAGATCTTGGGTAGACCTGCGAGGGTGGAGCAACCATATTCTAGTCTAGAGATGACTAAGGCCTGGATTGCCGATTTTAGATCAGGGGGTCGAGGAAAGGTTTCAGGCTTTGTAGGTAGTTCAGGTGAAATCTGGCCGTTTTGGCCATTGCGTTGATATGACCCGCATGTTCAGGCGGCCGTCTAAGGTAATTCCCAGGGATTTAGCAGAGTCCACAATGGTGGGAAAGCAGTTTTGCGCTGTGATAGCCTTGATCCAAACTTGAATGTCTGTATTGGTGTTGGGTGGAGAGATTAAGAGGAACTCTAGGGCATATTATCAACAACTAGCGATATTTATCGCTAAATAAGCTTAGCGTAATTTTTTATATCGCCGCGCATCACCGGATTTTATCGCAGAGATAACGTGCTATTAGCAATGTTTATCTCCAAAGCGATAAAATATCCGGCGATAGCGGCAAAATGTGTGAATATCGTCGGAAATTCACCGATATTCAGGCATTATCGATAATAGGGACTTAACATGAATATCCACCTCCCATTGGATATACAGGCTAAGAAGTGATCTGAGCAGGTGTTAGGATTTGGCGATATTCGCCCTTAGCGTGAATATTTTAATCGCTACGCCTGCATTGATAATCGGTGATAGGGATGTTAGCGACTGCTTTCAGTCACTAACAAGTTGGGTACGCCCACTTTGCATGTCATTAGCGATAAATATCGCTGACATGCAAAGCGGCCCGAAACCGCTTGCTATCACCTAAAAGCTGTTGCTAACTGATGTTAGCAACAGCTTGCTAATAGGGCAATGAAATTATTGCCTCTTTGCGGCCAAAAACGGCCGCAAAAGCGCCGATAATTTTATTCTCCTGCCTTGGTAAAATGCCCCTCTGTTTTTTTGGCATTGCGTTTTAGCTGGTTAGATGTGAGCCAGTAAACAGTTAGTTTCAAGGCCTCATTCAGGGAACGGATATCCTCTGGAGAAGAGATATTGATGTAAAGCTGTGTGTCGTCAGCAAACATGTGGTAGGAGATATTGACAGTGCGCAGCACCTTTGAGAGCGGTTCGGGGTAAAGATTGAAGAGGGTAGGGGATAAGGTTGATCCTTGGGGAACTCCAACTGTGATTGGAGAAGAAGCGGATAGGTTGCCGTTGATCAGGATTCTCTGAGAGCGGTTCTGGAGGAAGGACCGGAACCAAGCCAGAACAGTGCCATCCAGGCCCATCCTAAGTTTGAGGTGATTCAGGAGGATTTCGTGGTTAACCGTGTCAAAAGCCGAGAATAGGTCAAGGAGAATCAAGAGACAGGTTTTGCCTTGGTCAATGGCTTGAAGGGCATCATCCACAATGTGGAGGAGTGTAGTTTCCGGCTGTGCCCAAGTCTGAAACCAGATTGCAAGTAATATAGAAGGTGGAAGTTGGAGATGTGTTGGCTCAGCTGTTGCTGTGCACATTTTTCCAGCACTTTAGATAGGAGAGGGATGCTCGAGATAGGTCTGTAATTGTCAGGAGAAGCAGGATCTAAAGTGGATTTTATTCGAATGGGGACCACCTGGCCGGCTTTGAGAGAGTCAGGAATCGATCTCTGTAGGAGAGAGGAGTTGATTATAGTCGTCCAACAAGAGGTGATAGCCTGAGAAACAGAGGCAAGTCAGTTTGAGGGGAGATGGTCATTGAAGTGATTGTTGGGGCCATAACACTTGGTTTTTGGGGGAGGTCTGGGAGGGCAGCGCTGAGTGGGGAGGAAGAACCGGAGGGATTTGGGAATAGGAAGCAGACATGAGTTCCTTTCCTACGGCAGAGATTTTATCACAGAAGAAGAAGGAGAATTGCTCTCATGGGATTGTAGAAATAGGGGTTTCTTTGGATGATTTAGCAAGTTTGTTTGATTGATGTTAGATCAACTTGAATAATTTGCGAGGTCTATTCTTAGCGTTATCCTGTTCAGCTCTGAAGAATTCAGATTTTTTTGTTATAGGCGTTTCTGGCCTGACGGAGAAGTTTAAGATGGTCTGCGGAAGTGTGCTTTTTCCAGTTCCGTTCTTTTTGTCAGAGGGACCTCCTCTCATGGTTAAGGGATCCGTTGAACCATGGGTTCCTGTCTTTGATCTGTGTTCTTTTCAGTTTTAGCGGGGCAAGGTCATCGATTATATTGGCTATCGTTGTGGAATAATGTTCAGTGAGGTTGTCGACTGTGGTGAAATGGGCGGGAGGGGGGAGGTTAGTTGCACAGTGGGCAGCCAATTTCTCGTGATCAAGGTTCTTGGTGTCCCTGATCCATCTTTTGGGAATCACGTGTTGCGGTGTCCATGTCTTGTGAGTGCCAGGAAGACGGAAGGTGATAGCGTGGTGGTCAGACCAGTCGCAGGGATCTATGGAAATTAGTTTGACCGCAGATTCCTTGGAGATGATCCAGTCTAGAATGGAGTAGGGAGGGAGCAGGCTTGGGTAAGGGCTTGGTCAGCCAGGAAGTCTCTGATGGAGTTGACCTGGGGGTCCTTGGGGTTGTTCCAGTGCAAGTTGAAGTCGCTAATAAAAATGTTATTGGCGTTCTGGGGGACCTTGGCTGGGATGATTTCCATGAGGTAGTCTGTGAAGGTGTCATTCTTGCCTGGGGGGTGGTAAAAGATGTGCAGTCTGCACTGAAGGGAGGTGTTGTTGCAGACAGATAGGGCAAGATATTCGCAAGAATCAGTAGGTTCGGCCAGAAGTTCAGTGATAAGGAGGTTGGAGCGGTAGATGCAGGCAATGCCACCCCTTTTTTTGTGATTGCCTGTCCAGCCTTACGAGGAGATAGTTGGGCTGGACTAGAAGGTCTTGGCAGGGTGAAGAGGATTCATTTAGCCAGGATTCCATCAGGATCGCTACATCTGTGTTTAGGTTCAGGATGAGATTGGCGACATCGGTGGCATGCTTTACCGCAGAGCGGCAATTGATAAGGAGACCGGATAGAGAGGGGACGTATGCGAATCGTGACTAGGGTCGGAGGTTGGGACTAGTGCTAGGTT
Organism: Lissotriton vulgaris; assembly: GCF_964263255.1. Lineage (NCBI taxonomy): Eukaryota > Metazoa > Chordata > Amphibia > Caudata > Salamandridae > Lissotriton > Lissotriton vulgaris. Next base: position 1,619,546,285 of record NC_141694.1, read on the forward strand.
ACTGTTGACTATTCCTCTGTTGTGGAGAGTGGCTGATCTATAGGGATTGATTGCAACCGTGCGCATAGGTTGATCTTTCTTTGGGTCAGAGGAGCATGAGTGTTCAAAGCTAATGAGGAGGTCAGCAATTTCATCCTCCGAGAGTTCCATAGTGCTAGTCATAGAAGGGATAGGTTTGTAGGTTAGGAGGAGGGCCTGTACTTCTTCCTCTGCAAGGTAGCAGGGCTGCCTGTGAGGGTGCAGGTGTCTTAGGGGTAACAGGAATGGGTGGAGAAGGGGTTTGGAGTAGGAAGTGGGGGGGTAGGGTTCTGTGAGAGCCTGATCTTCGAGAGAGTGAGCTCGGAGAGGTGCAGAAGGTTTTTGAGGTCCGTGAAGGACTTGTGGATGCTCAAGGTTAATTCAGTGGCTTTGCGGTGGAGAGTGTCCAAATCCCTAAAAGAGGGGTGCTCTTGCGGGCCGGAGGTCGGCGGTGAGGGAACGGACTTGGTGGAGAGTGCAGTAGCTTAGTGGTGTGGCTAAGACGACCAGAGTCATGAGTTGCAGTATCCCCATGGAAGGGAGGATTTAAGGTAGAGGGATTGGGCTTAGTAGTGTGGCTAAGACTACCAGAGTCATGAGTTCCAGTATCACCCCGGTAGGGTGGATTTGGGGTAGAGGGTTTAGGGAGACTACTGATGGCTTGTGTAGGTGGCCTGGTAGACGGGTTATCATGTCGAGAGGGTTGGGCCACGGGGTCAGTAGGCTTAGTAGTGTGGCTAAGATGACCAGAGTCATGAGTTCCAGTATTCCCACGCAATGGCGGATTTGAGGTAGAGGGATTGGGCTTAGTAGTGTGTCTAATACGACCAGAGACATGAGTTCCAGTATCACCCTGGTAGGGTGGATTTGGGGTAGAGAGTTTTGGGAGACTACTGATGGCTTGTGAGGCTGGGCATGTAGATGGGCTAGATGTTTAGAGGGATGGACCAATGGGGTGGTGTCAGAATCCAAAGGAGAGGGATGGGAATGTGGAATGGAGGTAGGGGGTAAGCGCTCGTCAGCATTGGTAGGCGCTGGATGTATAGTATGGGGGCTCTGTCTGTCTGTGTTGGGAGCGCTGTCATGGATGGCTGGAGAGAGGGCAAGTTCCCTTGGAGGTTTTGGAGAGGGAAGGTGCAGGGGGAGCGAGGATGAAGGGGGGTCGTGTACATGTTTTGTAAGGAGAGGGAAGAGGTCTTCAAATTTGTTGAGGTTTTTTGGTGGAGCTTGGATCAGGATGATGCCGTTTTTGTATAGGGTAATGGTGAGGTCAGCCCGCAGGTTTGCGGAAGGTATGATCGTGAGCTTGCTGCCATGTGGAATGTTCCTGGTATTATGAACGTTGAGGTTTGAGAGTGCATTGCGCCAGACGGATGTTCTCTGGGAGTAGAAGATAAGGTCATTGATGATTGGGACCTTGTCCACGGTGGATCGATGGTCAGAGACTAGGGTCTCAGGGTGTCTTTTCAGGATGGAGTGTTTGAAGGATTTAGCTGTGGTTTTTTTAGGTTGGGAGGGTAGATAGCGGTGTAGGAGTTGTCGCCTGTGGGGGTCAGACCAGTCCCAGCCATGTTGGGGGAGTGTGGATACTCATGTCCAGGTGGATTGCTGAGAGTGGCAGGTCGAAGTCCCCAATAGGTCTGTCCTATATGCAAGGATTGTCTAGTGCGCAAAAATGCCAAGAGGAGTTGCCCCCTCTAAAGGGTGCAAAATGTAGTGAAGGTCCGGAGAGACAGGTCAGTTGGGTTAGGATATTCAGATATCATTGGGGGTATTAAACACAAATTGTTTTTAAAAAAAATGAAATTATTTTTCTGGGGGATCATGTATTTATTTAATTTATATTGATTATGCCCTTGCATTGCCAGTTTTTTTATATTACTAAATAGCTTTCAATATTAATTTTGATCTGGGTTTCTGTATTTACATTCATTTTCCCATATTTTCATTAGTTGCCTAAGTATTTATATATGCAATTGTTGCCACTCTAGTCTATTACACCCCAGTATATGTCACTTCACTGTACACCCCTCTCCTGTACGCTACTCAACTGCAGGCTATTCCACAGTACGCAACTCCACTCTATGACACTACACTCTACCCTACTGTACTCTATGTCATTCTATTCTGCACCACTTCATGGTGCACCACTTCACTCTACTCTATTCTATTGTACGCCACTCCACTCTACTACATTCAATGCACATTCAACTGCTGTATATGCCACTCCACTCTATCACAATCTCCTGTATGCTGTTACATTGTGCAAAACTACATTCTAGGCCACTCAACTAAATGCCACTCTACAGTACGTCATCACACTCTACTAAACTCAATGTTATTCCACCAAACATTATTCCACTGTATGTTACTCCACTCCAGTGTACGCAGTTCTCTGTATGTCACTCCACTGTGTGCCAGTCCACTCTATGCTACTCAGCTTTATGCCACTACAGTGTACCTCACTCCACTCAATGTATGTCCACTCTACCCTATCCCACTGTTCAGTACCCCACTCTATGCCACTCCACTCTATGCTTTTCCACAGTATGTTATTCTACTCGCCGGCACTGCACTGTATGCCATTCCAGTATATGCTTTGCCAATGTATGCCACTACGCTTTATAATACTTCAGTCTATGGCACTCCACTGTACTTCATCACACTGCATGCCAAAGCATTCTACTCGAGTCCACTGTACGCAGTGCACCACTACACTGTATGCTATCCTGCTATATACCACGTCACTGTACACCATTCCACTGAATGGCACTCTACTATAAGCTATTTCTTTGTATGTCACTCCACTGTACGCCACTCTATTCTATCCCACTTCACTCCATGTCACTCCACTCTATGATACTGCACTCTACACCACTCCACTCTATGCCACTCCAGTCTACACCACTCAAATGTACCCCATTCTACTCTACAGCACACCACTCTACTCCACTCTACTATACAACAGTACACTTCACAACACTATAATCTACTGTATTGTACCATACTCCACTTAATGACAGTCCATTCAACAACAGTAAACTGTACCATTATAAAAACAATATTAACATTTTAAAAACCATTGACATTCTATGAAAAACAAAGGTTAAGTATAAGTTATAGTTATGAAAACTTTTTTCTTATTGGTCTACATACCCAACTTAAACTACACAAACATTCGAAATTCTAAAGTTGTAGTTATAATAACGTAAAATAATGAATTACACACCACATTCAAATTACTATAAGTCATAGTTATAACTCACATTTATACTTATGCACCACCTTAAAATTACTATTGTGGTGAAACTCCGTCCACAATCTTGTCACCTCAGTCGCTGCATGACATTAACTGTGTTATGTTATGTTAGGCATACTTTCATAGTGCACGACTCACCCGGGGGCATCTCGGCGCTTACCTAGTGAGAGAGGCTGAAACGGTGGAAGACCAGAGTCAAATTGATGCATAGATTCGAAACAGAAAGGCTTTTAATTGTTTTCTGAAGATGATATATGAGGTACATTCATGCAGAGCAGTAGGCAGTTGGTTCCAGTATCGTGGAGCAAGGTACGAGAAAGCTTTGCCGCCAGTGCGACTATTCGGGGGACCTTTAAAAGAGCTAGTGAGTTAGATCTGAGATGACGACCAGTTACCTGTTTAGTGAATTTCTTTTACAGATAGTAGGGACCTTTGCCGTTTAGGGCATTATAGGTGAGGCAGCAGATCTTGAAATTGGACCGCTTCCTCACTGGTAACCAGTGCAGCTCTCTCAGCAAGGAGCCTGAGGCGGAACCTGCCGGGTGATTCAAAATCATTCTTGCTGCAGAGTTTTGAATCACATGCAATTTAGCAAGCAACGTCTCGCCTACTTCAGCCAACAGTGCATTTCCATAGTCCAGGCGACCAATCACCATGGCCTGGACCAGGGTTCTACGATGTTTGGTGGGCAGATAAGGCAAAATCTTGCGTAGGAGAAGGAAGGTTATAATAACAGGAGCTAGTAAGAGCCGCAATATGATCCTTCATAGATAATGTCAGTTCAAGGTTTAATCCAAGATTTTTCACACATTGTTTGGGGATGGGGCAACTCCCAGCTGAGACGGCCACCAATCATGCGTCCATCGATAACAACATTTATGGCATCTGAAATCACCTGATTCATCAGAACACAGTGCATTGTAAAGTGTTGAGTTATGGTTAAGGTGATGTAGTGACAATCTTTCCTACATCAATTTTTATCACAATATTTTTTAAGATATCAGGCAATGCATGTCTGTACAATTATAGCCATTATAACTTCTTTCAAATATATAATTTATCAGTGCAATATGTATCTGAAGTAAGTTACAATTACTTTAATGTGAAGTGAAACATTAACATGCGGTTTGTATCATTTGTATATGTTTGCTTCCCTTTCTCCCCATTTTACATTTTTTGTTTCTTTTCTGAACTAAAATTGTCTTGTGAAAAGCTTCGAAGAAAACACATGTTGGCTTAAACTATACTAACTTGCAAATTCCTGATGGCTAGGAATAATATTTGATGGAACTGTATTATTTACAAAATACATTATGTGTATATTTGTAACTATGAATGTACCTTGTGAACTAAAGGCAATACCAATGTTTCTGCATTTGTGGAAAAGTATTGATTTGTTGGATGACTACCCGCCACTTAAAGATATTATAACACTATGGAACGTGTTTTAAAATGCGAAGTCACTTTGACCAGCCATTAGTTTTATGTACTACATAACGGGTTAAATGTGTCATGAGAAACAATGATCCAGTATTGACATTGAGAGGTTCTGATGACATCACAAACCTTGAGGCCGAAGCTGAGTTGTTTGTAGATGGCACTAGAACCCTGAGATAATAATATTGGACAATAATACAAATGTTATTAATTAGGTATTTTTTTATCTGGCATGTTTTTTACGACAGCTAGCTCGAAAAAGATGTTTTCTTTTCAAACAGGAAAGGGTTTGTTGAAAATAGTAATTGAAATAATATTTAGTGCAGTAAAAAGAAAAACATAACCCTTATCTGTATGAATATATGATTTTTCAACTAATACAAGTTCCACGCATGGCTTTACCACGCGAATTTTACATCGCAAGTGGCTTTACCACGCTGGAATTGACAACGAAGGATTGTACCACGGTAGAAACGTCTTACCTGCACGTCTTTCTCCTGCAGCCCCTTACTTCCATCTACCATGGAAACAAGCGTCAAAACACGTCTTCTAAAATAAAAAAAGGACTGGTTTTTTTTACGTACACTGCACGTCTTTGGGGGAGGGTCATTCCTTTTTCTTCATCAATTCCACAGAGCGTTTTTTTTTTAATCTAACTCGCTCGCTCGCTTGTTTTTTTTGGGGGGGGAGACCCCCCCAGCCCCCCCAGCCCCCCTCCCAACCCTCCCCCAGCCCCACTCAGCACGACTGGACAGAATACCACGTCTCCCCCCAACCCACGCTGAACGTTTTTTCGTGGTCAAGACGGTCGTTGAAGGCTCCCTCGTTGAAGAGACGTTTGTGGGGTAAGTGGATCGTTTAAAACGTCAAGCGTGGAAAAGACATCGTTGTAAATGATGTTTCCCATCTGTATAGTTAAGAATGAATCATTTTCGAAAACAAACCTTGGTGGTCATTACGATGTTGGGTGGGCCGCCACTTGGTGGCAGTCCATCTGACATCCTGGGCATATGTCCGGCTGTCGGAGCACAGAGGTCCGGGGTAGGACCGCCACCTCTGACAGGATCAAAGATCCCATCAGGATGGCGGTCAGATGGCCGTCGGATTCCTAACCCTACAATGCCCTAACCTAAGTCCTAACCCTACAATGGGGGGTGCCTGCGTAGGTACGGCCGTAGGGATTAGGATATCCCTTTCTGATTGCCTTTTTATGGCAGTCTCACTGCCAAGGAAAGGCAGCCGTAAACGGACTTTGGGGACCACAAGCTGGGCTCCTCTCCCCATTGGCACTGTGATGTGGCCCTGGGGGCACATGTAGGGCACATTCATGCACCATGTGCCAGTCATTATCTTCAGCTCGTGCTGTGGTCCTTTTCCTGGGCCGCGGCACAAGCCTGAGTAGAAAAAGGCATTTTACGCCCTCCACCCTGACACATGTATCGTAATAGGATGGGCGGAACCCCAGACTCCTTATCGGAAGGTCCCTTGTCCACGGCGATGGCAGTCAGGCGCTTGTTAAACCATCATCGTAATTAGGGACTTTGTGCTGTTAAAAAAAAAGACATTCTGTATGAAAAAAATGAAAGCTCCTTGAAGCTGTTCTCTTCAAGGTGCCTCTAACAGTGGACACTATTTAGAATTCAGAGGCCAGATGTACGACGGATTTATGCATGGGCAAATGGGTTTTAGACCCGTTTGCACATGCAAAAAACCTGTGGGCCATGCACTAACCCTATTTTGCGAGTCAGTAACTAAATTGCAACTTGCAAAATAGGGTTAGCGACTCGCTATTAGGAAGGGGAGTTCCGAGGGCGTCCCTTCCTAATTGCGAGTCTGAACCCTATTTATGAAAGTTTTGCAAATGCAATTGCGGTCCAAAAAAGTGCAAGTTTACCACCCTCTTCAAGAGGGTGGTAAACCATTCCCAAACTGGAATGGGCCCGCAAAGGACCCCTTCTCCTTTGTGAATAGGTGCGCAAACATTTTTTTCAGAGCAGGCAGTGGGCCCAGGGACCACTACCTGCCCTTAAAAGATGAAACATAACATTTCCTTTTTTTTTTTTAAATGCATCGTGTTTTTATTTAGGGAAAACGGGCTGCATTTCAACAAAAAAAAACTGCTTTATTTAAAAGCAGTCCCGGACATGGAGGTTTGCTGACCCCAGCAGGCCACCATCCCTGGGAGTGCCAGCCATTCCCTATGGGGTCGCAAATTGCGACACCCTCATTATTATTCCAGAGGCATCCAATTTGTGACTCCATTGAGAATCACAAACAGTGTCTCAGACACTATTGTACATTGGCAATTGCGACTCGCAAATTGCGACTCACACTTTGGCGCAATTTGCGAGTTGCAATTGTCAATGGACATACAGCTAGCCCCAGATGATTATGTTGATTACTTTTTATGGATATAATATGTCTTAAACTATGGACAATGGTCAGGGTGAATACAATTATGTAATTCTGTGGCTGTGGCATTTATGGCATATACTGGATTTATCGCACTTGACACATAATTTTTAGAAAAACGTTTCTAACGCAAATGTAAAATATTAATAGTGCCAGCAAAAGTGTCTCATAGTGCATAGAACAAAGAAAACTCAGCCTGGAGAATGGTACAATGTGTAACAGAAACTAAAGAATGCAGAGGACCCATGTCAAATTCTCGATAAACTCTGAAGGCCTTATTTACAAGCCCATTGAGCCGAAGCTGCATCATTGTTTTGGGCACACCGTCGATGCAGTGTACCTGCCCATATTTACAAGGCCACGTAAAGCCACCCTGCGTGGCTATTCATGGCCTTGTTAATATGGCCTGTTTCATGCAATATGAAAGGGGCGTACCATAGGTGTTTTTGAGGATGTTCCCATGGAAAAATCTATGGAACCTGACGCATTCCCAGATTTGCAAGTTTTCATAAACCTGGGAATGCATCAGATTCCTACGCCTTCCCAGTGGAGGCATTAGGGAGGCACAACGAGGAGAAATATCTTTATTTCTCCTCATTTTTCCTTTTTCTATGTGTGCGGCATTTAGCAGGACCCATAGAAATAGGAAAACACCTCTCATTATTGTTTTTGTGCTCCTTCCTGCACAAAAACAATCATCCCTACAATGCAGACACCCTTGCTCCATGGCGCAAGGGGGCCTGCATTGGCGCATGGCAGGCCATTGTGCACCAGCACAGGGAAAAATTACAGGAATGCACCATATCTTGTAGATATGGCTCATTCCTGCCCTTTTCTTTTGATACATGGCAGCACAGCGCTTTCGGCTTACTGCGCTGGCGTGCGTCAAAATATTATAAATGAGACCCAGAATACCTTGAATCTATGGAATATAATTTACGGCATTTTTGTTGATATTCAAGAAGCAACGGTGCAGGGGAATAACCCTTGAATTCAGGCTACTGGCTCGGGGCCTTATTCTGATTTTCAAAAGACTCTAGAAAATCATGCACTTCTAAAGACCTTGGTTGATGACTAGTACTGTCATATCAAAATTAGAAGACCAATCCCACTTCCAGGTCAAACTTTAACTGCCCTCAACCTATCACGTACATACATTGTTGTATCGTAGGAAACATGAACATACTTTGTCTTTGTCATCTTTATTTCTACACAAATGTCATAAAAGAAGTCACAATAAAATTTCATCACAGATCATTACAATTTTAAGATGGAAAACCAAGAGTACATCTTATCATAAAACTAATTCATCATAAAAACATTATCTACAATTAAAAAGAAAGTCAACTGAAGGTATCGCTCCTCACAAATAACCTTCAGGCACCCTGAGCTATGCAAAGATACACTAAATCTCATTTTGCCACAAAATTTCTTCTGATGTTCCGCATGGCAGCTAAAAATTTAGTTACAGAAAAAACAGTTACTGTAGATGAATCAGTTTTTAATATTCGATAGGAGTGAAAACACTGCCTAATCCCCAGGTTTTTGCAAATTGGGACAATCCACTTCTTCCTGGGTGTCTGATAGGAAGGACAGAAGAACATTACATGGAGATCATTTTCTAGCTCCGCGGTGCAGGCAGGACAATTTTTGGGAGTCGGTGGGCACCATCGGCTATTGAGGGCTCTAATTGGCAGAGAGTCGTGTCTCCATTGGAGGTACAACTTCCTGAGACCTGTAGGACTAATATCATCAAGCACAGTCTCCATCTTGTAGTAGTCTTTCATTGCTACAAATGTGCTCGACAGTGTCCCCATTTGGGCATTCGATCGACAAGCAGACAAATTGTGATCATAATACATGTTAACCAGATCTTTACGGGATATGCTTCTACAAGCTTGTTCCGGGTTAATCCACAATAAAGGGCAACCTAGCCTCTCAAATTCCTGCCTTATATATTTTAGCCAGGGAAGTTTCCATACATTTGGGAGATTTAACAGCTCCGAAAGTTCTTGCCTGTAACTGGAGAGTTCCGGGGTTACACGCAGTCGCCTCCAGAAAGTTAAAGGCTTAAGGCCCAATTCCTCTTTTAGTGATCTCAATCCCAGATCGAGCCTAAGGCGAAGCAGGGGTGTACTCGCAGGAAGAAACTTGTTTTCCATGACGGTAATTGCAGGGGCATAATTATGGCCCACAATTACCGCCCCACGTGCCTGCATTTTGTAGATTTCGAGAGGTGGGTCAATAGGTTTTAGGATGGATTTACTCAATAATTTAAGAATCCCCCGCCTTTTGAGAGAGCTTTAATTGAGATTTGATCTGGTGTTGAGCCCTGGTCATATTTTCATTAACAGTCAGACCCAGATACTCAAACGTCTGCACTCTTTCCAGCCGAACACCACCTATAGCAGGGTTTGGGCGTGATGTTTTCGGGGGATTAAAAATCATGAATTTCGTTTTTAGATATATTTATTTCCAGCCCCCGATCATGCAGAAGGTGACAAAGCCATCCAAGACCGCTGTATACCCATCGGAGTCTTAGCGAGTAACAGGGTATCATCTGCAAACATGATGGCAGAGATCCCCGACCCAGCGAGCCTTGGTGCATCTCTGTTGGGGACCGCATTCAGATGGGGAATTACTCCGTTGACATAGAGGCAAAACAGGGTTGGCGCCAAAATGCAACCCTGCCTTACCCCCCTGCCTACGGAGAAGCTAGATGACAAATTAGCTTCTCTTCCACACCTGACCCTTGCGAAATTCTGAGTATGGAGTCGTATAATGATGTTCAAAAGGGGGATTGGGATGCCTAAGTTTGAATTTGAATTTGAATTTAAAAACATTTGTACAGCGCTCGCATACCCAGCGGTTTCATGGCGCTAGTGGTGATCAGTGGATGGCAGCAGCAGAGAGATTAAGGGTAGGCTTGTGCGAACAAAAAAGTTTTGAAGTTTTTCCGGAACAGGGGGTAGGAAGGTGAGGTGCGCAGAGTAATCGGGAGGGAGTTCCAAAAGGTTGGAGCCAGGACAGCGAATCTCGCTCCGCCCGCCCTCTGCTTTTTAAAGCGGGGGATGGTAAGGAGGGCCAAATGGGCTGAGCGAAGTTCTCTGCCTGGGCAGTATGGTTTGATAAGGGAGCGGATGAACTCGGGAGCAGTGCCCGCTCTGGCTTGATAAGTAAGGCAGCCGAGTTTAAACAAGGCACGCTCTCTTACGGGGAGCCAGTGCAGAGTTTTGAGTAGTGGGGTGACCCGATGATATCTGGGAAGGCCATGGATCAGGCGGGCCGCCTGATTCTGCACCAGTTGTAGTCGATGGATCATGTATGCAGGGGCTCCGTTATAGACTATGTTACCGTAGTCTATACGGGACAGTACCATGGCCAGCATGATGATTTTTAAGGCTGAAGGGGAAAAGAAACGAGAAACTTTCCTTATTACTCTGAGGGAAAAGAAAGATGAAGAAACCACTGAGTTAACTTGTGGGTGAACAGTGAGCTGGGGGTTAAGAAAGATTCCCAGAGTTTTCACTTTGGACACCGGGAGTGGAGGGGCACCAAGGGAGGGGGGCCAGAAGGAAGGAGACCAGGGGCTGCAGCCACCTCCGGTCAGGACCAGCTCGGTCTTGTCCGGATTGAGTTTGAGGTGGCTGCAGTTCATCCAATCTTGAATGAGGGTCATGGTGGTTTGGACGTTCAAGGCAGATGAAGGTGAGTGGGACAGGTTGAAGATTAACTGGAGGTCATCCGCGTAATTGAACACGGTGACCTCCAGTTGCTGTAACATAAAGATGAGAGGAAAAATATAAAGGTTGAACAAAAGAGGGGAAAGTGATGAACCCTGAGGGACCCCGCATTCTACCTTACGAGAGGCCGCCGCAAATCCAGCCAAATGGACTCCTTGTGTTCTCCCAGCAAGAAAGAACTCCAGCCAAGAAAAGGCTAGGCCCTCTACACCCGCCGCCTTGACACGGTTAAGGAGGATGGTATGGTCCACCGTGTCAAAAGCGGCGGACAAGTCAAGGAGAATCAGGGCTTGCGGAAGGTTGGTGTCGATGCCTTCGCGCAGGTTGTCCATGACTGAGATGACCACTTTTTCGGTAGAATGCAGGGGACGGAAACCGGCTTGGCAAGGGCAGAGGCAATGATTTGCCTCAATGTGAGTGCTCAAAGTGGAAGTGATGTGAGTTTCGAGAACCTTTGCAAGGTAGGGAAGAAGTGAAATGGGGCAGTAATTGGAAGGGGAGGAGGGATCGGCGTCCAATTTTTTTAAGATTGGGATGACAGTTGCCGATTTATGTGAGATGGGAACATAACCATGAATGAGTGAGTCGTTGAGGAGGGTCAAAGGGGGGGTGGGGCAGGCTGAATAGACTTCCCTGAGTATGCGGGCAGGGGCAAAGTCCTGAGGTGAACCTGATTTGACCCGTTGGAGCAGAGGACGAAGGGTGTCAATGGTTAGGAGTGGGAAGTTGGTCAGTTTAACGGTAGAGGGGGGGAGGGGTCAGCAAAGGTGGAGGAAGGCGGAGGGATGTTGTGTTTAATTTTTACGACTTTGTCTATAAAAAACTCGTTAAGCGAGTCGCAGAGGGATTGGGACGGGGGAATGGTTGCTGTGGCTCTGGTGGATGAGGCAAGCTCATGGACGGTGGAGAAGATTTCTTTCGATTGTGACTCAGCGACCATTATCCTGTGTGTGTAATATTCAGCTTTTGCTTCCAGGATGCTCTTTTTATAGGTTTGCAGAGCGGCCAGGTAGATAGTTTTTTGGGCAGGGTCGTAAGTTCTTCGCCAGACTCGCTCAGCCCTTCTTGCAGCAAGTTTTTTCTCTTTAAGGTCGGAAGTAAACCAACGATTAGCTGCATGGGCCCGTTTGACTGAGAGGTGCTTGAGGGGGGCGAATTCGTCGCCTGCCACCGTGAGCCAGTTGTTAATTGCGGCCAGTTGAGGGGCAGCTGTCAGACCGGTAAGATTCGGACAGGTCTTGGCCAGGGCCGAACAGAAGGCGGGCATGTTTACCTTACCCCATTTCCGCACCCAGGTGTTTTTGGGAAGGGGGGGTTTAACCGGGGGTGCTAGGGCAAGGGAAAACGTGATGGTGGAGTGATCTGACCATGGGCAAGGGGAAATAATGGGAGAAGTGGATGGAACATTCAGTGTCCAAATTTGATCTAGCATATGGCCATGTAGGTGGGTTGGACTGTGGATGAGCGGTACAAAATTCAAGTTTTCCATAAGGCTGGTGAATTCCTTGGATTGGGGGCTTTCGGCAGGGTCATTGGGCCAAAAATTGAGGTCCCCTAAAAGTAATACAGAAGAATTGTTAACTACCAGAGTAGCCAGAAGAGTCTGGATATCGGGGAGAAACGAAGGAGTGGACTGGGGAGGACGGTAAATAAGAACAAAAGTGAGGGGGGCTTGATAGGAGGTGGAACGGGCTACGAGGAGATCGACATCGGTGATAAGAGGGGAAGGAAGGATTTGAAAGTTGAAATCAGTACGAGCTATTAAGGTCACTCCACCACCCCGCTTGCCTTCAGGGCGATCCGCACTAATGGCGGAATATGTTGATGGTAAGGCGGCAAGCACATTGGGCAGGGAGTCGGTCTTGAACCAGGTCTCGGTTAAAAACAGGAGATCTGGTTCATTGGAGTCGAGGTAGTCAAATAGCTCGTATTGGTGGTTTACAGCAGACCTGGTATTTAGAAGGGTAGCCGAGGTAGAAAACAGCTGGGCAGAAGGGGGTGAGGGGGGAACAGGGGAGGATGTGGGGGCAGGTGAAGCAAGAAGTGATACTAACCCGGGGGGAGGAAGGAGGGGAAATATATAGACCAAGGAGGTGTAGATCGGTAGTGGTAGAGGAGTTGATACTGCCAGGGGACCACAAGAGGCATAACTGAGACGGGGTATAGGTGATGTAACCAACAGCGTCCCGTGCCCCTAGCCCCGGCCGGCCGCGGACGGGCGCAGACGGGCTTAACTCAGGCGCAACTCCGGCGCGCCTCCGTCGCCCCCGCTGCGCTCGTCCGCTGCGCTGCCTCATGATGCCTGTCTAAATAGGGGCGGAGCGGCGGGGGAGGGGCAGGGCTGTGGTGGAAAGCGAAGCCCAAGCCAAGATGGCGCCCGCTGCCGCTGGGAGCCCGCGAAAGACACGATCAGCCCCAGCCGGCAGCTCACCCCTAAGAGCCCAAGAATGTCAATGCCTGCATAAGTTTAAAGGTGGGTTAATAACAGTTTTAAAATACAATTTCAGCCAGAGTATCGCCTCCGCTCGCAATCAGCGGGGCGGAAGATGGGAGAAGTAGCAACTCGCCAAGCAACCGACCAATCAGCCCACTGCCAACCGGCCACTGGTCAGACACGAGGGGAGCAGGGAAACGCGCTACTAAGTAGGGGCGGAGCGGCGGGGGAGGGGCAGGGCTGTGGTGGAAAGCGAAGCCCAAGCCAAGATGGCGCCCGCTGCCGCTGGGAGCCCGCGAAAGACACGATCAGCCCCAGCCGGCAGCTCACCCCAAAGAGCCCAAGAATGTCAATACCTGCATAAGTTTAAAGGTGGGTTAATAACAGTTTTAAAATACAATTTCAGCCAGAGTATCGCCTCTGCTCGCAATCAGCGGGGCGGAAGATGGGAGAAGTAGCAACTCGCCAAGCAACCGACCAATCAGCCCACTGCCACCGGGCCACTGGTCAGACACGAGGGGAGCAGGGAAACGCGCTACTAAGTAGGGGCGGAGCAGCGGGGGAGGGGCAGGGCTGTGGTGGAAAACAAAGCCCAAGCCAAGATGGCGCCCGCTGCCGCTGGGAGCCCGCGAGAGACACGATCAGCCCCAGCCGGCAGCTCACCCCTAAGAGCCCAAGAATGTCAATACCTGCATAAGTTTAAAGGTGGGTTAATAACAGTTTTAAAATACAATTTCAGCCAGAGTATCGCCTCCGCTCGCAATCAGCGGGGCGGAAGATGGGAGAAGTAGCAACTCGCCAAGCCCACTGCCACCGGGCCACTGGTCAGACACCCCTAGAACGCTCCAGAGTTTCCTACGTTGGACCAGATCGAAGGCCCCACGGAGGTCTACGAAAACAGTGTATCATGAACCGCTCTCCACCTTGACCGTTTTCCAGAAAAGCATAGTTAATCTGAAAATCTGGTCAGTGGTGGATACTTTCTTTCTAAAGCCCACATGGTATTGGCTTAAAATTTCAGAGTCCTCTATCCAATCCAAGAGGCGGTCCAGAATCAGCCTTGCAAAGAGTTTCTGGGATACATCTATTACGCTGATTTACCTGTAGTTGGCTGGGAGCAGAGGCGACCCCTTCTTGAAGATAGAAACTAACTCTGCTCCCAGCCAAGTACTTGGGACGGCCATACCTCCAGGAATTGCATTAAAAATCATTTAGAGATAGGGAGCCCAGATCCTGGGGTCGTGTTTATAAAGGTCACCCGGAACCTTGTCCAACCCAGGTGCTTTGCCCGCAGGGAGATTGGATATAGCTGCCTGGACCTCTCCTAGAGTGAATATAATCTCGTATGAGCCGGCAACAGGGCCGGTCAATATGTCGGCCGGAGGGTACTCTATACGGGAATTGTCCCCCTTGTACAGGGTGCTAAAGTGTTCTTCCCATACCTCTGCGGCAATATTCGGCACAACTGCCAACTCTGATTCTGCCGAACCAGTGCTCACAATCTGCCAGAACTTCCGTGCATCTTTAACCGCTAGGGCTGATGTTAACTTTGCCCCATTTTCATTCCCCCATTCGATCTTAGCATGATGAATTAGCTGCCGGTATACTTGCCTCCTGCGCTTTATAAGTTCCCTGTTGTTATTCTGTTTCAATGCGCCAAGGAGTTCTCTTTTCGCCAATCTGCATGCCCTGTTATACCAGGTTGGCTTCCTTGCAGCCCTTCTCCCACTAGAACCTGTGGGGTTTAGAATATCTGAGAGACTATTGAATAGTACCTTGTTAAGTTCACCCAGCCTTTCATAAAAATCATGCCTAGGATGCTGTTCAATAAGAGCATCTACGTCAACTAGTACTGGGATAACCCGGGCATACAGTTTGCCTACTCCCTCTGGGTTGTTGACCAGCTTATCCCATCTTACCCTGCATCTGTTACTTGACAGGATAGCCCCGTTAGATGTATCGGACTGTAATGATGAACTACCTTTATGGATACCAGGCACAGAAAAGTCCAGAATCAAGGGGTTATGATCACTCTCCCCCCTGGGTACAACCCTAAAGTCTAATACTCTATTCCAAGCCCTGCACTTGACAAAAATATAATCAAGTCGTGCCTCCCTCCCTGGCTTGTTAAAGGTGGACATAGGCAGGTTGTTAGAGTTTGTACGGCCATTACAAGCCCTGATAGAATGGGCCAGCGTCGGGTTGTAATTTGAACGGCCAGAGGGGCCCATGGCCTTGCCGAGGGGCCTGCCACTTGTGGAATTTTCCAAAGATCATCCTCCTCCTGATTTACGCCATCCAGCAAACCCTCAAGTGGTTCAAAGTGGGAGTTGAAATCTCCTCCCACCACAAGCGTGACTCCCTCTGGGATCTTAGTTAAGAAGGAGGATAGCTCTTCAATGGCTTCAGACTCAGAGGTGGCACTGACAGGTCTAGAATAGATATTGACCAGTGCGAGTCTGGAGCCATTCTGCCACTCTACAATCACACACTGAACATCCTCTGATGCTGTATCCATAATTCTAGTGCTGCAACCTAAATGGTTTGCGACCCAAATTGTTAAACCCCCCCGACGGTCGACCTTTTCCCCACCGCCTAGCGGGGACTGAGAATGAGGCAAATCGTAAGCGGAATTGCTCCTCCCGCGCCCATGTTTCCTGGAAGAGACAGATATCATTCAGATCTATGAAGGAACCCCAATCGGGGCAGGCCAGTTTGTTGCAAAGACCCGCAACATTCCAGGAAAGGATTTTAAATGGTGATGGGCCGAAAGGGCTTCCGGGAGGTTGCATAGAGGGTTCTTCAATGGTAGTGCTCACCGGGCCAGGGAGTAAATATTCTCAGGAAACATGACCACTATCAGGGATGTCTGCTACTGTCCCCAACTGAACTATATCGGAAGCCCCCCCCTTCTCTTCCCTCAGTGCCTGGCTCCCACTGGAGTCAATCTACCTGATCAAGGCAGCTATACCTATTGGTATATGAATAATCACCCAAAATAGGTGCATCATATCCAATCGACCTGTGCCTTCTGCCTTGGAAACTTGATCCCACCCTTGTCCATCCTTCATCAGTCCCTGAATGCAATCCAATGTTTGATGGTGGGTAATAGAAGGACAATGGCAACGGTTGAATGGTTGTGTTGCCCGAGCTACCCCACCAATCGCAGATATGGGAAACGAACTATGGGTTCCTAAAGTTCATCAGGATGCAATCACCCTTGATTTTCCCACCCAAGCGACCCTCCTGACCATCAACACCTCACTTCTCATATTGGGGGGAAGGGGCTTATAGATGTTCAACCAACTGGTCACTTTATTTTTTAAGGAATCAAAAGTTTCCAGTGCAGAGTTGGTAAGCTCAGGCATACCACTTAGAATTACTACGTGGGATGCCGCCTCTGGGGGTAGGTTAACTACATTTTTCCAACTTAAACTATTTGAATCCTGGGCAGAACGGTCACCTTTCTCAGTGGGGATCCTTACCGGCCTAGTTAAGTTCTTTGTAGCTACCGACTTGGATTTCTGTGCTAAGGGCAAAGGGACTGGTTGCCTGGGGAAGGTACTAAGGTAGGGATTGGTAGGTTGGATGGAGGTACAGTTGCTGGAGTTGGGGGGTTAGGTTTCTTAGCAGTTGGCAGACTAGATGGATTAGCTAGAAGGGGGACCCCCCCCATTCGTCAGAGACACTCTTTGGATGCTACCCATACCTCTCAAGTGGTCCTCGATACCGCCGGTGACTGTTTCTATTTCTTGTAGTATCAATACGGTCAAGTCTGGTCAGCAGGGGATCTAACAAATTCTTCAGAACATTAGTGAAAGCATGGGTAAACTGTTCTCCGCCACCAAAGGACCCCTCCCCAAAGATAAAAGAAGCAGGCTGCGCTAACGCCTGTGTTTGTAATGGCTGGATGGAACTGTCATTTACATTAACAGTTGAAGTGGGGGCACAGTCCACTATATGGGGCGTGTTCTCAGGGTTATTAAGTGGTAGGTCTAATTTGGCCCTTTTTCCTCCCTTAAACTGCCTCCCTTTTTTCCTTTTCGGGATAGCCCCTTCCCTTAGTCCTTGTGAATGGGATAAATTTGGGTCACTCCCCTCATCAGGGATCTGAACTGCCTCAAATATTGAAGCAGGTCAACCTCAGATATGGTCTGGAGCGAATCTCGGTGTGAGGATGAGGTGGACCTTAGCTCTTGCAAGACAGACTCAATCGTTTGGTCAATACTGTCCAAAAGAGCTATTTTCAGGGGTTCTAGCATTTGCGATTAGTCCCAAAGAGGATCGTCTAGCGCTTTCAATCCCATCCGAGAGCCGTCTTTCCAAAACTGTTAAATCATTGTTCGCTCTAATGAGGAAACTGTCCAAACCATGGAAGTTGATGCCGTGGCTTTACTTCTCGTTTCCCTTGAAGACATTATCCTTATTCTTTATGGAAATCCCAGCCAGGTCTGTAAATGAGCATAAGAATCCTCAGAGTAGGCTAGCCACAGACCAAGAGGGGTGGCCCGGTCCGGTCTCGTCAGCGCCCGAACGGGCTAAAACGGGCCCGCCCTTGGCATGGGCTTCGCCCGGCGCGCGCCCGCGCGCATTCCGCGAGCGTGTATGTGGGCGTGCTTAAGTTGGAAGAGAGGAGATGGAGGCGGGAAGAGGGCCAAGGGTCAGATAGGATTTACAGTGATATTGCGCCCTGCACAAACGCTATTCAAAAGCGGCACCCGGGAAGCTGGGGCCGCGGAAGCCTTTAACAACAGCAGATGGAGGCGGGGAGAGGGCCAGCTGCAGCGTCTAGGCAATGGCTCAGCAGGTCGTCAGGAGTTGCAAGGGTCAGATAGGATTTGCGGTGATATTGAGCCCTGCACAAACGCTATTCAAAAGCGGCACCATGAACATACGAAACCAGGAAAAGCAGCAAACACATACATTGACTGAACTGTGTATACCTTCAAATAGCAACACATGAACCAAGCAAAAAAACTTGCTGCGGGGCAGGGTATGGTGGGAATGGCTTTGATTTCATGGAAGGTGCATTGCTAGATGTGTATGGATTTAAGCTGCACTTCACTGAAAAAATCTAAAGCGGACAAAACATTCCTGCAATTACCTGAATTTCGTTGCAGAGGGGGTACATCCAATTAGCTTGGAATGGAACACTCATAGGAATGGAGAAAAGACTCATTTGCACGTTTTATGCCTTTCAGTAATGGCAGAGATGAGCTAAAAAAAGATGGAATTCAAAGATTACATTATTTGAATACAATACACATATGATAACAGAGCAGTTTTTCTAATTTACGTATTTTGCCGGATTAACTTGAAGGACTCTGCGTGTTTCTGAAAGTCATAAAACATATTTTTTCTTCCCTTTATGACCTGAATTTAGAGGTCAAAATGATATAAAGAAGATTTAAACCATGCCTGTTCAACGCAGATCTAGGTGGGCGGGATGCAGGTCAGGGTTTCACTATAATCACAGACTGCGTAAATTATTTTTAACTAGATTTATTGTATGTTATTTTATATGGATATAAATTGGTGTCATAACCCTTTAAAGAAGGATTTCTTTAATTAAATTTAATTTGCACAATCGCCTATTAAATTTGTAAATATGGTAGAATACAGGATTTTGCATATAGAAATACAAAGATGCTTTGTATTTACAAATACTACTATGATAATAAACATTTGATGGAAATGTGTCGATATTGAACTTTTTTAAATAACTGCTGGGCACTGAATTGTGAGAATCGTGTTGCTTATATGAGAAAGCAAACCGAGCATTCATAAAAATCCAGTGATGTTACATCTTTAAAGAGCTTTCCTTTTCATGGCTCATGTAATCACAGAGAAGGAGAAGGGTTTGATGAAACACGCCTGATTTCCCACACTCTTTCAAGGGATTGACGCTGCTCTAGAAAGGTATTTTATCTTTCAAAGAAACGATTTTAGAGTTTTTTTATTTGACAAATCATGTCGACCTAATGTTTTGGTTGGCAGCTAACACCGCATTTCAGCTCTGCCAGAGGTTACTCGACTCATCTGTTCCTAATGATTTTTGTGAATGTCTTTGAACACCTTTGATAACTGGTGTGTCTGTTCCTATGCGGGCTTTTTATCTGCCTTGGAGCAGCTACCCGCAGCTCTTGTATTTCTCACCCACATCATTTATATCTGTTTACATAAGGCAGGTTATTCTTGTTCATCATCGCTTATTACTGTTGCAACAAGACAAGCACATTAATAGTGCTTTCTCCTACACACACTGCATGGGCAGGTAAGCTAGCTCAAAATTTCACAGGACGGATGCTCCATCATTGTGGAAATAGTGACTTGTCCTCAAGTTAACACAATGCAAAGACACAGCACGACACTATGTAAATGCTTGGAGTAAGTGAAGCATAATATTGAAGCTTGCAAAGAGTTTCTTCTGTGAATGAAGCTTAAACCAAGCTCTTGAGTGGATACAAGATTTCCATCTAATGTGATACACGTAAGCCACATACTTATTTAAGATATTCAAAACAATTTGAACATGAGTTGTGCAGGTTTACTCCAAGCTACATTGTCACTGCTCTTGCGAGTCCAGTATGTAAGAGACAAGACACTATTGTAAAAATTACCAGTGTATGGCAAAAAAATTATGCAGTTGCTTCTGATGCCATTACTTCCCTTAACCTGTGTACCAGCTCTCTTATCATCATTAAAGTGGCCACCTCTCATAAGGGCTAGCTAGAAGCATTGGCAATGAGCTTGCAACTAGACAGTTCAGAATGGAAAGGGGCGACCACTCGGTCCCCCCGAACTTATGGCAGAGTACCTCGATCCCCCCGGGAAGCCATTTTGGGCGGGAGGCGCGTCTCGGCTGGTATGCCCGAAGCGGCGTAGCCGGGGCGCGCTCTTTCCCGCCCTGGAGTGGGCTGGCCTAGACACTGACGCAGCTGGCCACGCCCTCGGGGCAGGCAGGGGCGGGTTTACGCCCGCCCTGAAGACGGATAAAAAGGGACGCAAGACCGGAAGACATCCTCTTGTTCCTGTGCTCTGAAGCTGCACCTCCTCGCTGCACGTGAGCTCGAGACGGAACGAAGAGCCAATTTTGAGCGTTTTAATCTTTCTTTTTGTCTTCTAGATACTTGGTCGGAAACAATGCCCAAAAAAGGCGCGAAGAGAATGACGACGGATCAGATGGTTCGGGTCCTTATGAAGGAGATGTCCGAACTAAGAAAGCAGGTGGCGAAGCGAGATGGGGAGGGGGGATCGGAGCGTCCATCGGCTGGAGCAACCCCTGGAGGGAGAGCCAAGAGGCCTAGAAGGGGACCAGCCGGGGGAGACGTCCCTGTTCCCTGTACCCCGCTCGAGGCGCCAACCCCGGTACCGGTGGAGGGGAATCCGATTCCCGTCGTGGTCACCCCGACATCCACTGAGGATATGCCCCCCGAGCTGGCGGCACAGCTAGCAGCGTGGTTGGGCGACAGTAGCGAGGGCGCCACGGCTGCCGAGGCACAAGCGCTGATGAAACAGTTGCGCGAGAAGCGAGATGCAGCCAAGGTGCCCGCGCCGGCGGCAGTGATAGACAAGCCGCAGGCCCCGGTTGCGACCACAGAAGCAACGTCCGGTGCAGGTAAGCGGCCATTGCCGATCGCGAGGGACGAGTCAGCACCCTCTCGTAGAGAAAAGTTGGGGCAACATGTTCCTTTGGCAATAAAGGAAAAGATTTGGGCAGGGGAATATGTGAACATTTTCTCCTTGCTTGTCGACCATTATGAGGTGGAGCATGTTAAAGGTCAGAAGGATCTGATGCATCCGAGTGTTTGGCGCGCAAAAATGGCCGCCTTTAAAGTAAATGAGAATATTGGCAATTGGGGCAATGCTTGGGGGATTTTTACGTCGATCTTAGGGGAACGTAGGCCTGAATTGCTTTCTGAGTTACCAATCTATCAGTCACGAATTATGGGGTACTCGACGTCTCACCAGGGTAACCACTGGTTCTGTTATGATAATCTCTTTAGGAAAGCGAAGGAGCATAACAAAAGTTTAACCTGGGACTGTTATGATTCTTTGACATGGGATAAAATGAAAGAGTCAGGAATGTTGAAAATGCCGTTGGTGGGGAGCAATGTTGGCGAGTCCTCCCGCCAATATGCGGGGACGCCCTTTCGGTCAGGTACGAGTACCGACGATTACTCGAGATCTGCCAGTAATGCAGGGAAAAGGGGTTTCTGCTTCAATTTCAACAAAGGTAAATGTACTAGGCCACAGGGATCGTGTAAATTCAAGCACGAATGTAGTGGTTGCGGTTCGTCCCATCCTGAGTCCTCGTGCAGAGCCAGAACGGGTGAGAATGGGGGTAGGGGAGGCGCCAAACAGGTCTAACATAGTCCGAGGGGCGCCTTTACCAACCCCGATTGATACCTTGGCGATGATTCCCTGGCTCAGTGAATACCCAGATCGTACTTCTGCTGGATTGCTGCGAAACGGTTTTTCATATGGTTTCCGCATTCCGGTGGGGGACTTTCGGGGTGTCGGGATATGCAAAAATCAACTTTCCGTCCTGCAGCATACGACTGTAGTACAGGACAAGATCCGGAAAGAGGTTATCCGAGGCCGTGTCGCCGGCCCGTTTACTGCACCCCCGGTACAGTATTTTGTTTGTTCTCCTTTAGGGGTGGTCCCCAAGAAGGACCCGGGTGAGTTTCGATTGATTCATAATTTGTCAGCTCCACGTGGTCTTTCTGTAAACGATGCAATAGACCCAGAAGTGTGTTCGGTGCGGTACGCATCCTTCGATGAGGCCGTAGCCATTTTGAATCGCCTGGGGCCCGGGGCGCTGATGGCGAAGTCAGATATCGAGTCAGCGTTCCGGTTGCTCCCGGTACACCCGGACGATCAGCGTCTCCTAGGATTTAATTTTCAGGGTTGTTTTTACATGGATAAGTGTATGCCGATGGGGTGCTCTATATCTTGTGCCTATTTCGAGAAATTCAGTAGTTTTCTGCAATGGGTCTTCACAAAGAAGACGGGTTTCCAACATGTAATGCATTACCTGGATGATTTTCTGTTCCTTGGGGCAGCCGGGGATCTTGAATGTGGCCGGGCCTTGGCCGAATTTTGTTTATTAATGAAACAGTTTGGTGTGCCATTGGCACCAGGTAAGACGGTGGGTCCTGCGACTCGCCTCGAGTTTCTGGGGATCGAGTTAGACTCCAGAGAAGGTTGTTTTCGTTTGCCAGCTGACAAAGTGTTAAAGTTCAGGGCAACCCTGCAAGAGTGTCTAAATGGGTCAAAAATTCCGCTGCATCAGTTACAGCAGTTGGTGGGACAGTTGAATTTTGCCCTGAGAGTTATACCAATGGCCCGCCCCTTTTCTCGTTCAATTGCACAAGCTATGGTCGGCCTAAAGGAGGGCCACCACCGCACGAGACTATCGGCTGAGGTCCGCCAGGACGTGCGTATTTGGTTAGCATTTCTGGCGGACTTTAATGGTCGAGTCATATGGAACAAACCAGCCGTATCCTCTGAAGAGCTGGGGCTATGGACAGATTCTGCAGGTAGCATAGGTTTTGGTGCCATCTTCGGCACAAAATGGTCAGCACAAAGGTGGCCGATGTGGTGGCACGACAATGGTCTGACAAGTAATATTGCGTTCTTGGAACTTTTTCCCATTTTGGTGGCCTTGAGAACCTGGCCAGAAGGGTTCAAGGATCACTCTGTGATATTTTGGTCCGACAATATGACTGTGGTTGAGTGCATCAATAGTCAGGCAGCACGATGTAAGCTGATGTTAAGACTACTCAAAGAGATTGTTTTGTTGTGCATGCAACTGAATGTGCTGTTCAGAGCAAAACATGTCCCAGGGGTACAGAATCAGGCGGCTGATGCACTGTCTCGTTTTCATATGCAGGCTTTCTCGGGCTTCCTTCCCTCAGCGGACCCAGAGCCGGCACCCTTCCCCGAAGCTCTCTGGTCTCTCGGTGCCCCGAACTTCGTCACCTCGTGGGAGAGAGTCTAGCACCACGGACGAGGAAGGCATATGAAGGGGCGTTTAGGTCCTATTTAGACTTCTTGGGGACTGATAGAGAGAAGCTTTGGGGCCATGAGGAATGGGTGGTGAATTTCCTGATGTCCTTACGTAGGGCTGGGAAATCTGTGGCTACGGCTCAGAGGCATCGTGCTGCTATTTCCTTTGTTGCCAGGGCTCATAGTATCCAGGACCCGACAGCGTCTTTCGTTGTACAGAAAGCGCTGCGTGGGTGGCAACGCCTTGAGGGTCGCAGAGTAGATGAGAGGCGCCCGATAGGTTTGGATAGGTTGGCCCAGTTGTTGGCTACACTTCCTGCCACGTGTTCATCTCCGTTTGAGGCGGTGTTGTTCCGAGCCGCTTTTACGCTAGCATTTCACGGGGCGATGCGAGTAAGCGAACTGGTGGCAAGGAACAAACAGGATGTGGCGGGGGGTTTGTGCCAAGAACACGTTCAGATCAGAAGAGAGGCAATGACGGTCTCCTTTGTCAAGTCCAAGACCGATCAAGATGGGATGGGTGACTGCATAATCATACGCAGGATTCCCGGGTCCTCCATATGCCCGGTAAAGTGTTTAGAAGATTACCTAGCACGAAGGGTGGCAGTATGGGGGGGGACCTTGTTGAGACACGCGGACGCCACCCCACTGACGAGGTTTCAGTTTCAGCGGGTGCTTGCGATGTCAATTGCCGCTGCGGGCTTGAACCCGGGCGAGTTCGGGACCCATTCCTTTCGGATAGGGGCTGCTACAGAAGCTACAGCCAGGGGTCTTAATGTTGAACAAGTGAAACGAGTGGGGCGTTGGTCCTCCAATTGTTATAAGAGGTATGTGCGGTTACACATGTTGTAAAGCTGTAATGATGTGCTTACGCCTCTTGTTTTTGTTTGGTTTTCAGTTGCGCAAGCCTACGAGGCGGGGCGGACTTTGCAGTCGACCCAACACCGGGACAGCGGTCAGACATCACCGGCTGTGAAAAAGGAGGTGTGGGTCGTGGGCCACTCATACGTGAGGCGTGCCGCGGACGTATTCAAAGCAGGTGACATGATTCACGTAGCTGGGGAATACGGGTACAGGGTGTCCTTCTACGGAAGAGGCGGTCTCTGTATTGACCAGTTTCAAGCATATTTTGAAGATTTGTTAGGGCGGACGAGGTCACCGCCGTCTATAGTCATAGTGCATCTAGGGGGCAATGATTTGGTCACCACCGGTAGACGACTTCTCCTGGAGGCAATGCTTTCCACTGTAAGTTGGTTGGCGAGGAGAGTTCCGGGGTGCACAATTGCGTGGTCCCATATGATCCCACGAAAGGTATGGCAGGGGGCTATTTCTATTCCTGCTTTGAATCACTCTGTTAGGAAGCTTAATAACAAAGTGAGTAGGTTGTTCCGTTCCGGGACATTGCATTCTATTTCGCATGGATGTATTAATGATGACAGTGTGTATTCGGGGGATGGTGTGCATTTGACTCGGGTGGGAAATGAGTTACTCATAGGAGACTTCTTAGCATTGTTAAAAACGTTGAAGCATGACCTTTAGGTAGGAGCTTTGTGGGGGGTCCGGATAGCCGGTCAACTATCCGGACCTGTGGCGGTAAGGTCATGATCGGTGAGCAGTAATTGGAAGATCCCTATGAGTGGGCGTCACCCAACACGGATGGGAGCGCTCGGGAGAGGTGGCCATTGGCCCCTCAACGGGGAGGCGGTCCTGTCTAAGGAGAGGCCGCCGGAAGGAAAGGAAAGGCGGTCAAGGCCCCTTCCTGTGTAGGAGGGGTTACAGCCCCCTCCTGGGGAATTTCCCGGGGCCAGTGACGTCTGCGACGGCAGATGTGGTAAGTTGTGTGGGGTTTGGGGGGAGGTCTACGCTACCTTCTAGATACTCACACGAGTCCTCGAACGACCTTTAAGTGGCGTCGAGTTTATTGGGGCCCCCGACAAGTCAAAGGGAAATTGGTAGTTGCACGTGGGGTACGCCTCAGTGCTGTCGCCCTCCCAAGTGGGGGGGGTATTTTTGGTTAGGGATCTTGACACCGGTTACGATTTTGCCGTTGGCCCTTAAACGTTAGGATGTACAATTTCATTATTTCAAGAAAATGTTTTGCAGGCGGGTAGTTCGGCTAGGAGAACCTCTGTATTAGAGAATCTGTTAAGGTTAGCCAAACATCGCAATGTGGTTATGAAATTGTACATTATTATGAACTGTTTAACGTTTAATTTTTTGTTTTAATAAATACGGCCGGGGAAGGTCACTCCCTCCCTCTTCCAAAAACTTCAAGAACTGTTTCCGGTTTCCCTCCTTTTGGGGATTGTGTTGAGAGGGGGTGGCGGGTATCTCAGCCATATGGAAAGGGGCGACCACTCGGTCCCCCCGAACTTATGGCAGAGTACCTCGATCCCCCCGGGAAGCCATTTTGGGCGGGAGGCGCGTCTCGGCTGGTATGCCCGAAGCGGCATAGCCGGGGCGCGCTCTTTCCCGCCCTGGAGTGGGCTGGCCTAGACACTGACGCAGCTGGCCACGCCCTCGGGGCAGGCAGGGGCGGGTTTACGCCCGCCCTGAAGACGGATAAAAAGGGACGCAAGACCGGAAGACATCCTCTTGTTCCTGTGCTCTGAAGCTGCACCTCCTCGCTGCACGTGAGCTCGAGACGGAACGAAGAGCCAATTTTGACCCACCCACCAGCCCCTGAGGACAGCTAGTTGTTTTAAGATGGTTCGATATTTCTAATTTTTCGTTTACAGGTTGTGGCATTATCATGTTGATATTGAGTGTGTAATAAAGTTGGCCGTTTAGGTATGTTCTGTGATTAAAGATATTCTGTTTTTTGTGTCCGTTGGTATTATCATGTTGATATTGAGTTGGACGAATTTTGTATGTTCTGTGATTAAAGATATTCTGTTTTTGTGTCCGTTATAAGCATGCTTATTCGGGTCATAGTGGCCAATGGATTGTTGGTTTAGGTAGCATTGTCGTATTTATTTGGTAGGCGGTAAGGTCATGATCGGTGAGCAGTAATTGGAAGATCCCTATGAGTGGGCGTCACCCAACACGGATGGGAGCGCTCGGGAGAGGTGGCCATTGGCCCCTCAACGGGGAGGCGGTCCTGTCTAAGGAGAGGCCGCCGGAAGGAAAGGAAAGGCGGTCAAGGCCCCTTCCTGTGTAGGAGGGGTTACAGCCCCCTCCTGGGGAATTTCCCGGGGCCAGTGACGTCTGCGACGGCAGATGTGGTAAGTTGTGTGGGGTTTGGGGGGAGGTCTACGCTACCTTCTAGATACTCACACGAGTCCTCGAACGACCTTTAAGTGGCGTCGAGTTTATTGGGGCCCCCGACAAGTCAAAGGGAAATTGGTAGTTGCACGTGGGGTACGCCTCAGTGCTGTCGCCCCTCCCAAGTGGGGGGGGTATTTTTGGTTAGGGATCTTGACACCGGTTACGACCTTGCCGTTGGCCCTTAAACGTTAGGATGTACAATTTCATTATTTCAAGAAAATGTTTTGCAGGCGGGTAGTTCGGCTAGGAGAACCTCTGTATTAGAGAATCTGTTAAGGTTAGCCAAACATCGCAATGTGGTTATGAAATTGTACATTAATATGAACTGTTTAACGTTTAATTTTTTGTTTTAATAAATACGGCCGGGGAGGGTCACTCCCTCCCTCTTCCAAAAACTTCAAGAACTGTTTCCGGTTTCCCTCCTTTTGGGGATTGTGTTGAGAGGGGGTGGCGGGTATCTCAGCCATATGGGCTACAGAGGAAAAGAGATTCTTGCTTATTTCCTATTAAGACTCCTTTACCCTCCGCACCAGCTGTTAGATCCAGTCTGGAAGATCTCATTAATCAGATGAGGTATGTCTGCACCCAAGTTAATGGATAGAAAAAAGTCAAGTAGACTATTGTTAGAAATTGCATTAGTGATGCAGAATGTGTGTAGTCTTTTACAGATAATCTACTCTAGCAAGCATGCTGAATTATTAAACACTAAAATAAAATTGTGGTTTCTTTTCTTTAGCTTTTTGAAAACGTTGGCTTTTAAACTTCCTGCAAAACATTGAACTCTCATTTCATGGAAACATTGATCATTTTTCAAAATGGCTAAAAAAAGAATAAAACATTGGGTGGCTTCTGGTAATTGAAGACGCAAATGAATTGTGCCATCTTTCTATGGCACTGTTAGTTTTTGTATAACATTCTAAGCAGGTTGTGTAGCAGTTTCATCATTCAGTGCATTTGCATGGTCACCTTCTGGGACCCACTCTGCTTAGACAGCCAATCCAGGTTTCTTTTAAAAGAAATTAGATTGGATGCTAATTTGTCTTCATTGTATGAAAAGTACTCGGTTTGAATTATAGCAATGAAATTATCTTCTCCTGCTTCAAGAGGTACAAAAGCTAAGGAAGACAGTTGTTAACCTCTAACTAGTTTACTTTCTGTCATATAAGCAACAACTAGAGATGTTTTCTGTATGTTGCACCAAATAGGGTGGGAAAATGGAAAAACATCTCTATATTCTAGTTTTGGATATGACTTTAGAATAACTTTAAGCAAATTCATTTCACAATCAATCACTATTTTACCAGGTCTATTTTGGTTTGCTTCTTTATAAATCACACAAAAATCGGTATATGGTGTAGAATGCTTGCTAGGTAGTATCCCATGCAGTAGGAGAATGCTATTATTGTTAATTTGCCCATACATGGTGTATGCTTGGCTGAAAGGATGCGGACAAGGTTTTGTATGTGCTTCCAGCTTCATCCATATTACTATGTTCCAAGTTTAGAAGGTTGTGCATAGTCGAGAAATGTATTTATGTTTTTGTTAGTCATGGATATTTTAGAGAAGAAAAGAGTCATTAGTAAAAACATTTAAGATGTTCAGGAATTTTTTAGGTTGGGGAGGGACATCTCTATTTAGTTGACTTTTTATTTATAAATCATTTTACGTTCGATATGGCACGCCCTTCACCGGCAATATGTTGGAGAATATTTTACGCAATGTCTTTAAATATAGATTCTGGTGGTTGACCGGGGGTGCAAACAATTATTTACACACACAATATATATATATATATATATATATATATATATATATATATATATATATATATATATATATATATATATATATGTATGTATGTATGTATGTATGTATATATATATATATATATGTATGTATGTATGTATGTATATATATATATCTCTCTCTCTCTCTCTCTATATATATATATATATATGTATATATATATATATATATATATATATTGCGCTCATCAAATCCAGGCGAATCCCCAAGGAATGAAAGACAGCACTCGGGAGGTTCCTTTTTCCACAGAGTAGTTTATTAACTACAAGCTAGACCACAGACGCGTTTCGGCGATTTGCCTTCGTCAGTGTGTGTGTCCACACGCACAAACCGGTACATTTATCATCATCATGATTGACATCATGTAAGGGCTACACCTCTTGATCGTCATCAACAGAGGACTACACCCTCCCCACCAGTGCGGGCTCCATCTTGTAATGGTAAAGTTTACACCATCTACATTACTCAATGCTCACAACAAATTGAACTAAGCATTATTGAACCTGCAGATAGGTGAGAGCGCCCTAGTGGGGAGTATAACATTAATTGTACTACATTTACAATGTTAGATAAAGCCGTGGATCGGCAACAGTCCTCCGGAAATATTCAAAATCATTAGAGGTGAGTCCCATTCTTACACTAGATTTTATGCATCAACAAATAGATTAAAAAGTCTGTGTCATCATGTATAAACTGAAAGAGTCAATAAGGAAAAGGAAAAAGTGCCATATGTGCATCATACGTAATTTAACAAACATCATTTTTCTATTAGGAATCAAAGAGCCCTTTGAACCTATAAGTGATTGTGGCAAAAAACATGAACCATAATGGATATACATGCGCCAGAAATATTATACAACAGTGGATAATCGTTCCCAAGTTTCATCCAAGATCTTGATTTCACCATTGTTGTTAGCACTTAACCCCTTCCCTGCGGATGACAAAGCCAGCTCGTCATGGGCGTTACCTGCGCTGCGCGGATGACGAGCTGGCTTTGTCACGTTACGCGGGATTTTTAAAAATGCCGCGCACAGCGGGAAAAGCCGCCGCACCGATGCGGTTAAAATATATAGTTCATATGCTAGTCCACAGAAATTCAGCAGATAGAGAAACACAGTATACAGTGAGATTTATAAGCAACCCTTACATCATTTGCCTAGATGAAATACCATTTCTTCCTCACTGTTCATCCCTCTAGGCCATTTTGTGGAGAGATCTATTATATAGCGTGACTCTAGTCTGCGTAATCGTCGCAGACGGTCTCCTCCTCTGACAGTGTTCTTGATGGTGTCAAGACCAAAATATTGCAGTTGACTACGGTCTCTATTATGTTTCTCGGCAAAATGCCGGGCAACTGGATAAGATTGATCGGCTTTATCAATTGCTCTTAGATGTTCTAAGATCCGTAGTTTAAGCATATTGATTGTGCTCCCTATGTAGCGGAGGCCACACGGGCAGGTCAAACAATAAACTGCTAAAGGTGTACTGCATGTGATAAACTGCTTGATTTGCAGTTTCTTACCATTGTCAGGTATTTCTATGGAGAGGACTCTTTTACTTCCGGCACACGCCTTGCATTTTCCACATGGGTAGAAACCGCTCATGGTTTTTAGGGTGTTACTCTTTGGGAGTGGTTTCTCTAAATGGCTAGTTACCAGATAGTCCCTCAAGGATTTGGCTTTGTTGAAGGTTATAAGTGGGTGGGTTGGTATGTCATCTTTGAGTGTACTGTCTGTTTTGAGAATGTGCCAGTTCTTACGGAGCATGGCCCTTAAATCATTGGCTCCAGCAGAGAAAGGAGTTATTAGTCTAAACTTGCCTTTACTGGCTGTTGATGTCATGGAGTTGTTCCTTGTAATCAATTTAGTTGTCAACAAGGAGTCTCTAGGGATAGCCCTCACTCTTTTCAAGGTGTTATTTAGAAGGACTTCTCCGTATCCCCTGGCCATAAATCTGTTCACACATTCCTTCGCTGCCACCTCAAAGTCCTCTAATCTTGAGCAATTCCTACGAAGTCGTAGTAACTCTCCGTATGGAATACTCTTAATGAGTTGTGGGGGGTGGCTACTGCTGGCAAAAAGTGTGGAATTACCAGCAGTAGTTTTTTTGTGTAAGGCTGTGTGAATCTGATGATCTTTTGAGAACACTTTTAGGTCGAGATAGTCCGCAGTTACCGGACTCACCGTCCCTGAAAAATGTAGATTGTAGTCATTCTCATTGAGTAGGTTGATGTAAGAGTGTGCTGTTACAGATGAACCCCGCCAGACAATAAACAGGTCATCAATGTACCTGAACCCGCCCTCGGTCTTTCCTTCCAAACCATCTGCCATGCAGCTCCTGGGTACCTGCTCCTCCCACCAGCCAACATAAAGGTTCGCGTAGCTGGGAGCGAAGCAGGTACCCATCGCCGTCCCAGACACCTGCCTGAACAATTGATCCTCAAATAAAAAGATGTTATTACTCAAACAAAATTCAGTAAATTCGAGGATCATGGTGTTATGTTTGGTGAATCTTAGTTGTCTCAAGTTCAGGAAATGCTGAATAGCTTTTAGGCCTTGCTGGTGATCTATGACTGTGTACAAACTTGTGATGTCCAACACAATAAGCTGGCAGTCATTGTCCCAATTCACATTCCGGATTTTGTTAAGGAAATCCTTGGTATCCCGAACATATGAGGGTAAAGTAAGTACCAAGGGGAATAAGAATTTGTCAATGAAACGGGACATGTTTTCAGTAAGACTGCCAATGGATGACACAATCGGAAGGCCCGGTGGGTGTACATTGTCTTTGTGTAGTTTTGGCAGATGGTAAAATGTTGGTGTGAGTGGTTGGCTGTTCCGGAGGAAGAGAAATTCGTCCTTACTTAGCATGTTGCAGTCATGCCATTTCCCTATCAGTTTATCGTAGTTCCGGATGCTTTCCTGATATATATCATTGGTACACTTGACGTAAAAGTTGGTATCAGAAAGCTGGCGTAGTGCTTCTTGTCTGTAATAGTCTCTAGTAAGTAACACCACATTCCCTCCTTTATCCGAAGGTTTGATTATGATCTTGTCATCCTTCATGAGGTCGTGTAGAGCCAGTTTTTGTTGCTCTGTGATGTTGTGTTTCATAGGATAGTTCACTTTCCTATACTGCATTATTTCTTGAGTCATGGCCTCAGAAAAAGCGTCAATAGCATCCCAGGGCATTTGTGGGATGAATACTGAAGGAGGTTTGTACCCGCTCTCTTCACGATCTTGCTCAATACCAAGGGCCTGTGCTCTTTGTTCTCTGTTGAGGGTCTCAGATGGATTATATGTGGGATTATCTTCCCGTAGTCCCTCAAGGGTTTCTATAGCTTCTATTTCTCTGCCCGTAAGGGCATCTGTTGCTGTGAGTCTGGTGCCCTTGTCTCCAGCTTTTTTTACGTGGGGTCGTAGTTTGAAATATTTATGTAACTTGAGCTTTCGTGTGAATCGGAAAAGATCGATCCGTGTTTGGGTATATTCAAGAGGTGTACTTGGGCAAAAGGTGAGTCCGAGGCTGAGTAGGTTCTTTTCACAGTCCGTTAGAATGTTGTCCGTTAAATTAACCACCGTTAGATTTTGGCTTATGGTGTCCTGGGCAGAATTCACTTCTTGCTGCGAGTTCGATTGCCCCAATTGTTGGGCTTCGCTCTGCCTCTGCCTTTTCCGCTGCCACTGGCCACCGCCTGCTCTCCTTGTCCGCCTTGTTTTTTTGCTTTTTGTTGTTGTTGGGCCGTATCTGGTGGTTTCGTTTTTCCGCCTCGTAGCCAGGTCCCCTTGATAACATCGAATTCCTGATGAAAAGGGGTCTTTTCACTGTTATTAGTGTTATTTGGCCATGCTCTTTGTCGTGTTTTGGCTGGTACTCTTGTATTCTGTTGTTCGTCCCCGGATTCATTCTTGGTCACATCGGATTCTGACGTGAGAATTTCAGATGTTGAAGTTGTACTGGATTGGAGTGCTTGGCGCGAAGCATCATACTTCTTTGCATATGTTAATATGCGACCTTGTTGGTAATCATCCTCATCTCTTTCGTATTTTTCTTGTTTTCTCGTACGAATTTTCTGTTCATATTTGGTGAGGCGGGTTTTCATCTCAGTTTTGAGCTGGGTCACAAGCTCCTTATCCGATTCCTTCTCCAGCTCATCCTCCAAATTCTTTATTTCTTCCAGTACTTTTTCTCGGTCACTCCAAGCATATTTAATTAATATCTTGAGTGTTCCTTCCGTGTAGGCAGCTGTATGCAATTCCCAGTCCGTGAGCAGCTGTGGGTCTGGGTTCTCATATGATGGCACAGTATGAACCCTCAAACCACGTGGCACTCTTTTTACTTCCACATAGCTAGTGAGGCTGGTAGCCTTCCACCATTTGCGTGTCTCGCGTTCATACAGTCTTTCTAGTTTGGCCATCATCTCTTTTATTCTCGTATTCTGTGGGTCTACAGATGGCACATTTTCATTGACCCTCTCTCGTCTATCACGATGCTTAAATATGTCTTGTGCCGCCATGCGGCGTTCAGTCTCTGAGAACATGGCACCGGTTGTAATTACGCCCCTTACTGGATGGAGTCCGGGCGCATTGGTTAAAGGGCTTAGCTAGTAATACCTCCGTGGAAAGGGAACCCTCCCTGATGCCCAGCCTCAATAGCCGCTTCCTCGTTATGTTATCCCAACGAGATATGCAGGAAAATAGGTCAAACGACGGTCCGCTTACCCTCCACATCGTTCCGATTTGACTCCGGATGAAGACCGGGGTGAGCTGGCGTCCTCCAGGTGTCTGCTCGTACTAGCCAAGGTGGGCGTGGGCCGTCCTGCGTTAGACCTTCCTGCTTGCGTCGAGGCGGTGCACAGGAGACTGCTGTGTCCAACGCTCCTTTCCCTTCGAAAATCCCATGCACTCAGGGGCGGGTGCTGTCAGCGGCTCGAAGAAAACCGCGGAACACTGCGCTCATCAAATCCAGGCGAATCCCCAAGGAATGAAAGACAGCACTCGGGAGGTTCCTTTTTCCACAGAGTAGTTTATTAACTACAAGCTAGACCACAGACGCGTTTCGGCGATTTGCCTTCGTCAGTGTGTGTGTCCACACGCACAAACCGGTACATTTATCATCATCATGATTGACATCGTGTAAGGGCTACACCTCTTGATCGTCATCAACAGAGGACTACACCCTCCCCACCAGTGCGGGCTCCATCTTGTAATGGTAAAGTTTACACCATCTACATTACTCAATGCTCACAACAAATTGAACTAAGCATTATTGAACCTACAGATAGGTGAGAGCGCCCTAGTGGGGAGTATACCATTAATTGTACTACATTTACATTATATTATGTATATATATATATATATATATATATATATATATATATATATATATATATATATATATATATATATATATATATATATATATATATATATATATATATATATATATATATATATATATATATATATATTCAATCCAAAGAGGTAGCCTTAACAGAAGCACTGCCACACGAAGTTTTTCAATGAGCACGTTTATTTGAATCCATTTCACTGCTCGCTTCCCAGCAGATTTCAGAGTCTCCTTCGAACATAAAAGCCTTTTTCAGGGATGACCCTTTCCTCAGAGGCAATGTTCGTGAAGGTCAATCAAACAGTTTCTGGTAGTGTCTACTCAAATAGCTCTCACCTGCCTCTATGGGCGTGTCTCAGGCGCACTGCATCCTCAATCAATCAATCAATCATCGCATTTATATAGCGCACTACTCACCCAGAGGGTCTCAAGGCGCTGAGGGAGGGGGGTCCGCTACTTGCTCGAACAGCCAGGTCTTGAGTTGCTTCCTGAAGGCGAGGTGGTCCTGGGTCAGGCGCAGATGGGTGGGGAGGGAGTTCCATGTCTTGGCGGCGAGGTAGGAGAAGGACCATCCCCCTGTGGTGGCTCTTCGGATGCGGGGGACGGCGGCGAGGGCGTGGCTGGTCGATCGAAGCTGGCGTTTGGGAGCGTAGAAGTTGAGGCGGCTGTTGAGGTATCCTGGGCCTTGGTTGTGTAGGGCTTTGTGTGCGTGGGTGAGGAGACGGAAGGTGATTCTCTTGTTGACCGGGAGCCAGTGCAGGTCTCTCAGGTGTCCGGAGATGTGGCTGTGACGGGGGATGTCCAGGATGAGTCGTGCTGAGGCGTTCTGGATCCGCTGGAGTCTCTTCTGGAGTTTGGCGGTGGTTCCGGCGTAGAGGGAGTTGCCGTAGTCCAGACGGCTGGTGACGAGGGCCTGGGTGACCGTCTTCCTGGTCTCGGTGGGGATCCACCGGAAGATCTTACGTAGCATGCGCAGGATGTTGAAGCACGACAAGGAGACGGCGTTGACTTGTCTGGTCATGGAGAGGGAGGAGTCCAGGATGAAGCCCAGGTTGCGTGCGTGGTCTGTTGGTTTGGGTGCGCTGCCTAGGGCGGGGGGCCACCAGGAGTTGTCCCAAGCGGCGGGTGAGGATCCCAGGATGAGGACTTCCGTCTTGTCCGAGTTCAGTTTCAGGCGGCTGTTCTTCATCCATTCGGCTACCTCTTTCATCCCTTCGTGAAGGTTGGCTCTGGCGGTGGCGGGGTCGTTGGTAAGGGAGAGGATCAGCTGGGTGTCGTCGGCGTAGGAGATGATGTTGAGGTTGTGCTGGCGTGCGATGTCTGCGAGGGGGCTCATGTAGACGTTGAAGAGGGTTGGACTGAGCGAGGAGCCTTGAGGAACGCCGCAGATGACTTCGGTGGCTTCAGATCTGAACGGAGGGAGGCGGACTCTCTGTGTCCTTCCGGCGAGGAAGGAGATGATCCACTCCAGTGCCTTCTCCTGGACTCCGACGTTGCTGAGGCGTTGTACTAGGGTACAGTGGCAGACAGTGTCAAAGGCCACAGAGAGGTCGAGGAGGATGAGGGCCGCTGTTTCTCCGCTGTCGAGCAGCGCTCGGATGTCATCGGTGGCTGCGATCAGGGCGGTCTTGGTGCTGTGGTTGGCCCGGAAGCCAGACTGTGATGGGTCGAGGGATCCGTTCGTCTCGAGGAAGACGGCCAGCTGCTTGTTGACGGTCTTCTCAATGACTTTTGCAGGAAACGGGAGCAGCGAGATGGGGCGGTAGTTCTTGAGGTTGGTGGGGTCGGCCGATGGTTTCTTAAGTAGGGCGCTGAGTTTGGCGTGCTTCCAGCTCTCCGGGAAGGTAGCGGTGTCGAAGGAGTTGTTGATGATGTCCCGCAGGTGGGGTGCGATGACAGCATCGGCCTTGTTGAAGACGTGGTGGGGGCAGGGGTCGGTCGGAGATCCGGAGTGGATGGAGTTCATTGTGTGTACTGTGTCTTCAGTGCTGATCGGAGTCCAGGCGCGGCAGGGTGGTGGTGGGGGGCGGTGGTTCGGTCGTGGCGTTCGTCGGTTGAGTGCTGAAGCTGTTGTGTATGTCCGCGATCTTGTTGTGGAAGTAGGAGGCGAGGGAGTTGCAGAGGTCTTGCGAAGGGGTGATGTCGTTGTTTCCGGCGTTGGGGTTGGAGAGCTCTTTGACGATGTTGAAGAGTTCCTTGCTGTTGTGTGCGTTGTTGTCCAGTCGTTCCTTGAATGCAGTTTTCTTGGTGGCGTGGATGAGTTGGTGGTGTTTTCGGGTGCCGAACGCTGCCGATAAGTCTAATAGCACCAATACCACAGAATGGCCCTTACCCTGGAACATACGAAGGTCATCGGTCACTGAAAGAAGAGCCGATTCGGTGCTATAAGTTGGCCTGAAGCCGGACTGAGAAGGGTTCAAGCTCCCTGTTCGTTCGATAAAGCTCGATAGATGTTTATTAATCTGCTTGTCCGTTAGTTTGCTCAGGTATGGAAGCAGAGATATAGGTCTGAGGTTGGATAAATCTGTCCAAGGGATAGAGGAAGTCTTCCGCATGGGTCTCACCAAGGCCTTCTTCCACTCCTGTGGAACACGACCCTCGGAGAGCATGAGGTTGACAAAGGACTGGATCACAGGACCAAGCACCCTGCCCACCACAGGCATAATTCTTGCCGGAATAAGATCTGAAGGACAACCACTCTTGATATGACCAATGATGTCCTCTACCTCACCCAAGGAGGATAGCATTAGGTTAACTTATGACATTTCTGCCCCACAATGTTGCTAAATGTCAGGCAACACCAACAGATGTGTTGGAGCTTCTATTCCTCTCTTTGTCAATGTTTCCTATGCTGACATTGTTGGGCACCGAAAAGCAGTCGCATGTCATGGCTGTCCTGGAGCTTGTAATATTAAACAACAACTAGACTGTGCCGTTGATCAATCATTCAACCAAGACTTCCACCTCACATCAGTAGGAATCTAAGGGTGGCTATACTGGTAGGGGGAAATTGTAGTTTCCCCACCCAGCTATAATAGACTCTATTAATAATTAACGCAAAATCGGGCTGCAGCCTACACATTGTTGATATCAAAGGTCAACCAAGTGTGAGACTGGAGGCTAACACATTGGTTGGAAAAATCGTAGAGTTCTTCTCCTGGTTCGCTCAGACCCTTACGTAGGCTACAGTTTCGGAAAGGCTGATTTTAGAGTACTACTTCCTCCGACTGATGATAAATGTTAAACAAATAACACCTTTGCCCCCCCAGAATAAGCCTTTCTGTTCTTGAACCATATTATTCAGCTAAATCACGCCCAGCTGACTCCATCTCAACAAACTCAAAATCCTGAGTATAGCAATATATCTACAGTATATGATAATACATTAAAAGTACTCTCCTCATTGAAGAAATCCAAGTTTACAAGAGCATGTGTTTAAGTAGGAAGACTTGCTATAATAATAAGATCCTAGCAGAAATCATCAACTCTGCATAATAATGGACTATAGTAGCTACCTAATACCCTGCAGCATTAAGCAACCAAGGATTCTTTGACAAAATATCAGGAACCAAAATATCAAGTTTACATACTTTGTATATGACTTTATTATAGAGGCATAATCTAATCATCTCAAGTAGCATCATGCAATGCTTGTGTTTGGTTGAGCCTTCTGGATTATTGTGCTGTTATCTTGTCGACTCAGTTTTACTTCATTAGGGACTTTGTAGGAACAAAATACAA
Organism: Lissotriton vulgaris; assembly: GCF_964263255.1. NCBI lineage: Eukaryota > Metazoa > Chordata > Amphibia > Caudata > Salamandridae > Lissotriton > Lissotriton vulgaris. Next base: position 1,619,583,765 of record NC_141694.1, read on the forward strand.
TAGGTTTCATGTATTCTTAATGAATAGTATTTGACACTTAAGTGAAGTTTCTTATAGTAAATAACTTACAGATGATGTTTAAAACTACATTTGTGATGCTAATTATCTTAGTGAGTATAAATGCATAGAAAATTATATTGTCTAATTCTATTTTTATACACCTGGGAATGTATCCATTGTTATGAGAGATCTTCAGTTAATTTAGTACCAAATTCCTTAAATCTCTTCAGTTTGTATTTATATTGTTTAGAATTACTTACATGTGTGTTCAGTGAGTAACACGCCACCAGCAGGATCTACATAACAGGATGTCCCCTCATCATTGTGTGTGGATGATGTATTGTTATACCTTTATCCAATGCAAACAAATCTATCCCCTATAATAAGAGATGTGGTCCAATTAGGCGGTCTTTCCTCTCTCAAAATTAATTGGGAAAATTCAGAGGTGCTTTCATTACAGATCATCAAAAGGTATTCGGCAAAAGTATGACACACAGACTCAGACAAATATCCTGGGAATTTGGGTCACATATGTAGAGTTAGAAAACAATTATGAGGTGGTATTGGACAAAAAGAAAGTACAAGTTTCCATATGTGTAAATCTGCCACAATAAATGTATGACAGGATTTATAATATTTAAATTGCTGTGCTACTAAATTTCCAGATTTTTTTCTTAAATTTAACAATTCTGCTGCCCAGTAATTTTTTGAAGAATTAGGAAGGATACTGCATTGGCTTGCATGAGCAGACAAACAAGTAAGGATTAGTTGGATTATACTCATCAGGTCATTTGAGATGAGTGGTCTCAGGTATCTCTGCATTATTGAGTAGCACAGAGACATTTTCTGATGTTCTGGTTCACACCACACACTTTTTATTAACGTAAGGTAATTTAAGATATATTTCTGGAGGTGGGCACATTATAACTACATCATGTGTGAAGCCAACAAAACCAACCACCAATATAAATGCTGTTGCTTCGGTGAAATGGGCATAGTGCAAATTGGCCAGATCTGAAAATCTAAGTTACTTATACAGCCCCCTCTTACATCTGGTAGATAATTTCAGCATTCTATTAATTCAAGGGAGACTATGAAGAAGATACTTGCCGATCTGAGTTTAGAGGTATATGGGACTCTATTTCAAGTGCTGCGATTTAGATCATTGCAGGTAGATAGCAGAGTTAACACAATACTGGCAATACTATTATATTTCAGGCTGCGATATGCACTGCAGATGACAGACCCTACATTTCTGTGTCTTCTGCAACAATACCATGCCCTCTCTAAAATATTAAAAAGGGATAAGACAAATAAACTTTTGTGGAATGCTGGTGCTAGAGTGAATGACAACCCCTCTAGCCAAGTCCCAACGGGAATCAGATTTGGGGCGACAAATAAAAATGGCATAAAATTAGAAAGATTTCCTTAAATAGTAAACATAAATGGCTTTATTTTGGATTCCTGCACATGCTGTATTATACACCTGTACTCATTATTGAACTTATAACTGAGGGTGCAAATTCTAGCTGTATTTGCAGGGAGGAGGCAGTGAATCTCCTACACTTGGCAAGGCAATACTCATTCATACATGACTAGTGTGCACAACAGTTCCTTGTTTTGACAACTATGGTGGGGGAAGAACTCCTCTTAATGTAGCTGCATGCATTACTGGGGTATGTCGCAGAGGCAGAAGTAGGAAATAGGACATTGTATGCAATAACACTGCTTTTTCCACAGCATAGAGTGGATATACATTGGTTTATGGGACCGCCTCCCTAAAATGTATAACTGGTTATGATACTTTACCTTATGTAGTATTTACACAGAGACACATGCTGACACAATATACCTGGTACGTTTGTATGGGTGGTCGGAGTAGTTGAAAAACATTCAAATATATACATCAAAATTTGTGAACAGAACACAGAAAGGCAGATCACCAAAAGGTTCAAAGACAATTCAAAAAATGAGGATTTAATTTGTAATCCAGCCGCAATATATGCAATTGTCATTCAAAGCATTAAATGGGTAGGTATGCCTTCTATAAGGTAGTGCTCAAAGGTGTAGGGAGTGGCATGGCGAAGAATGGGGAAGTGGTAGTGAGGGACAGGGTAAAGGTGTTTGTGACATAGATATAATACACACTATATACAAATAAGCCTTTCCAGCCTGTTAAGGTCAATTAGTTCCAATATACATTGCTCATTGGTACACCTTTTGTTAGTACATTCTGATCCATGAGCAGGTGGAGGTTTTGAAAAGACGGTCTACGTTTCGACCCCCATAGAGAAGAGGGTTACTGATGGCCTCTCAGCGGGGTCTTCATCAGTACAGTAGAGCACGTATGGGTAATGAATATGGTTCAGTACCTAATATACTAGAGTGGTTAAATGTCTAAAATAGGAAATAGTGAATAGAACCTACTTGTCTATAGGATGAACTGGCAGAGTTTAATCCTAAGAGGGTTTCCAAAAGAGCTCCTGGTCCACTGTGAAAAAGACATGGAATTGAATGTTCATGTCAGAAGCAGGGTTACTAAGAAATAGTAAAGTGCTGGTGTTCACGTACTCACATCCAATGTGGTTGTGTAAGGGCATGGGGAATCAATCTCCCACTGCCGGCGTTGAACAATCCGAATCCAAAGTCTAAAAGAGGAAGGTATAGGCATGGTGTCAAGTAAAGGATTCCTAAATTCAATGGTCAATCCGATATTCAAGGAAGCATGAGGGATTTTGAAATGCAGATGGCCTTGGTCCACTCGGGGTATTGGAAGTAATTACGTAAAAAATACGTTTGGTCAACCCAGGGTGAGTCTGGAAGGCCGCATATGTTCCCAACTAGTGTTAGATCTAATGTGCATTAAAAAGAGGGGGAAACGGGCGCTAACTGATCAGGCCGATCTGGTAACTTGATAAAACTTAAACAAAAACCAGACCTGTGAGTGAGAATGGTGAGCCAGGGTGCTTAAATGGACTCTAGTTTAGGAAAAAGAATCACGGAAGAAACCTCCGTGCTTACATCGGTCAAGTGGCGGCTGCTGGAAGAATGCGGCTTGCCTGTCTCCTCATGCTATATGTAGACTCGGCAGTGCGCGTGCACCGCTAGGTGCAGTCGCTGGATGGATGCTAGGAGGCTCATCAGCTCTACAGCCAATGGGTGTAGGGCGGGCCGTGTCGAGGCTTTGTGAGTGCCACTTAAGGCAAACGGGATGTAGCCGCGGGGTGTGTGCATCCATTCGAAGCGCCCTGGCTCGAATGGATGCACACACCCCGCAGATGCACACACTGCTTTATGAAGAATGGAAGTTTCCAATAATACCCCGCCATATATCCGTGGTCAGCATCAAAGAGTAGTGTCCCATAAATTGCGGGAAGGAAAACGGCTCGAAGAAGCCGAAGGAAAGGAAAGGAAAGCAAAAGAAAAACTAAATAGAAAGTATACAGATCAAAAAATATTAATAAATACAAAGTATAGACAAGTGGGCCGCGATCAAAAGCTATTAAACAGTGAGCCTCGCTGGAGGAAAAAATCAAAGGTACTAATGAGAGAGCAGTATTGAGTCTAAAACCTAAAAATAAAGGTAGACTAAGAAGCATCTAGGTCACTAGAATTAAGAGACACAAAAAGCAGACCTCACAGAATGGCATTATTCCAAGGTATGGATTCATTAAGTCCCGATACCGCCGTTTGCAAAGTGTAAATCCAGAACACTTCCCTTTTGGCTCTATATCCATTAATGTTATTATCATGGGGCTTATGAACTTTCTCCAAAATTCTCCACCTGATGTCCGTAAGGAGGTGTTGTTTCTCCTGCCAATGGGCCACTAAAGGAGCTCCTCTTTTATTGTTTTTAATTGCCGACCTATGTTCACTAAGTCGGAATCTGAACTCACGGCTGGTCTCGCCCACATATCCCTTAAGGCAGGGGCATAAAATAAGGTAGACCACATTAGAAGATCAACAGTTTGTCATTTCTTTGGCAATGAATTTACTTTTTCCCCATGTCAGTTCTGAGGAAACAATGGCTGTCTCACAGGCATGGCAATGCCTGCATTTATGGGTGCCCAAGACAGGATTCTGGCCCGTAATAGATTTCTGGAGGGATGGAGCAGTTGCGGTCAACTTGGAATGAACTAAATGGTTCCGTAGATTTTTGTTTCTGAGGAACGCAAAAGTAGGTTTAGGAATAGCTGTTACCTCAGGACCCGAATTAAGTATGTGCCATTGGGAACAGACTATTTGGCGAATCTGATTATTGAAATTAGAGTGCTGGGTCATACAGACAAGTTTAGGATCACTACTCTTTTTGTCATTATCCAAAAGGGCATCCCTATTATAAGTCTTTGCCCTCTTGTATGAATCTTTTAGTAGTCTCAGGGGATAACCTTGTTTGAGCAATTTATTTCTGAGTTCTTCAGCGTGTATTTCAAAATTCCTCATTGTCGTACAATTGCGCCTCAGCCTCAAAAATTGGCTGAATGGTTTCCCATCTTTCTGGCACCGCGGATGGAAACTCTCATATCTAAAGAGAGTATTGCGTACTGTGGGCTTGGTATAAAGCGACACCTCTATCTTTCCTTCCAAAGCCAAAATCCAAATGTCCAGAAATTCGAACTTATTCCTATTGCCATTGAATTTAAGATGTGGGTTACACAAATTAAGACAAAGAGTGAATTTCTCCAACTGCTCTTCCGGTCCCCTCCAAATGAAAAAAAAATATTGTCTATATAACGATACCAATGAAAGATGTTTTCAAAAAAGGGGGCAATTTCGTTAAAGATGAAGCTGTGCTCGAACTCCCCCATATAAATATTAGCCACATTAGGGGCGCAAGCTGCGCCCATACTTACGCCCTGCACTTGTTTACAGATCAATTTGTTAAATTAAGAATAGTTTTCCTGTAGGACTGTGCCCAGACACTTCAAAACAAACAAATTATCCAAATGACTATTAGTCCTTTCTAGAGCTATTTTAACTGCTTCAAGTGCACCTCTTTGGGGGATTGAGGTATACAGTGCCTCTATGTCCATAGTGACAAGAATATCTGACTGGTGGTTGAATGCCAATCCTTCTATGATGCTTATGAGATGACCAGTATCCCTAATATAGGCTGGAAGGCTCAGGACAAGAGGCCTGAGGACTTTATCAGCATATTTCGACAAAGGTTCAGTAATTGAACCGATTGTCAAAACGATAGGCTTATATGGAGGTTGCGAAGTACTCTTATGGGTTTTGGGTAACCCATACAGCACAGGGATGCTGGTATATGGCTGGTTAAGGTAATCAAACTCTTGCGTGCAGATGGTACCTCTATTCAAAGCATTTTGAGTAATGCATAAAATCTCTCTTCTACTTCTCCTTTCCGGGTAAGTCGTGACATGTTGGTAATGTTCTGAGATATTTAACATGACTTCAATTTGTGAGACATAGTCTTGTGTGTTCAAAGCCACAATGCCCCCTCTCTTGTCACAGGGTTTGAAGGTAATCTCTTTATTTTCTGACAGTGATTTATGGGCCATATATTCCTCATACTCCAGATTATATGTGGGTTTGAGAACAAACTTCGTCATGTTTTGGATCTCAAAGCACTCAACCTTCTCAAAGATACCTACTTCGGGTCCGACTTCATCCAAAGTAGGTGTGAAGAAAGAGTTGGGTCTAAGACCTGATAGGTTGTTAACAGGTAGTGGGTCATGTTTCTCAAAGAATTTTTTAAGTCTTATCTTTCTGAAAAAAGATTGTAGATCCCGATTAAGTTCAAATATGTCAATCCCATTACTTGTGACAAATGAAAGCCCTTTAGATAAAAGACTTAAAGTCGGGTGGTCAAATGGAACTTTAGATAAATTGAAAATAGGGATAAGATCCTGCTGTTCTGGTTTGCTCATGGTCCCAGAGTCTCGATCTCCCTTATTATTCAGATTCAATATCTCCAATGTTGACTCCTCCTTCCTTGCTGATACTGGGGGTAATTCTCTGGGTAGAGGTAGTCCTCCGTTGGTTGGTATTGACCCCTGCCCTGAGATCTGAACCTGGTTCTGGGAGTAAACTGTCTGCTCCCTAAAAAACGGCCTCCTCTATATTGTTGATTAAAGGCTGGTCTCCTATAATTATTGCCCCTATATGAATTGGGTCTTGTATCGCCCTCTGAGTCAGAAGATTCAGAGAAGGTCAGGATCTTTCTATTAGACCAAAACAAAAGGGAGTGTCCCCTTGATATCCCTGGTCCCTAGGGGTATTGGTGTAATATTGAGCCCCCAGGTATGGATATACTTTTTCCTCAGAAAAGAAACAGATATCTTTCTTCAGTTTTTCCGTTTTCTTTTTAATTAGGTAGTCGCTAAATGAGGCTAGTTCACAATTCACTTCGTCTTGCTTCTTTTTAGCTCCGTCCACTGAATTGGTCTTATTAAGAGTTTCCTCAATGTCTGCTATTTCCTGCAGAAGGGTATCAACTACCTCACGGGCTGTTTCTATGATCAGGATCATAAGATCCCTTGAGCACCGGTTGGCAATGAGGGACCACTTTTCCAGAAATGTTCTAATTTCGATAAAGAGGCCTAGAATATTTCGTACATGAAGTCCGTTAGGTATAATTCCTGCCTTTAGATAGGCCAGCATAAATTCGGCATGAGACTCTGTTCTTTTGGCCTCCTTTTTAAAATTTAAGAGTTTAAGCCATTCATTGTTGTCTACTTGTTGGCCACCCACACACGGAGGGCTACAACTGCAAACTCTCACCATAATCGCTGCGCTGAGCCGACGGGGACTCACCTGCCCAGCCCCGCAACACTTGACCTGCTCCCCTCCGGAGCCTTTGTAGACAACCTGACCCCCTTGCACCTACGTGACCACTGGAGAAGATGGGGAAAATAGACGGAAGACAACCAAAGCTGACTTTCGAGGCGTGCAGAGGAAACCACTCCCAGGCAAAACCCGAGGACAAGCAGGCGGCTGCCGCAGCGCCATCCACTGCGGATCTCAAGGACCTGCTGCTCGCCATGCAATCCAGTTTGACCTCTATAGAAGCAAAAATGGACTCGATGGCTGCGCGACTGGATGGGGTGACCCACAGAGTAAACAAGCACGAGGAGCGACTGATAGAAACGGAGCGCCGCATTTCAGACCTGGAGGATGCCTCCACTGCCACAACAACCCGTACGACAGACATGGAGCGGGTCCTGAAAATAATAGCAGCCAAGAATGAAGACTTAGAATCCCGCTCTCATAGAAACAACCTCCGCACTCTTGGCATATCGGAATCCACTGCTACGGGCAAAATGGAGGACTACGTGGAGCGCCTCCTCCTTGTGCTCTTTGGAAGAGAGGACCTCTCCCCGGTCCCAGTGGTCAAAAGAGCTCACCGTTCGCTGGTGGCGCGCCCGGTGCCCAGGGCACCGCCTCGACCAATCATCGCTCGCTTACTCAATTACCAAGACACAGCCCTGAGGCTGTCCCGGGAGCAGGGACAGCTCCGCCACGAATGCATGACTATCTCCATATATCCGGACTTCACAATGGCTGTTCAGGAACAGCGACAAAAATCCCTGCCGGTCAAGAGAAAGCTCCAACAACTAAACATCCCTTACGCAATGCTCTTCCCAGCCAAGCTCAAAATCACCTACCAAAACAAACAACTTTTCTTCAACACCCCGCAGCTGACACAAGACTTTCTTAAAACACTGTCCGGATGGGTGGGGGGCAACGGCTTCCCGTCTCGCCGTTCGACTGACGGAGGTGGCACTTCAGACGTGGAGTAACTCCGACGGCTGCACCTGAAAAGACAGCGTTGGTCTAGAGCTTAGGAACACCTCATAGACTGCTGGGACGGCATATCTGCTGATTGGTTTGGGGGTGGGGGCGCTCGGGAGGCCTGGCTTGACCTGGATGCTTGTGGGAATGGGGCTGGACTATGTGCCCACACTACTGAACGATTTAACGATGAAACTGGGAGCCCTGAGACATTACGGCGAGCTGGCATGCCCCCCCGCCCATCCTACACCCATAAGATGCTGTACTACTTTACATGCCTTACCTCCCATTTGACAAGATAGCACTTTCGCTTACAATGCAATCGCTGCGACATCAGAAGCTGCAGAGACTTCACATATGGACATCCGAACACCCCCGCCCTGGCGGGGATGACCCCCTGGTCGCCCTCTAGCGGCTACCTCTCAGGTGAACCCTCACTGGTATGAATGTTATAGATTCGTTACTTTTTCTGAATCAATCTAGATCGTGCTCCATAGTTGGAAACACGTTGTTTGGGAAGGGCAGGGAGGGTAGGAGGGAGGCTGATCCAGGGCAGGTTTGGGCTGCCGATGTGGGAGGGTGGTACAGGGTAGAGGGAAAATACGGACCTTCTGCAAAGGGAACGTTTCAATTCCTGGCACTTTGCACTGCTCTCATAGTCAGAGATAAAACCGTAGAATTGTACTGTTGTAGTTTGAATGTTCGCTATATGGCACCTGGCAAAACTGCATTACATGACCCTTCTATCTGTGGTCCCGCACAACCTCCCACACAATGCTTGCTTTTACTGCACCCATGACGGACAGCCACCCTACTGAGCTGAGCTACAACTTTCTGTCATGGAATGTCCGCAGCCTGGGAGACCCCCAGAAATGGAGACACATCCTAGCGTATTTACATCGCCATTTTGTCCACTCTGCTATGTTGCAGGAGACACACCTGGCCCCAAATTCCTCCCCCACATACGCTTCCCGCTGGGCAACACACAGGGGATTCTCCTGCTATTCCTCATATTCCCGGGGAACCACCATTTGACCCGTCGAACGCTCCCGTACACCCCTTTAGGGACATATGCTGATCCCCAAGGACGATATAGTATAATGTGGGGCAGACCGCGGGGACAGTCCATCACCATGGTGTCATGCTACGGCCCAAACTCATATGAACCGGAACTTTTCAGAGTACTATGAGGTAAAATTCAAGACTTGGATACCACACACCTTCTCTGGGAAGGAGACTTCAATCTGACGCTCAACCCTACTTTAGACAGGTCACATCCATAGTCCCACCATTACACCGCAGCAAAACGCGCCCTAAAAGACATAGCAGAAGAACATTGCCTCACTGATCCATGGCGGTCCACCATCCTGCTACACGTCAGGGATCATGCTACTCCTCAGTACATGCTTCCTGGTCACGCATAGATTATTGGCTGGCAGACAGAGAGTTGGTGACATGGGCTTCCCGCTACACTTACCTAGCACGCACCTATTCTGATCATTCCCCTGTCCTACTCACGCTCACCCCGTTGCAAGGCGAGCCCCCATACCTTCACTGGCTTCTTAACCCACAATCCTTACTTGACCCCGTTTTTAAAGATGAATTGAACAAGAAATATTGGAATTCTTTGAATGCAACACATCTCGATCCCTCAATACTCCACCGTGTGGGAGGCCTTCAAGGTCACTATTAGCGGACTCTGCATAGCAAAAAAAGGCGGAGTTTTAACAGACATTAGACGCACGATCCACAAACTGGAACTGGCTCCTAGGAAATCGGAGGCTGAACTCCAGGCAGCACCCTCCCCCATACTGCAGGCTCGAATACGAAAGCTCCTAACTGAATACCAGGAAACTGCAGATCGCGAATGCAATTTCCGAGGGATATATCATAGAGCTCAGTGTTATGGGGACGGAGACAGGCCTGGCAAAGCGCTAGACTCCGGCCCCCTCGATTCAACAACATAGTGCTGGAAATCGAGGATGAGGATGGCATTACACAAAGAAACTCCTCTGACATTCTAGCAGCATTTAAGCAATTCTACAAAAATCTATACTCTACTCATCGCAAATCTCCTGTGGACTTCTTTCTTTGAAGACACTGCCATAGCCTGGCTAGGCAATGGCCAGAGAGAGTTCCTGCTAGCCCACCATGAAGATGATGAAATCATCACGGCCATTATGCAATTGCAATCGGGCAAAGCTCCTGGCCCAGACGGCCTTCCCGCTGAATTCTACAAAACCTACAAACATCTCTTAATCCCGATCCTGCGTCACGTATTCGAAGAATCTCGCAAATCTGGCATCTTACCCCGCACAATGAGAGAAGCCCTCATCATCCCCTTACCCAAGCCGAAAAAATCCTGCACGTAATTAGACTCGTATCCTCCCCTCTCCCTCATAAATGTAGACGCCAAAATCCTAGCCTAGCTCGTAGCTAACCGGATCAGCCCCCTCATGCCACTCCTGGTTCTTCCAGACAAATCGAGCTTTGTCCCAACCAGAAGCACTGCGCATAATCTACGAACACTGTTCGCCCTACTACAAGATATGGACCCGAAAGACAACGTGGCTGCTATTATTTTAGACGCCACGAAGGCATTTGACTCCCTGGAATGGGACTATCTATCCTTTGTCCTGGTGCGTATGGGCCCCCCCCCCTTCTTGGCTTGGATCAACCTATTGTATACTGGATTGCGTGCTACCGAGAAAATGCGCATGCGCGGCCGCCCGCGCATGCGCATTAATGAAGAAGACGGAAGACGGAAGATAGCGAGCCCCGGGGACGCGGCGGGCAGCGGCGGGCAAGGTAAGTGCATTTTAAATTATTTGTCCCCTTTAATTTAAAGTATTTAGGGAGGGCGGGAGGGAGGCGGGTGGCGGCCAGCTACGCTCCGTTTGCGGAGCGTGCGTAGTGCCGCCTGGCTACGCCCGCTCGGCAAAATGCGGAGTAGGCGGCACTACGCACACTCCGTGCACGGAGCGTAGCTGGCCGCCCACCCCTACCCTATATCTCCTGAATGGATGTAAACTGCTACCTTATGCAATGATCTGTATGCCCAAATGTATGACGGGAATTCCAGTGTTCAGATTCCATTTCTCCACTCAGTAAAAGCACTCTGTTGGACTTGGCCCTTTTCCCCCCAAAATCTTTCGCTTTTTGCCCCCCTAATTTGAGATGTCTCCCCGATGGTAATAAACCTGTATAGGCCATGTGTGGTGTGAGACGCCTTGTTAATATGTAATGTCATGCAGTGGTGTGAGCACTTGTCAATTTCCCCCATTGTAAAATGTACCATGGTGAAAGGCTGTGTTTTTAAAATGGATGCCCAGGCTACGTGTGTGCCACATGACTGCAGGAGGTTAGCAGTCTAGTCATCAGGTACCCAGCCACCCCAGCATTTGGAGGGAAAGCCTGGCACCCAGGGTGCTCTACTCCTCCCCTTGAGCCAGTTTAGACCTGTTGCTTCAAGATTCTAGAAGGTTCTGGCCCTGCCTGGGAGGAGGGTATAAGTAAGGGGGATGTGCCACTATTCAGGGGGACAGAGCTGGGACAGGAAGGCGAGGGGACCTGCTGCCAGGGGGTACCGCCACTTGGGCCTGTGTTCTGGACACTGCACCCATCCAGAACCCCCCTACTGTCCCCAGGGCTTGTAAAGCCCCACTTCAGGAGTTCAAGGCTGCTGTGTGGGAGGAGGGCCAGGCTGTAGTGGGGATGGTGAAAGCCTACCACCCTGGTTTGATAATGCCCCCACTACCTGCTGACCTGGCCCAGTAGTGCCTACGGCTCTGTCCCCAGGGCCCCGGAAGAAGGAGGGCCCCCTTTGTCCCTGGAGCTGTCGGGACCTCGCACCACGCAAGCGCTGCGTGAAGGAGCGCCCCAAAAAGGGAAGGAGTGCTGTGGACTGGAACCCCCCCAGGAGGTGAGGAGTGTGCCCCTGGGGCTGGCTGTGGAACTGTCCGCCCCCCTTGCGATGTGTGCCTATCAAGCGCTATCATTGTGAAGCTGTGGCCCTTTGGAAGCGCTGTGCTGTGAGGAGCTGCCTGTGAAGCGCTGTATGGGGAGGATTGTGCCCCCAAGGAACTGTTGCTTGCTGAAGCGCAGTGGCCTGTGACTATTGTGGCCCCCGAAGTGCCGCTGGCCCTTTGAGCTCCAAGGCCCTGAAAGCTGTGTGGGCCGAGAGAGGAACTGTGCGCTGTGAATAGCGCTGTGGGTTCCTACCCCACGTGTTTGCGCCCTTTTGCTGAGAGGAATCGCGCCGCGGGAGCCTACCCCGCATGTTGGCGCGCTCATGGCGTGGTTAGAATAATTAATAAGAGGGAGCCTACCCCTCATTGCCGCCGATATCACCGCCGCAGCTCCGGTCCGCTGAAAGAAGCATTGCAGCAGCCTCCGGTACCAGGAGAGGGCCGCCAGAGTGAGGAGTGGGCCGCGCCAGGCCCCGAAGCCAAGAGTGCCAGCATCATGTGGCTGGGGCGCCGGTGATGTCACCGACCGCGCCCCCAGCCGCCGCGCACGGATTGGCCTAGCGGCCGCGCACCCAGAAGCCGCAAGCTGATTAGTTTCTCGTCCGAGCATCCGGAAGATGCCAGCAGGAGGTGTTTTGCGGGGCTCCCGTGGTGAAGAGGGAGCCCCGTTCGTGAATCCAGACCGAAGCGGGAGCCCACCCCGACGGTCAGTGCCCCCGCTGGTGAGGTCACATTGGAGGCTCCAGAAGTCGTCTGGAGCCTCTTGCACGTCATCGGAAGCCCCGGGTCCCAAGAGGGGGGCCCGGGTGAAGACCGGAAACCTGTTGTCTGCTGCGGGGCTCTCGTTGAGTGAGGGAGAGCCCCCGCGTGTTCCAGTGCCAGAGCAGAGCCCCTCTGGTGACGGCGAGAGAGGCCCTGGACTGCCAGTGAGTGGGGCCCAGACGGGACTTGGTGAGGGTGTGCCGGGGTACATTGCCGGTGCCCCCGGGCCAGGACTCTGTTGCGGGCTGCTGCATCCCTGCACCGGAGGGGCAGTATTATTTTTGTTAGAGACCCAGAAGAGGGCTCCACTGCGCCTGTGCCCCTGCAGTGTTGCAATGTTTGGGGGCATTAGGGATCCCGAGGTTTACAGAGAGGACGCCAGCTTTCCCAGTGTTCTTTTGGGGCCAATATCGTCTATGTACCAGGAACAGTGTTGCTCTTCAGGTGCCCCGGTGGCAGGGGGCACCTGCAACAAAGGGTCCTGACTTCCGCCCCAATGCGTTATCTGCCCCTGGGTCCTCCAAGGAATGATGCCCCATGAGTTAGGGCCAATCCTTATGTTAAAGCTGGGTGCTTAGGTTACTGCGCTCCCTGCCCATGATTGGTTGTGTCCTGTTGCCAATGTATACTGATGTTTCACGCCTGTTGGTTGAGCTTACGCTGATTCCATGCTAATGAGAAAGCCTTGATGCTTTATTACAGGTCTCCTGCGTCAGGGCTTAGGCCTAGCCTGATGTTCATGCTGAGAGCTCATATTCATTTTTTTTACAGGGGTGATGCCGAAGTTATAATGCCTGATTTGCGTTCACGCTTAATGTCCCACTCCAATTGATAACTTGGTTTTTATTTCAGCTCTGGACACCCATGGACTGACTTACCTTTTTCTTGTCCCATTTTCCTTGTAAATAATCCCCCTGGAATCCATTGCCCTTGGGCCTGTTTGTGCCCTACTGTGATTACTGCTATTACTGGGTGTTACTCTTGCATATTTGGTACAATACAACAGTTATTCTTCTTTTATCCAAACTGGTGTCGTGCCTCTTTTGTGATGTGCCTGTTGTGTCGTCAGGAGTTTGGCCTGCCCGCTCTGCTCCATGCTACCCACGTAGAATTGGCAAACCCATTTCTAACACACACCCTGTAAGGGATTCAGAATATTCTCCATATGTGATCTCCCCACATGAAAATGAGAATTGGGAAAGTGAGAGAAACACTGGGTTTTATAGACACAGGAGACACTCCATTTCGGACCACGCACCTTCTCCAACTCATCCTAATCAATTGCAGGACACTACTACTCACCATGGGTAAAAGGTCATTTATTAACTATCTCACACAAACATGATGATCATAAAGTTCAAAATAGGCAGACTCTGAGAACAGGCAGAAGCCCATTGCTCTGCACTGGCAACGTGAGACTATGCCTGCAAGCCGGTGTGGATGTCACTTGCAGAACTATGATTGCTGGAGTGATCACGTTCTTTGCCCCCACCACCAAAAAGCAGAGACTGAGTGAATGCCCAAATGTCCGTGATGAAGAGGTCTGTCCCCAAATCAGCAAGATGCACCCCATCACGATGGAACATCGGTTCACCCCTGGGGAGTTATTGAGGAATATTCCTCAGACAGCCAGGTATCAGCGACAGTTTGGGCATTTCTACACTTGAGTGGCCTAACACCCCATCTCACTTGCGACAGGGTATCATGTGAGACCATGCAATGAAAGAATCAGGGAATGACAAACCCAACCAAGCAAACTATTCTAAATATAAGACAATTAGGTTTGGAAACTGAAGTCACTCACAGCCTTTTGTGTCCTTCACCATCTTCCATAGATGAGTGACTTGGAGATCTCCCTCTCCTCGCCATCTGAAAAAAACATTGCTCAATGCCAGCAGCTTAAAACTACAGAGCAGATTCAACTGGTAAGCCGCTTGCCACATGAAGTAGTGACCGATGACCCATATGATTTTGGGGGGCATTATTACTAAAACAAATAGAGAAAGAGACAAGTTTGTAGAAGCAGGATCAAGACACATTCCACAACAGTTCTGGGTGGATGTAGCGTTTGAAGCATGCAGAGGACCATCGTCCAATAAGCTTAACACCCTAATAGGAGAAAAGCGCCCCTGCCGTGAAGGTTGCCACCCTGATCGTAAATGAAAAGGTAGAGTAACCAGACACCTCAACCTGATTGCTCTGAAGGCAGAAGCATAACCTGTTGAGAACTGGTAGTGTGACAAGCAGCCGCTTTTTGCATGAATAATTAAAGCTGGACTCCCCCAGTTTTAAGCATAAAGCCAGGTAAGTCTTCATACAATCAAATCGGCAGATGAAGGAACCAGTAGCCATCTAGGGTTCAATGCAAGCACCTTTTGCGAACTGGTCGGGTTTGGACCTCCTAAGCCTGATTAAATATTTATCCTCTGAAATGCGGCATCCGCACATTGAAGGCCTCTGACTTGATTCTGATTGGAGCTGCTCACTAGCTCACTTACTCTGAAGGCACCGTAAAAGGCTACCGTAATAGCTGCTGAAAATTGTGTGGCCTTACAAGACAAGCCGCAAACTGACCCTTGGGTATTCAAGATGGCAGAGAGCTTGTAAACCTCGATCTTCTGGGAACTCCGTCATCTTCTCCACTGCAAGTGAGTGGAAACTCCAAAACTCCAGCAAATTGGAGCGAGACAAAGCATAAGTTGTGCTGTTATGAACAGTGAGGACATGTCTGGCTTTACATAATACATTGAGTTTCAGGCAGAGGAGTACCAAGTGTTGCAGGAACTTCAGAAGTAGCCTGCAGGAGGCCCTGTGCCTGTTAATAACCTCAACCATTAACAAAGTATCCGACCAAAATATAATAGTCCCATCCCTGAACTCATCTGCCCAATTGGTAACTGCCACTATGATGGGAAATAATGTAGGTTGCTGGAGCACTTCCCAGTCTTGTCGTCACAATGGCACATCAAAGAGGGGGAGGCTATGGGTGGCACCCCTATATGCCCTCAGCCATTGTGAGATAGGGACCCTTATGTTCCCCTTATGTCATTCACAAAGTGCTGAAATAAAGAAAGGGCACTGCACAGCCCAAATAGCAACATATGGTGTTCACTGATGCATTACTAGGTGTTAAAGGCTGTCTTCCATTCAGCCGCTTTCTTCATGCACATCAAGTTGTATACTACCTTAGATCTAAATTTAAGAATACCTTGACTGTTTTTATTTGATCTTAGCTAAGAAAAATTAGGAGAAGAGCGCATCTGTCGAGGATGGTAAATACTTTTAATTCTCACTGTCCGCACAGGGACAGTAGTGCCCGTCTGGATCAGAAATTAAATAGATCAGGGATCCTACGGAGAAACGGAATGTTGATTGAATCCTTTTTTCAGGGTCTCCTCTAAGTATGCCCTTAGAACAGCATACTCTTTTGCTGTGAATCCATAAATGAGGCTATATGGTATTTTGGCATCTGGTTGGACCTCTATTGTGCAATCATATAAAATGTGTGATGGAAGGTCACCAGACCATTTGTTGCTAAAGATGTCTCTAAATTCATCATAATCTGGGAGAAATAAAGGATTTGGGTCTCAGTATTTGACCTCAAAACATGCCAAAGTACTTTGACTTGTAGCCAAGTTGTAAACCAGCAATGTTGTAGGCAATATTCTGGTATTGATATCAAATATTTCTCCTGGTACTTAATATCAGAATGATGGGCCCTCAAATTAGTTGTTTAAAGAGCTACTGGAAACATTGGTATGGTTACGGTGATCACATCAAATGAAAGGTTTTCAAATATTTGTTATCTAATTACATTACAAAAGCTTGGCTTCCCAACATAAATTGCCAGATACCAATGGATTTCTATGAGTCCCTAGTATGGCCTCAGCAAACACATTTTCCTGCAGGGGCAGTTTCTGTTCTTTGCAAATGTGAGAGTCAATTAAATATCCAGAAATCCTTCATAAGAAACTGGATTATTATTTGGGGTGGGCCACTGGTCACCTCAAGGAGTAATCACCCTCTCTTTAAGGTTAACCCTCAAATTCACAAATTACCCTGAGCTCAACCCATGGCAGCTATGGCACAGAGCAGACAAGCTTAATTTAGGGCAATATGTAAAGTATTGATGCTGTACTAAAATGTTTGGGAAGTCAAAACACCAAACCCAAAAAATCACAAACTGAATTGGACAAATACTGTAAAATGTAATAAGTAAAATGACACCAAAATGACAAAAATCCAATAAGGGGTGCGGGAGGTATGAATATTATAATCTCTAGGGGAAAAAGGCACAAAAAAAATCCTACGCACCAATGGTAATCAATGCTAGGGCTGGGTGGAATTTGCGTAGTTGCACTAAGCAAACTTCAGCAAAACTGCAAAAAAATTCTGCTACGCCGCAAATTTCAGAATTTTCGGTAATTCTGTGTTTTGCGCAGAATGCGGAATTGCCGAAAATTTGCAAATTCCGCAAACAGAGTGGAATTTGCCACCCACCCCATATCAATTGTCACTGTAGACTGAGACCTTGAGGTGCTTTGAGGTCGACCACGATAGAGCCTCGTTCAGGTTGGGCCCGGTTGGAGGATTCAACCTTGAGACTTAGTCTTGTTTTCTGGAAATCAAAATCCTTAAGAGGGGCAAGGCAGCAGGCTGTATCTGAGGAAGTCTTCACAGAGTCAGATAAGCAGTGGGAGAAGTACAGCAGAAGATGTTGGTTTTGGTAGGAAAAACTCCAAGTGGGAAAAGTTCACATTTTGGACCTGGGTAATTCCACTCGCTGGTCAGATATGTTTGACTCCTTTGCCAAGTCAAGATTTTTACCTTCAGACTTAAGCTCCTTTTTGGGGCTCAGGATCCTTTAGTGGGGCAAGGCTGTCTGTATCCAACACTAAACTCCAAGAGGGTTCTCTTAGGGTCAGCTTAATCTGACTTGCTGCTGCGGAGAAGGTCTGAGCATGAGAAACCTGATACTTCTCTCAGGTAGGTCAATCATGCCTTGGACTGAAAAGACTGCAGACCTGGGTGGAGTTTCCAGAGTCGTGCTACGTAGAGACCTGCGAACTGGTTAAAAAATGTTGCTGCACTATGTGGAGTGCTGTGAGCAGGTAGAGCTGCTCGTGCAAACCATTTGTGTTACATTTCTATGTTGTATGCAGTGTGCAGTGTGTTATTGGCCGGAACGCATGCGGTTCACATGGATGTACCTATTTTGTTTTCTTTTCTTTTGATGGTGCTGGGCCTGTTTTTCCAATCCTTACCTAATCTTTTAAATCCTGCCTCTTTCTAACTTATCCACCCCTCATTTTTATTTATTGTATTAGTGTGTGTTTTTTTTGGTCTCTGTATTTTACGTTTTTTTCATTTTGTTCATGGATTTTGTGACTTTTTGTATTTTTTTTCCCTTTACTTCCATAGTTTTTCCTTCCTTCTTTGATTTTCCTGTTTTTTTCCTACCCCCACCCCCCGCGCCATGGCAGAGCAGAATACAACTAGGGGGGTATACCCAAATGACCCTCTTATAACTGGGCATAAAACATCACAGATATGCAAACAGAAAACAGTATGGAGGGATCAATCACTTTTTTATTTTCGTACAGGACACCATCAATTACCCTAATGTTTTCAATATTTTATGGTTATATTTATTAATGATTCAGTTAGGTACACATATTATTCGGTGGGACTTTGGTACAAAAATCAATTACTCATGGCAAGGACATTAAACATAACATATATACAACATACACAAATACATAATAGTCCTACACAAATCATTGTCACAACATCAATACAATACATATACACAATATATACAACGTATACAAAACCCTAATATATACATATACTAATGTACACTCCTTATTCCGAGTGATACATTCTGAGGTAGTCCTCTTAGCGACAGAGGTATCACACCTCTCTCTTATTTACTAGTGTACGCCTATAATCTAAAGCCAAATTCATAATTCATTGGACTCCTCATATATCGGTCGACGCAGTCACTTGTCAGCCAACAATGTCTTTTGGCTTCTTCAGGACAAGGGTACAAAATATCTACAATAGCAATCGAAATTTTAAACTACATAATATTCATCCACTCTACCGACATAGCTCTATCCCTTATTTGCCGTACAGTGCTCAGGAACCGAGAAGGGGAAACTATCACGTAACAGTATCCCTAGCAGTGGTATTAAGGGTGGGAAAAAATGTATAAAAGGCCAAGAGAGTTCCTCTACTAACACCTTATTAAGGTGTCTTTAATGTGTACATATCACCATATCTGTTGAGGAACTGAAAAATCTTCATTCTCAGGGGTCTTACTAATATCAACAAAGAACTTGGCACAGAAGCTGAATCATGAAAAGACATCTTTATTAAATTTAATAAATGAGGCCACGTCACACAGAAGCCGTAGCAACTGAATGAGGTAGTCTGAGGAATACAGATAACAGAGGCCATATATATGCTTAGGGTTACAAAACTCAGCATAAAAGAAAGGGGCAGTCCTAGCTTTTGCAAGCATGCAAAAAGCCCAACATTCCTTCTTACACAAGCTGGACAAACCCATAATAAAAGACCACAACCCATATCGTAAACAGGTCATAAAAGAAGGAACAGAAACAGATGAGAGGTAGGATAACGGGTGTGTATGTGCATACCAAACTTTACAATCTCCTGTGCTCTGATCCTTAATCTTGATCAGCTACTGGGCAAGGAACTGGCCTAACAAGGTCAGCTTCAGGTAACAGGGTCAGCTCACTCAGGTCATCCAAAAGTCAACTAAAGTCATCGGCCTATGTGAGGGCAACCACAAAATGGCTGCCATGCACAAAATGGAACCCAAGGGTTCAGAATTCACGGAACCTCAGAGCCTCCTTTTGCCCTTTTATAGGCAATAAACTAAACTTGCGTCAATCTGAATCCAGGTCTATATTCATCAGATCATCAAGATGTTGCTGAGCATAATCCTATTACTTAGCAACTCTCTCGGGACAGGTCTCCTTACACACGTAGTAGCACAAAGGCCACATATGGCAGGACCAAATAGGGAATACCTCTATCTGTAGTATGTGGCATAAGACCACACACCCAACAATTAGTGATGTTTACTACTAACTGGTATTGATGTAGAAGCTGTACAAAGGAATTATTAGTAAACCCTGACCTCCTAACCAGTTCGTGTTCAGGTAAAATATGAAAAGAATGCAAAGGAGTAATAGTAGGAAGAGACATAGGTTGGGAGGTGGGTACAGATGTCAATTGAGTAGAAAAAACAATCCCACCCATAAAAGACAACGTCATGTTTAAAAAAACACTAGAAAACACGTTATTAAGAACATATAGACAACAGGAGAAATTAGTGACCACTATTACAAACGAAATTATAATTTTTCACAACCCTAAGCAAAAAGCAAATCCTAAAATTATCTAGTAACATTTTTAGGGCTCCTATGCATTTCAGTAATTTATTATATATTCAAGTGAAACAGTGGTGACCCTCATCAATGCTCTGAGGTGAAAAGGGGATACTCTTCCACAGAGAATGGACTTTATTCTGCTTTTACTAAACAGAATAGTACTTTAAAACAATGCCAGCAAAACAATAAGAATCAGTCTCCTAACACCCATTCTATGTAATCACACAGGAAATACCCAGAGTCCGTCCAAGCCTCTCTGGCAGGCTTCTATTGTCCATCAAATCTTCTTTTGTTGTTTTCTTTCGCATGGGCCTCTTCATTCAGGCCTTTCATGTAGATGGTTCTTCTCAGTATCCGTTGGAGTGCCCTCCAGGCAAACACTCATAGCTCATTCGAAAGTCTCAATGTCTCAAGGCAGTGCACCAATATCTCTCCTCTGCGGCAGGCACTACAGATAGTGTGCTCTCCATTGATCAAGGGCACAGATCATTATATGCAGATCCCGGCCCACATTCTCAGGCTCCAACACTCATTACTCAGTGTCAGAGAACGCTCAGGCTTCTCTTTCATGGGCACCATAATGTAATGCCTTTTTCCAATCTCGAATCCTCCGGTGCATTGCACTTCCGTTGGAGCAAAGGAAAAGGGTATGTGTGGCCAAAACTCAGGACAAGGGGCTCAAGGGACTGCACACTGTCAGAGGTTACTAGCACATGACAGGTGGAAAAACTGAAGCCTCAATTCCTTCGCTCTTTTACACTGAAACTCTGGTTCTGTGGCAAAACCAGCTCATCCTTCTTTTCTGATGTTCAACACCTTCTGATGAAGCAAGCACAATACTTTGGAGATACCATTGATGGCACGCTGGCGATCGCTGTCTGGGTGCTGGGACTTTTCATCTGTTAGCTGTCACTAATGAGATTGTGGGTGAGTTCCACAGGGTATTATGACTTAATCCCACAGTACCTAGTGATGTAGGAAATGTGACACAGTTGTTAGTTTCCTTCAATTAAGTACAAAAACAGTTCATTTAACAAAGGGACTGCAAACAGGTGGCCTGCAATCTTCAAAGGAGTGGTTATACGCCATGGGACTATTGTGATCTAAAATACACTGCCATTCTCAAAGGAAATACAAAGACAAAGGCAGTAGGCAAAACAGTGCCTCTAGCCTCTTTAATTGGGTTTCCATGTGAGAGCATATCCTCTACCATCTAAGGGTAGATAGCAACATGGGAATTCTGTCTGAATGGATGTCCTCACACATGGTGGCATTGTCTAATGGGGTAAACACATTTTTCTCCCAATGATTATGTATAGGTGTTCCTTAATTCCTTATCTAAAACATCTCAAAAGAGAGTATTAAATCAGTTAACCAGTCCATCACTACCCTGACAGTCAGACTGGGAAATATCAAAGTAGGCCTAAAGAAAATTCTTAAAAAAACAGTCTGGTCATACAAAAGGGAATTATACATAATATGGGGGTCTCTGGTACATTACCTCAATCTGGAAGTGTGAACCTGAACAATACATCAACAATAATAAAAGCTGACTAGTGAAAGAAATATGGAAAAGAGAAATGGGACTAGGTCACAGCTAAAATCCCCAATAACTAGGCATGATGCAACATCCATCAGGGGAGAAGTGACAAATGAAAAATGTATAGGAAGAACAAGAAATTACTTGGGTGATAGTCAAGCATGTGACACAATACCAAGAGTGTGAGTGATACACAAAAAAAAATCACAATAGTTTTCAAAAGTTAGCTCTACCACTGGCCGCTAAAACCATATACGTTAACCTCAGCTAATGTTCCAGTTCCTTCTTCAGGGAAAAAAAAATGAAACCTGGTTTCCTTTATGGTACAAAGCCATACACTACTTAGGAAGCAGAACAAAACTGACTAATGTAATATAGAAATTAGCTCACCATGTACAAGAGTCACAGATCTATAATTTTATCCTTACGTCCAATCAGGATACATACATTTAGGGCTGCCTGTTCCTTTAAGGGAAGAGGGGGCACTGGTGTGAATAACAGAAAGTGACACATTTTGATCCTGTATATCTGTTTTATTTTTATTGAATACTATTTATAGCCAAATTTGACATACACTGGTGAAGTGTTGTCTGTGTCGTTCACAAAAATGAAAATATCATATCTGTGAAATTTAGCAAATTAACCCAACTGTTGTGCAGCGATACATGTCGTCATGTATATCCCTTCACAACCCAGGTAAACTTGTAATAGTATCAAAAGCAGCAACATAAAACAAAAACATGCATAAAATAAAAAAACGCACAAACACAAAACGTACATGTCAAGCCATCAGATATACTTGCTGTATATCAAGCACAAAAAGCATAGACAAAACAGTAGCATATATAAATGAGCAGTGACGCACAACACCAATTTGTCAAGTTTAAAATCCTTCCCCTCCTTTTGACAGTAGATCACCAGTTAGTGGATATCTGCTGTCAAATACAATTTTACTGTCTCTCTTCTAACATACTGGACCAACAAGAACAATTCATGATAGAACCAAATACACAAACATAAAAACACATGAACATTACTTTCCAAAAGAGTTACGCAAAAACACATCTCTTTTTTAACCAACCAAACTCAGGTGTCTTGTCAGCCTTACAATCACCCAGAACAATCCATGAATGATCTGTGGGCAGAAGCAAAAAAACATACACAACACACAAAAGAGAGACATTTCTCATAATAAACAAATATCAATTATAACTTTTAGTCAGAAGACAAAACATGACACATATTAACAAACACAAAAATAAATTTCCATTACTTAACTGTTACCATCTTGTCAGTCAGCTTGCAACATCAAGCCACCTTAGTTTTGCCTTCCTAAAAGTAAAATTGTTACACTGAAACTCCATATTAATTTGGCACCTACAATTTCCCACTGTAAAAAGTAATTCTTAATTGGCAAATCGTTCTCACTTAGGCATGTAGCCTTCAAAATTTTAGTAAAGGGCTTTGTCTTATTTTCTGTCTAAGACTTAATGCACCACTTCGTTTTCTGTCAAATAAAAGCAACTAGCAGACATTATTTTTTTAGAGCAGAGACACAAATGTATCAGTTCTGCAGAGCATTTACCATGATGTTGGGACTTTCAAAGAAACCTTTTCTGTATTTTCCCTTTGGAATTAAGGGCCCGATGTAGGTAGCCCTTTACCGATTTTCGGCCGTTTCCGATCGGTAAAAGGCTATCGAGATGTAGGGGCACATTTTCGGTAATTTTACCGAATCGTTATCATTACCGAATCGGTAAAGTTACCGATTCGGTAATATTTACCGATTCGGTAATGATAACGATTCGGTAAAATTACCGAAAATGGAATGTAGGTAGCCAATGTACCTTCTGCACATGGCTTACAGAATCGGTATTTTACCATGGAATACAAATCCATGGTAAAATACCGATTCCTGTGTACATGCACATCTGTGCATGTACACATGTGCCATGTGACAGACAGACGTGCCCTTAGGGCATGTCTGTGTGCCACATTGCACACCTGCCCGTTTTGGGGGTGCTAGAGGGTGTCAAAGTGACACCCCCTGCAACCCTTGTGAATTCTTTAATTCCCGATTCGGTAAATACCGAATCGGTAATGCCTAATCATTCCTATGGGCTTCAAAGCCCATAGGAATGAATGGCCATTACCGATTCGGTATTTACCGAATCGGTAGGTAAAGAATTGTTAAGGATTCGGTAACGAATCCAGATGTTGGGACCTACATCCCATTTACCGATTTTGAAATACCGATTCGGTAAAATTCGGTATTTTAAAATCGGTAAATGGGATTTACCTACATCGGGCCCTAAGTTCTTTAATTTTATTGATGTTCTTATGGAGAAACCAGAAACCCCACCTTTTAGAGGCCTGTTTAGCAAGGTCATTCTGCATTCCACAGAGACAAGGCCCTAATTTAAAAGGTCACAAATGTCAACATGACAGCCTCTTCCATTGTTTACAGGGAAAGAAAAGATAGCATCTCAGCATGACTTGAGCTAGCCTCTGCAGCTTCTCCCAGCCCCCAGCTTCTGCTCACTGTCAGGCTGACAAAGTCAAAAAGCCTTCCTAATTCCTCCTAACCTGCAATAATTCACTCCATTTAAAAAAATAATTTCTCCTTTTTAGGCGCTAAAAAAATTATCTCTGTTCCCAGATTATTAAACAACGTTTACTGTGAATAATTCACAGAACCTAATAACACACATACCAGTTTTTAGAACAAATGCTTGTTGCAGTGGTACTCATTTCATCACCCTTAAATGGATCTCACTGGGTCATTTAAAAGGAAACCCCCAAAATGGGGACAACCTACAAATTTGTATTATACCTACTTGTATGCATTTACTGAAGCCTAAAGCACTTTAAAGCTATTATAAATGGCAAGAATGCTGTTTTAAATGGTCTATTTTACCCAAATTCGACTTTGATATTAGGGGCACATAAAAATAAATATCCTATAATTGTATTACATATTAATCATCCTCAGAATGTTCTTTACAAATTGCAGAGATTGGACATTAGACATATCTCATGTAAATCCTTAGAAAAATGAGTTTTGTACGTCTGCGCTAAGTGAAATTCCATATGCTAATGTTCTCATTATGCAGTGTAACACAACTTAATTTAAATTATAATGCTAGGAGGTCACAGTATGAGCATTAAGCTTCATGAATAGTTAAAAAATGAATTTTGTAGCACTTAGTTTTAATAATTATTTTTCAAAATGTATTAATTATTTTTAATAAACCCAATCATTTTTGATAATTCCACATATAAAAGTGAGCTGCATCCCTTGCCTATCATTTTAGACGCATTCATTTATAAGCCTAAGCACAGAAGCCTAACTTATCAGATGACAAAATGTTTGCGCCACTTTTTATCTCTTTTTTTAAAAAGGACAATTTTTAATTAGCAACAGACCCAAGAATATGCTTACAAAATTTTGCTTAACACCTTAGCTGCTTTGGAACGTCCAGCTCCAGTGCTGAACGTTCCATTGCGCAGGTGCAGCTGGAACGTCCAACGGCCGACGGCAGCACTCCTGAGGTAGTGGTGCCGTCGGCCGTTGGTATAGGCGCAGCACTTAAGAGGTTAATAGACTGAAAACATTAAAAAAAAACACAAACATACATTTGACCTAATTTCAGACATAAACAGAAAAGGGGTCAATACACTCAGGACACACAATACAGCGCGCTTTAGCCATGCATTTCGTGAATAGCGCCATCGCTATTCACTTACAGAAGTTGCACTAATTGGAAAACCACATAGACATTTAAACACACATTTGACCCACAAATCAATACTCAGGACAGAAACAAAGAACAGCTCACAGACTGTACTTGAACAAAACCATTTGCAAATACTAGTTGTAAGTCATATTTACAAGAAAAGCTTCTCAATAGTGTTCCAAAAGACTGCAAAAACAGCCCAACAGACTGATGTATGTCCAAAAAGCAAAAATACACTCAATTCACTAGCTCTGGCTAGCAGAACACCAAACAAAATCGTTCTGCATATCTTCATTCATAAAACTGCGCAGAACAAAGGATCCTTGTTTTGTATTATGTCATATTTTAATTCCCTGGGGATACAAAATCACCGAAATATGTTTTTAAATCTAAACCTACTTAGATATTCCCTTTAGGGGAAGCCGGCTAATTTACTTCACATCATACTATGTTACCTTTCAAAAAAGCAACACATTTTTCCATGTGAGCTTAAAACAGGCATGCCAAAAATAATGCTGAATACGCAAGTATTATAATCAAAGTAGTGCTTAAGGTACTTTTCGTACGTGCACCATTACTAAGGACCAAATGGAGAAAATTCTCCTCATTACCTGTCTACACAAATTGCAATTCGCATATCCAAACCTATACAAACCAAATGTTGGCCAACACAAATTCCAAAGTTCCAAAGCTACATTTCCAAATTTGCTAAGATCAGGCATCTTATAGCTCACTAATCTAGCTTCAAACTTCAAGGGGTTATCTCTAACAATACACTCGCAAATATACAAGCCCCTCGGCTATGGTAATTGCAATGACCAAATCAAAAACCAAGAAACCAACCCCTCGGCTTCGGTAATTCAATAACCAAATCAAAGACCCTGAAACCAAAAACTAAGGACTCAAAGAACCAAAAACTAAGGACTCAAAGAACCAAAAACTAAGGACTCAAGGAACCAAAAAACTAAGAACCAAAGAATCAAAGGACTCAAAGAACCAAAGAACCAAAGGACTGGGAGCGACCCACTTATACTTAACTCTTACTTTTACTAATCAAAAGTTTATCCAAATTCTAACTGTCAAGTTCTACATGACCTAACGGTCTTTTTAGAATACTCAAGCCAAAAAGGTTCTCAGTCAGGAGTGACATCATGTGGAGGATCAAAATCAGGAAGATCAGAAATATACTGGGCTGCAGAAACAAAGAATCTCCAGAATCCCTGTGCACAGAGTACCTTCTTTGTAGAATCCTGTTCTGTCCTCCTCAGTAGATTTCAGTCTCCTGACAAGATCACTCCCACGGATAGTCACTTCTCTGATGAGGCCCGCGTTGGCTGCGCCATTTGAGGAACTGAAAAATCTTCATTCTCAGGGGTCTTACTAATATCAACAAATAACTTGGCACAGAAGCTGAAATATGAAAAGACATCTTTATTAAATTTAATAAATGAGGCCATGTCACACAGAAGCCGTAGCAACAGAATGAGCTAGTCTGAGGAATTCAGAGAACAGAGGCCATATATATGCTTACGGTTACAAAACTCAGCATAAAAGAAAGGGGCAGTCCTAGCTTTTGCAAGCATGCAAAAAGCCCAACATTCCTTCTTACACAAGCTGGACAAACCCATAATAAAAGACCACAACCCATATCGTAAACAGGTCATAAAAGAGGGAATAGAAACAGATGAGAGGTAGGATAACGGGTGTGTATGCGCATACCAAACTTTACAATCTCCTGTGCTCTGATCCTTAATCTTGATCAGCTACTGGGCAAGGAAATTGCCTAACAAGGCAGCTTCAGGCAACAGGGTCAGTTCACTCAGGTCATCCAAAAGTCAGCTAAAGTCATCGGCCCATGTGAGGGCAACCACAAAATGGCTGCCATGCACAAAATGGAACCCAAGGGTTCAGGATTCACGGAACCTCACTGTGCTCATCCAGAGTCACCTGTGATAATGACATGGATGCCAATATTAAACAAATTAGTATTAGCTCCTATTCATTTCAGAGAAATCACAGTTTCTATCTCTGTGTGCGTGAACAGAGCAGGGCAACCAGGGAAGCGGCAAAGGCAGGCTCACCCAAACAGCCAGCAGCAGCCTACGTTGTGGATTGCAGCATCACCAAGGAGTGCAGCCCTGTGCTACCTTTTGTGAGGCGGACGTGTCAGCACTCATTTATTTTGTGTAGGGCCACCTCCCCTGCATGCTCGCACCAGGTGGTAGGCCTGTAAGCGGGTACCCCCTGCAGGAGTGTCCGCTGCATTTGGGGAGGGTGCGCCATGTGTGCGCCACTCTATCCAGATTCAGCACTCCCAGCAGCAGCTGACGCACCCCTAGGTGGATATCCTAGAGTGGGTGCTTGACCTGCTCGACCTACTAGGCATCAAGATTGCAGGACTCGGTGAGTAATTATTTGTTGTGCTTGCATTCTACAATGCTAACACTTTTTTACCAAATAGCATGCTGCTCACACTCAGAGGTAAGTTAAGGTTAGATTACTGTTAAAAACGTTATGTGATCTAGTTTGAGCTAGGCAGGTGCTCAACACTACCTAATCGTACTTGTGGGCGATTGCTTTGGCTGATATTATTTAAGAACCAATAGCAGGCTCCTCTGTCCTCCTGCCACCATACTGAATTAGTGATATCAGTGAGTTAGCATTCTCTGTGACTTTTCTTTATGTAGTTCGTACACTCCCAAGCAATCTCAGAGTGATGTGTAGTATGCATCTACACATTGCCAAAAAGGGAGACTGATTTGGTCCATCAAGGGGGTTGAGAAAGGAAAATAGCTTCAAACATCATTCATTGTAGTTAGGGCTCCCAGTTTTATGGTATTTATTTTTTTGCCATTTCCGTCTGTATTTATCCATATTTATTTTTTGGGCATTTTTTCTGTATTTATCCACATTTATTTTTGCCACAAGCAAAAGACAACGCTACAGCTAGTATTTTTCCACATTTATTTAAATTGTGAATACACACATGCGCTCGGTTGTTATTGGTAAACACTATACATTCATCTGAAAACGATGCCATTTGCAGAATGTCCCAGATATGAGAAATGAAAATAGCTTCAAACATCATTCATTAATATATTAGTTCCGAATGTAGTTTTTGTTAAGGAAATTGGGAATAGTCATTTTAGGATTAGTATGGCCAATTTGTAGATAGTCAATTGTATTGATACTAGTCAATAGACAATCTGCTTTAGAAAAGTATAATGTTACTGCGTTTGCCTGGCATATTAATTTTGTGGCTAATTTTTTTGATCTAATTTCTTACAACAACACCCAAGGGCAAGAAGAGGGGCAGCACAGAAGTGGGTCCAGGAGGAGCTGGTAAGGAGGAGTCCACCACCAGTGTTACTTCCAAGGGCTCTATTAACTCCAGTAAGCCCTAATAATTGGTTTCTCACTAACTTTTACCTTTGTTCACTATTTTATATGACTTTTTATTCTGCCTCGTTATCTTTTTTATATTGTCTCCATTTATTTCCAACTCCCCTATCCAAATTGAAATTCTTGTTATCCCTGCATTATACTCTTTTTTCAGATTTCTTGTTTTTTTGTAGCTGACTTTCTCCTGTCTGTACTAGTCTGTAGTTTTCTTCTGTTTTGTTAGTAATCTTTCCCTCTCCTCTCTATATTTATTGCGGTGCTGTAAGACTAAGAACAGATTTTTGGTACTCTACTGTGTACTGTGAAGATTGCAAGCCCAAGTGTGCTGGTATTATACATAATACTCACCACGCATGTTTGTTGGGAAGGCTTTCTTTTTTTGCTCATGTGCTATCAATTAACGAGAGAGTGGCCATTGTCACTGACCACCACCTAACGCCCCCTCCAATGTTGTGCTGTGTAATTCATTTATACATTAGACCAGCAATTTTCATGACAGTACAGCATGGCTGGAAAGTATGAGGTCCTGTTGCATTTGCCAACCAACACTAAGGGGTTGATTACGATGTCAGGCGGATGCACAGTCTCGGACATGGGACAGACCAACCTCCGGTTGGCGGTCCCGACTGCCTGATTAGGATGCAACCGAATTCCGACATTTCCCTATGTAGGCATGTATTAAAGCCATAAACCAGCTGTAGTACATGCTCCTGTAGGGAAATAGGAGGTGGTGTTAATCCGTGCACCTTGAGGTGCCTGCCATGGGGTGCAGAGATTAACAGCCCCTCTGCTCCCAACCGGAGGCCACAAGGGAAAGGGGCCCAGCTAGGTGACCCTAAACACGCTTTCCAACAGGATTTCAATGTCAGAAAGGCGAGCATGGAAACCCTGCCGGAAACCGCGCATCGTAATCCAGACAGTGTAAGCCGCAGTCCATTTGGATTACGTGCCGACTCTGACTGGCCGACGGGCTCCATAAAACCATCGGAAGCCAGACGGAATGACCGTCCAGTTTCAATTCCGACAGACTGAATCAAAATCAGCAGGTTGGAATTAAAAACGACGATGTCAGTCGAAAGGCCTTTTTTATGGCACATGCATCACCAGAAATTGCATTCGCAAACAGAGCGAATCGCTAAAATTTGCCGTTTGCGAATGCAATTTCTGTTTTTGGTATGCATAATTTTTTTTCATGTTTAGGAATTGCAATTGGGTTTAGGATTCTTTATTTTCTCGCAAACGGGATTGCGAGTTTTCACAAATTCGCAAAAATAAGGAATTCTTAAAAAAATTGCGAAAAGCGGTATGCATGAAAAATCGCTATTTGCGATTTCCATAGAAATCGCTATTAAGAATGCCTAAATTAAGAAGAAGTGTGAGCAGGTGCTATTTTTTTTCTCAAACAGAAACATGTGCAATTGATTAGGCAACTACAAAAGGGGTCTCAGAGACCCTCAGGAACTCTTCCAGGATGGCAGCAGTGATTGTGATGGCACGTAGGTGGCGTTTGGGAGCAGCAGGGAGGAGGAGAAGAATACTGAGTGAAAGAATCATTAGATTGCGCATCACTTTGTTTGGGCAGACATATAGGATAAGTATAGGCTTAATGCAGACTCAATTTTAGATCTGATAGCAGAATTAGACCCCATATTGCAGAGGCAAACAGCTAGGACTCAAGCTATACCCACCCATGTACAGGTGTACTGGCTCCTTTCAAGGTGTCATTGCTGGTGCTGGGGGGTGTCACAGAGTGCATTGTCTAGATTTTTTAGAGACTTTCTAAATGCAATGCTACATAGAATAAACCATCACATAAATTTCCCTACAACTCAGCAGGACTTGCTGCAGACTAAATTAGATTTCTACAACATGGCATATTTCCCACGTGTAATAGGATGTGTCGATGGAACTCATGTTCCAATTTGTCCCCCTTCTGCTAATGAATATATTTTCATAAACAGGAAAAATTATCATTCCTTAAATATTCAAACAGTCTGCAATGCAAAAGGAATCATCACTGACTTAGTTGCCAGTTATCCAGGGAGTGCTCATGACTCCTACATTTTTAAACATAGTGCCATCCATGCTCGCCTGCTTGCTGGAGAATTTGGAGATGGATATTTACTAGGTAAATGCAATCATTCAATGTGAAAAGTTTGTAAATGTCATGCTCTTGCATGTAATTGATACTCATTTCCAACTTGTATTTTTTAACTTAGGTGATGGTGCATATGGTGTGAGGTCATATATACTCACACCTTACCTGACTCCAAATACCCACAAAGAACAGCAATACAACCATGCCCATATCTCAACCCGCAGTATCATAGAGAGGACTTTTGGTGTCATGAAGTCTAGGTTTCACATATTGCATAAGACTGGTGGAGCATTGCAATACCGTCCAGATGTATGCTGCAAAATAGTTGCAAAATGCGCTATCCTGCACAACATAGCTACTAGGAGAGGCCTTACTTGATATGGAGGATATGCTACCAAATATTGACAACCAGCCTCAACAACCCCGGCCAAGATTACATGGACCTGACGCAGCAGAAGGGAGGAGAAGAAGGGCAGAAATCACTCAACACTATTTTTGACAAAAGGTGAGTTTGATGTAATGTCTTTGAAAATTTCTTTTTTACATTTGACAAAAGATGGTAGAGCATGGCACTTCAAAAAACAATACTGCTTGTAATTTGAAGAAAATAATAAAGTGAAAACAAACTTCAATCAGTGAAGGTGTAAGTTTCAGAATAACATGAAATCATAGCAATATTAGCAAATTAATAATGAAAATCATTTCTTCCTACCACGCAAACCTAAAGCTTTGGTTTTGACATGCTCAGAATTTTTAGATTTTCCTGCACTCATATCTTGACCTCTTGCACTACGGCGTTCAGGCAAATCTTTAGGTTTAAGTTTGTCATTGCTTACTTCATTATCTATGTTTGGACCCCCTTCATCAGATTTGTTAAGGTTATCTTTAGGCTGCATCTCAGTATCAGCACTTCTCATGGACAGCATACCATCACAGAGTACCCCACAACATTGCCGAATGTCCTTTTGAATGGAAATAGTATGTTTCATTACTCGTGCATTGCTGGTAGTACCTCTATTTAATGCCCTGGCATATGTGTGCATGCTCATCATTGACCTCATGTGTCTATTGCAATTTGCAATTCTCTGGCCTTCCATTCCATGAGAAATGTTCTCTAATGCACTTGCTATGCGGTCAAAATGTGCACATAAGGCCTTTTGTGCACCTTCAATCACTTTTGTTAGTTTTGTAAAATTTTTGTTCATTGCAATTACATTTTCACTGATATCACTGAGTTTCCCCTTCATTATTCTCATGTCCTTCCCTTGCAGACGCTGCACTTTCAATACTTTTACTTCTACAGCACTGGCAAGGGTGTTACCATCTATGGAGTCACTTTGATTTGTGGACCTTGGCCTTCTCCTAATGAATTTTTGCAGTCTTTTGCGCCAACTTGACTGTTTATAAGTATTGTCAGGGATTGCAGCAATTTCCTTTTCTACTTCAGTGACATTATTTTCTTCCTCAGTGTCTGTGTTCAGAAGCTGGCACACTCTCTTCCTGACTTGCAATGTGTGCACAGGTGTAGAAGATATTTTGGACTGTGGATCACATGTGTTCTCCAAATCCTTGTTGTTTTCTCATGAGACATATATTTCTGTTTCCTTCACAAAATCTACAAATGATAAAGTGCATTCAGTATATGTTTGATTTGAAGTAACATGTGTTAATGTTCATTTAAATGCACATTTCTTTACCAATAAAATGTATGAATGCAAGCATATTACATAATCCTTTTGCGATGTTTCATTTCATAACTTAAATCATGAAAAATTAACATCATTTTGAAAATTATGTGGAAAACTACATTTCCCATGAAGCACTGCTTCCTTCAATAAAATGCCGTTTTAACTGCCATAAGCAAAAGCAAAGTGTCCTACTCTTAAAGGGGTTTAAACATGAGCTTTACTACTATGTGTAATTACATCTTGCACACCAAGGGCATGAAAATGAATTTTTAAGCTACAATGTACACATACCTTATGAAGTGCCAGCATGCTCTGAGGTGTCTATCTGAATCACTCCAATCACAGCTTCAGTCACAAGCGTCCCCTCAACCAAATCCTCAAGGGGGGTCGTTGGTGTGTCCTTGGGAGGGCCTCCACCAGTTTTATTTGCACTTTTGATCCTTGTTGCAATCCAATCTTTTGCGCGAGAGCGTAAGTCATACCAGATTTTTTGCAGGTTGGTGATGTCTCGGTGGGCAACCCCCACAGCATTTACCTTGGCTTAAATGGCCAGCCAATGTTTTCTTTTGACTGCTTTTGGGACCTTCAAAGACAATTTTCCAAAAAGCGCTCCCTGCCTCTGAGCAACCTCCTCCATTAATATCTGCAACTCCTGCTCACTAAACTTCATCTTCCTTTTTCTAGCATGAAGGTCTTGACTTCCAACTTCTGATTCCATTTCTCCCTCCGCAGCTCTCAAAAAACAGTCCTCCTGGTTCAGCAAACAAAGCTGTACTGACCAACTGCCACTCCCTAGTTCAAACTGGGTCTCAGGTGCATTCAATTAGTGTGTAGGCTTCCTGGGTGTGTCCTCAATCCAATGCATCAAAATGCGAATTCGCAATTTTGTGAATTTTTTGCAAATTCGCAAAATGCGAAATCGCAAACAAATCGCATTTTATTAGTGAATTCGCAAAAAATTGCGATTTTTAGCGATTCCTTAAATTAAATGAAAAATAATGATGCATCCCGTTTTGCGATTCGCAAGTTGCGATTCCTTAAAAATCGCAAATTACGAATCGCAAAACGGAACAATGATGCATGTGCCCCTTTGACCTGAGGTCAGAGGCCTTACGACCAACATCGTAATAGGCCTTTATATGTCTGTCATTGACCATTATTCCACCCCTTCATTGCACTTCAGTGCCTCAGAGTCATCATCACAGGCTATAGCTCTGCCCATCCATTATGAAAAGTTCTTGGTTGGTTTGACTTAGTGGCTTTTCTTGCATTGTTAACCAACAAAATGCCCATAGTGATATTTTTGATAGAAAATATAGTTAACCGAACTGTAGTGATGTATTGTGGTTGTCCTTTTTTAATACAAAAATTAAAGGAAGGTGCATCTGGCATCTAAAAAATTTGATTTTTTTTTCCAGCTCAAGTTCTGCTGCAGGAGAACAGTTGGTTGGGGGAGAATCAGTGGCAGGGATAAGCGGTGGTAAGTCACATTGCTTGTTTATTAACAATTACTATTGAACTCATTATCTACAAGGGCATCATTGTGACTTGTGATCATGAACTCCCTGCTTCAGCAGCTACAGTGATGGTTGAGTTCTTTTTCTATCTGCAACTCCACAAAAGCTCACATAATGAATGCTAAAAATTATGACTTGATGGAAACTGGAAAGAACTAAAGGTTAATAGAAAGGATGGGTGAAATGGTATATGAATAAAAGGAAGAGTGGATGGGGGAAATGATGCATGGGTGGGTATTGGGTAAAAGGATAGGTGGGTGAATGGATGGTTGAAAACAAGTGTGAATACTGAATGATGGATATGGATTAGAAATTTTGGTGAAAGACTGGATGAGAGAAAGTAAGCTTAAATCATGATGGCTATTGGTGAATCTAGACAAATGAAAGGATGAATGAATAGTTGCTTGGATGAACAAACAAGGGAGCTCTTCTGGAGAGGGTCACGCTGCTCACCTACATTGCTTACTTGGTTTTATGATTATCAAAGCTATGGTTCAAAGTGGGGGGTATTTACATTTTTGGTCTACTCCCTTTACTCACTGAATTTGTTAAGCGAGGCAGATATGTATCCTGCCCATCATCATTCATCACCCCCCTCCCTGCCCATGGCATTTTTCCACCCATGACCTAAGTGCAGTATGGTTCAATTCATGACTGCAGTGTTGGCTGTGCCATGTGCGTCAATCAGTTAATGCAGCATTTAGAAAGTTTTCAATGCATTGCAAACTGAGCACACAAGGTGCGTTTATCTTTATCCACTCAGTCACCTCTTAGTACTTCACTCCTTTATTCTTTTCTAAGTTCTTCTGTCCCAACCTACTAAACAATTGAAAAATCCATTCTTGGCATGTGGAACATTTTTATGGGCATGTGAAGTGATACATACATATATTTCATGGTTTACTGTAACAAATCTGCGACTGTTCAAGTTTCTCTCTTTCGACTTTCATCAAATATAGTGAATGAATAAGCCATAGCTTGGTCACATGATGATGATCAGTGACACCCTGCTATTCTATAGCAACATCTCTATATACCCAGTCTACTCACTCTACCTTACCCTGCAACAAAGTAAGTCAAGTATCCTTTCCTTACTGCCCAGATAATTAATTTGTTGGAAATGATTTGTGTTGGAAGGCGAGGCCAGTGAGTAAAGTGGGATGAAGTGGCTGATTTCAAGTTTGGCGTATAGGATACTCTGTGGTGAACATGCCAAATACAATCTATACATCCCATTCCTTTCCCTATAGTGCAGTGCATTGTTTTCCCCTTCTACTTATGGCATACAGGATATCAGTGTTTTATACATGATGTGTGTGGTGGATTATCTTATTTGTTATTCACCAGGATCATTGGAGTCAGGATATAATGTGGCATTTGGAGAAGAGCTGGGCCATTAAAATTAAAGTAAGATAATTGTCCACTACAGCTGCCATAGCTGCAGACTGCAGACTAGCAAAGTATCTGACGTGCTGGGTAGCATGCCTCTATTAGTTTAGCACAACGTATACTCCTTATTGCATAAGGCCTTACTCAATAATGAGATAATTTTTTTTATTTTTCTACACAAAGTATGTACTGCTACTGTGCCACCCACTATTTAACTTTAAACAGGTGTTTACTCAGAGCATTGTTTAAAATGTGTCTTTCGTTTTTCTCTATATGTAGCTATTTCTGCTAGTCCACCACCACTAACTAGACAAGAGATAGCGGCCCGGCTGTAGTGAATGTGGTTGGAGAACAGCCAATCAGAATACCGGCAGCCCCAGTTCAGCAAGCCAGCCACAGCCTCCAGCCTCCCATCTATTACATCGCTGGAGCTGTCGCCAGCTAGGGTTGCTAAATGCCACTGATGCCAGTGCCACCCTGCTCATTCAGGGTATTCCAGATTCCAGCACTTCCTCCTGCAGCAGATTGAACATTTAGAGAGCAGTTTTGAAAGCCGCTTGAGGAGTATTTGAGGTTCCATGAATTCTGAACCCGTTCAATAAAGGTCGTCGTATCGTGACGATTTTGGTATCAGCAGACCCCAAACGCCGAGTGTGGTATGTACAAGTGTTTTCGTCATGATCGATTAATGGATTCACTGTGTATTAAGAGATTTTGGCTGAACCTTTGGGTTCCATTTTGTGTACGGCAGCCATTTTGTGGTTGCCCTCACATAGGCTGATGACTGTGGCCAAACGAGTCTCTAGGACACGTACACCTTAGCTTGAGGTTGTGCTGACTTCTGTTCGACCTGAGTGAACTGACCCTGTTGCCTGACGCTAAACTTGCTGAGCCAGTTCCTTGTTAGGCAGCTGGTCAGATAGAGATCAAAGAGCAGAACATTGCTGAGTTTATGGTACATGCACACACCCCTCTATCTTACTTCTCATCTGCTTCTGCTCCTTCCTTTATGGCTTAATTACTGATTTGGGTTGAGGTCTTTTATGATGGGTCCGTTTGGCCTGTTCGAGCAAGAATGTTGGATTTTGCTTGGTCATTTCTGGTGGGCTGGACAACGGAAAGTGGGATTGTCGTCATTCGATATGTTTGAAATGTCATCCTCCGATTGGTCAGTTTGTAAGTAATTGATGCTAGCCAGGAATGTGATTTTTGGAATAAAAGACGATGTCTCGCTCTATGAATTTGTGCAGTCTCTAGCGAACCACCCGTGTTGTGCTTCGTAGACCTCTGTTCCTGGTTGCAGCCAATAAATTTGGTCTTTGACGTCACCGAGAAGTGTCCCTGTCTCTGTTTGCCAAGGCAGGGGAACTCAAAGACATCGGGCGTTTTCCCTTTCGCCGCTGGGTTCTAAATCCCGGTTCTTCAGATTGAGCAGAGTCTAGACCAGCTCCAGACCTGAATTAATGATGCTCTCTTCAGAGTCCTTTTTCATTTTTTGTTTTGGTGCAAGGGACTGTTGTTGTGGGTGGAGAGGGTGGGAAGGGAGTTGGGACCGTGTGTTTGTGGACTCTTGGATAGTTTTTTTGGGGGGCATTGGGTGTTGATATGGCAATTTGTCTGTGGAGATGGGTCGGCCTGTTGAGAGTGGAGAGGGTGAGTTTTGCGTTGTTAAATATTAAAGGGGAAATAATGTTATCATACTTTATACCTTAAGTATTTTTTTTGTGTTTTACTTTTACTTTGCACTGCTGCCTTTTTGTGAAGCCTGTTTGTTTATCATGTATCAAAGTGTATATCAGTTATTTATAGTTAGTTTTATACCCTTGTCTTACTACCCTCTGTAACTATCTTGACCATTAGGGGGTATGCTGCCATGGCCTATATTGCCTACAAAAATCTAGATAAACAACTACTTATCTGCTGTCAAAGTTAGGTACTTACTTACTATCTAAACTAGTTAGCTTCAGTCCATAGCTCTCTTACCTAAATAGATAATGCAGGGTTTCCCAAGGGATCATTGTTATTCTTCTGGTGGTGGTAGTAGCATTGGGGTAGTGCGTTAACAGGGAAGGCATAACAAACTAGGTCCCACTCCCACCTAGGTGTGCTCCAACTGTAGGATTAATTGAAAGGATTATCCATCACATGCATCTAAATTGAAAGAAAAATACAATTTAGTGGGTTTTATTTATAGCACTGCTGTGTAAAGATTGAGACTATCATCAGACTACTGCCACCATGACACAAAAAAGAATACCTAATAATATAACCAACAATAGCAATAGTAACTTCCTCTGAGTAACGTGGAGCTTGTATTTAATTAAAACTAAAGTAATGAAATCCTCAGGTCATGAGAAGTAGACTCAAATGATGCTTTTCTTTATCTAAAATATGGATCACTTTTAAGCGTGGTTAGGTAAACAGGGCCAGTGTGGGCTATTGCTCAGGTAATAGAAGATCCTGCAGTGAGTGGGTGTTATTCTCCCCTCTTCCGCCCCACTAAGTGTGTAAATTAAGTCACACCTCAATAAACAACTTTGATGAATGGATGGGAATGGTGATTTGGGGAACTGTGTAACAAAGACAAACATTAAAAAATGAAAACATTTATCTGGGCGATGAGCAGCACATCATCAATCTGTTGTGTAAGAAAATTAAGAAATGATTAGGACAGAGTTCAGTTAAATGCATTGCAAACAGTCTTTCGGGCCCAGAGACCCAAGTTTTTCCTATATGTCTAAATGTTCTGTCATTTAGGTTTGAAAAACCTCAAATTATGGAGGAGTGAAGTGAACCCCCACTGTTCTTAAAAATGATTCTTACAAGAAAAATGATACTGTGTTGCCAAATTGGGTGGTGCTCTGTATTTTTCTCGGATTATCCGTCAATCTTGCGAACCTGGCTGAAGCTGTCTGGTAAGTCAGGCAGGAGTGTTATGGAGCTTTTGCCTTTTGTGCAGGAGAAGAG
The DNA here is from genome assembly GCF_964263255.1 of Lissotriton vulgaris. Classification (NCBI taxonomy): domain Eukaryota; kingdom Metazoa; phylum Chordata; class Amphibia; order Caudata; family Salamandridae; genus Lissotriton; species Lissotriton vulgaris. The sequence continues at coordinate 1,619,622,009 of NC_141694.1, forward strand.
AAAGCCTGTGGATTGTAAACCAGAAATGATATTACAGGGTCAAAGAGAAGGAAAGAAGGTAAGCTTCATGAGGAGTGTACAAAGAAGACACAGAGGCAGACCAATAGCATAGCCTACTATAATCATTCATTTCAAGATTTGTGTGATCGATTAACTGAGAAGTGAGAGCACATTACAATCACTCACAGACAAGTGGCTGCATGTACCTGGCTGATCAATCTCACAACTGTCATCATAACATTTAGCCAAGTGCATGCATAATGTGATGGCAGCACATGTCTGTCTCCAGTAACTTGAGTTACAACAACAGACTCCCCCATCTGACTACATAATATAGGGGTTTCAAATTTGAGCCAGCATAGATAATCAGCAGAATTGTATTACCCAAAGAATGCACCTCTCATCAGTCCACAGCGCTGAGTAGGCCTCTTTTAGTCATCATCATCATCATCATCATGTTGGTTTCCCTGAAGTTGATAATGTCCTTCTTCTGGCTGTTATTGAGGTAATCCCACCTTGAGTCCTTCCATCATACTGCTGCTGGCTCGTGTAACTAATCTGTACAACTTAGTTCCGACCTACTCAAACGAGAGAGATCTACCTGAAGAGCACTGTTATTGATGAACAAGAAGAGAAACATTCAGTAATTGTTTTGTGTAGATTTGCATATGTTAACTAAAAGTACTGGTCTGGTCTCTGAAGAGTGTGAACCAGAAAACAAAGGAGTGGACCCGGGAAGCAAATCACGCTAAGTGTCAAAGGGGATGGGAAAAAATGATCACCCATCAGTCCAGAAACATTACAAATCATCACAATCAAGCTTACAAATTCTACTAGTTCAGTACCCTCCCTCACTGTCTGCCACTACATAAATCATCACACACAGCCACTGATATATCACTCATTGGTACAGTAGTTACCACGATGGGATACAATTGTCGATCCTCTTTGATGCATACAGCGCACATTGGGCAGTCTTGTAAATCAAACGTTCTGGGGCAGTCCTGCTGGGGGATGTAAAAAAGGATAGACATGGAACAGAGGCAGGCATTGTCTCTCCAAAGTCCTTGAAGGAAATGGGGGAAGGCTTCTTCACTGCACACTGGCCCAACTCCATTCCAGCCACACATGTGCCTAAAACAGCAGGGCAGCATAAGTCAGTCAGACACAAACAAATATAATATATAATGTTCCCTTAGCTATATCTATTATTTTTTGTTATGGCAAAGTAGTTCAGCAATAGAAGGTTCTAAGTTGGCATACTCAGTCGGGGATGAATAATTTGTTCTCAAACTCATTTGTTTACCCAAATGTTGGTCAGCTAGCACAATACTATGACCCGAGTCTAACCAATCTCCCTCATCCTCCTCCTGTGTTGTTTTAGGGATGATCATTCGGTGGTATAAGGTGTTGGTTCATTTTGATCATAGTCAATCTTTCCACGTTTTGAGGTGAGACACTGGTCCTTCTCACTGGGACCACTGTGCCAGATGTACTGAACACATGCTCTGTAGACACACTGGCTACCGGACAAGCCAGGTACTTTATTGCCAGCCTGCTGAGCACTACCCATTGGCGCCTCTTCTCATATCAATACACCAATGGGTTTTGATCCACATAGATCTCTGTTTCGTCATCCAGATAGAACTGGAACATCCTCTGAATGGTCATTATTGCTGCTGCAACTTGCTTGACCTCTTTTGCCTTTGCATCTGCATGGGACTTAAGACCTGCCACTTAAAACCAAGCCATTTCAGACATTAGGGCTAAATCACCTGTGGTTGTGGTTGTTGCAGGCGTTTTCAGTTGCTGGTGTTGGCTGCTGTGAGACAACAGGACTGCCTTCTCCAGGAGTTGAAGGTAGCACCCCAGAACTTCTGACTAGGACTGGGCCTCTAATTTGCACTTGCTTTTCTTTCTGGTTGCTGGCTTGCTTGCAAATGCACATCTTGTATTGTGAAATATTCCCTTCAGAAAAAGTAATGAAAGTGGCCAGTGATTTTTTGTACCATGGATCAAGAATTGTGCCACAGATGTCATGTTTGAATAACACAATGTCTCTTTGCAACTTTGTATTATCAGCCAAGAGAATAATTTTTCTCTCCATCAACTCATGAACATCTTTCTTTTTGTACACATCTGTGTACATTTTAGTCACATTCTTTAGCTGTCACTGTAGCATATGCAACAACAGGATAGTTTGGCCCACCATACTGTCCTTCTTGCTGACTTACTGTGTGAAAACCTCAAAAGGAAGAAGCATCTCTGTCAGTCATTTGACTGAGTCCCATTTGTCCATCTCATTGATCATGCCTTTCCAAGTTTCATTACCTGCTTGCATGACATAATAATTGATTGATCTGTACTGCTCAAACAGACGTTGCAACCTGTGATAGGTTGAGTTCCAATGTGTTGTCACCTCCCATATGAGGGCTTTAACTGGCATTCTATTATCACGATGAATGATCCTCAACAGCTTCGAGGGTTTAAAAGAATGGCTGAAATGAGGTAGGTTCTTCTAAAAGTGAACAGTAAGTTGCTGGCTCAGTCTTCTTTTTTGAGAAAGTACTGTACAATGATATTGATGCAGTGTGCCAAACACAGGACCCTGAAATAGCCTCCATCTGCTTAGGCCTTAACTAAATTAACAACACTGTCCGTGGCAACAAATCCAAAGTAATGCCCTCTGAATCGCAGCCATTCAAACACCTTGCTGTTAAAGTCTTTCAAGATGTTTGTAGCTGTACGGGATTTCTCCATGGCGAACATGGCTATCAAAAAGATCATCAGTGTCCAGACCTAAAGATATCATTTCTCTAACCCCAAAAAAAGAGATTTAGTGGCATGGCAACTGGTCCAAGTGTATGTTGTCAGGTGGATAGTGTGAACAGCACTCTGCGGCAAAGCTTGTCCAACCAATTCCAGGACATTGTGATAGAACACTGGAACAGCAACTCTGGCAAAATAGGTCCGGCTGGGAACCTTCCAATTCAGGCAGATGGCCACCACAAATTCTAGAAAACCCACTCCTTCCACAAAATAAGAAGGCAGGCGGTCCAATGCTAATATTTTATCCATCTTCCCATTGTGGAAACATGTCATTGGGTGGTTGCATTCACACTGCGCCCCTGCCTAAACATGGAACTAATAGTAGCATGGATTATTTTTTATCTGATGACACTGACAAAGGCAAGTTTTGAAGAGAAGAAGGTGGTAGATTGAATGTGCGTCTCAGGGGAGTCACTGTATGCTGTTGCTGTGGTGTCTCCATCTGACTCTAAGTCTTGTGCCATTTTGACGTTACTGATGTGGGCAATACTAGTGAACTGCTGGAGAGAGGGCTGCTTTGCATAAAGATGTCCCTCTCTTCTACCTCATCACCTTCACCTATTGCCATGATTGGAGCAGACTCCCTGCTCTCATCACCTTTACCAACACCACCTGCAACAAGTTTTTTAAGGTGCGCCTCTTAGCGGATTACATGATGTTTTTTCATATGGGTCTTTTGGCCTCCAGTACCATATGTGTACCAGGATTTTCTCGTCGTACACTTGCATGGCAAATGGAGCATGTGGCAATGTTATCCTCCTGCTTGTTAACCGTTAAAAAGTCCCAAACTGGGGAGGTCCACTTTCTCGTTGGGCCCCTGGTGCCATTGCCAATGCCTGAAGAACTGTAGAAAGAAGGACATGTTGATAACTTCCTCTCTCTGTAGTGCATAGTTCTACTGAGCTAGCTGTAGATGCAGGTTGCAGGGGCCTTGCAAATATATATGGGTGCTGGTGATAGTAATGCCACATCCCTTGGAGCAGGGTGAGGAGTGGTAATGTCCGTCTCCTATGGGGCTGGGGTACCATCCATGATGATGACTGGCTTGTCACCTTCCTCTTCTTCACTCATAAGTCTAAGGCTTTCAGGAACTCTCCTTTCTTGCCTCTTCTGGCATGTCTCAAACTGAGGTGAGTTCCCATCCCCGACTTGATCATCAGAAGGGTGGGCCTTGAGAGGATGGTGGAGCACCCTTCCTTTTTCTTGCTGGTGGTCTGGAAGCCAATAGATCTTCTTAAAGAGGGGGCTCTACTTGCACAGCAAGAAGCTCAATCCCTGGTGCTGCTCCTACCTCCGGAAAATCTACTATTGCATTCTGCAGCTGTTGTTATCCACTTTGCTAGGTTGTCAACAAGGATTTGGTACTACTTTGCAAAAGAGACAAATTCAATTCATTGTCACTACTTGTCAGCACTGCCACGATTGCAGTGGCTGCCTCTATGCCAGAACATGGACTTGGACCTAGGTTGGGGTGGGGCCATTAATGTGGGAGTGCTGCTTCCAACTTGCTCCCCGGAGGCCGGTGTGACAGGCACACAGTGTTACCCGAAAAAGGTTTAGGCTGACACACCAGTAGTGAGAAGGGGCTTTTTCTCACTGACCACTTTCTTGGCAGCACCTTTCTTTGGGGCCATCTTGTAGCTGTCGGTTGGCAGTGGCAATTAGCTGCATAAGTTGAAGAGGTTGGAGGACTGACATCACATGCTGTTGTGTGGTCACAAGCCACATGTACAGGCCTTCTGTCTGGGAGTATCGTGGAGGATATCTCTTCTCTTGTGCACCTAAAAGCAAACAAGCAAGAAAAATATTTGTGAAACGTGGCATTATTACAGTTTGAATTAGTACAGAAAAAGACAATATAATTTAGTGTGGTTACTTATGTTATATATAAATAATTAACAGCAATATAGTGTATCCATTACAAAGTCAAACCACATCAACATAACATAATATTTCATTTACAGTCATGAAGGACAACAACAACATACAGATGTAACTGTTAGCTTTATGTGCATCATCTATGTAAACACATCTGGGTCTGAGGGAGGTGCAGGTGAAAATGGGATTATTCCATTTTCACCTGCACCTCCCTCAGACCCAGATGTTGTGCAGCTGTGCCCCTATAGCAGACAGGGAGTTATTGGATAGTGGGAAAATGTGACAAAAATGTGAATACAAAATTTAAAAATGTAAACATTTAAAAAATGAAAAACATTTTTGTAATTTTTCAAAATGTAAAAAAAAAGAAAAAAAATTTAAAGATTGAATAATTCATTGACAAAAGAAAAAAAAACATATTGCTGGTGTGCTAGGTGACTATGATAAAACCATATGGGAATTAGGAAGCAAGGAGGTGCAGGTGAAAAATGCAAAAAAAGCATGTAATATAAACCACTGTTCATACTCATACAATACATTTACTATGAGTGACTAGGCCTCAAGCATATTATTAAACTGATATCAGGGAAAAGTAAACAAACTAACACAAGCAAAAAGGCTTAGGCCTCTCCTATCAATCTTCATAAAAATGGCTTTAAAACCTGGAACAAACGGTGGCTGCACAACGAAGAACACATGTATGTCTATGGCAAAACGCACACTGGCTGGCTACACAAAATGGCCAGTGGCCTCCTGGTCTCCTGGCCACCTGGCCACCTGGTCAAACAACAACCCCAAGCAAGGACTCATGGACAACAACAAAAAACATGCAGGCCTTTGGCAAAAAGCACAGTGGCTGGCTACACAAAATGGCCATCGGCTTCATTGTCAAACAACAACAGCAAGTAAAGAGGCAAGGTCCCAACAAAGAACACAATCAGGTCTATGACAAAAGCACATTGGCTTGCTAGTTGCTACACACATTGGCCAAAGGCCACATGGTCAAACAACAACACCAAGCATGGAGGCATGGACAACAAACAACATATGCAGGACAATGGCAAAAAGCATACTGGCTGGCTACAAAAAATGGCCACTGGCCACATGGTAAAAAAGCAACACCAAGCAAGAAGGCATAGACAACAAAGAACACATGCAGGTCTATGGCAAAAAGCACACTGCTGGCTACACAAAACGGCCACCGGCCACAGGGTCAAACAACAACACCAAGCAAGGAGGCATGGACAACAAAAAACACATGCAGGCCTATGGCAAAAAGCACACTGGCTGGCTACATAAAATGGCCACCGACCGCAGGGTCAAAAAACAAGACTAAGCAAAGAGGCATGGACAACAAAGAACACGGGCAGGCCTATGGCAAAAAGCACAATGGCTGGCTGCGCAAAATGGCCACTCTGCACTTGGTCAAACAACAACATCAAGCAAGGAGGCACAGACTACAAAGAACACATGGCTTACTAGTTGTTACACAAAATGCCCACTGGCCACATGGTCAAACATGAACAACCAGCAAGGAGGCATGGCCACAACAGAGAACACATTTAGGCCTATGGCAAAAGCACACTGGCTGGCATCACAAAATGGTCACCGGCCACATGGTCAAACAACAACACCAAGCAAGGAGGCATGGACAACAAAGAGAACACATACAGGCATATGGCAAGAAGCACACATGCTGGCTATGCAAACAACAAGCAAAAAGGCATGGAAAACAAGAAACACATGCAGGTCTACGGACAATGACTGTACAAAATGGCCCATGGCCACATGGCAATGGGGAACAAAGAAATGGATGCCTATGACAAACACATTCATACACTGGCCAGACAAAGGATGCATCGTCACTCACCTGTGAGCAACTAGACCAAGAAAAAACAAGTCACAACTTAATTGTCTTTCTGGGGTATCCAAAGACATTGGAGTAGACACATCACTCACTTATCGTGATATTCTTCATCATTGGTGTCTATCCACATGCTAGTAGGCAAGTACCACCAGGGCAGACTCAACCAGGGAAAAGTCCTTGGGAGTTCTTATATAAATGTAAAACTGGATATAGCAGGGATCCAGAAAAGTGGTGATTGAAAATACCTCCCACTATATCCCAAGATAAGTCCTTTATTGGTAGGATACTGGGGGTATGATTAAAAACATGAAAAAACAAGGTTACCGTTGAGAGATTTATTGCTCAGTTAACCTTGATCAAAAAGATTGCCAAAATGTTTCACCCTCACAGGCATTGATGTAGAAGCATGTCACGATAAGTGAGTGATGCATCTACTGCAATATCTGTGGATGCCCCGGGAAGACAATAGAGTTGTGGCCTGTTTTTTCTTGGTCCACTTACTCATATATGAGTAAGTGTTTGTTTCTAAGAGATCGCAACTGGATGAAAAATCTCCAGCTCTCTTAATAAAATGTATACTGCGCACAAATACCCTCAGGTGTCTTGGCGCGTCCAGTGCTACATACTTTGCTCAGTGCTACTGCTACTAAAAGAGCCAGGTCTTCAGTTGTTTTCTGAACTCAAGAAGGGCCGAAATTTTTCTGAGATATAGTGGAAGGGAGTTCCATTCCTTGATGGTGTTGTAACTGAAACTCCTTCCCTCCCCCCCCCCCCCCTTCAGTTCATCTTTTTTATCCTGACCACAGGCATCAGATTGGCATTAGCCGAACACAAAAGTCTATTTGGAGAATGTATTCCTAGAAAGCATTCTAAACTCCCTCCTCTTTTGTTCAGGGGTTTTAAGTGGGGATAGAAAATTCTAGCATCTAAGAATCTCTGGCCAATCCTAAAATTCCACTTCATCCCTTCACCCCTGACCCAACCCTCCTTCACAGCATTCTGGAACAAACCAATATGGTGACGTCATGCTGTTTGTGAAAAGAGATCTTCTGAGAGAATCAGCTCTGCCCTTTGATGACAGAGTTGCCTGATCCCTTCCCACCAAACCTTCAAAGCCAAGCCCCTCCTATGTTGGCTCCAGAGACCTGCTCGTTCTTTTATGTTTTTGTGGGCCAGTGAGAAGCTAATTATCATATACAGATTTCCTACCCATCCCTTCTTTCCCATGAACTGGGTCTTCAAGCCCTGTAGGCCTATGTGAAATGTTAATTATGCTGGTGAAATTTGCATAATTTTGGTACTTTTGCTTTAGCTTGTTATCAAACTTCCCAAAAATTGCATCATTATGCCATTTTTGCACAATTACTGTAAAGACTTACCGCAAATAGCATAATTCACTGTAAAATTTGACTGTGAATGAACAGGAACAGCAACTGTTGTTCATGGTGAAATTGTTTAAATGGATTTTTGCACCAGAAATGTAAACGAGGATGAATGTTGCACCAAAATATAGTGCACAATTATGATTTTGCATTTTGTGTAGTTACATCTAATTTTGTGTCATTTTACTGTAATTTTACATAATTAAGTCAAAGCAAATTATGCACATTTTGCACATTGCTAAAGTACTGTTAATTGCTCTATTGTGTGGGGAGGTCATTGATCTTTCTCCTGGGAGCAGAGTAATAACTTTGGCCCAGAAGGGGGCACTAAGGCCTAAAACCTGATTCCGAGCTGCTCCAGGACAATATGACACATCTTAAAGCGCAATAAGGTGTGCATATGTGATGTTGGGGACTGTAGATTCATACATGTGCATGTTTTACCCCAGATTGGTACCTTTCTGGACCCCTATGTAGGGCGGAACAGTATTTTAGTGCAGATTCCACTACAATGTATAAGCTGCATAAGCACCATAGACATTTAATAAGCATTACAGACTTGCCTTCATGTTGCATTTTGTGGCCTCTATCTCCGGCCCTATTCCCAGCCACACAAGCTGTATACCATTTTTATCAGGAGAAGTGTGGGAATGCTGGGTGGTAGTATTTTTATGGATCCCTGCAGATTCCAGACCCTTTCCCCCCAGAAATATCAGTAAAATGCTATATTGTAGCAAAGGTTTGAGATTTGCAGGACATAGTGGGTAAAAAAAATGCAGTGATATCCATGCAAGTCAGGCCACCCTGGACTCCCTTCGGTATCTAGTTTTCAGAAATGTCTGGGCTTGCTCGTTTTCTCTAGGTGGTGGCCGGGCTCAGGCCTAAACTACGCCGCCAACCCCATCATCAAAAAAATAGTTTTTCATGCGAAAAATGTGATGTCACCATGTTGAGTTTGAGGCTTTTGCTGTCATAGGCAATAGGCCCACCCACACAGGTGGGGCACCGTTTTTATCAGGAGAAGTATGGGAATGCAAAATAGTACAACATTTGTTATCACCAATTGAATGTCACTCCATTTTTGGCTTACAGGTGTAAACCAGTAAATAAGAAAAAAACCATTTTGCTAAATGCCCTCTGATAATATAATAATATAACATGATAATATAGTTAACCCACAATTCAGAGATGTGAAAATATTGGCTTTTCCTAAAATAAATATGTTGTGCACATTACAAAAAAAATATGTTTCCTTCATATCCAATTTTCATGTGTTAGATAGTATATGAATTGCTGCATGGTTGGTTCCAAGTGAAAAATCATTATAAATTGCAGGAGTTGTTGACTCTGGGTACTGCATGTTTTTGGATAACCAACAAGCACTTTAAATGCCTGCGACTAAAAGAGTAATGGAAAGGTACATCATGATATGATACTTTTATAAACTAGCTATTAGGCAGGAAATTTCAGGTGAAAACATTCTTGTCAATTGCTGTTTAACCTACTTATTTAATTGTTTTTACATTTCAAAGATTACTTTCTTGGTAAACTCATGAGCAATCTAGCAAACAAACCTTGCTAATCTGAGAATTGTGTCTAGTTTTGTGAAATGTATATCCAAGGATATACCCATAGAGTTCACACTTCCAACACAAACTGCAATTAGGTTGAAAGAACAAATAAAGAAAGATAAATGGACATTTAAGAATGTTTTGTATTTTATTACATTATGTTGACTTATAGAGATATGTTCACCTACTAATTGCTGCACTCTAACTTTTTCACTTTGTCCTATTACCCTTTTCTATGAGAGTTCATATGGTGATTTTAATATTTTAACTATGTTCTTTTGCTTGTATGATTTGTATGCACAAATCGAATAAAAGCTTTTTGAATTGAATTGAAATGGACCAATAGTTTTTTTAAAAAGTGTAAAACCTGTGGTACAAATGGGTGTTTTAAAGGTCTGCTAGTTCCTGAAAGCTGGGAATAACGTGATGTTAGCACAGCAAACGTTTGCTGATATAAAATTAGGGAAATAAAACACATACCCTTTCTTGCATTGCACTTTCTTCCCATTTCTTAAAACAATGCTATAGTTTGGCTATTTTTTCATCCCCTCCATGGGGATCTTCAAGTCCTCAGTACCTTTAGAATCACCAAAAGAAGGGGAAAACAGACACAGACTTTGCATATAAACCTTTTGTTGAAAAAAAGTTATGAAGACTTAAGAGTGAAGTGTTCCAAACAAAAAATAGGGGTTAACAGTAGGGGAGAATCCCTAGTCGTCAAGGGAGTTAAAGGAAAGGCAAGTACATGAGGACCATACAGGGGCATGGAATGGAAGTGCGTAACTTAATCAACCATGGATGTCAATGGACGTGTGGGCCGTGACGAAGAAATGTTTTGAGGAGAAGCGCAAGGGACACAATCGTTGTAGGTGGGAGGCGCAGCGTCAGTCCACAGAGTGGTTTCCTTTGCTGGGAAGTGGAGTGGAGCACGAAGAAGGGACTCGTAGTCCCAGGAGGCAGCCGCAGCACCCGCCCTCACTTACCTGTGCCTGCTGACGTGGTGACGCATAAATTCACCCTACAGCCTCTGCCGCGTGGGACATGCACGGGCGCGCGCCGGGCAAAGCCCGGGCCAAGGGCGGGCTCGTTTAAGCCAGTTGTAGCCCGGGGGTAGACCGGACCGGGCCTATCCTCTAACGCCTACTCTGGGAGGTGTAAGTATTTGAAGAACTACTTACTATACTATTGAGGGTAATGGCGAGTCATAGAGGAATGAAAGCAACATCGGGTGGGCAGGTAGCCGGGACTTTCGATCAATTTATCCTGCGGGCTTCTTCGGTTCTGGGAAAAGAAATAGCTATCACAGAACGCCGTCTCTCATTGGATCCGGTTCTCTCTAAGAGATCTTCGCTGGGTCCTTTGGTCCAAGCTCGTACTCCGGACCCTGTTCCGCAAAATGGGGATAATGCAGGTCAATCAGGAGCGGTAAAATCATTGATTGGGAACCTGAGAAACACGGAAGGGGGAATGATTGTTTAACGAAAGATGTGGAACCTGAGAAGGTGGTAATTGTGAGGGAAGATTCAAGTACCATTTCTGAGTCTATTGTACACAAAGAAGGTGCCATTCCAAAACGGAAGCTGACAGGGGCCCCATTACGGGGCAGAAGACCGAAGCAGTCTAAACCCAACATCTCCCTAAGGTCTTTCACCCCAAAGCCAAAAGAAACTGACCAACACCCTCCAAGTGATTCTTGTGTAGCTGCCAGATCTACACCCATAATTCCCCTCAATGAAGAAATGCTTCTGAAAAAACTGAGTATGCTAATAGTCTCTACCATTCAACCCCTAGTAGGAAGACTGTCCCTGATCGAACAAAGGCTTGCAGATATAGAGGAGCTGGCAAAAAGAATATGGTTAGCATGGAAAATGTGGTGACTAAAACAGTACAACCCCAAGTAACAACTGCAGTAGTTACCACTAGCCTTATGCATCCAACAAACTGTCCCCCACACCCTGTGGCAAGCCCATTACAGCCATCCAGACTGGAAGGATCCCACAAAAACAACAATAACAGTGTTAATGAATCGCGATATGCAGGAGTGGTAAAATCGAAAACTCCAGCTAGATTTTCCTTAAGCCAACCAAAGGAAGGCAATTCTAATATAGATGTGCTACGGTTAGATCTTCCGCCTCAAAGTACACCTTATGTTATTGTACTAGCTGGGGTCCCCAAACTGGGTACAAACAGAACTGAAACTTATATGGAACTAAAAAACAAAGCAATCCATTGGTTGAACTTAAACAGGCCTCTGCCAGGAAATGCATGTTGTCAGATTCTGTTTGCTAGAAGAGTCAGTTGGGTGGGATGCAGACCTAAAGATGTGGATGGGGAATGTATTGTGATACATTTTAATGACCATAGGGCTGTTGATTATTTTTGTAGGGGTTCTTTCAGGAGTTCTGACACGACAATCCTATCACTAGGGTTAAACTACTTCTACCCTCGACCAAATCTTTATCCTATTCCTCCCTGTCCAGATAATTTTAGTGATTGGCAAAACCAGTTTGGAAACAAGAATAATGCAGGAGAATTTGGGAGGATGTGGGATAATGAGTACGAGCTGGGGTTTCCCGTAAGTAATAGGTTTAGTGTACTGGATCAGGTGGACTGACCATCACCGCTTCCATCGAAACCTGTACACCCACCCTATTTGGGAAACAGCGAGGAGTAGAAACAAAGGCGGGATCGCTGGTTTCAATCATTTTCCAAGGTCTAAGGAGGATGGGGAGAAGGGTGTGAGTGACGTAGATGATGATTATGATGGCCTTGTGCCTATGGTGGATAGAACCCTAGTATCCACTGCTAATGAAGTTAGCCCTGAACTATCACCCCCTACATGTATGCTAAATAATCCAAAGGGTAGACCAGAGAGACAGGTCATTCAGGCAACAAAGGGGATTGGTCCGGTGGGGGTACTAGGAGGACTCAAAGTGCTGTCCTGGAATATTGCTGATTTGTCAGCAAAATTAGACTCACCAGAGTGGGGGACCATTTTGTTGATCTCCACAGGATTTGTTTATTCCAGGAGACCTGGGCTGTCACTCCTATCCATAGAACAGGGTATCTAACATTCCATGAGCCAGCGACTAGGGACATGTATCTTGTTGACCCATAATAATTTTCAAAAATTAGCTCCTATTAACATCTACTCTCGGTCAACTCGGCATGCTGGTACCTCCCAAACCCTGGATTCTCTGACAACCCTTTTGAATTCTCTCCCGGGTGACGTTGTACTCATGATCGGTGGAGATTTTAATAGCCACTACGAGCCACTTAATGGCGTGCCATCGATCACTACTGAAGAAGATGAAACCTGGTCTGTCCCAGCCCCAAATATGTACCCAGTTAAGGGCTGGTCCCCACTGGTACTACAAATGATTTCCCTTACTCACCTGTTCTCTTTAAGGGCATGTAATGGGAGGCTTCAGGGTGACAACCCAGGTCAAACAATATATGGAGGCCTATTTCATGCATCAGTTATTGACTATATTCTAGTCAGTATTGCACTGTGGCAAAAAATCTTAGACGTTTGTGTTATTGAGCGTACGGAAGGTGACCACAATCCACTAGTTATTCTGATGGATCTCTGCACGCTAGAAGTAGAGCAAGGTATGGAAAGTTCTCCAAGTAGGGAAATAAGAACTGTAGATGGAGGGAGACATATACGCTAGGCCACCATCAAACAATCTGGGGATAACATGGCAAAATTATATGAAATAATAATCCCTTTCCTCAAAAAAGCTAGCAAAGTGCAATGGAATTCTTTTCAGAGCGATGTAGGCGGGGACTTGAGTGAACTCCATCAGGAACTAGTTGTTTCACTGCAGGCTTTTTTCTATACCACAAAGCCCCCTAAGCACAAATCTTTGTGTGATATTTGCCCTTGGTATAATAGGGGATGTAGGAAAGCGAAGTGTGAATTGCTTGTGGCACTTAAACAAGGAAATAGGATATGCATTGTAAAGGCTAGGCTTGCCTATAAACAAATCATTTTTAACGTAAAATCGGAGTGGGAAGTTGAACGTTGGCAGGCAATTAAGTCTGCCCTTGTAGCGAAGTATTCGCGGACCTTCTGGAACCTAGTTCACACGGAGAAAGCAGAGGGCAAGTCTACTATTGATCCAAAATTTTCAGAGGAAGCTTGGCGCCTGTATTTTAAAGACTTGTACTCAAACTTAACATCTGAGGCAAGTGAACCCCCACCAAGCCTTTTAACTTCAGACCCCTAGTGGTGTATTCCACCATGTATAACAGCTGAGGTCCAGACTGCTTTAAGCAAGCTTCAGATTAATAAAGCACCTGGCCTAGATAAGATACCTGGCGACCTTTTCAAAGAAGAACAGGTGGTATGGATGCCTTATCTTTCACTATTATTTAATGCAAACTTTCAGGGTCTATCTCTACCCAGTACGTGGACGGGAGCAGAGATTATCCCTATCTTTAAAAAGGGATCGCCACTGGAACCTGCTGATTACAGGCCTATAGGCCTTAATGATGTTCTCAAAAAAATGTATGCAAGGGTTCTACTTCAACGTCTGTAGGACTGGATAGTGACAATAACATTCTGACTACGCTTCAAGCGGGATTTCAGAGCAGAACATCGACAATAGATCAACTATTTAGGCTCCAAACATTGCACTGGAAACACATTGTCCTGGAAGGGGGTAGTCTATATCTAACTTTCGTGGACCTGAAATCAGCATTTGATATGGCGGACCGGAACCAACTATGGAGTATATTGCTGGTTATGGGGGTTCCACCATACCTATGCTATCAGCAAATAAGACTCCACGACGGGACTTTTGCAAGAGTCAGATGTGGCAAGAGCGGCCAGCTGACGGCTCCATTCCTGGTTGTGAAGGGGGTGAGGCAGGGCTGTGTACGCACCCCGACCCTCTTTTCCCTCTTCCTTAATGGCTTGATAGAAGATCTCCTTGCCATCAAGGATATAGACTCTCCAAAACTAGCCTCCCAAAGATTTCCCGCTCTTATGTTTGCGGACGACTCCCTGCTGCTCTCAAAGTCAGCTATGGGTATGCAGCGGGTGTTAAATCAGTTTGTCTAGTTCTGTAAGAAAAGGAACCTAGTTATTAACATCAACAAGACTAAGTATATGATCTTTAATGCTAGCACCACTAATTGCCCTATTCAGATGATGGAGGGTAGACCCCTTGAAAGGGTACCCATCTTTGATTATCTGGGTTTATCTTTGAATGACAAAATGGGGTGGGGTCCCCAGCAGGCCAGAGCTAATTTAAAATTAACACAGGCAGTGGGGGGTATTTTAAAGGTTCCAAAAAATTGCGTTTTAAAACTCATAAGCCCTCCTTTAGAAATGTATAAAGTTCAAGCAAGGTCAGCATCACTATACCGGGCAGAACTATGGGGGCACACCACATCGAATGAGCTAACAATTACTGAAACTGAACAAACTGCCCCATCATCTTTTGTCCCTTTCCAATCACCTGGCATTTCGTAAAAATCTAAAAACCTGGCTCTTCCCTAATTACATCTCCTCTTCAGTCCCTTTACTTCGTCAAGGATGCTGTTTTTCGCTGCAAAGCGCCCTGAGACCTTTTGGTGAGTTGTGCGCTATACAAAAGCATTTGACTTATGACTTATGACTTATTATGCAAATCTTGAGCCTTCTGAGAAATACACCTTTAGTGCCTTTAAGACTGGACCTAAATATTCGGCCAATTGCGGATATAATTGCCTCCCGCCCCTTACTCTACAGGAGGAGGCTATGGAGTACCCAAGAGCTGACTAACTACCGGGATGAACTAAAGGTGGTTATGGCAACTCTGGGGGCATGGAGAATTCCCTGGCTATCCTACATAAGACACTCCTTTAGCCTGATGGGTATGGATAGCCTTTGGTCCAATTCAGAGGAATCTTGCCGAGCTATCTCTAAGAAAACCTTGGCGAATATGATAAAGGAGCATAATCAAATGAAATTGTTCCGGTCCCTAAATACTTCAAGCCTATCGTACGCATTTTTGGATATTAAGTCATCGTTTAGGTTTAAAG
Source organism: Lissotriton vulgaris (assembly GCF_964263255.1). Lineage (NCBI taxonomy): Eukaryota > Metazoa > Chordata > Amphibia > Caudata > Salamandridae > Lissotriton > Lissotriton vulgaris. Next base: position 1,619,637,569 of record NC_141694.1, read on the forward strand.
AGGTAATAGATCTTATCCACCTACATTGGCCAAGAAATTGTACCTCCAATTTAGGTATGGAACCTTACCGCTCAAAGCAATCACAGATAAGTGGGCGAGAAGACCTACTCGCCCTTGTCCTGGATGCCTAAAGGAAGAGGAAACTGCTACTCATGTTATCCTCTTCTGTGTGGTGTATAAGGTAATCAGGAAGAATTGGATTATCCAATTGTGTAACAATATGGACATTAGGAATTATCTTGTCTTTTATAGGATCTTAAGGTCAGATACTGACCCAGTTATTGTGACTGCTGTAGCTAAGTTTTTGTTTATAATGTGGAATACTCGTAGGAAGCTGCTCCCTAAAGTTTAGAGCTCCAGTACTATTAAGTTTAGCCCAAGTTGTAGACCTTTGTTATTCCTAGTGGTGTTGGGTCGCGCCATCTTTATGAGATATGTAGACCAAAGGAAATGTTCTTGTTTTAAATTTTAAATTTAACTTAAACTTTTATATAGTACCTACTTTTATAAATCTTTTCCCATGAAGATGAATTTTTAAAATGATGAATTCCATTGATAGTGAGATGAGTGTATATTTCTGCTCTTATTGTATTATTTTGAAACAGTTCTGTAAATTATATGTGCTTTTATGGTTTAATCAAACCGAAAGAAGGTTTCTGAATGAATGAATGTCATTGTCTTATTGCCTGAAATACACCCCCTTTTCCCACAAAATCACGAATCTTTGAGACTGCACTTGAGGGTGCTCTTGTGTGTAATTTCACACATAGCACAAAATAAAATATTTACTTTTGTTGATGCACATGGAAATGCCAATTTGTGAACTAAACCAGTGGCTAGAAATAATCTATAGTACAAGGGCAAGAAAATCGACAGCTTCATTAACCATACTCTCTATTGTCCTCCCAGTTATTTCGATATTAGTCACGTTGTTGGAGTTTCATGGGAATCAGAAAATGATTTCTCAATGAGCAGCTGTAACTTTGTTTTGTTTATTTATTCAGTAGGTGATGTAATTTGGAAACACTGCAGAATTGTGCTCACTTTGCATTTTTGCTTGTGTACTGTAAATGGAACCCTTAAACAAATCAATTACTCAGCTGCCTATTTCCCACAACAATTTGTTTGAAAAAAAAAACATGTTTTCCTGTGTCTGAATTCTAGCCATGGCCCATACCACCTATAAATCAAGCTCACTTGTTTCTGTCCAAGCTTCCGTTGTAAAATACATACCTCACCAATATAGCATATCACACAAAACAACCATGTGTGGGAAAGTGCCATTTTTTTCTCACAAAGGTCTAAGGAAAACCACATAACTTGTGACGAATCATATTTTCCTAAATTTGGTGAAAATTGTGACTTTGTGACAATGATGTACAAAAGGTAAACTTGCAGAGACAGAGATAAAATCTGCTCACAAATGAATTTTGGAATACAAAAATTCTGCAAATGTAAACTTACTGAAAAACGTTTTGGATATATTTTCTGTGTTGGTCAGAGTAAGAAATTATGAACATGATCCCACATCTCGCCTTTGCACGGGCAAAAACTAAAATAAACTGGGAAAAACTGGAATCTGGATGAAGTGTGAAAATGGGAAGCTTTGCAAAACTTTGCTACTTTAAAATGAAAATCCACAACCTTAGGTACCAGATAGCGGAAATTGCTCTGCACATAAATACGGATTGGCTATTTTATAACATTTTAATTATAACAACGTGGACGTTCTGGAACAACGTAAGCCTTAAACCTTGGGCAAGATAATACATTTGATGCTGCATTTTCTCACACGAGTAATATGGCGAACTCGTCTTTGATACAAAATTCTGTAAGGTACAATCACAAAATAATTCAGGAACAGCTTTGATATAGGATTGCCAATCAGTCACTTGCTTACACAACTGTCCAATTTAGTCTAAGGTCTAATTATCGAGAGGGAACTAATTCAAATTGAAGCGAATAAAAATGTCCTCATGGGATTACATTTCTTAAATAATAAATGTTAAAATACGGGTTAAAAGTAGGCAATATAATTTCAAGTGAAAAATAGTTGCAATTTGCTGAAACCTTGGGGAATGCAGAATAAGAGCATCTTAACGTCATAAATAAATAGTCTCCACGTATAACACATAAGCGACTAGACAGTCTTTTTAATTGCTCACTACATTTAAGAAAGAACAACACTTGATTACAAAGAGCGCTCATGAAACGTAAATTAAATTGTTTTGCCATATGAACATGGCCGCCGGAATAAAGAATGTATGTTTTAACTCGTACAGGTTTAAAAACCGACACATTCTCTGCCCTTCGACATCCCTCAGATTTGTACCAAAATACGCACTTTCTCTGTACTCATATTGCTTACCATTTCAAAATCGGACACGTGATGTTAATTACTAAAACACCAAAGAAGCACACCAATATTCAATTGCGTGACCAGCTGTAAAATGTAAAAGTAGCCAGTTAAAGGGTTGGTGGGGCTGCCTAATAATGACCTGAACGAGGCGGTTTTGCGCTTTCATCTACATGGACTAAGAGTACAAAAATGACATTTTCACTGGCTGGAATTAGCAAAAGAGCGACTGGTCACTGTAAGTGGTATGTCTACACCGGCTGACTTATGCAATAATAATTTTTGCAATTTTTCTTCCTTGCAGTTTTAGTATAATTGCCCCAAATCCTGTTCGTAAATAAAAAGTATGCAGACATGTTTTTAAACTTGCGCAATTCCACAAATGAAATATCAGAGACCAATTACTCCGTTAGCCCCTCGTTTTAGTTCTAGGATATTGTTTACCATCTGTACAGACGGTGCACTAATTCGACACGGGGACCCCATTCATCTAGGACGGCGTTTGTTGTGGAACTGAAGCCGTAATTTAAAACCCAAAGGTTCAGCCGGCCCGTGCAGACTTTTAGTTTCTCGCCAGATGAAGGTCATGGCTGGGGGGCTGAAGCGCATACTACAAATCTCTCCCCTAATATACTTCCCGCCTTTCAGGCCGTAGCAGTGCTCGTTTTGCGCACTCTGATGAAATGCAGATGTTAGGAGAGAATTGACCCGCTGACCGAGGCTAAAGCCGGGGCTGGACGGCAGGCAGGAGGTCAGCAGTAGCGTGAAGTCGTGTTATGGCAGGAGGGTGGACGTGTATATACTCTCCTCCGGGCTTGAGTGACAGCGGGCAAACATCTGCTTTGCTGATAACGCCGTGATCCACTCCCAACGGGCTTCAGCGCAGCGTAACGTGTAAAAGAGGGCGCGAGGCACAGCGTGCGCACGTCACCCTCCCGTCAGATAAGGAGTGCGCCATTGTAAACAGTGAGCGACGTTCACGTGTCCCCGAGCGATCAGGTTTCCTATAAACTCATCTGATGAGTTGAGGATTAGTCTGATCAATGGCAGGAAACCAGGGGATCAAATGGTAATAAATCAGAAACAGATCTCCCCCGAGACCCTCCTCCGTGGAGGCAAATGCGTTTTACTGAAAACTAAAAGCGACGGAGTTTGTGATAAGCACTAATGTAGAAGAACACACACCTATAGGACAGCTTTCTACACACCCAGGCAAGATTAGCTACCAGAAAGCGTAAATGTGACCAATCGCCCCGCTCCCTTAGCCCATATGGTTATCATGTGAACCAGGATGCGCCCTTAAAACAATGCCGGATCACAAACATTTTTTTACTGGCTCTGTTACATGTCCTTGGTGGTAACTTAAGACAATGCCTTGTGTATACTCTTTATAACACCGCATTGCGAAAACAGATTTTTAGAGGTGGTAAGGTGTAATAATAACGTTTGTACATATTTGAGTAGCATTTTGCTGTGCTGGAGTTTTTTTGTTGTTGTGCTGTTGGTTGTTATGCTGTATTATTGCACTGTATTGCTATGTTGTACTGCTTGGTGTGTCACGTTCAGTTTTAACTGGTTTGTTGTGCTCTGCTCTGTTTTAGTAGTTCTGCTATTTTCTTTGTTTTTATCGCATTTAATGTTTTACTGTGCTCTGTAATTATTTTAGAAATGTCAACACAATTCTACAATAGTTCGAGCCAAAAGGAATACACTTCTTTGAAGTCCCTATGGCAAACAACCATTTATCGCGGACCATGGTGGTAAAATAATGTTGTTCAGCTCAGCTACCATTAAGATACGAGTCAGCCCAAAACTGTGGCAGGGACTTGTCTTAAATTAGCACTTAAAATGCTCACTTTATGTCATATACCCCCTGCCTCATGGACAGGGCCGTACATTTAATCGGGCAAAACGTTTTTTCATCAGTGGACGATAGCACTTTAGGAGTGAAGGCAAGCTCAGCATGACAGGTCTCCAGTTTACAGTATACAAATCTCATCAGAACTTTCTCAATGTCCCTAAAATATGTTGTGCCCTGTCCTCATCATTGCCCCTTTTTAGCTTGGTATGAAAATCCCATGATTCTCCTGTGATGACTGCTGTATCAAAAATACTTGTGGAAATATTAACTTGTTGCCAATAACCTCTTTCCCTAGTGATTCGTCTTTTATATTGATTCAGGTTCATATTTGTTTGGAAACTACATTTTCCTTTCTTTATACAGTGATCTGCTGCATGCTTTTCCCGGACCCTAGGTCTAGCCCGTGCCCTAGAAAATCTCGTAAATAAATTCAATACACTTTAAAGGAATAAGGAATGTAAGACATCAATTAATACTTATATAAAAAGGAATATTTCATTCGTAATCATTGCTTGCAGTTTACTACGAAAATGTATATCTAGGTAACATTTTCTTTATTCAGTAAATTGAATTACTTAAATGTGCAACTGTGCATTTTATTGATATTCTCACCCTATTAGCGTATTTGTTCCAAAACTAATGTTCATGGAGTCACACAATCCTCATTTGCTTGCAAAGTATTTCAAACTTCTGGATCTTAAAATATGTTACTTTATATTTTCAGATGGAAATGTCATGAACATTATCTTTATGAGTTTTTAAATGCCGAGCATTTTCTCATCTGCCTAGTAGTATGTTTTCTGCTGCGCCTTGGGGGGCTTTGCTTTGTCATATTTGCCTAAGCTTGTTCGTGCAGCATGAAAGCGCCCACCTCCGTCGTACATCCTTGGAGTGTGGTCTGTTCTCCATCGCCAAACTGTTCCCTCTTGTGAAAGCAGGCTGCTGAATTAAATTAGAAAATGCCGGCAGGTCAGCGGGCGGAATTTCCTTTCCTTCCTACCCTGCCATTCCACAATCTCTCACCTAATTAGGACCAGCGAGGAATCATCTTCACTGGATTAACCTCCAGTAAACTGTGTGCCTGCAACATGTGCCCTTTTGATTAACCAAGGCTTGGGCCGTGCTGCCTGTGGTCCCCACCGCCCTGCAGAGCTACAGGCACAGGTAATTCATGTCAGATGAGCGCAAGAAGAAATAGGGAATCCTCTAAGAACATAAGAAGTCCAGGTTTCCAGGCTTTTTAGTGGAATAACCAAAACATTCATTTTAGGTGGGGCAGTTTGAAAGCGGGGCAGCATAGACTTCTCAAGGGCTCCCAAAAATAAGCACTCAACAGAACAAACAGTGCAGTTTTATTCTCTCATCACCAGGACAAACTATTCACATCCAGGCAGATATTATATAGTTTTAAGTTTGATATGTTATTAGGGATTAGATTGGTACACATTATAATAATAATAATAATCCACATTTGTAAAGCGCGAGCCATCACCCGTTAGGGTCTCTAGGCACTGGTGGCCATCAGGAAGATTAAGCAAGCTATTGCCCAGAGTCACATGGTGCTGGGCTAATTCCGGAGTCAGTCGCCCTGGTTGCGGCGCCACACCTCTCCACTCCACTCCACACATTGGTTCAGTCAATCAAAGTTAGCAGGCCTGTGATTGGCTTCTTATCTTATTATTCATATATTGGAAGAGAAATCACCATAATGGACTAGACAAACTTCCATTCTACTCAAAAAGACAAGATTTACTTTAGTTACACACTGGAAGTTGGTGATTGAAATGAAGTGCCTACGTGCAATGTGGCAAACCAGTTTATTTACAGTGCTGACAAATGTTTGTTGGACTGAATTGTATGTGCACATAGTTAATGTTTAACTATCTGGATCTGGTTGGTTTGGAACTAAATCAAGAGCACCAACAAGCATGCACAAAGGCAATGCTTAAAACAGCAGTGCTTGCCAAATCAGTAAATAATTAAATAGTACGGTCTGTCTCAAGGTTTCTTTAGATGACATCATGCCTCTATTTCAAATTTTGGCAAGTACGATCCTGCATCTCCACTGGATATAAATCAAATGTGTGCACAGAATATGTGTAACCCTCTACCACCTCTTGACAGTTCTCCTCCATAGCAGTCTAGGGTGTGTGCATGATGTTCTTTTGCTCGACATGTCCATGCATTGCTCTGCTATTCCACGTGGGGCAGTAGCACTGGACAGGATACTTTCATATGTCTTATGGCAAAAACGCTAACCTGGTGAAGGTTTTAGGAGTCTAACTCTCCTCCAATAGAAAGCTAATAAAATACAAGAATGAACATTTCCTATTTTCCCTGTGCAAAGTCAATTTCAGAATTAATCCACTCCTTCAAATGAATTTAGGCATCCCTGGGCAGCATTAGTGTTACAACTTTTTGTTGTTGTTGCAGTTTTTTATAGTGCAAACTCAACCCAAAGGTATTAGAGTGCTTTCCATTAGGCAAGGACACATACATCTTTTTGGGGGCATGGGGACATGGGGAGATTATGTGATTTGCCCAGAATCACTGGATGGTGAGCTGATGCTGAGACTCGAACCTAGTTCCGCAGCTTCTAACTCATGAACCAAGAGTTTAAAAAAAAGAAGGATTTTTAAATAATCCTGGCCTGAATTTCTTTAGTGGATTGTGCTGAATCTTTTGACAATATAGCCGAGATTAGACAACCCCAAAATTCTAATCATCTAGTAGTCTACCCAACTCAGATTTCCTTATAAATTATTGTATGACATTATTATATAATTCAGTTTGAGGTGGTTAGAATGGGGTTGACAATATAGTTGGGTGTAACTTATGTAATTCCGTGTAGCATAATCATGTGGAATTACCAAAGAATTCAGCAAAATTACATGAGAAGAGTAATTCTGAATTTAGTTTTGCTTCTTAGCATGAAAATGCCACCTTGCATCCAAAATGGACGCAAGGATGCTTTTTGTGCTAAGAAATAGTGTTAAACACAACAGAACATAAATAACGAGCACGAGGAGCGACTTTTCGCTACATGGGCTCTTGATGTAGGATTTTACCACAATTTACCATAAGCATTTAAAGGTATTTTCTTAGCGCAAAAAGAACCCTTGTCTCCAAAATGGAAGCGGGGATGCATTTTGAGCTAAGAAACAGTGCTAAATGCAGGAGAACAAAATTAGCAAGCAGTCACTTGCTAAATGTGCTCTCACAGTAGGGTTTTCCACCCAAATACACTTAACTACGCGAGCAGAATTAATCACGTAAATATTGGCAAATCTGCAGTAGTAGTAACGCAGAATTACTGAAATCACTCAGATTACTGTGGAATAATTGACATTTTTTTCCAGGCCTAGTTGACACCTACATCTGCCTTCACAACTGTTCATGAGACAAAAAATGGTTTTAACATTGCAAGCAAACTTAGAGAGTCAGGTTTAGGGTTCAAATTGGAGGTCAAATCTTTGGCAGTTCTTGTCTCCTCAAATAGCTTCAACATTTATTTTCTGAATCATACTTGAGATATTTAAGTTCACCCATGACTAGGCAGGTATATCCCACACACTCGGCTGTCAAGAAACATAAACTTGACTGAGTCTTATTTAATGGTTCCTGTAAAATGCTATAAACTTTGATCTACCTACCCTGAGAGGACAGGAGACATAGATTTTCTGACTGCTACCAAATATGTCTCAGGAACAAATTTTCCCTCTGCGTCAGTCATATAGATACTGGCCGATGGGTGAAAGTCTTGGCTCAAGCCCTTAATCTTCAATTTATGGGCATAGTTAATTTATGAAGGAAGGTTGTTTTTCTCAGACTATCAATGCAACGTTATTTTCAGTACCCAATCAGAGGTATTAATAAATGTTCTCTGTTTCGCAATTCTCACTTGGCTGATTGTAGTAGGACTAATGCTGCTAAGCCACCTTATTGAAAGATGCTAACTCCCAACTTACTAGAGTCTTAAGACTTCAGTTGCAGTGTAAAAGTCAAACTTGACCTTATTTGACTGAATTTATATTACACCCACTATCCCCTTCAGGTCTCCTGGGTTCAGGTGCAAATTAAAGCTAAAAAATAGGCACGTAAGACTAGGGCTGGGCAGAACCTGCAGTGTTCCACTGCACAGAATTCCACAGAGTTAGAAAAACTGAGCTAGATTGACACATTAAGAAATCTAGGGGTCCTGCTCGACAGAAACCTACAAATGGAGTCACAGGCCAACAAGACAGCCGGCCTGTGCTTCGGTCTATTCCATATGCTGCGTCGACTTCTCCCGATCCTTCCAGATGATAAGCGCTCACTGGTGGTGAGAAGCATTGTGCTGAGCAGGCTGGACTATTCTAACTCCCTGTATTTGGGGGCTCCCCAGATTGTTATTGACGGGCTGCAGAGAGTACAGTCGGTTGCGACCAAACTGGCCCTAAAGAGGAATCGAAGTGCCTTATCAGCCCAGGCCTTATGGGACCTGCATTGGCTGCCGGTCAAATAGAGGGTACTGCTTAAATCTTTGTGCCTGGTATTCAAAGTGATACACGACTTAGGCCCAGCCCCATTCCAGGGCTGCTTCTCCTGGTACTGGCCACAGAGATAGCTCCACTGGCGGGAGCTGGCCTGCTGGAAGTCCCAAGATTTAAGAGGTCCAGGCTGGGGGCCAGGGCCTTCCGGGGGGTTGCAGCGTGCCTCTGGAATGAACTTCCGTTGAGTATCAGACGGAGTGAGTCCCTCATGAGCTTCAGAGGTAGTCTGAAAAACGGAGTGAGTCCCTCATGAGCTTCAGAGGTAGTCTGAAAACCTGTCTCTTTCCGACCTGCTAGTTTACCTCTGTGCTCACTTCCTTTTCATCTGAGGTTGAAGGTTTAAATCAAAAAGCTCCAGGATACCCGCAGGGTGACAGCATGTTCTATACAAAAACCACATACAATACAATACAATAGATTCAGCAAAATCTCGCAAATGGGTGGAAATAGGCATGTTGCAGTGCACGCCCTATGATTTAGCGCTGGGAGCTCATCCGCACTGAAAAATAAGTGAGAACTGCACCATGCTGCACACCAGAGGGTGCAGTTTCTCAAGTTGATTTTGCTGCCACTCAAGTAGATTTCCTCCTTGACTGGCAGCTTTCTGACTGTGAATGGTTGTGAACGCCCACGCTAGAGAAATATCGCCAGCTGGGAGTCCTGCTCGCAACCAAAATATCACGCTAAGGTACGCCAAATCTTGCCCAAAAGTCTGTCAATTCCTCCAGGGAAGCAGAATATATCATCCACCCCTACACAAAACAATGATTTTTGCGGTGCAACATGAATATTCCAAGAAAAACAAACTTTCTCTGCCTAAAGTATACCCGCCTCTTTGTTTGTTGCTTGAATTTTTCATTAAAAATATTATTTACCAAGGTAGGCATGTGTACATTTGAAAAGTCAGAAACACACATGTATGGACATTTAGGCTAAGCATTGCCTCTGTTTTTTTACAGCTTTTACTAGTTTTCTAAATTTCTTTTGAATATGTACTGGCATGCCTAAATACATTAATCAGAAATGTAAGTGTAGGACAGTTTAGAGTAAGGATAAATAAAAAAAATAGGGCCTCATTTATGAGTTTTTGACGCAGGGAAGCACAGCAAGCCGCTTGCTGTACTGCCATGCATCAAAAGGAAAGGGAAGGAATGCACCGTATTTGTGATATATGGTGTTTTTCTTTCCTTGCCTACTGTGCTGGTGTCATTTTGCCTGCTTAGCGCCAACGCAAGCACCCTTGCACCATTGTGCAAGGGTGTCTGCATTACAAGCAGGATTATTTTAGTGCAGGAAGGAACTCCTTCCTGCAAAAAAACAATCCTGAGTGGCATTTTCCTCATTCTATGTGTACTGCACAATGCAGGATGCATGGAAAGAAGAAAAAACAAGGAGAAATTAAAATAGTACTCCTCATGACGCCTCTCTGGGGAAGCGTAAGGTTTTGGCACTGTCCTAGGTATATGTGATTTTGTAAATCTGGGGCAGTGTCAGTGCCTTACTCCATATCTATGAGCCCTTGCAAAGCAACGCAGGGTGGTTTTGGGCCACTTTACAGATATCACTGAGAGTCCTGCACCACCGGGGCATCAAAAACGGGATGCTCCGGCAGCACAGGCATCTAGTAACTGAGCCCCCTAATTTTTCACAAGTATATGACCACAGAGCACAGTGTGGCACAAATGGGTGATCATTTTCACCTCCTTGTCTAAGAATTCCACATTATACTTGCTGAGTGGAAATTGATCAGCGTTCTGGAATTGCTATTGTAAGTAACATCTTTCATCTCGTTTGTTTGAGATGGCATTGATCTATGTACAGTCATCACACTTGATGGGTCCATAGACATTTATAGATATTTCAAAACCTCAAGAAACTTAAACACACATCATTATACGAGACAATGTATTTATAACTTCATCATCATGGAATCTTTTCTTAAATGTTGCTGTAGTAGCCAAATGTGTTTAGGTTGCACAAACTCGGAGTTAAGGGAACACCACTTATTTTAAGAAAGTTAAAATGAATATTTATTTTAATTTTTCGACACACACAAATGGGTTTATATTAACTGTATTGCATGAGCATTACTACAAAACGAATGGCTATTTTTCATTTTTAAACTCATAACAAATTCCATTGTCGCTTTTTGATACATGCATTGGAAACTAAGCATAATTCAATAATATTTGCTCAAAGAGGGCTGACCGCCTGATAAACATTACTGATTGATGTACATTCAGCTCTAACTCCTCCAGCAAGAACCCCCATTCTTTTTCAAGAGCACCACAACCAGACTTTTCTAATTTAGGGATGGCAGAACTTGCATTTGTCTATAATGACAAACATGTTTCCATCTACCAACTGCTTCGCCCACTTATTCATTATCTGTTGGAAAAGAGCCCCTGTGTAGTGCAATGAGACTACATCATAAATCTGTTAACATGGGGCCTTTGAGAAAAGACAGCATTGGCAGGCTTTTCTTTTCTCCACAGCTTGATCAATTTGCTTTCCCTGCAGGCTACTGTATACCACAGTAATATTTATATATGTTATCTCAGTTAGGGAACAACTCCCAGTGCATTTAACTGCAGTAAACAGCAATACTTTATTGTTTGCTTTTGCACCAGTTATTCAGTGGTAAATTCTACAAGTAGCATTTAATCGTCAGTGCTCATTCTGAGTAAACCCACATTTAACCTCCAGACACATCTCATTAGGCCTCCAGGATTGTCACTACATCTAGAACAAAAATAACCTGTTAAATGTTGTTTATTTTATGTACTTAATATAGTGTGCACCTAGCTCCCATGAGCTGTATAGTGATTAAAAAGCATATTTAGTTCAAGCATGGGCAGCACATGCGCTGCTGTGAGGCATGCTGTATTGCAGTATGTACTTGAAGCCCCACCCACTCTCTGCCCATATTTGTCATTGGCTTGTATCATTGTCCTTCGTAACTGCTGACTTCTTATTCGTTATTTGGCTTGTTAGTCCCTCCTTAGTACCACCTTGTCTTCATTTGTAATCTCCCAAGAGGACTGGCCCTTTTACTTCAGTTGTTACACGGTACGTCTTCTTTAGTCTGTAAGCACTATTTTCTTTAATGAGTTTCTTACTGCAGAAGGGCAGGAGGATTAAGCATTTGGAATGCAATAGGTCTCGAATTTGCGAGAGTTTAAGCTCTTGGTTTTGTAAATTACAATGCCTTTTATTTATGTTTTAAAAACCAAAACATAACTAAAAGCAATTGTCATTTACAATGCCACAAGCTCAAACTTCCGTAAACGCGAGACCTATTGCATTGCAGATGCTTGTTTTATTATAGCTTCATCTTCTCAACAGGAGGCGCAGTATCGTCCCACTGAGAACAAACTGCAGAAACCAGAATGTGATTGGGCGGGGAGAGGGTGCTGGGGTATCCATGAGCACATAAGTACAGTACTACATAGCACACAGGGCAGCTAGATTTAACCTATTTACATTACATAATCACACGTTTACTTTACATAATGTATATTTACAATGTCAGGCAGAGGCAAATGATTTTATTTGCAATAAATCATACTTATTTTTGCGAAGTGCCATAGCCACTATTGGAATTCAGAGAGTCAGAATTAAAAGCCAGCTACCAGAAACACGTGTACCCCTAGATATTATAGTGTAAATGATCACGAGAGAGCTGACACTCGTGATTTATTTAAATATATCGATTCGAATGACAGAGCAATTTTTCATCTTGAGTTAATGTTTTAATTTAGATGTCCGACAGAGGGCTGTATATTTTTATCTCTGAAACTTCATTTAAGAATCAGAGCTTTGAGAGACTGTAAGGCAGTTTAGACTAACATTCACGATTAGTAAACCTGTCTTTCATCAAGAATCAGGCTCACCAAGAAAACAAACAAAAAATAAATCAAAGCTCGGTGGTGACAGAAGAAAACCAAAATACAATATAAATAATTTTCTTTGTTAAAATAGATGGACCCGTATGCTTCTGATTATGTTGTTTATTTTACTGATCTAGTTATTACTGACACAAGGTTTATTGAGTACTGGGTATTATTACACATAATTAATAAGTTATTCTATATTCTCTGTGACAATAAACTTTAGTGCATTGTAGCCGAATAGGGTTGGCTATTACTGCAGCACGTGACATGACCCCTGCCATGACATGCTGCAACACGGTTGTAAGAATCCAGGAACAATGTCTTACTGTAGACCATACACTGTAATCCGCAACCATTAACGACAACCTACAGACCCCCACTGGTATCATCCGCCTATAACATATTCGCGTTAAATGAGCAGGTGCAAGGTTTTGTGTTAATTTTTTGAGTGGTATTGTTGCATTTTTAGGTCTGGCCAGGGTGGCAGCTCTATTTGTCTAGCCAGCATTATGTAATATAAAAAGTCATCGTTTGGTTTGGTTAGTTGCCATTCACATTTTGCTTCTGTACATCACATGCCCCTGGCTCTACTGCACTGTGAGAGGTGCTATTCCCAATCACATGTATACGTCCACGAAAACAAAGTGCTAGAACTGGTGCTCCAATACTTTACCAATGAGTTTTTCCCCTCCAATGGTTATCATTTAAAAAAATATATTTTTGATCATCTTAATGTCTTTAAACTGTGTATTCAGGTTATGGTAATTCAAAGTCAATAGTACATTTTGGTGCTAATAAAAATCCTATTTGCGTTCAATCTAAAAAGAAAACAAGTTTTTTATACGTCTTCAAATTTGCACCTACCATCTAGGTCGCAGCCACACTGTTCTATTACAATGAAAAGTTATGGTTATTTTGTTATTGCAGGCATTCAGGTGGCTGCATGTTTTCTTTTTTTGGCATATACTTGCAAAAGAAATTAAAATAATAATAAAAAAAAAACAGTGCACCAACATTCCATGGCCAGACCTATTGGCTTTTCCAATGCTTAACATTTTGCATGGCAGTTGTCACTGCCTAAAACACCAATGCAGCAATACATAACCCTACGGAAACTAGATTTGCTAGTCAGGGGCCGAGTAAAATGGTTTACTCGTTCCTGTATTTTTTTTTTTTTAGTGCAAACTTTACTCGTTCCCTGTTTTTTGACCTGGAAATTACCACTAGCCCCTAATTAGCAGCTATCCTAAAATCAAACTAACGCAGTTTGCACCTATTAGAGAGCATTGATGATGGTTCCAAATCACCCCCCTAAGTGTAAAACATAAACTTAAGCAATGAACCAGGCCTGCGACTGACACTTTCACGCTCCTTCGGAAAGTCATTCAGCCTCCTTGAAGCAAGGAGAACCACGACAAATGAGAAGTTTTTTTCCATACATAAAATTCCTCAACGGTAGGTTTATAGGCACGATTAAACAAATAACCATACATTACCAGGCATAAACAGCAACACAAGGCCCATTTATTTTTCTGGAGCAACACACCGCTGAAATTCTTTGATCTGACGTACGTTTTTAAACCTTAAAGCATGCGTTTTTCAAGGAAAATTTGTTAACCTGCAGGAAAGTTTAACAGCATGTCTGACTGCTGCAGCCGGGGCCTGGGCCGCCGAGAAAGAGGTGCCAGCACAGCTGAGCACAGAAAAAAGAAATCTGTCAAAATGCTTCATGGACCTGCATGTTTCAAAGTAAGCCTGGTGAATCTGAAACATTTAAAGGGAGGCTAATGAAGTGCAAATGTGAGGCTCAACGTGATGATTAGTTCATGCGAGAGAGCACGGGTACTTTCTAAAAATACCCCGGGGTCTCATCTGTCCACTGCAAATTGGGTGGCTGTGAAGAAGTGTCAGAGAGGATGTGTTTGTAACTGAGGGAGAATTGTGCTTGTGGGCTCAGTAAGCTTTGTTGCACCTCTTCAAAATGAAACAGACAACAGGACTGGTCCTACGTCTCTTCGTATAACACATAATTATATACATATACACATTTGTATTGGGTAATGTTTGCAAAAAATGCTGAAGCACATCTCCTGCAGCCTGTTTTACAAAGGACAATTGAAAAGTTGTACATCTACTCTTTGTATTATTCCGACCGCAATGTGTGTAGATTGGGGGTTTTGAGAAGATTCACAAAATCCCCATTAGTACACATGGACTACTATGCAAAACCCAGCGTTGATGATTTGTAGGAATGATTGTGACAGAAAAGTGTAACACGGCAGGAATTCTTTTTTCCAAAAGGAAAAAGATTGTTGTTGGGAGAAATACTGTCCCTGCTTATGCCCCCATTAAGGAGGGGGTGTATGAAGAACATTTTCGCCTACTTCACAGTCTTACTCCAGCAGTTTGGAAGTATATGTAGCTGTGTAAAGGAGTGTTAAATGATTAAGAATATATGTAAAAACGTATGCCTTTGTGTGTATACACTTTCCTCCAAAACCCCACCACACAGCTAGCAGTACTGTTAATAATTCCATCTGACCCTAATAAAAGTACTGTTGCAAAGACACCACACATGAAGATTTTGGGGGACAAATGCATACTGTGATCTTAACTTGTAGCAACTTTACACAAAATGTTTTTCAATACTTTTAAAATACATCATATTATATAGTTTAAGGATACAAACGGTCGATTCTTGCTTTGCCACTGATTTATACATGCTAGGTACAATAATGGGAAATCACAACACAATGAAATGATAAAAAAAAATTATATTACTTATGTCTGTTTGTTTGTTTGTTTAAATTACATTCAGTAAATTACTCAAGAAAACATACTTTAAAAAAAAAAATAGCGGGGGCATGGCTTACGCGCCGGCGTGCGATGGCGCTTCCTCCGTGAGCTCCGTGAAGACGCGGGACTCGTGCCTGCATATCTCGTATCTTTCCTGATTACGGAGACCGGCAAACGGCACCCCCGCACGGCGGAACATGGTCCCCGTGTGTTGCGAGGTCATGCGGCTTTCATAATTGCCGCTTTCACCTTCTTTTGCCGATATCTTCTCTTCAGCCACTGCGGGATGCGAGCGGCCGCCATTTTGTGCCGCCGCGCTCGCGTCCCGTTCTTTCTGTCACCTTCATCGCCTCATCAGCCCGTGTGTCCTCCTGCTGAATCAAATGCTTGTATATGGACAAGGTATGTGCTGAGGGATGCAAATCAACCTCCTACTATGTTTACATGACTTTTGGTACCTCCGCTTCCTGCTTATCATCTAATTATACTATACTTCATAGCGGCGGCCATTTTGGGGTGCATCCTGCGCAATGCTAAATAGCTTCTTTTCCTCTGCTGTCAATCCTACGTGGAACATCAATTGATCCTCTTGGGCCTCTTATTGAATGGACGCTTTGCTGTTTCTCTAAGGTTTAATTCCTGGATGGTGTTTTTGACTGCATTTTGAATGGATTTTTGCTTCATTTCGACGCATCTCCTGTGGAGCTGAGGTATTGCTTCTCCATTGCTTTGTATCTCCTCTTATATGACCTCTTCACTCCAGTACTTCTTATTCCTCTACATATAGGGTCTCAACATTCAGTCTATTGTGGTGTGGTTTTCATCCCTGCGGTCCTCCTAGTTTGCCCCTCTGCTGGCACCATGTCTCAGGACGCAGGCCATGCGAGATCGTCTGTCACCGGAACCAAACCGAAACGCCCTAAAAATGACCCCCCATCACCAATTCGCACCTCTCAGAACCCCGTGCTGGATTCCATTTTAGAAGAGGTTCGTGGCCTACAGCCTTTCATGGTGGCAACTAATGAGAAGCTCAAGCAGATAGAAGACAGATGGGTCATCATGGAAAACAAAGTCCTGCAACTGGAACAACGCATCAGTGACGTCCAGGATGTCTCTACAAAAATTCCTACTCTTGAAAAGGAGATACAGCAGTTGAAACTTCACACAGAGGACCTTGAAAATCGTAACAGGCGGAATAACCTCCGTATTTATGGTGTTCCGGAGTCCCTTGGGGAGGGTGATATGGTGTCCTTCATACGCAAATTCCTTTACGAACTTTTGGAACTCCAACCAGAATCTATCCCTCTAAACATACAGCGTGCTCATCGTTTGGGACGACCAACGTCTAACCCGACCAAACCCAGAGGTATTATCCTGCTCTTTCTGGAATTCACTGAATTGATGACTGTTCTTAATGCTGCAAGAGCAAAACGTCGCCTCATTTGGTCGGGCCACACCATCTTCATTGCCCAGGATTTATCGAATGCTACGAATGCACGTCGCAAGGAGTTCCTCAATCTGCGTCCACGTATGAGGGAACTAAACATTCAATATGGAATCCTACATCCGTGTCTCTGCAAAATAACTCACAATGGTCGTTCTCGTACCTTCGATGAACCACAGAAGCTTTGAGAGTATCTACTAACCGTCTCCACTTCCACGATGGACACTAATGGCTGAAAATGACTCTTTTCTATTTTTTGCATTCACTTTTCTTCTGTCATGACGACTGTTGTGGCCTTGTCCCGGTCTCTTTCTTGTCAGCATTTGCTTCGACTTTTCTTCTTGTCGATTATATCCTATCTATATTCCCGCGTTTTCCTTGCTCTGTGGGGTAGGCGCCCGCGTTGGCGTCTCCATGTTCCTACTATCTAGTTATTCTCTTTCTTCTCAGATCTGGCGTCTTTGCCTTGATCTGTTTCTTATCTATTTCCCTCTTTTTCTTTTCTTTCTTTTTCTTCTTCTTTTCACAGGCCATTCATGTTTATTTTTTGCTCATTTATGTTCTGTTCTCTTCTTTGTGTCACTTATTTTCTTTCTTCTTGCTAACTCCAGTACTCCTCATTGTTCCTCCTCGTTTTTCCTAAAGTCTGTGATGCTTCCTCGTTTATTGTTTCTCTATTTCTACCCGATTTGTATTGCCTTTCTGTATATTTCGTATTTGGTTCTCATTTCTAACATGTATGTCTCCATTGTATCTCCTTGTAGTTCCTTACCTGCAGTGTATTGGACCCAGTTGTTACCCTCCTCCCTTGCCTTCCATCATGTGTAACTTTGTAACGTGGAATGTTCGTGGTCTCGGCAACCCTGTTAAACGTCAAAAGGTATTGTCCCATTTATCCAAACTAAATGCTCAGATTGCTTTTCTCCAAGAAACGCATTGTACAGATGTTGAATCGTTGAAACTGAAGAGGGCTTGGGTGGGTCAAGTTGTATTCTCTCCTGCTATTGATAAAAAAGGTGGTGTTGCTATATTATTTCGTAAAGGCTTGGATGTTCAAATTCTATCTACTCAATCGGATGTTGAGGGTCGTTGGGTTATGTCAAAAGTGTCTATACAAAACAAAACTATGGTGCTCCTCAATATCTATGGTCCTGTCCGACCAGACCCTAAATTATGGACTGATGTCAAAATCCTCATTTCCTCCATTGACTGCCCTAACATTGTCTTAGCTGGCGACCTTAACCAATGGTTAGACCCCTTTTCAGATAGACTATCCTCCTCCAAATTCCAACCTGATAAGACACATAAATCCTTCCAATCAGCCATTGCCTCACCTCCCCTCTTCGATGTGTGGAAAACATGCAATCCGAAATCACTCGAATATACATTTTACTCTAATGTTCACCACACCAGGTCCAGAATTGATTATATTCTAGTCAGCAAATCCCTTCTCCCTGCAATTCAGAAATCTGAAATTGGTTCCATTTTTCTTTTGGATCATGCACCTGTTTATGCCACTTTTGACCTGGCCCAGACCTCCTCCTCTTTCAATCGTTGGAAATTCAACACTTTTCTTCTCTCCGATTCTGTATTTATGTCTAAAGTTAAAGATTTCATCTCTGAATACTTCTCCCTCAATTCACCTCAGGACACGTCAGTTTCAAATAATTGGGATGCTTTCAAAGCGGCTTTACGAGGTTTCACAATCTCGTATGTATCTAGGAAAAAGAAAATCAACCGTGACAAATACACCGCCCAACTTTCCAACATTAAGACTCTAGAACTTCTCGTCCAAGAATCCTGACGCTCTCCTCCAACTTATCAAAGCCAAATCTGAACTCAATCAAATTGCCACAGTTGAAGCTTGCAACACCCCCTTGAAGGTTAAATCTAAATTTCATGGGGGTCAGAATAAAGCGGGGAAAATGCTGGCAAACTATCTCAAAATTAAATCTGAGCGAAAATCAATTGGCTCTATCCTCAATGAAGTAACCAATACAACGGTTTCCTCTGATGAGGATATTGCACAAGTCTTCCATAACTATTATAAACTACTGTACACTGATGATACGCACCCTGATGATGATGAGCTCTCCCGTTTCTTCAAAGACCTTCCTCCTCCCCCGTCCCTCCCTACCGAATTCCATCAACTAGAGTCTGAAATTACCCCTCAGGAAATTCTCAAAGCAATTACCTCCCTCAAGAAAGCGAAAGCCCCTGGTCCAGATGGTCTCCCAATTGATTTTTACGCCAACATGCATTCTATTTTTGTCCCTCATCTTTTACAACTTTTTAACTCCTTTATTGCAAATGCTAAAGCATCTGGCTCATTTTTGGACGCCCTAATAATCATAATCCCCAAACCTGACAAAGACCATTCCCTGTGTAAAAACTATCGTCCCATATCCCTTATTAACTACGATTGTAAAATTTTTGCCAAAATTTTAGCGGCCCGCCTCGAATCCCTTATTCCTCTACTAATCACAACCGATCAGGTTGGCTTTGTGAAAGGTAGACTTGCGGCTGACAATGCCCGTGTTTTTGCCAATATTATTTCCCACAGTAAACGACTCAAAGCCCCTCTAGCTGCCCTATCCCTGGACGCTGAGAAAGCGTTTGACCGAATTAACTGGAAATTCATGTTTAAAGCATTACAATGGTTTGGATTTGGCCCCCACTTCATTTCCTTAGTTAAACTACTATATTCTGCTCCCCGTGCTAGTGTTTTTGTTAATAATCAATTCTCAAAATTCTTCCCATTATCCAGAGGGAAGAGACAAGGCTGTCCCCTCTCCCCTTTACTCTTTATTCTTTGTCTTGAACCCTTTCTCATTAAAATCCGCTCTAACCCCCTAATTCAGGGGTTCAAACAGTCATCGTTGGAGACAAAAATTTCGGCTTATGCCGATGATGTCCTGGTCTATATGGCTAACCCCGTCTCTTCCCTTCCTCCGTTTTTAGAAGAAGTCCCCTTATACTCCTCTGTCTCTGGTTATAAACTTAATCTTTCTAAAACGGAGGTCCTACCCCTCAACTCTTCTTGTTACCAATATATGTTTGCATCGACGGATTTTGCATGGTGTCCCTCCAAGATCAAATACCTAGGTATTTGGTTCTCCTCTACCTTGCGTGACACACTCAAACTGACCTTTACCTCCCTTACTCAAAAGATTCAATCACTCCTTCAATTATGGTCTCCCCTTTTCCTCTCCTGCTGGGGTCGTTTAGACACCATCAAAATGATGATTTCTCCACATATTTTATACACTGTATCCATGCTACCTGTGAAAATCCCTAAATTATATTTCAATCGGCTGAACTCCATCTGCTCCAAATTTCTGTGGAACAGTAAAAGACCTCGTATTGCCTTACATAAACTTATACGCCCGAAATCTGAAGGTGGGGTCCGTTTTCCTGATTTCCAATCATACCATTCTGCATTTTTAATAAAACAAGCCTTCTCATTGGCGTTCGATTTCAATGATACCCCTCTACCCAGATGGATTGCTGTCGAAAGGTCTGTGTTAAAGGATTTTTCTTTCCAACAAACCCTTTTCATGTCAAATTGCTCATTCTTGACTACACACCCTGTACTGAAATACTCACATACTCTGATACACAACATATTCTCGAAAGACTCGTCACCACTACAAACTTTTCTTTCCTCTAGCGTATGGTATAACAAATATCTTAAGTACAAGGGTAAATCTTTCTATTTCAAGTATTGGAAAGAAAAGGATATTATGTCTGTGTACCAATTTTTTTCTGATTCATCCATTATTTCATTTGATGCACTGCAAACTATGTTTGATTTACCTGCACATTTTCGCAAAGAATTTGACATTATTACTTCTGCCATTCTATCTCACCTGTCTACCCTTCCTACTTTTGATTTCCTTCCTTCCCTTACTCCTTCCACTCCTTTATATACTATGTTCACTCAACAAATACCCAAAGCTGCTCTAATTTATAAACTGTTATTAGAGAATGTTGGCCTTAGGCCTAAAACTGTTACTGAAACTGTTTGGGAAACTGATTTATCTTTCTCGTTATCTGTTGATGTTTGGGATCGCTTATGGTCTAAACTGTTTAAGACTTCGATTTCAGCCCGTATTACTCAGTCACTTTTTTTTCTGTACCATAGAGCTCTTATTACCCCTGTAAGCATAACAAAATTCTCCCCTTCCTCCTCACCCCTTTGTTGGTCCTGTTCCTCTCACCCAGGCACACTCAAACACCTTTTATTTGATTGCCCATCAGTTCTCACTTTTTGGAACGCAGTTTGGAATTATTGCATGCGTATTTTTCATTTCTCTGAACCATTTTCATCGTTGCATATTTTTTTGGGTTCCCTATCTGATGTTTTGGACTTACATTCGTATAACGCTAAACTGTTTGATCTTCTCATTGCAACTGCTTTCAAAGTAATTTTGTCTTGCTGGAAGGATAACTCTAAATTTTCTGTGCATACATGGTGGAATTTTGTATGTGATGAGCACAGAATTGCAATTGCTTCTTCTTCTTCTGTCGCCTTAAAAATTAAATCTGATCTTACCTGGCTACCTTTCTCTACCTTCTTATCCTCTTATCCCCCTCCCTAACCTTTCCCTCCTTTTTCTCTCTCTTCTTCTTTTTCTCTCTTCTTTTCTTCTCTTACTTTCTCTCTACTATTTTCTTCCATTTCATATTTTCTCTGAACCTTTTTTCATCTCTACTTATCTTTTATGATTATCGCATATTGGTTCTGTTCTATGTCATGCTGTTATATTATACTGTACTATTTTTTTTCTTAAACAAAATAAAAACCTTATTAAACTGAAAAAAAAAAAAATAGCGATGTCACAGATATATAGCGCACGTGGGGGCATATTCTCAAGCCCCTATCGCCACAGGAATGTCACTTTTTCTGACATTCCCATGGCGATAGGGGCAGCACCTTATACTCAAGGCAGCGGTAACCCAATGAACGTGACTTTAAGCCACGTTAAGTGGCTTAACGCTGCATTGAGAATAAGGCCCCTTTCACACTAAATTTAGCGTGAAAGGGGCATGCAATGGGTGTTGCGGTGAGCGTTCCACCGCAACACCCATTGTGATCGACGCTGTCACCTATTATCAAGGGCGGCAATATTAGGTGGCAGCAAAAATCCTGGTCTTGAGTTGGCGAAACAAGGAGAAATGCTTTATTTCTCCTCGTTTTTGCTTTTTCCTTGTGTGCTGCCTTGTGCAGCACACATGGAAAAAGCAAAATGCCATGGTTTGTTCATGTACAGGAAGGTGTCCCTTCCTCTACATGAACAAACCTTTTAAAAAATGCCATTTTGTAAATTTGATGTGTGCTGCACGAAGCAGCACACATGAAAGTTACACAATGGTATTTTAGGATTGTTTATGTGCAGGAAGGGTCACCTTCCTGTACATAAACAACCCTCCCCTGCACACGGGGTCCGATTCACAGAACTAACTTAAGACAAAATCCTACACTTACTACCATTTTGGTATTCACAGAAGGCACTTACTCATTTTGGTATTCACAGAAGGCACTTACTCATTTCCGTATTCAGTTAGGAGTCCTACTTTTAGGACTCCTAAATGCCTTCTGTGAATACCAAAAGTCTTAAAGTTAGGATTTTTCTCAGTTTAGGAGTAGTAAAGTTAGGACTCCTACCTTTAGGACTGGTTATGCGCACTATCGAAGAGCCACGAAATGTGGAGGTACCAAGATATTTTTCGTGGTACCACTATAAAGTAGGCAGTGTTACTTGCTGGTTAACTCAGCATATGTACAAGTCTTGGTGAGCATTCACCGCACTTGTGCTGGACAATGAGGTTCCAGAGGAGTCGCGGCTAAGCTGTCTGTCTCCTTCTGCAGTCAACGTCGGTTTGTGTGACTCTTCGACTCTACAGATTGACACTCTGAACCCCTGCAACTTCAAGCCTGAATTTCTATATAAATTTGAAAAAAATATATACACCTTCATTTTGAAATTTGTTTTCTTAATATAAAAATACAAAAAATATTGTACAATTTTCAATTAAGTTGTGATGGCATGCTAAGAAATCTTGAATTATTAACACATTCATTTGTTAATTTGATTTCTGAACACATTCGTCATTAACATCCTTACCTTTCTGACCTTTCTGACTTTAAATATCCAAGCCCACAAGGGAATATTGAGTTGCCTTTCTGTATTTAACATTTTCTTGCCTTAGCCATTTGGTGCTTGCAGACTGTCTCTGGGTCACATGCCTGGATGTGGATGACAATTGGGCTGTTTGTATTCCTCCTAGACAGCCACACACAATGGGGATCTTAGGTGTGACTGGATGGACTGTCAGTTTCAGGATGGAAGGGAGTAGCTTGGTCCAGACCCACTTACACACATGCACTGCTGCATAGCCCTTATAGTTAGTCTGGATCCGCCAGGAAGGCAGGGCACCCGGGCAGTTTGAAAAGACAAGCCTCTAGAAGCTTTCGCCCCACTTCCAAGGAACAACTGTGTATAAATACTGGGCCTCAGACACTACCACTTCAGTACACTTTTGGACTGTGCTGACTGGCTGCCTGCTGCCCTCTTGCCTGGGTGAGGAGGACTGGACCTGATTCTCATGAACCCAGAATCCATAGTGATTCCAAAGGCTAGTTCACTGGCCTCATGATCTGAAGCCTCAGGGACACAACAGGCTCCCTACAACTTTGCACCTGCACTTGGACTCTGCCATCTGTGAGTTTACCCTGCCAAGTGGAGCCACTTCAGTCCTGGACACTTGTAAGTGGGCTTGATGCACTCTACCAGTCTCTGTTGATCCAGTGGAACTGAAGCATCCCCTCAGCTGTGCGTCACAAACCAGAGCCCCACCAGCGCTTTGCCGCTGCTGTGTGGACTGGATTTGTCGCAATGAACCGCATCACAACTCTTCTGAATCACCACCTCACCGACCGTGTGATGCTTCGTGGGCGCAGGCCCTCCCATACCTCATCGACTGCGACCTCAACTATGATGCTGGATTCCGCATTGCAGCCTTGCATATCTTTGCAACTGCCAAATCAACCCGACTGCACACCACATCTGATAGACCACTGCATCCTTGAAGCCAGACTTTGCATCGCAAGCCCCATCGGCAGGATCCTCTACAATGATGCAGGCCTTCGCATTGCAATTTTGCCGCATTATGTAACTGATGCATCGCTTTGGCTGTGCAATTCATCTTCAACGTGGATTTTCACAATGCTCCGTAAACCAGGATTTCAGAGCATCATGGTGAGCTTGAATGTGAGACTTTGTTCCGGCATGACCATATATCCACAGTTGGCACTTTGTGCTTTTATCACTATTTTTACCCAAATCTTTAAATTTAAATATCTCCTGTTCTACCATTTTAGTTTTGTAATTTTGGTCTTGTTTTATTTATTTTGTTCTATTTCTCTAACATGGTGTGGGATCCTTTTTCTGTGGTGTTATCACTTGATTACTGTTTAAAGTGTTGCACACATTCTTTACACATTGCCTCTAAGTTTAGCCTGACTGCTTTGTGCCAAGCTACCAGAGGGTTGAGCACAGGTTAATTGTCCCTCACCCTGACAAGGATTGTGGTTGCTGCTTGACCTGGGCTCCCACCCCAGCCAAGCAACAACCCAATTTCTCAGATCCATACTAACAATTCTACAGTTAGCGTGCAATAAAGAAGAACAGACAGTCCTGATGGGTTTGTTTGAAATATAAATCTTACACATTATTCTGCTAATGGAAGTTTTTTTGGCAAAGTCCTTTTATGTGGAAGTCCTCTAAGCCTACCAATCCTGACAAATACCTTAGGAAATACCAAAATGCTACAGATTGAGGTCACCTAGAGCAAGTTACATGAAATTAAGCAGTAGGTGAGGAACTCCTGTTTTTAGTTCTCTGAACCGCAGGAGTAACCTCACCTTCAGCAAAACCCATATATATAGGACCAGTCTTCTGTAAAATTAGGCATAACTCCACCTCTATGTGCAGTGTAGTCCTCCACTAGGACACGGAAGTAAAAAGATACTTTCAATCAACGCCAGCTATAAATTCCACTTTTGAAAATATCAGCAACTTTGAAGTGCAGCTGCAAGGTAGATTGTGTGCTGCTTGGATGTAAAGGGCAACTACAGAGTACTAACACAACCAATAGTGAAGGAATGGACTCTAATTGAGACAAGCATTGGCAGTTACCTACTGACAGTAGAAATACAAATTTGGAGGCATACTGTATCCATTAGCTGAAGCAGCTTTGAAAAACATCGTCAGCTCTGGTAGTACTAGTTTTAATACATCCATCTACTAAGGTGAGTAGTGCCTAGGACCTGCAAGCACTTGAAGAACCAGGCAGGAAGTATAATGCATCTATTATCCAAAGTGAAGGATTGTCTATCACCCACAGACTCTAAGGGCCTGATTCACAAAAGATAATGTTACACTTTTGCTTTGTGTAAGTTTACGATTAGTTTACTATTCACCAACTCTGAGTTAACAGTAAGTTTATGACTGCAGAGGGGCACAAAACTCTACTCATAAAAAGGTAGGCCTTTTCTGTATGTGTGTGTGTCTATGTATGTATATATATATATATCGAACTTGGAGGCGTCAGGAAAATTGATGAACATCCTAGTGAAGTATGCAGCTAGAGATCGAATCAAATTACAGGAAGAGATTGATAAATTGGAGGAGGAAATTGCAGTGTTGGGAATTAATGATCAAATGAAAAAGTTGTGTGAAGAAATGTTGGTCCGCTTAAAGAAAGAGGAGGAGGTGATCAAAAGAAGAAAGAACTTCAAATTTGAAATGGATCGCCTGAATTACCTCAATGGCCAGATCTTTACCTTCGCCCGCCGTTATGATGGGATCAAGGCAAAGGTTAAAAATTTGCAGGGCAAAAACACAAAGGATGCACGGGCAATATCGGTATCGGCATCCGACCTTAGTACCAATGCTGAAAGCGAACCGGAAGGAGAAACAACTAATGGTCGATCTTTGGGGTTTACCAAGCTTTCCCTCGCCGAGGAGGTGGATTGCCTCTGTCAAGACCGGAGGGATACGCTGCGCCCCCGCGTAGCTCCAGGGAGTCAAATAAAAGGCACAACTATAAGCAGAGCCAACGCCGCAAAAGCAACAACAAGCGGAGGAGGCAAACCGAAGGGGCCGGCAAGAGGCAACTGGAACCAGTATCTGAACCGGCCCACAACACAAAGAGCAACTCCAACTCAGTAATTCATCTAACCACGTTAGCATTGTCAAAGAATGAGGAGGCAGTGCTGGAACTAGGATTATCATATTGTCCGCCCTGTAATTTTAATTACTCTGACACACGTATGGACACTTTTAGATTTGTGCGTAAGTTGAAACTCAGCAAATTTCACAGTTTACAGTCTAAGAGAAAGCGAACTGTTGAAACGGTGAGTCCTTCCCTATTGACGACAGGGGACCACGAAGCTCTAGAGGATATTTGGTCTTTGCAAAAAGAAACAGATGTCAGTCAAGAGCCTGCGGTAAATGCAGGGTGGGAAATAAAAAATACATGCTTGACCCCATTTATAAACCAAAGTCAACTTTCCAACCCATAATGGCACATGATAATATTGACGTTTATCACAATCTGGTGGTTCAGGATCTCAAAAAATTGTATGTAGCCACTAATAATAAACATCACAATATGAACAAACAAAATTGGTGCTATTCCCAGCTGATTAAGAAATTGGACTCAGATAATGCGGTTATGGGGCGACAAGCTGACAAGGGCGGCAATATGGTGCTATGGCCCCTTGACCAATATTTGGCGGAGGCTGAAGCCCAACTTGGGGACACTACATGCTATAGGAAGAGCAACATGCCTATTTTGAGAACAGCATGGGGGGATCAAATTGCAAAGCTCCAGGCTTGGGGAAGTGGGGGGGGGGGGTCATCACTGAGGATGAATTTCGGTTTCTAAAGAAAGAGCACCCGGTGGTACCCTCCTTTTACTTGATCCCGAAGATCCATAAAAGCTGTGAAAATCCCCCAGGTCGCCCCATAATCTCAGCCATCAACAGTTCCTTGGAAAATTTCTCCATATATATTGATTACTTTCTGCAAGACTGGGTGAAAGGACTGAGTTCTTACGTGCAAGTTTCTGCTGATTTAATTCGGAAAATTGATAACTTGCAGTGGGGTCCTGACCTATTACTTATGACCCTAGATGTGTCCTCCCTATACACATCAATTTGACATCTGGACGGTTTAAAGGCAATAGAGTATTTCCTAGATAAACGTCCAATACATTATGTGGTTCACAATAAGATGTTGCTTGCCATGACTAAAATGTGCCTAGAACAACATTTCTTTGTTTTTAACAACCAATTATACCAACAAATCAGGGGTGTTGCCATGGGAGCCTATTTCTCCCCCAGTTACGCATGTTTACACATGGGGCTGTGGGAGTAACAGGTCCTGGCGGGGGAACTCCAAGCAGTCATGGAGCGCAATGTGGGCACTTACCTCCGTTACATTGACGATCTATTCTTTGTGTGGAGGGGGAGGGAGGATGCAGCGAAAGAGTTTGTCGATAATCTTAACATCAATGATTTAAATCTAAAGTTCACTTCACATATACATGCAAATTCTGTTAATTTCCTAGATATGGAGGTATACGTTAATAACAATACCATACTTCACGCTACAAGTCATCATCCATAACATCTGATTTGTAGCATCCCCTATGGGGAGATGCTGCGCATCAGACGGATATGCAGCAATGATAATGAATGTATGATTTCTCAGGAGGCCAGCAAGGTTAGATTCCTAGCTAGGGTATACTCTAGAAATATCACTGAGTCTGCTGCAAGAAGGACACAGCAAATGAGCCGTAGGACAGCATTAACACCGAAAGGGCAGGATGTCCCCACTACCCCCTTAGGGGATGGGATCAAACCACGCATGATTATGTCTTATAGCAGACAACAGTCTGTTACCAGAAAAATATTCTATCGTAATTGGAGTCTCATACAAGGAGATTCGGTAATAGGTCACAAAGTTTCAGACAAACCTTTGCTAACATTCAGGAAATCTACTTCTATGGCCAAAGCATTGGTCAAGAATACATTTGAACCCCAGATGTCCAGCACCTGGCAAGCTCTTGGTAATGGTTTCAAAAAATGCTCCCAGTGCAAGGCATGTAGGCATGGCAGTAACAGGACCAGTTACATTAGTCCTTTTGCACAACAGCCGCGGGTCATTTCTAAATGACTTACGTGCAAAACAGACTATGCAGTCTATGTACTGGAGTGCACGTGTGGGCTTAAGTATGTGGGTAGCACCCGATTACCAGCCCACAAACGTGTGCTCCAGAACATTAGGGCGATCAACATTAAAGACCAAGCCTACCCTGTAGCCTGGCATTTTGAAACAAAACATGGCTCAAATCCTTCTGACTTGATATACTATGTTATCGATTCTGTATGGCCCTTAAAAAGAGGAGGGGATCGAGAAGCGAGGCTTCGTCTTCTCGAAACCCGTTACATCTTAGAATTAGATAGCAAAAAGCCCAATGGGTTGAATGCGACGGAGGATTTATACACCTGTCTTTAGCCAGTTATCTAGTGTAGGGTAGGGCAGCTCTCATACCATAGAAGAAAATAAGATAACATGTATCTATTTGGTTGGCAGATTTATTTTTAAATACTGCAAGGGGGCACTGGAGTATATCATTACTATGAGTGTTTGAAAATCAAATTCAACAAATTGTCGTCTGTACTATAGCTGTATGCATTATGGAACCACATAATCTAGGAAAGTTTGATGATATAAGGTCTCGCATCTGTTTTTTTTAAATTCAATGAGCTAATTAGGGGGTTGCACCAGGAATATTCCTGGTGATGATAGCACTTAGCTCTATACAGTTTGCAGTAGCACAAGCACTTTTTTGTATTATTTGCACATTTATTTGACCTCTTCCTACAAGTCTCTCTTAAAGGTTAGATGCAGTCAGAAGGAGATTAATCTTCCCTAAAAGACAACTTAAGCCCACTTGGGCATTATCTCTTACTTACATGCTAAGTACACATTTGAAATTTTAATATATCTCTATTACAAAGCGTGTTGCATTACGTTACTGTTTTTGAGGCATGTTGATAGTTTGTCCAAAATTATGCAATATTGCAAAGGTCAATATGACAGGAAAAGCCTCTTAAGAAAAATCGTTACTTATGATTTTAAGGACTTTATATATTTATACATGAATTTCTAATGAATTTTAAAATATTTAGGTATTTTGGAGTTTGTTCGAATGTGCAATGGCATTTATGCTAAGATTTTGGTATACAACATGTAAATAGTATTTTTTCTATGTTAGCTGCAATTTTGACTGTGAATTACCCGCGCACTGGCACTTTAAATACCGGTATGAGCTCAGACCACTTGCCATGTGATCAAGCTTTGGGAAAAGTGAAACGCGTAATGGCGGCTGGCTGGCTTGAAGAAATAAAGCACCTTGACTAAGCACTTACTCACGGGTCTGCTCTTTCGTCATTTGGGACTTGGCTTGGGCGACTGTCTTGAGTCAATTGGCGAACTGCATTCATATATATATATATATATACATATATATATATATATATATGAATGCAGTTCGCTCTGCACGATAAAAATAAAATCTTAGAAAAGAAATCCCGCCAGGAACAAAGCAAATGGTGGGAGTCGAAGTCCATACAGAGGTACATTGATGTTAATAGAATACCTCGAGGACTACGAATACTCATAGCACCCAGCTATGAAAATCCTAACCCTGACCTCATGAGGGAATGGGCCGATATAAACCTTGAGACATCAAGGCAGCAGGTCCTTATCCTCATTAAATATGCAGACATAGACCGTGCACGAATATTAGAGGAAATAGCTGCTATAAATGAGGAATTAGAAGCAATGGGTCCAGAGGATGAAAAAGCGAAACTACTGAAAGAAATGAAAACTAGGCTAAAAAAAGAAAAAGAAAAAATTATTGATCGCAAGACATACAAGTTCCAGAGGGATCGTAAAGATTATGAACTGGGACAAATCTTTACATTCTCAAAGCGATATGATTCCATGCGCACCACGTTGTCAGGCAAGACACAAGCAGCGAGACGTGAAAAGGCGCCTCAAACTAGAACGCGTAAAGACCAAACTGACTCTACAATGTCGGACTTCAGCTCGGAGGGAGGAAGCGGCTCGGAGTTGGAACAAAGGGAGGTGGTGGCAGATACACTAAGAAAAAGACCCTCCCCAGGAGAAGAAATCAGTTTTTTATGCCAAGACAGACTGCAGTCTCTAAGACCTGGGACGCAAAAAAACTATAACGAAGGAGGAAGAACTACAACACAAGGAAGAGGCAAAGGACGAGGCGGCGGAGGAAACGGGAGTCAACCCACGTGGAGAGGTCGGGGGAAGTGGACCAAGAAACAATAATTTCCTCCAACAAAACGATAATCAACCTCACCCCCATGGCACTAACGGATAAAGAGGAAAATATTTTAAAACTGGTATTATCTTTTGCTCCAAAATCGAACCTCAATTATGCAAAAGCACGGACTGATATTTACAAGGCAATAAGGAAGTTAAAACAAAAAAAATATCACAAACTTAGAAATATCAACAAACGTCCTGCTGACAGCAATATGAACCAAGGAGAACAACACAGAATGCTCTCTCAAGAGTTAGCCGGTTATGGGAAACAGAGGGAGAGGAGCCGGTGCCTCAATTGATAAGCACTCTGAGTACACAAAGTGAAAAAGAGGGTGAGACGGGACTAACACCGCTCAAACCTCCATCTACATTTTGTCCCATTATGCCACGCGATGGAATCGACATTTTTCACGAGAATGTAACGAATGATCTCAAAGAGTTACATAAACAAGTATGTAAAGGGCACTACACAAACAATCATCAAACAATGGACTATGAGCACTTGGTATCGAAACTAAATAAAGACAAGAACATTATAGTACGACCAAGTCATAAGGGAGGCAATGTGGTCTTATTAACAAAGGAAATGTATAAGAAGGAGGCATATGCACAGCTGAATGATCGCAACCACTATGAGAGGGTGAATGCGATAACAGTTAAGGGGATGCAAACCGTTGATATCTGATTCCGAATTTCAATATCTAAAAGTGGACCATCCAATCATGCCCTGCATATACTTAATTCCCAAATTACATAAGGACCTCGACAACCCCCCTGGCAGACCCATCATCAATGCAATAGGGGGACTTCTGGAGAACACATCGATATATATTGACTATTTTCTTCAGACTTATGTGCAATGCCTGGACTCATATGTCCGTGATTCAGGGGACTTTCTATGCAAACTGAACAACATTGAATGGCAACCGGATGATTGGATGCTTGCCCTGGATGTAAGTGCCCTTTATACAAGTATTAGACATTTGGACTGTATAGAAGCTGTCAAATATTACCTGACAAGAAGAACTGAAGAGTTTAAAGAGCACAATGTTATGTTGATAAGGATGTTAACTTACTGCTTGGAACACAATGTGTTCATATTCAATAATCTCTTATACAGACAACGTCAAGGAGTGGCGATGGGGCCAGCTTTTCACCTAGCGTCCCATGTTTACACATGGGGGCTTGGGAAGAACTGGTCCTCAGAACCACCTTTGAAAAAGAGATGAGGAAGAATGTAGTAGCGTGGTACCGCTTTATCGACGATTTGTTTGTTGTGTGGAGGGGTACACGTGTAGAAGCAGAAAATTTCATTGAAAATATTAACAGAAATGACCTAAACATCAACTTTACGGTCTCAATGAGTCAGACACAGGTGCCCTTTCTTGACATCGAGGTATACACACATAACAATAAGTTGGAGAGCAGGTTATAACGAAAATCTACAGCGGGAAACACAATACTACATGCGAGCAGCACTCACCCAGCCCATCTGATATGGAGCATTCCGTATGGTGAGATGCTTAGGCTCAGGAGATTATGTAGTGAACCTGAGGAACAGAAGAAAGCTCAGGAATCCAGTACACGTAGATTTTTGGAACGTGGGTACCATGCTAACACTATAAAACAGGCAATCCAGAAATCAATGACCAAAGACAGAATGGAGTTGCTTGGTTGCAAAGATGTTTCGGCTGAGACATCTAACATGCCAATGACAACAAGCAATGTAGGAATAAAAACAACAGAACCATTTCGGATAATAATGGGATATTGTAATCAACACAGGGATGTGCGCAAAATCATTGATAAAATTTGGCGTATAGTCAGTAAAGATCCTATCATTGGCCAGAACCTCCCCAAGAAGGCATCCATAACGTTCAGCAAAGCTCCAAATATGAGAGAAAGGGTAGTAGTGAGATGTCCAGAGATAATTGACAGCACATCATGGTACAAAAACAATCAAGGGTTTTTTAAATGTAAGACCTGTAAGGCCTGTGTACATGCTGTCAATAAGCGGGTATACAGGGATGGCTTTAGTGAACATCGTATCACTAAAGTTCTTACCTGCAAGACGGAGTATGCCGTATACATCCTGGAATGCCCTTGCAAGTTAAAATATGTGGGGAGCACTAAGCTCCCCGTACACAGAAGAATTTTGCAACATTTGAGGGCAATAACTACACAAGATAACACCTACCCGGTGGCGCGCCACTTCAAAACACACCGCCAGAGCAACAACAAAGAACTGACATATTTTGTAGTGGATGCCATCACAGCTAGCAGGAGAGGAGGCAATAGGGAGACCAAATTGCGCAAAATTGAGACCAACTACATATTAAAGTTCAATAGCAAACAGCCAGAAGGTTTGAACCTCACTGAAGACCTTTCTACATGTCTACATTAGAAAGAAATACAATTAAGCTAGAGATGGGGTAACAAACTACTGAGGAAAACACATGAGATTGTATATATATTGTATATAAATGAAATTATAGTGTTCTTAATATTGCTAAATAATGAATAATATATTTTTGTATATCTTAGTATATTTATGGTTTTAACATTTGAAAACTGTTTATAAAAACAATATCTCAGTATCACAGCTGAAACTGTTAGCCTAAGTAGACTGTATGCAACAATAATGGTCTGTAAAAATAAATGACTTTTTGAATGTGATATGAAGGTCAAAAACATATCCTTATATGCTGAATTGGAATATTGAGGCTCAAAAAACTCAGTGTCTTATAAAGAAAACTTGTCTAAGTAAAGTCTAGTAGCAAATAACAGCAGGGGAAGCTCTAAGACAAAATAATGAAATGGAATGTACAATAAGAGAGGATGGGGACATTAGAGCAGCAATAGAACTGAAAAAATGAAAAAATGAAAGGATTTGTAGTAAGAAGCTACTCTGGCAAAACATAAACCTATTTAATATTTATTTGCACACAAAAGCACTTTACACGTATTGGGGACTGGGGTTAATTCACATGGGAAGACCGATAATTCAGTATTTGTGTATTATTTACAACTAAGGGATTTATCCCAAAATTTTGAAAATGTGTAAAAGAGTTGTAAATATGATTAGGGATTTAACCCAGTATTGTTTATCACAAATGAAGTTATATTTATATTTTATTGTGAAGGCAAAATTAAGTACTGGTAAAGTTCTTATGTACTAATTATTTCGAACATGTATGTATAGGTAGGATGTGCCTGTGACAAAGAGTCTTTCCTTTATATCTATGGTTGAGAATAGACCAATCACGAAATAGCACTATGCACTTTAAAAACTCGGGTAAAATGTGGTTACGCTGTCATGTGATCAAGGCTTTGTGCCGAAACGTTATGGCGACAGCTGAATAAAATCTAACCAGCATCTGAAGTTTTGGTCCGTGTCTGTGTCCACAGCGTGATCGTAGTGAGAGCGATTGCGGGAGGAGACGGAGGTTGGTCGATATATATATATTCATTGAAAAAACCTTAGGTTTCAGACCTGATATAGTTAGGAATTAGCATTTAAAAAACCTTAGAAATTCACTGAAAAAACCATAGGTTTGAAGGGTGTTATAGTTAGCTGGACATTTTACTCGTACAAAACCATTGAAATTCCTCCGATACAGTTAGTTGTACTAACTATATCTCGCGCCCCCGCAATCCACTGCTGATGATGTCACATATTACATCATTCATAATTGCCTCCACAGTTTGGCTTCACATTGGGAAAGGAAGGATTGCTGTTGTTTGCTAGCGGGAGCCCTCTGAGCCAGCTGTTACCTCCACGCCTCGCCGGACCCGCTCCGCGGGTCCCGCTTCGAGGCTAGCAGCGGCAGGACTCTGTGCAAGGGGTAAATCTCGTTCCTGGCTTCAGGGTCAACCGGCAGGGCTGCGAGCGAGTGGCGTGGGGACTCCAAGGTCCAGGAGCCCACGCGCGCCCGCCTCCATCTGGGCTGCTCTCCCTGCCGGCCCCACCCCCACCTGAGCACTCTAAAGCTCCACCGCGTTTCTAACTCGCTGGATTGCCTCCACAGTTTGGCTTCACATTGGGAAAGGAAGGATTGCTGTTGTTTGCTAGCGGGAGCCCTCTGAGCCAGCTGTTACCTCCACGCCTCGCCGGACCCGCTCCGCGGGTCCCGCTTCGAGGCTAGCAGCGGCAGGACTCTGTGCAAGGGGTAAATCTCGTTCCTGGCTTCAGGGTCAACTGGCAGGGCTGCGAGCGAGTGGCGTGGGGACTCCAAGGTCCAGGAGCCCACGCGCGCCCGCCTCCATCTGGGCTGCTCTCCCTGCCGGCCCCACCCCCTCGGCCTCCTCCAATCTAAGCAACTATAAAAGTTGGACAGCCTCCCCGCTGCGCGGGAGGGCGCCGGGAGAAGCCCGGGACAAGGGCGGGACCGTTTGAGGCCGTTCGAGGCCTGAGAGGACTGGACTGGCCCACCCCCCTTGGTTTAACATTGTTTGCTTGTTCTGGTAGATAAACCACTAACTGAGGGGATTTAGATCTATCCTCGCTACAGTGCACAAGTATTATGGATCCAAGGGTCACTCGCAGTAAATCTTCTAAACGTGGGTCACTAGTCAGCGGCCCCATGGATGATTTTATAACCCGCACTAATATAGCTATAGATGAAGAAATTTCTAAGCTTCAGACCCGGGTCTCGTTAGAACTAGACGCCGCAAGAAGAGTGTCTCAAGTAATTGCACTCTCCAAAAAATCCTCCCTTGGTCACATAGCCACCTCTGTAACCCCTGAGCGCCCAGCCCGCCCTAATTGTATAGTCGCCGAGGTAGACATCCATCACTCACCGACCCCGGTTATTCCCACACTTGCCACAGGAAGTAGGGTTGAGGATACTACATTAACACCTCTTAGTACGCTCATCCCTGCTCCCATCGTATCTCTCCCGAATTTGACTCATAATACCCTTAGTGGGAAACAACCAAAGAGGAAGCGCAATTCCCGCTCAGCTTATTTCCGTAAGAAAGCGAAAATTGCAGTTCCAAAAGACCTGCTCACGAATAACACCACAGCTTTCAATGCGAGAGCTGAGTCCACCATTAACACCCAGTCATGTAGTGAGGGACAGGGGAAAAATCCATCTAATTCCCTTTTGAATACCACAACAGACGAGGTCTCTGAAGTAGACGGGCTAACCAAGAATAATAAAGAATTTATAGAGGTGGTTTGGGACACTCTTAAAAAACTCTTGTCTCCTTTGGATCTAAGATTGTCAAGGATTGAAAATAATTTGTTAGAAATGGAGAAGAGCATTATTGCTCTAGCCACTCTTGGGTTGAAAAGTTTGGAAAACCAGGGCGTTATTGCAGTTGACCCGACCCCACAATCTATCGCACCACAAACTAATCCAGCTTCCTCTTCAGTACCACTCACAATAAAACCTGTTCCCAAACCAAGGACAGTTACGGTGGAGCAATCTCGTGCCAAACCAAAGCCCTCTCCACGAGGCTCTACTCGCAACTCGCAACATCCCAAACACGAAATAGTAACCAGACCGGTTCCTAGTGAAACCCCGGTCCTCCCAGCCAAAGATAACTTTAGAGGCGGCTACATTGACCTTCCCCCAGAGGCAAACGACTATGTCGTTGTCTTGACGGGCGTTCCTACGTTAGGTAATGGTCAATCTGAAAATCACTGGTCGCTCAAAAATAAAATAATGCACTGGTTAAATGTTAACAGACCAATCCCCAATGGTAGAAGAAGTAGGGTACTGATGGTTCGCAGAACTCCCTGGGTAGGGCCAACGCTAAAATCTAGTCCAGGGGACTGCATAGTAGTGACTTTCGAAGATCCTCACACGGCGCATCACATTTGCAGCTGGCCCAGTAATGATGACTCTTTAGTTAAGCCCAAGCCACTATCCTTTTTCTATCCTCCCCGACCTAGTTGCAATCAGGGGGACAATTGGACATTGGTCCAGCACCATCAACGGTCGAATAATTTCAGGGGCCATAGGGAGACTCTGCTGCATTGGAATGGCCTCTCCACCTATAATAGATTCGGCGGTCTAGAGGAGGTGGATTGACTCTCTGTGCATGCAGTTAAGCAAACAAGAAGGGCATCCCCAACTTTGCAAAGGCATCATCCCACCGATTGTCCTGCTTCTGAATTTGTATCAAGTCAAACAGGACGATTTATCAACTTAAGGGCTGATGGGGTGGAAACGACACTAGACTTAACAGCAAATTGTAAGAAGGAAGAGTGGCCAAATCCGCCTTGTGTGACCCTTCCTCTACCTACTACTCCTGAACAATCAGACATCACCTGTTTTGCCCCTTATGTGTCTCTCAATCCCCCCCAAATTGAGCCACTTGCGACGCCTTTAAAACCAATGGGTGCGGCTGTTTCCCTAACACCTATGCCTATTGACCCCACCAGAGTCTTCCCACCATCTGACTCTGTCCTAAAAATCATATCTTGGAACGTGGCTGGTCTTGGCCGCAATTTTGACATCCCCGAATGGAACGACTTTTTGGAGCCCTTCCACATCTGCCTTCTACAGGAAACCTGGTGCTTGGAGCCAAGACATCGAGTGGGATTTACCACCTTTTTTATCCCAGCAACCCAGGAGCAAGGCTCCAAAGGTCGCCCGTCAGGTGGTCTTATCATATGGATCAGTATTGCTTTAGGCTACAGGATAAAAGAAAGAAACACCCAATCTTTGGACCTCCAGTGGCTAACGGTAACACACAAAGGGGGAAGAAATACTCACCTACTTGAGGGGTGCTAAAGGCGGTGCATCCCATTTACCATCCACAGGTCTAAACCGCAACCTGGCTGCCTGTGATGCAGATTCCAATATAATGCTTGCAGGGGATTTCAACTGCTGTTTCGAGCCTTTGGCCAGTGAAGACATCTTGGACACTTTTGATGAGGATAACAGGAGAGGTATTCCGATTTTGAACCTTGACCCGATTCCTAAATGGTCGCAAAACGCAATAGAGATCAATGCCTTGTGCATGGAGCACAATTTGCGACCAACAAATGGCCGATCCAAATCTGACCAGATGGGTGCCCACACTTATAATAGACAAGACCACACGTCTAGGATTGATTACATCATGCTCAATTACAACCTTTGGCAATATCACCTAGACATGGAGGTTATAGTGTCGATCGATAGCGATCACAACCCCCTATCGCTATCTATTTCAGCCCCTTGGCAGGTTGGAAGGCAAGGCTTAACCGGTCATAAGTGGAAATCCTCTCATGAAGTGGTCCCCACAAATTGTAGCAGGCGCTTAAAATGGGCAAAAGTTGCAGCCGACGTGACAAGGATGGCCCAAGCTGGTTCAATTTTGGAAGAGGTGGAGCCCCGGATAAGCCCTTCAAGTCAAAACGATAACAAGATCCTACCTCTATTTACTGAGACTGTGCTCGCGCTGAGCGACTTATTTATTGTTCCCCAAATTACTCGAAGGGGTCTCCCAAAATCCTTGCCTAAACAGTCAGAGAAATGGTACACTCAAAAATGTCGTGAGGCCAAGAAGGAACTTGTTGAGACACTAAAAACCAAAGACGCGGTTGCTATTAGGGCTGCCAGAAAATTCTATAAAAAAATCATAACTGAAGCTAAACGGACTTATGATTTTAACTTTTGGGGAGAACTAGTAGAGGCCAGTACTAGGACGGATGCTAAGAGGTTTTGGGACCTACTAAGATCTAGGGAAAAGCCCATTGACCAGCAGCTAACTTGTAACATCGCAGGGGGAGCATGGTTCGACCATTTTTCGCAACTGTACTCCGTTCCCTCAGGTCCATCCCAGGTAGCTTGCCCACATATGGGCTTATCTATTAATCTCCTGTGCCATGATGGTCTATTTACCACCTTAGAAGTAGAAAGAGCAATCCAATCTATCGTCCCGAACAAAGCAGCAGGACCAGACGGAATCCCAGGAGACCTAATTAAGAACTATCCATTTCATTGGAGTAGATTAATTTCCTCACTTTTGAATGAAGTGATGTTGGGCGGAGTCTTTCCCAACTCATGGAGGGGAGCTGAGGTCGTACCTATTTTTAAAAAAGGCTCCAGGGACGACCCAGCAAACTACCACCCAATCAGTTTATTAGATTCTTCTCAAAAAGTAGCAGGAAAGGTGGTATTGGGCAGGATTACCGAGTGGGCAGACAATAACCATATCCTATCAGATCTCCAAGCAGGCTTCAGGACAGGTACGGGTACAATCGAGCAGACGTTCCGTCTCCTAATGATCTATTGGAAAGTGGTGGTGCTGGGAGGGGGCAGTCTGTATCTAGTCTTCATTGACCTGCGGACTGCTTTCGACCTGGTACCACGCACGCTTCTATGGAACGTCCTCGATGGGCTAGGCCTCCCCCCCTATCTGCTGTCACTGCTTGTAAAATTTCATGATAGGAATTTTGCCCAAATTAGATGGGGTGCACAGGGAGAGAAAACATCTCGTATCCCCGTGGACAGAGGCGTCCGCCAAGGGTGTGTGCTTGCCCCCACTCTGTTCTCCCTCTATATCAACGGAGTGGTGGAGCATCTTTTACAACAACCATCAGACGCACCCACCCTGGCTGGAAGGAAGATCCCAACGCTTCTGTTCGCGGACGATACTCTCCTAATTTCAAAATCACCAATGGGCATCCAATCGTTGCTTTCCAGCTTTCAAACCTTCTGTAATGAAAAGGGCTTGGCCATAAATATAGGTAAAACCAAGTTTTTAGTTCTTAACCCGCCAAAAAAATCTGTTTATCCCCCGGTCCTGGATTCTGTCCCACTTGATCGCGTGAAAGAATTTGATTATCTGGGCATACGCATCAGTGATACCATGAGTTGGAAGGCACACCATCAAAAAATCTTCCTTACTCATAAAAGGGTGGCAGGTGTGCTGCTCAAGGAGCAGCGAGCATCACCATTAAAACCTATTGGGGCCCCCCTAGATATCTATAAGGCAAGGGTTGTAAGCGCGGCACTTTACGGTGCTGAACTGTGGGGCACACAAAAAGTTGACACTCTGGCCCATCTTGAGAACAACTTCCATAAAGATCTAATGGGTTTGCCCCACAGCACGCCAACAATCCCATTGCTGTTAGATGCAGGTACCCGGGCAATCTGCGATCAAGCAAAACTACGTCCACTCCTGTTATGGTCCAGAATTTGGAATGTGCAGGAATTAAGTGGTTACGCAGACGCCCTAACTGATATTTTGTCCCTACCGGGTTCTCATAAGATCATCTGGCTTAGGGAGGTCAAAAAGCTGCTATACAATTTGGGCCTAGGCGAGGCTTGGTCCAATAAATCTGCACCCTCGAAACAATATCTAAAGAAGGTTTATTGGGCATGGGTGGACAGCGAGAGGGCTCGAAGCACAAATCATTGTAAATCTGTAGCCCTGTTTCTCTCAGTCAAGGAGTTGCCATTAAGGGAATCTTA
The DNA here is from genome assembly GCF_964263255.1 of Lissotriton vulgaris. Classification (NCBI taxonomy): domain Eukaryota; kingdom Metazoa; phylum Chordata; class Amphibia; order Caudata; family Salamandridae; genus Lissotriton; species Lissotriton vulgaris. The sequence continues at coordinate 1,619,677,303 of NC_141694.1, forward strand.
TCTGGACACCATTCAGAGCCCAAGGGACAGAGCATTGTACATCAAGTTCAGGTTGGGGGTACTTCCATTATGTGAGCTCACGTCCACTTGGAAACCGCCCGCTCAAACTGTACCCTATTGCCCCTTTTGCGATTTAAGGGTAGAATCTGTGTCCCATATGTTGTTCGAATGTAGTGCCTATGTGGTCCCGAGACGAAGGTGGTTGAAGCCTATTTGCAGAAGTCTGGGAACTCGCTCTCACTTGGAAGCCCTGCGTATTTTACGTACAGATCCTAGACCCTTCTTTTCAACTTGTATGGCAAAATTTTTGGGCTGGGCTTGGCACCTAAGAACTGTAAGAAAAATGTTTATCCAGTGAACGAGCCTACCCACCCAATAAGCTGTTTTGAAAATGAAATGTTTTTATGTGATGATTACTGTTAAAAATGTTTCTTTTTTTTTTTTAAAGATGTGCAAATGCTTTTATGATATGTTTTTATCGAATAAAGCTATATTACTACTACTTACTACATCATTCATAACATGGTCAGTGACATCACTGATTACATCTCAAATGACATCAATGATGGGTAACTAGACATAATATCGAATTCAAAATATAGAATAGCCATAATATCAAAGTCAAAATATAGAATGGACAAAATATCGAATGGACAGAATATAGTGATGAAAAATATCGAATTGAAGGTAAGCAATATAATATCGATTTTCAAAATATAGAAAGTCAAAATATCGAAGTATATGATATAGGTATTACAATATATCGACTTTTTAAAAATGTTTTGTATGATAATTTATGTGTGAAAAGGGTATAATTTTTTTTTAAATTTATTTTAAGTAATGAATTATTATGTTATTTAATTTTTGCTAATTTTATTCTGTAGCGGGTTGTGGGTTTATAGGGGAATAGGGTGCGAAGTAATTTAATTATATTAAATTAAATATTAATTTTTAGAAATGACTAATTATGTTTATTTAATTTTGCATATTAGTTCTGTAGCGGGTTATGGGTTTATAGGAGCATAGGGTGGGAAGTAATTTAATTGTAATTAATTAAATATTTTATTTATTTATTGGTATTCATTTTCAATTAATTGTTCATTAATTTTTAATTGGTAATTACTTTTTATTAGTTGATTAATTTAGGATTATGTTAATTTTATTAATTTATTTTCCGTAGCGGGTTGTGGGTTTATAGGGGAATAGGGTGGGAAGTAAGTTAATTGTAATTAAGTAAATAGTTTTTATTTATTTATTGGTATTGATTTTTAGTTTCTTGATAATTAATTGGTAATTGGTAATCAATTTTCATTAATTGGTAATTAATTTGTATTCATTCACTAATTGAAAATTACGATAATTGCATTAATTTATTTTCTGTAGCGGATTGTCGGTTTAAAGGGGAATAGGGAGGGAAGTAATTTAATAGTAATTAATGACATATTAAAAATACTTTTTGTGCATTGATAATTAATTTACTGTGAATTCATTATTAATTGGTATTAATTTGTATTAGTAATTAGTTTTTGTTATTGAAAATTAATTACTTGATAATTAATTATGAATAGGTAATTAATTTTAATACCTAATATTTATTTGTATTTTTAATTGATAATTATTACATAATATTAAATTGGTAATTCATTTTAATTAATTTGTTTATTGGTATTGTTATTTAATTTATTTTTATTAATATATTAAATAATTACTTTCCCTACTGGTAAAGTCACTAGAGTGGGAATAGTAATTTTTACCCCTAGGCTATCCAACGCTATCCATACTGTTGCACTCTCTGGAGTAGGAATAGTAATTTTTACCCTCTCGCTATCCAACGCTTTCCCTATTGTTGCACTCACTGGAGTGGGAATAGTAATTTTTACCCCTACGCTATCCAACGCTTTCCCGACTGTTGCACTCACTGGAGTGGGAATAGTAATTTTTACCCCTACGCTGTCTAACGTTTTCTCTATTGTTGCACTCACTAGAGTGGTAATAGTAAATTGTACCCCCCCGCTATCCTACGGGAAAAATATTGTATATTTTTTATTAATATTACGGCAATTTATATATATATATATATATATTTTAAAAAATAAAATTGTATGTATTTTTATAACTTAAATTAATTATTTAATAATTTTAAGGTTATTTAAGTATTTGTAAGTATTTTTAAGTATGTTTTAGTTAATTATATGTATTATTTCATTAATTTTAAGTTACTTTAAGACATTTATAAAAATTCGATATTTTGACTATATTTTGTAAAAACAATATTTTTGATTCAATATTTTTGTACTTACCTGTTTGTGGATAGAAATTCGATATTTTTGCATTCTATATTTTTTCATTGATATTTTGGTAATTCTAAATTTTCTGTATTCGATATTATGTCAGTGATCCCACTGATGACATCACTGATGACATCATCCAGTGAATGTGGTTTGGTTCGTTATTTAAATGTCTATTATATATATATATATATATATATATATATAGCACTTTGCATTGAAGAATGAGTGGATATATAAAAATATAAATATCTGGATGGAGGATTTAGAAGCAGTGTGATTGACTGTTTACTTGACTAATTTATAGTGTCTCATTAAATATATTGGTTAGTGACTAAACTGAGTGAATATCTGTATGACTTTGTCAGTTGTTGTGTAAACTGCTGCACCAGTTCATTACTATCTATGTTACAGTCTATATTAGTTATTTATTAGTTAACTGCGTATTTGTATGGTAGATTGAATGTGTGTGTGGTTCGGTTGGAGGTGTGTGATAGCCCAAAGATGTGTGAATACTTGATTCAGTAGGTATATGAAGTTAAAACTACATGTTATAACAGTTGTTTGGGTGAGTGAATATCATTATTAGTGTGCTGATGAGCAAATATATGTCTCAATGGTACATGTCCAACAAACTAGAAAAATAAAAGCCAGTTTATGTGTCAGTCGTTGTATATAAATAAGTATACATATGACTCAGTGATTGTATGAGTGACTGTATGGATAACTGTATACTTGTAATTAGGGTGGGTGTAGTTCGCGAAGTAGCGCTACGCGAAGCTACGCGAAGTGCGCTTCGCACTACTCGAACTTCACGTAGCATTACGCGAGCTGCCTAGTAGCATGTTCGCACTGTGCAAGATGTGTTTTCAATGATTGCACAGTGCGGACAAGCATCCCGCATTGTGCAATCATTAAAAACGGCATCTTGCACAGTGCGAGCTGTAGTTTTCAGCTGCTCGAGTAGATTATTACTCGAGCTGCAGCTTTCTCAACGCGAACTGGTAGTTTCTCATTGAGAGTGGTCGCGAGCATGTGCAACCACTCACAATGAGAAACCTTACCTCCCCTCGTTGAGAATCTCACCGGGATGTCATTTTGCTTGCTCGCGGTCGCAAACATGATGTTCAGGACCGCGATCAAGCAAAAAATGAGCGCTGCACTACGCTACGCTGCACTACACGTGTTCGCACTGTGCTATGTGCAGCTCTCGTAGTGCGAAGTTGCGCAAACTTCGCAAACTACGCGAGCGTAGCGTAGTGCTTCGCCCAGGCCTACTTGTAATAGTGATTTTATAACACACTAAGGGGTCGATTCCGATTCGGGGAAAAAAGCGTCCATCCGAATCATGTCCGGAGCCCTCTCCGTACTAATCGTACATGTCCGTCCGAATCGCATAGTATGATTCGTACGGACAGTTTCCGTCCGAATCGTCGCGACCCATACGAATTGCACCAGAGATTCCGTATGTCTTATACCCTCACAGTGGACCGTACGATTCGTACACATGCTGTACGACCCGACGAGTACGATCCGAACCGTGGAATGGAGACGCGATTTGTAAGGTACGCGTCAGGTAAATGCGATTCGTATGGAGGGTCACACATTTACATACACACTGTATGGTGCATACACCCCGTACACATTGCGATCATGGGGTAAGCTGCGTACACCCCATGATCGCAGGGGTACGCACTGTACCCCTGCGATCATGGGGTGTACGCACCGTACCCGGGGGGGTCCGTTCTGTACCTGTTTCAAGGCGTACTCTGCTTTTCCGACAGTTTTCAGCTCCCGTCGGAAAAGAGTCGTACGGAGGGTCGGCGGGACGATTCGTACTTGCTGGGTCGGGAAAACCTGCTTCGAACCGTACAAACGTCACTTGCTGCGTGTTCCGGCGGCGATTCGTACAGGAATTCGAGTCGAACGGTTCCTTGCACGATTCGTATGGGGAGCTGCATTGGGTGAGAATCGTTCGACGTCGTACGTATGGGGACATTGCAGGGTACGATTTGTACAGGAAAAAGACTCCGTACGGCTATTTGGAGTGCTTTTTCCCGAATCGGAATCGACCCCTAAGTATGAGTTACCATCTATATGAATATATGAAGTGGTGTTTGTATAAGTGTGTAGCTAAGTAAATATAAGTATGATACATTGTTTGCATAAGTGAGTAGGATGACTTCATAAGTGATTAGGATGTGTGCTGGTGTGTAATGTCGATATAGGTGTATAAGTATATTTGATAGTGTTCTATTTATCATTGAGAGCATGTATTAGTGAATCTATACGTAAGTGATTAGATGTGTGTATAGATCTAGGAATCACTGAGTGGGTGATCAGAAACTTTTATTGGTGTGTCAATGGTTTCAAATATGGCACTCTGTATTTTACAGTGAGTGATGAAAGGTTATACTAGTGTTGATGAGGTGTATCTGATTGTCACGTGGAGGATGTCATCAGTGATGTCATAAGTGATGTCATTTGAGATGTCATCAGTGATGTCACTGACCATGTCATGAATGATGTAATATGTGACATCATCAGCAGTGGATTGCGGGTGCGCGAGATATAGTTAGTTCAACTAACTATATATGAGGAATTTCAATGGTTTTGTATGAGTAAAATGTACAGCTAATTAAAAAAATGCTAATTCCTAACTATATCAGGTCTGAAACGTATGTTTTTTTTCAGTGAATTTCAAAGGTTTTTTTAATGCTAATTCCCAACTATATCAGGCATGAAACCTATGGTTTTTGCAGTGAATTTCAAAGGTTTCTTTAAATGCTAATTCCTAACTATACCAGGCCTCAAACCTATGGTTTTTTCAGTAAATTTCAAAGGTTTTGTAAATGACAATTTTTAAATGTGTTAATTGTTATATTTATTTTTTTGAGACTGATTTACTACATTTTTTAAAACTATTTATTTTTAGATATCTTATTTTTTAAATTACATTATTACATTATACATTACATTACAAAATATACATTCTCAGAATAAATTACTTTATTTTAAATACTTTAGAAATAGGCAATAGACTTTTAAGTACAGTAGTTTCAGTTGTTGCAGTGCGCAACACAATTTTCAGACACAATGCAACATTGAGCTCAATGTGAATTTCTAGTCAAATGCAATTAGTTACTTTTTGTATTACTTTTCTAATCACAGGACTGGATCCTAGATTCAGTCCTGGGACATCTCCTGTAAACAGTTGGGTAAAAGCGTTTTGGATACAGTAGTGATTTTTAAGGAATATTATTGTATTTTAAAAGTTGACACTTAGAAACGTTTTCACATAGAGTCACCAATGTTATCCTATGGGAGGAAATTCACTTATCAGGTAAGTAGTGTTAATGTTACTTTTTCTCACACAGTGGTGGATCCTTGATCCAACACGGGTGTATCTCCTGTAACCAGTTGAAAGAATGTGTTTAAGTCATACAGGCAATTTTTAAGGAATATTTTTAGTTTGTGAAAATAGACAGAAACTTTTCAGCTAAAAACCCAACAATGGATTCCTATGGAAGGAAATACAAGTTACTTATAAGTACGGTTAGAAATACTTTTCAGGGTCAGTGCTGGGCTAAAAGATGCAGCACTGGGTTCTCTTGTGCTAACAGGTGATTAAATTGCAATTCTAGTTCGGCTGATTTTAGAGGAATATTTGTACGTTTTCAAAAATCAACACGTAGAAACTTTTCTGGTGAAAACCACACAATGGATTCCTATGGAAGGAAATACAAGTTACTGGTAAGTTCGCTTAGAATTACTTTTCAGGGTCAATGCTGGGCTAAAAGATGCAGCACTGGGTTCTCTTGTGCTAACAGGTGATTAAATTGCAATTCTAGTTCGGCTGATTTTAGAGGAATATTTGTACGTTTTCAAAAATCAACAATTAGAAACTTTTCTGGTGAAAACCACACAATGGATTCCTATGGAAGGAAATACAAGTTACCGCCAGTAGATAATATATATATATATATATATATATATATATATATATATATATATATATATATATATATATATATATATTGCTTTCCTTAAGATCCAAGGTGCGGGCTTCCAGGCGCTCTTAAGGGCTGCACGCGAAGCACGGCAGAACCAAGCCGCGTTTAAATTGATTCCGTTTTCCCCGGGAGTTGAGTTTTGTCTTCTCGGGTATTTTTTCAATTACAACCATACACAACGTTTGTAGATCGGTATGGTTTTATTTCTCCAATGTATCAGCAAGCCAGCCAATTCCGTCCACAAACGCCAAAGTTATTCGACATAGAATTTTCAGAAATCCCATAGGAAAAAAATCCTAACTATATATACCTACTGGCGACCGCCAGTGGGTAATATATGTATATGTATATATATATGTTTATGAAGGTCGCCTGTAAGGTGTCCTTCATAAACATTTCCAGACCTATCCCAGTCAAAGTGCCTAGGTCATTGCCACCACAGTGCACAATTATGAGTCAGGGTGTTGGAGATGAAAAAAGGATTTCACCAATGGCATCAACTGGTGCCACTTTAACCCTCTCTGTCCAATCCATTTAATGTCTACATTTGGTAAACCTAGGTCTTTATGATTTCCTTTCTGTTCTGCGCACCTTTGGCCCCGGAAAATATATCTGTGTCCCACAATCCACACTCTAAGCATTTTGAAGAGAGGTCTGGATGCACTTAGATGGTCTCTGTAAATGAAATGGCAGTTTGAAAAATAAGATTTTTCTAAAATGGTGGATAAGATGCAGTTTTGAAAAAAGCAAAGAAATGTTTGGTTGATTGAAAACATTTTACACAGAAAACTAGGGTGCAATTTTCTGTTTTTTAAAAGCCTGATATTTATTGGTTAACAAAAAGTGATAGAAAAGAACATTACTTAAGATAAGCTGGTATATTGACAAGTCATGCACACTTGCTGTTTTTATTTGCAACATTGTTTGAGGAACTTTTCACCTGTGTGCTTAGTTAACTCTTCCCTGAACTGTTTCTATGGTAACAGTCAGAAAGCAGAATGGGGGTAGGGTTGAAGGTTTTGTCAGTTGAAAAGGGTTCAAAAGTTCAAGGAATAGAAAAGTGTGTTTCGTTTTGATTTAATAAATCACGATATACGCGTATGCCGTAAAAAGAACAAAAAAACGAAACCTACTTTATTGTTAATTAGCCCCCGGGGGGACCAAATCCCTGGGGCAATGTTTTTATTTATAATGGGGGGCCCAGAGGGGCCCCCCAGCTGCGGGGACCGCCACCCCCGGGGCTTTAATGATATGTATGCGGGTTGGCTCACGGCCCCCAGCAGCCGCGGGGACCGCCACACGCCGGGGCTTCTTTTAAAAAAAAAAAAAGTTGCGTGGGGGGGACAAGCCCCCCCACACGCCCCGTGGACTGCCACCTCCATGGGACTCTAATATTTAAATTGGGGGGTCCGTGATGGACCCCCCAGCCCCGGGGACCACCATCCCCCGGGGCTTTACAAATGATGGGCGGGGGGCCACGCGGCCCCATCCTGGAGCCTTTGATGGCCCTGGGGAGAGCCACCCCCCCAGGGCCGGCTCCTGCAGTGTCCTGGGGTGCCTATCCCGGGACACTGCTGTTTGCTATGGTGGCGTGGGAGCGACGCGGTTCCTGCCCTACCATAGCAAACCTCTTTTCTATTTGAAAGAGAGAGCAGGAAACCTGTTCTCTCTTTCAAATAGAAAAGCATATTGCTTTTCATCAAGGGGAGCAGCATGTTAGCTGCTCTCTCTGACGAAAAGCAATGCCGGCTCCCGATGGACGCAGCGAGCCGGCTGGGACCGTGGGGCCTTGGGGCAGTCCCCAACATTGTATTTGAGCCCCGGGGGATTGGGTCCCCGGGGATAATAAAAATTAGTGATAGGGGCAATTTTTTTATACAGTAAATTTACAGTATGCGTACTAAGCGCAGCCGTACAACGTAGGGTGCGAGGTTCCTAAGTCACTCCGTACGCGTACCTAAGCAAGGAAAAAAGAATGAAAAAAATATGTTTTACAGATATCTATCAAGCTTATGTGTTTAGATGTTGGTTGGTTCTAACAAGAGCTTTTCTCTTTATTGGTACTTATAAGTAAGTACCTTTTGCAGAGTCTAAACTTGTTGAAGAGGAGTGTTTTACAGTGTGCTGAACCTTTGACCTCTGTGGACAGTTGACTTTTGCATGATGTGTTCGGTGTAGGGTTCAAGGTAAAGTGAGTTGGAAAGGGTTCAAATGTTCAACCAATAGAAATGTGTGTTTGGTTTTGAAATATTGTGTGAAGCAATTTGATTTGTTATTAATATGTATATATGTGTAAACTGAGAGGGAAAATGTGCCATTGTTTGGTTTTGCTGCGAACACTGAAGTAGAGAGATTCTGTGAAAAGCTTAGAATTACTTTTCAGGGTCAGTGTGGGCTAAAAGATGCAGCACTGTGTTCTCTTGTTCTAACAGGTGATTAAATTGCAATTCGCCCCGCCCCCTCCTTTCACCACTATGCAAACGCACTCCATGGTGTGTTTTAAGTTGGGGGATTAACTCCACTTGAATACTGACATTACCTGGGGTGCAACTAGCCCACCAGCTGCCTCCAGTAAGCACCAAAGAACTAACCCACCCGGAACCTCCAGTATGCTCCAGGGGGCTGCGTTCCAGAGAGGTGTTCAGAGGCCATGCCCCCTTTTTACAACACTCAGCAACGCAGCTCTGTGGTGCTTACTGGCGGTACCTGGTGGGCTAGTTGGCCCCTAGGGGACCTCTGGATTGAAGAGGAATTAATTACCCAACTTAAAACGCGCCACAGGGCATGTTTGCACACATATCATCTCAAGCTCTGTCCCCTACCTTCACCCCTGTGCAAACGCACCCCGTAGCGTGTTCTAAGTTGGGGGATTAAGTCCCCTTGCATACTGGGGGTCCCTGGGGGCCAACTAGCCAATATCATTTATTCATTGCCCCTGGTATTTGGCCCTCCGGGGGCTTAAAAAAACAAACATTTTTTTTATTGGCACCCGCAATCTAAATTATTTTTTATTTTACCTTTGGGGTCCTTGTGGGATCCCCTGAGCAGACCTAGGAGGTCAGGGTGTTTCTACCCTGCCCCCTTCCTGCATCTTGTGCCTCGGTACGGTCAACTACAAGATGGCTGCCAACACTTCCTGGTTTGGAGTGTTGACAGACAGTTGACAGCCAATTAGCATGCAGCTCGTGATCGTAAGGGTACGCACATAATCCTCAGAGGACACACGTACCCTACTTCGTCCATAGATATATCTATGATTTTACTTTTGATTTTCTCAGGAACTACTGCATGTATTTACACCATTTAACAAATAATCTGCGAACCAAACTCTACCTTTTTGCCAAATTTGGTGTAATTCCGTTCAGCAGTTCGGGCTGTAACCATGTCTAAAGGTCCCTTTTGAAAATTGCATGGGGAAAACACGTTTTGGGACCCCTATTTTTTCTCGGCCCCCGCTTGACGGATAGGAGCGGAGTGGAGTGCCCCATCTTCTTGAAGAATTTCGCGAAGATTCGTCAACAGGTGCCAAAGTTATTCCAAATAGAATGTTGCAGATTTCCTATTGAAAGTAGGTCCTAACTATATCTACCTACTGGCGACCGCCAGTAGATAATATATATTACCTACTGGCTATCGCCAGTAGGTATATATAGTTAGGATTTTTTCCCTATGGCATTTTTGAAAATTCTATGTCTAATAACTTTGGCGTTTGTGGACGGAATCGGCTGAAATTTTCAGGAAAATGGCACATTTTGTTTCTGAGCAGCCCTTGAAAATTTGGGGGGGGTTTTGTCGAGGGGGGGCCGAGAAAAAAGGGGGGTCCCAAAACACGTTTTTCCCATGTTAATTTCCATAGGGCGGTTGGACTCACTTTTAGCTCGAACGGCTGAATGGATTTGCACGAAACTTGGCAAAATTGTAGGGACTGTTAGCCCGATGTGCCTTTGCTAGGTCTCAATATATGTGCTCCAGTAGTTTTTGAGAAATTAACGTTCAAAACAAGATATATATCTGTAACAGCGCTCTGGGCAGCGATCCGGTCCGCTTACTTTTCGCGAAACGGAACTTTGCGCGCAGAAAGCTGATTGGCTCTCCGGTGTCTGTCAACATTCTAAACAGTCCGGAGCGGCCGCCATCTTATCTCTCGGTAGGATCGAGAGAGAAGAAGAGGTGAAAAACGAAGGGGGAATTTATTGAAAGGGGGCAAGGTATACCCCTCTTGACCCCCTAGGAATGTTGTTGGGGTTATTAAAGGGTCCCGTGGGGAAAATAAAAAAAAAAATGATTTTTCACGGTAGAAGCGCTTCACGGGCCGTGAACTGGGCCGCAAACTGGTAGCGAAACGGGAATTCGCCATTTTGTGCTTCGTTAATTAAATTACTAGGTATAAGGGGGTGCGGGAGACGTATCCTAATCCCACATGTTTCGTGAGGGTGGCTGAGGAGGCTCATATATGTTGATACATCTCTTCCAGCGGCTGCGCCATCTTGCCTTTTTTCCAATGCCACAATTTTGTCGTGCACGGCAGCCATTTTAGATGCCAGGCTGGTCCCAGGCTATCACCTACCCCTGCGCATGTAGTTTATGGCCCCAGCTGTAGAGAATTCAGACATGCCAACCCTCCCAATTCAGGCGTGAGACTACTGATTTCAGTGCTAGTCTCCCGCCTCCCGATTTCTGCAAGCAAAAACCCGGGGGCATATTACGAACAACTAGCGATAATTTTTGTCTCTAACTTGTTTAGAGACAAAAATTTTCACCGCACATCGGCGATTTTTATCGCAGATAAACTTTGCTATTATCGCAGAAAAGTCAGCGATATTCATGTATTATCGAGCAAATGCTCTTAGCCATGTTATCCACCTCCCATTGGATAACATGGCTAAGAACTGCTCAGGGCAGGTGTTAGATTTTGGAGATATTCGCGCTTAGCGCGAATATCTCCAAAAGTTGGTAATAGGAGATAGCGATGTTAGGGACTGTTTCCAGTCGCTAACATCTTGGCACGCCACTTTGCATGTCATTAGTGATAAGTATCACTGACATGCAAAGCGGGGCCCAAGATGGTCGCTATCTCCTTTTAGCTGTCACTAACTGGTGTTAGCGACAGCTTGGTAATAGGGAGATAATTTTATCTCCGCTTTCATGGCTTTTAAAGCCAAAAAAGCGGAGATAAACCCCCTTGATAATATGCCCCACGATTCCTTGGGGGTTTCAGCTGACAGGGCTTGGTTATGTGTTACATGGTAATTTTTCCAGGAAACGTCAGAGGGTCGATGCAGGGGTTCTAGAAGAGGTGATAAACCATTTAAGCCTCATGAACAAGCGCATGGTCTTTTAAAGATTTGTGAAGTACTCGGGGCGGCGGTGTGTGTGTGCCCTCTTTCAGGAGCGGGCGGGGGGGCACTGCCAGCAACTTGCCAGGTCAGGTAGTGTTCAACACGTGCATCACCCTTTCTCTGCCTGCTATTGCGCTCCATGCTTCGGAAAGGTAAGAAAAAGAACGTGCATTTGAGTTTGAAATGTCCGATCCTGCAGCAGCACACTTCCAAAGCCCACACATGACAGTAACCCGATTCAAGGCCCCATTCACCCGTTTTAAAAAAAATAGATAACACTCCAACAAAGTAAGATTATAAAACTTTATTAACTTTTAACTATAATGAACGGAACAAAAACTGTAAAAACATTTAAACATTTTTCACCCAAAAAAGCAACAATGGTCAGAAGCTGTCTTTTGTGCGAATAGTCCCAAGGCAGCACAACGTGCAGAGTTCTGGACGGCACCCAGGTGATGTCGCCTGGGTGCCGCACTGGTTTTGGGATCCTACAATGCTGCTCCGAAAATTGGCGTGGGGCGTCCCGGGTGGTGCGGGGGGAGGCCTCGTCAGTAGCGGTCTGTTGTGCGAATAGTCCCAAGGCAGCAGAACGCGCTGAGATGTTGATGGCACCCAGGTGATGTCCAGTAAACTGCCGCACTGGTTTTGGTATCCTACAATGCTGCTCCGAAAATTGGCGTGCGGCGGCCCGGGGGGGGGCGTGGGGGAGGCGGCGTGAACGGGCCTCCCCAGGTGGCGGCCATCCAGCTGAGTTGCGCCCGCTCTTGCGGCTACAGCGTCTCGCTCACCATGTTGTTGAGTTGCTCCCACTCTTGCAGTGCAGCGATAGGCGGCTGCAACATGACTCTTAAAATGGCGGACGGCTCTTCGGTTTTGGGCCTGGTCCACTGAAATGGCCCTGGGACACCTTGGAACTCGGACGCTTGCCTGCTAGGGCTTGGGCTCCATTCTCGAAAAGCGTCCCCTCAGCCGTGAAGATTCTACAAAAGTCTTGGGGGCCCCCGACTCCCGCAGGCTTCCGGTGGGGAGCGGCTGCCATGATTGCTCGTGGAATGACCACGACGGAGCCACGAGATGGTGGTGCTCTCATGCTGACGCCAGCTTCAGTCTGAATGATCCAGAGACAAGGTGGGGCTTTCATCGTTTGGGAGAAAAAAAATGTTCTAAACCAATGAAAAGTGTTATTTTTAGGTCATATGACCAAACCTTCCATCTTTAGGAAACCAAAAGTAAAATGAACCAATGAAAAGTTTTATAAACAAGTCACATGACCTGTTCTGCGGCATAGGGCTACAAAAAGCATAGAAAATCCGTTGGCACGTGAGGCGGCGTCAGTAGCGGACCGATGTGCGAATAGGCCGAAGGCAGCACAACGCGTCGAGATCCGGATGGCACCGAGGTGGTGTCCAGCAAATTGCCGCACTGGTGAGGCCATCCTACAATGCTGCGCCGAAAGACGGCGTGTCCAGCTGAGTTGCGGTCACTCTTGCGGTACAGTGACTCGAACGCGCCGAGATCCGGATGGCACCGAGGTGGTGTCCAGCAAATTGGCCCACTGGTGTGGCCATCCTACAATGCTGCGCCGAAAGACGGCGTGTCCAGCTGAGTTGCGGTCACTCTTGCGGTACAGTGACTCGAACGCGCCGAGATCCGGATGGCACCGAGGTGGTGTCCAGCAAGTTGCCGCACTGGTGTGGCCATCCTACAATGCTGCGCCGAAAGTCGGCGTGGGGTGCCCCGTTGGCTTATGAGGTGATGTCAGTAGTGGACCGATGTGTGAATAGGTCGGAACCAGCACAAGGCGCCAAGATCCGAATGGCAAGTCCTGGATGTTGAGTGCCATAGTTGAGAGTTCTGAGCAGTGCTTGTAAGACTGTCTGAAGCTTATTTGCACCTGCTGCAGCTTCACTATTGCCCTGGTGTGGCCAAAGGTCGCACATGACATAGGCGGCCGGCTCCCGAGGTCCGGCGGAACTTTTTGCCTTTTCCTTTCTGCTTCTTTTCCTACAATCCGTTTCATCTGAAGTCCCTGAATGTGTGCAGGGGGACGCTATTGATTGAATGAAAATGGCGGCTTGACACAAAGCTGACTCAAGCGTTGCTGTTGATGCTATACAGACAAAAATTGGTTTTCAGTTTGTACATTCTTCAGGATTTTTTTTCCATCCAAGTCTGATTGAGAGTTTGTAGAAAAATGGCTTCAGATTTTCCACATACTACTCTTCAACATTCTTCCTAAATGTAACAATGTAAAACTCACTAGGAGAACGGCTGTTTCTGTTTCCTTTCAAAATGCTGCCAACAATATTTTCTGAATGGAAGACACCATCTTGTAGCATAAAGGGCCGAAAGGGGTTCTGGTCTGGCCGATGGTTGGTGGAGACATTTTGACTATATCTTGGACCTGCCCGGACTCGCCCAGAATGGCGCCGGTATAAATGGGACTCGTAACTCCTTGCCCGCAAATGTATATCTAGAAAATGTTATTGTAAGTGGCCATGTCTTATTTTAATTACAAAATGTACGTCCACCGATTCCGCAACCGCAACTGTTAGACACCTTAGTTCTTGCAACCTAATGGCCCGCTCGTTACGTTCCTCTACAGTGTAAATGTCTCCTCATCATATACGATTTCAGTTTGCTCCGTGGCCGGCCCACGTGGTTATAGGCCCGTATTTGTATACTGACATTTTCACAATAAAGGTTTTTAAAACAAAACACGGTAGTAGTATTTACATTGGTAAAGTTTTTATTTTTAGTCACTGTTTTCGAATCAGTAAAAGGCAAGTGAAATAAAGCAGTCCAATTACATGACGGATAAAGGGTATAATATGTAGGAACGCAGTAAAGATAAATGGTCAAGGGCAGTTGTGTTTTCAACTCCTGCAACATAAAGTGATCGATAAGAATCTGATAATCAGGCGTATCGGCGACTAAGACAGCAAGCCGAGTATCTTTTACTCAACGGCTCCGTCATGGAACGAAGAAACGCCCTTTTTCTCGAAAAAGGAATATATTTTACTTGCAGGACAGTTGTACATTTTCCGGGAAAGTACATTAGCCTGGAATATTATAACATATGTTTTAAAAAAAATAATGTTTGAAAACAATAAAAAGCGTAATTTTTAGGTCATATGACCAAGCTTTTCATCATTAAAATAACAAAAGTAAAATGAACCAATGAAAAGTTTTATTAACAAGTCACATGACCTGTTATGCTTACGTTACGCGTTGCGCGCCGCTCCTCGGATCACTTTCGGGTGCGCTAACGCGGCGTGTCATATAACGCATTACGCGACAACGTAGGTCAAGAATATAGTCAAAATGTCTCCTCCAACCAGCGTTCGGAACACAACCCCTTTCAGTAGTCCAAAAAGTTCTGTTAAATGACAACAGAGGGGACAGGCAACAAGAACCATCAGTCAAAGAGGGGAGGGCAAGTTCTTCTCTTCCGGGTCATGTTGGGGCGCTACCGGAACTGATCGAATTGGTAGTCTACAGTGTTTCTGGATGTTTCAGACTAAAGCTGGCGTCAGCATGAGAGCACTTCCATCTCGTAGCTCCGTCGTGGCCATTCCACGAGCAGACATGGCAGCCGCTCCCCACCAGAAGCCTGCGGGAGTCGGAGGCCCCCAAGACTTTTGTAGAATCTTCACGGCTGAGGGGACGCTTTCGAGAATGGGACCCAAGCCCTAGCAGACAAGCGTCCGAGTTCAAAGGTGTCCCAGGGCCATTTTAGTGGACCAGGCCCAAAACCGAAGAGCCAGCCGCCATTTTGAGAGTCCTGTGGCAGCCGCCTATCGCTGCACCGCAAGAGCGGGAGCAACTCAACTACATGATGAGCGAGACGCTGTAGTCGCAAGAGCGGGCGGTAAACAGCTGAATGGCGGAAGAGGCACAGTGTAGCAAAAGCGGGCGGAATGGCAACTGAAACGGTAAAGGGGCGCCCCACTACAGCTTGTCTTCAGGTCAAACGGATTGTGGGACAAGGTCCAGAATTGAAGAGTCATCAAAAGGCAAAAAGTTCCGCCGGACCCCGGGAGCCGGCCGCCTATGTCGGGGGCGATCTCAGGCTATACCAGTGCTATAAGACTTGGGGAGGGTGTCGGAGCCAAGCGTCTTCTCCGAGTCCGTGCCATCACACCGTCCCTCGGCGGCCTCCGTCAAGCGGTTTAGGGAGGTACCATATAACATTGTTTTCAAATGCAGTCAGGTCCACAAACGACCCTCACTTACTTTGAGAATAGTGAAGCTGCAGTAGGTGGAAATAAGCTTCAGACAGTCTTACAAGCACTGCTTTTGTAAACATTTTTTGTTTTTTTTGTATTTTTGCACAGTTTTATATATTTTTTTTGTTTTTGATGGAGGGGAAACAACAAAGCACAGGCATTGAAAAAGGCTCAAACTCAGAACTCTGAACTATGGCACCCAACATCCAGGAGCTTGCCATCCGGATCTTGGAGCCTTGTGCTGTTTTCGACCTATTCACACATCGGTCCACTACTGACATCATCTTATAAACCAACGTTATGTAAATAGTTTTTTAATAAAATGTTTTATCCTGTTTCTTTGCTGGTGTGTTGTCTATATTTTTAATATTTGCATAGGGTTTGTCGTTATTTTGTGCGGGATGGGTGATGGAGCCGAGCTGTCTTGCAGCCCTCATGGTGTGGAGTTCAGTTCATCTCACTATTTTCGTATTTCTCATGAAGGGTTGTTTATAATATTTCTATTTTAGCGAGGTCCAAAAAAGATCCAATTAGTGGCGTACTGATTTTGCTCGATTACTTTTATTTTTTTACACGATTTTTCCCGATCTGCAAAGACTAAACAGAGTATTGCGACTTTGTGCTTGTTTGTAAATAGAGAATGATCCAAAGAGAACCAATTCTAAAACAGTAAATGCTTGGATAACAATCAATCAAATGGAGAGACAAGCAGGCACGACGGATTACAACGGGGGCAAAGGCCTGCGTTAACTACCGTTCACTATCTGCAAAGAGAGAGTACTACTAAGAGAAAAGAGGGGAGGGGGGGGGCAGCGTTCAAAGCACATCAGCGTGCATAAATACGAAAATGTTTTTATCTATCACGTACTTGACATTTTAAAGCTTTTCATATTTGCTATTAAAAAACCAATGAAATTCACAGAAAAAACCATAGGTTATAGTGGATATATAGTTAGGAATTTGCATTTACAAAACCTTGAAAATTCAATGAAAAAACCATTGGTTTTAGGCCATATATAGTTAGGGATTTGCATTTACAAAACCTTATTTTCGCATAAAACCATTGAAATTCCATATATAGTTATAAGCGCTAACTATATATCGCGCACCCGCAATCCACTGCTGATGATGTCACATATTACATCATTCATGACATGGTTAGTGACATCACTGATGACATCACTGATGACATCTCAAATGACATCACTGATGACATCACTGAAAACATCTCATTTGACATGACTGATAACATCACTGATGATATCATTCATGTGATAATACGATGAACCTCTTCAGACTCTAATATAACCTTAGATACAATCAGTGTAAACAGACACTCACAGACTGTCACTCATCCATGGAGTTACTCACACACCTAGTCAGTCATGCAAAGAATCAATCACACCTCCATTTCCTCAACTATACAGTTATACAAACTTTACTTATTCAAACATATACTAACACATATTTACTCTATTATACAATCCCTGATACAAGTTCACAATGATCCATACAGCCACTCACACATTCACTGGCTCTTATGCACAGTTATTTATATATGTCAACTCTCACATGTACTGTGTTTTACATATGTACTTACTTTGACATGTAGCACTGAGATATCCATTCACTCACCAATACACTCATGCACACAGTCAACCGCCCATACAGCTATTTCCACATGCACTTTTGAAACCATACATCTAGTGAATCAACTGCTCACACATCTATGCACAGAGTCATACACCTCCCAGCCACCCACACACACACTCAGTATCCCATACAAATACTTGGGCAACCAATCAATAACCCATATAGTTACTCATATAGCTACTTATCAACACATGCAACAGTTTACAGAACAACAGACATAATGATGCACAAATTAAGACAGTTTAGTCACTAACCCATGCACTCAGTGAGACACATTTAATCACTCACTCATACAGTCAGTCATGCACCTACTAAATCCTTCATCCAGACACTTATACATCCACTCATTCTTCAATATGTAAGACATATTTTAACTTTACAGAAACATACAGTCACTGGATGTTGTCATCAGTGATGTCATCAGTGATGTCATTTGAGATGTCATCAGTGATGTCATCAGTGATGTCACTAACCATGTCATGAATGATGTAATATGTGACATCATCAGCAGTGGATTGCGGGTGCGCGATATATAGTTAGCGCTTATAACTATATATGGAATTTCAATGGTTTTATGCGAGTAAAATAAGGTTTTGTAAATGCAAATCCCTAACTATATATGGCCTAAAACCAATGGTTTTTTCATTGAATTTTCAAGGTTTTGTAAATGCAAATTCCTAACTATATATCCACTATAACCTATGGTTTTTTCTGTGAATATATATATATATATATATATATATATATATATATATATATATATATATATATATATATATATATATATATATATATATATATATATATATATATATATATATATTGCTTTCCTTAAGATCCAAGGTGCGGGCTTCCAGGCGCTCTTAAGGGCTGCACGCGAAGCACGGCAGAACCAAGCCGCGTTTAAATTGATTCCGTTTTCCCCGGGAGTTGAGTTTTGTCTTCTCGGGTATTTTTTCAATTACAACCATACACAACGTTTGTAGATCGGTATGGTTTTATTTCTCCAATGTATCAGCAAGCCAGCCAATTCCGTCCACAAACGCCAAAGTTATTCGACATAGAATTTTCAGAAATCCCATAGGAAAAAAATCCTAACTATATATACCTACTGGCGACCGCCAGTAGGTAATATATGTATATGTATATATATATGTTTATGAAGGTCGCCTGTAAGGTGTCCTTCATAAACATTTCCAGACCTATCCCAGTCAAAGTGCCTAGGTCATTGCCACCACAGTGCACAATTATGAGTCAGGGTGTTGGAGATGAAAAAAGGATTTCACCAATGGCATCAACTGGTGCCACTTTAACCCTCTCTGTCCAATCCATTTAATGTCTACATTTGGTAAACCTAGGTCTTTATGATTTCCTTTCTGTTCTGCGCACCTTTGGCCCCGGAAAATATATCTGTGTCCCACAATCCACACTCTAAGCATTTTGAAGAGAGGTCTGGATGCACTTAGATGGTCTCTGTAAATGAAATGGCAGTTTGAAAAATAAGATTTTTCTAAAATGGTGGATAAGATGCAGTTTTGAAAAAAGCAAAGAAAAGTTTGGTTGATTGAAAACATTTTACACAGAAAACTAGGGTGCAATTTTCTGTTTTTTAAAAGCCTGATATTTATTGGTTAACAAAAAGTGATAGAAAAGAACATTACTTAAGATAAGCTGGTATATTGACAAGTCATGCACACTTGCTGTTTTTATTTGCAACATTGTTTGAGGAACTTTTCACCTGTGTGCTTAGTTAACTCTTCCCTGAACTGTTTCTATGGTAACAGTCAGAAAGCAGAATGGGGGTAGGGTTGAAGGTTTTGTCAGTTGAAAAGGGTTCAAAAGTTCAAGGAATAGAAAAGTGTGTTTCGTTTTGATTTAATAAATCACGATATACGCGTATGCCGTAAAAAGAACAAAAAAACGAAACCTACTTTATTGTTAATTAGCCCCCGGGGGACCAAATCCCAGGGGCAATGTTTTTATTTATAATGGGGGGCCCAGAGGGGCCCCCCAGCTGCGGGGACCGCCACCCCCGGGGCTTTAATGATATGTATGCGGGTTGGCTCACGGCCCCCAGCAGCCGCGGGGACCGCCACACGCCGGGGCTTCTTTAAAAAAAAAAAAAAGTTGCGTGGGGGGGACAAGCCCCCCCACACGCCCCGTGGACTGCCACCTCCATGGGACTCTAATATTTAAATTGGGGGGTCCGTGATGGACCCCCCAGCCCCGGGGACCACCATCCTCCGGGGCTTTACAAATGATGGGCGGGGGGCCACGCGGCCCCATCCTGGAGCCTTTGATGGCCCTGGGGAGAGCCACCCCCCCAGGGCCGGCTCCTGCAGTGTCCTGGGGTGCCTATCCCGGGACACTGCTGTTTGCTATGGTGGCGTGGGAGCGACGCGGTTCCTGCCCTACCATAGCAAACCTCTTTTCTATTTGAAAGAGAGAGCAGGAAACCTGTTCTCTCTTTCAAATAGAAAAGCATATTGCTTTTCATCCAGGGGAGCAGCATGTTAGCTGCTCTCTCTGACGAAAAGCAATGCCGGCTCCCGATGGACGCAGCGAGCCGGCTGGGACCGTGGGGCCTTGGGGCAGTCCCCAACATTGTATTTGAGCCCCGGGGATTGGGTCCCCGGGGATAATAAAAATTAGTGATAGGGGCAATTTTTTTATACAGTAAATTTACAGTACGCGTACTAAGCGCAGCCGTACAACGTAGGGTGCGAGGTTCCTAAGTCGCTCCGTACGCGTACCTAAGCAAGGAAAAAAGAATGAAAAAAATATGTTTTACAGATATCTATCAAGCTTATGTGTTTAGATGTTGGTTGGTTCTAACAAGAGCTTTTCTCTTTATTGGTACTTATAAGTAAGTACCTTTTGCAGAGTCTAAACTTGTTGAAGAGGAGTGTTTTACAGTGTGCTGAACTTTTGACCTCTGTGGACAGTTGACTTTTGCATGATGTGTTGGGGGTAGGGTTCAAGGTAAAGTGAGTTGGAAAGGGTTCAAATGTTCAACCAATAGAAATGTGTGTTTGGTTTTGAAATATTGTGTGAAGCAATTTGATTTGTTATTAATATGTATATATGTGTAAACTGAGAGGGAAAATGTGCCATTGTTTGGTTTTGCTGCAAACACTGAAGTAGAGAGATTCTGTATAAGAATATCTGCTGGTGACTGGCATTCTTCTTAATCTGCAAATCAATTTGAAAGGTGAGTTGATAACTTGTAAGGGAATGTATGTGGTGCATTTTGCTTTTAGTAAGAGTAATGTGTTTATCCTTCTAAAGTGTGTAGAATCACATTCTGAGTTTGTCTGCATTTGGATAACTATTGTGATAAAACCACTTGGTAAGTTAATGTGTTTAGTGAGTAGGCTTTATGCAATAAAGTGCAGTACTAAAAAATGAAGAATGTGTGCAGTCACTTTTTCAGTTGTAGAGTAGTTAATAGTGTTGGTTGTTTAGAATTAGGCTTGTGTTTTAAATCTACAAATTTACAGTCAGTATACATACACTATTGTAAATTCACTGGGATATATTTACAAACTTCTTGTACATCTTTGTGCTGCCACTGCGTTACTTTTTTTGATGAAATATTCGCACAAATAATGCAGCAAAATGACTCATGGTTGTACAGTAAAATGCAGTAATTATATTTCTGTAATGTGTGCACTCATATTAGCCCTTCAAGAGTAATTAATTGTGTGTTTTCTGTAGAATCAGACTTGTGTTTTAAATCTACAATTTCTCAGTCAGTATACATACACTGCTGCATAGATTCTGGGGGAGATTTACAAGCCCCTTGTGCCTCTTTGTTGTTGTATTGTGTCAGTTTTTTTTATGTAATGTTGGCACAAATAATGCATCAATTTTCTTATGTATTTGCAAAATGAGTCAGGATTGACCCCTGAAATGTAGTAGTTATATGCATGGAATGTGTGCAGTCACTTAACTGTTTCTAGATTAGTAAATGTGTTTTGGTAAAATGCAAGGTGTAATATTTTTGTCTAGAATCACACTGTGCATCTGTGTGGATTTAGGAATTGTTCTAAGAGAAGCATTTTTGTATGTTTTGTGTTTATAGATATATAAGTGCTTATAAAGCTATCCTTTTTTCTAGTTTTTATAGAATTAAAAAGCGGTTATTAATTTTGTATTTCTAAAATGACTCATGGTTGTACAGTAAAATGCAATAATTATATTTCTGTAATGTGTAAAGTGATATTAGCCCTTCAAGAGTAATTATTGTTGTTTGTCTAGAATCAGACTTCTATTCCAAATGCAGAATTTCCCAGTTAGTATACATACACTGCTGCATGCACTCTGGGGCAGATTTAGAAGCCCCTTGTGCCTTTTTGTTCTATTGTGTCACTTTTTGGATGTAATGTTGGCAAAAAAATGCAGCAAATTGCTTATGTATTTGCAAAATGAGTCAGGGTTGTCCACTGAAATGTAGTAGTTATATACATGGAATGTGTGCAGTTAGTTAACCGTTTCTAGATTAGTAAATATGTTTTTGTAAAATGCAAGGTCTTATATTTTTTGTCTAGAATCACATTGTGCGTCTGTCTGCATTTAGCAATTATATTCGTCCCTTTTTCAAAAATTCTCCCCTCTTTCTCCTTATACTCTCTCCTCTTTCTTCATATACACCTCTCTCTCCTTATACTCCCTCTCTCTCCTCACACTCCCCCTCACTCTCCTTATAGTCTCCCTTCTCTTCTCATAATCTCCACTCTCCTCATACCCCCCTTCTCCCCTCATAGTCCCCAGTCTCCTTCATACTCCCCTCTCTCCTCATTTTCTCCTTTCCTTATACTCTTCCCTGTCTCTTCATACCCCCTTCACGTCTCTGATAATATCCGTTCTCCTCACACCCCTCCTCTCTCTCCTCATGCTTTCCCTTCTCTCAATATACTTCCATGTATACATGGAATGTGTGCAGTAACGTAACCGTTTTAGACTTGTAAATGTGTTTTGGTAAAATGTAAAGTCTTATATTTTTTGTCTAGAATCAGACTGTGTGTTCGTGTACATTTAGAAATTATATTGGCCCTTTTTTCAAATTCCCCTCCTCTCTCCTCATACTCCCCTCTCTCTCCTCATATACACCCCTCTCTCCTTATATTCCTATATTCCCCCTTTCTCCTCACACACCTCCTCTCTCTCCTCATACTGGGCCCGATTCACAATAAATCTATTCTGTGAATACCGAACGTAGTAAGTTCATTCTGTGAATCCTGAAAGTAGTAAGTTCACTTTGTGAATCCCGAAAGTAGTAAGTGCATTCTGTGAATACCAAATAGTAGTAAGTTTAGGATTTAGTCTTAAGTTCATTCTGTGAATCGGGCCCACTGTCCCTTCTCTCCATATACTTCCATCTCTCTCCTCATACCCACTTCACTCCTCATACTCCTCTATCTTCCCATACTCATCACTCTCTACTCATAGTAACCCTTCTCTTCTAATACACCCCCTCTCTTCTTATACTTCCCTTTTTCTCCACATTCTCACATTCTCTTTTATGCTCACCCTTCTCTTGTCATACATACCCCTCTCTGCTTATACTCCTCTTTTCTCCTCATAGTTCCCCTCTTTTTCATATTCCCCCTCTCTCCTCATACTCCTCCTCTCTCTCCTCATACTCTCCCCTCTCTCCTCATATACTTGTTCTCTCTCCTTATACCCCCTCCCTTCACCTGATATTCCCCCCTCTCTCCTCATACACCCTTTCTCCTCATATTCCCTTCTCTCCTCATACACCCCCTCTCTTCTTATTTTTCTCTATTATCTACATTCTCCCATTCTCTCCTCTTATTCTTCCTTCTCTCCTCATATCTCGCTCACTCCTCATACTTCCCCATCCCTTCATACTCCTCCCTCTCTTCATATTCCCTATTTTGCACATACTACCCCTTCTCTCCTCATACTATTTTCTCTCTCCTCATACTACCCCCTCTCTCCTCACACTGTCCCTCTCTCTCCTTATACTCCCCCTCCTAATATTCCCCCTCTTTCCTTATTCTCACCTCTCTCACCTCTCTCTCCTCATACTCCTTCCTGTCCTCATACTCCTCCCTGTCCTCATGCTCCCCCTCTCTCCTCTTACTCCTCCTTCTCTACTCATACTCCCCCTTCTCCTCATATTGCCCCCTGTCCTCATATCCCCCCTCTCCTCATACTTCTTACTGTTGTCTTATAGTACCCCCTCTCTCCTTATACAACTCCTGTCTCCTTATATTCTTCTTATCTCCACATTTTTACCCGTCACTCTTCATATTCCATCCTCTCTCTTCATGCACACTCCTCTCTCCTCATACTCGCCCCTCTTTCCACATACTCCCCCCTTCTCTCCTCATACTCATCTCCCTCTCCTCATACTCCCCCTCTTTCCTTACACTCTCCCTCTCTCTTCTTATATTTCCTCCTCTCTCCTGATATTGTTATTTCCCCTCTTTCCTCATTCTCGTCTCTCTCTCCTCATACTCCCCCCTGTCCTCATACTCCCCCTAACTTCATACTCCGCCCTCTCTCCTCTTACTCCTCCCTCTCTCCTCCTACCTCCCCCTTAACAATTCCCCAGTTATTATACATGCACTGCTGCATACACTCTGCGGTACAAAAGGGGGTGGTGATGGATTAAACCCAGATCTTTTGACTGGGTGTGAGTGTTTGATTGATTCAGATGCTCCGTCCATCATCACCCCCCTTTGGACCGAAATTTTGGTTGCCATAAGTGTGGCAGGGTGTGCTCAGACGTGAGTCCCTTGATCACTTTGCCACTGGATTCAAGCAAGCTGGGCTGAAGACGGCTGGAATGCCAGAAACCGGTCCTCGGAAGCTTGTTTCCGGTCCAGGGAAGACATGGCTTGGCAGTTCGGACTGGACTGTTCCCATGAGGCACAGGGTCAGACTGATTTGCATATAGCCATGTCTGAACTGGGGTGGCGGAGTGGCTAAAGAACGGTGATGGATTAAACCCAGATCTTTTGACTGGGTGTGAGTGTTTGATTGATTCAGATGCTCCGTCCATCACCACCTCCTTTTGTACCGGCAAACACTCTGCGGCAGATTTACAATCCCCTTGTGCCTCTTTGTTGTTCTATTGTGTCACCTTTTTGATGTAATGTTGGCAAAAATAATGCTGCAAATTGCATATGTACTTGAACATGAGTCAGGGTTGTCTACTGAAATGTACTAGTTGTATACATGGAATGTGTGCAGTCACTTAACCATTTTAGACTTGTAAATGTGTTGTGGTAAAATGTAAGGTCTTATATTTTTTGTCTAGTATCAGACTGTGTGTCTGTGTACATTTAGAAATTATATTGGCTCTTTTTTCACATTTACCTCCCTCTCTCCTCATACTCTATCCCTCTCTCCTCTTACAGACCCCTCTCTCTTTATACTCCCCTTATCTCCTCACACTCCTCCTCTGTCTCCTCATACTCTTCTTTCTCTCCTCATACTTCCACCTCTCTCCTCATACCCCCTTCACTCCCCATACTCCTCCATCTTCTCATACGCCTCACTCTCTACTCATAGTAACCCTTCTCTTCTAATACACCCCCTCTCTTCTTATACTTCCCTTTTTCTCCACATTCTCACCTTATCTGTTTATACTCTCCATTCTCTTCTCATACATACCCCTCTCTGCTTATACTCATCTTTTCTCTTCATACTTGCCCCTTTTTATCATACTCCCCCCTCGCTCCTCATACTCCTCCTCTCTCTCCTCATACTCCACCCTCTCTCCTCATATTCATCTTCTCTCTCCTTATACTCCCTCCTGGCACCTGATATTCTCCTCTCTCTTCTCATACTCCCCCTTCTTCTCATATTTCCCCCCTCTCTCTTCTTACTGTACCTTCTCGCCTTGTACACCCCCTCTCTCCTTAGGTTTCTCTTTTCTCCACATTCTCCCCCTCTCTCCTCTTACTCCTCCCTCTCTCCGCATACCTCCCTCACTCCTCATACTTCCCCGATCCCTTCATACTCCTCCCTCTCTTCATATTAAGCATGGGCAAAATTTGCGAATTCGCGGTTCGTGAATTCGTGCGAAAGCAAACTCGCAATTTGCAAAATCCACGAATTTGCTTTTTTTGTGCGTTCGTGAGGGTTTTCACCAGTTCGCGAGGGTTTATTACAAGTTCGGGAACGCGCACTTACTTGTGTTGTCGCACTGGTCGCGACCATGTTGTTTCTACGTGTCCAGCCTGTTTGCGACCCTATGGTTCATCGCGGCCACCCTCCGGTTCATCACTGCCACCCTCTGGTTCACCAATGCCACCCTCTGGTTTGCCACTGCTACCCTCTGGTTCATCACTGCCACCCTCTGGTTCATTACTGCCACCCTCTGGTTCGCCACTGCCACCCTCTAGATCATCACTGACACTGTCTGGTTCATCACTGCCACCCTCTGGTTTGCCACTGCCACCCTCTGGATCATCACTGCCACCCTCTGGTTCACCAGTGCCACCCTCTGGTTGATCACTGCCACCCTCTGGTTGATCACTGCCACCCTCTAGTTTAAGGCTGCCACCCTCTGGTTGATCACTGCCCTCCTCTGGTTCACCAGTACCACCCTCTGGTTGATCACTGCCACCCTCTGGTTGATCACTGCCACCCTCTGGTTCAAGACTGCCACCCTCTGGTTCATCACTGCTATCTTCTGGTTCATCACCCTCTGGTTCACCACTGCCACCCTCTGGATCATCACTGCCACCCTCTGGTTCATCACACCACCCTCTGGTTTGCCACTGCCACCCTCTGGATCATCACTGCCACCCTCTGGTTCACCATTGCCACCCACTGGTTCATCATGGCTATCCTATGGTTCATCACCTTGTGTTTCACCACTGCCCCCGTCTGGTTCATCACTGCCAACCTCTGGTTCATTACTGCCACCCTCTGGTTCGCCACTGCCACCCTCTGGATAATCACTGCCACCCTCTGGTTCATCACTGCCACCTTATGGTTTGCCACTGCCACCCTCTGGATCATCACTGCCATCCTCTGGTTCACCAGTGCCACCCTCTGGTTGATCACTGCCACCCTCTGGTTCAAGGCTGCCACCCTCTGGTTGATCACTGCCATCCTCTGGTTCACCAGTGCCACCCTCTGGTTCATCACTGCCACCCTCTGGTTCATTACTGCCACCCTCTGGTTCAAGACTGCCACCCTCTGGTTCATCACTGCTATCCTCTGGTTTATCACCCTCTGGGTCATCACTGCCACCCTCTGGTTCATCACAGCACCCTCTGGTTTGCCCCTGCCACCCTCTGTATCATCACTGCCACTGTCTGGTTCACCACTGCCACCCTCTGTTTCATCACTGCTATCCTCTGGTTCATCACCTTGTGGTTCACCACTGCCACCCTCTGGTTCATCACTGCCACCCTCTGGTTCATTACTGCCACCCTCTGGTTCGCCACTTCCACCCTCTGGAACATCACTGCCATTCTCTGGTTCATCACTGCCACCCTCTGGTTTGCCACTGCCACCATCTGGATCATCACTGCCACCCTCTGGTCCACCAGTGCCACCCTCTGGTTCACCACTGCCACCCTCTGGTTCATCACTGCCACCCTCTGGTTCAAGGCTGCAAACTTCTGGTTGATCACTGCCATCCTCTGGTTCACCAGTGCCCCCCTCTGGTTCATCACTGCCACTCTCTGGTTGATCACTGCCACCCTCTGGCTCAAGACTGTCACCCTCTGGTACATCACCCTCTGGTTCACCACTGCCACCTTTGGTTCATCACTGCCACCCTCTGGTTCATCACAGCACACTCTGGTTTGCTACTGCCACCCTCTGGATCATCACTGCCACCCTCTGGTTCACCACTGCCACCCTCTGGTTCATCACTGCTATCCTCTGGTTCATCACCTTGTTGTTCACCACTGCCACCCTCTGGTTCATCACTGCCACCCTCAGGTTCATTACTGCCACCCTCTGGTTCACCACTGCAGCCGTCTGGATCATCACTGCCACCCTCTGGTTCACCACTGCCACCCTCTGGTTCGCCACTGCCACACTCTGGTTCGCCACTGCCACCCTCTGGTTTGCCACTGCCACCCTCTGGATCATCACTGCCACCATCTGGTTCACCAGTGCCACCCTCTGGTTCATCACTGCCACCCTCTGGTTGATCACAGCCACCCTCTGGTTCAATGCTGCCACCCTCTGATTGATCACTGCCATCCTCTCGTTCACCAGTGCCACCCTCTGGTTCATCACTGCCACCCTCTGGTTGATCACTGCCACCCTCAGGTTCAAGACTGCCACCCTCTGGTTCATCACTGCTATCCTCTGGTTCATCACCCTCTGGTTCACCACTGCCACTCTCTGGTTGATCACTGCCACCCTCTGGCTCAAGACTGCCACCCTCTGGTACATCACTGCTATCCTCTGGTTCATAACCCTCTGGTTCACCACTGCCACCTTTGGTTCATCACTGCCACCCTCTGGTTCATCACAGCACACTCTGGTTTGCTACTGCCACCCTCTGGATCATCACTGCCACCCTCTGGTTCACCACTGCCACCCTCTGGTTCATCACTGCTATCCTCTGGTTCATCACCTTGAGTTCACCACTGCCACCCTCTGGTTCATCACTGCCACCCTCAGGTTCATTACTGCCACCCTCTGGTTCACCACTTGAGCCCTCTGGATCATCACTGCCACCCTCTGGTTCACCACTGCCACCCTCTGGTTCGCCACTGCCACCCTCTGGTTTGCCACTGCCACCCTCTGGATCATCACTGCCACCATCTGGTTCACCAGTGCCACCCTCTGGTTGATCACTGCCACCCTCTGGTTGATCACAGCCACCCTCTGGTTCAATGCTGCCACCCTCTGGTTGATCACTGCCATCCTCTCGTTCACCAGTGCCACCCTTTGGTTCATCACTGCCACCCTCTGGTTGATCACTGCCACCCTCAGGTTCAAGACTGCCACCCTCTGGTTCATCACTGCTATCCTCTGGTTCATCACCCTCTGGTTCACCACTGCCACCCTCTGGTTCATCACTGCCACCCTCTGGTTCATCACAGCACCCTCTGGTTTGCCACTGCCACCCAATGGATCATCACTGCCCCCCTCTGGTTCACCACTGCCACCCTCTGGTTTGCCACTGCCACCCTCTGGATCATCACTGCCACCCTCTGGTTCACCATTGCCACCCACTGGTTCATCATGGCTATCCTCTGGTTCATCACCTTGTGTTTCACCACTGCCCCCGTCTGGTTCATCACTGCCAACCTCTGGTTCATTACTGCCACCCTCTGGTTCGCCACTGCCACCCTCTGGATAATCACTGCCACCCTCTGGTTCATCACTGCCACCTTATGGTTTGCCACTGCCACCCTCTGGATCATCACTGCCATCCTCTGGTTCACCCGTGCCACCCTCTGGTTCTCCACTGTCACCCTCTGGTTGATCACTGCCACCCTCTGGTTCAAGGCTGCCACCCTCTGGTTGATCACTGCCATCCTCTGGTTCACCAGTGCCACCCTCTGGTTCATCACTGCCACCCTCTGGTTCATTACTGCCACCCTCTGGTTCAAGACTGCCACCCTCTGGTTCATCACTGCTATCCTCTGGTTTATCACCCTCTGGGTCATCACTGCCACCCTCTGGTTCATCACAGCACCCTCTGGTTTGCCCCTGCCACCCTCTGTATCATCACTGCCACTGTCTGGTTCACCACTGCCACCCTCTGTTTCATCACTGCTATCCTCTGGTTCATCACCTTGTGGTTCACCACTGCCACCCTCTGGTTCATCACTGCCACCCTCTGGTTCATTACTGCCACCCTCTGGTTCGCCACTTCCACCCTCTGGATCATCACTGCCATTCTCTGGTTCATCACTGCCACCCTCTGGTTTGCCACTGCCACCATCTGGATCATCACTGCCACCCTCTGGTCCACCAGTGCCACCCTCTGGTTCACCACTGCCACCCTCTGGTTCATCACTGCCACCCTCTGGTTCAAGGCTGCAAACTTCTGGTTGATCACTGCCATCCTCTGGTTCACCAGTGCCCCCCTCTGGTTCATCACTGCCACTCTCTGGTTGATCACTGCCACCCTCTGGCTCAAGACTGTCACCCTCTGGTATATCACCCTCTGGTTCACCACTGCCACCTTTGGTTCATCACTGCCACCCTCTGGTTCATCACAGCACACTCTGGTTTGCTACTGCCACCCTCTGGATCATCACTGCCACCCTCTGGTTCACCACTGCCACCCTCTGGTTCATCACTGCTATCCTCTGGTTCATCACCTTGTT
This sequence comes from Lissotriton vulgaris, assembly GCF_964263255.1. NCBI lineage: Eukaryota > Metazoa > Chordata > Amphibia > Caudata > Salamandridae > Lissotriton > Lissotriton vulgaris. The sequence continues at coordinate 1,619,707,115 of NC_141694.1, forward strand.
GTTCACCACTGCCACCCTCTGGTTCATCACTGCCACCCTCAGGTTCATTACTGCCACCCTCTGGTTCACCACTGCAGCCGTCTGGATCATCACTGCCACCCTCTGGTTCACCACTGCCACCCTCTGGTTCGCCACTGCCACCCTCTGGTTCGCCACTGCCACCCTCTGGTTTGCCACTGCCACCCTCTGGATCATCACTGCCACCATCTGGTTCACCAGTGCCACCCTCTGGTTCATCACTGCCACCCTCTGGTTGATCACAGCCACCCTCTGGTTCAATGCTGCCACCCTCTGATTGATCACTGCCATCCTCTCGTTCACCAGTGCCACCCTCTGGTTCATCACTGCCACCCTCTGGTTGATCACTGCCACCCTCAGGTTCAAGACTGCCACCCTCTGGTTCATCACTGCTATCCTCTGGTTCATCACCCTCTGGTTCACCACTGCCACTCTCTGGTTGATCACTGCCACCCTCTGGCTCAAGACTGCCACCCTCTGGTACATCACTGCTATCCTCTGGTTCATAACCCTCTGGTTCACCACTGCCACCTTTGGTTCATCACTGCCACCCTCTGGTTCATCACAGCACACTCTGGTTTGCTACTGCCACCCTCTGGATCATCACTGCCACCCTCTGGTTCACCACTGCCACCCTCTGGTTCATCACTGCTATCCTCTGGTTCATCACCTTGAGTTCACCACTGCCACCCTCTGGTTCATCACTGCCACCCTCAGGTTCATTACTGCCACCCTCTGGTTCACCACTTGAGCCCTCTGGATCATCACTGCCACCCTCTGGTTCACCACTGCCACCCTCTGGTTCGCCACTGCCACCCTCTGGTTTGCCACTGCCACCCTCTGGATCATCACTGCCACCATCTGGTTCACCAGTGCCACCCTCTGGTTGATCACTGCCACCCTCTGGTTGATCACAGCCACCCTCTGGTTCAATGCTGCCACCCTCTGGTTGATCACTGCCATCCTCTCGTTCACCAGTGCCACCCTTTGGTTCATCACTGCCACCCTCTGGTTGATCACTGCCACCCTCAGGTTCAAGACTGCCACCCTCTGGTTCATCACTGCTATCCTCTGGTTCATCACCCTCTGGTTCACCACTGCCACCCTCTGGTTCATCACTGCCACCCTCTGGTTCATCACAGCACCCTCTGGTTTGCCACTGCCACCCAATGGATCATCACTGCCCCCCTCTGGTTCACCACTGCCACCCTCTGGTTCATCACTGCTATCCTCTGGTTCATCACCTTGTGGTTCACCACTGACACCCTCTGGTTCATCACTGCCACCCTCTGGTTCAATACTACCACCCTCTGGTTCACCACTGTCACCCTCTGGATCATCACTGCCACCCTCTGATTCATCAATGCCACCCTCTGGTTTGCCACTGCCACCCTCTGGATCATCACTGCCACCCTCTGGTTCACCAGTGCCACCCTCTGGTTCAAGGCTGCCACCCTCTGGTTGATCACTGCCATCCTATGGTTCACCAGTGCCACCCTCTGGTTCATCACTGCCACTCTCTGGTTCATAACTGCCACCCTCTGGTTCAAGACTGCCACCCTCTGGTTCATCATTGCTATCCTCTGGTTCATCACCCTCTGGTTCACCACTGCCACCCTCTGGTTCATCACTGCTACCCTCTGGTTTATCACAGCACGCTCTGGTTTGCCACTGCCACCCTCTGGATCATCACTGCCACCCTCTGGTTCACCACTGCCACCCTCTGGTTCATCAATGCTATGCTCTGGTTTATCACCTTGTGGTTCACCACTGCCACCCTCTGGTTCATCACTGCTACCCTCTGGTTCATTACTGCCACCCTCTGGTTCGCCACTGCCACCCTCTGGATCATCACTGCCACCCTCTGGTTCATCACTGCCACCCTCTGGTTTGCCACTTCCACCCTCTGGATCATCACTGCCACCCTCTGGTGCACCTGTGCCACCCTCTGGTTCATCACTGCCACCCTCTGGTTGATCACTGCCACCCTCTGGTTCAAGGCTGCCACCCTCTGGTTGATCACTGCCATCCTCTGGTTCATCCCTGCCACCCTCTGGTTCATCACTGCCACCCTCTGGTTCCGCACTGCCACCCTCTGGTTCACCAGTGCCACCCTCTGGTTGATCACTGCCACCCTCTGGTTTAAGACTGCCACCCTCCTGGTTGATCACTGACATCCTCTGGTTCATCACAGCACCCTCTGGTTCACCACTGCCAACCTCTTGATCCTCACTGCCACTCTCTGGTTCATCCCTGCCACCCTCTGGTTCATCCCTGCCACCCTCTTGTTCATCACTGCCACCCTCTGGTTCATCCCTGCCACCCTCTGGTTCATCACAGCACCCTCTGGTTTACCACTGTAGAATATGGGGGAAAGCACACCTGCCCAGCCTCAACTGAGATGAATTAATTTGGGGATGGTTAATGTGTCACTGAATTTGAGCTTCAAGTCTGGCACCTGCTTCCTTAGCTGTAAGTGCTTCCTGTTGCGGTTTAATTTTTTTTACAGGAGCATTGTGCCATACTTATAACTATTCTCTGACCCTGCTTTGAGGGTCAGAGCAGGGTCAGAGAATAGTTGCAAGTAGGCAACTGAACTTTGGAGGGGCCCCTCAGGAAGCACCACAGGGAATGGTTACAAATTAGCTTGAACTTTTGCACCTACTAAGTGCTTTCAGTTTTGCAAAATTCGTTTTTGTGCAATTTCACGAATTCGTGCTAAATCAAATTCGCAATCCGCGAATTCGTGCAAATTAGCGGATTGGTTGTTTTTTGCGTGTTCGTGGGGTTTTTGCATCTTCGCAAGCAGCTTGCAGCGCACCGACTGCGAAGTTACCCATGTGGTCTTACATGGGCGCGGCCATCTTGTGCGTGTTGCGTATGTCCGGTTTCGGGCGCTATTGGCAATCTCGCGTTGTGTGCGGCGCGCTATTACGAGTTCGCCTGTGTTTTTGTGTGCTCGCGGGGAAAATATTGCGCAAAAACGGTCCTCTATGGGCGCGGCCATCTTGTTTTTCATTCATTGCTATGGTTTTTGGGCATGCTACCTTTCTATCTATCTTACATCTTTGTAATCCTATGTTTTTCGGAACTTTTTTTTGCTTGTTTTTGCTTATTATCTATCTCTACAATTTTCTATATTTTGTGTTTTTTTAACTTCTTGTTACTTTATTACCTACTTTATTTCTTTCGCTCTCTCTCTTACTTTTTTTCACACCTATTCTTCTTTCCTTTTTCTTGTGCCCAGGACCATGGCAAAGGGAGCCGACAAGGGCAAGGGGAAGGGCCCAGCACCCCGTACCCGGCTCCCTTGCGGGCGTTTGAGGGGGAGCTAGTCCAGGCCAGGGAGATCTCTGTGGTGGAGGTGGCCGCCTTGATGGTGTTTGTGCAAGTCCACCTCCCTAAGACTGTGGCAGCAGGTGGGCGGATTGCTTCCTTTACGGCCTCCGGGAGCGTCGCCAGCTGTGGGAGAAGGTGTGCCGGTACATGTGGATGGAGTCTGGGGTCCGGCGCACCTACCAGCAAGCGACGCACCAGTGGACTGACATCCTGGACCGGGAGCATGATATGCTCGACCTGCTAGGATTGGAGATCCCTGGCCTTGGTAAGTAGCTATTTAATAGCTACTTTTTTTTCTTTTGCCCTGTTATATTGCTAATCTATTTCTTTCCTGAAGAGTACGAATGCTGCTGATTCGATTACATTGCAGGTAAATTAATCTTTAAAAAGCTTCTGTCATTGCAGGTGCTCGCCTGGTTATTGGCGTTGCTACTATGCTTACTTGTTTGCAACTTTTTACTCATTTGATAGCATTACTGCATAATGGTAGAGACAGTACACTCAAGTCTAGTCCTTCTTTGTACTCCTGCTGCTGCCACTTTGAAGATATAGTGGTGGATTGATACGTTAAGTATATTATTTATTACTTGTTATAGGACATTTATTAGTGGTCTGCAATCATGATGATGGACTGTGTCTGTCACGCGACGTCTCGTGCTGCTGAGTGATGGCATGCCTACTAGAACCTTTTTGTTGTTGGTGTAGTTAGTGAATTACATAACTTTCCTATTAGACGGTCTGCGAATCCTGCAATACTGTACTACTATCCTCTTAGTTGACCAGATCAGATGCAATTGTTAATAATTTGTTTCCCCAACATAATTTTATATTGTGTTCAAAGAAATCAAATATTTCCCAAAAAACAATCATCCATGTTGTGTTTCTTTATTTCATGTTCACCAGAAGCTCCCAGGGGCAAGGCGGCGACGGCGACTGAGACTCCGGTGGAAGAAGGTGGACAGGATCAGTCCCTTCCAGACTCTTCTGCTGGCCCCAGTAAGTTGTTCTATTATTATATTAATACTTATACTTCCCTAACTTTTACAGCTCCTATTCATTACAAACTGTTTCCTAATAATTCTATGTTTTACAAAATAGTCTTTGATCTTCTTCTAATGTAGACTACTTTCTACATTCTTATCCTGCCTCTACCATCACTCTCTGCGCTCCTACTATTTACGATTGAGTCGGTCTGTGTAGGTAGCTAAGCTTGCCCAGTCGGCAAATGGTGTGAAACAAAACTATGATCCAGCAATAGCTCAAGGCACTGAGTGCAGTCCTCTGGGTTGCCCTTGCTGTCTAATCCAGTCTTCTTAATGTAAGTGCTTTGACAATTTCCAACAACAAAATGTTATTGTTTACACCAAGTAAAAGGTCGCAGTTGCCTTTTTGATTTGAGAGGAGCACATCACATACCGCTGGTATTTCAGGGACTATTCTGCACACAAAGAAGTATGGACAAGAGAAATAGGACATTGTTGATGATAGGTGCAGTTCGACTTTTGACATAGCTCAGTTCGGACAGAAGTTGAAACCCCAATCCCCTGACCGACTATCTAGTGTGTCTGACAATGATTTTATGACCCCGAAGAACAGAAGAAGACTACTGCCGAGTCCCGGCCTATCCGAGTCACTGAAACATGACTGCCAAGTGCAGTAGTTCAAACCCTTCCGCTCACTCACTCGTGAACAAAAACCACACAGTGTTTGTTAGTTTTAAAGTTTTATTTTCAATTAAGAAATGAAAGCATTATTTCTTTATTTTTAATAGCGTGGTATTCGGAGCGAGCAATGATGATGGATGAAGACAACGTTAAAGTTTAAACAACATTCCCATGAATTAAATTACTATGATTCAAACTTAATAATAGTTAACAGACACATGAAATTATTAGAATAACTGTGCAGGAGCCCCCACCTTCTTTAAAGTACTTAAAGTACTGCTAGTGATGACTTGCTAGTAGTTGGTGAATCGTCTGGCCGAAAGGCAATGGAATCTTCTTTTTGTAATGAGAAAAATGGTGCACGTTAAGCAAGCATTCATCAGTTGTCATAAGAAGAAGTGTAGCATTTAATGGAATAAGCATATAAAAGGTTAACACTTCCTCCCCAAAACCGTTACTTTTTTTCAATCCCAGTAATAAAAAATGTGTTATGTAACATTTTCTTCCATTACGAGATAAAATAGGGGGTTGTGTATGGCATCTGAAAATATGACATGTTTTTCCTAGTCGTCACAACATCTGATGACCACCAGTGCCGGGGCCAGCAGTGCGGAGGGGTCCACTCTGGATGCGGCGGCGCAAACAGGAGCAGCTGGGGGGGAAGACTCAGCGGCGGCGGACGGTGGTAAGTTATTATACTCCTTAATCATTGAAATGTTTTTGAGTAGGCTCGCAAAGGAGTGTATGATGTACTGTACAGTAGTACACAGTACACTAGTATAAGTAGACTGTACTGTTAATAACAGTTACTAATTTAAAACTACTTTTTGGGCTACTATCACGGAGAAGACAGTCAACCTTGACTTGTAATAGCATTAGCTGTGGTACTTCTCGGGTAACCAATGGCCCCCTCTATTTCACTTCAACTCAGCTGGCAAATTTTTATTGTGAAGCCAAGTCATTTCAGATGTAGTTTAGGGATGTGAAAAACAAAAAGTTAAAGAAGGGTGAAACAAAGGACGAGCGAGTCTTAATATTTCTGACTGTAAAGAATGGTTTTGTTGAATGCAATTCCAGATAAGAAGACGGTGGTTTCCAAAATATAATGACACGGGTGTTAGTTAGTTGTTGACAAAAAGACATTTTGGTACATTTGAGACATTAAGAAGAATTATAGACGTACTTTGGAAGCCTGGATGTAATCTTCTTTATCCTCATCAATAGCAGAGGTGTATGATGTAGTAGAGCAGACGCTGAGTGGATGAAGTATGGCCAGTGGCAGTGCCACCCCTATAGAAAAGTAAGTTCCTACCCCCACCTGCATGTACTGCTTAAAGTACTGCGAGTCTGCATCATCTTGGCCTGTGTCTGTATTTCTTGGGTGAAAGCTGAGTGAGCTGCCATTACGGCAGCTACCACAAGTTTACGTACCAGTAATTTCTTTTGCAACACAAGAGAAAAAAAGTAAAAAAGGCCTTTTTTTAGTACTCTCTGACTATGTATGTAGTAGTGAGTCCACCCATAGTGCTGCTAGTGGAATTCCTGAAACTCCCAGTAATGTCACAGGCTTACAAAGACGGCGGAAAGATACATGCCAAAATGTTATACTGTTACAACAGGTATCTGTGCACACGTCGCCTTTTACAGAGTAAATGCTGTAGGTAAGCAAACAACACAAGCAATAGACAAACAATGTGGAAGTAGTCTTGATGGAAGTTTTTCTTCAATTCAGATTTTATTCACCACGCCCAGCCAACACGTGTTTCGTCAGGGCTAGTAGTCCACGACTTCATCAGGGCTCCCGCGGGCAGCGGTTCCAAAGCTATTGCCACAATGGCTATGTGCTCTCAGCCAGTTCTTATTCCGACCCGGCTACCGGGTAGTGTGGAGGTTCTCGCTGATTCATCTCAGCCGTCTCAGCTTTCCAGCGTCTCCGCGTGTAAAAAATGACTTCCGCATTTACACGTGGAGACGCTGGAAAGCAGTACTGCTTAACCTGCCGCGCACACGGATACTCCTATGATGTGTTGCATCTTTGGCATTAACCATCACACGGACGGCTGAGACGAATCAGCGAGAACCTCCACAGTACCCAGTAACCGGGTCGGAATTAGAACAGGCTGAGAGCACATAGCCATTGTGGCAATAGCTTTGGAACCGCTGCGATATGCTACCTGTCTGAGGCCTAGTGGAAAATGGTGACAAAACGTACTTTGAAAGTAAAGTAGGCCCAAATCCCCCCTTTCCCACCATGGGTTTTCTTCAAACCACTTTCAACCAAAATTAGACATTTCTCAACAAGTGCTCCAAGAGTAGACCCCAGAACCCAGTTGCCAAAATCTCGAACACCCCCAAACACATGCAATACTGCTAACCCTAACGAGCCCTAAAATAGTGTCAAACGCTTTCTTCAACTAGGCCCTAACTCCCCTTTACCACCATGGATTTTCGTCAAACCTCTTGCAATCAAAAGTATCCATACCCGGCGTTGCTCCAAGACCCCAAAACCCTCCCACAAACACCAGGAACCCCCCCTAAACAGCCCCCCGAAAACGCTAAAGTGAGCGAAATACCTGAAAATGGAAAAACCTTTTCACCTTCGACTTTCTCCAAACCACTTTTATCCGGTATTAGACCTTCACATCAATGCCCCCAGACCCGCCAACCCAGGCAGAAACAAGTTTAACCCCCCAAACAGCCAAAAAGCAAAAATGGAAAAATGGGCACTTTGTCAAATTTCTGCATATTTCCCAGATCACTCCATGCGCGGTCTGCAGCTAGGCCCTAACTCCCCTTTCCCACCATGGATTTTCATCAAACCTCTTGCAATCAAAAGTATCCATACCCAGCGTTGCTCCAAGACCCCAAAACCCACCCGCAAACACCAGGAACCCCCCTAAACAGCCTCACGAAAACGCTAAAGTGAGCGAAATGCCTAAAAATGGGAAAAAATGTCACCTCAGATTTTCTCCAAACCACTTTTATCCGGTATTAGACATTCACAGCAATGCCCCCAAACCCGTCAACCCAGGCGGAAACAAGTTTAACACCCCCAAACAGCCAAAAAGCAAAACCGCAAAAAGTGAGACTTGGCACATTTCTGGCCTACCTGGAATTCAGTCCAAATGCGCTGTGCAGCTAGGCCCTAACTCCCCTTTTCCACCATGGATTTCCTGAAAAACAAATGCAATCAACATTAGACTGTGCCAGCAGTGCTCCCAGACCACAAAACCCACCCACAAAAACCTGGAAGCCCCCCAAACAGCACCCCAAAGACTGGCAAGAGAGCAAAAACGCAAAAACTTTTTTGCCATGGATTTGTTCCAAAACACTTAATTCCGATATTAGACCTTCCGAGCTATGCCCCCAGACCTCTACAGCCACCCGCCAAAAAGCAGAATACCCCCAAACAGGCAAAAAGCAAAAATGGACCTACCTTCAATTCAGTCCAAATACGCTCTGGAGCTAGGCCCTAACTCCCCTTTTCCATCATGGATTTCCTGAAAAACAAATGCAATCAACATTAGACTGTGTCAGCAGTGCTCCCAGACCCCAAAACCCACCCACAAAAAACTGGAAGCCCCCAAACAGCACCCCAAAGACAGGTAAGTGAGCAAAAACGCAAAAACTTTTTCACCATGGATTTGGTCCAAAACACTTGATTCCGATATTAGACCTTCCGAGCTATGCTCCCAGACCCCTGCAGCCACCCGCAAAAAAAGCAGAACACCCCTAAACAGGCAAAAAGCAAAAATGCAAAAACTCATACTTAGAAAGTTTTCAGCCAACCAGTCAACATCGGTCCAAACGCGCTCTGCAACTAGGCCCTAACTCCTCTTTCCCACCATGGATTTTCTTCAAATCACTTCCAATAAAATGATGCTGTCCCAGCAGTGCTCCTGACCCTCCCCCACAAATCTAGAACACCCCCAAACAGCCCCCCAAAAACATGCAATACAGGTACATTCAGAACATGGCAAATTGCGCTGTTCACAAAACATTGCTGTTTTCAGCACTTCCACTACTTTGGTCCTCTTGAAACTCACCTGGACAGTCACTTGTTCCAGCGACTCACGTGAATCTCAGCAAGGCAGAACAAAATCGACCCACTGCGCTCTTTGAAGAGGAAGAAGAAGAAGGTCTACGACTAGTTTTTACTCAGTTTTCACCCAAACACACGCGGCCGCAAAACACCCAAAAGGGCCAAAATTCTGCCAATTCTGCACCAAAGAACATTAAACCCCCCTAAACCATTGCCAACATCATTATGAACGAGCCTGCATTGGGCCCGAGCCCTAGAATCAGCGTGAACCATACCAACTTAAACCCAAAAACCATAGTAAATCGCACTGAACCCTAAACCGTAGATATTCTTTGTCTGTCGGTGTCAAAGAGCCTTGGTATGCTACATCAGGAGGATGCTTCACTTAGTGGTGCCTGCCTTGACCGTCTGCATGACCCTGCCGCAAGCATGGGCCAAAAATCCGTTCCGCTCAAGAATTTGCGATTTTCCGGTACTTTCACGAGATTTGCGAAATACCGAAAAACAGCAAATTTTGCAAACATAACGGATGTTTGGCCCAAGCTTGAGGCAGTGCCATGCAGAGGGTCAAGGCAGGCGCCACTGAGTAAAGCAACCTGATGTAGCATACCTAGGCTCTTCGTCAGACAGACAAAGCATATCTAATTGTATGCAGCAAGCCACATAGCCCCAATTTTACATGAACTGCTGTCTGGAGTGGACTCTGCCTGGCATAACAACAACAGTACACTGCCTCGCCCTCGAACAATACATACCACAAATAGACAGACATGTAGTCCTGCTGTAGTAGTTGTAAAAAGACTTGGTTACCTGTTTGCCATAGTTCTTCCCTAAATCAACGCTGATGATCCATCCATCCCAGTGAGTGACTGTAAAGAAAAAATATATATTATTTAATCAATCATCATGGTATATTGGCAAGTGAGTCCGCTCCAAGGACATTTTGCATATTTTGTGAAATGCAATATAGTGGCCCCTGAATTTGAAGTACAATTTTAATCAAACAAGGTAAAAAATAAAGAGTAGTTGACATGAGTTACAATTACTGTGTGAAAGATTAAATAATAACTAGACAAGACATATGAATCATCATTTCATGCACAAAAAACAAACAGCAATTGGTTTCATCAGAGCCAGACAACCATTGCTGTCCAGTGCATGCCATCTTCTCAATTATTCATTACCTGTTTTACTTTTTGTCCGCATCTTCTTCGGAAAGTGAGGGCCCACAGGGCAGCCTCTCTTGTCAATATCAAAAGTAACTCTCTCTCACCAATCAGCAAGCATGTAGTCAGTCAGTAATTTCAGTCCCACTTGAGGGGACTCGTCGTAATCCATCCATCTGCCTTGAGGGAAATGGATATGCGGAGGGTAGAGGAGGAGTATAAAGGAGCATGATTGAGTTGTGAGCTTGTGAACCTCAGGAATGCAGACTGCGGCACCTTCAAATCAATGATGAATATAAGATGAAGACAGTACTGCTGATGGACTTGTTGTAATTAGGTGATTAGAGTTTTGTTGGGGTAAAAGTTGCAAAAGAAAGAAAGACACACAGGAATAAGAGTGAATAAAGACGAAAAAAAGGAAGTCATTTTCAGGGCTCGGTGTCAGGGAAATAGAGCTCGTCCTCCAACTCCATGAATTGAGACGGGAGTAGGTCAGGTAACAGAGAAGAACTTCCGTCACCTAAGTCGGTGTCCTCTTCTTCCTGCGTGCATTCACGTTGAATTGAATTGAATTGAAATTAGACTTATAAACGCGCAACTTTGCCCGGAGGCATCAAGGCGCCTACTAAAAGAAATGAAAAACGAAAAGGCAGAACCAAAAGCTAAGGGTAGGCTTTGCCAAAAAGCCATGTTTTCAGGGCCTTTCTGAATGGTTGTATTGAAGGTAACATCCTGATTTCTAAAGGAACAGTGTTCCACCATCTTGGAGCCAGATTGGAAAGGCTTGGAGCAGTTTCGCCGAGGAGCGAAGGTTCCTAGTAGGAGCATAAGGAATCAGGAGATCTTTTACACCTCCAGTCTCTTTCATGTTTAAGGCACCGAACACCAAGCATAACACTTTAAATGAAATCCTGACGTCAATGGGAAGCCAGTGCAGGGATTTCCTGGCGGCGGTCGCTGACGACCTTTTCGGAAGGTCCAGTACAAATTTTGCCGCTGCATTTTGCACCGATTGAAGACCTTGCAACAGGCCTTTGTTGGCTCCCGCGTATAGAGCATTGCAATAATCAAGCCGAGATGTTATCAAAGCTACCACAGTTTGTTTCTGGGCTTGCACGGACAGGTAGTGCTTGATTTTCCGCAGGATTGCAATGATGCCCCAGCAGGTTGAGATAGTTGCCGCTTTACTTGGAGGGCCATGTCGAGGGAAGAGTCAATCATAACCCCCAGGCTTCGTGCTGCCCGAGTTGGAGCCGGACACGCCCCCAAGGATTCGGGCCACCATTCCACCGACCAGATGTCTTCCTTCTCGCCGAACACAAGGATCTCCGTCTTTTCGCCGTTTAGCCACAATGAATTGTTAATCATTCAATGGGCGACTGCCTCCATACAGAATCTAAACTTGGAGGCAGAAGAGCTGACAGGCTGGGCGAGGGACAGCAAGATCTGCGTGTCATTGGCGTACGACACTATCTCCATCCCAAAAGATCTAATGAGCCTGGCCAGGGGGGTCACGTAGATGTTAAACAGGGTCGGGCTTAACGCCGACCCCTGTGGAACCCCCCACTTCAGCGACAGGGATGGAGATAGGAACTCTCCCAGCTTCACTCTCTGTTCCCTCTGGTCCAGAAAAGAAGCCAACAGGCTTAGTGCATGCCCCTCCACCCCTATCTCCCTCAGACGAGATGTTAACACGAGGGGAGACAGGGTGTCAAACGCAGCTGTAAGGATCAGCAACGTACTTCCACCCTTGTCAACTGTGGTGCGGATGTTGTCAAGCACCACAGTCAGTGCGGATTCCGTGCTGTGACCCTTCCGAAAACCGTGCTGCGATTGATCCAAGAGACCAGAGGAATCCAGAAAGGAAGAAAGATGCTGGTGTAGATGGATTTCCAGCATATTTGCCGGGGCTGGGAGCAGAGAGATGGGGCGGAAATTTTTAAGCACCTCTGGGTCCAACGACGGCTTCTTCAAGAGCGGCTTCACCACCGCTTTCTTCCATTGGGAGGGAAAGATGCCATCCCTCAAGGCCTTATTCATGATCTGAAGTAGCGGGGGCAGAAGAGTTTCCTTGCATTGTTTGAGAAGATGGAGAGGACAGGGATCAAGAGGTGAACCAGACTTGGTCTTAGCCAAGAGGACTTCCAGTTCCTGTAAGGAAAGCAAGGGAAAGCTAGACAGCAAGGTCGAATTCGCAGGTCTAACAGATCCCGTGAGGGGAGGGATCTGAGAAGTAGAAAGGGTAGGTGAAGATGCAGGAGACTTTTGGAGCTCAAGAGCCGAGACAATACCAGCAATTTTATCATGAAAAAATTTGGATATGTTGTCACACAGCTGTTGTGAACTAATAACAGGATCAGGGGTCTTCAGGGTAATCTAAGAGTCAACGATGTTAAAGAGCTGTTTCGGTGAGGTGAGAGCCCCAGTAAGGTTTGAGAAATATTCCTGCTTAGTTCTTATGACCGCAGCCCTATATTCCCTCAAAAGAGTTTTATGAGTCATCACGTACTTTGTAATCTGGTGGTATCTAGTGCTGATTCATCTTGATCAGTGTTAACCTCTCCACATTTTTGGCTGAGAGGCCGCAGACCCGGAAGCAGAGGACGGCCGGGGACCAGAGTTCAATTCCCGACGCGGCAGGGTCGTGGACCAGGGTCAGCAGACTCAATAATTCTCACCTCGGTGCCTACTCTAACCAGGGATCACACTCGGCAACTCTGGGCATTAGCTTGCCTCATCTCCACAACGGCCCCCCACATACGCTGGGGATGCCTGGTTTCACCTTGGAGATACCCATTAGCGACCATCTCACAGGGAAAGCCAGGACGGGTTCCCCAGCGGTCTATTGCGCAGAGATAGTTAATTATTGGCTCAACTGTACGAAGGGCGGCCCTGCAGCCACGGAGCTCACGGAGCTTCTTGCTGGACTCAATTTTCTGCCTCATATCAATGACGCGACCCATGTCAAAGGGCACACTTTGGACCAAATCTGGAGCACTCACGTTGACATCTCTCCCCCCACTGTTTCGCCGTGCATCTGGTCAGATCATTTTCTGATCCAGTTCAACATTTATATTTCTGAACCCTCAACTAAGGCAGTCACTGAACAGGGACTCATCAGGAAATGGGGTACTTTAGACACCCCTGCTTTCTTGGAAAGTCTAATTGATTCGCAACCAGCCCAAAACTCGGACCTCAATTCTGCCGAGTCAGATGTCTTTAACTGGTTCAAGGCTGCTAGCGACACCCACGCCCTTTTGACAAAATGTAACACCATTCGTCATTCCAAAGCCCATAAATGGTTCTCATCGGATCTGAGGGAAAAAAAGCTCTCTGTCCGGCAAAAAGAGCGTGCATGGCGGAGAACCTATAATTCCCTTGACAGGGCCAGTTACCTGGCTGACCGCGCAGACTATATGAAAGCTATTCTGTCTGCCAAATCTAAGTTCTTCTGCAATTTAATCGAACAATCAAATAATAACCCTAAGGAGATCTTTTCCATTGTTAAAAAACTCTCAAATCCCGGTAGAACCGAGTGTAAACCTGTTGCCAATCAAGAATTCTGTAACACCTTGAATCAATATTTCTTGGATAAAATTGCCTTAATCAAATCCAGCATTCCTGCCATTGTCCCGGACTTGCCTGTCTTGGCCCATCCACCTAACCATCCAATTTTGGATTGCTTTCCTCTTTTGGACACTACTACCCTTGCATCCCTATTAAATAGGGTAAAATCAGGCTCCCCACATGACTGTTGCCCCCCTCACATATTAAAGACGGTTTTTACCGCTGCCCCCACTCCGGCGCTGAGTCTTCTCAATACCTCTCTGCTCCAAGGGATTGTACCGGAATCGTTTAAGGATGCAGTTCTACTGCCTCTCCTGAAAAAACCAGGAGCTGATCCCAATACCCTGTCGAATTACAGACCCATTTCCCTGCTTCCGTATTTGGCCAAGGTACTGGAAGCGCACGTCACCTCTCACCTCTCATTATTCATTGAACAGTCAGGTGTGTTACATCCTTCACAGGCCGGTTTTCGACCAGCCCATTCAACCGAGTCAGTTATCGTAGCGGTCTTGGACTCCCTACGCCTCAGGGCTGACTTGGGAATACCTCAAGCGCTGGTCCTGCTAGACTTGTCGGCCGCGTTTGACACGGTCGACCACAACATCCTTCTCGACCGTGTCAGATCGGTGGGCATCTGCGGCCGTGCCCTTGACTGGCTCAGATCATTTCTCTGTGACCGCACTCAAGCGGTCGGACTCCCCCCTTTCCCCTCCCACAAACTCCACACTACCTGTGGAGTTCCCCAGGGCTCTTCCCTTTCACCGTTATTGTTCAACATTTATATGCTTCCTCTGCTTCAGTCCCTTCATTTATTTAAAGTCACTACCTTTAACTACGCAGATGATCTGCAGCTCACTTTCACAATTGATAACTCCCCTGATTCAATCCACCAATTTCAAAATACCATGCTCCACATTTGCCAGTGGATGGATGTGAATCAACTCAAGCTGAATCCGGGAAAAACGGAACTGGTCTTGTTCGGCGATAGTCACCGTTTCTGGGGCCCACAATACTGGCCATCTAAGCTGGGGTCCCCACCTGTGCCGTCTAGATCAGTCAAAAGCCTGCGGGCAGTTATTGACGACGAGCTTTCCTTAAAACCTCAGGTTAATTCCGTTGTTTCCACCTGCTTCTTTCAATTACGGAAAATAAAGAAGATCAGTCGGATGCTCACTCGATCTGCTCTGACGCAGGTTGTAAGAGCATTAGTGTTGTCTCACTTAGACTACGCTAATGCCATCTACCTCGGTCTGCCTGTCACTCTCAGCAAACGTTTACAGTTGGCACAAAACCAGGCAGCGAGACTGGTATATCACCATCCTCGATGGCAGTCCGCCAGACCGCTTTTGAGGCAACTTCATTGGCTTCCGATTCAACATCGCGCCAGTTTCAAATCGGCCTGCATGATTTTCAAGTCCCTTCACAATTCCGGCCCACAGTTCATTCAATAACTTCTTCTTAGGTACACCCCCTCTCGCAGCCTTCGCTCTGCTTCCCAAATTCTCCTGACTGTCCCCCGCTACAAGCTGTTGCGCAAGGGAGGCCGTAGGTTTGCCACCCTTGCTCCCAAGCTTTGGAACTCTCTCCCTCTGGAGCTCCGTTCATGCACCGCTCTTCTTCCATTTAGGAAGCTCTTAAAAACATGGCTGTTCACCCAGGTTGCGGCCTAGTGCTTATGGCCTCTTGTAAGTCAGTTCCCCTGTTGGTCAGCGCCATGAAACCTTTGGGTGTGCGAGCGCTTTATAAAATTTTGATAAGATAAGATAAGATAAGAGATACTCCTTCGGGAGACGATTCTAGCACGATAGAAACCCTCAATTAATTAATTAATTAAGAGGCGGGTCCTTTTTGAAGTTACAATGGCACCAGCAGCACTGAAAACACGTTCAGAAGACACGCTTGCGAGTGGGCAAGACAAATAATTTATAGCCAGGTTGGTGATCAGTGGCCATAGAGCCATTTTCCTGTACCAATACAGCAATGGGTTCGTATTAACAAAGACCTGTGTTGGCTCATCCAGACCATCAACTCATGGTTCTCCACGGTTGCTCCACTTTGCGTACCATCAGTGGCCTTCTCAGCACTGGAATGAACAAACCCTTGATGAGTTAGAGAATCCGCTTCTGACAATATTATGGGTGGGCCTGGTGCAGGTGAGGATGATGATAGGGTTGCTGCTGGTGTCGTTAACGGCTGTGAGGGAAAGTTACTCCCTTCGCCCACAGATTCAGAAGTGGAACTTGACGCTGGATCATCTGCTGATTCAGTTGGACTTCTGATGGCTCCTTGAATTTTCTGCCAATCTTTTTCAAACCGACTGGCTGACACAGCTATCCAATATTTGTACTTTGAAACATCTGCCTCATCAAAAGGAATGAATGCTTTGCTGGCCACTGCCTTTTTGTACTGTGGATCCAGAATAGTGGCACAAATGTAATGTTGTCCTGTATGTATCTTTTGAAGCCTTTCATTGGCAACTAGGCAGCTTAATAAGTTCTCCGCCAACAGATATGCAGCTTGCTTTCCACCATCATCTCTCAACGTTGAAGACACTGCCTTCAGTTGGTGCTCTAGCATGCGCAACAATGGGATAGCTTTGCTCAAAGAACAGTCCTCCCTGCTGACTTCATGCGTGAAGCCCTCAAAAGGATGAAGCATGTCTGTCAGGCTTTTAACTAGCTGCCATTCCTCCAACTCTAGCCTCATGTCATTAATAGCAGAACCTACGGTAAAGATATAGTCATTGATTATCATGTATTGCTCAAACAGACACTCAAGCATGTAAAAGGTTGAGTTCCAACGTGTTGCCACCTCCTGAATGAGTCCTTTGACTGGCACTTTACGTACATGTTGAATGCTCCTCAGCTGCTTCCGGGCCCTAAAAGAATGGCTGAAATGTGTGTAGATTCTTCGGCAGGTAGACAGTAACTTCTTGACTTGGTTTTCAGTTTTCAAGCAATCTTGAACAACCAGGTTTATACAGTGCGCCAAACACGGCACTCTGAAATATTCACCGTCCTGCATGGCCTTAACTATATTACTGCCATTATCCGTGGAAACATAACCAACTATGCGATTTCTTGGTTGCAGCCATTCAGAGACCTTACTGTTGAACTCATCCAAAATGTTTTTTGCAGTATGAGTTTTCTCCATGGCAAACATGGCTAATGTTGCATGTTTGAAAAACTGTGTCCAAGTCAACAACTGCACTTGACTTGTCTCTAACCCCTTCAAAAGACCCTGCAAAAGAGACCCAGTGTGCAGTGATGCACATGTAATCAAGGGCTTGGCAACTGGTCCACATGTCTGTTGTCAAGTGGATAGTGTGAACAGCACTCTTCTACAAAGCTGCCCCTATCACCTCCAGCACATCTTGATGTAGTGCTGGAACCGCAACTCGGGCAAAATAGGACCGGCTAGGAAACTTCCATTTAGGGCAGACTGTTGTCACTAATTCTAGAAACCCCACCCCTTCCACGAAAGAAAAAGGAAGAAGGTCCAGCGCTAGCATTTTAGCCAGCTTTGCGTTATACAGACGTACCGTTGGGTGGTTGCGTTCAAATGGCGCCTCCGACCAGAACATTCCGGGAATGGTGGGCTGGATCATTTTACGTGATGATGATGATGATGACGCCTTCAAACCAGTTAGGCCCATTGATGTAGTTTTTCGCATTGGTGTCTCCCCAACACTCTTAGTGTGCCTCATAGATGTTGCAGGGGTAGAGGGTGTGGGTGATTCCACTGCAGTGCTGCTGCCAGCAGAACTGGGTGTACTAGAAAAAATGTCTGTCGCTTCTTCACTTCCCCCTGCACGATCAGATTCTTGTCATCATCAGATGCAATATCAAGGGATACATTTGGATTTGTTTTTCTTTTGCCTTCCTCGATCTTCCTCATGTGTGCTTCCCAAATGATAGTGTGGTATTGCTTGAGATGACCTCTCTGGCCTCCGGTACCATAGTTGGTACCACGCTTACCCCGACTAACGGATACTTTACAAATCGAACACATGACCATGTTTTCCGCCTTTGCGCTAACAGTAAAGAAGTCCCAAACTGGGTACTAGTGATGTCTGCTGAAGGTGGAGGTGCTACTTTGACTTTCAATGCCAGAAGAAGTGGAGGGTGGGCGTGGTTGAATTTGTTTCTGTTGTTCATTTACAGCACCACTACTTGAGGTTGAGCTGGATGGAGGTCCATGCCGGCCCTTCTGACTAAAAAAGATTGAAGCTGTAGGTCGTGTTGGTGTTGTAGTTAACGGTGGTGGTACCAGTGCCACGCCGCCCATATCCCGCTCAGCAGCCATTCGGGATAGGGTCAAAATGTGTGTCTGCTGCATGCCCGCTGGGGCTGGAGTGACGCCTCTGATGACTGGGTCGTCGTCAGACTGTTCATCAGCAGCAGAAGACACCACTTCTTGTTCGTCGTCATCAGCCATAAGTCGAAGCTTTGCAGGAGCCTTCGTTTTAGGCTTAGCTACCTTTGTCTGCTCATCATGGGGTGACTCACTCTCAGACTGCATTGGTGGGTTCCAATTAACATCAACATCATCAGAAGGGAGGGGCTTGAAGAAGAACTTGTAGTAGCCCTCCTTGACCTTTTTTCTTGCTGGGGATCTGGAAGACAATGGAGTGGCTTCATCGGATGATACCTCCTCTTGAATAGCAATTTCCTGATGTGACCCTACTTCTGGAGGAACAGGCGTTGTAGGCAGTTGTTCCGCTCCATGAACCTCTAGTCGCACCTCTCCATGCACCTGTCCATGCGCCTCTCCTTGCGGCTCTACTTGCGCCTCACCTTGCGACTGTACTTGCGCCTCTCCATGCGGCTCTACTTGCGCCTCTCCTTGCCCATGTACTTGCGCTTGTACTAGTTGCACCTGTGTATGTGGCTGTGGTTGTTGAACACTCGTCAGCTGAGTTACACCCGGCATTGATTGGATGGTACTTTCTTGTGATGAGCCAAGATCACTGGTCGATGGTGATTCAACACCAAAGTGGCTGCTGCAGCAGCACTCATGGTGGTCTTGGAACTAACTTGGCGTGGTTGCACTGAGCTCAATGAAGCGGAGGTTTTGCCTCCAGCTTCGTCCCCGGCGGACACTGCTGCTGCTGCAGGCGTAGTTTATATTCTCCCAAAAAAGGTGTCGGTGGGCACACTAGTTTCCTTGGTAGGTGGTGCCACTTGCTTCTTCTGCTCCTTCTTACTTGCAGTGGTACTGGTGACTTTTTTCGCTGAGGCGCTACTGCCAACTTTCTTTGGGGCCATCTTCTTGAGATGTCAGAAAAGCAGGCCACAGTTGCACGAGTTGCCGAGTTGTCTTTTCTGTGGCCACACATGACGTCACGTGATGCTATGCTGAACACACTGCTGCAGGACTTCTTCCTGGCACTGGTGGTTCTCTTGTGCACCTAAAAGCAATGGATGCCAGAGGAACATCAGTTATACACCCCATAAAGTAAAAAAACATTCAAAAATCACCACAATCCCATGCCATCCATGCCCTCAATGGTGTCTAAATTCAAGACACCCTACAGAAAACTAGGCCCATGCACCACTGAGTTCCCCTGGGCATAATGGTTGAAAGCAAGGCAAACTGGGTACAGGCTTGAGCACACTGCCTAGCTTCAAAATGGCCCCTTGACCCCCACCACATGGCCAGGCCGAAACACCAACCCAAAAAGTCAAAACACACACACAATTACCACAATCCCATGCCATCCATGCCCTCAATGATGTTTAAATTCAAGACACCCCAGAGAAAAACTAGGCCCATGCACCACTGAGTACCCCTGGGCATAATGGTTGAAAGCAAGGCAAACTGGGTGCAGGCCTGAGCACACTGCCTGGCTTAGAAATGTCCCCTTGACCCCCACCACATGGCCAGGCCCTGCCCGTACCAGGCCTCAAAATGGCCCCCACCCACATGGCCAGGCCCCAACACCACCCCAAAAAGTAAAAAAACATAAAAAAATTACCACATTCCAATGCCATCCATGCCTTCAATGATGTTTAAATTCAAGACACCCCAGAGAAAGACTAGGCCCATGCACCACTGAGTACCCCTGGGCATAATGGTTGAAAGCAAGGCAAACTGGGTGCAGGCCTGAGCACACTGCTTGACTTCAAAATGGCCCCTTGACCCACACCACATGGCCCGGCCCTGCCTGTACCAGGCCTCAAAATGGCCCCCACCCACATGGCCAGGCCCCAACACCACCCCAAAAAGTAAAAAAACATTAAAAAATTACCACATTCCAATGCCATCCATGCCTTCAATGATGTTTAAATTCAAGACACCCCAGAGAAAGACTAGGCCCATGCACCACTGAGTACCCCTGGGCATAATGGTTGAAAACAAGGCAAACTGCGTGCAGGCCTGAGCACACTGCCTAACTTAAAAATGGCCCTTGACCCCCACCACGTGGCCAGGCCCCGCCTGTACCAGGCCGCAAAATGGCCCCCGCCCACATGGCCAGGCCCCAACAACGCCCCAAAAAGTCGAAAAAAACTCAAAAATCACCACAATCTCATGCCATCCATGTCCTCAATGATGTTTAAATTCAAGACACCCCAGAGAAAGACTAGGCCCATGCACCACTGAGTACCCCCTGGGCATAATGGTTGAAAGCAAGGCAAATTGGGTGAGGCTTGAGCACAGTGCCTGGCTTCAAAATGGCCCCTTGACCCCCACCACATGGCCAGGCCCTGCCTGTACCAGGCCTCAAAATGGCCCCCACCCACATGGCCAGGCCCCAACAACAACCCAAAAAGTTGAAAAACACTCAAAAATCACCACAATCCCATGCCATCCATGCCCTCAATGATGTTTAAATTCAAGACACCCCACAGAAATAATAGGCCCATGCACCACTCACTACACCTGGGCCTACTGGCTAGTGAGGCTTTACAGGCACCCCAAAATGTAAAAAAAAGCAACTTATAACAGTGAGCTAAAATTCCATGACATAAATGAGAATTAAGTTAAAAAACAAATCACAGAAACAGTTGTATCATGCACCCATGACTAACCCTGGGTCTACTGGATACTGTGGCTACCCACCACAATATATATTTTGTTAAAGTTGTAAAAAAAGTTTTAGAACTGTAGTTGCCTCAACTGCAATGCCCCAAACAAACAACACCAACTTACCTGTAAAATCTCAAGGCCAAAAGTGATCCAAACTCCAAAGTCCAAAAAGTGGGACAAATACAAATCCAGTAGCAGTCACAGAAAGTAATCCTTCCAGCTACACAGCCAAATTAAAAGTGACCAGTACATGCACAAAGCACTGGAAGGAGCCTGCTGGCAGGAACAGGAAGTAGGAGACTCTGAGGCACGTCCTTCCTCCCACCCCACCCCAAAAAATGGACTCCTGCACCAAAAAGTGCAGCCAAATGTCAATCTGAGGAGTTATTCTGATCAAAATCATTATTTTCACAAGGTTTATGCTTCCTGCGGTGGATTTCTTGTGCAAAATTGAAATTTTTGCAATTTCGCGAACGCGAGCTGTTCAAATCTCCCGCCGGAAGTCAGCTGCGCGCCGTCGCGGGCCTTTATGACGTACTTGCATTGTCAAACTCTCGCCGTGGTCGCGATAACGTAATTGCGTTCGAAAAACTCTCGTGCGATCATGCAGCAAGATCAAAAATGGCGCAGCACACGCAAAACCTGGAGAAAAACAACTCGGCGGATTCAGAATCACTGTAAGTCAACGCCGCGCGAGCGATATTGTATTTTTCAAGCGCAATCAAGCAAAATAGCTTGCAAATTTGCGGATTATTGGGTAAATTCCTGCGAGTCGTGGATCGCGAAATCGTCAAAAATCCGCAAATTCGCCCACAAAACGAATTTTACGCCCATACTTACTTCATATACTCTCTTTTCCACATACTACCCCCTCTCTCCTCATACTCCACTTTCTTTCCTCATACTCCCCCCTCTCTCCTCACTCTCTTTCTCTCTCTCTCCTTACACTCCCCACTCTCTCCTGATATTCACCCTCTTGTCTCATTCTCACGTCTCTCTCCTCACACTCCCCCCTCTCCTCATATTCCCCCATCCTCATATTCCCCCCTCTCCTCATACTTCTTACTGTCTTCTTATAGTACCCCCTATCTCCTTATACAACTCTTGTATCCTTATATTCTTCTTTTCTCCACATTTTTACCCCTCACTTTTCATATTCCATCCTCTCTCTCCTTTCTCCTCATACTCGCCCTTCTTTCCACATACTCCCCCCTTCTCTCCTCATATTCATCTCTCTCTCCTCATACTCCCCCCTCTTTCCTTACACTCTCCCTCTCTCTTCTTATACTTCCTCCTCTCTCCTGATATTTCCCCTCTCTCCTCATACTCTTCCCTCTCTCCTCATACACACCCCTCTCTCTTTATACTCCCCTTCTCTCCTCACACTCCTCTTCTGTCTCCTCATACTTTTCTTTCTCTCCTCATACTTCCACCTCTCTTCTCATACCCCCTTCACTTCTCATACTCCTCCATCTTCTCATACGACTCATTCTCTACTCATAGTACCCCTTCTCTTCTAATACAGCCCCTCTCTTCCTATACTTCCCTTTTTCTCCGCATTCTCACTGTATCTTTTTATACTCTACATTCTCTTCTCATACATACCCCTCTCTGCTTATACTCATCTTTTCTCTTCATAGTTGCCCCTTTTTATCATACTCCCCCCTCGCTCCTCATACTCTTCCTCTCTCTCCTCATACTCCACCCTCTCTCCTCATATTAGTCTTCGCTCTCCTTATACTCCCTCCTGGCACCTGATATTCTCCTCTCTCTTCTCATACTCCCCTTCTTCTCATATTTCCCCCCTCTCTCTTCTTACTGTTCCTTCTCTCCTTGTACACCCCCTCTCTCATTATGTTTCTCTTTTCTCCACATTCTCCCCTCTCTCCTCTTACTCCTCCCTCTCTCTGCGTACCTCCCTCACTCCTCATACTACCCCCATTCCTTCACACTCCTCCCTCTCTTTATATACTCTCTTTTCCACATACTACCCCCTCTCTCCTCTTACTCCTCTGTCTTTCCTCATACTCCCCCCTCCTCACTCTCTCTCTAACTCTCTCTCTCTCTCTCCTTATACTCCCCACTCTCTCCTGATATTCACCCTCTTGTCTCATTCTCACCTCTCTCTGCACATACTCCTCCCTGTCCTCATACTCCCCCCTGTCCTCATACTGCCCCTCTCTCTTCTTACTCCTCCCTCTCTCCTCACACTCCCCCTTCTCCTCATATTCCCCCTGTCCTCATATTCCCCCTCTCCTCATACTTCTTACTGTCTTCTTATAGTACCCCCTCTCTCCATATACAACTCCTGTCTCCTTATATTCTTCTTTTCTCCACATTTTTACCCCTCACTCTTCATATTCCATCCTCTCTCTTCATACATAACCTCCATCCTTATACTCCCACTTTCTCCTCATACTCTCCCTACTTTCCACATACTCCCCCCTTCTCTCCTCATACTCATCTCTCTCTCCTCATACTCCCCCCTCTTTCCTTACACTCTCCCTCTCTCTTTTTATACTTCCTCCTCTCTCCTGATATTTCCCCTCTTTCCTCATTCTCGTCTCTCTCTCCTCATACTCCCCCTGTCCTCATACTCCCCCCCTAGCTTCATACTCCGCCCTCTCTCCTCTTACTCCTCCCTCTCTCCTCATATCTCCCCTTAACAATACCCCAGTTATTATACATGCACTGCTGCACATACTCTGCGGCAGATTTACAAGGCCGTTGTGCCTCTTTGTTGTTCTATTGTGTCACTTTTTTGATGTAATTTTGTCAAAAATTAATGCAACAAATTGCATATGTACTTGAACAATGAGTCAGGGTTGTCTACTGAAATGTACTAGTTGTATACATGGAATGTGTTCAGTCACTTAACCATTTTAGACTTGTAAATGTGTTGTGGTAAAAGGTAAGGTCTTATATTTTTTGTCTAGTATCAAACTGTGTGTCTGTGTACATTTAGAAATTATATTGGCTCTTTTTTCACATTCGCCCCCCTCTCTCCTCATACTCACCCCTCTCTCCTCATAGACACCCCTCTCTCTTTATACTCCCCTTCTCTCCTCACACTCCTCTTCTGTCTCCTCATACTCTTCTTTCTCTCCTCATACTTCCACCTCTCTCCTCATATCCCCTTCACTCCTCATACTTCTCCATCTTCTCATACGCCTCACTCTCTACTCATAGTACCCCTTCTTTTCTAATACACCCCCTCTCTTCTTCCACTTCCCTTTTTCTCCGCATTCTAACCTTATTTTTTTATACTCTCCATTCTCTTCTAATACATACCCCTCTCTGCTTATACTCATCTTTTCTCTTCATACTTGCCCCTTTTTATCATACTCCCCCCTCGCTCCTCATACTCTACCCTCTCTCCTCATATTCTTCTTCTCTCTCCTTATAATCCCTCCTGGCAGTTGATATTCTCCTCTCTCTTCTCATACTTCCCCTTCTTCTCATATTTCCCCCTCTCTCTTCTTACTGTTCCTTCTCTCCTTGTACACCCCCTCTCTCCTTATGTTTCTCTTTTCTCCACATTCTCCCTCTCTCCTCTTACTCCTCCCTCTCTCTACGTACCACCCTCACTCCTCATACTTCCCCCATCCCTTCATACTCCTCCCTCTCTACATATACTCTCTTTTCCACATACTACCCCCTCTCTCCTCATACTCCTCTTTCTTTCCTCATACTCCCCCCTCTCTCCTCACTCTCTCTCTCTCTCTCTCTCTCTCCTTATACTCCCCACTCTCTCCCGATATTCACCCTCTTGTCTCATTCTCACCTATCTCTGCATATACTCCTCCCTGTCCTCATACTCCCCCCTGTCCTCATACTGTTCCTCTCTCCTCTTATTCCTCCCTCTCTCCTCACACTCCCCCTTTCTCCTCAAATTCCCCCCTGTCCTCATATTACCCCCTCTCCTCATACTTCTTACTGTCTTCTTATAGTACCCCCTCTCTCCTTATACAAGTCCTGTCTCCTTATATTGTTTTTTTCTCCACATTTTTACCCCTCACTCTTCATATTCCATCCTCTCTCTTCATACACACTCCTCTCTCCTCATACTCCCACTTTCTCCTCATACTCGCCCCTCTTTCCACATACTCCCCCTTCTCTCCTCATACTCATCTCTCTCTCCTCATACTCCCCCCTCTTTCCTTACACTCTCCCTCTTTCTTCTTATACTTCCTCCTCTCTCCTGATATTTCCCGTTTCCTCATTCTCGTCTCTCTCTCCTCATTCTCCCCCCTAGCTTCATACTCCACCCTCTCTCCTTATACTCCTCCCTCTCTCCTCATACCTCCCCTTAACAATACCCCAGTTATTATGCATGTACTGCTGCACACACTCTGCGGCAAATTTACAAGCCTGTTGTGCCTCTTTGTTGTTCTATTGTGTCACTTTTTTGATGTAATGTTGGCAAAAATAATGCAGCAAATTGCATATGTACTTGAAAAATGAGTCAGGGTTGTCTACTGAAATGTACTAGTTGTATACATGGAATGTGTGCAGTCACTTAACCATTTTAGACTTGTAAATGTGTTGTGGTAAAAGGTAAGGTCTTATATTTTTTGTCTAGTATCAAACTGTGTGTCTGTGTACATTTAGAAATTATATTGGCTCTTTTTTCACATTCGCCCCCCTCTCTCCTCATACTCACCCCTCTCTCCTCATACACACCCCTCTCTCTTTATACTCCCCTTCTCTCCTCACACTCCTCCTCTGACTCCTCATACTCTTCTTTCTCTCTTCAGAATTCCACCTCTCTCCTCATACCCCCTATACTCCTCCTTCTTCTCATATGCCTCACTCTCTACTCATAGTACCCCTTCTCTTATAATACACCCCCTCTCTTCTTACACTTCCCTTTTTCTCTGCATTCTAACCTTTTTTATACTCTCCATTCTCTTCTCATACATACCCCTCTCTGCCTATACTCATCTTTTCTCTTCATACTTGCCCCTTTTTATCATACTCCCCCTCACTCCTCATACTCCTCGTCTCTCTCCTCATATCCCACCCTCTCGCCTCATATTCATCTTCTCTCTCCTTATACTCCCTCCTGGCACCTGATATTCTCCTCTCTCTTCTCATACTCCCCCTTCTTCTCATATTTTCCCCTCTCTCTTCTTACTGTACCTTCTCTCCTTGTACACCCCTCTCTCCTTATGTTTCTCTTTTCTCCACATTCTCCCCCTCTCTCCTCTTACTCCTCCCTCTCTCCGCGTACCTCCCTCACTCCTCATACTTCCCCCATCCCTTCATACTCCTCCCTCTCTTCATATACTCTCTTTTCCACATACTACCCCCTATCTCCTCATATTCGTCTTTCCTTCCTTCCTCATACTCCCCCCTCTCTCCTCACTCTCTCTCTCTCCATATACTCCCCACTGTCTCCTGATATTCACCCTCTTGTCTCATTTTCACCTCTCTCTCCACATACTCCTCCCTGTCCTCATTCTCCCCCCTGTCCTCATACTGCCCCCTCTCTCCTCTTACTCCTCCCTCTCTCCTTACACTCCCCCTTCTCCTCATATTCCCCCATCCTCATACTTCTTACGGTCTTCTTATAGTATCCCCTCTCTCCTTATACAACCCCTGTATCCTTATATTCTTTTTTTCTCCACATTTTTACCCCTCACTCTTCATACTCACTCTTTCTCTTCATACTTGCCCCTCTTTCCACATACTCCCCCTTCTCTCCTCATACTCCTCTCACTCTCCTCATACTCCCCCCTCTTTCCTTACACATTCTCTCTCTCTCTTCTTATACTTCCTCCTCTCTCCTGATAGTTCCCATCTTTCCTCATTCCCACCTCACTCTCCTCATACTCCCCCTGTCCTCATACTCCCCCCTGTCCTCATACTCTGCCCTCCCTCCTCTTACTCCTCCCTCTCTCCTCATACCTCTCCTTTAACTATTCCCCAGTTATTATACATGCACTGCTGCATACACTCTTGGGCAGTTTTACAAGCCCCTTGTGCCTCTTTGTTGTTCTATTGTGTCACTTTTTTGATGTAATGGTAGCAAAAATAATGCATCAAATTGCACTTGTATTTGCAAAATGAATCAGGGTTGTCCACTGAAATGTAGTTGTTATATACATGGAATGTGTGCAGTCACTTAACCATTGTAGACTTGTAAATGTGTGTTTGGTAAAATGTGAGGTCTTATATGTTTTTGTCTAGTATCAGACTGTGTGTCTGTGTACATTTAGAAAATATATTTGCCCTTTTTTCACATTCTCCCTCCTCTTTCCTCATGCTCTCCTCTCTCTCCTCATACACACCCCTCTCTCTTTATACTCCCCCTTTCTCCTCACACTCCTCCTCTGTCTACTCATACTCTCCCTTCTCTCCTTATACTCCCCCTCTCTCCTCACACTCCATGTCTCTTTCCTCATACATTCCCTTCTCTCCTTACAATCCCAACTCTCTCCTTATACTTTTTTCCTCTCCTTATACTCTCCTCTCTCCTCATGTTCATCTTCTCTCCTCATACTCCCCGTCTCTTCATACTCCCCCTGTCCTTATCTTTCCTCCTCTCATCCTACTCTTCCCTCTTTCCTCATTCCCCCTTCACTCCTCATGCTCCCCATCTTCTCATACTCCTCCCTCTCTCCTCATACTCCACCCTCTGTCCTCATATACCGCCTCTCTCCTTAAAATCTCCTTTTCTCCACATTCTCCCTCCTCTCTTGTTTTACTCGCCCCTCTCTTTTTATACACAGCTGTCTTACTTTATACTACTCTTTTCTCCTCATACTTCCCCCTCTTTCCACATACTTCCCCCTCTCTCTTTATACTCTTCCTCTTTCTCCTCTTACTCCTCCCCTCTCGCCTCACACTCCCTCTCTCTCTTCTTATACTCCCTCCTCTCTCCTTATACTCCCTCTCTCTCCTCACATTCCTCCTCTCTCTGCTTATATTCTCCCTTCTCTACTCATACTCCCATCTCTCTCGTCATACTCCCCCTTCTATTCTCATACTCTTTACTCTCGTCATACTCCCCCTCTCCCCTCCTGTCTCCTCATACCCCCACCCCTCTCCATCATATTTCTCCTTCTTCTCCTACTACCCCCTCTCTCCTCATACTCTCCCTCGTCCTCATACTCCATCTTCTCTCATCGTAGTCCTTCCTCTCTCCTCATACGTCCCCCTCTCCTTATACTTTACCCTCTCCTCATACTCCCCCCTCTCTGCTCATACCCCGATCTCTCCTCATACTCTCCTCATCTCCTCATAGTACTGCATCTCTCCTCATACTCCCTCCTTTCTCCTCATACTATCCCCCTCTCCTCATATACCCCCTCTCTTCTCATACTTGCCCGTCTCTCTACATATTTCCCCTTATCTCCTCATACTGCTAACTCTCTCCTCATACTCCTTCCTCTCTTTCCCCTTGTACTGTTGTAGTGATGCATTTAGTAGCATGCACTAATCCATTCACTGCTTAAAAGTTCAAATACTGATAAATTGATTAAGGTACTCTTCTTTCAGATGTAGTTCTTGAAAGTTTTATGCAGTATGCATGCACTTCTGTTATCTGTTACACAGTTGTTTTTTATACTTAGTCATTTTACATTGTCTTTTTTTAGTAATAGAATAGTATTAAGCATGGGCGGAAAATCCGTTCCGCTCGCGGATTTTGCGGATTTTCGGTAAATTCGCAATCCGCGAACGCTCGCGAATTTACCGAAAATACGCAAATTCGCACGCAGCGGATTTTTTTTTCTTGGTGATACAATTTTGCGGCGTGCAGTGTAAGTTCGCAGTTGCGAACATGTAGGTGCGGCGGGCAGCAACAATCTCGCACTCGCGAAATTACAAAAATTGCAATTCTGCACAAGAAATCCACGAGCAAGCAGCATAGACCTTCTGAAAATGATGATTTTTATGAGAATAACTCCTCAGGTTGACATTTGCCTGCACTTTTTTGGATTTGAGGCCTTTTGACTTTCTTTGGATCACTTTTGGATTAGAAATCAACTTTCACAAGTAAGCTTGTTTGGGGCATTACAGTTGCTGTAATGCTGTTCTGCAGAAAAACGAGTTTTGCTAAACTGAAAGCACTCAGCAGCAGGTGCAAAAGTTTAAATTCATCATTAGTAACCATTCCCTGAAGTGCTTCCTGACTGGGGCCCCTCCAGAGTTCAGTTGCTACTTGCAACAATTGTATGACCCTGCTCTGACCCTCACAGCCGGATCATAGAATCGCTACAAGTAGGCCAAAAAGGTCCTGGAAAAAAAAATTGCACTGCAACAGAAAGCAAATTACAGATAAGGAAGCAGGTGCCAGACTGGAATTTTAAAACAGTGACACATTAATAAATCAACCCCAAATTCATTCATGTCAGTTGAAGCAGGGCAGGTGTGCTTGCTTTTCCCCCCATAATCTGCAGTGATGATAAACCAGAGGGTGGCATTGATGTACCAGAGGGTGGCATGGGTGAAACAGAGGGTGGCAGGGGTGAAACAGAGGGTGCTGGGAACCTGTGTTGATGAACCAGATGTAGAAACAACATAATCGCGACCGTTGCGAGCCGACATGTAAGTTCGCAATTGCGAATTGGTACAAAACCCTCGCGAACTGGCAGAAATCCTTGCGAACACAAAAAAAAATTCGCGAGAATTTACGGAGTTTGCGGATTGCGAGTTCGCAAATTCGCAAAATTCGCGAACGCCAGATTCGCAAAATTCGCCCATGCTTAAATAGTATATTTCATATATTTATTTTTATAATGTTATATATCTTTTTTATAACAGATTCTATTTATCAACACTAAAAGAAATCCATCATGCCTTCAAAAATTGAAAAGAGGAAACAACATAATAAAGCTTATTATTTAAAGAGAAGTCATCCACAAGATTTACCTGAACAGGAATGCGTAAACAAAAAGAATAAAACTCCTGGTAAGACAACAAAGATTTTTTTTAAGAACTTATCAAACACTAGGAGTAGTGTGGACAATGTCAAAAATACAAACAGTGTATCTGCAAATAAAAAGAAAAACAAGAGAAAAGAGAAAAACAATGGAAAATCATCTTGTAAACAAACACTGTATAGTAATAGGAGGAAGAATAAATTTCAGGAAATTAGAAAAAGAGTGTTTTATAATAGATTTGTGTTGAATTTGATGAAGGAAATGAAGAAATGTAAAAGAAGAACAGCATTTTACAAGAAGAAGAAACATATAGAAAACATAGTTGAGAAGGCTTTTGAATTGAAAAACAAGTTGTTTAGTTTAGTAATCAGTAGAATTCGATCACTAGATAAGCCAATCCATTTAATGAAGGCCAAAAGTAACTGGAGAAGAGTAATTAACAGAAGTAATTTTTCTGATGTTTTTTGGGTGAATGGAAACATAGGGCCTCATTATGATTGCGGTGAATCCGCATACTCCGGGCAGGCGGAAGCCACCGCTGGCCCAGAGTATGTGGATTCACCGCGGCGGACACACAATTGACCCCCAGCCAGATTAGGATGGCTGGGGGGTAATTTTTACGTCTGCCGCTTTTCCGCCGCGGTCGCCTTCCGACCGCGGCGGAAAAGCTCTAACATGGCTGGCGGTGTCTATCAGACACCGCCAGCCATATTACGATTTGAATTTTGTAATGCCTTTCCGCGGCGGCAATGCCGCCACGAAAAGGCATACAGACTTTTCTTTGGGGGCCCGTTGCGGGCCCCCCGGGTGAAGGGGGGGTGAGGATGCACATGGGGGGTACCTATGGTACCCATCTGCATTTGCATACACAAAGCGGCAGGCACCGCGCGGTGCCTGCCGCTTTGTGCATGCAAATGCACTGATTGCATTTTTAACATTGCGGCGGTTGCTGCTTCAAGCAGCACCCGCCGCAATGTTAAACATACAGGATGTGACCGCCAGGGTGGTGGTCACATCCTAATTTGTACGGAGGGACCGCCGTTGCCCCTGTGGACGGTCTCTCCTCCTCTGGGGTGGCGGACGGACGCAGGTCCGTCCGCCATCCTAATAGGGCCCATAGTTCAAGTTCTGAGCCTTTTTTTAATGAAGAGAGTTATTTTCAGGATAATGATTTGTTGCATGCAGTTGACACTAGTGGTCGTGCTTATGAGGTTAGAAATGGTTGTCCTATTGAGAAAGAGAAAATTGTTCCTAGAAATGAAGAAGAGGTGTTAGCTGATGAAGTTTTAGGGAGACGTCCTGAAGCTCCCGTGTACACTTGGAATTGCAGTAGTATTTGTAGTGTACAGCAGGTATCTATTGATTTTGTATGCAATTTCTTACGTGTGTATTCTAAGAAAAGTGTTAAACAAAAGATTAAGATGTTGCAAGGACTAGACTCTTGCAGAGTGAGAGAAAATACTGGTTTGTAAGGTCATTCTCTAAAAAAGTATGTCTAAGTGTTTTTCACCATTTCAGGATGTTAGCAGTACATCATGCTCAAATGAGGAAATTAGTCAGAACATTGTATTATGCAAAAAGTCCAGCACTAATGTTAAAAAAGTTGAACAGAGCTCTTTTGCCTGGATCTGTATCAGATGTAATGAATGCTTGTGATGAAATTCAGGTTAGTTACTTTGGTCCTGAGGAAGACAGTGCAGAAACTGATACATTAATAGAAGGAAATGTGGAAGAGAATGTGCAACATTGTAGTACAGAAAATTTTGAGCAAGAAATTATGAAGTTTAAGTTGATTTCAGGTGAAAGGCCAAACTATTCTTGTATTTGTTGTTGAAGAACTCATTATAAAAATCAGATCAGGACTGTTGATTTGTATTTAAAAAGTGAAAAGGAAAATAATAATGAATGGAAGGATTTTGCAACTGATTTGTTGGTAGAGAATTGTTTTGATTTGGGTTCTGATCAGCTTATTTGTAAATATTGTAACAAATTAGACGAGAATAAAATGCCTGCTAGAGCTGTGCAAAATAATCTTGAGTTGGTAAATATTCCTTCAGAACTGATGGATTTAAATACCTATGAGTCTATTCTTACTCAATGTGTGAATCCATTTCAGGCTATTGTTAGTAGGGAGCCTAAGACAGGGAAATTGCCTCATTCAGATTTACAGAGAGGATTAAAGGGAAGAGTTGTCTATTTGCCTCTAGATTTAAAGAAAAATATTGAAGCAATTGGTGTAGAAAATGTAGAAGATGAACCTTTAGTTAATCTTGGTAATGACGTTCCGACTAAGAGTAAGAAAATCTGACAAGAATTAGTGGATGTTTTGAATGTGATAAAGGCAACGTTGTATCTGGTAAAAAATAATCAATACTATAAAAATGTGTATGTGGGAGAAGAAGAAATAACTGTAGAAGAAGATAGTGACTCGTCATGTGGACAAATTGAAAAAGTGGATGTGTCCAGAACTGAATAAATCTACGAACATTACAGTGTTCATCCACTTCATTCCAAAGAAGTGATGGGGAATACTATAGAGTTATTTCAAATGAAAGAAGCAAAGGGAAGTCCCATTAGTGTATGGGAAGAAATCTTGGAAGCTCATAGTTTCCCTTAGTTGTTTCCAACAGGAAAAGGCGGACAATATGATGACCGACCTGTGCAGATTCCTGCATCTGAATACCGGACATCAAGATTATATGCAAAGATCCAAGATTTCGACAATGTATTCCATATTTGTTTCATCTTTTGTTTGAGAGTGACTTGTCTGGACTTTCTTATGCAGTCAACCATATATTGAAAACAGGTGTACATCTGCAAAATGTTTCGGCAAAGGAATTTATGGATAAAGTACAGCAGAAAGATAATGTGTTGGAATCTCAGCTGAATAATCTAATGGCATGTCAGTGTGGTGCTAATGAGTACCTGCACCGTCGTCATGGAGAACTTAAATGTATGCGAAGGAACTTAGGAACTCCTACATGGTTCCTCACTCTAAGCTGTGCTGAATATGCTTGGGATGATTTACTTCAATTTCTTCGAGAGGCAAATCCAAATATAGTAAATATTGAATACAAAACACCTGGAGAATTGTGCTCTTTGGATCCAGTTAATGTATGCAGGTATTTCAATCATAGATTTTAAGCTATGATGTCTTTTATCACCAATAAAGGAAATCCTCCTCTTGGAGAGGTCCTGGATTTCTTTTGGAGAAAGGAGTATCAAGCAAGAGGTGCTCCTCACATACATATGCTAATATGGATCAAAGATGCTCCAAAATTTGGAACAGATTCGGATGATACTGTGCTGTCTTTTATTGAAGAATGTGCTAAATGTGCTATACCCAAAAGCACAGAAGAAAAGGACTTAAGACAACAAGTCTTACGATTCCAAAGTCATAGTTGTGGGAAATACTGTCGTCGAAAGTACAAATCTGAGGACAAATTCTACACCAAATGTCGTTTTGGATTTCCACGTCCTGTAATATCAAAAGGAAGAGTGAACAGTTTTAAGTCATCTTTGCGACATACTATCACAAGAAAGTCTCAAAAAAATACCTACAACTTAAGAAGAAATAAAGAGTCAAAATACATAAATGACTACAACCCAGTTATTCTGTCCATGTGGAATGCTAACATGGATATTTAATACGTTGTGGACAAATACATTGCTGTTGCTCGATATGTAACATCCTACATAACCAAATCAGAAAAGACGGAATTGAAGGAAATGTGGGAATAGATTTCCCACGAGAAGAGTCTAAGTAAGAAATTATATAGTTACAGTTTGAAGATGTTATCTCATTGAGAAATTGGAGCGTATGAATGCTTGGATCGCTTATCATCTGCAAGTCTATACTCCAAATCTAGAAGAATCATTTGGGTGAGTCTAGGTCTTGCTGCAACACGAAATCGAGTACTTAAATCTGTACAAGAAATTGAATATTTATCTGAAAAAGAGCCAGAAAGTACAGATATTGTGAAAACAAATATGTTGGATACATGCTATTCATATAGAAGTCATCATCTTGAGAACATTTGTCTCTATGAAGTTCTGTAAAACTATATTTTTAAACAGAATATTACAGAAAACATCAATAATGGTATATATGCTGTGACTGGTTTTGAAGGATGTTTGGTGAAACAGAGAAAAGGACATTTGATTAATCACCGTAAACTGAGTTTGTGAAAATCCTGACAAAAGGGAATTTTACTATTTAGCTCTTTTGCAACTCTTCAAGCCGTGGCGTTCAGAATTGGAATTACTTGGAGATTTTGAGAGCTATGAAGATTTGTTCAACGCAAGTAAAGATACTATAGAATGTCCTGTTTTTACTAATTATGCGAAAATGTTGAACGACGAAATTGAGCAAGAAGCTACAATTGCAGCCGAGATTGCTAGAGACAGTTCTCAATTCTCAGTTCTCAAACTTCTGCTCCATTAAGTCAGGATCCACTAGGAGAACCAATTGTTCAAAATGATGCAACAACTGCAATGGAAGAGGTGGATACAGCAATGTATCAAGCTCAAGAAGATGTAACAAACTTAGTAAACTTGGAAGAACAACTAAATGTTGAGCAGAAACAAATATATGACCAAGTGAGAGAACAGATTGACCATGGATTACTTCATGAAAAGAAAGAGCGCTGTTGCTCATCATTTCAACCTATCCGAATGTATGTGAGTGGACATGCTGGAACAAGAAAAAGTTTTTTAATTAAAGTAATTACAACGTATCTACAGAAAACAACTGATTCGCATTTGTCTTGTGTTGTCACTGCTCCAACTGGGTTGGCAGCACACAATATTAAAGGAATTACTTTACATCGCTTATTAATGTTACCAGTAGAGCATGAAAACAAATTGGAATACCACAAGCTATCTGGAGAAGCTTGTTGTGAAGTTTCAAGAGTCTTGAAGAAAATGAAACTTCTGATTATTGATGAGTAAGGTAAGCATGGTATCAAAAGCTTGCCTTTGTGCATTTAAGAATGCAGCAAATTCTTAAAACAGAGTATGACGTATTATTTGGAGGAAAACACGTCATAGTTTTTGGAAATCTACCACAACTTACTCCTGTAAAACGACAACCAATGTTTAAAACACTGACGCATGAAGATACCAGAAAGTCTTTGGGGAGCATTAGAAATGTTAATATTTGGTCATATTTTGAGTATAAGGAACTTATTACAAATATGCGACAGGCAAATGATGCTGATTATGGAACTATTCTTCATGATATAAGAATTGGAAAAGTGACTGAACATGGCAAACAAGCGCTACAGAGAAGATTACTTTCCAATTTGTTTCCAAATGAAAATATTGTTCCTGAGAAAATATATATGAGAATAGCAGAAAACAAATCTGTAATCTGCTTGATGCCAACACTACGTGAATGTTCTAATTTCAATGAAGAAATTTTAAAGTTGGAAAATGAAGAAATTATAAAATTGGAAGCTATTGATTAAATAGAGCATGAAGGAATCACTATTATTTTGACAGAAAAGTTGAAGAGGAAATTGGATTCTTTAGAGAAATCGATAAGTAAAACTGCTGGTTTAGCAAAGAATTTATATGCATGTGTAAACTGTAGGGTAACTTTACGACGTAATTTGAATGTGGAAAAAGGTTTAGAAAATGGAGCAATGGGTAAAGTTGTTGATTTTGTTAATTACGTAAATAGAGATGGTATTGAATTGTTGAAAATCAAATTTGATCAAATTGAAGAAGTACAACAATTAAGTCGTTGTTTAGCTCGGTTTTTGCTTGTAAAAGATTTGTATGTTCTCAGAAAACAGTTTCCTGTTTTTTTGGCATATGCGGTGACTATTCTGAAATCTCAAGTTTTAAGTGTAGATAGTGCTTCACTGCTTTAGTGAATATTGGAAGTACTGTGTTTAAAAAGGGTATGGCATATGATGAGTTGTCTCGAGTGAGAACTTTATCTGGATTGAACTTGATTGATTTTGATGAGAAAACGATTAGTGCAGATGCAAATTGTGTGAAAGAATATAATAGGTTAAGAAGAGAATATTCATCCAATTTAGGTCAATATCCAGTATTTGAAAAGCGTGTGGTAGGTAGAAAAAGAAGATATGAGAATATCTGTAGTTAAGCTGTAGAGAAGGAAAAAAAACAAGATGCAGTTGTGATTGCAAGCAAAAAGAAAAAGGATACTGTTGAAGAGATTGTTGGTTATCAGTTTGAAAATAGTTCTGGTGTCAACTGCTATGCTAATGTAGTTGTTAATGTTGTTTTTTTTCTTGAAAGTTTGCAACAGCAAATTGTTGAAAATCGGGAAAAATTATTCTGTTCGTTGTATTCTGTTTATGAGAAATGTAGTAGTGATAAAATTAAAATACAAAGTGTTTCTGATATTCAAAATGTTTTGGACATATGTTCTGGTTCTACTCAATTTACACAGAATATTCAGCAAGATTGCAGGAATTTCTAATGTATATTCTTGTTGTATTGGAAGATGAAGGTATAGATATTGAAAACTTTTTTGGCCTTTCTTATAAATGGAAACATGACTGGGATCATTGTTTGTTTACATGTAGCACTAACATAGACACTGAAAGAATTATATATTTGACTTTACCAGACTGTGAATCAGTGTCTTTTAACAATCTAGTTAGAGGAGCAAGTCAAAACATGGAGTGTAGCCAATTTAAATCACAAATTTCATCAACATTATTTATGCAAAGTGATGGACAGTATGTAATTTTAATGCTGCAGCGTTGTAGATCTGATGGAAGAAAATTGGAAACTTTAATTAAAAATGTTGTAGCTACTCAACTATCAATATCAGGAAGAACTTTTGTAGCTTTAGGAATTATTTTTCATGATGGACCTTCTACAACATCTGGACATTACACTGTTTATTTAAAATGCCCGAAAGGTTGGATACATTGTAATGAGCGTCAATTGGTTTTTAAACAACGTTTGCCTAAAGAGTTACCAAATTCTTACCTAATATTTTTAAAGCCAAAAGTTTAGGAACAAAATTTGGCCTTTCAGGATTACTGTTGTTAATAGTCGGTTGGTCTGGTGTTGTAGAGTATTTTGTGAGTGAGGGTGAGGAGCTTGAAGATGATCCTCTTGTTGACGTTGAGGCAGTGTAGGTGTATCAGGTGGTGGGTGATGTGGCTGCAGCAGGGGACATTGATGATCAGTCGAGCGGAGGTGTTTTGGATTTGTTATAGTCGTTGTAGGTGTTTGGCTGGAATTCCTGTGTAGAGTTTGTTGCCTTAGTGTAGTCTGGTGATGATGAGGGCCTGTGTCATTGTTCTTCTTCTTTCGGTTAGGATCCATTTGTAAATGTTGCGGAGCATGAGTAGGGTGTTGTAGCAGTATGAGGAGACGGTGTAGACTTGCTTACACATGGAGAGGGAGGAGTTGAGGATAAATTCTAGGTTGTGTACATGGTTGGTAGGTGCTGGTACTGTTCACAGTGTAGTCGGCCACCAGGAGTCATCTCAGGCTGAGGGGGTGGGTCTGAGAATGAGTATTTCTGTCTTGTCCATGTTCAGGTTTGGGGGGCTGATCCTTATACAGTTTGCCAAGGCTTCCATTCTCTCATGGAGGTTGCTTTTGGTGGTATGTGGCTCCTTGGTGAGGGAGAAGATGAGTTGGGTATTGTCGGCTTAGGAGATAATGTTGAAGTAGTGATGGCGGGCCACTTGTGTGCGGGTGGCCATGTAGATGTTGAATAGCGTTGTGTTGAGGGATGAGCCCTGGGGGGACGCCACAAATAATGTTGGTGGTTTTGGATCGGAAGGCTGGGAGGCGGATGCAGAGGATTACTATTGAAGAACTTTGAAACTAAGAATTTGACATATACTATTTGGCCACGAGGAAAAGTATGTAAAACCATTAAGGACTTTTTGTTGTATATTTTGTCAGCATATATTTGTAAGTAACTTTATTTGCAGTGTATGAAAATTAATGATAGTGTTTTGTTATGTTAAGATTGTTTGAGATGTCTCATACTTAGGTAAGAAATTGCTCTTAGAAAAAAATATTTAACATATGTTTTATTTCTATTTCCTAGATTGTTATTGAGAATGTTGAATGTTTTTTTTAAGATAATCTTATTGATTGTCTTTTCTTTGCCGGCTGTTATGTGATGAGTACTATTGAACTCACTGTTTCTATTGAAATTCAATATATTCTGAGAACAGCAAAAAAGGCAAATTAAATGCTTTACAAATTATTTTGTGTTGTAAAATATATATTGTAACTGTATTTTTTCTTGTCTTCCAAAAATGCTAAATTTATAATATATACGTTTTATAATATTTATTATGTTTAAGGTAAGTGTAAGTAACTATTAAAAATGGTCAATGGGATGTGCTTCTACAGAGCTGAAGGAACAAGAGACGGATGGAGTACATATCTGTGCAAAGATGGTTTGTGTCTTTTAAACACATTTGAGAAAGTTAACATATATACTGAGTGTACCTGAGGATCTACTACCTTTGAACATATATTTAAACACTGGGCAGAGACTTTTATTATAGAGATTTTTAAAATGAAACATGGCTTCAGAACAGCTTTCTGCAACGTACCACCATGGTATTGAAAAGAAAGACAAGCTTGACTAGTAGAGACCAGAGAGTTTTAGGATTAAAAGAGATCAAATTATTCTCATAAAAATATGTCACATAGAGTGTTTTCAAATACTGTTTTATGTTTAGAAGGACAGGATAAGTTACTGTGTGGAGTTTTTCTTCTCTATGTAAATATGTCTCATTATACACAATACTTTGTGTTGAAGTGTTGTTCTATACCTGTTGCTGTGAGTATTTTCAAATTATATAAGGAATCACTACTTTCTTATTATATTAAAAGGTGACTACTGGATAGGTCTTTAAAAATTAATGTGTGTGAAAACACATGAAGTATTAAAAAACTAGTGTTATTATGGTACCTAAATATACACAGATGCACAGGGGTATTCTGGACAACCAACAATATTCCTTGCATTTTACTAAAACACATTTACTAGTTTGGAACGGGTAAGGTGAATAAAAATATTCTACATTTTTTAGTACTGCATTTTACTATAACAGCCTGAGTCTTTTCCTATAGTCATAAGAGTGACTGATTTGAAAATTTATGAAAACTTAAAAGCAGGATATTCACATAAATAATTATATTTATATAACCTTATAAAGTACTAGAGAATGGTTTTTATATAATATTTTTTTAAGGGCAAAATAGTTGATGAAGCTAGTTTTGTGTTATGTATTAGGAAAACTAATAAAATGAAGTGTTTATGTTTTCGTACAAGGACCTACAACATAAGAAATTGATTATGGAAAGACAACAGAACAAAATAGACGACAGTTTGGAAATTAGCAACAGTCTCATAGAAGAACTAAACGTACCTTTCATAGGCAGTGAGAGTGAAGAACAAGAAACTAGTGCTGCAGATATCAGCTGTGAATTCAAAGATGAAAGCTTTGATGCTAATTTTGTGGAAGCATTAGATGATTTCGAATTTTTTGAACATATAAATTCCAGGAAATTGATAACCAGGAAATTGATATCAATGAAATACCTGATGAAATTATGTTAGAAGCTCTGTTAAATTATGAGATGTTAGAAGAATACATTTATTGTCATATAATAATAATAATGGCTTGAGTACTATGTACTAAAGCATTCACTGTACTAAAAGTGAAGCCCTTATAGATTCTCTTATATATTCTTTACATTCTTTACCCAGTTTGTATCCTTACACTTCCTTCAAACACTCTGCCACTGCTGTTTTAGTATTGTAGTGAGCCATATAGCAGTATGTGCTTACCTAAACACTATGCTAAAAGTAAAGCAGTTATACATTCAGCTCGACACTCTCCTTGCAGAACTGTAATCATTCAGTCAGTACCCAAGTAGTCATGCAGCAAAGTAGGCCTTAGGGCATGGACTGTTTCAAATCAATATGGGTTATGCATGCACTCTGTACCTGCAAACTTGTCTTTTAAACCTTCAATTGCTGAGTCTGTATCCTTACACTTCCTCCACTCTGCCACTTCTGTTTTAGTATTGTAGTGAGCTATATAGCAGTATGTGCTTATCTATACACTGTGCTAAAAGTGAAGCAGTTATACATTCAGCTCGACACTGTCATTGCCAAACTGTAATCATTCAGCCAGTACCCAAGTAGTCATGAAGCAAAGTAGGCCTTAGGGCATGGACTGCTTCAAACCGCTATAGACTATGCATACAGTCTTCCATGAACCTCCAAACTTGTCTTTTATATCTTCAATTCCCCAATGTGTATCCTTACACTTCAACACTCTGTCATTGCTGATTCAGTATTGTACTGAGCCATTTGGCAGAATGTCCTTATCTATGCACTGTGCTGAAACTGAAGCTCTTATACATTTAGTTAGGCACTCTCCTTGCAGAATTGTAATCATCCAGTCAGTACCCAAGTGTTCATGAAGCAAAGTAGGCCTCAGGGCATGGATTGCTTCAAACCACTATAGACTATGCATGCAGTCTTCCATGCACCTGCAAACTTGTCTTTTATATCTTCAATTCCCCAATGTGTATCTTTACACTTTCAGCAAACAGTCTGTCATTGCTGATTCAGTATTGCACTGAGCCATTTAGCAGTATGTCGTTATCTATGCACTGTGCTAAAACTGAAGGGCTTATAAATTTAGTCAGGCACTCTCCTTACAGAACTGTAATAATCCAGTTAGTACCCAAGTACTCATGGAGCAAAGTAGGCCTTAGGCCATGGACTGCTTTAAACCCCTATAGACTAGGCTTGCAGTCTTCTATGCACCTGCAAACTTGCCTTTTATACCTTCAATTCCACAGTCTGTATCCTCCCACTTCCACCAAACACTCTGTCACTCCTGTTATAGTTTTGTAGTGACTCATTGATCAGTGTGTAGTAATCCATTTACTACATTAAAACACTAATGGGCAGATATAGAATAACTGGCACATCCCCAGGGATATGCACTGTGATACCACCACCATGGATGCACCGTATTTACAATGTGATGCACCATGAGGCAAAAACAGCACAGATATGTGATGTATCTGTGCTGTGAAGGCGGCACATTGCTTGAGTTGCGTGGGGGCCCTATGCTCAGAATGCTGTGTCAATCCTAACGCCTGCTTCAAGCAAGTGCAGGGTTTTGACGCAGAATGAGCTCAAAAGTGACAAAGTGAAATCTTGTAGATTTCACTCAGCCACTTTTATGGGGGTGTTCCTGCACCGGAACGCCCCCCGTGTAGGAATGTCTCCTTCTCGTACAGGAATTTACAATGTGATGCACCTCCCAAATGCCACACATTGTAAATATCACACACCATGGTGCATCTTTTGCACCACCGCTGCGTCAGAAAAGTGATGCAATGGCGGTGTAAAAGAGGCACAAGGAGGTTGTAAATCTGCCCCTAACACATACAAATTCACCCAGGTAGTTTCACCAGCAGTGCAAAGGGATGCATAGACTTGCAACATATTTATGCACACATGTTACATTCAAGTGCTTCGGAAGTACTACAGAATACTATAAGTAAACACCTTATAGATTTATGCTGTAGCACTTCCTTATAGTTCTGCACTTTCACTTTCACCATACACTACTAAGGTATTCATTCATCCATTTATGTACTACACATTCATTCAGGCAATGTTTTACACAGTATCATAGAAATATAGCTCTTGTTTTTAGACCAGTGAAGGTAGTTCTGAAAAGAACAGTTTTTTTTGTGTGTTTTTTGAAGTTTTGTATTTTTTGAACAGGTTTTGTTTTAAACAAAAAAATTAAACTGCAAACAAAAAAGTGTCCAACAGGAACAAATCAATAAAAAACACATTAATGACGTGAACAGCGGTGCTCCGTTTCCTCCGGATAATCAAGCCTATGGATTGTTCACCATGACACAACATTTCATTGCAAAATTTGCAATGAATGATGAGATCCGCAAAATCAGGTTGGATATTCGGGTGCAGACAATGCTCCCAATGTACTTAAGTCCACAGGGACACACCAGACAATAGACCACAAATTTGCTCACCGTCCAATTTTCTGGGATTTCATATTTTCACGCCTTTTGAACTGTACACTGTGGCACCTTTAATATCAATGAACTAGGGATATATTTTTCCTCTTTTGATTGTTCGGGACAGTACTAGTCATGATGCCATGCCGATACACGGCTGGATTTGTTGTCCACTTGCGGGTTCGGACGATTTACGGCACTGACACAGAGGTATTTCCAAAGTGTAATAATCTTTCTGGTTAATGAGTTACCCCATTGCTTTCACAAAGATAGCAGTAATTTTACAGGCGTATTTCGTAATTCACTCCACTAATGTGGACAAACGCTGATACACGGCAACATTAACAATTTTGTGACTATGAATATTCCAAACTAATTTGTGCAATATTTTAATGGGATATTGTTTCATGTTAACAATTTGCAATTGAATTGATTCTAATATGTATACAACACATATACATGAATTAAGACGTCCACCATGTAAAGATGGCGGGCGATTATTGTACCACGATAGCGATTCAGGCATGCCGTCATCACTGTTGTTATCTGGGTGACACAAATGAGTTTAAAAATGGAGCCTCACAACAATGAATTGTAACACTGACGAAGAATTGATTCCGAAACGCGTCTGTTCATCGTACTACTTGCCGAATAAACCACGTCTATGGTTACCTCCAGTGTGCCCGAATTAGCGAATTTCTATTTTTGAACATAACGGAATTGGCAGCTCTATATATATATATTGTCGCTCCAAGGATGTCCACCTTTGAGTAGCACATGAGCTGCAGCTTGATTTATGTGTAGGTGAGGACGGGGATTCGCTTGTAGATGCTGCTCCGTAATGGATCTGCCCGACGCATTTCAAAGCTCCATATGCTTCTCTTCAGGGGCTTTAACGGAAGCGGTGTGCGCAACCTCTAACCCACTTCTCCATTTTCCATATGACACACTCACCAATGGGAGGCTCAAATGAGACTGTGTATTATGGGAAGTGTGGTGCGGAAAGCACACAATCAAGTCCTGTATGGACCCCACAAGTGGGCCCGTTCTCAATCCCATGTACGGCTGCTGTTTCACTTCAGTGACCCCCAAGGATGACGGGGTGGTGCATACTCCGTTGCTAGATGGCCGCCTATAAATTGTCGCTCCAAGGTTGTCCACCTTTGAGTAGCACACGAGCAGCAGCTTGATTTATGTGTA
The DNA here is from genome assembly GCF_964263255.1 of Lissotriton vulgaris. Taxonomy (NCBI): domain Eukaryota; kingdom Metazoa; phylum Chordata; class Amphibia; order Caudata; family Salamandridae; genus Lissotriton; species Lissotriton vulgaris. The sequence goes on from NC_141694.1 coordinate 1,619,750,067, forward strand.
GGTAAGGACAGGGATCTGCTTGTAGATGCCGCTCCGTAATGGATCTGCCCGACGCGTTTCGAAGCTCCATATGCTTCTCTTCAGGGGCTTTAACAGTAGCGGTGTGCGCAACCGCTAACCCACTTCTCTATTTTCCATATGACACACCCACCAATGGGAGGCTCAAATGAGACTGTGATCAAGGGCCCCCGGGCCCGAAACGCGTCGTGCTGCTGCTGTTTCACCTTACCTGGACTATTAAATATATTTGAAGCCAGTTCTGGTGGTCTGTCTTTCCTTGTTTCGCCAATCGGATTGATTGTAAGCATGGGCGGAAAATCCGTTACGCTCGCGGATTTTGCGGATTTTCGGGAAATCCACAATCCGCGAGATTTGCGAATTTCCCGCAAAATCCGCAAATCCGCGAGCAGCGGATTTTGCTCGCGCTGCTCGCACTGTTCGCGTGAGTTCGCGCCCCGCGAATAAGTGCAAAATTGCAGAAATACGATCTTAGCAAAACTGAAAGTAACTACTTACCCGGTTCAAAAGTTCAGGCACATCATTAGTAGCCATTTCCTGTAGTGCTTCCTGAGGGGCCCCTCCAGAGTTCAGTTGCCAGTTGAAACTATTATGTGACCCTGCTCTGAACCTCAGAATAGTTACACATATGCCACAAAGGTCCTGAATTACAGCTAAGGGAGACAAGCAGGAGCCAGGCTGGAAGTTAAAATCCATTAATCAGCCCCTAATTCATTATTGTCAGTTGAGGCAGGGCAGGTGTTGTAACTAATTTTGCAACAATGAAAGCACTTAGCAAGTGCAAAAGATCACTAATCAGGGCGCACTAAGGAAGCAGGTGCCAGCTAAAAAAATATTCTGTGACACATTAATCAGCCCCAAATTAATTCAGGTTACTTGAGGCAGGGAAGGTGTGCTTTGCTTTGCCGAAAATAATGTACACTGGACAACCAGAGGGTGTGGTGATGAAACAGAGGGTGGCATGGGTGGGCCAGAGGGTGGCATGAGTAGTCAGAGAGTGGCAGTGGTGACAGAGAGTGGCAGTGATGAAGAAGAGTGTCCCAAACAGGCTGGACACGTAGAAACAACAAGTTCGCAAAACTTGCGACCCGACAGGTAAGTTCGCAAATTGCGAAATTGTAAAAACCCTCGCGAACTGGCAGAAACACGGGCGAACACAAAAAAAAAAAATCCGCAAATTCGCGGGAATTCGCGGATTTTGCGGATTGCGAATCCGCAAATCCGCAAAATTCGCGGATTGCCAATCCGCAAAATCCGCTCATGCTTAATTGATTGGAGGTGGCGTTTGGAGTTTTGTTTTGGTATATATATATATATATATATATATATATATATATATATATATATATATATATATATATATATATATATATATATATATATATATATATATATATATATATTAAAATTCAACAAAGGTGCCCAAAGCATCAAGAATATTTACAACAAGGGGTGGTGAGGGACAGAGTCTCTGAATTAAGCAGAAAGCTCTCACCCAGTCAAGAGATCAGGGCTAGATCCAACACCGTTTTTTAGCTCACTGCACCATCCCAGTTTCAGAACCTGGCTGTATGCAAATTAGTCCGTTCCTGTCCCAGTGGCCACTATAGGTGTGGCAGGGTATACTCAGACATGAATCCCTTTCTCACTGCACCATCAGGATTCAAGCAAGCCGGGCCGAAGACGGCTGAAATGCCAGAAACCGGTCCCCGGTAGCTTGTCTCCTTTCTGGTGAAGAATTGGCTTGGTAGTTTAGTCTGCCCTGTTCCCATGATGCACTGGGCCAGGGACAGACTGATTTGCATATAGCCAGGTTCTGAGCTGGGATGGTGCAGTGAGATAAATAACGGTGATGGATCAAGCCCTGATCTTTGGACTGGGTAAGAGTGGTCTGCTTAATTCAGACACTCTGTTCATCACCACCCCCTTTTCTGAATCGATTTTGGCCACTATAGGTGTGGCAGGGTATACTCAGACATGAGTCCCTTTCTCACTGCACCATCAGGATTCAAGCAAGCCGGGCCGAAGACGGCTGAAATGCCAGAAACCGGTCCCCGGTAGCTTGTCTCCTTTCTGGTGAAGAATTGGCTTGGTAGTTTAGTCTGCCCTGTTCCCATGATGCACTGGGCCAGGGACAGACTGATTTGCATATAGCCAGGTTCTGAGCTGGGATGGTGCAGTGAGATAAATAACGGTGATGGATCAAGCCCTGATATTTGGACTGGGTAAGAGTGGTCTGCTTAATTCAGACACTCTGTTCATCACCACCCCCTTTTCTGAATCGTTTTTGGCCACTATAGGTGTGGCAGGGTATACTCAGACATGAGTCCCTTTCTCACTGCACCATCAGGATTCAAGCAAGCCGGGCCGAAGACGGCTGAAATGCCAGAAACCGGTCCCCGGTAGCTTGTCTCCTTTCTGGTGAAGAATTGGCTTGGTAGTTTAGTCTGCCCTGTTCCCATGATGCACTGGGCAAGGGACAGACTGATTTGCATATAGCCAGGTTCTGAGCTGGGATGGTGCAGTGAGATAAATAACGGTAATGGATCAAGCCCTGATCTTTGGACTGGGTAAGAGTGGTCTGCTTAATTCAGACACTCTGTTCATCACCACCCCCTTTTCTGAATCGTTTTTGGCCACTATAGGTGTGGCAGGGTATACTCAGACATGAGTCCCTTTCTCACTGCACCATCAGGATTCAAGCAAGCCGGGCCGAAGACGGCTGAAATGCCAGAAACCGGTCCCCGGTAGCTTGTCTCCTTTCTGGTGAAGAATTGGCTTGGTAGTTTAGTCTGCCCTGTTCCCATGATGCACTGGGCCAGGGACAGACTGATTTGCATATAGCCAGGTTCTGAGCTGGAATGGTGCAGTGAGATAAATAACGGTGATGGATCAAGACCTGATCTTTGGACTGGGTAAGAGTGGTCTGCTTAATTCAGACACTCTGTTCATCACCACCCCCTTTTCTGAATCGTTTTTGGCCACTATAGGTGTGGCAGGGTATACTCAGACATGAGTCCCTTTCTCACTGCACCATCAGGATTCAAGCAAGCCGGGCCGAAGACGGCTGAAATGCCAGAAACTGGTCCCCGGTAGCTTGTCTCCTTTCTGGTGAAGAATTGGCTTGGTAGTTTAGTCTGCCCTTTTCCCATGATGCACTGGGCCAGGGACAGACTGATTTGCATATAGGCAGGTTCTGAGCTGGGATGGTGCAGTGAGATAAATAACGGTGATGGATCAAGCCCTGATCTTTGGACTGGGTAAGAGTGGTCTGCTTAATTCAGACACTCTGTTCATCACCACCCCCTTTTCCAAAGCATCAAGAAGGCACATGACTGCACCTCGCACTCCAGCTTATTCATGCAGCTCACCAGAATTCACCTATTTGCATAAGTGTAGCCGACGCATTTCAAGGCTCTGAGCCTCTTCTTCTCAGGCTGCCAAAAAACACATCAGAGGCTCGCATGATTTCTTTCTCTGCCTTTATTTATTTCCATGACCCCCAGTGGGCGTATGCTCAGTGCAAAGTCCATAGTGAATTGTGGGGCCTGGAGTCACAATTGCGAGTGTGATTCACATCTTTCAGTAAGTTCTGATGTGCAGTTTAAAATAAAGCATACTTTTCCTGTAGTAGGATGAGGATCCTTCAGATGAGCTATTTCTCCGCATATGGGGCACAGTGCTGTATGGAGTTGAATCGTTCATCTCCACAGCCTCTTTAGTATTTAAGATGGTGCCGTCTCCACGGCAGGACAGCCGTGCAAAAGATAATTCAACAAAGGTGCCCAAAGCACCAAGAAGGCACACGACAGCACCCTCGCACTCCAGCTTATTCATGTAGCTCACCAGAATTCACCTATTTGCATAATTGTAGCTGACATGTTTCAAGGCTATGAGCCTCTTCTTCTCGGGCTGACAAACAACACATCAGAGGCTGGCATGATTTCCTTCTCTGACTTTATTTATTTCCATGACCCCCAGTGGGAGTATGCTCAGTGCAAAGTCCATATTGCATAGTGGGGTCTGGAGTCACAATTACGAGTGTGATTCACAACTTTCAGTAAGTTCCGATGTGCAGTTTAAAATAAAGCACACTTTTCCTGTCGTAGGATGAGGATCCTTCAGATGAGCTTTTTCTCCGCACATGGGGCGCAGTGCTGTATGGAGTTGAATAGTTCATCTCCACAGCCTCTGTAGTATTTAAGATGGTGCACTCTCCACGGCAGGACGGCCGTGCAAAAGATAATTCAACAAAGGTGCCCAAAGCAACAAGAAGGCACAAGACTGCACCCTCGCCTTCCAGCCTATTCATGCAGCTCACCAGAATTCACCTATTTGCATAATTGTAGCCGAAGCATTTCGAGGCTCTGAGCCTCTTCTTCTGGGGCTGCCAAACAACACATCAGAGGCTTCCATGATTTCTTTCTCTGACTTTATTTATTTCCATGTCCCCCAGTGGGCGGATGCTCAGTGCAAAGTCAATAGTGCATCGTGGAGCCTGGAGTCGCAATTGCAAGTGTGATTCACAACTTTCAGTAAGTTCCGATGTGCAGTTTAAAATAAAGCATACTTTTCCTGTTATGGGATGAGGATCCTTCAGATGAGCTTTTTCTCCACATATGGGGCGCAGTGCTGTACGGAGTTGAATCATTAATCTCCACAGCCTCCTTAGTATTTAAGATGGTGCCCTCTCCACGGCAGGACAGCCGTGCAAAAGATAACTCAACAAAGGTGCCCAAAGCATCAAGAAGGTACAAGACTGCACCCTCGCACTCCAGCTTATTCATGCAGCTCACCAGAATTCACCTATTTGCGTAATTGTAGCCGACCCGTTTCAAGGCTCTGAGCCTCTTCTTCTCGGGCTGCCAAACAACACATCAGAGGCTAGCATGATTTCTTTCTCTTACTTTATTCATTTCCATGACCCCCAGTGGGCGTATACTCAGTGCAAAGTCCATAGTGCATAGCGGGCCTGGAGTCACAATTACAAGTGTGATTCCCAACTTTCAGTAAGTTCCGATGTGCAGTTTAAAATAAAGCATACTTTTCCTGTATTAGGATGAGGATCCTTCAGATGAGCTATTTCTCCGCATATGGGGCACAGTGCTGTATGGAGTTGAATCGTTCATCTCCACAGCCTCTTTAGTATTTAAGATGGTGCCCTCTCCACGGCAGGACAGCCGTGCAAAAGATAATTCAACAAAGGTGCCCAAAGCACCAAGAAGGCACACGACTGCACCCTCGCACTCCAGCTTATTCATGCAGCTCACCAGAATTCACCTATTTGCATAATTGTAGCTGACATGTTTCAAGGCTCTGAGCCTCTTCTTCTCGGGCTGACAAACAACACATCAGAGGCTGGCATGATTTCCTTCTCTGACTTTATTTATTTCCATGACCCCCAGTGGGAGTATGCTCAGTGCAAAGTCCATATTGCATAGTGGGGTCTGGAGTCACAATTACGAGTGTGATTCACAACTTTCAGTAAGTTCCGATGTGCAGTTTAAAATAAAGCACACTTTTCTTGTAGTAGGATGAGGATCCTTCAGATGAGCTTTTTCTCCGCACATGGGGCGCAGTGCTGTATGGAGTTGAATCATTCATCTCCACAGCCTCTGTAGTATTTAAGATGGTACACTCTCCACGGCAGGACGGCCGTGCAAAAGATAATTCAACAAAGGTGCCCAAAGCAACAAGAAGGCACAAGACTGCACCCTCGCCTTCCAGCCTATTCATGCAGCTCACCAGAATTCACCTATTTGCATAATTGTAGCCGAAGCATTTCGAGGCTCTGAGCCTCTTCTTCTGGGGCTGCCAAACAACACATCAGAGGCTTCCATGATTTCTTTGTCTGACTTTATTTATTTCCATGTCCCCCAGTGGGCGGATGCTCAGTGCAAAGTCAATAGTGCATAGTGGAGCCTGGAGTCGCAATTGCAAGTGTGATTCACAACTTTCAGTAAGTTCCGATGTGCAGTTTAAAATAAAGCATACTTTTCCTGTTATGGGATGAGGATCCTTCAGATGAGCTTTTTCTCCACATACGGGGCGCAGTGCTGTACAGAGTTGAATCGTTAATCTCCACAGCCTCCTTAGTTTTTAAGATGGTGCCCTCTCCACGGCAGGACGGCCGTGCAAAAGATAACTCAACAAAGGTGCCCAAAGCATCAAGAAGGTACAAGACTGCACCCTCGCACTCCAGCTTATTCATGCAGCTCACCAGAATTCACCTATTTGCGTAATTGTAGCCGACCCGTTTCAAGGCTCTGAGCCTCTTCTTCTGGGGCTGCCAAACAACACATCAGAGGCTAGCATGATTTCTTTCTCTTACTTTATTCATTTCCATGACCCCCAGTGGACGTATACTCAGTGCAAAGTCCATAGTGCATAGCGGGCCTGGAGTCACAATTACAAGTGTGATTCCCAACTTTCAGTAAGTTCCGATGTGCAGTTTAAAATAAAGCATACTTTTCCTGTAGTAGGATGAGGATCCTTCAGATTAGCTTTTTCTCCGCATCTGGGACGCAGTGCTGTACGGAGTTGAATCGTTCATCTCCACAGCCTCTTTAGTATTTAAGATGGTGCCCTCTCCACGGCAGGACGCCTGTGCAAAATATAATTCAACAAAGGTACCCAAAGGATCAAGAAGGCACAAGACTGCACCCTTGCACCCCAGCTTATTCATGCAGCTCACCAGAATTCACCTATTTGCATAATTGCAGCCGACGCGTTTCGAGGCTCTGAGCCTCTTCTTCTTGGGCTGCCAAACAACACATCAGAGGCTCGCATGATTTCATTCTCTGACTTTATTTATTTCCATGACCCCCAGTGGGCATATGCTCAGTGCAAAGTCCATAGTGCATTGTGGGGCCTGGAGTCACAATTGCGAGTGTGATTCACAACTTTCAGTAAGTTCCGATGTGCAGTTTAAAACAAAGCATACTTTTCCTGTATTAGGATGAGGATCCTTCAGATGAGCTTTTTCTCCGCATATGGGGCGCAGTGCTGTACGGTGTTGAATCGTTCATCTCCACAGCCTCCTTAGTATTTAAGATGGTGCCCTCTCCACGGCAGGACGGCCGTGCAAAAAATAATTCAACAAAGGTGCGCAAAGCATCAAGAAGGCACAAGACTGCACGCTTTTTTTTGCAAAATTAGAACGCTGCACTCGGGAATTGTAAGTAGCTTTTCTTTATTCAGCAAACTCCACCATAAATCTATCACACCGACACGTGAGAAAGGGCGTATGGCCAAAACGCGTCGGTGTGATAGACTTATGGTGGAGTTTGCTGAATAAAGAAAAGCTACTTACAATTTCCGAGTGCAGCGTTCTAATTTTGCAAAAAAAGATTCCTGGACCTGTGGTTGGTCCCTCGCTTGCACCCGCTGCAGAGCGCTCCAGCGGTAATCACCATTGCTTAGCCATATATATATATATATATATACAATATGGACGCTCTTGTTCACTGGCAGACACAGGCAGGAAGCGGATCTGTAAAGAATAGTCTTAAATTAGCAATTTTTGGACTACAATTACCAGCATGCTAATAGACACGCCCACATGGGTGGGACTCTCCAATTTTAATAAAAGCAATGTTCTTTACAGATCCGCTTCCTGCCTGTGTCTGCCAGTGAACAAGAGCGTCCAAATTGCTCGAAACGCGTATGGCTGTCGAAGCGCGTGGTACATGCTGTCTACACTGCTGCCTGCTGTTTGGTGTGTAATCCTGACGTGAGAGGCTCCTCACATGGGCAACCTTTTTCTTGGATGGAATAGCGGCTCGCTCGGCCGCAAGGAGCCCCGACGCTTGCAGGCGGATCCCGAGAGCTGGGAATCACCAGCGCTCCTGGGACGTCAGGAGCCTCGCCCGCAGTGACATTGGGCGGTGAGGTACAGTGGTGTACTTTGCGCATTTCACCCAACAGGGAACTTTATTGTTACACAAGGCAGGATTTGTGGCCACTTGACAAGAGAACTGATGGAGTCTTAAATTAGCAATTTTTGGACTACAATTACCAGCATGCTAATAGACATGCCCACATGGGTGGGACTCTCCAATTTTAATAAAAGCAATGTTCTTTACAGATCCGCTTCCTGCCTGTGTCTGCCAGTGAACAAGAGCGTCCAATTTGCTCGAAACGCGTATGGCTGTTAAAACGCGTGGTACATGCTGTCTACACTGCTGCCTGCGGTTTGGTGTGTAATCCTGACGTGAGAGGCTCCTCACATGGGCAACCTTTTTTCTTGGATATATATATATATATATATATATATATATATATATATATATATATATATATATATATATATATATATATATATATATATATATATATATATATATAAAAAAGTTATGAATGGGACCTAGTTTTCATAGTAAAAGTGTTTTTTGATTTGCCAAATTCTTAGGTGCCGTTTGAGGAATCTTCACAAAACTTTCAAACACTGTCTCTAACCATGTCATCAAATGGTGGAGATTCATTGATGACATTTGTACTTTTTGACAAGCCACACAGGAATCAGCTAGAAGATTTGTAACTGACATTAATGATAGTACCTTGAATCTCCAATTTACGGCTAATGTTAGCAATTTGAAGGTGAAATTCCTAGATGTGGAAATTGATGTGGAAGCTAATACCACACATACTAGACTGAATTGAAAGGCCACTGCTGGCATTTTATATTGCATGCCAGCAGTGCCCATCCTAGACACCCCATCAAAAGCATCCCTTATGTGTGATTTTTACGTATCAAAAGGATATGCAGCAAAAAAGAAGACCTGAAGAAGTGTTTATCTGAATCAGTAGATAGATATAAAGCTCAAGGCTACGGTTTAAAGGACTTGCAGAATGCACTTGTTAAAATACAGGATCAGTTTATTCAACCAGAAAATACTAATGAGGCCCTGTCTCCACTGGAAATTTCACCACTATGTAAAAAGCCAAAACCAGTGGTTAGATATATCACCACATTCAGTAGTCAAGAAAAGCAAGTTAGAAGGATTGTCAACAAACATTGGCCCATCCTTAAGACAGACATAACCTTAGATCCTGAACTTTTAGAAGAGTGCCCTCCATGAGAGGCGCACTTGTTAGAAGTCCAGAAGTGAGCAACACGAGCAATTGGTTGACCAATAGAAAGGGTTTCTATAAATGTAGCTTGTGTAGGTCTTGCAAATTTGGGGTGAACAAGCAGGAGTTTGTTGACGCGTTCTCTTCTACGTTATATAAAATCCAAGGCCTTTACTCATGTAAAACAGATTATGCAGTCTACGTGCTTTAATGTATGTGTCAACTGCAATATGTGGAAAGTACAAAACTCCCTGTTTTTAACCGTATATTGCAGCACCTGCTGGCAATAGTTAATTCGGATTCTTCATATCCAGTCGCCCGCCATTTTAAATTGGTGCATCAAAACAATCTTAATGACTGTGATTATTTTGTGATCAACGCAGCCCCCAAATCGATTACAGGAGGGAACAGAGAGAAAAAACTGTGCCAACAAGAAAGTCAGTATATTATACGGTTAGACACTAAGATGCCTAATGGCCTTAATATATGAGAAGATTTGTACAATTTCCTTTAATAACCTCCTATACTGTATGAGAGTGGTCTATTCAGATTTTGCTGCTAATGATAAGATGAAATGCTTATCCTGAATTTATTTAAATGTTATTTAAATGTAATTTGTATTATACTTTGTGTACAGGTTGATTATTTATTGGATTTTAGCTTCACTTTTACTGTGGTTTTAAGTAAATGGTTTTACTAGTTTTCTGTTTTTACTGGTTTTTATCCGGTGTCTGTGTGGTATTGGAGTCCAGTGATGTTTAACTGTGTGCACATTGAATATACATTTGGTTCTTTTCTACAACACTGTAATAATGTCTGGGAGTTGTTTTTAGACTGTACAATACCGTTTTACCTTTTAGCGTAGTATATATATATATATATATATATATATATATATATATATATATACCTACTGGCGGTCGCCAGTAGGTATATATAGTTAGGGTTTTTTCTCTATGGAACTTTTGAAAATTCTATGTCTAATAACTTTGGCGTTTGTGGACGGAATTTTCTGGAAAATGGCACATTGTGTTTCTGATCAGCCCCTGAAAATTTGGGGGGGTTTCGTCAAGGGGGGGCCGAGAAAAAAGGGGGGTCCCAAAACGCGTTTATCCCATTCATTTTTCCATAGGGCGTTTGGCCTCACTTTTAGCTTGAACGGCTGAATGGATTTGCACGAAACTCTGCAAAATTGTAGGGACTGTTAGCCCGATGTGACTTTGCTGGGTCTCAATATATGTGCTCCAGTGGATTTTGAGAAATTAACATTTAAAAAAACAGATATATCTGTGACAGCGTCCTGGATAGCGCACCAGTTCGCGTACTTTTCACGTAACGGAGCTTTGCGAAGCGAAGCTGATTGGCTCTCCGGTGTCTGTCAACATTCTAAACAGTCCGTAGCGGCCGCCATCTTGTCTCTCGGTAGGATCGAGAGACAAGAGGAGGCCAAAACAAAGGGGGAAATGAAGGAAAGGGGGCAAGGTAGACCCCTTCTGACCCCCTAGGATTGATGAGAGGGATATTAAAGTGCCCCGCGGGGCCTAAAAAAAAAAAAAAAATTGTTTTTTTCGTGGGGTGCGCCCGGTTCGCGTACCGGAAAGCGGTCTGGGGAGCGTACTATAAGGAAACAAGAATGATTGACTTTTAACTTATTGTATGTTTATTGATTGTTCGTTTTGTTTTGTTTTTTTGTTTTTTATATTTACGTAGCTACCTGTAGGTATCAATGTAGAGTCTATAATTTAATAAACGCCATCTCCTTTGTAGATATCTTGCTTGTTGTTAAAGAAGTTATTGTGGTATATGGAATTCATACCATAGTCTGTCTGGAAAGCCGAAACAACATGGTGGCAGGAGATGATAAAGAGATGTTAAATACACATTGGGGATTATATAGTGGGAGAAAGGAAGTAACTATGAACAAAGTTAGTATGTAACACAAAAAAGTTGCACAGTATATTTTAAGTTTCACTTTATATTATATCTATTTTGGTACTATTTCATAATTTACATATAAAAAAGAACAATGTCTCAAACTATTTTTAATTTTTAAATAAAAATTTATTGTTGTGATTTTTCAAAATCTAAAAGAATTTCCAACATTAATTCATCAGGTATGTCCTCCTTTTCATTCCATGATTCAATTTCTCCTACACAGTTAATTAAGTCTTGGTCCAGAGAGTGATCCATAAAGTCTATTTCCTGTTTGTCTTCCTTAGGATTGTTTTCCATATTAATTTCAAATGAAATATTAATTTCATTTTGTTGTCCTTCCATTTTCTTGCTGTAAATTGCATAAAAATAAATATATCAGTACAGATAGGGCACTGTTGGGTTTCAGTACAGACAGGCAGTTTGGTTATTTAAACAGTGTTTTTTTCCTTTGGGCAGTGTATGGTATCAAATTGGAAGTAGAAATATGAAGAAAATTATCAAATAAACTCTTAGTCAATTCTGAATTATACTAGAGAAGTCTAACTCTATCCTTAACTCAGGGCCGGCGCTAGGCATGGGCAGCGTGGGCTGCCGCTCAGGGCCTCGCACTCAGCCCACCAGCATGGGGCCACGCACTGGTGATGTGTCCTTTTGTTTTCCTGGAGATCTATCACAAAGAAAGGTGTCGCCTGCAATTAAGGTCCATTGGCGGGGGCCCCCTCCTTGGGCCTCTCATGGATGGTGTCAGGAGGAGTAGGGGAGGAAGAAGGAGACGCTCCTTCAATTGCAAGGAGACCATTCACAGACACTGTGGGGGGCCCATTGTCCAGCATTTTGGCGCACCCTCAGTTTTAACTTTTAGACCACAATCAATTCTCACACCTATGAAGGTGTGAGAAATGCATGTGGATTAAAAGTTAAAACTATGGGGGCATCAAAATGCTGGACAATGGGGCCCCCACAGTGTCTGTGCATGTTCTCCTTGTAAGTGGCCAGTTATGTAATTTGGAGGGGGCCTTGCGCACATTCCCTTTTAGCCCAGGGCCTCGCAAATCCTTGGACTGGCCCTGCCATAACTAAAACAGAGAAGTCTATTTTATTCTATAAGTATTACAGAGTGAAAGAATAAAACTGTCTGAAAATGTTTTTCTAATTAGCTTTCAGTACAGAACATACTTCAGTTTTAAAAATAATATCTTACCTTTTAAATATAACTTGAAGTTATCAGTTGATTTTTTGTTGTTCTGCACTTCACGAAGTAGTAGTCAAAATGGCTGTGTTTCTCTCTCTTTGTTTATATATATTCAGGTACATAACCAATCAAATGTCATGATATAATAGTAAAAATCGAAAGTAATATTTTAATTGGTTGTCATTTCCAACACTTCCGATATGTTTTGTGAAGTAATTTACCTCAGGGATTTTAGAGAGTTCTACATGCTAAATGGCTAAATGGTATTCCAACTAAATTTGTGAAAATGGTAGGGATTGGTATGTAGTATGAGCTACTGTTTAATTGGTGAAAGTGTCTCCAGTGGTTTTTCTGTAAATTACTTTCCCACCTTTTTTAAACGAGTGCTTGTCAGTGCGTTTCCCGGTACGCGAACTTGCAGTGTTACGGGAGTCCTCCATTTTGTGTTTCGGTAGAATTGAGATATAAGATGGAGGGTACATAATGTTCAGAATGGGTAGATTGGGGTACTTTAGACGTATGCTGTTTCCCTAAGTTTTCTGAGGGTGGCTGAGGAGGCTCATAAATGTCGATAAAAAAAATTGTTTTTTTTCGCGTGGTTAGCTGCCGGTACGCGAACTGGGTAGCGTACCGGGAAGCGATTATAGGTGAAAATAAGTGAAAAAAAGGTACATTCGAAATTTCAAAAGAGTACACTAAGTTAAGGTAGCTCTGAAAAGAGCTTTTGGGTTCTGTGTATGTTCTAGAAACTTATAAGTAGGAACCAATACACATTCTTAAATTTAGTATGAAAACTCTGTTTCCCTCATCTGAGAAATGCACGCCATCTCCTCTGTAGATATCTTGCATGTAGTAACGCAAGTTATTGTTGTAGATGCAGCCCATTCCAGGGTCCCTCATGTAAGCTGAAACAGACTTATTTACATGCTTCCTCGATTTCTCAATTTGTGGACAAAATTGATTGGACCACCTCCATTTTTGTCTTTGGCATATATTGGAATATACCAATGCAGTTTGAGGAAAAAGTGTCATCAATTGCTCAAAGGTGTCCTTTAAAAGCATTTCCAGACCTACCCCAGTCAAAGTGCCCAAATTGTTTCCTCCACAGTGCACTATTATGAGGTCAGGGGTTGGCAAATGTAAAAAGGTTCTCACCAATGGTATCAATTGGTGACATTTCAATCCTCTTCGGCCAATCCATTTGATTTCCACATTTTGTAAATCGAGGTTGTGTAAATTTCTGTTATCAGCATACCTGTGAGCCCAGTGGATGTAGCTATGTCCAAGAATCCAGACTGAAAACATAGCTAGAGGATTTTTTGCTGCAGTCAGATGAAGTGTGGGAATGAAATGGCAGTTGAAATAGTAATGTTTGTAATGTAAAAAACTGTGGAGTTTAAGTGCAAATGATTCATTAGCAGTGATTGGTGTATTTCCATTGCTGAAAACAGAAAGTTAGGGTGCATGGATGTGTTCTTTGAAAGATGTATTTTGAATGGTTATTTAAAAATGTTGTTATGAAAGATTGCAGTGGATTAGCAGGTGTACTGAGAGTTCAGAGTTCATTTGAAACATTGTTGTGTGAACTTGTGACCATGACAGGTCAGGCAGGCGGTAGTTGCTATGGAAAAGAGGTAGAAAGGGCAGAGGGGGGAAGGGTGTTGATTTGAAAAAAGTGAGGGAAGAGTTTTTATTGGCTGACATGAGAGATATGTGTGTTGAATATCAGCGTTTCAGTGCCTTTGTTGGTTCCAGCCTCTGGAGTGCATACCTTTAATTCTGGTACAGAATAATTGGTGTGTTTCTGAGACTGTTTTCAATTTCAAAAAGAATTTGTAAAGGTGAGTTATCGTTTATATATTTTAGTTAAAGAGTAGTATGCTTTTTTGCGTAAATAAGAAAGTCAGCTGTGTATTTAAAATGATGTTTTGCGTCAAGTGTTTGCATTCTGCTTTCAAAGGCGATTTTGCATTCTTCATTTACAGAATCGGAAAAATTATTGGTTCGGTAAAATACCGAATCGGTAATTTTACCGATTCTGTAAATTTGCTATGTAGGGGGGACTCTTCTGAGTCTCAAATGACTTAACGAATCGGTATTTTAGCATGAAATCAAACTTGCACACGTATGTCATGTGAAAGGCAGACTTGCCCTTACATGAATGTAGGTGTATTATTGTTTTACATAAAAGGTTAAAACACTTTGTTTGAAATCAAATGCATGCACACTTAGGGCCCGATGTAGGTGGTCGTTTAGGCCATTTACCGACCGGTTACGGCCGATTTCGGTCGTTTCCGACCTGTAAATGGCGAAAAGGTATGTAGGCGCCTAAATCCAGGGCCACATGTAGGTAAATCTACATTTACAGAATCGGTGAAATTGTTTTTGATGGTAAAATGATGTGACTCCTGCAATGCGTCGCTTTTGCGGAACAGATATATGATGTAATTTTGTTGTTAATGTTACGGTGTACATGTAAAAAATGATGCATAAGTGTTGCACGGGCATTGTAGATACTCTCCTATGTGTGCTTAGCAATTTCAAGTCACTTCCCCCGGGTTCATGGGCCTTGTAAATACGTCCCCATGTGTGTCTGGTCATTTGAAGTCACTTTCCTCGTAGTGTAAGGCCCTTGTAAATACGCCCCCATGTGTGCCTGGCAAATTTTCATTTTGATTGTTTGAGTTACATAGCCATGTTAAAAGTTATTGAAAAAAAGGTGCAAGTTCCTTAAAAAAACGTTTTCATGTGTATTAGGGCATTTTAAGTCTGTTCCCCATGAATGTAGGGGCCAGATGTTGGTGGCCGAAAATAGCCATTTACCGATCGGTAACGGCCGAATTCGGCCGTTACCGACTGGTAAATGGCCATTGACATGTAGGGGCCCTTAAATGTTGCATTTTCGGTAATTTTACCGAATCGGTAATTTTACTGATTCAGTAATTTTACCGATTCGGTAATTTTACAGATTCGGTAATTTTACCGAAAATGCAAGATTGAAATGTGGGTAGCCAATTTTCCATTGGCACATGGCTTTCAGAATCGGTATTTTACCATGGAATACAAATCCATGGTAAAATACCGATTCCTGTGTACATGCACATCTGTGCATGTACACATGTGCCATGTGACAGACAGACGTGCCCTTAGGGCATGCCTGTGTGCCACATTGCACACATGCCCGTTTTGGGGGTGCTAGAGGGTGTCAAAGTGACACCCCCTGCACCCTTGACAAATTCGGTATTTGCCGATTCGGTAAATACCGAATCAGTATTTGAATTGAATCCTATGGGCTTCAAGGCCCATAGGATTCAATAGCAAATACCGATTCTGTATTTACCGACCGAATCGGTAAATACCGAATTTTTAAGGAATCGGTAATAAATCAGATGTTGGTACCTACATCCCATTTACCGATTTTGAAATACCGAATCGGTAAAATTCGGTAATATTCGGTATTTCAAAATCGGTAAATGTGATTTACCTACATCTGGCCCTAGGTGTATTATTGTTTTACATAAAAGGTTTAAAAACTTTTTTTTAAATCAAATGCATGCACACTTAGGGCCTGATGTAGGTGGTCGTTCCATGTCATTTACCGACCGGTTACGGCCGAATTCGGCCGTTTCCGACCGGTAAATGGCCAATCGGTATGTAGGCGCCTAAATCCAGGGCCACATGTAGGTAAATCTACATTTACAGAATCGGTGAAATTGTTTTTGATGGTAAAATGATGTGACTCTTGCAATGCGTCGCTTTTGCGGAACAGATATATGATGCAATTGTGTTGTTAATGTTATGGTGTATATGTAAAAAATGATGCATAAGTGTTGCAAGGGCATTGTATATACCCTCCTATGTGTGCTTAGCAATTTCAAGTCACTTTCCCCGGGTTCAAGGGCCTTGTAAATACGTCCCCATGTGTGTCTGGTCATTTGAAGTCACTTTCCTCGTAGTGCAAGGCCCTTGTAAATACGCCCCCCTGTGTGCTTGGCAAATTTTCATTTTGATTGTTTGAGTTACATAGCCATGTTAAAAGTTATTGAAAAAAAGGTGCAAGTTCCCTAAAAAAACTTTTCATGTGTATTAGGGCATGTTAAGTCTGTTCCCCTTGAATGTAGGTGTATTATTGTTTTACATAAAATGTTTTAAAACTTTGTTTGAAATCAAATGCATGCACACTTAGGGCCCGATGTAGGTGGTCGTTTCAGGCTATTTACCGACCGGTTACGGCCGATTTCGGCCGTTTCCGACCGTTAAATGGCCAATCGGTATGCAGGGGCCTAAATCCAAGGCCACATGTAGGTAAATCTACATTTACAGAATCGGAAAAATTATTGGTTCGGTAAAATACCGAATCAGTGATTTTACCGATTCTGTAAATTTGCTATGTAGGGGGGAGTCTTCTGAGTCCCAAAGGCCTTAACGAATCGGTATTTTAGCATGAAATCAAACTTTATGGTAAAATACCGATTTCGGTGTGCATGCACATGTGTGCTCGCACACCTATGTCATGTGAAAGGCAGACCTGCCCTTAGGGCTGGTTTGCCTGCCACATGGCACCTGTGCCTGTTTTGAGGGTGCCAGAGGGTGTCAAAGTGATACCCCCTGCACCCTTGTGAATACTTTTATTTTATTTATTTTTATAGCATTGTTGAATCTAGTTCTTACTGTTATTGATTTACTGTTTGGTAATAGTGGTTTATAACATTTTTTATTATATTTCACCACAGATTCAACTGCAGATTATTTGGAAATTAGACAATGCCGTCTAAGGATAGAATTCGAAAGGCTACGAAACGTCAAAGACAGCAGTTACCTAACATTTTGCAGCAGTCCTCTACATTAGTATTACCTCAATGGACGAAGAGAACACCGGGTAAGAGAACGAAATCATTCCTTAAAAACATTTGTAGAAACAAAAGTATAACTACAGAACAAGTTTTAGTCCAGAAAAAGAGAGCCAATTTAAATGGAAAGGAAAGGCCCGTGAAAAAAGTTTGTGCTAGAGCAGGAGATAACTCTGTGCATGGCAGTAGAAGGGCAAATATTTTCAGGGACATTCGTAAGCGAATGTTCCGCAACAGGGTAATAGTCAATTTGCTAAAACAATTTAAAAAAGGTCAACAGAAAGTGTCATTTTATAAGAAAAAGAAAAATGTAGAGATAATTATTGATCAGGCTTTCGAAATCAAGCGAAAGTTATTTATTTTCGTAATTAATGGAATTAGGAAACTAAACAAGGTAATCTATGTTTTCAAATCTAATAGTAGATGGAAGAGAGAAGTTAATCGAAGTAATTTTTGTGAAGTTTTCTCAGGAGAATGGATGCATAGTTCAAATAGTGAGGCATTTTTTAATGAGGAGAGTTATTTTCAGGACAATGTTTTGGTGCATGCAGTTGACAGCAGTGGTCGAGCATATGAGGTAAAAGATGGTCATCCGGTTGAAAAAGAAATACTTGTGTCTGCAGATGCAGAAGAGGCGCTAAGTGATGAGGTTTTAGGGAGACGTCCTAAGGGACCAGTGTACACCTGGAAGTGTAGTTCTATTTGCAGTGTGCGACAGGATTCTATCAATTTGCTTTGTGATTTTATACGGACATTTCATAAGAAAAGTGTAAAGCAAAAAATAAAGTTGTTGCAAGAATTAGATCCTTGCAGAGTGAGACAAGTGACAGGTTTGCGTGGTCATTCACTGGCTTGTCTTTCTAGGAGAGTATGCCAGAGTGTATTTCATCATTTCAGGATGCTAGCAGTGCATCATAATAAAGTGAGGAAATTAGTTAGAATGTTGTATTATGCTAAGAGTCCAGCAATTATGCTTAAAAAATTAAGCAGAGCTCTTTGCATGGTTCTGAAGTAGATGTGAAGAATATTTGTCAAGAAATTGAGTTCTGTTATTTTGCTGGTAAAGAGAACAATGTTGATATTGAACCACTAGAAGATGGTAATGTGGAAGACAGTGAACAGATTTTCAGTACAGATAAGTTTCACAAGGAAATTTCCACGTTTATGGTAAAATCAAGTGAGAGGCCTAATTTCACTTGTGTGTGTTGTCGACGGACTTATTATAAGAATCAGACTAAGTTAGTGGATATATATGCAAAGAGTGATATGGAAAACAATAGTGAATGGAAGGATTTTGTCACATACTTGATGGTAGAAAATTGTTTTGATTTCGGAGCAGACCAACGTATGTGTACTTATTGCTATACCAAATTAAACCAAAACCAGATGCCTGCTAGAGCGGTTTATAATAATCTGGAATTAGATGACATTCCTTATGAATTGAAGGATTTAAATACTTATGAATCTATTTTGATTCAAAGTGTCCATCCCTTCCAGGCTATTGTACGAATGGAGCCAAAGACAGGGAAGTTGCCTCCATCAGATTTACAGAGAGGATTAAAGGGAAGGGTTGTTTATTTGCCTTTGGATTTGAAGAAAAACATTAATACAATTGGAGTAGAGAAAGTGGAAGAGGAACCTCTGGTTATAATAGTTAATGGTGTTCCGACAAAGAGTAAGAAAATCTGGCAAGATTTAGTGGATGTTAGGAAAGTTAAAAAGGCAACATTGTATTTGATAAAAAATAATAAGTACTACAAGAATGTATGTGTTGCAGAAGAGGAAGTAAGTGAAGAAGAGGACAGCGATTTGTGTCCTGGTCAAATTGAGAAAGTAGAAGCCTCTAAAAAGGAAGAAATATATGAACATTATAGTGTTCATCCTTTGCATTCCAAGGAAGTCATGGGGAATGCTATTGAGTTGTTTCAAATGAAACAAGCCAAAGGGAGTCCCATTAGTGTTTGGGAGGAAAGTTTGGAAGCTCGGTGTTTCCCACAGTAATTTCCCACAGGTCGAGGAGGACATTATGATGAGCGACCTGTTCAAATTCCTGCTTCAGAATACCGGACTTTACGATTGTATACAGAAGATCCTAGGTTTCGACAATGCATTCCCTATTTATTTCATCTATTGTTTGAAAGTGATCTCTCTGGATTGACGAATGCAGTGAACCACATCTTGAAAAGTGGTATACAACTGCGAAATATCTCGGCAAGGGACTTTATGGATAAAGTCAATGTGCAAGACAGTATTTTGGATTCTCACCTGATTAATCTCATGGCTTGTCAGCGTGGTACTAATGAGTATTGGTACCGCCGTCATGGTGACTTAAAATATATGCTGAGGAACTTAGGAACTCCCACATGGTTCCTCACTCTCAGCTGTGCTGAGTATGGCTGGGAAGACTTACTTGAATTTCTACGAGAGGTAAATGGAAACATTGAAAATATTGAATTCAAGACACCCGGAGAACTGTGCTCTTTGGATCCTGTGAATGTATGCAGGTACTTCAATCATAGATTTGAAGCTATGATGTCTTTCATCACGAACAAGAAAAATCCACCTCTTGGAGAGGTGTTGGATTTCTTCTGGAGAAAGGAGTATCAAGCAAGAGGTGCTCCTCATATACATATGCTACTATGGATCAAAGATGCACCCAAATTTGGAACAGATCCGGATGACTTAGTGATGAGTTTCATAGAACAGTATGCTACATGTGCTGTTCCAAAGACAAACGAAGACAAAAGTCTAAGAGAACAAGTTTTACGGTTTCAAAGCCATCGTTGTGGAAAGTACTGTTGTCGTAAATTCAGAAACAAGGACAAATACTACACCAAATGTTGTTTTGCATTTCCACGGTCGGTGTTATCAAAAGGAAGAGTTAACAATTTGATGTCATCGCTGCGACATAATGTGACGAGGAAATCACCCAAAAACACATACAATTTGAAAAGAAACGAAGAGTCCAAGTACATCAACGACTACAACCCAGTGATTTTGTCCATGTGGAATGCTAACATGGATATACAGTTTGTGGCTGACAACTGTATGGCTGTGGCTCGGTATGTGACGTCTTACATCACTAAAAAAGAAAAGACAGAACTGAAGGATATGTGGGAGGATATTTCCCATGAAAAGAGCCTCAGTAAGAAGTTGTACAGTTTCAGTCTGAAGATGTTGTCGCATCGAGAAATTGGAGCTTACGAATGTTCTGACCGGTTATCTTCAGCAAGTCTCTATGCCAAATCTAGGAGTATCATTTGGGCGAGTCTTGGTCTTGCTGCAACGCGTAATCGAGTTCTGAAACCTGTACGGGAAATTGAGTATTTGGCGGAGAAGGAGCCAAACAGTACAGATATTTTGAAGAGCAACATGTTGGATACATATTATCCAAATAGAAGCAGTCACCTGGAGAATGCTTGTCTGTATGAAGTTCTTCAAAATTACGTTTTCAAGAGGAACATCAAAGAAGATATTGATAAAGGAGTGTATGCTGTAATTGGAAGTGAGGGATGTCTGGTCAAGCAAAAAAAATGTCAATTGATAAATCATCGAAAATTGGATTGCGAATCTCCCGAAAGAAAAGAGTTTTTCTATTTAGCTCTTTTGCAACTTTTCAAGCCTTGGCGTGCAGAAGAGGAACTGCTTGGGGATTTCCTCTGTTACAAAGACTCTTTCAATGCAGCCAAGGAGTCCATAGAATGCCCTGTTTTTCCAAAATATCTACAAATGTTGAATGCAGAAATTGAGCAGGAAGCAACAATTGCAGCCGAGATTGCTAGAGACTGTTCTCAGGACAGTCAGAGTTCTGTTGAGTCAGGATCCACTAGGAGAACCAGTTATTGAAAATGAAGCTGCCACTGCCATGATTGAAGTGGAAAGAGCCATGGCACATGCTCAGAAGGATGCGGTTAACTTAGAAGAATTGGAAAGACAACTTAACGTTGAGCAGAGGAAAATATATGTCGAAGTTACCAACCAAATTGAGCATGCATTAAGTCATGAGAAGGAAGAGTGCTCATGTACGTCGTTGAAGCCTGTCCGACTGTACGTGAGTGGAGAAGCAGGAACTGGAAAAAGTTTCCTTATTAAAGCAATTTCATGTTATATGCAGAAAAGGACTGATTCATCGCTGTCTTGTGTTGTGACCGCTCCAACTGGACTGGCAGCTCATAACATTAAAGGGATTACTTTGCATCGGTTACTGATGCTGCCAGTGGAGCATGATAACAGATTACAAAACCACAAGTTATCTGGAGATGCTTGTTGTGAAGTATCTCGGATTTTGAAGAAGATGAAACTTCTTATCATTGACGAAGTAAGCATGGTTTCCAATCTCATGCTTGCTTTTGTGCATTTAAGAATGCAGGAAGTTCTTAAAACAGAGTATGATGTGTTATTCGGTGGCAAACACATCATTGTTTTTGGTGATCTTCTGCAGCTGACACCAGTGAAAGGACAACCAGTGTTTAAACTGCTTACACATGAAGATACCAAGAAGTGCCTAGGGAGCATTGGTAACGTTAACATATGGTTAAACTTCAGTTATGCTGAGCTGCGTGAAAATATGCGTCAGGCGAAGGACGAAGATTACAAGAATATTCTACAAGATATTAGAATCGGGAGAGTGACTGAGCGTGGTAAAGAAGCTTTACATGCACGCTTACTGTCAAATTTATATCCAGAAGAAGAGGTTTTGCCAGAGGGTATTTTTCAGAAAATTACTGTGAAGAAATCTGGAATATGTTTGATGCCAACTCTTGCAGAATGTTCCATCTTCAACAACAAAATGTTGAATTTAGAAAAACAAGAGATTGTGAAACTTGAAGCTATTGACAAAATAGAGCATATGGGAGCAACAATTATTTTGTCAGAGAATTTGAAATCTAAATTGGATTCATTAGAGAAGACTATATCTAAAACTGCGGGTTTTGAAAAGACTTTGAATGTGTGCTTAAATTGCCGAATCATTTTGAGAAGGAATTTACATGTTGAAAGAGGTCTGGTAAATGGATCAATGGGTAATGTTGTTGATTTTGAGAAATACAGAAATAGAGATGGAATTGAATTTTTTAAAATTAAATTTGATGGCATTGAGGAAGTACAGCTAATTGGTCATTGCTCTGCTAGGTTTTTGCTTGTTAAAGACTTATATGTTCGCCGTAAGCAGTTTCCTGTTTGCTTGGCATATGCGGTGACAATTCATAAATCGCAAGGTTTAAGTGTAGACACTGCTTTAGTGAATATTGGCAGTTCTGTATTCATAGAGGGTATGGCTTATGTAGCATTGTCACGAGTCAAAACTTTATCGGGTTTGTACTTGATTGACTGTGATGTCACAAACATTTGTGCAGATCTAGATTGTGTTAAGGAATACAATAGGTTAAGAAGAGAGTATGCGCCACATTTGCCTCAATATCCTTTGATTGAGAAACGTGTGGTAGGCCGGAAATGAAGAAATATCAGTAATAGTAGGGAGGTTGTAGCAAAAAGACCAAAAGTCGATGAACCCAAAAGTGGAAGCAGGAATAAAATGAATTCTGTTGAAAATGTTGTTGGTTTTAAATTTGAAAATAGTTCTGGTGTCAACTGCTATGCTAATGTAGTTGTTAATGTTCTCTTTTCACGAGAGACTTTCAAAGAACAGATTGTGATCAATTCGGAACAAAGTTTATGCTGTTTGTTGAATTCTGTGTTAGAGAAATGTAGTGCTGATAAAACGAGAGTAGAAAGTGTGTCTGAAATTCGTTTTCTGTTAGACGAATGTTCAGGTCAAACAGAATTCTCTGAAAATATTCAGCAGGATTGTCAGGAGTTTTTAATGTATATGCTTGATGTATTGCAAGATGAGGGTGTAGATGTAGATTATCTATTTGGCCTTTCTTATCAATGGCAGCATGACTGCGAGAACTGTAGGCTATCAAGTACTAATAGTGTAGACTCAGAAAGATTTATATATTTAACTTTGCCTGACAGTAAATCAGTATCCTTCAATAAGCTAGTAAATGCAGCCGATCAAAATATGGAGTGCAGCCAATGTAAGTCTGGAATGCTGTCCACGTTAATTTTACGAAGTTATGGCCAGTATGTCATTTTAATGTTCCAACGATGTAGGCCTGATGGAACTAAATTGACAACTTTAATTAATAATTTTGTGGCTTCGCAGTTGTCAATATCAGGAAGGACTTTTAAAACTACTGCAATTATATATCATAATGGTCCTTCAACTAATTCAGGACATTATACAGCTTATTTGAAATCTGGAAACGGTTGGTCATTCTGCAATGATTCTGTTTTAACTTTCCAAAAAAGATTGCCTTTCCACCTTCAAAATTCTTACCTGGTGTTCTTACAACCAAAATTTTAGGAAAAAAGCTTGGGATTTGCTCAGAGGAATTTCAAGATGTTCTAATGGCTCCTACTCTATATGGCCTTGTGGATAATTGTAGTACAGAGCGAAAACTGTTTGTTTTTATAAGCAAAGTCAAGCAGCAGATCAAAATAAGGAGTAGAGGAAATGTAAGTCTGCAATGCTGTCCACATTATTTACGGAAACTTATGGATGAAATGTCATTTTACAATTTCAACTACATAAACTGGAAGAAAATAAGTTGTCCAGTCTAATTAAAAATGTTTTGGCTACATAGTCATCGATTTCAGGAAGAACATTTGCAACTGCAGCTATTATATAATATACTGGTCCTTTGACAACATCTGGATATTACACAGCTTATTTAAAATTTATAAAATGGCTAGTCTTTTAGCAAACATTACTAATTGAGTATGAAGCAATGTTGCCTTCTGACTTGTTTTTTGAAGTCAGAATTTAGGGTAGGTAATTGGACTATAATGATTCTAGGTGTTGCTGTAACTTAGTGTGCTGTTTCAAATTGCTTTGTATGTCTCAGTTTTCTTAAAACAATTGAGTTTATCTTTCAGAAAGTGGCGGGCAGAAAATAGTAACAGCACAACAGAGTATAAGCTGTTCATAGGATATCCTTTGACGTCATAGAAAGTAAGTTACTTTGGAGAATTTCCTATTTCTGCTTATTTATATTATTTGGGTTTTATAAACACAATCATTTTGATTGTGTTTTTTTTTCCCCGCTGTTATATGATGAATACCTTCAACTCACTGTTTTCAGTGAAATTTGATATTTTCTGATAACAGCTAAAATAAACCATTAAATATGTTTAATTAATTTTCTACTTTGAATTGTGATTTCTAATATGTATATGGATTGGTGTGGCTCACTGGTTAGAGGCGGCAGACCCAGAAGCAGAAGTCGGGCCGGAACCAGGGTTCGATTCCTGACGTGGCAGCATCTTGGGCCATGGTGAGCGGACTCGATAATTCTCGCTTCGGTGCCTACTGCAACCATGGGTCCCACTCAGTAACTCTGGGCAATAGCTTGCTTAATCTCAACTAACAGTCCCATCAGCGCCGGGGATGCCTGGCATCACCTTGGGGATGCCCAGGAGGGACCATCTCACAGGGAAAGCCAGGATGGGTTCCCCAGCGGTATACAGCGCTGGGACGCTTCTTTGCTGGGGCAGCTGTACGCATTACTAGTATACCACATTTAACATTTAACATTCATTTTGTCTCATGGTCACTCTTTTTTTACCACCTTGTATTAATTTAAATTTTTTTGTTCTTTCTTACACAGATTAAAAGTATAAAAATGATAATACAGTACGGTAATGACAATTATAAGGTAAGCGTTTAGTACTCTTTACGTTACATGTCTATCAGATTTAACTTTTATTAGTTTCTCTGCTTCTTTTTTATAACCCTTAGTTACTGTCTTTGCTAGTTCCTTCATTTCTTTTTCTATTACTTATTTATACTACTCTTTTCACTTCTTTTATCAGTCACTCTTTCAACAGTAACTGTGTGTTACTCCTTCTATTTGTCTTTCTTTTCACATTACTCTCTGTTTATTAACTCGTCTTTTTTTTTAAAATATTTTTTTTTAGTTCGCTCCCGGTTTGCGTACCGGAACGCAAACCGGGAAGCGTACCAAAAGAAATAGAGGATGCTAGAGTGCTAAACATTCTAGCAATTTTTTTAAAAAGGGAAGGTAGTTCTGAAAAGAATTTTTTTTATTATTTTTGATGTTTTATATTTTTTTGTGTTTTTTTTGAGGAAGGGGAAACAAAAACTGATTTGCTTCAAAGGGCTCAACAGGAGCAACAAAAAAAAAATTACTTTCTAGGACGTTTTGGACATTGATGATTTTCATATGATCTATTTATTAAAGTAATACTCAACTCTCCGCATGAAATTAATTTTCCACATGCTACACAAGTGAATCTCATCTGCCCAAAGTTCTTTTGCAGATTTGGGACCGTTTCCCTTGCCTCTGACTCACTTATTGCTAAGTCATTGGTGGATGTTTTTGCCGGTCGGGGGTTATTCACCATATCTCGAAGTTGCGCTTTAGAATAATTAAGAGGGTGCCACCTCTCCATGTGCCGATGCATGGTATGATTACCATAGCTATATTTTTTTTCGGTCCCTCTCGAGAGTTTTTTTTTGCAGATGAGGCAGGTAAAGAACCAGGCATTAACTTTCTTTTCATGAGAAGGAAAAGAAAAAAATTGCCAGATAAAATTCACTTTCACATGGGACGTTCTTGGCATTTCTTTCTGAAAGCCACTTGTCCCTTGCTCCTGTTCCTCGTCTTCCTCTTCTTCTTCTTCCTGGTCGAAGATGACCTGGCTAGTCGGTCCTCTCTTATTTGGTGGTGGTGGAGGTGGTGGAGATCCACCAGCTGCAGCTAATACAAATGCCATGTCTTAGCAAACAAAAACAGGTCTTTCTCTCATAAAAATGAAAGTCGGAGTGAGGAAAAAAGGTGGGACTTTCATCATTTGAGAAAAGAAAATGTTCTAAACCAATGAAAAGTGTTTGTTTTACGTCATATGATCAAGCGTTCCATCATTAGGAAACTAAAAGTAAAATCAACCAATGAAAAGTTTTATTAACTAGTCACATGACCTGTTATGCTTACGTTCCGCGTTCCGCGCCGCGCCTCGGATCGATTCCGGGGATTTACGTTTCGCGCCTTGGTTCGCGTTCCAGAACGCTTCCGGGTGCGCTAACGCAGCACGTCATAAGGGGCATTACGTAGTAACGCGATATGTTGCGTTTACGGGACGCATCACGATGTTACTTTCTAACGCGGTATTTGCACTAACGGAACGTTTACCGGTTCGCGGATCGGCAGCGAAACAAGAAAAAATAATTTAAACTATAATATAAATTGAATTAAAAAAATATAATGCAAATATATATAAAATATATTTGTGAATTAGAATAAAAATATATGTTACAGCTATAGATATTAGCTTTTAAAAAACCAATGAAATTCACTGAAAAAACCATAGGTTATAGACCATATATAGTTAGGGATTAGCATTTACAAAACCAAGAAAATTCACTGAAAAAACCATTGGTTATAGACCATATATAGTTAGAAATTAGCATTTTCAAAACCTTAATTTACTCGCACAAAACCATAGAAATTCGAATATATAGTTAGTTGCAATAACTATATATCGCGCACCCACAATCCACTGCTGATGATGTCACATATTACATCATTCATGACATGGTCAGTGACATCACTGATGACATCACTGATGACATCTCAAATGACATCACTGATGACATCACTGAAGACATCTCAAATGACATCACTGATGACATCTCATTTGACATTACTGATCACATCACTGATAACATCATTCATGTAATAATACGATGAACCTCGTTAGACTCTAATATAACGTTAGATACAATTAGTGTAAACAGACACTCACAGACTGTCACTCATCCATGGAGTTACTCACACACCTAGTCAGTCATGCAAAGAATCAATCACACCTCCATTTCCTCAACTATACAGTTATACACACTTTACTTATTCAAACATATTCTAACACATATTTACTCTCTTATACAATCCCTGATACAAGTTCACAATGATTCATACAGCCACTCTCACATTCACTGGCTCTTATGCACAGTTATTTATATATGTCAACTCTCACATGTACTGTGTTTTACATATGTACTTACTTTGACATGTAGCACTGAGATATTCATTCACTCACCAATACACTCATGCACACAGTCAACTGCCCATAAAGCTGTTCCACATGCACGTTTGAACCCATACATCTAGTGAATAAACTGCTCACACATCTATGCACAGAGTCACACACCTCCCAGCCACCCCCACACACACACTCACTCTCCCATACAAATACTTGGGCAACCAATCAATAATCCATATAGTTACTCATATAGCTACTGATCAACACATGCAGCAGTTTACAGAACAACAGATATAATGATGCACAAATTAAGACAGTTTAGTCACTAACCCATGCACTCAGTGAGACACATTTAATCATTCTCTCATACAGTCAGTCATGCACCTACTAAATCCTTCATCCAGACACTTATACATCCACTCATTCTTCAATATGTAAGACATATTTCAACTTAACAGAAACTTACAGTCACTGGATGTTGTCATCAGTGATGTCATCAGTGATGTCACTGACCATGACATGAATGATGTAATATGTGACATCATCAGCAGTGGATTGCGGGTGCGCGATATATAGTTATTGCAACTAACTATATATTCGAATTTCTATGGTTTTGTGCGAGTAAATTAAGGTTTTGAAAATGATAATTTCTAACTATATATGGTCTATAACCAATGGTTTTTTCAGTGAATTTTCTTGGTTTTGTAAATGCTAATCCCTAACTATATATGGTCTATAACCTATGGTTTTTTCAGTGAATATATATATACATAAAACCGACTGGTGGTCACCAGTTGGTAGTTATAAATAGGACTTAGTTTTCATAGGAAAAGTGTTTTTTGATTTGCTAAAATCTTAGGTGCCGTTTGACGAATCTTCATGAAATTTTCAAAAAAATGGGGCGCTCGGGTCAGCTCCTGACTTGAAAGTTTCGGGGTGATTCATCTAGCGGGGGCCGAGAAAAAGGGGCTGGGAGGCCAAAACGTGTCTTCTCTGTGTTAATTTCAATAGGAACTTTAGTTGCTTAACGGAATTACACCAAATTTGGCAGAGAGGTAGCTCTTGGTCCAGAGTGCACTCTTTGCTTTAAATGGTGTAAATCCGTTCAGTAGTTCCTGAGAAATGTAAAAATAAACATATCAATATCAAGTGACCGCTGTGGATCTGCGAAGCCTCCCAAACACGGGCTTCATTTTGATTGGCTGTCAATACTCCAAACCAGGAAGTGTTGGCAGCCATCTTGTGACTCGGTGGAACCGAGTCACAAGAAAAAAGATTAAAAAAAAGAAAAGGGGGCAGGGTAGAAACACCCTGACCCCCTAGGTCAGCTCAGTGGGTCCCACAAGGACCCTCAGGGCCCTAAAAAGCTTTTTTTTCTTTTAAACTGCAGGATGCGCGCTGGGTTTGCGATACATGCTGAGAAAAAAAAAATTAAGTCTGGTCTCCCGCACTTTGTTTTCTAAAAGCCCCTGGGTGGGCCAGGTCCAGGGGCAATGTGTAATAACAGTGTGGGGCCGTCTGTGTCCTCGCAGCCCTGGGGACTGCCACCTCCCCGGGGCCATGCTGATAACATGCGGGGGCACGCAGCCCCCCAGCAACCCTGGGGACCGCCACCACTGCTTTATTCAAATTAAAATGCATTTTACCCCCACACTTTATTTGCATTTTCAGTAGAAACAACGGGCATTCAAAAATAGGGAGTTGAACACCTCTCCCCCGTGACCTTTTCAAAATAAATTCTAGGACAAGTGCAGAGCCCCCAGGAACACTTCAGCAGATGCTGGGGGAGGGGTGAGTCTTGGGGTGGGAGGAGTAAAGTAGGAACTGACCCTAAGGGAGCCCAAGGGATTTCAGGCAGCTCGGGCAGTTTGGGGCATTTAAATCACGATCAGATACGGGGTGAGGAGTCGGGGACTGAGGGTTGTTCAAGCCTGTGGGGGAAGCTGGGGGTGTTAGGAGATTTGAGGAGGGGGCGGTTGGAGCCTATGGGTAGCGTCCTAGTTTCGGCTGTGATAGGTGGTCCTGTGGCATGTGGTCAACACTGGACAATTCAAAGAACTGGAGAGAGGGAGGGAGGGGTCCAGTGTAGGTGTACGTGCTCCGCAGCGAGGGCACAAAACAATAACAACACAACAACAATACAAAACTTCTGGTTCCATTGGCTACAAGGGTATAAAAAGGTGGCAACAGGTTCCCTCGCAATTGAAGACTTGTCACAAAAGTTAAATAGCATCTTTCAGTTGCTTATTTCTCACTTTGTTGCCAAAATGGTACTAAAAAGTGAAATCCTTGCCCAGACAATATTACTGCGAGTTAAAATGACAAACTAATAATAGTGGTGCTCCCCTGGCACAAATAATTCCAATGACACTGTGAATAGCACTTCATGTCTTGCTTTTTCTAAGCGCTGTTATTTCCGTTGATAATACCTAATTTAATGGTACATCTTTTCACGGTTGGACAGAGGTCAGACGGGGTCAGTCAGGGGCCAGTTACAAGTGGCTGTCACAAATATTTACCGCCATTGAAGGTGTGAAAACTCTAAACCCACTTAAAACCCTATGTCTTGGGGCTGTACGAGGGAGTGGGGTGAAAGGGGTACTCTCTAAATTGTATTATCCGAACCTTGATCACCCAAAGGCCTCTGCCCTGTGGAGAGGGGGCAGCAGGCATGAACTGGTGTTAAACAGGGTGCTCTGGGCCGAGCTTTCTTGTCATTAACAGATATATCCATACAACAAATGGATATTATTAATATTAGCATGCTTATTATTACTATCATTATTATTACTGTTGTTATTACAATTATTATTCGTGTAATTTGTATTCTTATTTCATATCCCTCGGGCACCGTCCTTTCTAAATCCTGATATTTTTGTTTTCTCGGTCTGTCATCCCCGCTCCCCCACTGGGAACAATGTATTTATTTACTGTTTTATGGCAGAATCTGTTCATCTTTAATGTTACGGAGACTCAAAGAGGGAGATTAACAACTGCTACTTACAGTGCTTCAAAGTGGTTTAAGGGCTGGAAGCGCTATGAGCAAGCAACAAATTAATAATATTATGATGTGTTCTGATTAATTATTATTTCCTCAGGCGGTGACCCGCATCCTCCTGTTCTATTTCCTATGCACTTTGTGTGTGTGAGGGGTGGGGCTAGATGGGGCTCCTCCAATGTGTCCCCACAGCCTCCCTGGCACCTCACGGGTCCACAGACAGCGCCACTCAGGCCCCGCCGAAGAGTGTCTGTTTATTAATAAATAACGCGTTTCCCATTTATTTCGGATATTTCTATGGCACCCACTTCTCCACCTGGAAAATCAGGCGCTTCACAAAAAACAAACCCCCTCTTTCTAAGTGAGCAGAGGGCACAGTCAGGTGTGAGGAGAGAGCAGAGATGGAGGTGCAGGTGGGGCCATGAAAGAGTGGGAAGACGCACCTCACAGTGGCATCTCAGCTGGGTGGGGGTGATGGGGTGTGAACCTTCACTCTAGGGGTATGGACTCAGACACCAGGGGGCAGGGGTGTCTCTCTCACCCCACCCCAAAGAGCATCACGCTTCTGTTGCAAATGTCGAATATAACACACCCTTCCTACTCCCTGTTGACCCCTTATAGACCTCGCCCTAAACAAGAAGATACAGACCGTGTAGACATGCCCTTCAGATGTGCCAGAGACCCTGTGACCCCGCATGGGGTCCTGGTGGTACACAATTAGTCACTGCTTAGAAACCCTTCGGGCACCCACTTGGCGCTTTATATGTGTATTGCCAGTATTAAAAGCGCTGTACACGGCCAGTGGGCCTACCTGGTGCGCCCTCGATCACTCCATCAGTTCAACGCTTGCTGCTGACACTCACGGTGCCCTGAATGTCATTCCTTTGAATCCTAACAGCCACACTCCGCCTTCCAAGGTCAGCACATGGGCTCCTATTACATTTGGTAATAGAAACATGCTATTCAGTGTGTAGAAACTACTAATGGTGGTATAAAGCACTATATGAATTGGGTTATTATCAATATTATAGGCACCAGTCGAAGTGGGCTGCATTTGTAGGGCGTGATGGGTCCTTTCTTTTTTAAATATTACAAACCAGTTTCCATATTTTTTTGTTAAAAGTAATGGTCCATGGGGGTTTTATGCAACACTGGCCGCCTCTGCATAAAGTAAGGGGGCTCCTACACTTTGAAGCTGAGGGAGGTACAGAGGGCTAAACAGAAAGCAACCTTCTCACCCAAGGGCCTGTGAGAAATGTATTTGTAAGGAATAAGTTAGTCAGCAAATGTAAAAACTGCTTCCGTGCAGGTTCAGGCTTTGATTGATGGTGTCAGAACTGGTAAAATTCAGTTGGGCTTCTCAGGAGCAGTACCCTCAAGAAGCCCACCTTCCAGCAGCCTTGACTCAAGATTAACTGCACTGAGTATCATGAGACGTTGTTCTTGATTAGCTTTCCTTTTGTGCTAAGTAAACTCTTTGACTATATTTAACATGGGTTAAACAATGACAACATACCTGTAAAAGAAAAGCAGGTTATACGTAGAACAGTCGTTGTGTACGTCTTCTCATGCTTCACTGGCAATTTCTGTTCCCATAATTCGCAAGGATACAATGTTATGGCTAAACAACCATGTTTCAAAACGAAGCACACATTCATATAAAGAGACACTTGGCTTTGGACACATTGTTTCCGTAATGGTGTGCTTTCCCCACTGTTAAATACCACAGTGGTACTTCCAACAACCTTTTTGTTATACACAACACATTACATATGCTAATGAGGCAGATCAATATTCAGATGCCCAAGAAAGCGCTTCAGCGCTATGTATCAGAGTTCAAATATGCGAATCTCCAGGAAGCGCATCAGCGCTATGCACTGAGTCCAAATATGTAAATGTTCAAGGAGCGCTTCATCGCGTTGTAAAACAATGCCAAAGTCATCAGTTATTGAAATCCCACGAGAGAGCTTCAGAGCGATGTGTCCAAAATGCCAGTGATCAATATGTAAATGCCCAAAGAGCGCTTCAGAGTGATGTACAACAGTGCCAAAATCACCAAACATGTAAATGACCAAAGAGCACTTCAGGGCGATGTACAACAGTGCCAAAATCACCAAACATGTAAATGCTCAAAGAGCACTTCAGCGTGATATGCACATTTCTTTTAAAATGCAAAATAACAAAAACAGCACGTAGTTCCTTTCACAATGCTGTTGGTTAAGAAAGGAACAATCCGACCTGATTGTAGCTGAGAGAGGATCTACAACCTGGGAAAAGAAAACGGAAGTCTCCTTGATGCACCCGGAATCTTCTTTCAGCAACCGGAGAACAGGAACTGCTGCTGCTCAAGCTCAGAGTTCTCAATAACCAGCAATGAGAACAGGGTCTGGCCCCTATTTAAAGGTCTCAGGAAGAAGCTTCCAGATTCCAGCTCACAGGTAAACTACTGGAGCTAAGAAGGGACAATAGGCCTTGATAACATCATAGTCTGCAACAAGCATTGGCACAGAAAAATGGCAAAGTCACAACGTGCATTGGTAAAAACAATAGAAAACAGTAGACAGGTGCCAGACAAGGTGCATCAAGTAACTGATGTGGCAGAATCATGACAGGCGGAGTCCCTTAAGGCTTCTTGGCACCTAAAATGTGTCATTTTTTAGAAGAAATCCAAACGTGTTACCAGGGAGCTCTGGAGTTTGTGCTTTTAATTGACATGTACGCAAATGTTTCCACTAGGTACAGTCTACTTACATTTTATTAAAATATATATTTGAAACTATTTCTGTGATGTCAAACATGAAATGTTTTGACACATTTTGAACAGCCTAATACTGTGTGTAATACTATTTAATGTTTGCAGAGTGCTTATGTCCCAGGGTGCGACCTCATAGCACTATAAGTACACAGGTCACTCTTCCCCTGTGCAGGTCAGGATTCACTGATGTGACTCTGGTGGCACACAGGTATCTACAGGGGTCGCATTCCTCCCAGGGTGCGACCTCATAGCACTATAAGTACACAAGTCACAACTTCCCCGGTGCAGGAAAGTTTTCACTCCTGTGACTTGGGTCGCACACAGACATCTGCAGGGGTCGCATTACTCCCAGGGTGCGACTTCGTAGCACTATACGTACACAAACCCTCTTCCCCGGTGCAAGGCCGAATTCACTGCTTTGACTCTGGCCGCACACAGACATCTGCAGGGGTCACATTCCTCCCAGGGTGCAACCTTGTAACACTATAAGTACACATGTCACTCTTCCCGTTGCATGGAAGTGTTAACTGCTGTGACTGTGGTCGCACACAGACATGTGCAGGTGTCGCATTCAGCCACTGAAGGCTCAGATCATAAAACTGTGCATTTCCCTTTGATCAGTTAAACATGCATTTATTTCTTCATTTCATTTAAGTTGCGTTTATCTGTTCTAGGCATTCACCTGAAAGATAACACAGTACTTGCAGTATCTTATTTTCTTAGCCAGGTGTTTGACCCTTTCTCACACTCAGTGATCCCGGCCGTGGACTCCGTGCCACAATTCCTCTACTTTTCATAAATTACATAGGTGCAGCAATACAGTGGATACGTACATGACCGGCATCCTATAGGCGCCATTTGTGCCTTCCATAAATACGGCAGAGCACCTCACATGCACCATATGGGTGATTCATAACTCTTCTGTGCACACATTTATAGGCACCATCTGTACATCTTAATAATAATACACATGAGCATGTGCACCAGGGGCACTCCTGAGCACGCTAAACACACCTCCCACCATCCTATGCACTCCCCAAAAACAGGTCTTTGTCTCCGTGAACACTCCCTGCTGACCCTCTCCAGACACGTCACACACAGGGTGTGGACCCTACGCACTTTAACCGCCTGACACCTGGTTCTCCTAGTGCCTAAAACTGAATGTGTCCTTGTGTAATGTAGCCAGTGCTCACGTAAAGCACAGGACCCACGTCTGGGCACACCTTTCCCTCTTAGGGTGAAAATAACATGGGTCCCTTGCTCGCTGTGCCACTGGATTCAAGCTAGCATGGTTGATGAGGGGTTGATGGTTGGTGAGGGGTGAACACCAGTCCCAGGAAGCTTATTTCCAGTCCAGGGAGGACCTGGCCTTAGAGTTCGGGCTGGATTGTTTCCATGAAGAACAGGGCCAAATCTTATTTGCATATAGCTAGGTCAAAACGGTTGAAAAGTTTCAGCACTCCATCCATCATCTTGTTGTGTTTGCTATGTTCACCCGAAGTGACCAAGGGTTTGGCCAGACGTGGGTCCCTTGCTTGTTGTGCCACTGGATTCAAGCTAGCCTGGCTAATGAGGGGTGAAACCCTGAAACCAGTCCCAGAATGCTTGATCCAGTTCAGGGAGGACCTGACCTGGCAGTTCGGGCTGTACTGTTCTCATAAGGCTCATGGTCAAGACTGATTTGTATATGGCTAGGTCCAAACTGGGGTGGCATAGTGAGCAAGAGAACAATGGACCACACCCAGATCGGTGAATGAGGGTGAGTGGTTGAAATGTTTCTGCACTCGGTCCATCATCGTGTTGTGTTTGCTATGATAATTCAATGGTTTGGCACGGGTGCTAGAAAAGAATATAGCATGTTACAACGCATGTGAATAAATCGCATGCTATTACAATAGAGTTGTTACAACAACCGCGTTGTTAGTATGCAATACCTTTGCATCGCAAGTCATTACAAGGACTTGCTGTAGGGGGCATGCTGGACTTTAGAATAGTATTGCTTACTATTCCTACTCCAGTTTGCGCAACAGCAGGGAAGGTGTTGGATTTTATATCCAATACCTTTACGCCCCCTACAGCAAGTAATGCAATGCATATCATTTTTATACACAAGCTAAAGTTATTCCCTATACTTCCATTCCATCCATTCATACATGCACAACCATCCACATGTTCACCAGTGGGGACAATTGCAGGGCACTGCCCAACTGGGTGTAACTTCCAAGCATGTTGTCTCAGCACCAGTCACTCGCAGGGTACAACAAAGTCCAGCAATGGGAATAGGGGATGAAGCCCCACACTCTATCCAGCTATATAGGGTCTTTACCCTGCACCACTTATCTATATGAAAAGATATTTCAATGGAATAAAAAATGCACAACAAAATCCTCAGTGCTTTCACACCAGATGTCCTTCAATTGTTGCTTATATGGTTCCTTTCCAGCCTCAATGGAGACCAAGACTGTATATAGCAGAGGGGAGCCCGAACAACCCTCTAGGCCTAGAGAAAATCAATAATTGCAACACGCAATTAGCCCATGAGGGATAGTTTGTATTTATTATTCCGTCATCAATATCTATCCTTGCATTCCTTCCTCAAAGATACAGACACATGTCCGCTGCCATATATTTTAATGGAGGTCAGATAAAGGAGTTATGAAGTTGGTTCTTTATGTGCTGTAAATGCTAGGTGTGCCCTGAATTGTCTCAATGTTTTGCGCTTGTCATTATATATTCTTTAATTCTTTATTTTAGTAAGCAATGATGTGCCAACAGGTGTTGGTCAACACCTTTCTTTTATAAAATGGGCAGCGTTCAGAATGTGACAATCTAAGAGATTGAAACAAAGTGCCTTGATTGGACAACCTTCAGATGGTGGGACATTTATGACAGTTGCCAGAGACAGTGTCCAATGCAATCCAGTCCCCGGATCTACCCGTTCTCCATTTGGCCAGCAATGACTTGCAATCTCTAGGTCACAAGCGTGGGGAATATTCCTGGTTGGGTTAATTCCCAAGAGTGTTAATTGCTTACTCTAGTCAGATTCCAAGGAGGAATTGGGACCCAAGGCTGTCAATGTTTTAGTTATGTATCTGAATGCAGAGTTAGCTCTCTGCACAGGAACATATTCCTTAAGACACACAGGGTAGAGCCGGGCCAGCAAATAGGCCCAGGAACCAAATTAAAAGTGGGCCCCAAAAGTGAATTAAACAGCAAAAAATTGGCCCATGTTTGCAAATTGGGGCAATTCTGAACTTGTAAAAGCATGCTATTTAACCCCTTCGATGCTTGTGACAAGGTCAACTCGTCATGGGTGTTTCCTGCGCTGTGCTTATGATGAGTTGACCATGTCACATAACAAGGGTTTTTTTAAATTGCAGCACAGCACGGGAATGTGCAGTAGCAATGATGCGGTTAAGTGTTTTTCAAAGTATGGAAGTCTGTAAGAATTTGAGCTTGCTGAAGCACTATTTGTTTTAATATCAGGGTAATCAACAGCAAAACCTGGCCCAGCAGACTGTAAAACAGGCTCACAAACAGCCAAACATCTGACCTACACACTTATCTGTCAGTGCAGCCCATTGGGCACTGCCTGATTGCCCTAAAGGCCAGTCTGACCCTGACGACAAATCCCATATAAAGTGATGAGAATGTCTTAAAGGCTAGTCTGACCCTGAAGACATATCCCATATAAACTGATACGTGGCCCTGAAAAGTTTCACCTTGATGCGGGTTTATTGTATGAATAGGGAACTAATTGAGAATTTGTGGGCTTTCTTATCATCACCTTATTAGAGAGTGTGAAGGATTAAAGCATATAGTGACCTTGGTTCCATTAATAACGAGGACAATTGGCCCATGAGGGATAGATTGTATTTCTTATTTCATCATCAAGAGTATATTAATTGCTTTTGGAATACTTAAACTTACTTTACCTTTGGATTTTAATAGTTATGTCAAATGACTACTCAAGATATCTGTAAATCAGTTTTTATTTTCCTTTCTCTATTTGAAAAGTAGTGCCAATATCCATAAAATTCAAAGTATTTCGAAAAATACACACTCTTTCCTTATATATATTGTTTTCATGAAAAACAATTAAGGCCCACATCCAGTTCAATACTGGGTCCATCTTGTAGGTAGTCGACTTGTGTATCCAATCAACACCCCAGTCTAATATCCATAAACTATGTAATGTTGTGCTTAGATTGATGTTTTTTATAACAATATTCCTTTACATCTCCTATGAACTCTTTAGGAAGAAGTTGACACATTTCGGCCTAATGAATTCCTCTTCAGGATTATGTAAGGCGAGTCATTCCTTTCTATTCTATTGGGTGTCGTCCCTCAGTATCCCAATGGCTATCCTATATGAAGGACACCAGTGGTGGCGTCTTCTCCAATGACCCTCGCTCTACTCTTAATGGATACTTTTACAACTGAGTGGATTAGTTCATCGCCAGTCATCTATGAAAGAACAATGAGGCTGTATATCGGATCTGAACTAACCCACTCGGTTGGAAACATATCCAGGGAGAATAAAGTGAGTGTCATCGGAGAAGACACCACAACCACCTCCCTAAGATGAATGATCGAGAGACTTTATTCTTGTATACTTAGTTGTTAGCACTGTTACCAACAGGAGACGGGACCATTTCTGTATAGGATAACACTTTTGTTAAATTTGTTATCCTACTCAGATTGGGGATTTTTGTATATCAAGGGGGAACACCCCATAGATGGAAAGGAATTTACTAGCCTTGCATATCCTGGGGAGGCCTGAGTTCATTGAGCCGAACATGTCAACGTCTTCCTAAAGGAGTCCACAAGAGCTGTAAAGGAATATTTGCTAGAGTGAACTCCATTCTAAGCAAAACAGTACATATTTTACGGAAAATAGACTGGGGTGTTGATTGGATACAAAAGTGGACGACATACAAGACGGACACAGTATTAAACAATATGTGGGCCACCACTATTTTTTTGTGGGGAAAACAAATTAATAGATAGATAGATAGATAGCGAGATAGATAGATAGACAGAGAGATAGATAGATAGATAGATAGATAGATAGATAGATAGATAGATAGATAGATAGATAGATAGATAGATAGATAGATAGATAGATAGATAGATAGATAGATAGATAGATAGATAGATAGATAGATAGATAGATAGATAGATAGTAGATAGTAGATAGATGACACAATTGCCCTGTGTGAAATTTGCGAATTTTTAAGGGGGATACCTGGGAAATTGATTATGGGAGGGGATTTTAATTTTATCCAGGACCTAAAAAAGAGATACGGCCTCTCAAATCAAATTTTTTTTTATTTCACAATCTCTGGGTTGTACAACCTCTGACATAGAAATTAATCAATTTTCCTACCATTCTCTTATCAAACTTAGTATAGAAATTGGGGTAAACAAGAGGCCAAGATCCAGGTGGCAGATGGATCAGCTCCTTCTACAGGATCATCAATGAATGGATTGTTGACTTTTTTAAGATTAATTTGAATACGGCAGATATCTTCTCAGTTTGGGGGGCATTCAAGGCTGCCCTTCGTGGGTGAATGATTGCATTCGTGGTTGGTGACACCTAGTGTAGATGTCAGCTCCCTGAGCACAACCTCAATGAAACAAACGAAGTTTCTATGTCATATCATACAAATGTCTCCAAGAAATTAAACCAAAATTGTTGTCATGTTTCTCATGTTTAATTCACATGAATCTCATTAATGTCCACGAAATTCCACTACATTTATGCATCCAAATTCATTGTGTGGGTAAACGTATCCCAATGCATTTCGGACACATGGTCCTTCGTCAGGGGAATCCTAGAGAAATGATAATAAAGTAATCTAAGTATAATCCACCGAGTAGCAAGTTAAAAAAATACAGTTAAGCTCTAACGATTATGCATGCGTTTTGCCGATAGTTGTGAAATAATAAGTCTGACGTGAAACGAAAACGTGCACTAAAAAGAATAGATACCGATGTCCCCAGACGTGAGTAATAGATGAAACAAGCCAAGCATACGGCAAATGCAGAAAATTAAACAAGACCACTCATGTTGAATGTCACCGGAGGAAAGGAAATGATTAAGTGATCACCGTGAACGGGGAAAGCTCACCCTGGTAAAAAAGTCTGCGCGTTGATTAACCAAGTGAAAACGCATATATTAGAGTGTTAACACTTACGAAGAAATCAAGGTTAGATCACGCGTCCAGCCAGTGCGCCCTTCGCCATGGAGTGTGAAACAAGCGTTCCGTGTACGCGGAAGTAAATGTAAGGAGAGCAGTGTGTGTAGAGAGCGGACTGTGGATTAGTCGGCCATATTAGAAAGGTGTCACGGAGAGACCAAAGGGTTCAGAGTGAGTGAATAAAATAGCAGTAGGTTAAAAAAGAAAGAGGATGAAAAGTGAGATGAGAAATAAAACGTTGGACTAGGTGAAGAGCCGGATAAAATAATGTCATGGATGTGTGCAAAATAAACAGATAATGAAAACGATGCATATCAAAGTCACATGTCCACAAAAATGATGGAGTATTCTACAGATAACATTGAAATTCCATCCGATCATTAAGACCAGAAGGTTTCATTGATTGAAGGAATTTGATCCAATGATTTTCACGCTGCAATAAAAAATTGTTATTGTCTCTGTCGTCGCGCTTATTAACCACCTCCACTGCAGCGAACCTGAGCTGACTGATGTTATGTCTACTGTTCTTGAAATGGATTGCCAAATTCGATTTCATGTTCACAGTCCTTATATTGCTCTTATGTTCATTTATTCTCTGTTTCAATTTGCGTGTGGTTTTCCCAGTATATGTCAGTCCACAGGGGCACTTAACAATATATACGACATTTTCAGTGTCACAAGTAGCATTCAATTTCAATTTGATATCGGTGCCCTTCATAGGGTGTTTGATCACCGGACCTTTGATCATGTTGTTGCAGTTTTGACAATTGAGACAAGGTTGATTGCCTTTGTATTTGATCGTGGATGTAGGTTTAGGATTTTTTATAAGTTCTTTGAGATTGTTACCTCTTTTGTAGGCGAATAGTGGTTGCTCATTGAAGATACCATTGAAATCCTGTTCACGACTGATAATTGGCCAATGTCTCAGGATGGCAGTTTTGTATGCCCTTGAGGCCTCGGAATATTTAGATACGACCACTGGTCTATTCTTGTTGTCCTTGGGTTTAGTAGTCAGCGCTTCTTGTCGTGTGATCCTGTCACAACGTTCTTTGGCATGAGCCAAGATGGTTTGAGGGTATCCTCTCTTAGCAAAACATTCCAGCATGTTAGTGGCTTGTTCCTCATATTTGGTAGTGTCAGATGTGATTCGTTTCACCCGTAATAGTTGTGAAAATGGTAGATGGTTTTTCAATGGTTTTTGGTGATAAGAGCTGTAGTATAAGATGTTGTTTTTGTCAGTAGTTTTTCTATAGAGATCAGTCACTAGGTGATCTTGAAGCCTTGTCACTCTCACATCCAAAAAGGTGATGGATTGCTGACTCATTTCAGATGTAAATTGAATGCGATTGTTTATTTGATTGAGATCAGTTACTGCTTTGTGTAAGGAGTCATAGTCTCCTCGCCATAAAACAAAAATGTCGTCTATGTAACGCAAGAATGTCATGGCATGTGTAATCCAAGGTGTCTGGTTCAGAATATTGTTATTCTCAAAATATATCATGAATGCGTTAGCATAGACAGGTGCCGCACAATTGGCCATGGAAGTCCCGGACAACTGTGCAAAGAATTGGTCCTCCCAAGAAAAATAACTCTGATAAAGAGTAAAATGCATAAGTTGCATTAGAAAAATTTGTAGGTCTTGTGAAAGGTCAGAGTGTACCAAAATGTTGTCGATTGCTTCCATACCTAAATCTTGAGGGATGCTCGTGTATAAAGATTTCACGTCTATTGAACATAACCAGATAGTTTCATCCTCTCCAAAACTGATCCCATTCAGTATCTGTAAAAAATGCGTTGTGTCCTTTATGTAGGTACGAGATTGTTGAATTAGTGGCTGAAGATATCTGTCAATGAATTTGCCCGTATTTTCATGGATGCTTCCACGTGTAGACACAATGGGTCTGAATGGAGGCTGAGTTATACTCTTATGAACCTTAGGTAGCATATACATGCTAGGTGTGCTGGGGTTGGTCGGTGTCAAAAATCTCTTGGTTTTAGGTTCTATAGTTCCATTTTCTTCCGCCATGGTTAAAATGTTCATCAACACTTCTCCGTATTTGTTGGTAGGATTGAAGTGGATAAGGTCATAAGTGTTCTTGTCTGACAGATGTTCTCGAACTTGATCTTTGTAGAATGTGGTATCCATGAGGACCAACGCGCCCCCTTTGTCAGCGGTTTGGTATGTGATGTCCACCCTTTTAGCTAGGTTGTTGAGCAATGAGTATTCCTTTTTGGTTAAATTCAGGTGTTTCTTCTTCCTGGTATAGATGATGTTGCTAATGTCATTCTTTACTAAACTTTCAAAAATATCAAAGGATTTGTGACTTGTGGGTGCCATGAATGTGCTTCTGGCCCGTAATCCTCTCAATTGATCTTCCTGTTCCTTGTTTTGTGGAGGAGAGATATTTTCAAAAAAGTGCCTTAAACGTAGGTTACGCATGAATTTGAATAAGCTTATTTCTAGCTCCAGCTCGTTGGTGTGGCTAGTGGGGATGAATGACGTGCCTTTTTGTAATACATTAACTTCTTGTTCAGTTAAGGTATACGAAGATATGTTGATGACTAAGTTGTCTTCTTCTTTGGTTTGTCCACCCTCTGATTCAATGTTGTACTCCTCAACTCCCTGTCTCTCTCTCTCTCTTTCTCTTTTTCCTTTTCTTTTGACCTGGCTCCTCCTGGGTCGTCTCTTTCTCCCGGGCCTTCCTCTAAAAAAGGAACCGCGGAGAGGGTGGAAGATTTGGTGCTAGTTGAGGGTTTTTGTAGGTTGACGCGTCTTTGTTCAGTGCGTGATTCCTCCTCTGAAGATGAAGTCTCTGTTGTAGTGTTGGTGTTGTCTCTTGGTGGTCTATTTTGTCGCCTCCTGGCATATACCTCAGCCCAGGAGTACACTTCCCCCAGCTTATAATCTATGGTATCTCTTCGATATTTGCGTAATTTCCGTTCATTTATCTCTCTAGTGTGTTTGTCCAGTTGGACAGTAATATCCTCCAGTATCTTGGACCAGTCTTCCTTGGGTAGCATGTCACTCAGTTCTTGTTTACATTGTTGAATATCTCTGTTAAGTTCCTCCAAGGCTCTGGATAGTTCATCCACTATTAATAAAATTAAATCTAGCGAGCATTTGTTTAAGATGGCGTACCATCTTTCAACAAATTTCGAACTGTTCCTGCATAGAAGTGGTTTTAGCGGGACTCGGAGCCCCCTTGGAATGCGTTGTGCTCGATGATATCGTATCAAAGTGCTGGCATGAAGCCTTTGGCTTATTTCCTTCTTAGAAAAATAGAGCAACTGTTTCAAACAACTTTCTTTATTTCTGATAGATCCTTGTGGGCTTGCTACCTCGGGGATTAAAGCATAGATCTTGTCCACATCATCTGTGTTGAAAGCAAAAGTGTCTGCTTTGAGGTCGGTTAGTGCTGTGATGTCATCATATGCCATTTTAGAAAATCGACAATCGAGTTGATTGGGGTGCCAGCACTTTGATACGATATCATCGAGCACAACGCATTCCAAGGGGGCTCCGAGTCCCGCTAAAACCACTTCTATGCAGGAACAGTTCGAAATTTGTTGAAAGATGGTACGCCATCTTAAACAAATGCTCGCTAGATTTAATTTTATTAATAGTGGATGAACTATCCAGAGCCTTGGAGGAACTTAACAGAGATATTCAACAATGTAAACAAGAACTGAGTGACATGCTACCCAAGGAAGACTGGTCCAAGATACTGGAGGATATTACTGTCCAACTGGACAAACACACTAGAGAGATAAATGAACGGAAATTACGCAAATATCGAAGAGATACCATAGATTATAAGCTGGGGGAAGTGTACTCCTGGGCTGAGGTATATGCCAGGAGGCGACAAAATAGACCACCAAGAGACAACACCAACACTACAACAGAGACTTCATCTTCAGAGGAGGAATCACGCACTGAACAAAGACGCGTCAACCTACAAAAACCCTCAACTAGCACCGAATCTTCCACCCTCTCCGCGGTTCCTTTTTCAGAGGAAGGCCCGGGAGAAAGAGACGACCCAGGAGGAGCCAGGTCAAAAGAAAAGGAAAAAGAGAAAGAGGGAGAGAGAGACAGGGAGTTGAGGAGTACAACATTGAATCAGAGGGTGGACAAACCAAAGAAGAAGACAACTTAGTCATCAACATATCTTCGTATACCTTAACTGAACAAGAAGTTAATGTATTACAAAAAGGCACGTCATTCATCCCCACTAGCCACACCAACGAGCTGGAGCTAGAAATAAGCTTATTCAAATTCATGCGTAACCTACGTTTAAGGCACTTTTTTGAAAATATCTCTCCTCCACAAAACAAGGAACAGGAAGATCAATTGAGAGGATTACGGGCCAGAAGCACATTCATGGCACCCACAAGTCACAAATCCTTTGATATTTTTGAAAGCTTAGTAAAGAATGACATTAGCAACATCATCTATACCAGGAAGAAGAAACACCTGAATTTAACCAAAAAGGAATACTCATTGCTCAACAACCTAGCTAAAAGGGTGGACATCACATACCAAACCGCTCACAAAGGGGGCGCGTTGGTCCTCATGGATACCACATTCTACAAAGATCAAGTTCGAGAACATCTGTCAGACAAGAACACTTATGACCTTATCCACTTCAATCCTACCAACAAATACGGAGAAGTGTTGATGAACATTTTAACCATGGCGGAAGAAAATGGAACTATAGAACCTAAAACCAAGAGATTTTTGACACCGACCAACCCCAGCACACCTAGCATGTATATGCTACCTAAGGTTCATAAGAGTATAACTCAGCCTCCATTCAGACCCATTGTGTCTACACGTGGAAGCATCCATGAAAATACGGGCAAATTCATTGACAGATATCTTCAGCCACTAATTCAACAATCTCGTACCTACATAAAGGACACAATGCATTTTTTACAGATACTGAATGGGATCAGTTTTGGAGAGGATGAAACTATCTGGTTATGTTCAATAGACGTGAAATATTTATACACGAGCATCCCTCATGATTTAGGTATGGAAGCAATCGAGAACATTTTGGTACACTCTGACCTTTCACAAGACCTACAAATTTTTCTAATGCAACTTATGCATTTTACTCTTTATCAGAGTTATTTTTCTTGGGATGACCAATTCTTTGCACAGTTGTCCGGGACTTCCATGGGCAATTGTGCGGCACCTGTCTATGCTAACGCATTCATGATATATTTTGAGAATAACAATATTCTGAACCAGACACCTTGGATTACACATGCCATGAC
The DNA here is from genome assembly GCF_964263255.1 of Lissotriton vulgaris. Classification (NCBI taxonomy): domain Eukaryota; kingdom Metazoa; phylum Chordata; class Amphibia; order Caudata; family Salamandridae; genus Lissotriton; species Lissotriton vulgaris. The sequence continues at coordinate 1,619,794,432 of NC_141694.1, forward strand.
ATTCTTGCGTTACATAGACGACATTTTTGTTTTATGGCGAGGAGACTATGACTCCTTACACAAAGCAGTAACTGATCTCAATCAAATAAACAATCGCATTCAATTTACATCTGAAATGAGTCAGCAATCCATCACCTTTTTGGATGTGAGAGTGACAAGGCTTCAAGATCACCTAGTGACTGATCTCTATAGAAAAACTACTGACAAAAACAACATCTTATACTACAGCTCTTATCACCAAAAACCATTGAAAAACCATCTACCATTTTCACAACTATTACGGGTGAAACGAATCACATCTGACACTACCAAATATGAGGAACAAGCCACTAACATGCTGGAACGTTTTGCTAAGAGAGGATACCCTCAAACCATCTTGGCTCATGCCAAAGAACGTTGTGACAGGATCACACGACAAGAAGCGCTGACTACTAAACCCAAGGACAACAAGAATAGACCAGTGGTCGTATCTAAATATTCCGAGGCCTCAAGGGCATACAAAACTGCCATCCTGAGACATTGGCCAATTATCAGTCGTGAACAGGATTTCAATGGTATCTTCAATGAGCAACCACTATTCGCCTACAAAAGAGGTAACAATCTCAAAGAACTTATAAAAAATCCTAAACCTACATCCACGATCAAATACAAAGGCAATCAACCTTGTCTCAATTGTCAAAACTGCAACAACATGATCAAAGGTCCGGTGATCAAACACCCTATGAAGGGCACCGATATCAAATTGAAATTGAATGCTACTTGTGACACTGAAAATGTCGTATATATTGTTAAGTGCCCCTGTGGACTGATATATACTGGGAAAACCACACGCAAATTGAAACAGAGAATAAATGAACATAAGAGCAATATAAGGACTGTGAACATGAAATCGAATTTGGCAATCCATTTCAAGGACAGTAGACATAACATCAGTCAGCTCAGGTTCGCTGCAGTGGAGGTGGTTAATAAGCGCGACGACAGAGACAATAACAATTTTTTATTGCAGCGTGAAAATCATTGGATCAAATTCCTTCAATCAATGAAACCTTCTCGTCTTAATGATCGGATGGAATTTCAATGTTATCTGTAGAATACTCCATCATTTTTGTGGACATGTGACTTTGATATGCATCGTTTTCATTATCTGTTTATTTTGCACACATCCATGACATTATTTTATACGGCTCTTCACCTAGTCCAACGTTTTATTTCTCATCTCACTTTTCATCCTCTTTCTTTTTTAACCTACTGCTATTTTATTCACTCACTCTGAACCCTTTGGTCTCTCCGTGACACCTTTCTAATATGGCCGACTAATCCACAGTCCGCTCTCTACACACACTGCTCTCCTTACATTTACTTCCGCGTACACGGAACGCTTGTTTCACACACCATGGCGAAGGGCGCACTGGCTGGACGCGTGATCTAACCTTGATTTCTTCGTAAGTGTTAACACTCTAATATATGCGTTTTCACTTGGTTAATCAACGCGCAGACTTTTTTAACAGGGTGAGCTTTCCCTGTTCACGGTGATCACTTAATCATTTCCTTTCCTCCGGTGACATTCAACATGAGTGGTCTTGTTTAATTTTCTGCATTTGCCGTATGCTTGGCTTGTTTCATCTATTACTCACGTCTGGGGACATCGGTATCTATTCTTTTTAGTGCACGTTTTCGTTTCACGTCAGACTTATTATTTCACAACTATCGGCAAAACGCATGCATAATCGTTAGAGCTTAACTGTATTTTTTTAACTTGCTACTCGGTGGATTATACTTAGATTACTTTATTATCATTTCTCTAGGATTCCCCTGACGAAGGACCATGTGTCCGAAATGCATTGGGATACGTTTACCCACACAATGAATTTGGATGCATAAATGTAGTGGAATTTTGTGGACATTAATGAGATTCATGTGAATTAAACATGAGAAACATGACAACAATTTTGGTTTAATTTCTTGGAGACATTTGGATGATATGACATAGAAACTTCGTTTGTTTCATTGAGGTTGTGCTCAGGGAGCTGACATCTACACTAGGTGTCACCAACCACGAGTTTGATTCCCACACCTTCTTTGTCAGGGGGTGATATCTCTGAAGCACACCACAACCTGTTTACCCTAACCTCACCGAGGAGTGCGTGACCCACACCCAAATATTACTTTGAATGATTGCATTGTCAACCTCTCTAGTTAAAACAGGAAAAGAAAAACATTTTAAACTCCAGCAGGCCGTAGCAGAAGCAACAAAAACCAGATATGCACAGTCGGCAGGTTTGGGGGATGCTAAAGCAAAGTTAGATTCGGCCAACTTTGAGTTAAAAGAGTTTTTTACGTTGAAGAGATTGCTAGGTCAAGAACCTACTTACAGCGGGTATATGAGGAGAGTCAGATGGTTGGCAAGCTGCTCGCTGGGACTGTGAAAACCAAACAGGAGGCATCCACTATTACAGAAATTATAGAACCCAAAACCAGATTGTCTGTAACAGGCAAAGAGGAGATAGCTCAAGTCTTTTTAGATCATTACTCCCAGCTATATACAACTAGATATAAGGCTGGAGCAAGTCAAATTAGCAACTATTACGACGGAGTCGAGCTTCCCTCTCTTTCAGGGTTCAGCGCGGAACTGCTTCTGCTAGACATCTCTGAAGGAGTCTATTTCAGGAGCAAAAGCCTGCGCTGCTGATGGCTTTCCTATAGAGTTTTTTGACACTTTCTCCAAAGAGCTGGCCCCGTTCTTGGTAAATCCTTTCAATAACATCACCCAAGGAGGTTGTGTTCCCTCAAATTTTAAGGAATCTATATTAGTTAGTTTTGTGAAAAACTGTAAAAATGGAAAAGATATTAATTCATACAGGCCTATTAGTCTTCCCAATGCGGATTTTAAAATATTAATGAAAATCTGGGCACAACACTTTATGCTAATTGCCCAGGAGCTTATCCACTGTCATCAAACTAGGTTTGTTGCGGGGAGGTACATGTCTACAAATACTCGATTTTAATTCAAGCACTCGATTATGTAACAAATAATAAAATACCTACTCTCATTACCATGGTCGATGCTGAATAAGCATTCATTCTTGTTAATTAGGATGCACTTTTTTTTGGTTTAGGTAAATTTGGTTTTCCGGCTCAAGTGCTAAACATGTTAAAAAATATCTACCAAGGTGCTCAAGCTTGGGTGCTTGTCAATGGAGATGCATTAGGGACAGTGGAAATAAATTGTGGTACTATACGATGGTGTCCGATGTCCACTCTTTTATTTACTTTTTTCATTGAACCCCTTGTGGTAAGAATTTGTGGAAACTCCCTCATCAGAGCTCCATGCGAAGGGATGTCAAAAGTAAAAGTATTTGCAGACGACATAATCATGCACCTTTCCCTGGAAAAACAGAGCGTGGAAGAAGCCCTTTTGGAATTTAGCAAATTTGAACAAATAGGAGGCTATAAGATAAACCAAAAGAAAACGGAGGAGTTATTATTTAACTTGAATGGTGACTTTCTACCCACTATTTTAAGAACCCAGGCCCAGAAAGATGAGCCAATCAAATACCTGGGCATTAATGTCTCATGCCATATAGATCAATTATTCAATCTACACTATACAGCTGGGCGAAATAAAATTAAAACTCTATTAGATAATTGGTCCCTTTTTCCCTTTAAACTGATTGGGCGTGTTGCACTACTAAAAGTGTCAAATTCTTCCTTTATTAATATTTTTGTTTGTCAATGTACCCTTAAAAATTAATGCTAGCTATTTTAAGGAAATCAACACCATGTTTAGGGAATTTGTTAGGAACAAAAAGGCAGCTAGGGTCAAATTGCCTATACTACAATCAGAGACTAATCAGGAAGGTTTGGCCCTACCAAACATCTGCACTTACTACGAAGCCGGGTTATTAGATCTCACTGCAATCTTGGTGGAACCGAACGATCAGATGGACACATATTTTTTTAAGAAGATGATTGCTGAGTCCGGCTCACAAATCCCTGCATTTCTAAAAACATCTAAATTACCGAAAAAGTCGCACTATAAGACTGTGCGTGACTATTCTAATCGACTTCAATTGTTGTTTAAACAAGCTTATGTTTCCGGATTTGCCTTTTTTGGGAAAAATAACCCGGGAGACAAAATGGGTTTTCTCTCATCAGGAATGGTGGGCTTTAGCCCAATTAGGAAGGAAGGCCCTAAGAGCGGCTAATTTTAAAAGGATGGCCTTCCTGTCGCGATGGCTGGCTTATTATATTCAGAAAAAGCTAAATAAATGTCATCCAGAAGTAGACAATAAATGCTTTCGATGCCCCTCCCAAGGTGGGGGAGATTGTCTCCATACGTTTTTTACATGCCCGTAGCTTGAGACCTTTTGGGAAAATATTTTTTTAGCAATGAGCCAGTCAATTAAAAAAAAGATCAACCCGAGACAGAGGCGGCTCTCTTTGGACTCTCTAAAGCTAGATCAGAATTGACCAGAACTGAAGAGATGTGAATGAATTAAATGAAATGGGATTTATAAAGAGCGTGACTACCCGGAGGCCTCCCAGCCTGTGGGGTTGGCTAGAGACAGGATGAAATTACGGGAAGAACCAGGTTTTCAAGTGCTTGCGGAAGGTCAGGAGGTTGGTTTACTTGCGGATGTTGAGAGGCAAGGCATTCCAGAGCTTAGAAGCATTGTGGGAGAAGAGTCAGCCTCCTGTCCGAGTTTTCTTGATTTTCGGGGTATCAGCCAAGTGGAGGTATTCCGAGCGTAGCTTTCTGTTGGCTTTATAAGGTTTAATCAGCTCGTGTAAGATAAGGGGGCCCTTGCCCTGAAAGATTTTGTGTGTGATGCACAGGGCCTTAAAGTTGACTCTCTCCTGAATCGGGAGCCAGTGGAGAGATCTTAGGGCGGGCTTGGCTGAGCAGCGGCTTTTAGTGCCTTTAAGAAGTCTCGCTGCCGAGTTCTGGACTACCTGGAGTTTAGAAATGGAAGTTTTAGGGGCACCCAGGTAGAGGGCATTGCGGTAGTCCAGTCTGGAGAGTATATGCCCTTGAATTAGGAGCTTTCTTGAATGGCAGGGTGAGAGGGGGAGTATTTTCGGCGTGGTTCGAAGCAGACCATAGCAGATACCAGTGGTTTTCCTAGCTTGGGTTTTAAAAGTTAGGTCCTGGTCAAACCAGTTGCCCAGGCTTTTTTTCTCTTTTTTGGAGTGGGCGTGGGTCCCATACAGTCCAGCCACATGGAATTAGGGAAGAGGTTTAACTGGTTGCCCAGCAGTAAGAGCTCTGTTTTTTCGACGTTAAGTTTGAGATGCGATCTGGACAGCAAGGCTGTGGGACATCCAGCTGGTGATTTCTTTAAGGCAGGAGCCTAGATCTGCCGGGGCTTGATCCATCTGGTTCAGTGAGTTGATAAGTTGGATATCGTCTGCGTAAGTGACCAGTTTAATACCACAAAAGAGGCTACTATTTCTGCCAGTGGGGACATGTACACTTTAAAAAGCGTAGGGCTCAGGGACGAGCCCTGGGGGACCCCACAGGGAAGTGGAATGGGTTGGGGTCGAATGTTACCCTCGAAAACCTTGAACGTTCTATTTTCCAGGAATGATTTCAGTCAGGATAAGGCTGAGCCAGTCACTCCTAGTTTGTTGAGCCGATGAACCAAAATACAGTGGATCACCATGTCGAAGGCTGCGCTCAGGTTCCTCCTGAATTGAGGATCATTCTCGCCTCTTTGACCACTGCTATCGGTGTGGTGTCTGTGCCCTGGCTAGGGCGGAAACCCGTCTGAGAGGAGTGAAGTAGTCCCTCGGACTCGATGTGGGCGAAGAGTTGGTGATTGACAAATTTTTCCGTCACCTTGCTTATTCCTGGTAGCAAGGAGATTGGGTGGTAGTTGCCCAACTCCGTTTGGATCTAGGTGTTTTTTTTTAGCAGTGCCTTTACTGTGACCTTTTTCCAGTTAAAGTGGACGGTGCCCTTAATGAGGGAGACATTGATTAGGTTGATAATGGGGGAGATGATGGTGGGCGCTGCTGATTTTAAGATATGAAGTGGTGCAGGGTCGAGCCGAGAACCGCTCTTAATAGATTTTAATATGGGGGAGAGAAGTTCCTCTGAGAGAGGGGTAAAAGATTCTAAATCCAGCCTTCCTCGAGATGAACGGATCCCTCGACCCCTCACAGTCTGGCTTCCGAGCCAACCACAGCACCGAGACCGCCCTCATCGCGGCCACCGATGACATCTGAGCCCTGATGGACAACGGAGAAACAGCGGCCCTCATCCTCCTAGACCTCTCTGCGGCCTTCGACACTGTCTGCCACCGCACCCTAGTGCAGCGCCTCAGCAACGTCGGAATCCAGGAGAGAGCACTGGAGTGGATCATCTCCTTCCTCGACGGAAGAACACAGAGAGTCCGACTACCACCGTACAAGTCAGAGGCCCCCAAAGTCATCTGCGGCGTCCCTCAAGGATCCTCGCTGAGCCCCACCCTCTTCAACGTCTACATGAGCCCCCTCGCGGCCATCGCACGCCAGCACAACCTCAACATCATCTCCTACGCCGACGACACCCAGCTGATCCTCTCCCTGACCAACGACCCCGCCGACGCCAGAGCCGACCTTCACGAAGGGATGAAACACGTAGCCGAGTGGATGACGACCAGCCGCCTGAAACTGAACTCAGACAAGACGGAGGTCCTCATCCTGGGCTCCTCGCCCTCTGCCTGGGACGACTCCTGGTGGCCCCCCTCCCTGGGCACCGCACCCAAACTGACTGATCACGCACGGAACCTGGGCGTCATCCTGGACTCCTCCCTCTCCATGACCAGACAAGTCAACGCCGACTCCTCGTCGTGCTTCAACATCCTGCGCATGTTACGGAAGATCTTCCGGTGGATCCCCACCGAGACCAGGAAGATGGTCACCCAGGCCCTCGTCACCAGCCGACTGGACTACGGCAACGCCCTCTACGCCGGAACCACCGCCAAGCTCCAGAAGAGACTCCAGCGGATCCAGAACGCCTCAGCCAGACTCATCCTCGACATCCCATGACACAGCCACATCTCCGGACATCTGAGAGACCTGCATTGGCTCCCCGTCAACAAAAGAATCAACTTCTGTCTCCTCACCCACGCACACAAAGCCCTACACGATCAAGGCCCGAGCTACCTCAACAACCGCATCAACTTCTACGCTCCCAAACGCCATCTCCGATCAGCCAGTCACGCCCTCGCCGCCGTCCCCCGCATCCGAAGAACGACAACAGGAGGAAGGTCCTTCTCCTACCTGGCTGCCAAGACCTGGAACTCCCTCCCGACCGACCTGCGCCTGACCCAAGACCACCTCTCCTTCAGGAAGAAGCTCAAGACCTGGCTGTTCGAGCAGTAGCAGCACCCCCTCCCCCCCCCCAAGCGCCTTGAGTCCCTCCGGGTAAGTAGTGCGCTCTATAAATGTCTTTGATTGATTGATTAAACAGTGGCCTTTATTCTGGAGTTTTAAACAATGGGGCTCTATGAGGTGGTCAATATTGTTGGATGGGAGGAGTTTTAGGATATTTTGAATTTTGGTAGAGAAGAATACTGCCAGTTTGTTGCAACGGCGACCGGAAGGGTCAGGGGCCGGGGGTTGATCGGGTACCTTTAAAAGTTGTTTGACAATGCGAAATGTTTCTCTTGAGGAATTGGGGGAGATAGGATTTTTCCTTCGAAGTAGGCGGCCTGTGCTGTTTTTTGGGCCGCTTTATAGGATTTAATGGCTGATCTATATTTGATTTTTTTATTACTAGTGAAGTCTTTCCTCCATGCTCTTTCTAATCTCTTACATTTCTATTTTAGATTACGGAGTTCCGGGGTGAACCAAGGGGATTTTTCTGGGCAGTACTATGTCCAGTAAGTTCTCAATCCACGAGGAAAATGTGTTATCTGCTACTGATGGATCGGGTCAAATGTGGGCTTAGTAAGTTCTAGCTCATGCTTCCAGTCCTCTACAGCAAGTTTGGACCAAGGTCTTTCTAGGGTACGTGAGGTTGGCATGTAGGGGCTCTTGGTGAGTGTGTTCCAGAGAAAAGGCACTAAGAAGTAATCTGACCATGGAATGGGGCGAGGTTCCAGCCCTTTAAGTCCGGTTAAGTTTAAAAAAATAGGGCCAGATGTAGGTGGCCATTTACCGACCGGTAACGGCCGATTTCGGCCGTTACCTACCGGTAAATGGGCATTCCTGATGTAGGTGGCCTAATATACCGATTCGGTAAATTTTCTGAATTGGTAAATTTACCGAATCGGTAAAACACAGAATGGGTATTTTTACCGATTCAGTAACAATACCTATTGTAGGTGGGACTCTTCTGAGTCCCAAAGGCCAGTCAGATTCGGTATTTTACCACCCAATCCTATTGGGTGGTAAAATACCGAATACAGGTATGCATGCACATCTGTGCATGCACACCTGTGCAATGTGACACACAGACATGCCCTTAGGGCATGTCTGTGTGCCACATGGCACACAAGTCCGGAATTGGGATGCCAGAGGGTGTCAAAGTGACACCCCCTGCACCCTTGCAAAATTCGGAATTTACAGAATTTCCACATTGATTCCTATGGGCTTCAAGGCCCATAGGAATCAATGGGTGATACTGATTCTGTATTTACAGAATCGGTAAATACCGAATCTTACCGATTCGGTATTTACCGATTCTGAATTACCTACATTTCCCCCCCTCTAATTTACCACTTCTTAAATACCGAATCGGTATGATTCGGTATTTAAGAAGTGGTAAATTAGAATTACCTACATCGGGCCCATAGAGTCTAAGAGATGACCTTTCATGTGTGTGGCTTGGCTTGGTGGATCTTAGGATGGAGTTGGTAGGCTGCTAAGTCAAGTGCTATTTCTCCAGCCGTTTTATCCAATGGGTCATCAAAGTGCAGATTTAGGTCACCAAGAAGATTGAAGTTAGGTGAGGCACTGTCCAGGTAGAGGGTATTTTCCAGTAGCGAGCTACAGAATTGTTCCTGTGCTCCTGGGGGGCAATAGATAAGAATACCAGAGAATGATCTCGAGGGGGTAAATTGAATGGTGAAATTTGCATTTTAACAGTCTAAAATAGGATGCTGCAGGTTAGAACGTTTTTATAAACAATTTCTATTCCACCACCTTTACCATTAGTTCTGTCAAGGCGTAGGATGAGGTAACCCGGGGGAAGGGCTCGCACTACATCAGTGCCAGAGTTTGAACCAAATTTCAAGAAACACAGTTGATGGACAGAATGTAAAACAATGTCATACATTCACCTCAGTACAAGGATCTGGGCCTAAATCCATTGTTTTTTTGCACTCAACACCACCTTGGGTTAGACACTGGCTATGTGCTGATTTGCTATGTGCAAAAATGTGCTATGTGCAAAAATGTGCTGATTTGCTATGTGCAAATCAGCTCTGACCCTGTGCCTCATGGGAACAGTCCAGTCCGAACTACCAAGCCATGTCTTTCCCAGACCGGAATCAAGCATCCAAGGACCGGTTTCTTGCTATCAGCCTTCATCAGCCTGGATAGCTTGACTCTAGTGGTGTGGAGAGCCTGGGACTCACGTCTGAGTATACCCAGCACACTCGGGGTGAAAATTGCAAAAAACACATTTGATGGACAGAATGTAGAACAATGTCATACATTCACCCAGTCACTGGGTTGAATGTATGACATTGTTCTACATTCTGTCCATCAACTGTGTTTTTTGCAATTTTCCCCCCTAGTGTGCTGGGTATACTCAGACGTGAGTCCCAGGCTCTCCACACCACTGGAGTCAAGCTATCCAGGCTGATGAAGGCCGATAGCCAGAAACCGGTCCTTGGATGCTTGATTCTGGTCTGGGAAAGACATGGCTTGGTAGTTCGGACTGGACTGTTCCCATGAGGCACAGGGTCAGAGCTGATTTGCATATAGCCAGTGTCTAACCCAGGGTGGTGTGGAGTGCAAAAAAACGATGGATTCAGGCCCAGATCCTTGTACTGGGGTGAATGTATGACATTGTTCTACATTCTGTCCACCAACTGTGTTTTTTGCAATTTTCACCCAGAGTTTGAACAAAGCCAGGTCTCTGTGAGGAACAGTACATATGGATTAGTTTCCTGTAGGAGGATAGAGATTTCCAGGGAATGTTTGGGTAAGGATTTGCAGTTCAGTAGGGCCATGCTAAACGTTCTGCCTGCTAGATGTTGAGATCCCATAGGTGAAAGCTCGTAAGAGCAGTGAGTGCATTTGATTTGCAGTTCCTCCATGACAATAGAGTGGGCGCATAGTGAGTTTGGTGCCTGCCTAATTTGGAGTAGTTTTTCTCTGGAGCAGCGCCGGAGAGCTGAGGGAGTTCGGGCAGAGGTCCCTGACCCCGAGCCTGGTCTGGCGCGGACGGGCGCAGATGGGCTTGCCTTTGGCGCGCCCGCTGCGCGTCGAGGCATGCATCAGGTTTTATGCAGTTGCTCTGTCAACTAGAGCGCTACCCATCCCAATTACAGTGAGGCACTTCCGGTCTGCGTGTCCTTCCCTTCACTCAACTGAAACACTCCGTGGTGGAACGGGGAAGACGCAGACCTGGTGCGCGTGTAGGATGCGGGAAGCAAGGAGTGATTTTAAAATCAATGCAGCTAATTTAAGAAAGTGAATTAAAAACAATTAGAGTGGCGATTCATACAGGGTAGCAGTGGCTGAAGCAATGCAGATTCAAGGTAATAACAACAATGTGTGCAAGCTTTTCAGGAACCCTTTGCCAGGCGCTCCTACTCTTCAGCAAGTTTACCCGGTTTAAGATCCTCTGATGTATATATCAATGTGCTCTACAGTAGCACGCTCATTAATCCTCTAAAATTGGAGGTCAGAGGAGGTTTCATCTTATCGTAAATAACTAAATAAAATGGCAAGAATAAGGAGCTTCGAGGAAGCATTTGCTAAACGTGTTGGTGCAACAAAAAGATTTGCAGTGCTTTGGAAGTTTTTTGACAACTTGGCTGTATTACAATATCTTTAGCACTTTAGCACGTCTGCACTTTAGAAAATTAAGCCCTTTAATGCACCGCACTTTTAAATCTGGGTAAAGGATTTGTACTGTAGTAATAATGCCTAGATCTGTCAAATGGAAAAAGGTACCAATGAACCAACTGATTTACTTGTATTCTTGATGATTATCCGGTACTAGTCACTTTAGGTAGTTTTCAGTTGCAAAGGGAGTAATTAATTGCTGTCTTGATGTTTATGAACTTAGGATGTTGAGGACTCTTTGCTATATTTCTTCTTAAGATGTGTATATTCTGGTCTGGTGGGTTCCAGCTTTTAACAGTACATATAGTATGGGTGTTATTTATATATGATATATGTGCGTTATATGTGGGAATATGAGTATTATCCCTCCCTGATGACCAATGCTATGTTATTTTCTGGTTCTATGCTCTGCTCAATAAAAAATTTAAATAAAAAAAAGAAATGTACAGCTGTCAAGTAGTCCCGCGGACCAGTAACAGTCCTCCTTTGCTGAACAAGATGACTGGCTCAAGAGAAAAGATGCCATTCTTCTTCTTCTTCTCCTGCAGAACATCATGTATGACCAAATATACACTGCATGTGTTAGGAGCAAGAGAAGCAGTAATAATTCTGGCAAAATGGGACACAAAGCTTCTATAGCTCTTTGAGAAATGTCATGGCTTCTGAATTCTTGTAACTTAAAGCGAGATAAAGCACCGGCTGCATTATTGAATATGCACAGTACTTACCATGCCTGAAATAATATATTTTCATTCAAACATAGCAGTACTAGATGTTTTAGAAGGTCTTGATAAACTCAAACGCTCATGATTATTGCATCACATACCCAAAAAAGTTTTCTCAGTGACCATGAAATGGATGGGAACATCCAATTGAGTTTGAATGATGAGGTATTAATATTGAGATTCAAAAACAATCAATGTGTGAACCATCATCAAAGAAGTGGCAGGAGAAATCTATTAAGTAATCAGATAGAACATAATGTAGCAGAGTGAGGTTTTACTGGACAAAGAAAAGGGAAGGACAACAAGTTGAGCATTTTTGGGAAGCACTAGCGTTAGAGTTTCCTATTTATTTTAAATCATTTACATCCCTTCATAGAAAGCTGATAACATGCGTGTTGCTATAAACTAAAACAGCTGTTTTCTTCCTTGGGTGGCAGCTAGCATACAACAGTCCTTCTGCTGGTGGAAATGGTGAAGCTCATGATACAACAACAGATACTGTGGTAAATTTAAATGTAGAACTGTTGCACATTCCATTGATTGCTACACCCAGTTTTCTAGAAAAAATATTAATGTCAGGCTACTGGCCCCACATGACACCTACCTCATTCATCATGGATTTATTATAATTGGTTCTTAAATATATTTTTTATATATATTTGAGAATACCCTCTACTATCAAGTGCGACCTCAACGAGTTGTTGTGCTGCTCCCAGCATTGAAAACCTCTACATGCATTGGTTGGATATTCAGTGGATTTATAGTACTCAGGATCTTTTCAAACAAAACATCAAGGTCTGGCATTGCATTGGCATTTTAATCCTATAGACAGAATGTAAGCAGGAGGTGCAGATCTAGTTATCTGGATTCATGGATGTGACATTCATATAAGGTTTACCAGTACCATTCCCCGCTCCCAACTAACTTTTTGGATTTATTGATCACTGCAACCTATAGTGGAGTGTCCACAGAGGATTATCATAAGTCTACAGATCTACAGATCTGATTTGTCTCCATAGTTTTGATAGTCAGCATTCCAAAGAACTGAAAGACAATGCTGACATTTCCTGACAATTTGGAGGGATTACACTGATATATAGAGATGCAGTGAGCAAGTATACAGATTGACAGGGGAAGTGATTTCTATGGGATATGTCAAACAGACCGTATATCAGACTTACAAAAGGCCCAGAAACAACTATAGGGAGCACTGGCGTAATGAAAAGTGCCTGTGTTACGCACCTGATGGGGAGTCTCTTTTAGAAACAGCTGTAAGTCCGTGCAACTTAAATTACATAGGCATGACAGCTACAAAGGTATGTCTGAATCTTGGAACATACGTGCACCATCTGATGTAATCTAAGTTTGATAAGAATGGCTGTGCATTATCTTGAAAAATCACACTCAGAACATATTATTAGGCTAGTAGTCATTGAGAAACTTCCTCCTGACAGATGCTACAAGATCTAAAGTGATCCTATTTAGTGAGGCACAGTGGTTTTCAGAAATACAGACATGACATCTCTCGGTCTCAATTTCAAAAGCATTGAGGTTGAGACCAACCCCATGTTGCTGTAATGAGTATTATACTGGTCAATGATAACATACTATGCTCAGAACTAAGGTGTAGCCAACCCATTAGTCACCAGTTTTACCATATTTACATTACAGAGAGCTATCCGTGCAAAGGAAAAAGCATACTCCTTTGTAAACTAGTAAGGAGTAGTGGAATTCTTGATACATTGTGATGTATGTAGGAGAGTGGGGTCTGCAATCCTATGGTCACCCCCGAATTTTGCTTTTTGCTTCACTGGTTTACGACCTTCCCTGGCTGTGGGCCTGCTAATCAGACCCACAGCCTAGCTGTCTCTCTCTAAATTGACAACCATGTACCTTAGGTACATATCTAATTGGATACTGAGTCACCTTTTCAGTCTCTGTACAGTGTACCTTAGGTACCCAGGGCATAGGTGCACTCAGGGCCTACCAGGGGCTGCAGCATGTATTATGCCACCCCTGGCTGGCCATCCAAATCTGACACAACTGGCTGATCAATCAGCTGGGGCAAGGCGGTGTAATCACCCTTTGCTTTAGATATAGTATCCCTATATCTAATACTAAAATGGACACATATCCTCCTATCCGTCACTCCTATGGCAGGCCTTATCAATCCTGAAGGCAGAGTGCTTGGAATTATGTGAGATGGTGCTCTAGCATGAGCTGAGCCTGTCTGCAGCTTTCAGAACCAAGTCCTTTAGCTGTTTCCATGATAACGCTATACCATATACTCTTAAGTGCATTATAATCCTCGCGATTATTGCTAACTTTGGTATAGCATTATCAAAACATGTCGAGTAAGGTGTCATACGAATTGGAATACTACCCCCTCGCCAATTCTGGCGACGGCGGTAGCATTCTACCCTTCTAGAGGGACACGACATGTATGTAACTGTGAACCCCGGTTAAAGTTAACTCGGGCCTCAGCATCACAAAATGGATGCTGCCACCACAGACACAAGTCTGACCTCCTGCTGCTGGGAGTCCTTCCAGCGAGGGAGGCTTGGACAAAGGGTTTCCTGCCTTGGGAGGTGCTAGCACCACCCCAGACAGGATTTTGTGTATTAGGTAGGACAGGGCTGAAAGGAATGAGACACGCCTGGGTCACACAAGGTGTCCCTGTGCATACACCGGTCTAAACCAGTTCCTGGGGCTCTCCAGCCCCAGCTGTGGTGCAATACCTGACAAAGGATAGGGGGTGTACCCACCCCCCTTCCTGGTACCACCCAGAGGAGGGACCTAGTCGTAGTACAGCCCCCTTTAGCCGGATAAAGGTAGGAGCTGGTCCCATTCCAAATTAGATTATCCTGAACAACTTTACAAGAAGAAACTCTGGACTTCGACGTTCTGCTCCACGGGCTGGTGACCTCCTAGACGACGAACCTTGAAATCTTCACTGCTGGTCTGGTTGCTCCAGACTGGCCCTGGCACCCTTCCAAGAGAGGAGCACCCCGGACCCTCCTGGTCCACTCCAGACGCCGTTTCCACTCACCGCGTGGGTTGCCTTTGCCAAGACCTGTTGACTCCAAATCCGGATCTGACACCGCCAACAGCGAGAGCCTGCGTGGGACAGGTCGTGCCTCCATCCTGGTCGTCGAAGACACCACCTGGTCCACGTGGCTGGAGAGACAAGTGTCCACCCTCACCTGATCGCGACAACGACATCTGGTTCCACTCCTGGTTCCACTCCAGTCACTGGCTAGTGACTTTAAACATTGTCCCCTCTGCTTTCAGGTTCTCCTTTTTACTGATCCACCCTTGGATCACACCGAACATCTTCCTCCTGATCGCCTGCAGCATCTTTTCTTCCAGGCTCCATAGACTTCAACGCCGGACCCCGACACGACTTCGCACCTATGCACCCGCAGCCTGTGGGTGAGGTAACAAGAGCATTTCGGTGCTCAAGGGTAGCTTGACTCTCCTAGTGTCCAGTTACACAGTCGTTTTAGTCCTACATAGTCAGAATTGTCCGTACTCACCTTTTACTTGAACTGTACTGTCCATAGACACTGTTACGCATCTCACGTTTAGTTCACACTCTGCACACGCGTTCCGTGGGGCTCCTATTACTTACCTAGAGTTAATGTAGCGTGGTCCCAGCGATCCTACAGCCTCTGGACAGCGCCATTCCTTTTATCGACTTTCACATTCCACTTACTTAGTATATGGTATGTCATGCCCCTAGGGCACCATTGTAATTTGTGCAACTTAAACGTATTTTTCCTAAGAGATTGTCATGTGCTTAGCCCTCTGATCTCATAAAGAGTTCAGATGTGTATGTTAGTTAATAAATATATTGTTTATTTTCATAACAACCTGTGTGGTGTCCTTTCACTTGGTATTCAAGGGGTTATATGTGGTAAAACAGCTGGCTTCACATGCCAAAAGAGTTTAGCCTAAGACTGCTTTGTCCATGCTACCATTAGAATAGCTGGTCTATAAGGTTGACTTACAACCAATCACCATAAGGGTTGTTTGGACTGATACAAGGTGATCACTAGAACTAGTGAGCATCATACATCAGGCCCACTTCTCACAATGTACACCAAAATAGGTTACCTCCATACCAATGATGTATTATACACACAGGCTAGCTGAGAGCTTCTGTCGCTGCACCAGTTCCTAAAAGTGAGACATATGCAGAAACTAAATATCCTACAGTGAGCAGTGAAGGCAAGAATAAGCGACTCGATTGGAGAAAGAGTGTTGACAAGGGACTGGCAAATATACACAACTGCATATGTTGCCTAATACACAAAAATTATAAAATGCCCCAGATACCACATGGATCTATTGAGACTGTCCTTGCTTATCAAGGAATTTGTGTTATTGCTAATCTCAAAAGGCAAAGCAAACTAAACACAAATTAAATAAAAAAAATATTATCTTCAAATGTCTAAGAAGGAAAATGGCTAAGATACAATCCTAAGAAAAGACTTAGCATATTCGAATGTACTCCGGACAGTGATTGCATTCTGGTCACAGGCAACAGTTTAGATACACTTCATAAGTATCCTGAATCCTCTTTCAGCTCCATGAGAATCATTTGTGACACAGAAGAACACAGAGAGAGAAAGGAGTATAATATCCCAGAAAAATGAAGGCATGAAGCCTGGTAGGTAACAAATAGACGGGAAGATAGAAAGGAAAATAAGGAGTCAGATTATGCAGACCTCTTGCAGGCAAAGCAAACAGTATGAAGACCTGGGATGTCTCTCTCCTCTGCATGACTTGTCAGGTCAACTCCGAGGTAAAAGGAGGCGAACCTAACAGAAAAAAGCAAAACGTATCAACAAGCACTAATGAGAGATAGAGCATGCACAACAATGATGCTAACACTCAACAAACTCACCTAGGAAGACGCATATACAAAAAACTCAGCAAAATGAAATAAAATACTCTTGCCAAAATGGAAAGAGTTCAAAGAATCTGCAGAGGACAGAAGCTTGAATTTCTGGTCATTCAACGTAGCAATCGAACATCTATACAAAGATAACAAGCAAAACCTGGGTAACCCATGTGCCATAAGCTCTCTTTAAGGACCACAAATTGAGACACAAACAAAAGAACCATAAAGAGCGACATTGAATCATCTCGGAAAAGAAGATCAAATAAAGGAGTCCAGAGAGACTGATACTTAATTTAAAGGCACTGAAGCATGCCATCTGCAAAAGTCAAAGCAATTCATAGAGTTGTTCATAGAAGATAGCATTGAAGCGGGGAACTCAAGCAGGTCAAAGCACTCAGTCAAAACATGTCGCCCAATGAACTATTCAGACGTTTCAAGGAATGCTGTGAATCCACCAGCTGATATCAGGAACATTCACATTCCTCAGATGATGTGGGGCTGTGTCATCCACTTTGCAGCATAGAATGAACCATTCGGAATGAGAATCTTTTCTTTGGAACCCAACATAAGGACATTGTCAATTTATGCAATTAACAAATAACTTATTGTTGGATCTGTCATCCTTGGTCTCCCCCAACATTATGCCTTCCAGCCTCTTCTTTTTTCCTGAGTTTGTTTGTGCTCTCTAAGCAAAAAAAATGTAATAGAGGAGGAGTGTGGCTGGGCATAATTAAAATTTACAGACAAGAGGATTCTGCTCATAAACCTATCTAATGTGATCGAGACCAATCCTTGCTTTATTATGGTTGTTGGTTGTATTGAATAGAAACCGCGTCAGGCTCCATCAGCCTTTTTCATTACAAAAAAATAAGACTAAGAAACGTATTACCTTAAATTCTGAACAAAATTAGAGATTCATAGAATGGTCAACTAGTCATTCGTATTCAACAAAATATCTAGAGTACATCCCTCAACAAAGTGTGGACTGATTAAGCACCCACCAATCAATAGACATCTTTAGTTCATAGTGTAAACATAGGTGATCTACATTTGCTCTATTTGCTTCACCACGACTAGCCCCATAAAAAGATTGTACTTTGCACACTATGCAATACTAAAGTAAAATCAAAAACTACTTTTAGGTGCCCGTAATATGGAGAAGAAAAAAATATGAAAATGGAGCCTGAAGTGATCTCAGACTGTCACATTTTAAGTAGACCTGGGTTAAACCAGCGCAATGACCTTTATAGAAATTATGAGAAATGCCAAACAATGCACAAATTGTGTGCTACTATGCAAAATGTCAGCTTTGGAATTTTTCACTGTTTTTATAGTGTAAGACGTATCCCAATACCTATTTTTGGAGAGACTACGCATTTCATGGAAAAAAGCACATCATTTCAACATCGTCTGCTAGCAATCACCTCGTTTATGTTCTTCCTGTGCTCACGTGATTGGATTTTACTTGCACAAAATCTCAAATACGCACCTTGGCATAAGCTCAAGAATTTCGTGTAGCCATTATAATGCAAAATACCAGAAATAAGATGAGATTACACCGGCATAAATGAATTTTCACAGTGGCCTACTTGTAAGGTGTCCGGATTGTTAATTTAAGATATCTTGAGTGTCTATTAAGGCCAATCCACCATCCTAAATTGATTTGAAGTTGCATGTAAAATGTTGTCATTTGTCCGAAGCAACCTGCCGAAGATGCATTGGGCAAAACCAGAGTGCAGCATCCTCCAATTGCTGCTATCTTAAGAGTTTCACTAACATGACAAAAAATACAACTCTTTGTTGAAAAATAAAAGTAGTAACAGGACATGCACGTACAAAACAATAATCAGATGACCGTTCCAAACTTCTCTCCAGTTAGGTTCTAGTTTTAGAAAATACGACATTTCCTAATTCTCTAATAACAAGATAGGCAATATGGCAAAAGATACTTTCATAACCCGAAAAAATGATGCATTTTGGAGTACTGATTACGTCTGACTAAGGTACAGTTAAAGAGTAAATAACATGATTTTAAACATTCATCTGCTTTTCTTGATCACAACCTGGAACAAGAGAAGTTTGGTCTTTCCCTAAGGCTTTATGTCTGTGGAGTTTATGTTACACTTGGTACGAGTCCAAACAGAAAGCTGGGGCTTCTACTGCTGCAAAAAAACAGAAAGAGTAGAAAACGTACAAAGAATAACAAAATGATTCCACCATGAAAAATCCACAATAGAACAGCTGAGAAAATAAATGGTTATTTTAAATGGGAGATTACACCCAATGTGTGGTGGTAGAGGAATGCTTGATTCCTTAGACTTTGTCAGCAGAATCCCATACAAAAATCAACAAGTTATTTGATCACTGCTGTGTCTTAAGAGTGATCCCTGGAGCTATGTTATGTGTGATGGAGCAATTGTGGAGAATGTTTTATTTTATGTATTTATAAGCCACAACACTAAACCAGCTACAAAGACAGCTAAATAAATACTGCCAATTCGTGCTCTCTTTAGGCCTAAAAGTGAATAAAAACAAAACTTTTGTCATGCACCTTGGCCCCAGGGCCAAGAACCCTAAGCCAATTTCTATTGACCAAGTTAGGTTGGAATGTACTAGGGAATATCCCTATTTAGGAATTTTAGTTGACGACAAACTTTCCTGGAAACAAGCCATGTCAAGTAAAAAGCTACTCTTTTTAAGAGCAACCTCTGCCCTAGTTTCCTTTTCAAGGAAACTGGGTAAACCTGCCCCAGTAGAGTTGCTAAAAATCTACCACGCTAAATGCCATAGCGTAGCAACCTACGGCGCAGGGGTCTGGGGTTACGCTCCCACAGACACTTTGCAGACGGTCCAGAACGGGTTTTTAAAATACCTACTGGCCCTACCACAAAGTGCCCCAAAGTACGGATGCCACATCTAGCTGGGTATCGATTATGTGACAGACAATATTAAATGCCAGACGATTCTGTTATGGCACCGCATCTGGTCCAAAACGCAATGCCATCTCACCCGTTCTTTGATAACTAACTGCTTGTCCTTGGCAAATTGGAATAAAATCCCCTGGCTCTTCTACGTCTCTAACTTCCTTAAGGACCTGAATTGTACATCTTATTTCTCAGAACCCAGCACACTGGTAGATGTTACCAGGAAAGATCTGAAAAAACTGTGCTTAACCCATTTGAGAGAATTGCGCCTCTCACAAGAAGTAACGAAATCCTCAAACGTACAGATTCTCTTGGTCCAGACTGTTTTGGGAATCCAGCCATATTTATCTTTCCACCTAACTAATCATGAAAAGTATGTTTTGACCTGGTTTCGCTTTGATTCCTTTTTCCGCCTAGTTACTTTTCCAACAGTGAAGGACTGGTCGCATATCCTCATGAAATGCCCTTGCGATGGTATATCATCTCAATCGACAATCCATGTAACACTGTTTTGCAGATACTATGAGATTCCTCGCAAGCGCTGGATCATTCCTATACTTCGTAAATTGGGTCTGAGAACATGTCGGCCTGCTTATTTGGCTCTGCAGTTCCTGGATTCCCAATATATTGCCAAATTTGTAGCTTGCTTTTTAAAATCTTGTCTAAAAATCCGCTGTAAACAATGAAGTCTGTTTTTAAACCAATGGTTTTTAATGTTTAAAGTCTTTTTATTGTTTTTAATGTAACATACATTGAGTTTTTATATGCACTGTAACATTTTATTCTTGTACTTTTTATGGTTACGCTACATGCAACTGAATAAAAGTTTATGAACTGAACTGAACTGTATTTATAATCTTGAATTACAGATTCCGCACTCATTGCTGAGATTTGTGGGCATCCCGGGAGGCAACATACTGAAATTTCAGCAAAGCTGACTCAACCATTTGTCCTTCGGAAGTGTTTGCATTGAGCGTCATTGAGATAAGAAATAGTAAGACCTGCTGTATATAGGGCTAAGAGAAAGTACATTTCTTGTCACGGGCACTGTAAAATCACGCTGCTATTAATGCTGCTTACATTGAATCAAGTCTTGCAACTTTGGTGAGATAAAACATTTGTCATTGTCGTATTAAACCCATCCTTATTTTTATAAACCAAAGATGGACACAAAGGAAAGACAATCACAGTCGTATGAACAGTGTCTATTTTTTCGTGGTATAGAGCACCTGAAATTGTTTAAAATTTCAAACAGTAGCTTATTTTGCGAAATTCTCTATGTTCACCAAATCAACTCGTTGAACAGAGTTTACTATTTATGAACTACAGCACATTATTTCTAAATATGTGAAATATATGAGAACTACACACTTAACTCACATCACCACTACATTCTCGAATCTCTCAATAAATAAATCATAATAGGCTCAGTAAAGTAAAACTAGTGTGAGCGAATTAAGAGGGTGTAACCTACTCATGTGTGTGTAAAGATATATCTTAAGTATCCGTTATGAGCAACTGTAAGAGGGTATCCGAGGAGTGGTTAAGAAAATCACATTTAAACATTGCATACACCCACTCAAGTTTGACATACTTTAGAGTTCTCCTAAAGAATTCAAGCATATTTGCTATTCTTGCATGGGGAGTACAGATACAACTGGAAGGTTGAGGTTTTATAGCTGCAGAAAGCATGTGCAGGAGCACACATCACTCTCATTTTCACAGAGGGTGAGGAAAGAAAGATTATAAAAAAGAAAATATTCTAAAGGGAGAAAGTAGGATTTTCAAATGTAATTTACAATGTGTAAACATTCCCAACCCGAAAGTGACATATTTTACTTATTCTTATGAAGAATGAAAACTATGCTATCAGAATCGCTATTGCTGTCTTTTGTAGTAAATTCCATACACTTAGGATTGGTAAATATCCTTAAGAGCTTTAACAGAGGATCAGACATAGGGCCTGATGACTTTGGTGGCATGGGAGCAGGCCACCACGCCAGTGCCCCGCTCCCACATTGCCATAGTAGGCCTCTGCCCTTCCACCAGATTCCCAGTTTCCTCATGGTCTGGTGGGTGGGGCTTTGGTGATGCAGTTCAAAGGCTCACATGTCTGCCTTAACCTTTTCCATGCTCATGACGGAGCCGCTCCGTCATCGCCCGCTTGGCGCTTGGCGCGGCGCAAATTCCGCGCCTGGGCTGGACGTTCTATTGAGCGGGTGGGGCCATGACGGAACCGCTCCGTCATGAGCACAGCTCAACCGGGGCTTGTGACAGAGCGGCTCCGTCACGAGCATGCAAGTGTCCCTCTGTCCCCCCTCCCCCCTAGCGCTGCGGCGGAATTGCCGCCGCAGCGAAGGGGTTAAAACTGAAGCGCTGAGGTAGTGCCAAAGCAAGTTCCTGGACGGCATGGGCTGTGCAGTCCATGCTGTGCAGGAACTGGAGTGCATGCACAGCCCTCCTGCATGTATCCCCGGGCCCTGAGGCAACAGAGGGCCCTGTAAAGCCCCCATAGTTTCCTCATCGCCATGAAACGATTAGCAGTGAGGAAAGTCGTAATATGGTTGGCGTATTGTGATCCTTAGACCGCCACGCTACCTTTGAGGGATCGCAGATCCCTGGCGGTTGTAGTCTGAATAAGGTGGTCTGACAGCTGGTGTGGCAGTTGCCACACAGCCACCGCTGCGCCACCCCAGGTTTGGCAGTCCACGGACCGCAAAACTCATAGTATGGCCCATAGGGATTTAGGAGACACTTAAGTGTTTTCTTAAATAAGGCTCTGTCGTCTTTACTTTAAGATCTTGCTGCCACAGTATTGTGGCTAACATATGTTAGTGCGACCCTCTTAGTAGAAATAACAATTCCTATGTGCAAGTTACACAGATATTCCAGTAGCCAGTGCATTAAACTCCTCAGATCAGTTGTTTAAGAAGTCAAAAATCCACGAGATGATAAAACCAGGTAAGCAGTTTATGTTGCATAGTATCGCTGTTCAGAAGACCAGCAGATTTTGTGAACCAATTTAAGGAATGTGTTTTTGTCACGAATGCTTTACATTCTTCACTGAATGCAGGCTATGTGGTACATGTTGAACGTTCATTCATTTTCCATCGAGCTGGCTGTGTATTACGAATGCACCTGAGGGATGAAGTGTCCTTTATTATTTAGGTTTCATTAGCTGATTTCATTTCTTTGTGGAGTATACTGCACTAAATGTATTTTATTAATTAATGCAGCAGTTTGTATAGTGCTGACACAGCGCCAGATAACTTCTGAGCAATAGAAGGAAGAAGCCATGGAATGAACAACCGAATATATTGAGTGAAATATATACGTGAGGACTGTAATCGATTATTTATTTGCTCTTTATGGAGTATACTATTAGTATTGAAGGCTGCATTGCAAATTCCATTTTTCGGAGCCTTGTCAATTGAAGGCAGATGCAGTCGCTGGGAATCCAAATCATTACAGGCCTTGGACTCTTGAAAGACACATTGAAACTCAGCTGAGAGAAGGATGAAGCAAGTCCCTGGTTGGTACCTAATGGCGAGCAAATTATTAGCGGTAGCACTGCGTAATCTTTATCGCATAACACTGAATGATCACATTTTATTCAGGAATTCACTAGGAGCCATTGGACTGCTTTCAAAGGTGTTAAAACTGGTTTGAAATAGTCAGTCTTCCATAGGTGTAGGCATATTCTAGCTGAATGAATGAGGAAAATAAAAATGGTCATTTGGCACTGCTATGATCATCTGTACCTGTATTGTTAGTGCATTAGCTTGTATGCCTGACTTTTCCTGTTTACATCTACCTGTAATGTTGATAGGTGTACCCATATATGGAATCTCTTTCAGTGCATGTAGTGCCATGTGTGTATATGTCCCCTACAACAACGCCATACCACCTGGTTTTGTCAACGCTTGTTTTAAACTGCAATAAGAAATCAAGTCTAAATTCGAAAAAATAAATGTAACCAGGAATTTCTTCAAACATTGCCCAGTGACTTTGTACATTATAGGTACATCAGGACACTGATATGCTTGTTGTAATTTGTTCTTAAATCTCCATTAAGAGTGGAGTTAATCCCGGTGAACTGGTAATGGAATATACCTCAGAGGTCGGGATTACAATTCCTGTGGGAAAACCAGATTCCTACAGTTCCACCCCCGGTACCTTTGACCAGGTATAAACAGGTGAAGTCTGCATCCCAAAGTTACATATTCCCGATGTAAGCTGTATGCTGGACCACCAAGACACTTGTAATTAAGGCCCTCCAAGTGCTTTTGTTCGTCATACAGTTTCAACGTTTTCCCAAGATGCTGTCTAACATCCGTAGACATTCCAGCCAGCAGATTTCCACTGGTTAGGAATGCCTCCACTTATACCCTGGCATTTCCATCTGCTACTGTTTAAAGACTTTCCTGGTGGTCTATGTTCTTTGGAATGCCACTCAAACTGCCCTCTAGGCAAGGTTCACATTGATTATGGATGCGAAAATACTGAAGTTATTGATTAACTGCAAAAATATAAATGGACAAGGGTATGCAAAACCTACATCGCTTGTTTCTCTTGCCTAGCAGCGCTATGAAGGTTTATTGCTTTTAGGATTAGCTAAAAAGAGGAGGGATTCGTTTTTTCATTTGTCCTAAAACAAGGTAGCAAGGATTACACAAGTTCTCTTTTTTCTTTTTCTAGGGCACATACAAAGGATTACGCAATGTACCTGTAAATTGTATTATACAGAGTTTACTGCCCCTGACGAGGCGTTGAAGCGCTTTGCAGCACGTAGCTAGCTATTACAGAACCCAAGGTTAGAGGTAAAAAGCTAGTAGATTAGTAAACCATGTATTTTTTGTTTCTTTTTGCTTAATTGTGTTGTTAGTGGTCTTGCGATCACATGCATTTACTGTATTGTTTTGATAGAGACAGATTAATTGAAGTGGATTATAAAGGGAGTGGCTATTTGGAGTGATGGACATGTGTACCTGTTAGTTGGATGCATTGGAAAAGGAGGGAAGATTTAGAAAGCGTGTTTGGGAGTCCATAGAAGTCAGAGAGGGTTGGGATGAGTCAGAGAGTGGAGGGACAGCAGCGCGTGAAAGGGAGAAATATATTTCCCCCTCCTGTAAGTAAAAAGTGATATAGACACGTATAGCTAAATACCCACAGATTTAAATACATGGCAATATGTATACATATATGTACCCCTAAACACATTATACTCATGACATTCTATGTGCAAGGCACAAACCTCACTATATAAACACTCATGTGTGCATCAATATAGTAATATTTACATACTCAACCATTTAAATGTGTTGTGCATATATAAACATGTTGTGTATTTATTACTAATTAATTTAACACTAAATAACGTGTTAAAACTTACATCTACTTTCCCTGTAGTCGTATGTACA
Source organism: Lissotriton vulgaris (assembly GCF_964263255.1). Lineage (NCBI taxonomy): Eukaryota > Metazoa > Chordata > Amphibia > Caudata > Salamandridae > Lissotriton > Lissotriton vulgaris. Next base: position 1,619,819,414 of record NC_141694.1, read on the forward strand.
TATTAAAATATATTTATATGAATTATCATGGAAAAAGCATAAACCTAAATTCACTAGCTGCCTACTTATATATTCATAGATGTTTACATATAACCACACACATATTTATATATATTATTTTTGAATAACAAAATATATACATGTATACAGACCAACCCACACATCTAAATATATGCATATGATTATTTGTAAAAAACACAGTTGATGGACAGAATGTAGAGCAATGTCATACATTCAACCCAGTACAAGGATCTGGGCCTAAATCCATCGTTTTTTTGCACTCCACACCACCCTGGGTTAGACACTGGCTATATGCAAATCAGCTCTGACCCTGTGCCTCATGGGAACAGTCCAGTCTGAACTACCAAGCCATGTCTTTCCCAGACCGGAATCAAGCATCCAAGGACCGGTTTCTGGCTATCAACCTTCATCAGCCTGGATAGCTTGTCTCCAATGGTGTGGAGAGCCTGGGACTCAGGTCTGAGTATACCCAGCACACTCGGGGTGAAAATTGCAAAAAACACAGTTGATGGACAGAATGTAGAACAATGTCATACATTCAACCCAGTACAAGGATCTGGGCCTAAATCCATCGTTTTTTTGCACTCCACACCACCCTGGGTTAGACACTGGCTATATGCAAATCAGCTCTGACCCTGTGCCTCATGGGAACAGTCCAGTCCGAACTACCAAGCCTTGTCTTTCCCAGATGGGAATCAAGTATCCAAGGACCGGATTCTGGCTATCAGCCTTCATCAGCCTGGATAGCATGACTCCAGTGGTGTGGAGAGCCTGGGACTCACGTCTGAGTATACCCAGCACACTCGGGTAAAAATTGCAAAAAACACAGTTGATGGACAGAATGTAGAACAATGTCATACATTCAACCCAGTACAAGGATCTGGGCCTAAATCCATAATTTTTTTGCACTCCACACCACCCTGGGTTAGACACTGGCTATATGCAAATCAGCTCCTACCCTGTGCCTCATGGGAACAGTCCATTCCGAACTACCAAGCCAATGTCTTTCCCAGACCGGAATCAAGCATCCAGGACCGGTTTCAGGCTATCAGCCTTCATCCGCCTGGATAGCTTGACTCCAGTGGTGTCGAGAGCCTGGGACTCACGTCTGAGTATACCCAGCACACTCGGGTGAAAATTGAAAAAAACACAGTTGATGGACAGAATGTAGAACAATGTCATACATTCAACCCAGTACAAGGATCTGGGCCTAAATCCATCGTTTTTTTGCACTCCACACCACCCTGGGTTAGACACTGGCTATATGCAAATCAGCTCTGACCCAGTGCCTCATGGGAACAGTCTAGTCCGAACTACCAAGCCATGTCTTTCCCAGACCGGAATCAAGCATCCAAGGACCTGCTTCTGGCTATCAGCCTTCATCAGCCTGGATAGCTTGACTCCAGTGGTGTGGAGAGCCTGGGACTCACGTCTGAGTATACCCACACACTCGGGGTGAAAATTGCAAAAAACACAGTTGATGGACAGAATGTAGAACAATGTCATACATTCAACCCAGTACAAGGATCTGGGCCTAAATCCATCGTTTATTTGCACTCCACACCACCCTGGGTTAGACACTGGCTATATGCAAATCAGCTCTGACCCTGTGCCTCATGGGAACAGTCCAGTCCGAACGACCAAGCCATGTCTTTCCCAGACCGGAATCAAGCATCCAAGGACCGGTTTCTGGCTATCAGCCTTCATCAGCCTGGATAGCTTGACTCCAGTGGTGTGGAGATCCTGTGACTCACGTCTGAGTATACCCAGCACACTCGGGGTGAAAATTGCAAAAAACACAGTTGATGGACAGAATGTAGAACAATGTCATACATTCAACCCAGTACAAGGATCTGGGCCTAAATCCATCGTTTTTTTGCACTCCACACCACCCATCCTTCCCTATATTCTTGTTTACATATTCAGACATACATGCATTATCATAGAAAGTTGCACACACCCATATACAGACAGACATCTACACATATTTTATCAATATAAAATGGCATATCCATATCTTTAATGCGTATTGCCATTGAGGTGTCAACCCATTTTGATGCACACATGTGTATGTATACAACTGCATTAATAAATATGATATATTTACCCATTTAACATTTTTTGTTATGTTTAATGCTAAATATTAGCATATAAATATATGTAGACATAAAAACATATGGACCTATTTAAGAATAAGTATCATTTGTCTATAATTTTTTTATAATTTTTTTAATGGATAGTTGAGATGTCTTGCACATAATATTGATGTACATTGTTGTGTTGTGAGTATTGTGTTCATGTAGGGAAGAGACAACTCTTGGCCTTCTTCTGAAGCTGAGATGGTTGTCAGTGGATCTAACTAATTCCAATGTTTGACTGCTTTGACAGAGCAAAGTTCCTTCCATTATTCTTTCTTCTATTCTGGAATTTTGAGGGAGAGTGCCAGTTGAGAATGGAAGTTCCTTTGTTGTATGTATTTTCTGGTTTTGTTCCTGATGAAAAGTGGTGCTTTGCCCTGTATTGCTTTGTGAGTAATACAGGGTGGATCTTCTGGCAACTCGTAACCAATGTAGGGCACTCAATGCAGGGAAGATATGCGCCTATAGCTTTACATGTTGGAGTAGTCTGGCAGTAGAGTTCTGAATTCTCCGTAATCTTCTAATGGCAGAGCTCTGATGTGGGCTATTTGCATAATCAAGTTTTGATAGGACAGGAGAGATTTTTGCTTGGACCTTGAGGGTGAATCCTAGGTGTCATGGGGTTTTCATTGCATGAAAGTTTGCTCTGCCTCTTTTATCCACTTAGGCATTTATTGACAGCTTGGAGTCCGTGGTAATTTCGAAGTTTCTTAGCCCCTTGTATATTTGTGGTGGGGGTCCCAGATAGTCAGGCCAGGGGCAGCGAGGGTCATGAGTTTTTCAGTTGCAACAGGTGAGTTTTTCAGTTTTGGACAGACACTAGTCATTCATTTTGAGGTGGGTCCATGTCATCCACGGGTCAAAGGTCCAGACGCAACTGAAATTGAGATGGTTGTCAGTAGATCTAACTAATCCCATAGTTTGACTGCTTTGAAAGAGCACAGTTCCTCCCATGGTTCTTTCTTCTATTCTGGGATTTTGAGGCAGGATACCAGTTAACAATGGAATTTTCTTTGTTGTATGTATTTTCTGATTTTGTTTCTGATGAAAAGTGGTGCTTTGTCCTGTATTGCTTTGTGAGTGATACAAGGTGGATCTTCTGGCAACTGGTAATCAATGTAGGGCCCTCAATGCTGGGAAGATATGCGCCTATAGCTTTACAAGTTGGAGTAGTCTGGCAGTACAGTTCTGAATTCTCTGTAAGCTTCTCATGGCCGAGCTCTGATGTGGGCTGTTAGCATAATCAAGTTTTGATAGGACAAGAGAGATTTCAGCTCGGACCTTGATGGTGAATCCTAGGTGCCGGAAGAAGTGTCATGGGGTTTACATTGCACAAAAGCTTGCTCTGCCTCCTTTAGCCACTTAGGCATTTATTGACAGCTTGGAGTCCATGGTAATTTCGAAGTTTCTTAGGTACTTGTATATTTTTGGTGGGGGTTCCAGATAGTCAGGCCAGGCGCAGAAAGGGTCATGAGTTCTTCAGTTGCAACAGGTATTTCAGTTTTGGACAGAAACTAGTCATTCATTTTGAGGTAGGTCCATGTCTTCCATGGATCAATGGCCCAGAGGCAACTGAAAGTTTTGCAGTTTCCAATGTCCTAAGGGCTTCCCGATATAAGACATATTGGAGTGTTATCTGCGTAGGTATAGCAGGCAAACCGAAAACCATTGATCAGTCCAGATAATGATTTCATGCAAATTTTTAAAAGCATGGATTTGACGATAGAGGCTTGAAGGAGAGAAGTAACCTCAATGCCTGCTTTGTTAAGCCTTCGCATTAGTGTGTCATGATTGTCTGTGTCAAAGGCAGTGGAAAGCTCAAAGAAAATTATGCCCATTCTGTCTACTATGTTTTTAAGATCATACCAGATGGTGATAATGATGGATTAAGAGCCTCTTCAGAGATAGAATCCTGTTTGATAGTCAGGAGTTATTTTCAATGAATTATGACATCTTGGCATAGGTTGCTCTTTCTATAGGTTTGCCCAGGAAAGGTCCATTTGCTATAAGTCCAAAGTTGTTGGGGTCTTGCGGCTCCAGGTTGATGTTCTGTAATAATGGGCATATGTATGCCTTTTGAAAGGATTTTTGAAAAAAACTCCTGTTGTTAAGAACTTCTTGATCAGTGTTCTGACTCAGGTGGTGGCTGAAGTTGTTAAGAGAATGTCTTTGAAGATTTGTGGTGGACAAGGGTCAGACGGTCAACTGGCTCACCTTTTTCATTGAACAAGGTCCAGAAAATCAGTTGGCAATAGTTCTTTGAAGGAGTGCAGAGGCTGTGTTAACCTACCCCTAGAGAGGTTCATTGGAACTCTGTTGGTGCTTTTGGTTTTCTTGTGGGTTAAATAAAAATCCATCATGTCTGATTTGGTTGTGTAATGATTTGCCAGTTTTCAAGATACTCTTAAGAAATAGGATGGGTTATTTCTGTTCATTTATGTCTACAAAAATCTGTGAATACTTTATGAAATTCTTATTGGCACATTTTTGCATTGTTAATTCTGCTTGAATAGTAGCATTTCTGACTTGAGTATATTCTTTATGTTTGTGTAGGCCTATTCTATCTTGAGGGTTTTTGGTTTCGAGCCAGGTTCTTTGAAAGTTAGCAATTTGTTGTTTTCACTTTTTTAATTCTGGCTTTATCCAATGGGCTTCTTTCCTTTTGTCTTGTTTACGTGTTTTAACGAGATTAAGATATCAAAATCTTCAATGAACTTTATAGAGCCATTCATAGAGTTTTTAATGGAATGTAATGTATTCAGATCTGTGTTGGGGGTATGCCGGGTATACCTGTCCTTAAAATTCAGTTTGTTACAAGGTGAATATTTAGCTGCAGGTAAGGTATGTTTAGCTGGGGTGAGTGTGGTGTTTTGTGCTGAATGGCCAGCGGGTGCTGGAGACATTTTTAGGAACATGACTAGGTCTGGGATGGAAAAAGTGACATCTAAGGTATGCCCTGCAACCTGTGTGGGTTTAGGGATGAGGTGATGTAGATTGAGTGTGTCTGGGCCAGTGAGCACCATTCTGGGTTGGGGCATATTAGGTTAGTCAAACCAGATGTTAAGGTCACCAAGGGTGCATAGGTTTGAATATAGTGTAAGAAGGTTTAAAACTACATCTAAAAAAGGTGTCTGGAAACGTTCCATTGCTAGGCAGTAATCTGTAAAGAAGGAGTATGTAAAAAAAAGGATGGGCTAGGGGTGCATCTGACAAGGAGGGCCTCACAATCATTGTAAGGAAACATTCTCAGCTTTGTGAGATTTGTTGTATACTGAAACATGGCAGCTAATCTGCCTTCTCTTTTGCCTATGCAATTTTGTGTCACTGTTTGATAACCTGGTAGAACTGCTTCATGCAATACTAGACCCATGCCTTACCTCAGCCATGATTCAGTTATGATGAGTAAGTTAGGCTCTGTATCTGTCAACATGTTGAAGAAGTGGTACTTATTTTTGGAAAATTCTTGCATTTTATTACTATGGGGGGTGATTTTGTGCTGCAAGAGAGCAAGTATTGTCCTTTGAAGTTGTAGCAGGTATGTGATTGATGATGTTGTTACCTGTACCAGGACAGAAAATATGTTGTTTGTGAGTGTTGTTATTCTAGTCCAATAGGCTTAGAAGACATTTTTAGGGATGTGTGTGCGGGTGGTGGGCATACTAGTTGAGTTTGAGGTTATGGGTTGTGCAGATGTATTTGAAAATCAGCCTGGCTGTGGAATAGACAAAAAGATGCAAAGTTTTTAAGAGTGGTGTGGAGCTGCTGTCTTTTTGTATGCTGAAGGTAGAAGTTGTGAGGTGAGGTTCAACTATTATGGTTCTGAATTGTGCAATGGATGACAGGCAAGTGAGCGAGTTTTGTGTATTTATGGAGTTAGTGGTTGGTGTCTTTGTTGTTTGTAAAGTGTGATGGAGAGTTAGTTTAGAATATGTGTTATTTGTGTTTGAATGGAGAACAGAGTGGATGTATGTCTGTATTTCATGATGGATGGAAGTTGATCATTTTGTGTCTATTTTATTTGAAAAGATTTGTTGTGTGTGTTTGGGTTTGTTTTGGTGGGGTAGTAATAGTTACATTTGGTGTAATGAATTCATGTGTAGAATTTGAATGGGAATAACATGGAAGGTGTGGACATTAAATGGGAGGGGTGTGGAATGGGTGTTAGAGGTGAGCCTCTCTGGAGCATGAGCTGGATTAAACTGGGTGAAGGGGGTTTGTTGTAGGTGGAATAGGGGAAGAAGAAGCCTTAGTGGTTGAGGGGAGTGTAGGAATGCTCCTTATTCTGGGTTTTGTTTGTAAAGAAGATGAGAGTGGTGTTGGGGATGGTATGATTGAGGGTTGAGTAAAGGGTTGAACAGGCTGACATGGACAATGTTTGGAGTAGGCAAACAGTAGTAGAAGGATTGCTTGTGAAAAGGCAGAGGGTGTGTGAGATTGAGGGGATTAGGGCATGGGCAGTGTGGGTTAGAATTGTATTGGTGCTATGTATTTTGGAATGTACTTTAGCAAAGAGTTGTGGTTTGTGTAGCGGACTTTCGGGTTAGAAGGGTACGTGCAAGTGTTTAGTAGAGTTGCATAGTGTTTGGTGAGTGAGTGGTAGGTGGAGTGATTTTGTTTGCTGTGAGTGACAGGTGTGTGTTTGTTGTGAGTTTGTGTGCATGGCTCTGGATGTGGATGTCTCCTAGAGAAAAAAGGCAGCATATCTAGCCCATGCAAATCACCCTTGCTCTCCCCAGCCATAGCCTTGATGCCCTCTCAATATCCATTCTCATTGCACCAATTTGTTTTTTGTTTAATTGAAGCCACCGGGCTTTATATGGCTAGGGCCTGCAATCGTTGCACATGTGAATGTAAATGCAGTGATGGAAGTCTGCTGTACCTCACAGGACTGCATCAATGCATTCAAAATCCATTTGGTAGAATTCCCAATGCAACAGATTTGTATGCTCGTTCCAGTGAGAGGCGATGACACTCAATTGCATATGAAAATTGCCTCACCAGATGACATCAAGACTCTGAACTGTGCGCTTCTGAAAATTCAACAGTGGTTAGCTCAGAATCACCTTATGCTAAATACACTCAAGATTGAATTCCTATTGATTGCCCCCCACAATCACTCTGCACCCATTCAAGACTTGCTCAAACAAGTTATGGCTCTCAACTACACCCCACATTAGAGGTGGGTGGAATTTGTGTAATCACGTTACGCAAATCTCAGCGAAATGGTAAAAAAGCTCAGCGAACACACAGAAATTTCGCGAACACGCGGGATTGCTTGTTCGCAATGCTTTTTTACTGTTAGCAATCGCTGTTTGCATACTCGGGGGTAATATCTTGCAAACACGCATTTTGAGACCGCGAACAAGCAAAACATTTCGCAAAGCTGCAGAATGCAGAATTTTGGGAAATTTGGCGTTCTCCGCGGAACGCAAAATTACCTAAATTCCGCAAATTCTGCAAGCGGAACAGAATTTACTGCCCAGGCCTACCCCACGTGTTGTTGACTCCACAAGATCTTTAGGCATAACCCTGTATTAATACCTGAATCATGTAAGACCACATCAGTGCAACAACAAGGGGAGCCAACCACCATCTCAACACACTTAGGAAAATCAAGCCGTTCCTGCCTCCTGGGGACCTGCAGCTAGCAGTCCAATCTTTGGTTATCTCCTGATTGGATTATGGAATTGTGACCCATACAGGGTTACACAAACTAGACTGGCCCTTTTAAGGACCACCCTGAACTCTGCAGTCAGACTCATCACAGGATCAAAAAAAACACATAACCCCAGACCTAATTCAGCACAATTGGCTAGCACTCGAAGCTAGGATTTGATATGAAATAGCCTGCTAGATGCACAAAACTATTCATTATATCACACCAGTTGGCAAAAAACTCAAACTTTCTGGTTTGAATCAGTCCCTTAGAAGTTCTAACACTGTGCCGCTGAAACCTCAAAATTTCAAAAAGAAATTATCTTGCAACCGCTCCTTTTCTGGTCTTGCCCTGAGAATATGGAATGCTCTTTCTCCCGAAATCAGATCTAACCCTTCGACCTCTTCATTCAAAAAATAAATCAAAACTCCTGAATAACCATTTGCAACAATTTACCTGAAGCCACCTTAACAACTTTTATTTCTTGTCAACAACATGGGTTTCTTGTTCAGCCATGCAATTTTTGCTACTTTACCTGTACCACATGGCTGGTATGCTCTTTTTGTACTTGTGCTTGTTAACTTACTATGGGTTTAGTACTTACACCTTTACCTGCCAATCGTATCTGTTTCTTTGTACAGCACTCTGATACCCGTATGGGTCATGTTTATGCTGTATAAAACTTTTCAAATAAATTAATTAATTTCTGTTTTGTACATTATTTTCATTTTAAAGTGTGTATTTTTAGGTATGGTTTATTTCATTTAATGTTTGATTTGGTAACATTTAAAGATTTTTTTTAATGTTATTTGAATTTATGTATTCAAATTTTACTGGGTATGTGGGGCAATAGGGTGGGGAGGTCATAAATATATATTTAATTGTTTATACTTTTTTCATTTTAGTTTGTTAATTTGAATGAATAAGTGCATTATTTTATTTGTAAATTATATATTAGATAATTGTGAATGCAATAGTAATTGTTATAACATTTAATAGCTTAATTAGATTATTGATTATGTAAGTAATTTGATTTTGATAAATTACGTATTAATTGTCTGTAATATGAGTTTTATATTCAGTATTACTTAATAAATAATGAATATTATTTTTTCAAGTATTATTTTAATTAGTCTGGGCCCGCTGGATTTCTGGTGTATTAGGTTGGAAAGTATATATATATATATATATATACATATATATATATATATGTATATATATATATATATATATATATATATATATATATATATATATATATATATATATATATATATATATATATATATATATATATATATATATATATATATATATATATATATATATATTCTAACATGATCAGCTTTGTTGAGCCAGAGACAGAGAGCACACAGGTATCGTTACAGAGATGTTTATTGCAAATCCCTCACCCCCTGACAGACGCGTTTCGCCTCATAGCTTCTTCAGTGTCAGCTTGTTGTTTACAAAGTGCAGCCATTTCTAGTCGTGAAATATGATCTTCATTCTATGAACATAAAAGAGGGACCACTGCAAGAGTTACGATTGTGGCGGCCATCCTTTAACATATTTTGTTCAATATGTGAATTTAAGAAAAGGCTTTGAAATAAAGTGCTTAAGTGCTTATAAAATAAACAACAACCAGTAATGTGCAAAAATTGGGGCAATAGCAAATGGAAGCATTGAGAGTTAAAAAAAAATATTTCCCGTAGTAAACTTTGGGCAAGGCTACAGCCAAAACTGCTTAACGGAATTATCCCAAATTTGGCAAAACTAGTGCTTGGATCAGAAAGCGACCTTTTTTTAAATGGTGTAAATTCATTCAGTAGTTGCTGAGAAATTAGAAAAATAAAAGTTTTGATGTCAGGCAGAGCCTAAGTCCTGAGCACAAGCTTCACTGTGATTGGCTGCCAACACTCCAAACTAGGAAGTGTTGGCAGCCATCTTGTGACTTGGTAGAAGTGAGTCACTAGAAAACAGAGAAACAAAGGTATAATACAAGAGAAGGGGGCAGGGTACAAACACCTTGACCCCAGGCCTGCTCAGGGGGTCCCAGAAGGAACCCCAGGGCCAAAAAAGCCTTACAAATGGGCACAATTTGTGGGGTTTCCGCATTTTATTTTAATGAGGCCCCTGGGTGGGCTAGGTTCCGGGGGCATTTCTTAAAAAATAATAGCGGGGGCTCGCAGGGGCTGCAGGAGCCTCTGCGGTCCCCGCAGCCCCAGGGCTTCACTCAAGTGTGGAGGGGGGTTGCACGGCCCCCCTCCTGGAGCCCTCCATGTGCTTATAACTTTGGTGTCGTTCAACGAATCTTTACAACATTTTCAAAAACGTTTCTCTTTTTGATCAGCTCCTATCTTAAAAGTTTTGGGGCGAATGGTCAAGGGGGGGCTGAGGCTACAGGTCAAACTGCTGAACGGAATTACGCAAAATTTGGCAGGAAGAAAGGTCTAGGTCCAGAAAGTGCGCTTTTGTTGAAATGGTATAAATCCGTTCAGTAGTTTTTGAGATATTAAAGTAAAAAATATATATATCTGGGAGGAGCCTAACTCCTGAGCACAAGCTTGCCTCTGATTGGCTGCTAACACTTCAAACCAGGAAGTGTCCTCTGATTGGCTGCTAACATTTCAAACCAGGAAGTGTTAGCAGCCATCTTGTGCTTCGCATCAAGTGAAAATATAAAAGAAAGGTCCCGGGGGCAATTTAATATACCGGAGCTCTGTCTGTGCGAGATAAACCTTTCACGCTCCCTCTGCAGCTCTCTACTTTTGCAAGCTAGTACGCTGCTGTGCCTCTACCTCTGCGAGCTACTACGCTGCTGTTCCTTTGGTAGCGAACGGCCCGTAGTTCTCCCTCTGCGAGTCGAGCCCACGGGCCACGATTGTCCCTCTGCAAGCCTGGGTGCGAACTGTTCATAAGTTACACTATGTGAGCATTGAAAAGCCATTTTGTGATTCAGTCCGTCAGCTGGCTTCTGTCCGAGGCATCTCTAAAAACATACTGGAGCTCTGTCTGTGCGAGATACCCCTTTCACGCTGCGTCCTCTCACGTCAGCACATAGCAGACCCTCTTCCCACATCACCAGGATACCCCCAACAACCATGTTGGGCCCGCAAGTCTCCCTCTGCGAACCACTTGTCGGCTCGAAGCTCTTTGGGTGCGACTTCTCGGGCCTGCAGTTGTATCTGTGAAGCCAAGGCTGGAAATATACTGCAGGTCTCTCTCTGCGAGATACCCCCTTCACACTCCCTTTGGAAGCAGACGGCCCGAACCTTTCCCTATACCAGTCAGCCCGCAAGGTGTTCTTCTGCGAGCTGGCCCGCAGCTCTCCCTCTGCAAAATGATGGGCCGCAGTTCTCCCTCTACGAGCCAGCCAGTCAGCTCGCAGCATTTCATCTATGAGCCAGCCCGCCAGCTCGTAAGTCTCTGAGAACAGATGCAATGGAGGCAACGATCATGCAGGTCAGACACCCAACACTGCTCCGACATCCCCCAGCAGCAGCTCCTTGTCCGCAAACCCCCCTCACCCCCACCCCCCACAAACAAATGTGACAGTCATGTTAGGGAATCTGGAACGTAAAAAATTGGGTAATGTTTTACAATTATTAATAAGAAGATGCTTGTGAAGTTGGACAAATAAGAATCTTAGTCATGAATGGATTTGCATATAAAACATTTTATTTTAAAAAAAACAACAACAAATAAAATTATGTGCAACCATGGCGTGTCATCGCTGGACCATTTGTAAATCAGAGCCTGCAAGACAAAAAGAAAGATAAGATGGTGCGTCATGCATCCACCAAGCGAGAGAAAGAGAGAAAGAGTGAAAGACAGAGAGAAAGATTCAGATACAAGGAAGAGAGAAAGAGAGAAACAGTGTGAGAGAGAGGAAGACAGAGAGAAAGAGTGAGAGAGAGGAAGACAAAGAAAGAAAGAAAGAGTGAGAGAGAGAAAGAGAGAAAAAGTGAGATACAAGGAAGAGAGAAAGAGAGAAACAGTATGAGAGAGAAGAAGAGAGAGAAACAATGTGAGAGAGAGGTCGAGAGAGAGAGAAAGAGTGATAGAGAGGAAGAGGAAGAGTGAGAGAAACAGTGAGAGAGAGGGGAAGAGAGCGAGAAAGAGATAAAGAGTGTGACAAAGAGGAAGAGAGAAACAGAGGAAGAGTGAGAGAGAGAGAAAGAGAGAGAGAGAGGAAGAGAGAGAGAAAGAGAGAAACAGTGTGAGAGAAAGGAAGGGAGAGAAAAAAGAAAGAGAGTGAGAAGAAGACAGAGAGAAAAAGAGAAAGAGTGAGAGTGAGAGGAAGAGAGAGAGAACCAAATTGAGAGTAAGACAGAGAGAAAGAGTGAGAGATGAAGTGAGAGAGAAACAGTGAGAGAGAGGAAGAAAGAGAGAAAGAGAGAACGATTGTGAGAAAGAGGATGAGAGAAACAGAGGAAGATTGAGAGAGAGAGAAAGAGAGAGCAAAAGAGAGAAAGACAGGAAGAGAGAGAGAGAGAAAGAGAGAAACAGACTGAGAGGAAGAGAGAGAGAAAAAATGTGAGTGAGAGAAAGGAAGAGATGAGGAGGGACAGTGAGTGCCCACTCTGTGGAAAAAAATCCTCACAGCTCACCTTTACGCCACCGCTGTGTCTTCAACTATGTGCCGGGACCTAGTGGAGCCCTCAAGCTCCCACATCTGAAAAATTGTACAGAATTAGTAATGGCAGAGTATATACGACTGCGTATGCCTAAATCGCTGTGCCGCCTTTTTGCATCCAGGCTTCTGCACCCCATCCACTCCCGCCGTCCAGAGGTATCTGCCCGCCGCTGCACACCCAGGCCTCACTGGTCACCTTTTTGCGAACAGGGTACCCTCCACATCATGCAGCCCTGCTCCGCAAGCCAACAAGTCTTACATTTGGTGCTGCATCTTGATTTTGCCATGGCAGAGGACATACTAGTGCACCCATCATCATCACAGGTTGCACACCCGCTCAGTCCTTGCGGTGCCACCAACGCAGTGACCAGTGAGGCCACACACGAGGCGGTAGGCCCTCGCTGTTCTATGGCTCAGGTCTGCACTGCGGTCCAGTAGGGCACACAAAACAGGAGGTGTCTGGAACACTGGGGGGCCATCACTGCAGGCTTACCGCCCGCTCAGCACTTACAATGCCCCTACTTCAGTGGACCGAAATTCACCATCCCATGGCGGTGTGCCTGCGCCAGCAGCAGTACATCCGGTGTGAGCAACTCTAAAATGGCGTAGAGCACGTGCGCCTGGTCTTTTTTATTGGTAGGGTCATGTGTCCTGTGATGCCTGTGCTGGATGGGTGTGGTGTTGGTGTATACTGGCCGTGAGGGACTGGCTGTAGCATGCTGACAACTAGACCAGCAGATCACTACAATGAAAATCTGGGCCATGTAGCGTTGTTGTCCTTCCCTGTAAGTGTAAGCGAAGTGGGCTGGCCTGGTGCATGCCAGTCCTGCGTGAGGCTGTGAAGAATTACTCCGGAGCTATGGGCGGGCTCCGTTGTGAGCTATATGAGGAATCAACTGATGCAGGTGTTCGTGTTGTGGTGCTGCCGTCACCCCGGTCGCAAGCGTTAATATGTCACTCTGTGAGCCAAGTCCCACAACATGGCCAACATGGAAGGTACAGAGAATCACTGACTCTACATTCATCCATAGTTCCACACAAGAAAGATGGTGGACATGACACATCTGTGTGGATATGAATGTTTATTGCACATTCAGTAGAGTGTTGCAGCTGTAGCAATACAGGGCCATGGAAAGTTCAAGTTTCAGTTTTTGGCACATGGAAGGCAGCCAACTAGAGAGAAGCTCGTTGTAAGAATTAGGCTGCACCAACATATATACTTATACAATCACTTCACCAATCCCCACGCACTTATAAATTCACTATACACTCTCCTTGCAGTACTCTAATGTTCCAGTCTCGACGTATGTACTTGTACAATGACCGAGACAAAGTTACATAACCAAAGTTTTCCCCACTGTCAAAGGTAAGATGGTTGCATACGCTGTCCAGAGCACAATGTAATGTGGCAGGGCCCAGGGGCAGCATGTTGCATACATGATGAACACACGGACACAGATGGATAGTAGAACAGGGTACGGGCACGTGCGTTCGACTCCTCTTTATTACCAGGGTCACATGTCCAGTGACGGTAACTGGACATAATATCGACTACATATTATCGAATGGACAAAATATCGACGGAAAAATATCGATATTAACTAAATATCGACTATAGGAATATCGTTGGACAAAATATCGACTGAAAAAATGACCAAAAAATATCGAATACAAATATATCGACTCAAAAATATCGACCAGACAAAATATCGAAAAATAGATAAATAAATAAATAAATATAAATAAATAGTAGTTAATGTTTAGGAGCGGGTTGTGGGTTTATAGGGGAATAGGGTGGGAAGTAATGTAATAATAATTAATTAATTAATATATGTTTGTTAATTGTTTTAATTAGATTTTAATTGGTAATTAATTAATATTAATTAGTTAATTGTTTTATTAAGTATTTAGCATATAATTTAATTGATTAATTGGTAATTAATTAATAATAATTAGTGATTTTTTTATTATTGATTTGTATATTATTTTAATTGATAAATTGGTTATTAATTAAAAATACTTAGTGATTTATTTTATTATTAATTAGCATATTATTGAAATTTATAAATTGGTTAAAAATGAATTATAATGAGTTAATTATCTTATTAATATTTTGCATATAATTTTAATTCATTAATTGGTAATTAATTAATAATAATGACTTAATTACATCAATTGGATGCATTTAAATTTAATGTATAAATTTATGTTCATGTTAATTAAATAATTGGAATTAAACAATATTAATTAATCAAATTTATTATTATAGCTAATGTGATAATATATTTTCTTTTTGTTTTTGTTAATTATTATTTTTTTGTTAATTAAATATTAATGTTTAATGTTGTGTACATTATTATTTATAGTGTTCAGGGTCAGTTAAATAATTTTTGGTATATGGTAATTTTTTAGGGTTCTGGGTCATTTTTCTGTTCGTGAGTAAAGGTGTATTTAGTGGGATTTGGGACTTTTTTCAGGTTGTGGGTAAAGGGGTTTTTAAAGGGTTAAGGGTCAGGTTTCAGTTTGTGGGTAAAGGGGTATTTAGAGTGTTCAGGGTAAGATATCTGTTCTTGGGTGAAGGGGTATTTTTTGGGTTGAGGATTAGTTTTCAGTTTGTGGGTTAAGGGGTTTTTAAAGGTTCTGGGTCAGTTTCCAGTTTGTGGGTCAAGGGCTTATTTAAAGATTCAGGGTCAGTTTTCTGTTCTTGGGTGAAGGGGTATTGTTTGGGTTGAGGGTCAGTTTTCAGTTTGTGGGTTAAGGGGTGTTTTTTAAGAATCAGTGTCAGTTTTAAGTTCAGGGGTAAAGGTGTATTTTTTGGGGTCAGGGTCAGTTTTTAGTTTGTGGGTAAAGGGGTATTTATAGGGTTTAGGGTCAGTTTTCAGTTTGTGGGTAAAGGGGTATTTATAGGGTTCAGGGTCAGTTTTCAGGTGTTGGGTAAATGTTTTTTTTTGTTGAGGGTCAGTTTTCAGTTTGTGGGTAAAGGGGTATTTGTAGGGTTCAGGGTCAGTTTTCAGTTTGTGGGTAAAGGAGTTTTTTAAAGGTTCTGGGTCAGTTTTCAGTTCTTGGGTAAAGGTGTTTTTTTTGGGTTGAGGGTCAGTTTTCAGTTTGTGGGTAAAGGGGTATTTGTAGGGTTCAGGGTCAGTTTTCAGTTTGTGGGTAAAGGAGTTTTTTAAAGGTTCTGGGTCAGTTTTCAGTTCTTGGGTAAAGGTGTATTTTTTGGGATCAGGGTCAGTTTTCAGTTTGTGGGTAAAGGGGTATTTTTGGGGTTCTGGGTCAGTTTTCAGTTCTTGGGTAAAGGGGTATTTTTAGGGTTGAGGGTCAGTTTTCAGTTTGTGGGTAAAGGGGTATTTGTAGGGTTCAGGGTCAGTTTTCAGTTTGTGGGTAAAGGAGTTTTTTAAAGGGTCAGGGTCAGTTTTCAGTTCTTGGGTAAAGGTGTATTTTTTGGGATCAGGGTCAGTTTTCAGTTTGTGGGTAAAGGGGTATTTTTGGGGCTCTGGGTCAATTTTCAGTTCTTGGGTAAAGGGGTATTTTTGGGGTTGAGGGTCAGTTTTCAGTTTCTGAGTAAAGGGGTATTTGTAGGGTTCAGGGTTAGTTTTAAGTTTGTGGATAAAGGGGTATTTGTAGGGTTGTGGGTCAGTTTTGGGCTTTGGGGTGAAGGGGTATTTTTAGTGTTCAGGGACAGTTTTGGGTATTTTGGAGTGCTGGTGTATAGTGTAAAATAAAACACTTATACATTAAAGCTATTACAGGAAAATAAACAAAAATATAACTTTACATTATTAAGTTTTACTTTTATCTAAAAAATATATGTATTAGCATCTTTCCAGACAGTAGCTAGAGTGGAATTGGAATTCTAATTATTAATTGGTTAGTGTCCAGCACCAACACTGATATTACCTACACTGGAGTTGGATTACTAAATAAACATTGGTCAGTGTCCACCACATTTTATGATATTAGCTTGACTGGAGTCGGAATAGTAAATAATTTTTAGCTAGTGTCCTGCAGCTTCTATGATATTAGCTTGACTGGAGTAGCAATAGGACATATTAAATTGGTCAGTGTGCAGCACATTTGCATACATTTGTTCATTACTGTCTTTTAATATAAAAAAATAATGCTACATGGATGTTTTCAAAAAACTTTATTAAACAATTTTTTAAATTTTTATTGTGTACTACAATACAATCACAAACAAAAATAACATCACATTATTTTGACTTTTAGTATTCATAGAATAACACATTTACATTTATATACATGTTGTCAATAATAAAAATAAAAGTGTTTACAACATTATTTCAGTTAATTTAACATATTCCCATCATTCACTTACAGTTACAAGTATTTATATTGAAATACATAAAAAATGATTTTTAATACATTTCTTACATTAATATTTAATAATGTTAATATTAAATATTAATATCATTAAATATATATAAAACATTTTTTATTTTAACAAGTAACATGACTATTATTACATTTGTTAGAAGAAATTGAAATACAAAATAAATTATTTGTTGGTATATTTCTCAGAAAATTTTGTTTTTCAATTAAACATAGAAATCTATTCGGTTGTAAACTTTATAATTGTATAGGGAAACAATATGTTTAATTATAATATCTGGTATTGCCAAAATATTAGTTAAGCTATTATATACTTTTGTTATAGTTAGAAATTATTATAAAACATTTTGTAATAATTAATAAAAATAATAACTATTTTATTTATTATTATTATTATTAATTAATAAACATAAACATTCCTTTATTATTTTCAAAAAAACATACATTCACAGATAAAATAAATACTTTTTTTCTGGCCATTGTTTATATAGTAAATGGTTCAAATTGTTATATTAATAACAATAAATAAGTTATATTATTTATTATTATTAATTATTACCATAAACATTTATAATGTTTACTTAAAAATAAACACAAACTTATTCATATAAATGTACACAATAACCAAATATTTACATCTTTTATTCAAAGTCTTACATATTTATTTAATATTATTAATATATAATAATTATTATATATTAATTTATATTAAATATATTTATTTTTCTTAAATAAGGAAAATTGTAATGAATATAGTGTATTAATTTGTTAAATTATACATGTGTATGTATTATATTTTTTAACTATTACATTGTATTGTCTATTATACTTTTACACAAATGGGTTAAGGGGACTACTTTTTTACCGCGTAAGGTTATTGCGCTCCATTCTGGACTGGAGAAGCTCGCGGTTGGGAGTTGCTTCGCGTGGAGAGAGGTAAGGTTATTTTTACCTACAAATTATAAGTAAGTGGTCATGTTTGAGGGTATAATCGAACTTTGTAGTGTATTCTGGTGTATGTATTAATTGTTTAAGTAGCGTTTTGGTGAAAAGTCTCCGTTATAGATGTGTCGTGATTTTTTTGCTTCAAGTGTTATTTTAAGTTTTGGAAATGTCTTCTTACATGGTTAATGTTAATTGTTAGTATATTTACAAATGTGAAGGGTGTATTTGTGGGTGGGTTTCGTTATGTATGTTATTTTACAGGTTCCGGTTCCTCGCATGAAAACTACATGGAAGGAAGCGTGTTTTTTTACGGAGAAACAAATGTTTGACTTATTATGCTTATATTTTGACATTTATCTCCTATTTTTCGTGTTTGCCAGGAGCGGTTTTAACACTTTTTCTACCTTTTTCGGTTTTTTTGGAGGGTTTCGAATCGGATTGATACATTGATATGCGTGACCGTTTTTTAAAAGTTGTGTGTATATCACTTTAAATACTAAAGTGTCCACACTACTGTTTTCGGGGTTTCCTGGAGCGTTTTTTTAAGTTTTACACTTTATTTTCGGGTTTTTGAGGGTTTCCCATATTGGAATTGTAAGATATTGGATTGGATTGTATGGATTGCTTTTTGCTTGATTGCGTCTTTCTCATCTCCAAAAATTGTAAGTATTTAATTTACATTTTTCATTGGGTGGGAAATGTCGATTTTTAATGTTATGTGTATGTGTGATGAAATTATAAACATTGCATATTTGTTACGAAATATTTTTCATAATTTTAATAAGTTTGTCAAACAAATATGTATTATTTATAATTGATTATATATGTTTATGACATTTAAATGTTACTATTATTGTAAGAAGACATTAGTATATTTAGTTGACATTTTTATAGTAGACTTTTAGCTATTATTGACAGGTATTCTAATCCTCTAGTTGTAGGGTATAATGTGACTTGACTTTGAAGTAGTCGGAACATTTGTTTAGTTTGTTTAGTGAGTTTTGGACCTATTTGTGACACTGATTGTTCCATTCTTAGTTCCTGATAGCTTTGTTCTTTTTTCAAAGCTTCTAGAAGGTTATGGAATGTGGGTTTGCCTCTGTTTGTAGTTGCTTGGAAAGCATTATGCCACCCTTCTACACTGTTGTTTGTTTTAGCCTCTTGGTTTAAAGTACTAAGATAGACATTCCACCAAGGGATTTGGAATTTGGGCTGGCGTCGATGTCCAGATCTGTGCAACCTTCCCACCCAAGTGTCTTCGAAATAGTCCAGTAATGGGGTTAGTTTATCCTCATTCCTCTTGTAATATGTGCTGTCAATTAATAAATTGTAATGTTCCGCTACATCTGTAACAGGGACGTAGGCCAGGGCTATTAACTTTTTAACTTGATAGGCAAAGGTGCTATCTGTAGAATATAGTATATTTAAAGTAGATTTTTGGAGATGCCTCCATATGCTCTGATTAAAATGATAATAGCAACCCTGGATTGCTGTGTGGGGAAATGTTCTCAAAATGCTATTAATCATAGCTAATTCGAAATCAATAATTATTTTTTCAGGAAAATAATTATTGATTTCCGTTTTGAGAACATTTAATATTTCTGTGTAAGTGTTTTGCTGTTTGTTGGGTAGCAAACAGTAAATGAAAGGTATGTTAGAATTATGGTATAAACCGTGGATGGAATACAGTTGATAAAAAGGTTTTGGGCATGGTTTAAATGTTCCATCCATCATCCATTGGGGACACTGTTGGATTTTTCGTAAATTACTTGCAGTTGCAAACATAATTATTCTGTTTGTACTGCTTTCATTATCAAAAAGGATAAATTTATCTTTATTGTGTGTGATGGCCATTTCTGGTGAAATAATTATTTCCTCAAAAGTTGTTGGGTTGGGTTGGGTTGTGCTAGTGAGTCGTTTAGTGCGTGCAATTGTGCGTTTCAGGGAGTCAATAGAGGGTAGTTGACCTGAAGCATGGGCTGGGACTTTTACCAGTTCTTCTTTAAGGATTTGTGTTGTTGGTTTATCACTTTGTGTGCTAGCACTTTTAATACTTTCTAAAGCATCTCTAATTTCAATTTCTGTGACATTTGGGGGATGATTGTGTTCCCTAGTAAATAGCACATTAGTTTCCTCTGTAGTAGCCCTCCCATAACATTTGTTGGAGTAATATTTGGTACATTTCCAAAAAACTTTTCTACCACTTTGTCTTTCCTGATTATACACATAACCCATGTAGCATAATAGTAATTTATTTTTCTGAGACATGACAAATTCTGCACCTTCAGTCATTTTGATTTACTTGTTCTAGGAAAGAGTAGAAAGAAACAAAATCAAAACACATATTTTTCCTTTTGTGGTGCTAACATCATTAATGATGTATTTATACTTACAGTTAATCAAAGTAGTAGTCACAAAAGCAGAAATGTCTTTTGAAGGATTTTCTTGTATGTATGTCTTTATTTGCTGTTGGTATGAAAATATAGAAAAGCCACGTTAATGTTTACACATAACAAACGTATTTCCTACTAAAAAGCAGTTGTCATTTTTGCTTACTTGTACATTTGATGTAAAAATTACATATACTTACTCTTTAAATAGTAGAGTTGTAGTAATTGGTGGAGTACATCAAGTTAGTACAGGTCTGATCTGTAGAGTAGATAGAAGAAATAAATTAAAATTATTATAATTTTTATATTGAACCATTTGGAAATGGGAAATATTTACAAGTATACTAACTTCTAAATAAGTCGTTTTCTTTGTTGTAGGCAGAATAGCTGTATGATGTATTCAGAATATCTGTAGAGGAAATATAAAATAGATAACATGTTGTTAAGAACATAGTGTGTGTTATTTTCGGCAGTTTTAGAGAAATGACAAGTATACTTACATTTTTTACAAGGGTATTCTTGTATATTGGTATAGTTTGTGTTGGATGTTCTCATAGGATATGTAGAATAGATGTATGATGTTTTCAGAATATCTGTAGAGGCAATTCAAAATATATAACATGGTGTTAAGAATATAGTTTTCGTTTTTTTGGCCAGTTTTAGACAAATTACAATTATACTTACATTTTTCAGAAGGGTACTCTTGTCTTTTGGTATAGTTGATGTTGGATCTTTCAAATGATCTATAGGGAAGATGTAAAAAGCAAGATATGTTGCTTAGAAATGTGCAATAAGAAAATTGGCTGTTTCATAACAAACACATCTATACTTACATGTGTAATTAGTGTAGTTTTATCCTTTTTGGTGTAGAAATAGGACAATCTCAGTATATCTGTAAATATAATGTTTTTAAAAATTAAATACTCTTGTAAATTAGTGTTTAAAAACAGCAGTTGGTGTATAACAGAGCATTATTATATACTTACTATCTGATTTTGCATGTGAAGAAATATGACCATGTAATAGGAATTGTGTTGGAGTAGTTTCTATCAGAAATGTAGAAGAGATGAAAATAAAATAAGTGTAAGAGTTAGGAGATGTAAGGAAAATAGTGCACTTCTAATTTAGATTTCTAAAAAATGCAGTGTTACTTACTTGATTAATTAGCTAGTGAGCTGGATCTTTAAAGATGTTTATTCTGCAACAAAATCTTCAGAGTGTTGGCATCTACTTTCCAGAGAGGTAGCAGCAACAAATGGTAGAATGCATGTATCCCTTTTATAGTATATGTATTATGTGTGCTTTGATTTGATTGGTTGTAGGATGTAAGGAAGCATTGTATAGGCTAGTTTGATTTTTTTTAGTTAATTGGAGTGTTTGTTGATGTGAGAATGGTGGTATGTGGTGATTCCCACATTAAAGCAGGTTCGTTTTTAAATGAAATAGATTTTTATGTGAAAATAAATAATGAAAATGTTTGTTAAATGCAAAGAATATTTAGAAAATGATAAAATGCATGTAATAGAATGTATAGCAAATGTTGATTAATAGTAATTTTATGTAAGTAACAGGTATTATATGTGAAATGTGTTTTGTATAGAGCAATGACTTTTATTGATGATTAAGATGGTATTTTGGAAATGAAAGTGTACAAACATGAACTCGATATTTTTTTTTTAACGATATTTCTGTAGTCTATATTTTTGTAGTCAATATTTTTGTAGTGTTAGGGCTAATTTCATGTCCAACGATATATTTGTAGTCGATATTTATTGAAGCGATATTTATGTATTCGATATAGTAAGTACTCAATATTTTTTACTCGATATTTTTGTCATTTGTGTAATAAGTATAGAAAGTCGATATTTTTGTCGTCGATAATTTGTCAACGATATTTTGGTAAGTCGATAATGTGACCGTCGATAATATTTCAGTGATCCGTCCAGTGACATCTGTGCTGTATGCGTGTGGAGTGAGTGTAAGCCAGCTCTCCGGGAATGGTTGGTGCTGGCAACAAGTACAACAGTAATCATTGGATCAGGCAGAGAGATTCAATCATAAAAGATCAATGATTTGTGCTGCACTAAGGTTGGGGCATCAGATGAAAAATAATACACAAAAGATTCTATCGTAAAGGGCCCATGACTTGTGGTACACTGAGGTAGGGGCAGCAGATGTGAAATTATACACAAAATATTGTATCATAGAGGGTCCATGAGTTGTGCTGCACTGAGAAAGGGGCATCAGAAGCATTTAGCTTTTGTGCAGCCAGCGATGATTCGTGGTGCTGGCAAACCGCACTGGGAGCAATGACTGTTGTCTACTGAAGTGCGTCATCTGCAATCACGACTCAATGTGAATTGTGAGCCCTGCTATCCGCAGTGTAGATCGAAGGGAGTAGTCAGCACAGACATCAAGGAATGCTTTTAGTCACTTCCTCTTGACAAAATTCGAGGACAGAGACTACAATTCTCTCTGCAATAAATAAATCATGTCTCAATTTAAATTGTGAGCTCTGCTGACCGCAGTGTAGGTTTATGGAACAAAAGATGAAACATTTATGGAAAATATGTAGATTTCAGGGACATTATAGTTAGTTGCCTTCTGGACTCTGAAATTAATGAATGAAGACTGAATTTGAATTGTGAGCCCTGCTGAGCACAGTGTAGGACGGAGGCAGTGGTCAGGAAGGGCCCACAGCCATGTGGCGTTGACTTGAGCTGCATAGAGTTAGTGGTAGATGTGGCGCTCAGCGTGTGCGCAGCCAGCGATGATGCAATGTCTCTTGCCTACTGGACTGCATATGTGCAATCGCAAATCAATCTGAATTGTGAGCCCTGCTGTCCTCAGTGTAGACTGCCATTCCGTGTTAGTTTGGACTTTTAAGATGAATTTGGTCATTGTAGTAAAGCTATAACTGATATAAAACAAGTTCTTGAAGCAAGGATACTAAAAGGATATTGTGTAGGTTTGAGTGACGTTATACTTAGTTGCCTACTGCACTCTGCAATGAATGAATGTAGACTCAATTTTAATTGTGAGCCCTGATGACTGCAATACAGGCAGGAGGCAGCAGTCAGCAAGGGCCCACAGCCACGTGTCATTTAGTTGAGCTGCACAGTTATTGGCAATTCAACATGTGTGCAGACAGCGATGATAAGTGGTGCGCTGAGTTAGTGGCACCTGAAGCAACCAGGTGGTGTGGAGCCTGCGATGATACATGGTCCGGGCGCCGCACTGGTAGCAATGTCTTTTGCCTACTGAATTGTGCCTTAATAAGGGTACGTGGCGATGACTTGTGGTGCAGTGAGTTAGTGGCACCAGAAACACTCAGCGTGTGCACTCCCTGGGATGATGCGTGGTCCGGGCAGGCCGCACTGGGAGCAATGCCTTTTGCCTACTGAATTCTGCCTTAATAAGGCTACATGGCGATGACTTGTGGTGCAGTGAGTTAGTGGCACCTGAAGCACTCAGCGTGTGCGCACCCTGCGATGATGGATGGTCTGGGCGGGCCGCACTGGAAGCAATGTCTTTTGCCTAGTGAATTCTGCCTTAATAAGGCTACGTGGCAATGACTTGTGGTGCAGTGAGTTAGTGGCACCTGAAGCACTCAGAGTGTGCGCACCCTACAATGATGCGTGGTCTGGGCAGGCCATACTGGGAGCAATGTCTTTTGTCAAATGAATTCTGCCTTATTAAGTCCACGTGTCAATGACTTATTGTGCACTGAGTTAGTGGTACATCTGGCGCTCAGCGTGTGTACAGCCTGCGATAATGCGTAGTCCGGGCGGGTTGCACCGGGAGCAATGTCTTTTTCCTGCTGAATTCTGCCCTAATAGGTCCATGTGGCGATGACTTATGGTGCAGGGAGTTAGTGGCACCTGGAGCACTCAGTGTGCGCGCACCCTGCAATGATGCATGGTCTGGGCAGGCCACACTGGGAGCAATGTCTTTTGTCTAATGAATTCTGCCTTATTAAGTCCATGTGGCAATGACTTATTGTGCACTGAGTTAGTGGTACCTCTGGCTCTCAGCCTGTGCACACCCTGCGATGCTGCATAGTCAGGGCGGGCTGCACCAGGAGCAGTGTATTTTTCCTACTGAATTCTGCCGTAATAAGTCCACGTGGCGATGACTTATTGTGCATGTAGATAGTGGCACCTGCAGCACTCAGTGTGTGCGCACCCTGCAATGATGCGTGGTCTGGGCGGGCTGCACTGGGAGCAATGTCTCTTGCCTACTGAATTCAGCCTTAATAAGGCCACGTGGCGATGACTTGTGGTGCAGTGAGTTAGTGGCACCTGAAGCACTCAGCGTGTGCGCACCCTTCGATGATGCGTGGTCCGGGCTGGCCGCACTGGGACCAATGTCTTTTGCCTACTGAATTCTGCCTTATTAAGTCCATGTGGTGATGACTTATGGTGTAGTGAGTTAGTGCCACCTGAAGCACTCAGCGTGTGCGCACCCTGTGAGTATGCTTGGTCCTGGCGGGCCGCACTGTGAGCAATGTTGTTTGTCTAATGAATTCTCCCTTAATAAGGCCACATGGTGTTGACTTCTGGTGCACTGAGTTAGTGGTACCTTTGGGGCTCAGCATGTGTGCAGCCTGCAATGATGCATAGTCCGGGGGGGCCGCACTGGGAGCAATGTGTCTTGCCTACTGGACTGAATCATCTGCAATCGCCACTCCATCTGAATTGTGAGCCCTGATGTCCGCAGTGTAGATTGAAGGCAGTAGTCTGTACAGACATAAGTCTGCGGTGCTGTGCCACTGGGTTTGCAGGGGGCCTGTGTCGAGGAGGCCCATGATCATGGCAGCAGCCACGTGGCAGGGTGAGGGCCGCCACTCTGGCAGACGCTTTGGCCTTCCCACAAGTGAACCACGGCCAGAGCCCCAGCCTATTTATTCATACTCCTACGCTGGAGTGGCGTACGTTGGACCAGCCCACTCCACTTCCGCTTCCGGGGGGGACAACAGAGCTACATGACCAAGATCTTCCCCGCTGCTTGAGGTAACATGGTTGCATCTATTGTCCACAACACTACAAGCACCACCAGTATATGTACAAATAGAGAGGTTTGTGCTCTGCATAGTGAGGTCTGTCCAGCACATCACTGCTACACTTGGTATTGTGTGCATTATTATTATGATGGGTGACTTGTGTCCTTCACACATACTTGGATGCCACATCTGCCAATATTCAAGTATTGTGTGGCTGAGAGACCATGCCGTTTTTGGAAGGTCCGCTGTCCTGTTCTGCGCTGTCTCAGTGGTCTTAGGGAGGGGGTGGTCTGGGGGGGACGTCCTGAGGCTGGTGGCAGTGCGTGGTGTGGCCTTCTTGGGTGTCGGAGCTGCATGATTAGTAACTTTATGACATGTGTTGGTCTTCAGATGTGCTTCTGGGCTGGGCTCCCTTTCACACTGTAAATAGTCATCCTGGTATACACCAGTAAAAGGCAAATGTTAGATTCCTACTGCTAACACAGCTTATTGCCTGTTTTTTGATCACACCCCAGATTTGGCAGCTCGTTGAAAATATTGGGAAGTGGTGTTTTTATGTTATTTTTGCACAGGAACGCCTACTCTTTATATTATTACCGTTAGTTGTTGCTCTCATTTGTGGCGAAATATTTTGCGGAAGCTATTGCTGGAAAACAGGGGATATCGGCTGTTTTCACAGGGTTGAGAATGGAATGATAATTTAAAATCACTGAAAAAAACACATAGGTTTAATGAACATTATAATTAGAAATTAGCATTTAAAAAACCTTTGAAATTCACTGAAAAAACCATAGGTTTCAGGGATGGTATAGTTATAAATTAGCATTTAAAAAACCTTTGAAACTCACTGAAAAACCATAGGTTTCAGGGACGTTTTAGTTAGAAATTAGCATTTAAAAAGCCTTTGAAATTCACTGAAAAAAACATAGGTTTCAGGGACGTTATAGTTAGTTGAACATTTCACTCGTACAAAACCATAGAAATTCCTCTGTTATAGTTAGTTGAGCTAACTATAAGACGAGCCCCTGCAATGCACTGCTGATGACGTCACATAGCACATCATTCATGATATGGCCAGTGACATCACTGATGACATCTCAAATGACATCACTGATGACATCATCCACGTGAAAATCTGATGCACCTCCTCACACCTTAATAAAACCTTTGAAACACCCACTCTAAAATATAGACTACCATTTTCGAAACAATAGAGACACCAATACCAGTTACTACATACAAACTCACTGATTCCTAGGTCTACACACACATCTACTCATTCTCTGATACACTCATACATGCAGTGACTCATCAATATAACACTATTATAGGCACTCATACACCTATACCAACACTCACACACTGCCACTCATCCAGAGTTACTCACACATCTAGTCAGTCAGGCAAAGAATCAATCACACTTCTATTTACTCACCTATACAGTTATACACACACAACCTCATTTATGCATACTGTTAGATTTGGGGGTCTCTGGTGGGCACAGGTAAATACTTGTGACAAGCAGGGACCCTCTCCTCTAGTCAGGATAAGGGGATCACCCTTTAAAATAACCCCTGCTCACCCTTTAGGTAGGGTGGCGCAAGCAGACAAGGCTAGTCTCAGGGCCTCATAGGATAAGCATTTGTAAACACATACAGTAATCAAATGGCAACACCACAAATGGACACCAATCTCTGTTGTATAACAATATGCATGCTTTATGTAAATATAGATTTCAATGCAGACTTAAGTACAAAACCATAAATAACGTCACTACTGAGGCCACAAATACTTCTTATACGTGGATATGGGTTTCTTTTAACAGCCAAGCGTCTCTTTTAAGCTCATGTGCGTCGTGCTGACTGTGCCGGATGTGGCGGGATTGATCGTACCATTAACACAAACCACAGAGTGATTAAATAAGATATTAATCGTAGTTGGAGCTTTTTCTCTTCCCTCTGATCTCAGCAAAGATGATGGTTTATCATCTGTCTGAAATAAAATCTTTCAGTAAAAAACTAATTGCTACAAACTGAATCTATATAAAACATAATTTTGGGACGGCGATAAACATGGCAAGTCCATAAGGGTGTTACTTTAGTAAAACTTTGCAGTTTTAACTTCCCAAAATACCAATATTTTCCCACAAAAGCTTTTCTGCTTGTGAACTTGCTGCAAAATATATTTTCCATCTTTATGGACAACAAATCAGGATATTTAACCCACTATTCTTTTTTAATAACACTTTGTTAACTTCATGAGGTTGATTAACTTTAAAAAAACTTCAGAATGTTGGTACTCTCGAGTTTATCTTCTTTTAATCATTCCTTAATGGGCTTTGCACAAATGCACGTTGCACCTTTGAGGTTTGGATGAGAGACTATCTATCTCTTCATAGTGCTCGACGCAATACTCTGCGTTTAACAACCTTCCTTAACTTTAGGAGCCACCATCTCGCTCACCATAATCCCATGCATGTGTGCAATCATTTAGAAGCCTGCATCGCCACTTCTCGGACCTCTTCCAGGCAGTTTGAACCCGGATGCTATATGAAAATGGGATGTCGAAGCAGGGGTTGCTGCTCTATTCTCGCTCACATTCTGTCTCATTTATCAGCAAGTTACTTTTTGTAAACTTTAGAAGCAATCTTCAGTCCACTGTAAACTAAGGGGACACATTGTGTATCAGACAAAACTAAAACAGCTTTTGATTAATCACAACCCCCCGACCTGAGAAGTGATAGCTGTGCTAAAATGTTGCCATTATCCTACCAAAAGCTCTGCAGCATTCACAGAACACTAATCAAATAGTCTCTTTTCTAGTTATAAACACCTCTGGGAGATGGACTCTCGGGTTTATGAAGAACACGGGCAACACTTATTTTTCTCCATCATACCTGCTTTTAGTGGTGTTACTCACACATGCTGGTTTCAGAACATCTCAACATCTGAAGAGGTTTATATGCTTTTAGCACTAGTTTGAATGTTTATGTGTGTGTACATTCATCACTCAAAGATTTCCCCCTGTATCCTCTGTGTGAAATCTCACGCTGCACTACAGCCTTTCTTGAGCAATGGGTGCACTAATAAAGAATTCTTTAAGTGACTAAAGATCACAAGCTTTGCACATGTTGTACAAAGTACAGTTATAATACCTCCCAGCAAACCAATCAGTGTCAACGCATGCACCACTAATACTCTGTGCATCTATAACTAGTCCTCCATATGTATTTGCTGCTCTGACGGAATATGTAACAGAAATCAGCAGCTGTCTGTTTACAGAATGTTCCACTGCTGTGCTGACACTAGCAGGAGCAAAAGGAGAACTTCGTATAGGGCTGTGCATTTGAGAATACTTTTCTTTCAAATGTAGCATAGAGTGCATGTCAGATACACGTTTTCCCAACATATGTAGACTTATGGAAATATTGATAGAGCAAGAAAAGTTGTCATCAAGTACATTTGAAAATTGAAATCACCACAGCTGATGAAAGGCAGGGCAGGGGACCTTACTCAAGAAAAACTACCGCAACTGGCATGTTTGCAATTGTATTTATGTAGCGTCTCATGCAGCTGGAGTGACGTTATGTTAGGATAGGTGTTAAATAGGCTTGGGGGGTGGGGGGATTTCAATAACGCCGCAGTAATTGGAGTAATTTTGGCAATCCTGCAATAATAATGCAATTAGGCTCTTTTGAGTAATTAAGAGTTATTTAAGAGGGGGAAAAAATCATATTGAGAGAGTACATTTAGCGAGCGTGAGAGGCT
Organism: Lissotriton vulgaris; assembly: GCF_964263255.1. Classification (NCBI taxonomy): domain Eukaryota; kingdom Metazoa; phylum Chordata; class Amphibia; order Caudata; family Salamandridae; genus Lissotriton; species Lissotriton vulgaris. The sequence goes on from NC_141694.1 coordinate 1,619,848,319, forward strand.
GCTTGTGCTGCTGTTTATGAACAAACAGCAGTGATATACCCCAATAACCCTTCAATATCTAGGTAAAGATCAAATTGTTATCTAAGCAAAAATTGGTATCGAAGGAATAAATGCAATAAACTAAACGTGAGTCGAGTACATTTAATTACTCTCTCTAGGATGACTATTGTTCATCATGAATATATCTTATCCATACACTAAGGAACTAGTGCCCATCTGCAGTGGAAAAGGACCACTCAGTACAATTATTCACACATACATAAGACCAATACAAAAATCCAACACATGGCATAATCCACAAAAACACACATGCGAGTGTCCCCTTATAAAGTCCAGGAGAACCACTCAGAGGAAATTTGACCAATGTGCCTTAATATGGCTGTACAATAAGTAGATCTTACTCTAATATGGCACATAACAATTCAATGCATTTGTCATTTATGCAGATCCCTCCAATTGACTGTCGACGTGACCACGTTTCAGCCCTATCCTCTTTGGCCTCTTCAGGACCGGGTTATACACATAAATGAAGGGATCAGGAATGAACCAGATCCCGTCCACGCGCTAGTTGATCACTCTGAATCGTGACTAAATTGCTTCCTCTATCTAATCGTGACTTTCCCTTATTAATTTTATGTGCAGGGGCCTCTCCTCATTTTCAATATATCTGGAGAAGCTCGCCAAGCCAAAACGAAAATTAGAAGTCTGTACTGAAAATTGCACACTCCAATGACTCCACCGCCGCACAGTAGACGTAAAACTTGATTCCTGAAAATTGATTCCTGATCCCTTTATTTATTGTACTAGGCATCAGACTATTCTCTCCCAGACAGCATTTAATGTTTGCATTTTTGCTGTCAGAGCTTCACTGGTCACACGGCGCTCAGAATAAACCCCCAATAGGCTGAACACCGGGAGGGTACTTTTCGGGGAGTATGGCCTGAGGAGTCATCATCTGGCCAACCAGGCAATCAACCTGAAGAGAACACCATTTTCTTGCAGACCTATAAATAACTTATATTTCCTCAAATCACCTTCAAACAGAAAGACTGTTGCCACACTCACGGGGTACAATATGGAGCTGATACAAACATATTTCCCAACCCTGTTTTATCTACTGGTCTAAGGGTAAATATATAGCTAAATGCAAGTCAACGCCACAGTCTCTTTTCACACACTAGCAGTAGAAGGAAGCGAAGGTGAAAGATGGCATTTATTTCATGTTGTATTAAAATATCAGTCCGACTAATTGTTTTTTTCCAATATAACTTAACATTCAGGTCGTTTTCCTATTGCAATAGTGCTGCATTATATTATTAAAGCAACAAGAGTAAACTCTAAATTTGAAAGGAAAAATTGTTACAAGTCTCAAAGATACCGAACTGTCTAGCATATATATTAAATATATCTATACTTAGGCAGCCAGTTCACATAGTTACAGTACTTTTACGATTTTATGGAACGTGAAATAGAGCTTCTGGATAACATGAAACAGTAGAACAAACTATGCCATCTGCAAACTCACCCACTTATAAACGTCAGAGGTTCGTTTTAATAGAAAACATATGGAAACAAAATCTAAAATAAGAAAGGGGATTCCATTGGTTTCTTTCTACGCTTATATTTTACGATTCGTAATTTGATTATTAAACGTGCCACACAACGCTTGTTGGTATTAGCACTCACACACAGGATACTGTGCTAACACAAACCTTGAATGAAATTCCTACCGTTATTAGTGTGTCCGACGTAGTTATCGTATGCGTAAATATTTTTTATTTTTTGGGAATTTGTATGTTTCCAGGTGTCAAAAGCTAGCTGCATTTAATTATCAATATTTTAATCAAATGACTTCTCGTTTTCCCAAATTCGTAGTAAATGTTCTTACACTACACTACAACAAAATGAATTTTTTGTTGTCTGGCGATAGGCAATCTCATGCATAAACTACAAAATTTGAGAAAATAACTAAAGCACAGAGAATAATATGTATGGGTTGACTTTTTGCAGGTCCATGGAGGTAAATAGCACAGTGTTTCCTGCTAACAACTTTTACCTCTGAATCATTAAAGAGTTTGAAGCAGCTGAATTGAACGTCAAGAGTGAATTGTTTCTTTAGGCAGCATCATTGCCACACAATGCTTCATCAACGGAAAACATCACAACATTACAAGTGATTAAACCACATTAACGTGAGACCAACATATCAGAATATAACAGCATAAACACACCTCCAGAATACACTACAGTGACAACAAAAAAACACAACTCAGTACTCCAAACCAATACAATACAATGCAGCACAATGCACCAATACAACAAAACTTAGACCTAACAGAACGCAACAACAAATCAATAATACACCAACACAGACCAACAAACCAACTCAGAATTATAAGATAACATACCATAGAAAGAGAAAATTGAGCAACACACAATCACAAGAACACAGAAATAAACAACACAGCAATCTAATTGTGCTATGTTGTTGTGCTGTGCTCCTGTTTGGGTTATGATGTGGTATGTTATTGTGCTGTGGGGTTGGTATTTTTTGGACAGCATAAATGTTGGGATGGTGCAAGACTGATTCCATACACACTCTCAGGCTATGCTGTCCTATAAGCAAGCTAGCTCACACTAGCTCACACTGCCACCATAAGCCCCTTAACGTTAGGCGGGTAGCAAATGGTTCTGGCAACAAGTGAACATAACAACCCTGATCCCCCAAGAATCCTGGTACCAGATCTAGAACCCTTTTACTCAGTCACTCTTGCTCTCTTTCTCTCAGAAATATATAACATGAATTCACAGTGGGAAGTTTTTAATATTTATTGAACCAACATGATTCTTGTATAAAATATATGTGTTGCAATGATCAATAGACAGAAGTAAATGAAAGTTATTAGAAGTACTATGACAGTGAACTGAATACAAAATTCCACCATTGTGCTAAAACAATGTATATATGTAGTCATATATAACAAATACAGATCTGGTGTACTCTCATGCATCTCCTAATCTAAGTGTCTAGGGAGTATGTGTTCTGCAAAGAATTCCTGTACTAAATGAACCAACCTCTGTTACCTGAAGGGAAAGAATGTAGGCCCCCGTCATGGTCACAAACTGGAAATTCCTTGTCGAAGAGATATTAGCAGGCCTCTGGGCCGATGCATCAGCATGTAGAGACCTTGCCAATGACAGCAAAGTGCTCCTGTGCCAACACCCGGAAACAGATGTCTATTTATAACAAAAGGCATCCTTGTCTTGGGCCGAAATATTTATCAGGCTGCCATTGTTTGTGTGTTATAGATAGCTATGTCGTCATAAATGAGAAAACAAAAAGCTAATTTGCAGTACGTACAAATCTTGTACATGGTGTCAAGGTAGCATGATATTGTTCTTGAGAAGTTGATTCTGTAAGCAAGTAGTTTCCAGGAAACTAATCCAGACTGTCATGGATGCAAATGTGTGTCAGAAGTCATTTTGTAAAAGTGAGGGCAATTTTAGGAAATACAGTTCTACGTTTAAAATGGCAGTGTTTACTTCCAGGCCTAACTGGGACACATGAAAGACTCACCCAGTCGACAAAATTAGCTGTAACAACTCACGCGCTTCCTCCAAGCAAAAGATAAAACACTCAAACACAAACTATATACAAAAAATTGTGCAGCAGCTTAGTTGATGACCAACTCAGTTGGTGGGCGTCTTATACAAGCACCCAATTTCACACTTGAAGCTAAGGACTTAAAACCTCCTGTCAACTTACAGGAACAGCCTTCCTGATGATTCTTTGACATAGATCTATTGTGACATTATCTGCCAGACTGTCAGATAATGGTATACAGGTACTGTACCCAAATCGTATTCTCACCAAAGATCCTCCCAAGTCAACTTCATGGGATTATCCACTCACATTATTATACTGAGCTAGTCTCCTTACAATCCAAACTTTGCCATTCTGCATCACAACACTTTTGTTATATACCTTAATCACTTTCATTGCTTTGCTAAACCTAGATGTTCCCTTCCTCACCAACCCTGGCTTATGTACTTTGACCCAATCACCATTGACGAAAGTCAGAATTTTGACTTTCCAATTAGCATCATCCGCCTCCTTGACTTTCTTTTGCTTGTTCATCACTCTCTCCTTTACTTCTTCTACACACACTTCCCCCAGAACTTTACCTTGTTTCTTTTTAAAACACAAGGGACCTAATTTGGACACAGGCTGCATTCTATTTAACAATTTGAAAGAACTAATCTCTGTGGTACTCTGGGGAGTGAGGCAATACCACCATACCTTCTCTCTCAACCTATCCTTCTACTGACCAAATCCATGTGCCAAACTGATACCTTCTTTTTTGAGTTCAAATCTTTTTTATTGAGCAATAACAAAGAAGAATGATAACGGACATAAGGCATCAGTAGAATTACAATCGTATTGGAGTGACGCCGTAATCAAACATGGATCCGTACATATAAAACAATACATACATACATACAGTAAAGGAAAATAAAGTATATTGAAAACAAGAAATTAAACATCAGTCCGGATCTGTAAGAGAGATGAGATGAATGAATAAACAAGATAAACAAAATAATATACCATCATCGCATTCTTACGGTTGTACACAGTCCCGTAGAGCCCTCCATCCAGATCTAGCCATATAATACCAAGTAAACTTGTCATCCCTGCACATTGTATCTGAGGCTGATAAGCCCATGGGTACAGGTTATAACCAGTACAATTCCTGCAGCGGGCACCCCACACTTTATTAAGTATTGACCTCATTAGTAGTGCTTCATGGTGGGTCGAAGGTGAAGGAGGCCTGATCTAAGGAAGACCATAGTTTTTTGTTGGTGACTTGCCATGGTGAAGAGTGTAGAGCGGGATTGTCGGTGCCCCTAATGCAGGATAGCCATTCCCTCCAGGCATTGAAGGAGACCTCAGCCGCTGATTTCCAGTTGCATAGGACCACTTTGCATGCTAGTGTTAGCAAAAGATCCATGAGCTGGCGGTCATGGTCCCCCTTTAATAGTGGGTCTAAGGCTCCCAGGATAATGTAGATGAATTCCCTTGCAGGGTGTATGTCAAACGTGTGCCCAATGTAGGCAAAGATTTTGGCCCAATATGTGTGAAGCATGGGGCAATCAAATAACATGTGTGGGAGGTCACCAATACCCGAGGAGCAGTTCCAGCAAGTCGGTGTGTCTCGCAGGCCAACCTTAAATAATCGCTGTGGGGTCCAGAATGCCCTGTTAAGAATCATAAAAACTGATACCTTCTTTAAGGACACAGTTTCATCTCTTCACCCGTCCATTTCCTTGTAGTTCATGTAGTGTAACATGTCTAATATTACTACATCTTAAAAACTTTGCAATTCCTTTGCAATCAATTGAACACCATTGTCGGATATCAACACTTCTGTATATCACTCCTTGAAACAAACCTCCTTTAAAGATTCAATGATGACATTTGTAGTAGCTTGAGACACTAGCTTTACTGCAGCCCATCTTCAATGAAGATCCACTAGGACCAAAGCATAATAAGCTTCAACAGGCATCACATAAAATTGTCCAGATATCAAAGCCTAACTTCTCCCAGGGCGAATCTGGTCAAGGCACCGGCTGGAGGAGAGCTGGTGTCAACATTTTCTTACTATTAGCACATACCTCACACTCTCTTACCACTGTGTCAGCTATTCTATCAGTTGTTTGCATGGTGAAATGACCGGACCCATAGCACCCGTGCACTGTATTTGACAATACAATAAGTGAGGACTGGATACTCAGAAAACCTTGTGATGGCATCAACTCCTATCAAGAACATGTCAATGTCAATATGACCTTATACCTAATGTCACAGTAAGAAATATATAAACAGGTATTGATGACGCCCCATGTTAAGTGAGGAGTGACATATAGAACAACCCTGTGAACAATACTCATTTGGTTCGAGATGTTGCAGTGGTATTTCACTGACATCAGTGCAAAATAGAGACATGCATTTCACCTAGAAGAGAGGCCTAATACAATACTGACGTTACCTCAGCTCTAGTGATCCATCGAGCAGTGGTTCCTTAATGTTATTCTCTCTGATATAGATTATATACCCCAACCACTTGCCTAAAATTTGTAAACCATGACGGTCCTGAAGAAGGTGGTCATAACTTGGCTAATACCACCGAAAAGTGCGTTGACCTGTCTTTGTATGCAGCCAGCCCACAACATGGAGACTTAGACATCTTCATCCCTTTTTGTCTGGGTTTGATAGTGTGGATGGTAGAAGCTAGTATGAGTGAGGATGTGAGAGATTAATACGAGTGTGTAGTGGACTTACAGGGGTTCGACTGAAAAAATCTTATTTTTTATGTAAAAATATTTATGAAATTTGCCTACCTATGAAATGACTAACATATATGTATTATAAAAAGGAAGAATGGAAGAAATTATTAATATAATGTATGGCTTTTAACTTTTTTGATATAGACAATTAAATAAATCTTGTTAAAAAATAAATACAAATGTTTTGATAAAGTAGCAATTGTTGCATACATCATGTCTCAGATTGAATGTTAATAACCCATTAGAGCTGATTTAGCCCTAAAAGAAAGAAATATAGGTCAGGTGGGAGGTTTTGAGAGTTTGTTTGGTTCTTGTTTACTCCCTTTTCTCCAAGACCTACAATTGAATATTTAGAGGGAGTTCTCCTTTTTTAGGAGTTATTCTGTCTAGTTCTGGCCACCAAAAACAAATGTGTAAGAGTCTTTTCATGGAAGACAGTCCAGGACATTCTTCATGAGCTAACTCTAGAATCTCTTATTGCATTCCTTTAGGAGGAATACACTTTCCCTTAAAAATAAAACCACTTTCCACCTTCAATTCATCAGCTACCCACAGAAAGGCACAATTTCTACTGGCACATCTCTTTTATTGGGCCACTCTTGCACTATATACTGTCTAACCTCTTGTAACATCACATCTTCCTCAAACTTCATCCATTTATTTTCCTCTATTCCTTTGAACTGGTCAGTAACATACTCTGATACAGCACTCACAACATACATTTTAATCTCTGCCTGATAATACTTATTATCCTGCAGAGGAAAAATTACAGACAGTCGGCCATCACATTATTTCTCCTAGGCACATACTCCACATTAAAACAATACTCTTGAAATTTCTATACCAGTCTAACTATAAGTGCCTTGACATTCCATCCCCAACTAGAAGAAATAATTCCCATCAAAAGGCTATGGTCTGTCATAAGCACAAAACGTGGGCCCATATATTATTTTGAATATGTTCAATAGCCCAGTAACAAGCTAACAATTATTTTTTATAACTGCTTATATCCTTTCAGTGCCTGCGCATGTACGACAGGCAAATGTAACATTCCACGTTTAATTACCACATCTCTGGAATAATACTCCCCCAATCCCAATCATACTAGTATACACAGTAACAATACATTGTAATCCCACCCTGAAAGGTTTCTATTTGGGTACACTGGCAATCTCTTTTTTAATCTTTTCAAATGCAGATCTTTTTAATTCTGTCCATGTATATTCAGCACCTTTCACAGTAAGTTCCCTGAGTGGTTCCATTTTTGTAGCAAAATTGTCAATGATCTTGCTGTAGTATTCACAGGCATCCTACAAAAGAGAACCATGTTTCATGACTATCCAGAGCAGAAGCTTTGATATTAGCATCCACTAACGATTTTGTTGGCACCACACCATCTCTAGACACTGGGGGGCATATTTACAAGCCCCTACTGCAAACAGATTGTCACTTTTTTTATGTTTCAGTGGTGCTGTGTGCTGGCCCATATTCACAGCCACCCTGCATGGCTCTTCTTGGCCTTGCAAATACAGCCCAAGTTCACGCATCACAGTGTGTGAAAGAGGCATGCAATGGGTGTTGCTAAGGTCGTTCCACCACAACACTCATTGCTTTTTGATGCTGCACCAGATTTACAAGGATCTGTAAATCTGAGGGAGTGCCGAAAACCAATAGCAATGAAAAGCAGGCTTAACGAGGAGAAATACTTTTAGCTCTCCACTTTATTTGCCCTATCTATGTGTTGTGCATTCTGTAGCACACATAGAAGGAGCAAATCACCTTTGATGATTGTTTATGTGCAGGAAGGTGTCCCTTCCAGCACATAAGCAATCATTGCTGTATGCAGGCTCCCTTCCACCATGGCGTAAGGCTGCCTGCATTGGCGCTAGGTAGCTTTTTCAGCACTGGCGCAAGGGAAAACACAGGGGTGTGCCGTATTCTTGTGACTACGGTGCATCCCTGTGTTCTATATATGACGCAGCGCTGCTAAATTGCTTGCAGCACTGTGCTGCATCATTCATTTCGTTGTATATGTGCCCCTGCGTGCCCTAAATATTCCACCAACTTAGAAGAAAACTGACACCTCTTTTCCTTTAAGGTTAAACAGCTTCCCTTCATGACTTCAGATACTTTCTTAACGTATTCCCCATGCACTAAATCCAGAGGTGGCCAGAGGCAAAATGATGAAAGAAATAGCACTAAGAAGGGTGGCAGGGCCCTTTCAGCAATTGCCAAGGCAGGATTTAGTGTGTTCTCCACTGGGCCTGGTACCAAAGAAGGAGGAGGGCAAATATCGCCTCATTCATAATCTATTGAGTCCACCTGGGTTGTCAGTCAATGAGGGGTTGGATCCAGAATTGTCTGCAGTGCGTTACACCACTTTTGACACGGCTATTCAAAAATTGCAGAGGCTGGCTGAGGGACTTTCATGGCCAAGTCGGATATTGAGTCGGCTTTTTGCCTGCTGACGGTACACCCAGAAGACACTAGGCGGCTAGGTTTCACGTTTGAGGGGAAGTTATTCATGGATCTATGTATGCCTATGGGCTGTTCCATTGCGTGTGCTGTGTTTGAAATGTTTAGTCATTTTCTGGAATGGGCAGTGCAGGATGCAGTAGTAATGCGAGATGTAGTGCATTATTTGGATGATTTCCTGTTTCTGGGTCCACCTAATTCGCCAGCTTGCAGGGAGGCATTGCTGGGTTTTCAGCGGTTGGCAGAGGCACTAGGGGTACCCCCGGCAGCAGAAAAAACTGAAGGCTCAGCGACTCGCATAACTTTCCTGGGCAATTAGATAGACACTGTTGACGGGGTATGCAGACTTCCCAAGGAAAAAGTAAGGGCCTTTCAAATGTCAGTAGATGAGTGTTTAGGGGCATGCAAGGTCACTTTTCGCCAATTGCAGGTTTTGGTGGGGCAGCTCAATTTTTCACTATGGGTTATACCCATGGGCCCGGTCTTTTTGAGGAATATTGCGAGGGCAATGTCAGGATTAAAAGCGAAACATCATTATACTAGGCTATCTGTCGAGGGAAGGTCGATTTGGAAACATGGAAAGATTTCTTGGTGCGTTTCAATGGGTCAGTAATATGGCAACAACCAGCACAAGCAAACATTGAACTGGAGCTTTATTCAGATACAGCGGGTAGTGTTGGTTTTGGGGCAGTGCTAGGATCAAAGGGGTGTATGCAGCATTGGCCAGTGGAGTGGGTCAAGATGGGTTTTACTCGCAACATAACATTTTTAGAGTTATTTCCCATTATCGTGGCGCTGCATCTGTGGGGTGGTTTGCAGGAGAACAAGCGCATTGTGTTTTGGTCGGACAGTATGTCAGTAGGGTGGGCAGTGAACAGTCAAAGGGCAAAATGTCAGTGAGTGCTCCGTTTGCTAAAAGAACTGATGCGAGGCTGCCTCAGGCGCAATGTGTATTTTACTGCTAAGCATGTCCCAGGGGTGGAAAGGAAATTTTTAACAATCTTCCGATTTCTGAACCACCTCCTGGTAATGGAGATGGATGGAACGTTTTTACAGATGCTATTTTAAGACTTAATAAAAAAAAATTAGAGCAGCCCAGCGTCATTATGGAACGTTTTAACTTCATGAGAAGGAAGCAACAACAAGATGAATCTGTTGAGGATTTCATTTCTGTTTTGAGAAATTGGGCTGCAGAGTGTAATTTTGGGGCATATCTGGATACGGTTCTTAGAGATCAATTTGTGTACAATTGTTATCATAAAAAAATACAGGAAAGAATTCTAAGTTGTCGTGATCCAATTTTAAATGAAGTTTTGGAAATGGCAAAGAGTGTTGAAAGGTCACTAGTCTCCTCAAGATGCATCACTGATAGGAGTATACTTCAACCTGAAAAAGACGTTCATATTAATGCTATTCTTCAAAAGAATTCTTCATTTAAACCTTTTCAAAGAAAGGTTAACTCTTATTGTTTTAGATGTGGTTCAAAAAATCTTCTTAGTAACAGTCCTGCCTGACCTGCATTAGGAAAAAAGTGTACTTCTTGTAGTAAGACTGGTCACTTCAATATAGTCTGTAGAAACAGGAAAATATTTAGAATTAATAATCTTTCTTCTTTTTCCTCATTTGAAAATCCCCATGCAAATGTTTCCAATGTTGATATGTCTTCTTTACAATCTTCCTTTGATGATGTTCACATTAATTCTGTTGAAGATGTGAGTTGTTGCCAACATCCTTCTGAAAGGAAAATGTTACCTATTGATTTAGTTGAAGTGGCTCATCACACTGAACGTGTTAAAGACCCTACTTGCGATGTAATTGTTGACAATGTAAAATTGGACATGATGGCAGATTCTGGAGCACCAGTTACCATCATCTCTGATATTTTATTTAACGAACGTTGGAGTAAAAATATAACTTTGTTGCCCCTAGATATCATTCCTAAAGCTTACAATGGGAATAATATTGATATGTTGGGGTATTTTGTAACTAAGATTGAATGTTCAGGTAGCATCACTACAACAAAGGTTTATGTCGCAATTAATGGCAAACTCATTGTTGGGTGGCAGGACCTAGCTAAAATGGGATTGAAATTAGTCCCAGGTTCTGATTCACCTGTTCAGGTCAATGAGACATCAATTTTTAATGTAGCTAATGAAGAAAATCTGGAAGTTCATAGTTTAATATCTGAATTTCCAGAGGTATTCAAAGATTCTGTTGGCTACATTAAAGATTTTGAGCATTTAATCAGATTTAAACCTAATGCCATTCCTGTTTGTCATAAATTAAGGAATATTCCTTTGAATGTGAGGGATGAACTCAAAAAAGTTTTGGATAAATTGGTTTCAGAAGGCATCATTGTTCCAACTAACTCTTCTTTATGGGTTAGTCCTATCGTCGTTGTTAAGAAAAAAGATTCATCTATTCATTTATGTGCAGACCTGCGTTCTCTTAATCAGAATATTATTGTGGATTGCCATCCATTGCCCAAAATTCAGGAGTTGTTAACGGGTATTTCAGAATCTAAAATGTTTACACTTTTGGACCTCAAGAGTGCGTATCATCAGATCCCTCTTACGAGGTCCTCTTCTGAATTAACTACGTTTATATCTCCTTTTGGAGCATTCAAATACCTTCGACTTCCCTTTGGCCTGGCATCTGCTGCCAGTGTGTTCCAGAAATTTATGGACACAATTTTACATGATATTCCAAAAGTACAAGCATATCAGGATGATGTTCTGATACATTCAAAAGACAAATCAGAATATCTCAAAGTTTTAAGAAAAGTTTTATCTCGCTTTAAGGAAGTTGGGATAAACTTTAGGTGTTAAAAAATGTATATTTATGCTCACAGAATTAGACTACCTTGGTCACAGTATTTCTGCTCATGGTTTCAAACCAAAAGTTTGTTTGACTAAGGCAATTTCTAATGTTGTCATTCCAAAAGTCAAGGACGCCCTTAGGTCGTTCCTTGGTCTTGCTGAGTACTATTCACATTTTATTCAGAATTATTCTCAGTTTGTTCAGCCTCTTCGCACCTTGCTCAAAAAAGACGTGAAATTTACTTGGTCTTAGGAAGCTAACAAAGCTTTTGACATGATAAAAAAAGTTATTGTAGAGGCACCTGCTTTATCATCTTTTAATCCTAGTTTACAATGCACCATTGCAGTTGACGCTAGTCAAAAAGATTTAGGTGTGGTACTTACTCAAAGAAGCACCTATAAAGAGAATATTGTAGGTTTTGCCTCAAGGGCTCTGAATGTGGCTGAGTCACATTATAGTACCATTGAAAGAGAGGCCCTTTCCTGTTCCAGGGCTATTGAGAAGTTTAAAACATTTATCTGGGGATCACATTTTATGCTTCTCAGTGATCATAAGCCTTTGCTTCATCTTCTCAATGGTAATGGAATTTGCAAGGCTTCTTCCAGACTTGTTTGTATATTATCAAAGTTACATGAATAAAATTTCACCATCAAACACATATCTGGTGGCAATAATTTAAGGGCTGATGCTCTTTTGAGATTGAGTTTGGAGAAAGATGATGAGGAAAATGATACTGTTGATGATGTTGAATGCGTTGTAGCATCTATAGAGGAATTAGTGCTTTCACCTTTTTGCATTTCAGAGGCTGATTGGTTAAAGAGTTGCTTTGAAGATTCGGTTCTGGTTAGTGTTAAAAACTTAATTGTTTCTGGGTGGCCAAAAATGTGTTCACTCCCTGATTCCTTGAAGGTCTTTGCACAAGTTTCTGAAGAACTCACAATTGTAAATGATGTCATTTTCAGGGGTGATTTATGTGTTCCACCTGTGAGCATTCGTAAAAGACTTTTTGATTCTGCTCATCAAGGACACCTAGGTATTGGTGGTACCTCCAGAAAGTTAAAGGAGCATTTTTGGTGGCCTGGTTTAGATAGGGATGTCACCAATTGGATTGATTCTTGTTACACCTGCTTGATTTCGGACAAGCATTGGAAGACACCCCTGTTACCTTTACATACAGTTCCATTTCCTGAGGAGGCATGGCAAAAGTTGGCCATTGATTTTTCTGGTCCTTGGGAAGTTTTGCCTAGTGATAAACCCTACATAATATCGTTGATTGATTACCATTCAAAGTAGTGTGTTTTTGAGTTCTCTGAGAATCCCACTTCTGCATTAGGTATTAAATTTTTGAGTAAAATTTTTCTTTCTGAGGGTCCCCCTAGGGAATTAGTTAGCGATAATAGCTCTCATTTCTGTTCCTCTTCTTTTGAATCATTTTTAAAGTTGTATGACATTAAACACCTTAGAGTAGCTCTATATTCGCCTTCTTTGAATAGTCTGATAGAGAGGATAAATACGTTTTTTAAGGAAGGTATCTAGACTGCTGTTTCCTCTAATCTGGATGTGGAAAAATTTCTGAGGGGCAAATTGTGGTCTTATTTGGTTACCCCTCATAGTACCACTGGAATTTCCCCTTTCAGGCATTTGAGGAAAAGAAATCCAAATGGCAATATTTGCCCGTCTTGGATAAAAGACTTGCAGTCTAAAGACAAATCTTGTTTGGCTTGTCGTGACAGGGAAGTTGTTAAAGAAAATGTTGCCTCCAAACAAGTAGCTCAAGAAAGGAATTTCAATTCAAAAGTTTCTTCTTCAGATCAACTTTTTAACATTGGAGACTGGGTTATGGTGAAGTTTAATAGCAGAGTTAAAAAATGTTTGTCAACCTTTTCTTTGCCTACTCAAGTTCTCAAAGTTTCCAGGGGTTCTCTGTTTCTTGACCGAAAAGGATGGTGGAGTAAGCGTGTTATTGTAAAGCTTACTCCAGAACAGGCGAAAAGGATTTCCACTGCTAAATATGTCAATGATTCTTCTTCTTGCTCCATTTTTCCTTTAGGTGCAGCTTCAGATGAACACTCTCTTGTTAATGCTCCTTGTGCTCACTTTGCAGATCAAAATTCCAATTTTGCTGAAGAATCAAATGTTGTGGTTCCTCACTGTGATGCTATTGTTGATTCTTATGTTGGTTCCAGCACTTCTAATGTCTCCACAAATAGGGGTCACAGGAATTGCTCCCGTCCTACTCGTTTTAACGACTATTTTCTTTCTTAACTTATTTTTTCTATTTTATTTTTATTTTTCATTTTAATCTATGTAAAAAGGGAAAAGATGTAATGTACAAGTAAGTGTGTTTCTTTAACTATGCTTATGGCACGCTCAGGGGCGCTCAATGTTATACCTTATTACGTTGTGCTGTTCTGTGGCACGCACTTTGAAGAGAATGTTTCTCTTCAAAAGTGCATCGCTCGTGTAACAATCTTCTCCTCCTTGTTAAACTGTTTTCTTGCCATTCGGCTGTTGGACATCTTTCTGCTTGGACGTGCTCCTGTGATTTGCTGCCAATTCTTGGAATGAACTATTTTAATAGTTTTCAAGCTTATATTGCCTCATTCTCATCTTTACACTATTCCCAGCCATAGGGTAGGATGGCCAAGTGGGGTGGTGTTTTTGGAGGCGCAGCATGAAAGGTTAGTGAGGCGTCTCAGAAAGTCTAGGGGAGATAATGTACATGGATGCACCAAGGAGCTAGAGTCTGTGGATGCAGTTTCGAGCCGCAGGATGGCCCAGCCAAACTAGCAGCACAGCGTGAAGTGCACTAATCATTGTTGCTAGTGGAGTCGCCGGCAGCAGGCACAGGAGGGCTGCATGTGTGAGTTTTTTGCAACTGTTTAACATAGGTGTCAATGCCAATTTGGCAGGATACATGACAGTGCATTTGATATTTGATTGTTGAAGCTGTCGCTTCACTGGTAGAAAGTCGTGTCTGTCCACCTGTACCCCCAGGATGAAGTCAGGGTAAAAAGAGAGGGTGTTACCCTGATGCCTAACTTCACCCATCTCGCGGCCCCGTCACAGAATTGCATCACGATCCCGGTAATTCAGTATGCAGGCAATTGTTGGCCGTGGGAGGGATTCGAGGGGGGGGGGGGCGCTGGCCCAGAGATTTGCTGCTCCCTTTCGGCTAGGAAGACATTTGATAGAACCGTGCCAAACAGCTCTTGTGGCAGCGATTCTACATAGTTCCCCATTTTGGATATAGCAGTAGATTCAGGGACTCCAGCGATCCAAAGGTTATTCCAATGGAAGCGGGATTCAAGATCTTAATTTTTGGCCTGGATAAGCTCAAAAATTGTATCCATTTTGCACAGGCATTGTTGTTTTTCAGCACTGGTATCATCTGTATCCGATACTCTAGTTTCCGATTGGGTAATCCGGCTGTCATGGGAATCCACACAGTGTTTAACTTGGTCCAGGTGGTCAATTTTGGAGTCTATAGTCTTTAAGCTTGATTTGACCTCATGGAGCAGGGAGCAGATATCCTCATCTTGGACTTCTGCAGTGCAATTGGTGGGTCCCCGCCTCTGCCAGTACGGCGACCCTCAAATGTTATCTTGGGCTGTTTAGTGCTGTTTCCCCATTGCCATTACAGGTGGACTTAGGGAGTAAAAATGGTGATGTCAGATCGCAGCGGGAGTGAGGCTGTGGGACCAGGGTACCTCCGCCGGAGCCAATCACACAGCTCCAGTAGCACAGACCCAGGAGGCAGTCACATGGGGTACGACCACAGACATCACCTCATGGGGCAAGCCCGAGGCGCCAGCAGTCTGCAGGCAGGGGCCCAGGCCCGAGGTTCCAGGCAGAGCCAATCCAGGCACAGTCAGGCAGACGTTGTGGTCAACAGCTCCATCCAAGTATAGCCGCTCACCATCCACCTTCAGCGCGATGCATGGTGCTGTGTGGCGTATAGCTGTGTGGCTCACCGTCTCCAGCACACCCAGCAGGCACCGCAGCCCGCAGGCCTCAAGCAGGCCCAATAGCGCGCAATCTAGCCTGTGCTGGTGTGTTGGGGGAATGGGGTTCCTCACAGGGTGTTCCCGGGCCCAGGGAATCACAGGCCCAGCAAGACCCAGCATCGCACAACCCCCAAGTGTTAGCACTCGCTGCCACCAGATCAAGGGGGAAGAGCCGTCAGGATGTATCAGCAGGCTCACCACGGCTCTTGTAGCTGTAGTTGCTGGAGCCCAGCAGCAGGCATCCGGAAGCAGGAGGAAGTGGCACTGGAGTTCAGCTGGACTCAGCACACTCACTCCCCCCCTGGCTGGACTCCTTGCTTGAAATCTTGTCCCCAGTTCCGGTGATGTGGGTGGTAGCCGGCGCAGGCAGCAGGCAGCACCCTGATCACCCAAACAGGAGGCACCCGGGCTGCCCCAGGCGCCACAGCAGCATGCACCGGTGGGTTCCCCCGGGGTCGCAGGGCAGCCCCTGGGAAGCAGTGGAGACCACAGCCCTAGCGGTCAGGATCTTTAGTTACCAGCACCTAGCGAGCTCCGTCACCACCGGGCACCAGGCCTTCATGCAGCCTCAGTTATCCTCTGCGCAGGCCAAACACCTATGGCCGCCCCGGTCTCCTCAGTAATCGGGCTGCAGGAAATTCACTCAGCTGCCTCCCGGAACTTTCAGCAGCACAGGCTCAGATGAGGTAAGTCTGGATAGGCTTGGCGGCTCCAGGATTTTGTTGGAATAAGTGCTCGGACGGCAGACCATACTTGCCGCCGGCGAAATCAGGCCCCCGAATTATGACGTTTATTTTGAAGTTATATGCAAGGCCACCAGCAATACAGTACATTGTTTCAGCTATTTAGAAGGCTGTCGGGTAAATATTGATATTTATATGCTACTTGCCAGTCTACTGGTCAAATAATATATAATTTTTGCTATTTAACCAGCAGCCATATAATTAATTAAGTTTATTTGCTATATGCATGGCTGCTGGCCTAACAGTACATACCTGTTGTTTTGACGGCAGCTGGCTAATAAGTGAGCTTATTTTGTTTGCTTGACTGGTGGCCAAATAGTCTAAAACCTCAGCTATTTAGCCAGAGGCCTGGTAATTAGTGAAGCTTTTCTGCTGTATGCACGGCCGCCGGACAAACAGCGCAGAATCTCTTTTATTTAGCTAGTCGCAGGATAACTAGAGAAGTTTCTCTGCTATTTTTAAGGCGCCAGCAAACTAGCAGATCATCTCTACTATTTAGCCGGTGGGCAAGTAATTATCAGAGAAAATTCACAAATTACCCGGCAGCAGGGTAAATAGCTGCTACCTTTATAATAATGAAAAGAAAGGTTTCCAGAATTTCTTGGATTTTCTTCATTATTTATTAATACATTTTCATTTTCACTATTTCCTCTTTTTTTTGTATCATAGTATATTTCCTAATAGATTTGTCCTTTACAAATAAAGTCTCTTTATTTACCCTTCCTTCATGAATAGTGTTCTTTTTCAAGAGTTGTTCAAGAGTTGCTTTCTTGTACTACCGTTTGAATCAGGGAAACTTTGGTCAATTTTTTCGTATGCTATCCATAGGTCAGCGCTTTCTGATGGCATTGCAGTTTTTGCATTTGCCTCCTCCTCTATTGCCAGACACCTTGATCCATCAAAATGTAGCTTTTGGTGTTACACAGATTACAGATCTCCTGCTATCTTGGGGGTTCAGCTTTCATAATTTTTCTGATAGAGACAACCATCAACCTGTTAAGAAACTCATTTAAGCCTCATGTTTATAACACTGAGTCTACCCATACATGCATGTTAACAACACTCTATGACATGCATCACACATTGAGGAAGCACAACAATTCAAACTCGAGGTCAGGTGTCCCCCAGAGGCTCTCTGAATCGATTAACTGAGCTCGGAGACAACATTATGAGTTCCCCTTTCAAACCGTGGGAACGTGAGTGTGATTGTCAAATGCAGAGCCTGGGGGTGATGTCATTTCCCCATTATTAGCTCGTGTACTTGGGTTTGAGAAAGAAGTATTTGAGGCTGTCATTGCTGTGGAAAGAATTGACTACATTCATGAAGGAGAGATTATTTGACTTAACAGGAAAGTCTTAAGGGTATGTATTTTTGCGAAACTATATGGTTTGCTTTGAAACCTTGCCCTTAAGGCGCTATAAAATAACAAGGAGACCAAAGCACAAGCACCATTAGATGTATTGTATTGTAACGGATACGTTTAGAAAAAAAAATCGCATTTTATCCAACATTTTCTTCTTCAGTGCGGGATTTTGCAATTAATATTGACGATTTATTATAGAGCATTAGACAGAGTCATACAATAATTCAAGCGATCCCGACGGTGACAACCTCTGCCCTGTATTGAAAAACAGTGTAACTTAACATTAGCAGACATAATTATCTGCCACCAACATCTCTGCAGTTACCAAGGGAGCTTTGCTCGGTTTTCAGCTATCACTAGATTAGGGGAATAAAACCGAAAATCTACGGTGCAGCGATGACTTTGTTGTAAATATTTTATAAATGGGGTCCGGTAAAAAAAATATTATGATCTTTCATCACTGGGTGCTACAGTTCGATGATGGTATGCAGCATCAACATTTTACACTTCCAAAGCAAGATTAAAAAATGTGTACATGCAGAGATTTACACTTTAGCTTCATTCTACATATACACTTTTTGCCAATTCACAAAGCTTTCCAGGAGAACACCTGGAAAGCCGCGCCATTCACATTAATGCCTGAGATCACTTTAGTTCAATTGCATATTTTGTTTTTTTCTCCAGGGGGATTTTTTCCCAATGGAGAAACCCCTTCTAGTAACCCGCCATGAGGTATTTCTCCCTAGATCCCTAGATCAGGGGTGTATCTTAGGCAAAATGTGTGAGGGGGAGATTTGAGATTTTCCAACAAGATACTTAGGGCCTTATTTATGAGCCCTTCGGTCACTTTCGCGCCGCTGGTGCGTCACTTTTTGTGACTCACGAGCAATGTAAAAAATGCGCCTAGTTGCACCATATTTACAAAGTGACGCATCTAGCTAGATGAGTCACTTTGTAAAGCCTTGCGCCACATTATACCTGCGCCAGGTATAATGTATGCAGGGTGGGCATTCCGACATAAGTGAGCCTCGTAGAAGGGACGCAGTGAAATCTATGAGATTTCACTGCGTCACTTCTAGGATGCAAAAGCGTCAATATCTTACGCCAGCCTCATGGCAGGTGTAAGACTGACGCAGGCACATTTCACATGGGACTTGCCATGTGTAATGACCCTTTGCTAGAGTTGCATCACTTTTGTGACACACTCCAGCAATGCGTAATTTTTGCACCTACAGATACGTCAGAAATACTGACACTAATGATGCTGTAAATATGACACATTAGTGTCGCAAGGAGGGCGCAATGCAAAGTGATGCATCACTGTTTTCTCGCAGCAATGCGTCACTTTTCATAAATGAGGCCCTTAATGTACCCAACTAAAAGGGCCAAAGGGTGGGTTGGTACTGTTAGGTGGATGGTTAGTGGGAGGTTTAGGGTGCTTAAGGGGTATTAGAGTTGAGGAATTTGAAGCCAGACTAAAAAAAAAAAAATCAACCTTATCCCTGTGCTCCATTTAAGCTAGTCCAACAAACCTTGGAAAAATCCTCTTCCAAAGATGTCTCTGTCCATGAGCACTATCTGAGTTACAATCTTACAAACCTGGTAGAGAAGATCTTATTCTATTCCTTTGCTTCAACTAAGCTACAATCTATTCATGGAAATGTCACTCTTTAGAGGTTCTATACACCTGCCCGCTCCCAAACCTGTAAAAACAGCCCAAATACTATCTCTGATTCTTTTCATAATACTAGGGGAAAAGCACCTATAAGACTCTTCTACCCCACACCATTACCTACATCTGAGCTGCAAAACACATAGGGGCAGATTTAGAAGAAACTGACACATCTGTAGAGATGCGTCAGTTTACCCACGCCAGTCTGCAATATCCTTGCGCCACCATGGATGCGCCGTATTCCAACGTATTTAAAATACTGCACACCATGGCGCAAGGATTGACAGATGCGTCAGTAATTCTGATGCATTTGTTGGCCCAAAAGGCACACATTGCTAGAGTCACGACCCAAAGCATTTTGAGGCCTATACGTATTGTACTGCATCACACCTTACGCCTAGAAGTGGCACCGTGAAATCTTGTAGATTTCACTGCGTTACTTTTACGAGGCTTTCCTGCATGGGAACGCCCACCCTGCATTCATTATACCTGACGCATGACTAATGTGATGCAGGGCTTTACAACGTGACGCATCTCCCTAGCCCTCAAAAATGGATGCGGAAGGTTGGCATGTGAATAAATCAAGTATCAGTCTGATGCCACATTTTCTATGATCCAACTAAAATCTCCGGTACATCAAAAGGAAGACATGCACAGGGCATCCAACATCCACATTCTGTGAGTCCTCCTCACAAATGATGTGGGTGAGTTATCCCTTCACAACTTGAAGCAGATATTTGATTAAGAGATCAATCAATCAATCAATCAATCAATCAATGCCTTTGTAGAGCACGCTCCATACCCATGAGGGTCTCAAGGCGCTGGGGGGGGGTTGCTACTGATCGAAGAGCCAGGTCTTGAGAAGTCTTCTGAAGGCCAGCAGGTCCTGGGTCTGTCGTAGGCTGGTAGGGAGAGCGTTCCAGGTCTTGGCGGCTAGGTAGGAGAAGGATCTGCCACCGGCGGTGGTTTTCCGGATACGATGAACTGTGGCAAGGGCATGGGTGGCAGAGCGGAGGTTGCGGGTTTGGGTGTGGAAGCTGAGTCGGTTGTTGAGGTATGTTGGTCCGGTGTTGTGTAGCGCCTTGTGTGCGTGGGTGAGGAGTTTGAAGGTAAATCTTTTGTTGACGGGGAGCCAGTGAAGGCCTCCCAGGTGGGGTGTGATGTGGCTGCGTCAGGGGACGTCGAGGATTAGTCGTGCCGAGGCGTCTCAGGAGCTTGGTTGTTGTTCCTGAATAGAGGGCGTTCCCGTAGTTGAGTCTGCTGGTGATGAGGGCCTGGGTGACGGTTTTTCTCGTGTCGGGAGGGATCCATTTGAAGATCCTGCAGAGCATCCGGAGGGTGTTGAAGCAGGACGCGGAGATGGCATTTACTTGCTTGGTCATGGAGAGGGTGGAGTCGAGGATGAACCCCAGGTTGCATGCGTGGTTGGTGGGTTCCGGAGCTGTGCTTAGCGATGTGGGCCACCAGGAGTCGTCCCAGGCTGATGGAGTGGGTTCGAGGATGAGGACCTCCGTCTTGTTTGAATTCAGCTTCAGTCTGCTGTCCTTCATCCAGTCGGCGACGGCCTTCATTCTTCTGTGGAGGCTGGCTTTGGCGGGGTGGGGGTCTTCCGTGAGGGTTATGATCAGCTGGGTGTCGTCGGCGTAGGAGATGATGTTGAGTTTGTGCTGTCTTGCGACGTGGGCGAGAGGTGCCATGTAGATGTTGAACAGCATCGGGCTAAGGGAGGATCCCTGTGGGACGCCGCAGATGATCTCTGTGGTTTTCGAGCGGAAGGGTGGGAGGTGGGCGCTCTGGGTTCTGCCGGAGAGGAAGGATGTGGTCCAGGCCAGGGCCTTCTCTTGAATTCCGGTGTCATGGAGGCACGCTGATAGGGTGCTCAATTGGCCACTGGATTCAAAATAGCCTGCCTGATGAGGATTATGAATCCGAAACCGGTCCCAGGATGCTTGTTTCCGGTCCAGGTAAGACATGGCTTGGCAGTTCGGGCTGGACTGTTCCCATGAGGCACAGGGTCAGACTGATTTGCATATGGCCATGTCTGAACTGGGGTGGCTGAGTGAGCTAAAGAATGGTGATGGATTAAACCCAGATCAGTTGACTGGGGGTGAGTGTTTGATTGGCTCAAACGCTCTGTCCATCATCCCCTTTTGTATAGCTTTGTTCGCCCTAAATTGACAGGGTATGCTCAGACGTGAGTCCCTTGCTCACTTGGCCACTGGATTTAGGATAGCCTGGCTGATGAGGATTATGAATCCGAAACCGGTCCCAGGATGCTTGTTTCCGGTCCAGGGAAGACATAGCTTGGCAGTTCGGGCTGGACTGTTCCCAGAGGCACAGGGTCAGACTGATTTGCATATGGCCATGTCTGAACTGGGGTGGCTGAGTGAGCTAAAGAATGGTGATGGATTAAACCCAGATCAGTTGACTGGGGGTGAGTGTTTGTTTGGCTTAAACGCTCCGTCCATCATCCCCTTTTGTATCGCTTTGTTCGCCCTAAGTTGGCAGGGTATGCTCAGACATGAGTCCCTTGCTCACTTGGCCACTGGATTCAACATAGCCTGGCTGATGAGGATTATGAATCCGAAACTGGTCCCAGGATGCTTGTTTCCGGTCCAGGGAAGACATGGCTTGGCAGTTCGGCTGGACTGTTCCCATGAGGCACAGGGTCAGACTGATTTGCATATGGCCATGTCTGAACTGGGGTGGCTGAGTGAGCTAAAGAATGGTGATGGAATAAACCCAGATCAGTTGACTGGGGGTGAGTGTTTGATTGGCTCAAACGCTCCGTCCATCATCCCCTTTTGTATCGCTTTGTTCGCCCTAAGTTGGCAGGGTATGCTTAGACGTGAGTCCCTTGCTCACTTGACCACTGGATTCAACATAGCCTGGCAATTTTCACCCCGAGTGTGCTGGGTATACTCAGACCGTAGTCCCAGGCTCTCCACACCACTGGAGTCAAGCTATCCAGGCTGAAGAAGGCTGATAGCCAGAAAACGGTCCTTGGATGCTTGATTCCGGTCTGGGAAAGATATGGCTTGGTAGTTCGGACTGGACTGTTCCCATGAGGCACAGGGTCAGAGCTGATTTGCATATAGCCAGTGTCTAACCCAGGGTGGTGTGGAGTGCAAAAAAACGATGGATTTAGGCCCAGATCCTTGTACTGGGGTGAATGTATGACATTGGTCTACATTCTGTCCATCAACTGTGTTTTTTGCAATTTTCACCCCGAGTGTGCTGGGTATACTCAGACGTGAGTCCCAGGCTTTCCACACCACTGGAGTCAAGCTATCCAGGCTGAAGAAAGCTGATAGCAAGAAACTGGTCCTTGGATACTTGATTCCGGTCTGGGAAAGATATGGCTTGGTAGTTCGGACTGAACTGTTCCCATGAGGCACAGGGTCAGAGCTGATTTGCATATAGCCAGTGTCTAACCCAGGGTGGTGTGGAGTGCAAAAAAACGATGGATTTAGGTCCAGATCCTTGTACTGGGGTGAATGTATGACATTGGTCTACATTCTGTCCATCAACTGTGTTTTTTGCAATTTTCACCCGAGTGTGCTGGGTACACTCAGACGTGAGTCCCAGGCTCTCCACACCACTGGACTCAAGCTATCCAGGCTGAAGAAGGCTGATAGCCAGAAACCGGTCCTTGGTTGCTTGATTCCGGTCTGGGAAAGATATGGCTTGGTAGTTCGGACTGGACTGTTCCCATGAGGCACAGGGTCAGAGCTGATTTGCATATAGCCAGTGTCTAACCCAGGGTGGTGTGGAGTGCAAAAAAAACGATGGATTTAGGCCCAGATCCTTGTACTGGGGTGAATGTATGACATTGGGCTACATTCTGTCTATCAACTGTGTTTTTTGTGACTTTTCCCATGAGGCCATGGGTCAGACTGATTCGCATATGGCCATATCTGAACTGGGGTGGCTGAGTGAGCTAAAGAATGGTGATGGATTAAACCCAGATCAGTTGACTGGGGGTGAGTGTTTGATTGGCTCAAACGCTCCGTCCATCATCCCCTTTTGTATCGCTTTGTTCACCCTAAATTGACAGGGTATGCTCAGACGTGAGTCCCTTGCTCACTTGGCCACTGGATTTAAGATAGCCTGGCTGATGAGGATTATGAATCCGAAACCGGTCCCAGGATGCTTGTTTCCGGTCCAGGGAAGACATAGCTTGGCAGTTCGGGCTGGACTGTTCCCAGAGGCACAGGGTCAGACTGATTTGCATATGGCCATGTCTGAACTGGGGTGGCTGAGTGAGCTAAAGAATGGTGATGGATTAAACCCAGATCAGTTGACTGGGGGTGAGTGTTTGATTGGCTCAAACGCTCCGTCCATCTTCCCTTTTTGTATCGCTTTGTTCGCCCTAAGTTGACAGGGTATGCTCAGACATTAGTCCCTTGCTTACTTGGCCACTGGATTCAACATAGCCTGGCTGATGAGGATTATGAATCCGAAACTGGTCCCAGGATGCTTGTTTCCGGTCCAGGGAAGACATGGCTTGGCAGTTCGGCTGGACTGTTCCCATGAGGCACAGGGTCAGACTGATTTGCATATGGCCATGTCTGAACTGGGGTGGCTGAGTGAGCTAAAGAATGGTGATGGAATAAACCCAGATCAGTTGACTGGGGGTGAGTGTTTGATTGGCTCAAACGCTCCGTCCATCATCCCCTTTTGTATCGCTTTGTTCGCCCTAAGTTGGCAGGGTATGCTCAGACGTGAGTCCCTTGCTCACTTGGCCACTGGATTCAACATAGCCTGGCAATTTTCACCCCGAGTGTGCTGGGTATACTCAGACCGGAGTCCCAGGCTCTCCACACCACTGGAGTCAAGCTATCCAGGCTGAAGAAGGCTGATAGCCAGAAACCGGTCCTTGGATGCTGGATTCCGGTCTGGGAAAGATATGGCTTGGTAGTTCGGACTGGACTGTTCCCATGAGGCACAGGGTCAGAGCTGATTTGCATATAGCCAGTGTCTAACCCAGGGTGGTGTGGAGTGCAAAAAAACGATGGATTTAGGCCCAGATCCTTGTACTGGGGTGAATGTATGACATCGGTCTACATTCTGTCCATCAACTGTGTTTTTTGCAATTTTCACCCCGAGTGTGCTGGGTATACTCAGACGTGAGTCCCAGGCTCTCCACACCACTGGAGTCAAGCTATCCAGGCTGAAGAAGGCTGATAGCCAGAAACCGGTCCTTGGATACTTGATTCCGGTCTGGGAAAGATATGGCTTGGTAGTTCGGACTGAACTGTTCCCATGAGGCACATGGTCAGAGCTGATTTGCATATAGCCAGCGTCTAACCCAGGGTGGTGTGGAGTGCAAAAAAACGATGGATTTAGGCCCAGATCCTTGTACTGGGGTGAATGTATGACATTGGTCTACATTCTGTCTATCAACTGTGTTTTTTGTGACTTTTCCCATGAGGCACAGGGTCAGACTGATTCGCATATGGCCATGTCTGAACTGGGGTGGCTGAGTGAGCTAAAGAATGGTGATGGATTAAACCCAGATCAGTTGACTGGGGGTGAGTGTTTGATTGGCTCAAACGCTCCGTCCATCATCCCCTTTTGTATTGATAGGGTGCAGTGGCAGACCGTGTCGAAGGCAGCTGACAGGTCCAGGAGGATGAGGGCGGCTGTTTCTCCTTTGTTCATCAGGATCCTGATGTCGTTGGTGGCGGCGATGAGGGCGGCCTCGGTGCTGTGGTTGCTGCGGAAGCCGGATTGGGAAGGGTCCAGAATGTTGTTGTCTTCGAGCTAGCGGGTTAGCTGTTTGTTGACAATCTTCTCTGTCACTTTTGCCGGGAACGGGAGCAGGGAGATGGGCCAAAGGTTCTTGAGGTCCTTGGGGTCCGCCTTGGGTTTCCTCAGAAGGGCGCTGATCTCGGCGTGTTTCCAGCTTTCAGGGAAGGATGCTGTCTCGAAGTAGATGTTGATTGTTTTCCGGAGGTGGGGTGCGATGGTTGTGCTGGCAATGTTGAAAACGTAGTGAGGGCACGGGTCGGATGGGGATCCGGAGTCGATGGAGTTCATGGTTTTGACGGTGTCTTCGTCTCTGACGTTGGACCAGGCGGTCAGGCGACTGGTGTGGGTGGAGGTCGCTGGGATGGTGGTCTTGGTAGTCTGTGCGGGGGTGTCGCAGTTGAAGCTGTCGTGGATGTTGGTGATCTTGCGGTGAAAGAAGGTGGCCAGGGAGTCGCACAGGTCTTGTGACGGTGGAATGTCATTGGTGTTGAAGCTGGGGTTGGAGATTTCTTTCACGATGCTGAAGAGCTCTTTGGTGTTGTGTGCGTTGCTGTCTAGGCGATCCTTGAAGGCGGTCCTGATGAGTTGGTGGTGTCTGTGGGTGGCGTTCTGGTGGGCTGTGAGGCTGTCTGGTGATCGGTCCTGAAGCCACTACTAGGAAAATAATCCAGATCTTCATAGACTACAATCTGGCAACTTCGAGAAAAATATAAAACTTGACTGCCATTAAGAAAAAGCTGTTCACCTTAAGGTTGGATTAATCTCTGTTGCATCCACAAAAATAAGGGGGGCATTTGAAGGTGGGACCTATGTGCTTACACAGATAGAAGCACTTGAGGTGTACTTGAAGCAGAGAAAGAATAGGACTGGATTAAAGTTTTGAGGAGTCGTACGGTTCAGAGGCACAGACTTTACAAGAACCCTTGAAATGAGGATAGGTATGATTTAAAAATCCCAATATTTTGAACTGAGATAGGGTGGAGGGAGCGGAGCAAAGAAATTATTGTAAGCTAAACTTGAGACCCTCACTGGTGAGTAGTGCGCTCTATAAATCACGGATTGATTGATTTATTGATTAGTTTTGTCCCAGTGAAGTGTTATTCCTGTTTTTTCCTTTGCCGATCACCCTATCTCTGCCACTGGTTTCCCGTGTGGATAGTTAGCTACTTAAATCTTTTGAATTCAGTGATAGACAAAAACTTTGCTTTGGCGATGGATTTATGAGGTGAACTTTCCCAACTAGCCCAGTTGGGTTGTTGATGGGTATAGGTCTAACAATTGTTACCCACAGAAAACAGCAACACCTAAATAGTACATAAATCAATAATAGTGAGGAGAGCTTTGGACAAGTGCCCTTCAGCCTCTGCTTGCTGGAAGTCTCATTTGCATTCAGAGTTAGCATACAGAGTTCAGCGACTTCATCCATTGCTAAATTGGAAACCTCAGTCATATTTTAAATGAGCCTACAGGATAGTCATTCAGTGGCCGGGGTATCATTCACCTTGAGATGACTACCTGGTCCAGCATGTCTGCCTGTACATTAGGAAATAGCAAGCAGAGAGAGCAAAGTAATCGCTCCTATTCTCCAGCACTTCACTCTGCAATCCAGCCCTAAAGAAAATTATTGAGTGTGGTGCAGCACTGTAGTGATGGTTGAGTAGTGGCATCACTACCACAGCTGTTGCAGTCAAAAAAGTAAAATGGCACCACAAGCACCATATTACTCAATAGGTTTAAGCCCAAGCTAAGAGAAAGCAAGAGTCTCTAAAGTACTGGCAGCTTTACCCATTAATTACAATGCATAGAAACTAGAGCGTCAGATTATGTGGGATAGGGTTGATTCTTCCAGAGCAGCATAAAGTAAGTCTCCTTCAGTACAGAGATATCTAACATCTGTATCCCTGTGGAAGCCTGCAGCCCAATTAGTTTGTAGCTCTGGCAGGTGGTAGTTTGAGAGGCACTCGGACTGTGATTTTTATTTGAGTTGGGGGCTACACCCCTCAACTAATACTCCACTTTCTTACATTTGTTCCCTGCAGGGAGATTCAGGGCTGTTTTTACATTGCTACAGTGGCTTTTGTAAAACCCAAAATCCTTTGCTATAATCCCACAGCAATTTTTTAATATTTTTATTTTTTTAAGTCCTTCCTGAGAGTCCAGAAACAGAGCAGCATAAAGTAAGTCTCCTTCAGCACAGAGATATCTAACATCTGTATCCCTGTGGAAGCCTGCAGCCGAATTAGTTTATAGCTCTGGCAGGTGGTAGTTTGAGAGGCACTCGGACTGTGATTTTTATTTGAGTTGGGGGCTCAACCCCTCAACTAATACTCCAATTTCTTACATTTGTTCCCTGCTGGGAGATTCAGGACTGTTTTTTTACATTCCTACAGTGACTGTTGTAAAACCCAAAATCCCTTGCTATAATCCCACAGCAATTTTAATTTTTTTTAAGTCCTTACTGGGAGTCCAGAAACAGAGCAGCATAAAGTAAGTCTCCTTCAGCACAGAGATATCCAACATCCGTATCCCTGTGGAAGCCTGCAGCCCAATTAGTTTATATCTCTGGCAGGTGGTAGTTTGAGAGGCACTCGGACTGTGATTTTTATTTGAGTTGGGGGCTCAACCACTCAACTAATACTCCAATTTCTTACATTTGTTCCCTGCTGGGAGATTCAGGACTGTTTTTACATTCCTACAGTGACTTTTGTAAAACTCAAAATCCCTTGCTATAATCCCACAGTAATTTAAATTTTTTAAATTTTTTTTAAGTTCTTCCTGGGAGTCCAGAAACAGAGCAGCATAAAGTAAGTCTCCTTCAGTACAGAGATATCCAACATCTGTACCCCTATGGAAGCCTGCAGCCCAATTAGTTTATAGCTCTGGCAGGTGGTAGTTTGAGAGGCACTCACCATCACCTTGTTGCATGCTTTTCAGACACAAATTGTTGTGTACCTTCCAAGCTTCAAGTGCACACATTTGAAAGCTGTGCCCAAAAAGCACAGAAGATTGGCTTTTTTTAGACTGGTTAACTGCTTCCTTTGAACAAACATGTTTGAAAACAAGTAGATTTTCACCCGTAGGACCCTGGGATCTCAGCGCGATCCTCTTCCTGCACTCCGAAGCTCCAGAACCTTTTGCAGACGAGACGAGAGGAGGAGCTTTCCCGCTTTTCCACGGTTTGCAGTTTGCAGTTTGTGCGGAGAGGAGTGGAGCTGTAGAGCTGCGATCAGGACCGGGAATCAGACCAGACCGGACCCGGACAAGAGCCAGTGGCCAGAGAAGCTGGGGATGAGTGGAGAAAAGTCGGGTTGAGCGGGTTGGAGTTCCGGATATTAACTCTGCTGTAGCCGCTCCCCACTCCAGCGGCTCCCGCGGCTATCTTTAAGTCGGTTTGAGCGGGCTTGAGTGGCGGCTGTTACCTCTCCTGCCTCTGCTCCCCGCTCCCGTTGCTTCTGCAGCTCCAGCGTCTCTCTCCCCACCGAGCGCTGAGCCAGGCGAGCTAAAGCAAGCGTGCGGAGCCTGTAACTGGAGCCCCTCCCTCACTCTCCTCGTTCCCCCAGCTGCAAGATCCAGAAACCCACGCTGAAACAACAGATGTAACTCTGACTACCCTGATCGAAGTGTACCTGCATGCCCTAATGTCTTCACTGTCTTCATTGTCTGGATGACCAGATGAGCGGCAGGTAAACGGGCAAGGATTAAGCATAAAGCACAGGCAAACAGGCATGTGCGCCACAAGTCTCCTGCAGGGTGTTCAAGAAGAAGTACGTGTGTGAGTGCGAGCAAGATTACAAGAGTGCGGCCTCCACTCGCGGCGGCCGTGGAGTGTTGCAACCGGGAGTGCCCATAGAAGCGGCCCAACTAGGTTGGGAGCGGCCTTTAGCACCCCCAGTGAGCCCTGCTCTCACACCATCTGCACTCCTCGCCCCTCCTGCCGCCGGTCCCTGCAACCCAAGTCTACAAGCAGGAAATGCATTCCGGAATAACCAGAGGAGCGCCCCTACCTAAAGAAAAGCACAAGGTTAAGGAGGAACTTATGGCACTCACCACAGCCCTGCCGAGCAAGGTCCCCATAGGACCTGGCTCACCAAGCAGAGATGATACGGAATTGATTTGTGAGTCAGCAGCCTTTTCAGCGTTAACAGCCTCAAAAGATGCAAACCAACCCCAGGCTAGTGTTGAACCAACAGCAACTCCGAAAAAACCTACAGCATCGACCCCGGACACTAAGTGGAAAGGCAGTGCCACAGCTTCACTTCCGACGTCCACCAGGCCTCACTCAGGTCTATACAGCAGCAAACGGGCTCTCATCACCGACTTTTTAAAAATCGCCATTAAATCTACTTCGGGGAACCGATACCTCAATGACTCCAAGACTCCGAAGGCAAATATCTCAACTCATCCCATCATAGATTCTGTAACTGCAACACCCACGAGTTCCTCATGTGACAGAACAACCACAAGATGCAAGACCAACAGGAGTGGACCCCAGAGCAAGGGCTGGGTAGCTACACCCAAAGCAACAGCAACGGCTGGCGGGGGTGGGGATCACCGGTTCGGCCCTCAAGTGGTTTGCTTCCTTCTTGGAAGGACGTACATTTGAGGTGTGGGAAGGCCATGAAAAATCATCTTCAATCCCTCTCCAGTGTGGTGTGCCACAGGGCTCCTCATTGAGCCCTACTTTATTCAACGTCTACATGGCCCCCCTGGAGAGTGTGGTACTGCCGCTGGGTATTAAAATCATCAGTTATGCTGATGATACTCAGTTGGTGGTAGGCCTCTCCCAGTCGGCTCACCATCCTGACCGGCTGCACTCGTGTTTGGAGAAGATCTACACATGGATGTGCAGCTCAGCACTAAAGCTCAACGGCTCCAAGACGGAGCTGATGCTGCTTGGAAACTCCTCTCCATCTTTGTCCCCCAGCAGCTGGCCCGATTGCCTTGGACCTGTACCCACCCCCAAGCAGGAGATTAAGAGCCTGGGGGTTTGGCTTGAGCAGGACCTGTCGTTTAAAACCCATGCTAAAAAGACTGCTGGCGTGTGTTTTGGCCTGCTCCGCTCGGCTCGGAAGATTCTATATCTGCTCCCAGTGGCCACTAGGAGACTTCTCATCCAGGGGCTTATCATCTCGCGGCTGGACTTCAGCAACGCGTTGTTCCTGGGTGCTCCAGAATCTACCATGAACAAACTGCAGCAAGTGCAGAATGCGGCCGCCAGGCTCCTGACGGGTCTCCCCAGGCATCAGTCTGCTCGCCCTGCGCTGAAGGCGCGGCATTGGCTCCCTGTGAGGGACAGGGTAAAGTTCAAGTCACTTTGTATCGCTCATAAAGTCCTGCAGGGGGTAGGCCCACCTATTCTGGGGGAGATGGTTCAGCCCTATAAGGCCCCCCGCTCTCTCCGGTCTGACCACCAACATCTTCTGCAGGTAGGGAGGGTGAAGAAGGCAAGAACTGGTGGCAGAAGGTTTTCGATAAATGTGGCCACCTTGTGGAACTCTCTTCCCCTACATCTACGTTCGGAAGCTAGTCTTCTTCGGTTCCGCAAACTTTTAAAAACCTTTTTGTTCTCTGCTTAACCCCCGCATTACTCTGGTAGTTTCATTCTCTGGTGAGCGCTGGGATGCCTAATGGTAACCAGGCGCTATATAAAACTCAGAATAATAATAATAATAATAATAACTAGAGTAATCCCCAGTTTTCAAACTTTATCATCAAAAGCCCTCCACCCCCCTGGTCTGCATCAAAGGCCAAAGCCCCTAGTCATTGAAGCACAAATTCATCAACATTTCCAGCCTCTCTCAGCCCCTCTTTGCTCTCAGTCACTGCTTTCTCCTTCACCTTCCCCAGGCCCCCATAACCCTAAAAGACTCAAGGATGGCGTCCTTACTCACCAATCGATTACAAACATCATGAGCCTGTTCGGCAATTTGATCACGCTATCAGGAGCTCCATACCCCGAAGCACAAAATTCCACCAACCCTAATACAAGCAGCAGAGACAATCTTGAACAATCTTCGTATCTGCTGGAAACAAAGCAACATAAAGGCCAGAACTTCAGCCAGGCTGAATTACTGAAGGAGTCTTTCTTCCAGTTCGAAACACATAGAACTATCCTTTTGATGTTATCCCTTCAACTCAAGGATCCAAGAAAAAAGGACCATCCCAGCAGGACCCTGAGATATCAGAGCGATCCTCTTCCTGCACTCCGAAGCAACAGGGAACACCACACTCAGGCTTCCTCTGGTGAATCCAGTTGTTCACCAACACCTTTGGCATGACCACTTCTGCTCAATACCTTGGACACAATCGGCAAAGCCATGACCTTCCATGCTGACAAACTACATACCCAAGTAGACCTTTTAAACATTCTAGCAATCCATGTCCAGGGGGTCGAACAGAAACTACACAGCTTTAATGAGATGATCACGAAGGTGCAACAAGACCGGGACACCATATACCAAACGTGCCATTGCACTCAAATCATTGACAAAATCACTGTTGTTCCAACATTATTGATAGACCTCATGGGTACCACCAGGGAAGCCCTATTAAATACCTCTCCTCAAGCTGGGAAAGTACAGAAGGCCCCACGGGAAAAGGAAACGGCAGGCGAGACCGTTAGGAGTGGACCCCAGACCAAGGGCTGGGTAGCTACACTCAAAGCAACTAGCGTAATCCCAAGTCTTCAAACTTTATCATCAAAAGCCCTCCAACCCCGGATTTGCATCAAAGGCCAAAGCCCCTAGTCATTGAAGCACAAAAGCATCATCATTTCCAGCCTCTCTCAGACCCTTTTTGCTCTCAGTCACTGCTTTCTCCTTCACCTTCCCCAGGCCCCCATAACCCTAAAAGAGCAATCCAACTCAAGTATGGAGTCCGTACTCACCAATCGATTACAAACATAATGAGTCCGTTCAGCAATTTGATCACGCTATCAAGAACTCCATACCCCGAAGTGCAAAATTTCACCAACCCTAATACGAACAGCAGAGACAAGCCCGAAAAATCTTTGTATCTGCAGGAAACAAAACAACATAAACGCCAGAACTTCAGCCAGGCCGAATTACTGGAGGAGTCGTTCTTCCAGTTCAAAACACAAAGAACTATCCTTTTGATGTCATCCCTTCAACTCAAGGATCCAAGAAAAAAGAACCATCCCAGCAGGACCCTGGGATCTCAGAGCGATCCTCTTCCTGCACTCCGGAGCAACAGGGAACACCACACTCAGGCTTTCCCTGGTGAATCCAGTTGTTCACCAACACCTTTTGCTTGGCCACTTCTGCTCAATACCAAAGCTAGGCCCCTCCATGCTGACAAACTACGTACCGAAGTAGACCGTTTAAACATTGTAGCAATCCATATTAATTGAAGCTCACAGGGTATGGGGTAACGATGACTGCAACTATCCCCTAATTGGGTTACTGTTATATGTTTGGGTGCCAAGGATCAGAGAGGCAATACCCTTGCATCCCCTATGGAACACTCCATAAAAACAATAATGTAGTACACACAATGATCCGGCACTCCAACCAGTAATATAAGCTCTTATAATAAACACATTTTCAGATATGAATCAGCAGGTTGTGGTGTAACTTCTTTATTCAATTTTCTATTCTTTCTTTAAAAATTATGACACGGAGTAGCCCTAATACAAAGATCGACCCTCCGTGCTATCCTAGCCCACTACACCCGCCTATACATTCAGCGGGCCTGTTAAAAGGTGCCAAAGGCCCAGATAACTGCAGCCCTCCACCAGGTATAGTCTCTAAGGCCAGGACAATCACAATTCATTTTGCTCACCCTGAAGCGAGCCAGTCAACACGATCTCAGCACTTAAACATGGCTGGAATATCTCAAGTCAGGGCATGAAAAAACCCATATCCAGCTACTAATCTAACTAAGGGCTACAAAATCTGCTCCTGGAACTTGTTTGGCCTCGGCACGAAACTAGAAGACCCAGACTTTATGGAGTTTAACACACAGTATAACATACTCCTCTTCCAGGAACAAATTCTACACCCAGTGTTGGCTACAATGAATTCCTGAAACCAGCTAAGAAGGGGGCCAACCAAGGAATAGCCAAAGGGGGTCTCTCTACTTTTCTCGTCTCTACCATAGACCTCGATTCTTCCTGGTTGCAATGCGTCAAACTTGACACCCCGCCTCTAACCAGCCTGCTGACCGTGAACATTTACATCTACCCTGCGCTCAAACAAAAATGGGCAAGTATTGACCATTTACTAGTGTCACTTGCCACACTAAAACTCGCCTACCCTGACGCCAACATCATTCTGTCAAGGGACTTCAATATGACCTTGTTGCAAGAGACAAAATGCACTAGGGGACACACCCAGGTCCCAATCCGAAGTGACCCCATCGGCAGGAAATGCACTGCTCACCTGCATGACCTTTCAATGCGCGTGATCAATGGTCAAAGCCCATCAGACTGCCCAGCACCATACCCAAGGGTCACTCAAAAGTCAGCCTCAATCATTGACTACACTCTAACGGATCATGACCTCGCTCCCCATGTTACGAACTTTCAAATTATGGATAGAGCAGAGAGTGACCACCAACCGCAATCCTTCACGCTCTTAAAAAAAATCGCAAACCCAGTCCTTGTTAATGCAACGCCACAACTGCATTGCTTCAACCTCAAACGTTTCACATAGAAAAAAGACAACAAAAGTGACTTCATGGGATTATGCATTAGCATCTTGGAGAAATCCCAAACAGAACCATCAAGCATTTTGGCCTGGGAGTTATTCATCAGAGAACTAAATCAAAAATGCTCAAATCATTTAATTGGCAGGAAAGCAGGAAAACCTTTAGGGGCAGCATGTTTTACCAAAAGCCTCAGAACTCAAAAACAAAACTTGGATAAATATTTACGACAATTAAGAACTTGGGGCTCACCCTCCTCCCAAGACCTTCTGCTTTTAATTTCTAAAGCCAGAAAAGACCTTCAAAGAGATATAAAGGCAGCCAAGAAAGTGTTCCATGAACTCCTTTGGGCGAAACTCCATTACTATTGTAAACAGACTCCAAGTGCTTTTGGGAAATTATCAACCAGCTAATCAATAGAAGGAACCGACACCACAAGTAGGACATAATGGAGGAAACATGGAGAGCTCATATTGAATCTCTATACAGCGATAATCCAACCCTAGGCATTGTTGACTGTGCCCTTGTAACAAGGAACCTAGTTGCTGCCAGAAACCTAGTAAACCACAACTCCCTCTCTGATTTGATAGACTTTCCCCCGCAGATCCTTAACGAGATCCTTAACGAGCAAGTCTTAACAATAATAAAAACCGTACGAACCGAGGGTACCCCAGGGCCCAAAGGCCTCCCAAACGCCTTGTTCCGGCATAATCCTCTGCAGGTGAACCATCTGACCCCTCTTTTCTCTGACGTTTTAGCCTTCAATACAATCCCTGACTCTAGGAGGGGAAGTATCCTTAGCCCAATATACAAGTCAGGTTCTCGATCCGACCCCTCAAATTATAGACTGATTGCGTTAATCGATGTGGAGGCAAAAATATACGCATCGAACCTGCTGATAGGCTTAGAGGACTGGGCGGCACAAATAAATCTTATTCCTTATGCGCAAACCAGATTTAGGGCCGGGATGGGTACTCTTATGAACATTTCTGCCGTAACCCTTCTAGCCAACCAAGCCCTGGCAAAATCAAGGCCAATGTACGCATGTTTCATCGACCTTAAAGCGGCCTTTGACAAAGTCCCGAGAGCCACAGTATGGGCAAAAATGCATAATTGGGGGGTCCCAGCCAAGTAGTTGGAGGCCATAATCAACTTGTATTCTCAGACGTGGGTCCAGATCAGGAAAGGAGACGGGTGCAGCATAACTAATAAGATCAAAACTCTTAACGGGTTAAAACAAGGGTGTGTGCTGGCGCCCTGCCTATTTAACATTTACATCGCTGTCCTGGATGAGCACTTTCGACCGATTCAATCTGACACTTCAAAACTTGGCAAAATACCTACACCCAGCCTTCAATGCGTGGACAATATCGTTCTACTGGCACAACCGCCAGTAGGTTTGGAACGATTAATCACCGAAATTGGAGCTTATACCACCTCGGCTCAATTAACCACCAACCCCCAAAAAGCGAAGGTGATGCACTTTGTCAAATATTCTAAAGCAGTGAAAGATAGTCAATTTATTTGGACCTTGGTCAATCGACCGCTAACCGAGTTGGACTCGTATAAATACCTAGGCTTTCAAATTGACCGCAACCTTAACATTCAAGACACATCTGGACCAAGGTTGCACGAAATCCAAACAGCTGCAGTTCACCTTTAAAATCCTAAAAAACAAGCTTGCAGGCTGCTCCACTGGTCATTTACTAAAGGTTATCACAGCAAAATGTCCAAAAGCTCAAATTAGGCTAGAATACAATTTAAGAAATCATATTCCCGAGAGACAAGGTGCACTAGTCAAGTACTATTGGAGGATGAGGGACGCAGAGGACAACACACTCGCTCATTACTGTTGGGTTGAGATCGAAAACCAAGCCAGGCTTAATAATTCAATCTTCAAAGTTCTGAAGGCTTCACTCTTGGCACTGCAGCTAGAGGAGGCCTGACTTACTGCTCTTGCCTACCCTGGCTTGAAATCTGTGGTGAACAAAGCCATAAAACGGATTTTTTATCATAAGACAAAACAGCCCTAGCAAAAAAATCCCATGCTTAGACCGTAATACAGACATATCAGAGGCTGCAACCTCAACCCTATTTGTTAGATCATTTTCCTCATCAGAAAAAGCACTTCTGTAAGCTACTGACGCTTGGGTGATATCCATCAAAGGACCTAACCCCGAAATGGAAATATCTATGGCAATCAAAGGAATACCGCCTTTGTGGATTAGGGGATGAGTTTTTACTGCATCTAATATGTATCTGCCAGGTCCCAGCAGAAACACGAAAAACGGCCCTCCGGGAGGTTGTCAAGAAGGAGCAAATAAGAATTTGTAGAGCAGCAGTAATTAATTGTCTCGGGGGCTCATCAATCCAATTGTCCTGCTGTGTCATTAACTTTTTGAAAACCGCGGCTAAAGAACTAGACAAAACATAAACCGCCAACCAACTCAAGTAGTTTTAGAACATTCAGCCTCTAAATCGGTCTATTGCACTGCTTGTATGTTTTAATACTTTTTAAAAGACCGCTAGTCGCCTTCTAACTATCTTTTATGTGCTTTTCCATACATAAAAAAAAACTTTTTTAAAAAGATGTATATTTCATGTGTCTTATCCATGGTGGTTTTCCCACCCTTTTATAATTTCATTTTAATGAAATCAAATAAAAGTATATTAGTCGGACTGACCGCCATCAGAATTTCTAAGTTTGAAGTAACTTTCTATTAGGATGAACCTGGTCCCTGTATCTGACTGGTGATCCATCACGGCTAGCATCAACTTTTGTCTTTGTCCCGGTCTAGCATGTTTAAATACTCGCTGTTGGCACTCTGTGTTTTTGTGCTATTTTTATCTCAAAACTTAAACACTTATGTCTCTGTGTTCAATTTACTGGATTTGTGTCACTTTGGTGTAATTTTATTCATTAAGATATTTCCTATTTTTTAATTGGTTTGTGTTTTTTCCTATTTTGTGTTTTCACTTTATTACTATTTGAGTGCTGCATAACTACTTTACACATTTCCTCTAAGTTACTCCTTACATCCAAGCAACCAAAGGGTTGAACAAAGGTTTATTTATTTACTTTCACGGTGTACCCTGACAAGGACTGTGAATTTTATTTTAGTTGGGGGCTCAACTAATACTCCAATTTCTTACATTTGTGCCCTGCTGGGAGATTCAGGACTATTTTTGCAGTGCTACAGTGGTTTGTGTGAACCCCAAAATCCCTTGTTATAATCCCACAGCAAAATATATATATATTTTTTTAAATGTTCCTTTATTTCTGATTGGTAATTTTGTGTATGTTTCTCAAAATTCCATTCATCTCACTTTTTTCTATCAAGAATGTGGGTCAACCTCTTCACCATTGAAAACTTCACCATGGTAGAACTGAGGAAACTGTGTAAGGGGGGGGGGCTGGTCTGAGGAAGGGGTCCACAAAGTTGATTTTCAAATAG
This sequence comes from Lissotriton vulgaris, assembly GCF_964263255.1. Lineage (NCBI taxonomy): Eukaryota > Metazoa > Chordata > Amphibia > Caudata > Salamandridae > Lissotriton > Lissotriton vulgaris. Next base: position 1,619,885,618 of record NC_141694.1, read on the forward strand.
CGCTCATTGCTTTGGAGGAGGTCCACCAAATTATTGTGACCATGCATGGGGAAGAGGATGATGCAAGCAGAATGTGTATGAGGAGGAAGAAGGAGAGGAGAATGATATAGCTAGGGATGAGGTCAACTGTGCAGTCTGTGGCTAGGAGATGTGCCTCCCCCAACAAAACTGGGGGACAGGAAGGCTGAGAGGGCCCTGCTAGTCAAACTCATTCTGGCTGCAGAGGAGAAGAGGGCAGAAGCTGAGAGAGCCTTGGAGGAAAAGAGGCTGTCTCTGGATGAGAAAAAACTACTGGAATACTCAATGAGCCAGATTGAGCTGGGTCTAAGGTAAGACAAGGCAGGTCACAGAGTAGAGTGATGATGATGGCATGCAACAGATGTACCAAGGAGGGGTAAAAGGGTGCCTACCTTGGTATGACATAAAACTGGATTGAGGCCTATAAGGTAGACCTGTGCATGCACAGACGAGGATTGGGGAGGCTAGTCTTTGGTAGCATATGCTAGCCACAGGAAGGGTCAGCCTACTGGCCCTAGATAAAGCTGACAGGATAAGTTATAACCACAGGAAAGAAACACTTGTTGTCACATTTGGCATAACCACAGAGAAGTACAGATTGAAGTTTAGGGACAGTCAGAAGCTGTGTCCCCAGTCATGGGTTGATTTAGTTGATTACTGCAGTAAGGCACTAGATGGTTGGGCGAAGGTCAGCAAAGTTTAGTGATTGTGATTTGCTGTCTGTACAATTTGCTTATGAGAGAACACAGACTCAGTAATTTATTTACAGAGTTGTGCCAACACTTTATTGACTCCAAGCTTATTGTGCCCAGAGGGCTTACAAAGGAGGTTCACCTCTGGATCAGTCCTAGGATCAGTGTCAAAGAAGGCACCTGGGCGGACCCAAAAAAAGGCAGACAGGGTTCCAACCAATGGAAGAAGGAAGCAAGCTCTCCAAAGTTCATCAAAAGAGTTTTCAAGACAATGAATCCCTATCTAATCCTGACCATAAGAAGTATGATTTTTAATGGAAAGAAACCTATGGGCTTTTATTTTTATTTATTTTATTTATTTATTTTAACATATTTACAGAGAGCACAGCTACTCAGATGAGTGTCCCGGCGCTAGCGAAGACAAAGCGATAGGAGGGGGCACGAGTACGGAGTGGAGCCCGAATTACTGCTGAAACAACCTTATCTTCAGTGGTTTCCTGAAGTGCAGAATATTTGGCGCTTGTCTGACTGTTATATGATGTTCATTCCAGAGGTGAGCGACCTGGACTTGGAAGGAGCACCCTCCCAAGCGGGCACGGTTGAATTTAGGCACACTCAACTGATGTTGGTGAGATGATCTGAGGGCTCTACCAGGTATATAGTAGCTCACTCGTTTCCTAATATAGGTGGCCCCAAAACAATGTAGAGCCTTAAAGGCGATGGACAGGGCTTTAAACTTGATTCTTTGGCGGATGGGAAGCCAGTGCAGCTTCTTAAGGTGGGGCAAGATATGGACTCTGGGTCCCAGCAAAAGGATGGCTCTTGCGGCGGTATTCTGCACGACCTGGATTTTCCTGAGGAGGCATTCCGGGAGACCCAGATAGAGGGCATTAGCGTAGTCCAGCCTGGAGGTGATAAGGGTCTGGAACACGGTCCTTCTATGGGAGAGGGACAAAAGGGGAAGAAATCTCTGGAGCATTTTCAGGGTTTCGTAACAGGTGCAGACTACAGATCGAACTTGGGTCTTCATGTTCAATGAGTTTTCCAGTTTGACCCCTAGGTTTTTGGCTACTCGCACAGAGGTCTGCGGGGGGGACATATCAGACGACCACCACTGTCTCCAGACATCCTGGTCCGAAGCTCCGAAAAGAATTACTTAGGATTTAGCGGAGTTGCACTGAAGCTGATTGTGACTAAACCAGGAAAAGACCTGTCTTAAACAGTTCCTTATTTTGTCGCCATCCAGAGCCTCTCCCTTCTTACAGGTAAACAGAAGCTGGGTGTCGTCAGCGTAAGATATAATCATGGCTCCAGCCGCTTCGGCCAACAGGGCGAGAGGAGCCATGTAGAGATTAAATAATAATGGGCTCAGGATAGAGCCCTGAGGAACACCCACCTCCATAGGAGGCATGAGGGAGGAGAAAGGTGGGTTCCAAACTTCCTGCCTTCGGTCTTCTAAGAACGAAGAGAACTACTTCAACACCGTACCCCCCACCCCACAGTCTCTCAGTCTCTGTAGGAGTCTCACATGGAGCACGTTGTCGAAAGCGGCAGATAGATCAAGCTGTATCAAAGCCGCTCTCCCGCTTGAGTCAATAGTCTTTTTGATAGATTCCGATATTTCGAGGAGAGCTGATTCGGTGCTAAAGCCAGCTCGGAATCCTGATTGGCTCGCATGGAGACAGTTGTTCGACTCCATAAATTCTGTGGTAACAGAGTTCACGTGGTTTTCAATGACCTATGGAAGGCAGGAGTGAAATGGGTCTATAGTTAGACACTATTAGAGGATCTGCTGTAGGCCTTTTTAACAGTGGCAGGATTTTGGCATGTTTCCAAATGGCTGGGACCCCGCCACTGCTCAGAGATAGGTTCAGTACAGTATTGACCTCGGCATTAATCACCTCAGCCACCGATGCCAATATTGTAGCTGGGCAGGGTCTGATGGTGAGCCAGATTTTAAATTCTTCATGATTTTCAGAGATTGAGCTAACGTAATAGAAGGGAATTGAAGGAAGGTGGCAGTAAGTAGTGGTTTGACGTGTGGAGGTAATGTGTCAGTTAGTGTCTTAGAGGAAGGGTTGAGAGAAGTCTGTATATCGACTATCTTCCTATGGAAGAAGTCTGCTATTTGGTGGATCCAGACTTCAGAAGCTTCGCAATTGGAGGCTGCTGCTGGCAGTGAGATGAAGTGTTTAACGATTTTGAATATTTCCTTCATTTTATTGGCTGATATCTCAATCTTAGTTTCAAAGAACCGTTTCTTTTCCGCCAGAATTTTCTGGTGGTAAATTTTTTCTTCTTTTTTGTTAAGAGATTTACTATTGTCACTAAAGCTTTTCCTCCATGTCCTTTCCAACTGTTTACAGACACTTTTACACTTGTGCAAGGTTTCATTAAACCATGGTGCAGAGCGATGTATAGTCCGTTGGGACCGAAGGGTCTCGAGTGCTCCGGTCTCCACACCCTGTTTTATCCAGTTTTCCAAGCTGGGGGCATCCAGTTCTAATTTATTACTGCTGACAAAGGAATGCGTCTGCAGTGCGGAGCTGAGGGCCTCTGGAGTTGGCTTATGGAGAGCTCTAAATTTGAGAAGGGGGGGTTTAGTGATGGTATATGCTGGTTTCCTGATTTTAGCCATCGTATTTTTTAGCAGGAAGTGATCGGTCCAAACCAAAGGGGTGGGTTCTTCGGTTTGGCACAGGGTGTTTGAGAAAATTTGGTCTAATGTATGTCCCTTCTCAGGAGTGGGTCTATTTATGAGGGGAAGCAGGTTCGGAGAGTTAAGGGTCTCACCTAGTGTAATGTACTCAGCACTCTCTAATTTGTCCATATGGACATTAAAGTCTCCTAGGACCAGAAATTGGCTATATTTTAGGGCAAGTGGTGCTATAGTATTGGTAATTGCTTTTAAGAAAGGTCCTGAGTGACCTGGAGGTCTGTATAAGAGAACACCCGCCAGGGATTAGTGGGCGGATAATGTGCAGTAAAAACAAAGGCTCTCTGCACCCACAATTTCATCCATGGGGAGAATTTTGGCTGAGATGTCATTTTTAAAGATCTTGGCAATGCCCCCACCCTTCTCAGTGATGCGGTCCTTCCTAAGAATGGAATAACCCATGGGTACTGCTATTGCCAAGGTTGGGTTGGAGGTGTCGAAGAGCCAGGTTTCCGTTAAGAAAAATATATCAGGTCTTAACGCTGAGATCAAGTCGGAGATATACTGGGCGTTTTTGTTTAAAGATCTCACATTGAGCAAGTAGACATTAAGTTTCCCCTGGCTCCTCTTATCACGTTCCAACACGTTAGGCAAGGGCCCGAGTGCATTTGCTGGGTAATGGGAGCCGGTCCAATTATACATGTTACAATACATAATTCGGTTGTCCCAACCTAACTCAACATGGTTATAGCATTCATGAGGGGGGGTGTACTTTTTTAGCGCAGTGCTATCATACCGTATAGGATTGTCATGGCCTAGACTAAAACCGGTAGCGTTTCCTGTCCAGTCCGCCTCCGAGACGCGGACGGGTGCAGACGGGCTTGCCTTTGGCAAGCCGCCGGCGCGCCTGCTGTGCGCGTCCGCTGCGCGGTCGAATACACATCCGGTTTTATGCGGGTCAGGCCGCTCAAACGCTAACCTCCGTAAACCGGATGTGGGCGTAGTCTCCCTCCACAACAATCGATGCTGTTGTGGTGGAACGGGGAGAATAGGCAACAGGTAAACTAGAGCTACATGTGCAAAACACAATTGGGCATAAAAAGATCTCCTAGTTAAAATGTTATTGTAGCACAATCACCATGCAGAAGGGACAGGGCCACGAAACTATTTTAAAAATGCGCTTTCAGTCCGCAATTTAAAAATGCGCTTTCAGTTCGCACCACAGTGCACTCTCTCCCCATGTGTCAAGTGCTGTCTCCCCCCCAATCGCGCGTCCAGTTTTTCCAGTGAAGTGCAAGTGCTATAACTGTTAACAGTTCGGGCGCACAGAGAGAGATGGCACATAGAACCGCAGGAAGTGGCCCACTGGTGGGTCAATCTCGGGAACTAGCAGTGTAGTGCTGGGTGACAAAACTGTCCCAGTTGACTTTGTTGAGTTTAGTTCAATGGTTCATAGACACGTACAATATAGAATGTGATAATAACTTTATCATTGACTGTCTAAGAATCATATTGGAGGAAAATGTTTTTGAATTTCAAGGAGAATTATATAGGCAAACAAAGGGAGTAAGTATGGGTGCATCTTGCGCCCCTACTATAGCAAACATCTATGTGGCCCATTTATGTAGACCTATTTATCAAACCAACTGCGGGCAACACTTTGTTGCATTATGACAGTTTTCACCCCACCAGACAACGAAATAGCATCCCGTTTGGGCAGTTTCTCTGCTTGTGGCGAAACTGCACGAAACTAGATGACTATGACACCAGATCCATTGAAATGAAGAAAAAGTTTATTCACAGAGGCCACCCTGATCGTCTAGATTTTACGATCGACAACATATTCTTCAAGGCACTGATAAGACACATAATGATAATTTGGTCTTTGTAACACGTCATTCGGTTTTGAATGAACAAATTAGACAAATTGTCTGTTCTTGTTGGCATCTGTTAAATATTAACAACACAAAGGAAGAATACATACAGAGACATATGTTTGCCTATCGAAAAATCGAAACTTGAAAGATCTGATCGTTGGATCTCATATGCCCGACAGGAAAAGAGAATTGATACAGCGAAGTATCACTGGTATGGAACCAGTTACAGGAAACTATAGATGTGGTACATGCATAGTATGCCCATTAGCAATTGAAACTAAAGAACTAAGGGGCATATTACCAAGCAATAGCGGCGATTTTTACCGCAAATAAACCTTGGTATTACCAAGGTTTAACGCAAATGCGGTAAAAATCGCCGCAAAGCATGAATATCGCTGAAAAGTCAGCGATATTCATGCATTAGCGAGCTAATGCTCTTAGCCATGTTATCCACCTCCCATTGGATAACATGGCTAAGAACTGCTCAGGGCAGGTGTTAGCTTTTGGAGATATTCCCGCTTAGCGCGAATATCTCCAAAAGTTGGTAATAGGAGATAGCGATGTTAGCGACTGTTTTCAGTCGCTAACATCTTGGCACGCCCACTTTGCATCTCATTAGTGATAAATATCACTGACATGCAAAGTGGGGCCCAAGATGGTCGCTATCTCCTACTAGCTGTCGCTAACTGGTGTTAGCGGCAGCTAGGTATTAGGGAGATAATTTTATCTCCGCTTTCTTGGCTTTTAAAGCCAAAAAAGCGGAGATAAACCCCCTTGATAATATGCCCCTCAGTTTCAAGGGCATGAGTAACTGTTAAACTAAAAATATCATCTACTTGCTCATATGTCCTTGTAATAAGTGTTATGTGGGTGAAACATTTAGGTCACTTAATGCTAGACTGACCGAACATAGATCCGCTATCCGTACAAATAAAATAACATCGCCGATGGTATCACATTTTATGGAGTGTAACCACTCAGCGGAGGACATTAAGTGGTTCATTCTAGAAAAATTGTCCCCAAGGTAGGAATTAATGCTGATAAAATCAGAAGGAAACGTGAAGTGTTTTACATTTTCAGGCTAGACCCAGTAAAACATATGAGAAAACAATCATAGCCGTTGTTATTGATAATTCTTGTTTTTCATATTGTGTGATCTACATACGTATAGTATATAGGAAGATGTAAATAATATCTGGATTATACATCTTAAACTTGCTTTAATTTACAGAGGTGGTACAAATCTGTGCTGTAAAGTCATTGATAGTTTATTGTATATAGAAAGATGTATATATAACTCTGGATACTGAGCCTATATGGAATATATGTAAATATGTAACATATAATACGTTTTTGATTAGTGTAGATATTTGGAATTTAAATGTAAAAAACAAGGAGCCCCTGAATAGTAATTATATTTCAATTCCTAGGACAGGGAAACACAATTTGAGTGAAAAGTCAATCCTAGGCAATTTCAATCAGTATATTGTATATAACACAGTAAAACAGGGAAAAGCAAATAACGTGAAATCAATAAACAATGTATACATTTTCTTTAATCATATTAAAAATTACATGAGATTAAAAATTGTGTTGAACACACAATACAAATTCATAACAATTTAAATCAATTTACATAAAAATGAAAAAGAAAGAAGTGGCAATCTTATATTCTTAATCAAATATATCGCCGCGCGTTTCAGCGTAATAAAAACGCTTTCTTCAGGAGTAGCCACTGAATAACCTAAAAACAGTAATAAAAGAACATTCAGTACACTCATAATACTATATCTATACATATAATCTATTTAAACATTTCATAAATATAGACATTTTAAAAACGACACAAAATATACAGGTATTTAATCATTTCAAATTTCACTCAGTTATATATACATAATACACGTTAATGCAATTCCCTGGAAAATATTATAATTCATACATTCATAAAGAAAACATTGGTTAAATAAATCCTTAAATATGAAAGGAAACCTTAGTGCTCATCATCTGTTGGATAACCAGATGTATACATAAGGACAGAAGAGGAAAAACAGGAGGAACACATGTGAGGGTTATTCTACACATCGATATTATTTAAGTTCCATACTGGTGTTTTCATAGAAGTCAATAAGGGATTTCTAATAATTACCCAGATTGAAATAACTAAAGACAGATTCCTTACATGCCTTCAGAGGACTCTGTACAATAGAGGGATCAGCACTCTTAAATAAGAGCCTTCACATTATTAAATATAAAAACAATGCTCTTTGCCTTAGGCAAATGAGACATTTGGTTGTATATAGAATTAAAATGTAAGCCTGTTTCCGTACCATTGGCCTGCTCAGACGAGTTTTCCCTCTCTTACCAGACACCTACAGAAAGACCCTTGTGCAGACCCTGGTTATAAGTCGATTAGACTATTGTAACGGGCTCCTGATACAAGCTAATGAGGATGCCATAAATCGACTGCAGGTGGTCCAGAACACGGCGGCCAGACTGATTCTGAATGCCCCCCCCAAGAACATCTTCCAGACCCCTGTTGAGAGAACTTCACTGGCTCCCTATACGCCAACGTGTTAAATATAAGATCTGCTGTACTGTCCAAAAGTGCCTGTTTGGAAACGGCCCCAAATACTTAACCCAAAAACTACAGCACTACAAACCAGACCGAGATCTGCGGTCATGCAACCAACTTCTGCTAAAATCCCCTCTTATCAAAAAAACCAGACAAGGCGGCCGAGCTTTCTCCTTAGTGGGACCGACCTTGTGGAACAACTTGCCCTTTAGCCTTAGACAGATCACTAATCACTTATCATTCAGAAAAAGGCTAAAAACCATCTTGTTTGCAGAAGATTAATATACTGTAGTTCCACCACTGTACCCTTTAGCTCATCTGCATTGTCCCTTTTTTTCACCATCTTAGCGATCAAAGCGCGGAGATACCCCGTACGGGGTCGAGTCTTGCGCTATACAAGATACTAAATAAATAAATAAATAAATAAATAAAAGAAACTTACATAAGTTACTGTCAGAAAAATGGTATTGCGTTGATATCTTGTTTGAAAGCAATTCAACAATCAATTAAAAGAATTGCAGTGATGGCCTGACAATGAAACTGCAAAAAATACAATGAACAAATGTATATGTAATATGGGTACTAAAATATAAATGGCATGGTTAAAATATAACATGTAACCTGTATCCAAAGAACTCAGAACGAACAGCTAATTAAAAGATGTAAAAAGCTTCCTATAGATCGCCGTGTTAATATCTATATGGAACAAACGAGAAGAGAAGAACCATTGACGTAAGTAAACCGATATGTTTCGTTTATGATTCAGAACTTAGTAAGCAAACAGAGCGAATGCGAAGTAAATGTACCTGTATGCAAGACGTGGTACATTTGGTACTTAAAATAATATTTGGTTCCCTTTATTTTTGGCTAGATGTGGATATGAACTGGAAATCTAATAACAAAAGTAAAATGATATTTAGATGTATCGAACAAACAGTTAAAAATAACATGCCTAACTAAAAATGTATACTATTAGAGGTTACCTGATTTCTAATGAAAATGTGGGCACGACAACGGGGCAGAAGATGGCCATCCGTGTCAGGCGTTTGATAACAAAGACAGCGACCTAATCCAAATAAAGAAAGGGAGAAAGTTTAGGCAAAACGAACCTTAGATTAATTATTTGGTTCGCTCGAGTTAAACTACACTGACGGGACTTACCTAATTCCAAAGCTGATCAAAGGCGCAAAGAGGAACAAAGGATAACCGTCCGCATCTCGCGCTCAGTATCGGATGAAAATAAGGACACAACACCATTATCGACGGCTTCTAAATATTCTATAGGATGGGTCACGTGGGCGAAACCCATGATAAACACATCAGGAGGAATACGTCATTGTCACAGTCAGAGAGAAAGGACAATTAATTCCAACAACTATACTAAACCGATTAGTGTAAAGATGTATAAGCATAGAAATGGGACTTCTAGCAGAGTCTCAACTCTGCATGTTCTCACTTTATTCGCTTCCTAATGGTTTCTAAATAGCGAAAATGCCATGTTGATGCAATTATGTTAATACTATTCCCCAACCTATTCCTAGGGAATAGCATCATCAGTAGATGGAAAATAGACAGTAATATGCTAATTTTTCTTTTTTCATTTTTCATTTGTTAAATCAGTCCACATACGTATGACCAATAGCGATGCATCTCTTATCGCTCGGTCTTAACCTATGCCTGTGAGTGTTACCGGAATCATCTAGGCGTCTACCTACATTCTGTACATTACCGTTTTACATCTATAGCCAATGGCACTGCACCATATATCCTTTGGCAAGAGCCAATAATCGCGTCCGCCTTTCGAATTTGCGTGCCTGTTCACGGTATTTAAACTCCACAACATTGTGAGATTGGCTTTCATCGTTGCAGCTGGCGACGTGTGTTTTCTCTTCGTCACTATGTAACATGGGATGCATGCCCGGACTTTTCAGTGTAAGGTATGGATTAAGTCTACTAGCTAGACGTAAGGTTATGTCATAGCTAGTCCGTATACAGGCCCTGCATGCCTGAATAGTATAATAGCTGTACCCTTTAATTGGGAATTCACTTGGTCACTGTTCTAATATCCTTGGTTCTCTCTAATAGGGGAACGTATCCGTGTGTAATATAGCCCAGCTGAAAGTCCCGTTTATCCACTTATCATCTTTCAGCGCCACTATTTATCAGTAAGTCTTCTTGTTGTTGCTTATGTTTTACCCTTCACCCTATCCCTGAATATCTGTATATACCTAAAAGGACATCTAGCCTATAGGGTACATAATTGTTTTTTTCTTTCCTTCTTTTTTCTTGTCTCTGCTATAGGATTTTAAACATTAGAATCCTATGCATTACTGTTGAACGTCGAAATTGGCTGCATTTGCATGCATGACGTCCTGACTCATTCTAAATAGTAAGTTGCCCATATTTTTGGTTGGATTGTACATACTTTAGAAGTAGTGGAGTCGTTTGGGATATGAGCTGATGTACTGTTATCTATCTGTTCTAGCCATTACATCATCTTGGAGGCTATCATTAAGACTATCTTGATACCTTCGGACATCGGATATCTAATAGACTGTAGGTCAGTATATCTGCTATTTGACGGTTTGAGCTTTTGCGCATATGTGTGGTTATTAGGGTATATTAGCTTTCCCTTTCAGCCACTATGTATTGGTTCATGTTGGGACTAGTCAGGCGCATTGATTGCACGTGTGGGCTATACATTTCAATACTTTAATAGTAATTGGCATTAGATATATTGACATAGACAGGCTTTTTAATCTGCCGTATATATTTTCATCATCTACTATATGCCAAAGTCTCTTATGATACTATCTAATCTTCTTCGAGGTATGGCATATGTAACCTCAACAAATAATGTTATCCCGAGCACTCTTTAAACCGTTTTCAAGAATTCTTGGAATATAATGGTGGGTGCCCTTGTCGTCGCACGTAGCCTGAACGTGCCTTTACAAATCAAGCGAATGTTGAGGTTAGTGACACTAGCCTCTAGACTGGGCTCTCCAATCACAACGAAAACAAAGTTTTCTCTTTAAAGATCATCAGAATTTATTCAGTTCAGAACAATTTTAAATCCATTTTGTTATGTAACGTAATATTTTCTTTCTTGCCAACATAATCATTTTCTTATGCCGCGCTACCAATCAGTACATTAATCCACTTTATGGAAACACCCAATGCATTTCGGGTCAAACAACAGCCATGACCCTTCGTCAGGGGTCTGTGAAAAGGAAATCAAACAGGACCAAATTAGTCACCCTTCTTGATCGCCAACAGTACTAAACAATGTTGAATCGAATCACCAACAACCGCGAAGGCAAAGGAAAAGAAAAACGGAAAAAATTGTGATAAAAGAAAGTTCCAATGCACCAGCTGAAAGATTCATCACTCGAAACATAGAGTGGAAAGATCACGAGCAGGAGTATGCTCCACCTTAATGATGTGCAAAAACCGTATGATGCTGTCTTCCCTCCCCAAAATTAATCTCACATAGATTCAAATCCTAATAAACAATGATCAAGAAACTTACGAGCTTTCACACGCGTTCGCGCTCCCGTGGATTGTGAAGTTTACAACATCCTAACTGCATCTGTTCTAATAGGATGAAAAATGAGTCACATGACCGCGATCGCAACCAATGGTGTTGCGGTGCCCCGGTCACGTGAGGAGGGTACTGTGGCTTCAAAACAAAGGTGCGATCGTATTTTAGAAGAGAATCCAACAACCATGTAATACCGACATCATCACGAATTTCGTTTCGGCAATGCTAAAAACATGTTGATGAGAAGTGGTAAAAAGGAAAACATGATGACAAAATATAAATATACTGAATCACAAAATTCATGCAATTGAATGTACAATATAAACTGTATGCTGTGGAAGGTCCAACGTATCAGGGGGACAGGATGTAGCACAAGTCAATGAGAGGGATAAGCGAGTCATAAGACCCACGCATGTTCAATGCGATCGTTCAAGCCCAAGGGATGGGAAGAATTCAATTTTTGATCCAATGGAACTCCGCTTTCAGTCTTTGTTTCGTAGGATCCATGTCAGGACGCTGCTGAATTACCTCGATCACCATGAATTTTAACTGTGATATTTGATGATTCATCTCTTTCCAATGGCATGCTATTGCTGATTTAAGATTGTTGAGCCTAATGTTGCTTTTGTGTTCCGTGAAACGGGCTTTCAATTTACGTTCAGTTTGCCCAATGTATATCTTGCCACACGGGCACTTAATCAAATATACGCAATTCGCAGTGTCACAATTACCTGAATGTTCTAATTCAATGGGAAAGCCTTTAGTTGGATGCATCATAGTTTTTCCACAGATAACATTGTTGCAATGAATGCAATTAAAACATTTGGACATTCCCTTCCATACTTTCTTCTCCTTACTTGGAGTGTTGAGCACTTCTTTCAAATTTTTCGATCTTTGATAAGCGAACGTGATGCGTTCGTTATATATGTCTTTCAAATCAGGTTCAGATTGTACCAGATGCCAGTGTTTGTTGATGATTCTTTTGATTTTCTCTGAATCTGATGAGTATTTAAGTACGCATACGGTTTTTTGAGCAATCGGTTTGATTTTGGGTGTCAACAGATCAATCCTCTTCATTTTGTCAGCTTTAGCCATGGCTTGTTCGAGGATATCGTCAGGATACCCTCTCTGTTTGTACTTAACAGTTTGTTGCAAAATTGATTTTTTGGCTTGTTCTCCATCTGATGTGATTCTCTTGAGTCGTGTGTATTGAGAAAAAGGCAAATGTTTTTTCAATGGCTCAGGATGGAAACTTTGAAAGAGAAGGCTCGAGTTTCTATCGGTCGGCTTCTGGAATACTTTTGTGCTGATTTCTTGATTGCATATGATGATTTGCACATCGAGAAATTATATGGTATCTTTAGATATGGTGTGTGTGAATTTGATCCTTTCATTTTGACAATTGAGCATTTTGATGTTATCTTCCAGTTTTTCTCTTGATCCACACCAGATCAAAAAAATATCATCGATTAACCTTTTAAACATGGTAAGACCTTCAATCCATGTTTGATTATCCAGGATGTGCTCCCTTTCAAATTTTTGCATAAAGATATTAGCAAATGAGGGGGCCCCCCCAAAACCCATCGATGTTCCATTTGATTGGTTGAAAAATTCTCCATTCCATTCAAAGTAGCTGTGGTATAATGCATACTGCATTAATTCCAAAATCAAAATTCTCTGATGTTCTTCAAGTTCGCTATGCAATAAGCTCCATTCGAGTGCTTCAATGCCTTCTCTATGTGGGATGGAAGTATACAATGCAACGACGTCAATCGTGCATAGCCAATACGTTTCACTTTGTACCAATTTCACACTGTTTAACATGTTCAAGAACGATGTGGTGTCCTTCATATATGTCTCACTTTTCTGGACAAGAGGTTGTAAGAATTTGTCGACAAATTTACCTATTGGTTCCAAGATAGATCCACAGGCCGAGACGATGGGTCTGAATGGTGGTCTAATGGGGTCCTTATGAATCTTCGGCAACATATAGAGTTGCGGTCTCCTTGGGTATTTTAAATGGAAGAAAGCGTGTGTCTTCTGGCTTATCCATTTCATGGTCAGAGCATGATCTAAAATCTGATGTAGAACTTTTTGATACTCTGCTGTGGGATCTGTAGTTAATGGCAGATAGATTTCCTGGTTTTGGACATGATTGTTGACGCTTAAAATGTAGAACTCCGTGTCCATTACTATCAGGGCGCCGCCCTTGTCTGCTTTCTGAAAAGTTAAGTCTTTATCATTACTGAGATTTTTTAGTGTGTTCCATTCTTTGGAGTTCAAGTTGGGCCTCTTGGGTTTGCTAAAAGGAATTTTTTGGATGTCTGACATGACTGATCTTTCAAATGCCTCTAAAGTCTTGTGCGTGGTGGGTGCACAAAAAGTACTCGGTGGTTTGAACTCTTGATCCCAAGTTGGGATAACGTTTGTTTGACTTATGTCCTTGAAGAAATACCTTAATTTTAGGTTTCTAAAGAACTTGAACAGTGAGATTTCCGTCTCTCCAGCGTTAGATCTGTAGGTAGGAACAAAAGTGGTCCCTTTATTTAATACTGCCAGCTGCATGGGAGTTAATTGTTTCGCAGAAATGTTGATCACTAAATTGTTTTCTGTACTTGACTCCGTGTTCGCTTTGCGATTTCCTCGGCTGTTTCTTTTCCTTTTGGCCCTTCTTGTTGTGGTGTGATAGGCGGAGCGTTTGCTGCTGGACTTATATCTAAAAAAGTCGGTTGTTGAACATTTGCTTGACTGGTTGATGGTACCACTGTTTGTTTGCTGGTTTTTGTTAATGGTGGTCTGATTTGCGCGATATCTGCATCGGATACCACGCTTTCTTGTGAGGATGTAGTTGCTGATTGTTTTTGTTGGGGTTGTGGTTGCCATTTCCTTTTATTGTATATTTCAGCCCAAGAGTACACCTCTTCCAATTTATAGTCTAAAGTATCGCGGCGATACTTCCGAATTTTCCTTTCGTTCACCTCTTTAGCGTAACGATCTAGTTTCAGATTGACCTCCTCCAATAGTTTGTCTAAGTCAGGAATTTTGTTGAGCTCCTCTTTCAAAGTTTTAATCTCTTCCTCTATTTCTAACAATACTTTGGACAGTTCCTCCACTATCAGCAAGATCAAGTCCAGAGAACATTTATTCAGTATTTGATACCATTTCTCTAAAAATTTTCTTATTGTTGGAACAAAGCATTGGCTTGAGCGCTATCCTGAGTCCCCTGGGGATCCTTTGGTTTCTGTGGTAGTGTATCAGAGTGGTTGCATGCAACCGTTGATTTATTTCTTTTTTGCTTATATATTCAAATTGCGTGAGGATTTGAGCAGTAGTGGTTTTCTGAGGGGTGATGCGTTTGGTCTCCTGGATGAGCCCATAAATTTCATTTGCTGCTTCTGTGGTATATACTAACGTTTCAGCTCTATTGGTAGTAGAGAGTGCTATATCATCCAATTGCATTTTCAAAACCGGTGCTCAAGGATATGAGAGGCTGAAATCCTGTGACAACAAATAATGTTATCCCGAGCACTCTTTAAACCGTTTTCAACAATTCTTGGAATATAATGGTGGGTGCCCTTGTCGTTGCACGTAGCCTGAACGTGCCTTTACAAATCAAGCGAATGTTGAGGTTAGTGACACTAGCCTCTAGACTGGGCTCTCCAATCACAACGAAAACAAAGTTTTCTCTTTAAAGATCATCAGAATTTATTCAGTTCAGAACAATTTTAAATCCATTTTGTTATGTAACGTAATATTTTCTTTCTTGCCAACATAATCATTTTCTTATGCCGCGCTACCAATCAGTACATTAATCCACTTTATGGAAACACCCAATGCATTTCGGGTCAAACAACAGCCATGACCCTTCGTCAGGGGTCTGTGAAAAGGAAATCAAACAGGACCAAATTAGTCACCCTTCTTGATCGCCAACAGTACTAAACAATGTTGAATCGAATCACCAACAACCGCGAAGGCAAAGGAAAAGAAAAACGGAAAAAATCGTGATAAAAGAAAGTTCCAATGCACCAGCTGAAAGATTCATCACACGAAACATAGAGTGGAAAGATCACGAGCAGGAGTATGCTCCACCTTAATGATGTGCAAAAACCGTATGATGCTGGCTTCCCTCCCCAAAATGAATCTCACATAGATTCAAATCCTAATAAACAATGATCAAGAAACTTACGAGCTTTCACACGCGTTCGCGCTTCCGTGGATTGTGAAGTTTACAACATCCTAACTACATCTGTTCTAATAGGATGAAAAATGAGTCACATGACCGCGATCGCAACCAATGGTGTTGCGGTGCCCCGGTCACGTGAGGAGGGTACTGTGGCTTCAAAACAAAGGTGCGATCGTATTTTAGAAGAGAATCCAACAACCATGTAATACCGACATCATCACGAATTTCGTTTCGGCAATGCTAAAAACATGTTGATGAGAAGTGGTAAAAAGGAAAACATGATGACAAAACATAAATATACTGAATCACAAAATTCATGCAATTGAATGTACAATATAAACTGTATGCTGTGGAAGGTCCAACGTATCAGGGGGACAGGATGTAGCACAAGTCAATGAGAAGGATAAGCGAGTCATAAGACCCACGCATGTTCAATGCGATCGTTCAAGCCCAAGGGATGGGAATAATTCAATTTTTTGATCCAATGGAACTCCGCTTTCAGTCTTTGTTTCGTAGGATCCATGTCAGGACGCTGCTGAATTACCTCGATCACCATGAATTTTAACTGTGATATTTGATGATTCATCTCTTTCCAATTGCATGCTATTGCTGATTTAAGATTGTTGAGCCTAATGTTGCTTTTGTGTTCCGTGATACGGACTTTCAATTTACGTTCAGTTTGCCCAATGTATATCTTGCCACACGGGCACTTAATCAAATATACGCAATTCGCAGTGTCACAATTACCTGAATGTTCTAATTCAATGGGAAAGCCTTTAGTTGGATGCATCATAGTTTTTCCACAGATAACATTGTTGCAATGAATGCAATTAAAACATTTGGACATTCCCTTCCATACTTTCTTCTCCTTACTTGGAGTGTTGAGCATTTCTTTCAAATTTTTCGATCTTTGATAAGCGAACGTGATGCGTTCGTTATATATGTCTTTCAAATCAGGTTCAGATTGTACCAGATGCCAGTGTTTGTTGATGATTCTTTTGATTTTCTCTGAATCTGATGAGTATTTAAGTACGCATACGGTTTTTTGAGCAATCGGTTTGATTTTGGGTGTCAACAGATCAATCCTCTTCATTTTGTCAGCTTTAACCATGGCTTGTTCGAGGATATCGTCAGGATACCCTCTCTGTTTGTACTTAACAGTTTGTTGCAAAATTGATTTTTTGGCTTGTTCTCCATCTGATGTGATTCTCTTGAGTCGTGTGTATTGAGAAAAAGGCAAATGGAACATCGATGGGTTTTGGGGGGGCCCCCTCATATGCTAATATCTTTATGCAAAAATTTGAAAGGGAGCACATCCTGGATAATCAAACATGGATTGAAGGTCTTACCATGTTTAAAAGGTTCATCAATGATATTTTTTTGATCTGGTGTGGATCAAGAGAAAAACTGGAAGATAACATCAAAATGCTCAATTGTCAAAATGAAAGGATCAAATTCACACACACCATATCTAAAGATACCATATCATTTCTCGATGTGCAAATCATCATATGCAATCAAGAAATCAGCACGAAAGTATTCCAGAAGCCGACCGATAGAAACTCGAGCCTTCTCTTTCAAAGTTTCCATCCTGAGCCATTGAAAAAACATTTGCCTTTTTCTCAATACACACGACTCAAGAGAATCACATCAGATGGAGAACAAGCCAAAAAATCAATTTTGCAACAAACTGTTAAGTACAAACAGAGAGGGTATCCTGACGATGTCCTCGAACAAGCCATGGCTAAAGCTGACAAAATGAAGAGGATTGATCTGTTGACACCCAAAATCAAACCGATTGCTCAAAAAACCGTATGCGTACTTAAATACTCATCAGATTCAGAGAAAATCAAAAGAATCATCAACAAACACTGGCATCTGGTACAATCTGAACCTGATTTGAAAGACATATATAACGAACGCATCACGTTCGCTTATCAAAGATCGAAAAATTTGAATGAAGTGCTCAACACTCCATGTAAGGAGAAGAAAGTATGGAAGGGAATGTCCAAATGTTTTAATTGCATTCATTGCAACAATGTTATCTGTGGAAAAACTATGATGCATCCAACTAAAGGCTTTCCCATTGAATTAGAACATTCAGGTAATTGTGACACTGCGAATTGCGTATATTTGATTAAGTGCCCGTGTGGCAAGATATACATTGGGCAAACTGAACGTAAATTGAAAGTCCGTATCACGGAACACAAAAGCAACATTAGGCTCAACAATCTTAAATCAGCAATAGCATGCCATTGGAAAGAGATGAATCATCAAATATCACAGTTAAAATTCATGGTGATCGAGGTAATTCAGCAGCGTCCTGACATGGATCCTACGAAACAAAGACTGAAAGCGGAGTTCCATTGGATCAAAAAATTGAATTCTTCCCATCCCTTGGGCTTGAACGATCGCATTGAACATGCGTGGGTCTTATGACTCGCTTATCCCTCTCATTGACTTGTGCTACATCCTGTCCCCCTGATACGTTGGACCTTCCACAGCATACAGTTTGTATTGTACATTCAATTGCATGAATTTTGTGATTCAGTATATTTATGTTTTGTCATCATGTTTTCCTTTTTCCCACTTCTCATCAACATGTTTTTAGCATTGCCGAAACGAAATTCGTGATGATGTCGGTATTACATGGTTGTTGGATTCTCTTCTAAAATACGATCGCACCTTTGTTTTGAAGCCACAGTACCCTCCTCACCTGACTGGGGCACCGCAACACCATTGGTTGCGATTGCGGTCATGTGACTCATTTTTCATCCTATTAGAACAGATGTAGTTAGGATGTTGTAAACTTCACAATCCACGGAAGCGCGAACGCGTGTGAAAGCTCGTAAGTTTCTTGATCATTGTTTATTAGGATTTGAATCTATGTGAGATTCATTTTGGGGAGGGAAGCCAGCATCATACGGTTTTTGCACATCATTAAGGTGGAGCATACTCCTGCTCGTGATCTTTCCACTCTATGTTTCGTGTGATGAATCTTTCAGCTGGTGCATTGGAACTTTCTTTTATCACGATTTTTTCCGTTTTTCTTTTCCTTTGCCTTCGCGGTTGTTGGTGATTCGATTCAACATTGTTTAGTACTGTTGGCGATCAAGAAGGGTGACTAATTTGGTCCTGTTTAATTTCCTTTTCACAGACCCCTGACGAAGGGTCATGGCTGTTGTTTGACCCGAAATGCATTGGGTGTTTCCATAAAGTGGATTAATGTACTGATTGGTAGCGCGGCATAAGAAAATGATTATGTTGGCAAGAAAGAAAATATTACGTTACATAACAAAATGGATTTAAAATTGTTCTGAACTGAATAAATTCTGATGATCTTTAAAGAGAAAACTTTGTTTTCGTTGTGATTGGAAGTAGTGTGGCTCACTGGTTAGAGGCTGCAGACCCGAGAGCAGAGGACGGCCCGGGACCAGGGTTCGATTCCCGGCGCGGCAGGTTTCTGGACCAGGGTCAGCGGACTCGATAATTCTCTCACCTCGGTGCCCACTCTGATCAGCGATCACACTCGGCAACTCTGGGCATTAGCTTGCCTCATCTTCACTAACGGCCCACCAGACCGCCGGGGATGCCTGGTCTCACCCTGGAGATACCCATTAAGGGACCATCTCTCAGGGAAGCCAGGAAGGGTTTCGCAGCGGTCGAAGCGCCTTGGGACCCTACGGGTAAGTAGTGCGCTATATAAATGCCTATACATTTACATTTACATTTACATTTACATTGGAGAGCCCAGTCTAGAGGCTAGTGTCACTAACCTCAACATTCGCTTGATTTGTAAAGGCACGTTCAGGCTACGTGCGACGACAAGGGCACCCACCATTATATTCCAAGAATTGTTGAAAACGGTTTAAAGAGTGCTCAGGATAACATTATTTGTTGTCACAGGATTTCAGCCTCTCATATCCTTGAGCACCGGTTTTGAAAATGCAATTGGATGATATAGCACTCTCTACTACCAATAGAGCTGAAACGTTAGTATATACCACAGAAGCAGCAAATGAAATTTATGGGCTCATCCAGGAGACCAAACGCATCACCCCTCAGAAAACCACTACTGCTCAAATCCTCAGGCAATTTGAATATATAAGCAAAAAAGAAATAAATCAACGGTTGCATGCAACCACTCTGATACACTACCACAGAAACCAAAGGATCCCCAGGGGACTCAGGATAGCGCTCAAGCCAATGCTTTGTTCCAACAATAAGAAATTTTTAGAGAAATGGTATCAAATACTGAATAAATGTTCTCTGGACTTGATCTTGCTGATAGTGGAGGAACTGTCCAAAGTATTGTTAGAAATAGAGGAAGAGATTAAAACTTTGAAAGAGGAGCTCAACAAAATTCCTGACTTAGACAAACTATTGGAGGAGGTCAATCTGAAACTAGATCGTTACGCTAAAGAGGTGAACGAAAGGAAAATTCGGAAGTATCGCCGCGATACTTTAGACTATAAATTGGAAGAGGTGTACTCTTGGGCTGAAATATACAATAAAAGGAAATGGCAACCACAACCCCAACAAAAACAATCAGCAACTACATCCTCACAAGAAAGCGTGGTATCCGATGCAGATATCGCGCAAAACAGACCACCATTAACAAAAACCAGCAAACAAACAGTGGTACCATCAACCAGTCAAGCAAATGTTCAACAACCAACTTTTTTAGATATAAGTCCAGCAGCAAACGCTCCGCCTATCACACCCCAACAAGAAGGGCCAAGAGGAAAAGAAACAGCCGAGGAAATCGCAAAGCGAACACGGAGTCAAGTACAGAAAACAATTTAGTGATCAACATTTCTGCGAAACAATTAACTCCCATGCAGCTGGCAGTATTAAATAAAGGGACCACTTTTGTTCCTACCTACAGATCTAACGCTGGAGAGACGGAAATCTCACTGTTCAAGTTCTTTAGAAACCTAAAATTAAGGTATTTCTTCAAGGACATAAGTCAAACAAACGTTATCCCAACTTGGGTTCAAGAGTTCAAACCACCGAGTACTTTTTGTGCACCCACCACGCACAAAACTTTAGAGGCATTTGAAAGATCAGTCATGTCAGACATCCAAAAAATTCCTTTTAGCAAACCCAAGAGGCCCAACTTGAACTCCAAAGAATGGAACACACTAAAAAATCTCAGTAATGATAAAGACTTAACGTTTCAGAAAGCAGACAAGGGCGGCGCCCTGATAGTAATGGACACGGAGTTCCACATTTTAAGCGTCAACAATCATGTCCAAAACCAGGACATCTATCTGCCATTAACTACAGATCCCACAGCAGAGTATCAAAAAGTTCTACATCAGATTTTAGATCATGCTCTGACCATGAAATGGATAAGCCAGAAGACACACGCTTTCTTCCATTTAAAATACCCAAGGAGACCGCAACTCTACATGTTGCCGAAGATTCATAAGGACCCCATTAGACCACCATTCAGACCCATCGTCTCGGCCTGTGGATCTATCTCGGAACCAATAGGTAAATTTGTCGACAAATTCTTACAACCTCTTGTCCAGAAAAGTGAGACATATATCAAGGACACCACATCGTTCTTGAACATGTTAAACAGTGTGAAATTGGTACAAAGTGAAACGTATTGGCTATGCACGATTGACGTCGTTGCATTGTATACTTCAATCCCACATAGAGAAGGCATTGAAGCACTCGAATGGAGCTTATTGCATAGCGAACTTGAAGAACATCAGAGAATTTTGATTTTGGAATTAATGCAGTATGCATTATACCACAGCTACTTTGAATGGAATGGAGAATTTTTCAACCAATCAAATGGAACATCGATGGGTTTTGGGGGGGCCCCCTCATATGCTAATATCTTTATGCAAAAATTTGAAAGGGAGCACATCCTGGATAATCAAACATGGATTGAAGGTCTTACCATGTTTAAAAGGTTCATCGATGATATTTTTTTGATCTGGTGTGGATCAAGAGAAAATCTGGAAGATAACATCAAAATGCTCAATTGTCAAAATGAAAGGATCAAATTCACACACCATATCTAAAGATACCATATCATTTCTCGATGTGCAAATCATCATATGCAATCTAGAAATCAGCACGAAAGTATTACAGAAGCCGACCGATAGAAACTCGAGCCTTCTCTTTCAAAGTTTCCATCCTGAGCCATTGAAAAAACATTTGCCTTTTTCTCAATACACACGACTCAAGAGAATCACATCAGATGGAGAACAAGCCAAAAAATCAATTTTGCAACAAACTGTTAAGTACAAACAGAGAGGGTATCCTGACGATATCCTCGAACAAGCCATAGCTAAAGCTGACAAAATGAAGAGGATTGATCTGTTGACACCCAAAATCAAACCGATTGCTAAAAAAAAAAGTATGTGTACTTAAATACTCATCAGATTCAGAGAAAATCAAAAGAATCATCAACAAACACTGGCATCTGGTACAATCTGAACCTGATTTGAAAGACATATATAACGAACGCATCACGTTCGCTTATCAAAGATCGAAAAATTTGAAAGAAGTGCTCAACACTCCATGTAAGGAGAAGAAAGTATGGAAGGGAATGTCCAAATGTTTTAATTGCATTCATTGCAACAATGTTATCTGTGGAAAAACTATGATGCATCCAACTAAAGGCTTTCCCATTGAATTAGAACATTCAGGTAATTGTGACACTGCGAATTGCGTATATTTGATTAAGTGCCCGTGTGGCAAGATATACATTGGGCAAACTGAACGTAAATTGAAAGTCCGTATCACGGAACACAAAAGCAACATTAGGCTCAACAATCTTAAATCAGCAATAGCATGCCATTGGAAAGAGATGAATCATCAAATATCACAGTTAAAATTCATGGTGATCGAGGTAATTCAGCAGCGTCCTGACATGGATCCTACGAAACAAAGACTGAAAGCGGAGTTCCATTGGATCAAAAAATTGAATTCTTCCCATCCCTTGGGCTTGAACGATCGCATTGAACATGCGTGGGTCTTATGACTCGCTTATCCCTCTCATTGACTTGTGCTACATCCTGTCCCCCTGATACGTTGGACCTTCCACAGCATACAGTTTGTATTGTACATTCAATTGCATGAATTTTGTGATTCAGTATATTTATGTTTTGTCATCATGTTTTCCTTTTTCCCACTTCTCATCAACATGTTTTTAGCATTGCCGAAACGAAATTCGTGATGATGTCGGTATTACATGGTTGTTGGATTCTCTTCTAAAATACGATCGCACCTTTGTTTTGAAGCCACAGTACCCTCCTCACCTGACTGGGGCACCGCAACACCATTGGTTGCGATTGCGGTCATGTGACTCATTTTTCATCCTATTAGAACAGATGTAGTTAGGATGTTGTAAACTTCACAATCCACGGAAGCGCGAACGCGTGTGAAAGCTCGTAAGTTTCTTGATCATTGTTTATTAGGATTTGAATCTATGTGAGATTCATTTTGGGGAGGGAAGCCAGCATCATACGTTTTTTGCACATCATTAAGGTGGAGCATACTCCTGCTCGTGATCTTTCCACTCTATGTTTCGTGTGATGAATCTTTCAGCTGGTGCATTGGAACTTTCTTTTATCACGATTTTTTCCGTTTTTCTTTTCCTTTGCCTTCGCGGTTGTTGGTGATTCGATTCAACATTGTTTAGTACTGTTGGCGATCAAGAAGGGTGACTAATTTGGTCCTGTTTAATTTCCTTTTCACAGACCCCTGACGAAGGGTCATGGCTGTTGTTTGACCCGAAATGCATTGGGTGTTTCCATAAAGTGGATTAATGTACTGATTGGTAGCGCGGCATAAGAAAATGATTATGTTGGCAAGAAAGAAAATATTACGTTACATAACAAAATGGATTTAAAATTGTTCTGAACTGAATAAATTCTGATGATCTTTAAAGAGAAAACTTTGTTTTCGTTGTGATTGGAGAGCCCAGTCTAGAGGCTAGTGTCACTAACCTCAACATTCGCTTGATATGTAACCTCAAGACATATATATTGTTTCAGCATTCAGCTATGATGGGTATGAAGCATTAATCCATCCGGTGTGGGCATCTATTTTCCAGCTCCAGGCAACTTAGTAAGTGCCCTGTTTTGCATGGTATGGCTTTAAGGACAAACTGTATGGTGCACTGCATTCTGTCCCTACATTTATGTGGAGTAAGTAGATATTGACCATCATAGGCCCTATACGATGCCTCTCTCCGACAGGATAAATATGACAACAACAACTAAACCGCTAGTTGACTGCATACATGAGTTGCTCTAGTATAAAGAAGTGTATATATTTATGTGTATATATATCTATTTATGTGTAAAGATTGTGTGTATGCACTGTATAATAAGGTTTCTCTTTTTTCATTGATGTAACTATTTATATGTTTGGGCTGTACAGTATATGATGTAAATATGTATATATGTGTGATTACGTTTGGCGACTGTCTTTTTTGCAGTTATAAATTCAATATTGTATGTATATATTTGAATATATTTTCTCTCTTTGGTGAAATATCTCTGGCACTAATATTATAGAATGTAACCACCTCATAATATATTATTGTCGATTATGTTTAGTTTCAGTGCAATAGACGGCTACCTGATGAAGGTACGTATGCCGAAATGCGCGTAGTTTACACCTGACGCACTGCCTCCATCATCTTCACGTCTACCGTATTTATTTATTGATTGTGTGTAGTTATGTTGATTTTTTCTAATGTTTTATATGAACTTAATGAATTCAAAAAGACATATGGTTATGAACTAAAAAGTAAATCTGATCATGGACTTCACATAAAATAACAAAATAAATATGTGTTTCTAGATCTATTGTTTTGTGTATGTTTGTTAGAGGAGGGGTCATAGTTGGTCCCAGAGAGATATAGAAATCTGTTTGTTTTGAATCATTGTCTAGCTGCACACCTTTACTTATTTCAGTTGACTTTGGGGGGCAGAGGTTACCATAGTGTAACTGGTTTATAAGGAGATGTTGAAAAACACTCACATACTTGATTACACTTAGAGGTACAATCAATGGCTCACAAACAATGGGTAGAGGGTGGTGGCTCAGAGAGACACAGGAGCTAGTATAACTGTAAGGTGTCATCTGGTATCCCAAGAGCAGGTGGATTTCAATGTTGTCCACCAGGATATAACAGCTGACAACCAGGTGAGGTACTATCCAGTGGCTTGGGCTCACTTTAAGTGTGGAGGCATCTCAGGTTCCTTGAAGGTAGCTGTGAGTTCAGCCATGCCAGTTGATTGTCTGGTAGGAAATTACCTAGAGCATACCATCCAGAAAGAGATAAAGCTCCAATAACATTTGGAGATATTGGGATTGCCTGAGTGGGTGTGCATGACCACACGGTCCATTGCAGCCCATCCATGGTGGCCAAAACATTTGACTGACTGGTTACTTGCTTTTATTGTCCCTCAATGACAATGCATTCAGATGCATTCTGCGGATCCAGCTGCGAGGCCAGTGGGAAGCCCCCTTTAAAAGTGTAGGCATCAATATTGTTGTGCCTCTGGATCTCAAGACAACCTTAGGCAACAGGTGTTTCCTGGTTGTGATGGACCATGCTACCCAGTACCCACAAGCCATACCCTGAGGTCAGTGACTGCACCTGTGATGTCACCAGGCGGCTGTGTCTGACAGAGGCACCAGCTTCATGTCTGCATACACAAAGTCCATGAGGGATGAGTATTTTTTGCAAATGAACTCCTTCTAAAATTGAAGCATAATTATCAAATAATATATTGTTTCTATTTGACCTTAGAACCTGCGAATGACAACAATTATTGTCTGAAATATCTAACAAATGTGAGAGTGCTAGATAAACCTGTTTTTTCCTTGGTTCATGATATTAGCATTCTTTGCTAGTTTGACACCCCTGGTGGTGGGTGTATAACAGGACAATATTGCACCTTACTTTAATATATTTATATAATTGACATCACACGTAGATATGCTTTGAGAGCTGTATTACCTGGATGTGCGGACGCTTTCTCTTTGAGAAACACTACCACCAAATATCTATTTGTAGGGATGAGTATTGGGTAACCTACAAATTCTCCACACCATACCACCCTCAGACCAATGGGCTTGTGAGAGACCTGAAAGACATAATCAGAGTATTTAATGCATAAGTTGGACATCCTCTAATCATGCCTGCTGCTTGCATACAGGGAGGTGCCTCAGAAGGGAATGGGGTTCAGTTCCTTCAAACCTCTATTTAGCCATCTTGTGCTTGGATCTCTCAGCTATGTTAAGGTGGTGTGGAAGTGATGAAAAAAAATGCTCCCCCCAGGATGTAGTGAGCTAAATGATAGCCCTCAGACCTGAGATGATGCACTACTGGAAAGAGGCCACTGAGACTCTAGAGGTCAGCCAGGAGGCAATGAAATACTGGTATGATGAGTTCACCAACCTGGTGGAGGTTTCACCCTGACCAAAAAGTGTGGGTGATGGAGCCAGTGGAGTACCGGGCCCTGAAGGGCTGGTGGACTGGTCTCTATGAGGTGGGAGACTACAAAGGGGAAGTCCCCTACCTGGTGGATCTCAAGACATCTCAGAACCCCATAAGGATCCTACATGTGAACCACCTCAATCTGCACTTTGAGAATTCTGTAGTCACTAGACCCCTGCTTACAGATGACAGTAAGGAAGAAGAGAGTTGACCCCTTCCCAGACTTCTTGTCTTCCAATGAGCAAGATGGGTTAGGGGAAAGATATTTCCTTTCATTTACCCTGACCTCGGAGAAACAGAGGGACTGTTGCCACTATTTGGGGCAGTTCTCACTAACTCCAGTGCTCACTGATTGGTAAACCTGTGACAAAGATACAGAGCACAGCATTCCTGTAAAGAATAAACTATACAAGCTGTCTGACACAGTGAAAGCTAGCATCAAGGATGAGTATGTAATATGTTGGAGTGGGGGGGGAGGGTGGTGGACCTGCCGTGTAGTCCCTGGTCCAGTCTGGTGGTACACAAGGCTTCTCCACCGGGTACCACCCCAGAGGTTCAGTGTGGAACACAGGAGCCTCCATTCAGTCAAGACTGATGCTCACCCTATCGCCTTAGCTGATGAGCTCATTGATTTATTGGGGGCAGTCAAGTATGTCAGTACCTTTGACTTAATGTGAAAGTATTGACAGATCACCATAACTGAGGGGGCCAAGGAGAGGTCGGTATTCTTCACCCCAGAGGGCCACTTTCTGTTAAGAGTGATGACTATTGGGCTGAAGCATGGCCCTGCCACCTTCCAGATGTTGGTAAACTGGGTCCCAGTTGGGATGGAAACTTCAGTGCAGCATACCAGGATGACTTTGCTGCTTTCAGCTTCAGTTGGGAGAACTACATATACCACCACAAGAAGTGTTTCTGGCCCCGCATTAGACAGGCCTGACTATCAAGGCTAGTAAATGTCAAATGCTGCAGAGCTCACCCCTGAGGGGCTCAAGGCCTTATGGTGGGGGGAGGGCACAGTGGATCAGACTAAGTGTTGAGGTAATCCGAAGAGCCAGGTCATGAGGTCCTTCCTGAATTGTGTCTGCAAGGGTGATTTCCTGAGGTGGATGGGAAAGGTGTTCCATGTCTTCGAGGTGAGGTAGGAGAAGGGCATTCCTCTGGTTCTGTTCTGGTCTTGTGGAAAGAGGTTGCTACAAGGCTTTTGATACCCTGAAGGAAGGCATGAGTAGAGCACTGGTGCTCAAGGTACCACTTCTCCAAGGAGTTCCTAGTTCAGATGGATGCTTCAGAGCATAGCACTGGGGCTGTCCTGTCTCAGCTAAACAATGAAATAGAACAAAAAGGGATGCCCTGCTACCTGAAAACCCTGAAAGAAGTTTGGACCTGCATGCTTGGAACCCGGGAACCTAGAAGTGACTGCAAGGGTCAGTTGGCTATCCTCCTGTTTGTGCTACATAGCTACATCTAGCTTCCAGATGACTTTTCCTGCTTTCCATATGACAAGTTTCAACTGGACCTGGCCTAGCCCCCTCCCTTTTGTGGCCTCTGTGAGAATGAGTCTTGACCCCCAAGTACTGTCTCTAAGGTCCTGGACCCCTGGTTATGGTTAGAGTGTACTCCTCCTTGCCTAACAGAAAGCATCATCGGACTCGGTGACAAGCATTAATGCTGGCATCCTTTATTGACAGCTTCACTGGAATTAACTTCTTGACTTCAAGCAGCATCCAATTGGAGGTTTCCACGTCTAGTTACCAAATATCACCCAAACGACTGCTTCGCTGGACGGGATACCAATCAGCACACAATCAACACCGATAACCTTCATCGTCTGCTTCACCGGACCAGATGCTGAACAGTCTCAGATGAACTTTGAGACTGTGCACATCTCCTCCCCATTATCGTTGAGCCATTCATTGGTTTGAGCAGTCTGCTGCCTGGCCCGACTGAATACATTCGACCTCCAAAAAAAGTTATAAGTCAGAAAGTAACTCTCTACCAGGACAAAGCTGTTCTCTGTATCCTACCAGTGATTCATCTCAATCTGCTTTAACTTTTGACTTTACCAGGTCTAGTGCGTCCAAATACCCAAGGTCGGTGCTTTGTGCTTTTTTGGCGCTATTTTTAATTCAAACTTTAAAAGTCATTATGCTAGGTTCTACTTATTGGATTTTTGTTGTTTTGTATAAGAATATTCATTATGTATACTTCATATTTCTACTTTGGTTAGGAATTGTACTTGTGTTATGTTTTCACTTTATTACTGTTTGAGTACTGCATAAATACCTTATAAGTAGCTACTAAGTTAAGCCTATCTACTCTGTGCCTTGCTACCAGAGGGTTGAGCATAGGTTTAATTATTGACGTTCGTGGTTCACCCTGAAAAGGACTGGGATTATTATTTGAGGTGGTTTCTCACCCCCCTCAAATGATTCTCCAATTGTTTACAATATGCCTCACCCAGCACCCCACACTAAAAACTGCTGCAGTCTCACCAAGATCTAGACAACATAGTCATATAGCATCCTTGCAACACATAGACCCAACCTCACACACATCCCACTAAATACCACACACTCTCAAACTTCAGAACATACATTCCAACTCATGCTTAGTAATTTTTGATCTGCAATTCCTTAAGCCGTTCTGCCGTCCTTAAGTCCTCTTGGTCTTGCACCCTAATCAACTAAATGACACTCAGTTCCATGGACCTCCTCACATGTCGGTTCCCACTCTCTGTAATTCCGACTACCACCTTCCATTTTATCTAATGGTCTTCCTGGCAGAACAAGGACTTAAATTGTTGATCCATGGGAGATATATCTATATATGTCTATATCTATATATAAAAATATGTATTACACAGTGGCGGTTGCCACTGGGTAGTTTTAGTCAGGATGGTGTTTCCTTAGAAATGCTGTTATTGTGTTGCTAATAACTTTGGTGCCATTTAGCAAATCTCAGCGAAAGATTCCAAAAAAGTGCTACTTTTTAACTAGTTTGCACATGGAAAGTGTGATCTGTCAAGTGGCACCTGAGAAAAAGGGGGCCCCACTACATGCTTCCTCTATTCATTTTTCCATAGGACCTCTAGACACCGCTACACCCCAAACCACAGAACGGATTTGCTTAAAATTTGGCAGAAAGCTAGATCTTCGTCCAGAAAAAGTGCTGAAACAAATAGTATATCTAGAGATGCTGAGCCTCTGTGGGTCCAACAGATTTCCAGAGTTCTGATTGTCTGCCACTACCTCAACCAGGACGTGGTGGCAGCCATCTTAGAACATGGGACTCGGTGTGAGTCCTAAGAAAAATACAAAGAAATAAAGATATAAGGGGGCAGGGTACAGATACTTTAACCTCCTAGTATTGGTGGTGGGGTCAGTCTGGAACACCACCTGCAGCCCAAAAATATAAAAAATTGCCACAAATTTGCAGAAGATGCACATCCATGGCAAAAAAATTTTTTAAAGCGCATTGGGTGAGCCAGGGCCAGGGGGAAGGCACAGCATTTATTTAAGGGGGGCTTGTGGCCCCCAACAAGCCTCCATGAAGCCCTGGGAACCCTATCCCTCAGGGCCAATAATTACATAGGGGGGAAGGTAGCCGCAGGGACCTGAGCCACACAATGGCCCAGGAAAACCATCTCCCCGGGTCTGGTTCAGTGACGATGTCCCTGGGTCCCCAACCCCCGGACACCATCTATTTCCCTGCCCATGAGTGCAGGCAGAGAAAATGAAAGTTATACTACCAGGCAGGAGCAAATAGCTGCTCCTGTCCCATGGGAGAACAAAGCTTTTCCATGATCACGCTCTAGGGCGGGGAAACACGTTGGATTGCTCTCACCCCATGGGAGCAAAAGAAAACTGCCCCAATGAGGTCAAGGGTTGCAAGTTGGGGAGCCACTGGGGCTCCTTGGCCTCCCCCGCAACACCCAACAAAGGGCAGACAGTGGGGTGCCTTGGTGGGCACTGGAACACCCCTCCAAACAATAATGGGAGAAGTTGTAGCATGCCCCTGCTGGTGACAGTGGATTGCCACTATTTTTAAATTAAAAAAACAAACTTTAAAGAATGCATGTCAGCTATTGTGGGAAGCCAGTGGGGCTACAGGGATCCTAGGCCTCCACCTGCAGCTTCCAAAAGAAGAACTATTTGTAGAATACCAACATATGGTCCTACAGCTATATGGAAGCTGTGATTAGGGCCCCTTTTCCGAACATACGTCATTAGAGGAGGAGTACTCTTATGAAACGGAGTTGTAAGCTAAAGGTTGCATTGAGTTGATGTGCAGCAGCAAAGGAAGGAATTTATACTGTTATTGAACCACCAAGAACCAGGAACTAAAATAGTGTGGCAATACAGTACTTTGAGCAGTAAAGTTGAGATTGACCAGGGTTAGGTCTCCAATATCCATGGGGCAAAGGTATTAATGCTCAAAAGGGCCAAGCCCCACGGGTGAATTGGACTCGGTGTGCACAGCAATCAAATATATCTTACATGTTTTGAACACATATAATCCTTCTTATATGTACTTAATACAATTTGTTCTATTCTAACACTTCAATATTTTTAAATCTGCACTAACACAAAGACCACTCTTGTCTTTTCGAAAATTAATTCATTAGTGTCAACAAAAAATGAAAAGCAAAATATGTATATAAAACTACAGTTGATTTCAAACATAAAATGGTGCCCAATGCATTTGGGGATAACGTCCCTTCTTCAGGGTCCAATCTAAAAAAGGAGAAAATAATTGTACAGGTATGGTGTTACCACAGCTGGTTGAAAATGACAAATGTACAGTGTGTATAATGAAGAGGCTTTTACACAGTGGCTTCAAAATCACTTTAAAAACAAAACTGAGACACACCCCCAGATACTGATGTGTGTAAACACAAAACATTAGTTATGCAAAAAGTGACATATAGTAAAAACGTGACATGAAGAGAAAGAACCGATACTATATCACTCAACCAAAAATTAATTGATCCTTTCATACTCTGTGCACAAACAGTTTTTACAATGCGTCTCTCCAAGAGAGATGAATACCAAAAAAGTCACTGTTATCAACTTCCGTGCTGAGACTCGCTGTCCTTTACATCGAGTGAGAACTGATATCTGTGAAAATAAACCTAAATTGAACCACAACCATCTAAACTGTGTAATATGTGGAGTTAGAAAAATAAAACATATTTCTCAGAAAGTCAGCGTTCCATAAAATGTCAGCCTAACCTCATTAAACAGCTTCTAGAGAAATTGAATATTCTCAGGACAAGTTGCGAAAGAAATACGAACTATAAAAGAAAAAGGCCTTATCAAACGTCACTATTCCTCAAATATAAACCTGCAAGTCTGTTCCCCCTTCCCCCCACCCCTTTTAGCAGAAATTTACCTATGAATGACAAATCATGAAGAGTTCAAGCTTTTCCTGCTGCTATAATCTGGGATAGCAGCCAATCTGCATGAACGCCCGTATTTCAATTCCACCACGATGCAACAGTGTCTTCCGTAAGAGAAATGGATGATGGACTGTTGTTTCATATACTTAGATGTAAGATATTAATGCTGCCACATTGACTTTATTTGCAAGTTTGTGCATCTAATGTCTAGAAGAAAGTGCCCCAGCGCGCCACCACAAGCCCTTTGGCTGCGCCACGCTGCGGCACTTTCAGAGCCCGAATGCGACATATTTACAGGAATATGTTGCATTCCTGTGCTCTCCCCTGCGCTGGCGCACAAATAGCTTCCAAGCGCCGGTGCAGGCACCCTTGCACCTTGGGGAGATGCCTGCCTCATGGGGAGATTGTTTTTGTGCAGGAAGGGGCACCTTCCAGCACAAAAATATTCACTGCAGGCATTTTCCTCTTTCAATGCATGCTGTAGAATGCAACACGTTTTGAAAGAGGAAAAAACAAGGAGAATGAAAACATTTCTCCTCGGTGCGCCTGCCTACGCCACCTCTAGGGTGGTGTAGCTTTCAGATGCATCCCCAGATTTACGATTTTCGTAAACCTGGAGAGGTGTCTTGTTCCATGGGTGTTGCTTGGGAACACCCATAGCAACACCCATGGAATGCCCCTTCAACGCAAACTGTTGCGTGTGGAGGGTCCGTATTTACAAGGAGAGGACAAGTCATGCAAGGTGGCTTTCCTGTCCTAGTAAATATGGAGGAGCCCCCTGCACCACCCGTACGTCACGAAAAGTGATGTACTGGTGGCAAGGGGGCTTGCAAATCTGCCCCTTATTTTTTTGTTTTCAGACAGTTTGAATAGAAGTTGAACTTGTAGGGCCCACACAGGCAGTTAAAATATGAATGGTTGTAACTTTTATAGCTCAAAAGTCAGAAAACCCATTTAAAAGTATCAAACATATGAGAAAGTAAGCATATTAGGGACATAGACAGGGCAGCAGCCCTCAGCAGTCTTGTTTTTCAATATGAAAACGATGAAAGAAAATGTGGTAATGTTACCATACCCATCATAAAACTGTTGGTGAAAAAGAGTGCATCACAAACAGATTTGAAGTTAAGGAATTCTGAAAAGTTTCTCAAATGAACTAAGTGATACTAGGACCCACAGGCGGATAAGCAGATGTACACTAAGGGCCATATTTATGAACTCGGTTGCATTGACTTGCACCACACAACGTGCTGCAAGCGCGACTCAAATCTATAATCAGATTCATGAAGCCACACAAGGCACCCATGAGTGGCCCTGAGTGGTGTCATAATACTGGAGTAACGCTGGGATTAAGGAGTTTAACAGGTAAGTAAACATATAAATAAATAAAACAAATTTTGTTGCGCACACTGCATCGCATTTGGTGATGCAGTGCGCGCACCAAAATTTGTTTTATTTATTTATATTTTGGTTCCTAGGTGTTCCTGCCAAAGTCATATTTCATTTTTTTTTAAGTTTTATTGTTTTATTGCAGGGAAATACAGCTGTACAAATAACAAAGAAGAAATTCATCTTGAATACATACAGAATAAAAAACTTATAGAGTCACACAAATTATTTAAATCCAGTCAGCAATTGGAGCCCACATTTTCTCCCCCAAAACTCTTCTTTTAATGCCTTTTAGCTTATAAATAACAGACTCAATATTATACATAAACAATAACTTTTCACGCCAAGTGAAAAAAGAAGGAGGATCTGAATTGATCCACTCCCTAGTAATACAAGCTCTAACCACTGCCATACAAATAAACAAAAAATAGGTTACTGGCTTTGATCTAGAGATAGAGAAGTCCATTCCTAGTAACACCATCTCGGTGTTTACTGTAATGTCACAATTAAGAACAACGGACAGAAAGCTTTCAATTTGATGAAAAAAACTCTTGAGTTTGGGGCATTGAAAGAACATATGCAGATTGTTAGCTGCATACAACCCGCAGCGGCTACAACTCGTTCCAGTAGTAGTACTCCACTTGACCACCTTACTAGGTGTATAGTAAAGATCGTGTATGCACATAAAATGTTGAGATTTCATCATCCCTGCAATTAGACATTCTGAAGCACATTTAACAGAAGACAAAACATCTAAACCAGGGAGGCCTAATTTACTAACCATTTCGCCTGGCATTGTTCCATCTCATCCCCGCATTCTTGAATCAAACTTAAATAAAGAGAGCCTATAGGGGTTTTTTTCTGAAGAAGTTCCAGTAAAGAAATTTTAGCCATTCTAGCTGAGATAATGAATGTATAACTCTGTAGAAAACTGTGGATCTGAAGAAACTTAAAAAAATTGTTTCTTGCCAACAGAAATGTATTCTCTAATTCTTGAAATGATACAATTTGACCGTTGCTAAATAAATCACCCAAATATCGTAATCCTTTCTGTTCCCACCTGTAGACAGTTAAATCACAAAAAATATTTGGCAGGAGCCCAGGTGATGCTAAAGGGGTATACATGTTTAATTTAGATATAGACAGATGCTTCCGTACTTTTTGCCAAACTCCAAAGGCTGACTTCAGCATCTTAAACTTTGTCTTTTTATGGTAACTTGGCTCGACAACCTTGAGAAAGCTACCTTTCACTTTCTCACCCATGGTCAGTTCAAAAATAGATGGAGTTTGGCAAGCAGGAATAAGTGCTCTATCGCCAATTATAAGAGGTCTAATAAATTGGAGCGTTGCTGCTAAGGTATAAAAGAAAAAATACGGAACATTCCATCCCCCTCACTCCTTACTCAATATCATCTTTTTTTAGAGCTTTCCGATGACGTTTATAGCCCCATAAGAACCTGGAGGTGGTCCTTTCTAAGCTTTTAAAACAAGAAGGAGGAAATTCCAACGGTATAGTGCGATACATAAATAGCACTTTCGGTAAAATCAGCATTTTTAAGATATTAAGTCTACCATGCAATGATAAGTGTAGATGGTCTAGACGTTGTAATAAACTATTAATTTGGGATATCACAGGATTTATGTTAGATTCGGGTATTTTCTCTATGGGCAATGATATCTTGATTTCTAAGTATATAACCTCTGAGTCAAAGTCATATTTCAGTCGTCACTTGCGGAAGCAATTTTGTAACTCAAGTTTGGTGGTGAAATAGTCTGGTCTATTTGTAGGTACGAAAGACAGACGCTTACTTAGGATCTCCCTTTCTGCCATTGTCATTATGTGGTCAGAGAGATTGATGATGGGATCAACGATCTTCTTGTAAGATTCAAGAGACAATGCAGGATCTCCAATGTCCGTCACGTTAATCTGCTGGAATGGACCGGCAGATTAACGTGACGGACATTGGAGATCCTGCACTGCCTCTTGAATCTTACAAGAAGATCGTCTCCAGTAATTACAGTTCAACTTCACCAGATGGCCATTGTTTTCAAAACAAACACATTATGCTTATGCAGCATAGCTGCCTGTACTATTCTACTCCGAGTCTCCAGCCTTCGCCTACTAGCACAATGCGGAGTATTTGATATACCAACGGGACTCGTCTTTCCACACAAGCTACAAACCCGGTCCCATCACCCTACAGGGGTTCAATCTTGATATCATCTACGCATGCCAGTATATCTGCACTTAATTAAGAAGCCCGGCCCCAGTGCTACACAGGGTAACACCGATTGGGCTCCCCATGCTCCATGCGCATCCACAGCCCAGACCCAGGCCCCATAATGCACAGTACCTACCTGATGAGCTCACTCACGCACATACTTGACACAGACTCACTCCTTCTCCACAGAATTTTGGCCATTGCGCCCATCTTTCTAAGGATGAGACCTCCAGCCTTCAATATAGGGTGAGTATGGTTGCTCCCCACTTACCAGGTGTAATTAGTCCAGTGCACCCCAGTCTCTCTTACACACAGCTCATTATTGTTTCAGACTGTCTTTAGAGTATCTCGTCCGCATACAGCCCCCACCTCTGTCTTGAGGAAGACCCGCCATGACCACCCACTGGGGCACCACAGGGTTGAAACTTCAACGCTTTTCTTAGGTCCAGTGCCACCAGGATCCTATACTAGGATAGATAGGAATCTTTGGACTAAACTGAAAATCTGGCCTATTGTAAAATTTTTATATATATGGAAATGTTTACACTGTAGATATTGTTCACTACTTGAGCACCTTTCACAATCGTCACCCATTCACACTGCACATTGATGTTTTGGACTAGACAGTCTACATTTGGAATGTATATATCATTGAATGAAGTAATTCTGATATCAAAATAACATCATCATATACTTGATCTCATGTCTTATTCATTTGAAGTTAAGACTCCAGCCGAGTTGTGATAGAGAGTGTTTTTCTTGATTGCATTAGAAGCAACACAAAATAATTTTTCTTGATCACATTAGAAGCAACATAAAGTAATCTTGCTTTACCCAACAGAACTACTTTCTCTTAAACATTACTTACCCAGGTTCTGAGGGACACAGGGTCGCCCCCTTTGTTCTTAACTACAACTGCAAGCAAGCTTCCTAATTTGGAGAAAAAGGTAATTGTTCAGTGGAAAAATGTGATGAATATATATTGTGTTTTGGGCTGTTTCCTGTAAACAGAACTCGGCCTACTCACACCAGTGAGGTTCCATTTTTATCAGGAGACTTGGGGGAACATTAGGTAGGAGGACATTTGTAGCTCCTCGCAGACTCCTGAACATTCCATCACAGAAATATGATGAAAATGTGTTTTTCTAGTTGATGTTTGCAAGGGATTCTGTATAGAAAAAACCTGGTGAGAGCCATGCAATGCACCCCACTCTGGATATCCCTAGGTGTCTAATTTTACAAAATAGATAGGTTTGTAGGTTTCCCTTGTTGCCGGCTAAGCTAGGGTCCAAAATTCACAGCTACCCAAATTGGAAAAAAGGTACTTTTCCAGTGGAAAAATGTGATGCATCCATGTTGCTTTTCGAGCCTTTTCCTGTCACAGGCACAAGGCCTACCCACACAAGTGAGGTACCATTTTTACCAGAAGACATTCGGGATTGCTGTGTAAAGAACGTTTGTGGCTCCCAACAGATTCCAGAACTTTTCATCACAGAAATGTGACGTGAATGTGTTTTTTTTAGTCGAAGTTTGAGGTTGTCAAGGCAACCTGGGTAAAAAAACCTGGAGAAACCCTGAAGAACCCAGATGTCTAGTCTTCAAAAATGTATAGGTTTGCTAGGCTTCCCTAGGTGTCGGTTTAGCAACTGTCCCACATCAGCAGCTGATCACATTGGAAAAAAAGGGTAAATTTACAGTAGAAAAATGTGATGCATCTATGTTGGGTTTGGGGCTGTTTCCTGTTGCGGGCACTAGGCCTACCCACACAAGTGAGGTACCATTTTTGTTGAGAGACTTGGGGAAATGCATGGTTGAAGGAAGTTTGCGGCTCTCAGCAGATTCCAGAACTTTCCATCACAGAATTGTGAGGAAAATGTGTTTATTAGTTGAAGTTTGAGGTTTGCAAGGGATTCTGGCTTATAAAACCACCTGTAAAGAGCCCCATAAGT
Organism: Lissotriton vulgaris; assembly: GCF_964263255.1. NCBI lineage: Eukaryota > Metazoa > Chordata > Amphibia > Caudata > Salamandridae > Lissotriton > Lissotriton vulgaris. The sequence goes on from NC_141694.1 coordinate 1,619,922,601, forward strand.
GTCTAAGAGGGACGACGTTTTGAAAAATACTCTCTAAATCATATGGTAATGTGGGTACCTACAACTCCAGAGAGGTACAAATAATCACTGCTCCTAAACTCCATATCGTGGGCCCATTTTAGAAATACATAGATTTCCTTGATGTCCATTTTTAATTCTATATTTTCACTATATGAATTGGTCTATACTTGGTACTCAATGAGTGCAGCTCAGTTGTTGGCTCTGGGTATCTTGAATTCGTGGATAACCTACAAACCCAACATCCAGAAGGATCTAGCAGACATAATGTTTTATTGCCTTTGTAAATCGGCCATTGTGACAAACATTTCCAGAAGAAAAGGTTGTCACAAATTTTTCTTCTCATTTTCAATACTACTTTATAACAACAGTTATTTTCTTCAGTAAACCTTTAAGTGATGTACAATTATGTGACCCTTTGTTAATGTTGGAATTTGTCTACTTTTCAGAAATCTAGTTTTCCTGTATCACCCATGAGTTTCACACTGGTTTTCACCACAAACTGGAAGTAGGTTGATAGCACAAATAAGTAGGAAAGATGGGCTATCTCTTTGAAAAATGCCAAAACTGTGATACGTTTTTTTTTATTTAGCTCTGCATTTTCCTGAAAGCTGAGAAGATGGTGACTTTAGCACAGCAAACCATTTGTTGATACCATTTTAGGGAAAAAGCAGGCCCTTTTATCCATAGGAAACTCAAACATTTGATATATTTTGCCTGTTTTCTCAGCCCCCTTTAGGGGAGTCCACAAACCATGGCTAATATTACAATCCACAGGATTTTGGGAAAAAAGGATGGAAATTCGGCATGGAAACCTTATGTGGAAAACAATGTATGGAGCGCTAAGTTCAAACTACCCCATATAGCCAAAAAGGGCTCAGTATTGGGAGGGAAAAGGCCCAGCAGCTATGGGGCTAAAAACCAAAAGAGTGTAACCTTTTCTGATTCCTCAGCAGGTTCTGGTGACTCTGATCCCCAGGAAGGCTCAAGCACAGGCGTTAACCCTACATATCAATTTTTTTTAGGGAGGAGTCAGAGGGGCAAGGGCATTGGGGGCAAACAATAGTGAACCCCGGGAGAACAAAAAATTAGGAGGAAGTACTACAGTTGGGGACCAGAGAGTCCTTAATTGATACTGAAAGGGTGATTAATCCCATAGAGGAAGTGACACCACCAGACAATAAACATATATCTATCTTTAATTTACCACACCTTGGGCCATATTATCAAGAAAGAGCGATACATTATCGCCGCTTTTATCGGCAGGAAACTGCCGATAAAGCAGCGATCATCAAAAGGCCTCTGTTCTATATACCCTCCCACAAAAACATTAGAGCATGGAATTGTCACCAGGTAGACCTATCCTATCAGGATGTTGCTCGATTTTCGAACCCCCAGGGGAGAATGTAAATGTGTTCATTAGAGACTTAGGGGCCGCTTCCGATTCCGGGCGGAAGGGCTCTGAACCATGTTCGGAGCCCTTCCGACCAAATCGGAATCTGTCGGGGGGATTCCTTTCCGACCGAGCCATTCCGATGGGCTCGGTCGGAATGGAATCTGACTCGGATTTCCAGATGGCCTATGACGGGCTTGGAGAGCCGTTCTGCCCTCGGGAAATCCTTCAGTACTTCCCCGGTCGCCTCTTTACGACCAAGGGAGTATGATGGCAGTTTTTCACTGCATTTTTGTGCCTGTGTTTCTGGCACGAAAAGGCAGTCGGAAACTGTCTCTGGGAGCCCTCAGCAGTACCTCCATGGGGGCGAGGCCGTCAAATGGCACCCTGGGGGCACCTATAGTGTCCCTCTGTTGATCCCTGCACCCGGTGGCAGGCACCTTGGGGTGCCATCCACAGGGTGCAGGGATGAACTGCACCCCTGCTTTACACAATGCAGGCATGCATTCCGCTCGGAAGGCATGCTTCCATTGTGAAGCATACGAAAGCGACCTAACAGGGTTCAGAAGCATGGTACTAGCAGGGCCGTACCTGACAACTGCAGGTCGGTCGGTTACGGCTCCTAACCGATATCGGAAGGACCTAAGTCCGTCGGACATCGGAATCGGCCCCATAGTGCCTACACTGGGTACTAATATGCATTATAGCACGTATATCACTTATATGATCAATAAAATAGAGCATTTAATCCTGAGAGTGAACTGTTAATTCACTCTGGATAATATCTCTCTCCATACCAACATACTACAACAAAAATGTATTCTCATTATTGACCATATTGTTGTGCCCTCCCAAGACCACATGAGGTTCCAACTCAATTCATTATTGACTTTTTAAGAATTGCCCTCACAACTAACTATATCAAATATGGTAATCATTATTATCAGCAATGTGGTGTACTTCGATGGGCCATTTTTACACCAACTCTGACCAATTTGTTTGTTGAAGCATGTGAAAAACAATTTGTTTTGACTGATGGTAACCCTTACAGGTCCTCAATAAAAAACGGGAAACGTTATATCAACAATCATTTTTATAATGTGGGCAAATTCACCCACAAGATTAGAGGAATGTATTCTGTATCTTAATCAAACACAGTCTAATTTGCACTTTACATGTAACTGAGATAATCAACAGATCCCGTTTTAGGACCTTTTGATCCAAAATAGTGATGGTAAATTGATTACATTTTTATACAGAAAACTGAGAGATACAAATACGCTCATATCATATCAAAGTTTTCACCCACGATCTCTCAGAGATGGCCTTATTTACAATCAATTTCTGAGATTAAGACTGAACTGTACAAACAAGAGCGAATGGTATAAAGAGGCTGCTATTTGCAATGATGACTATCGGAGATAGGCTACCCCCAAAAATTGTGGAAACAGCTCTTAAGAGGGAATGATACAACCAAAGAGAGGATCTCATAATAACCAAACACAAGACAGATTGTAATTAAAACTAGCTTGGCAGTTCGGGCTGGACTGTTCCCATGAGGCACAGGGGGAAGAGTGATTTGCAAATGGGCAGGTGTAAACTGGGGTGGCATGGTGAGCAAAAGAAAGATGGGTTTAAGCCAGATCTTTTGCCTGGGGGAGCATGTTTTGATTTGTTCTGCATTCCATCCACCAATTGTGTGTCTTTTATTAAATAGTTTGTCACCACATTTTGTCAACTTACTAGGAAAACATCCATCAAGAGACATTGGCACATTTTACAAGTGGTAGATGCCTCTTTGGAATTACCATTATTTTCCTTTAAAAGAGGAAAGAAAATCCGTGACCATTTAGTCCATTCAATATGCCGCGGAGTTTAAAAAATGTATACTTTTGAGAGTGCAGAAAACGGTCTAAATATCGACTTTTTATTTTCAACCTACAAGAATATCGAGTCCAAAATATCGGATGGAAAGAATATCGAAATCAGGAATATCGACGAAAAGAATATCGACCTGAAGGTAAGAAATATTGTTTATGTTATTATCGAAATTAGTAATATCGTGAGTAAAAATATCGATGTTATTAATATTAGTGTTTTGCATTTTATATGTATGTTTTTATAATTTTTGATAATTATTATAGTATTTTTAAAATATATGTATTACATTTTTAGAAGTTAGTAATAATTATTTTAAGTACATTATGTTTTTTAGTACCATAGCAGGTTGTGGGTTTATAGGGGAATAGGGTGAGAAGTAATTTAATTATAGTAAATTATTCAAATATTTTTTAGGCATTATTAAATATTTTTAAATACATTTTGCTTTTTAGTTCTGTAGCGGGATTTTGATTTATAGGGGAATAGGGTGGGAAGTAATGTAATAGTAATCAAGTAATTATTTAATTTTAATTTTTGGTATTTATAATTATTTTTATTTTAAATAATTATTAATTGGTAATTAATTTTTATTATTTGGTAATTCATTTTTATTATTGGTAATTACTTTTAATTATTTGATTAATTGTTAATTATATTATGTATTAATGTATTATTGAAGTGTGTTATGAGGTTATAGGGTAATAGGGTGGGAAGTATTTTAATTGTAATTAAGTCATTATTTTTTGAGTATTGGTAGGTCAATTATTGTTAATTAACTATTAATTGGTAATTACATTTGATTATTTATAATATATTGCTATTTATAAATAGTTTATTATTTTTTAATAATTACAGTTTTTGGTATTGCAATTTTAAAAAATGTATTATGATTTGGTAATACATTTTTAATAATTATTATTAAATTGTATTTAATTTAATTGTTAATGAAATATTAATTGGTAATTATTTTTAAATAACTATATATTGGTATTGTACATTTTTTTCAAAACAATTATTTTGATTATTAGTAAATTATTTTGACCCCTATGCTATCTAACACTTTCCGTACTGTTGCACCCTCTGGAGTTAGAATAGTAATTTTAACCCCTATGCTATCCAACACTTTCCCTACTGTTGCACCCTCTGGAGTTGGAATAGTAATTTTAACCCCTACGCTATCCAACACTTTCCCTACTGTCGCACCCTCTGGAGTTTGAATAGTAATTTTAATCCCTATGCTATACAATACTTTCCCTACTGGTGCACCCTCTGGAGTTGGAATAGTAATTTTAGCCTCTACGCTATCCAACACTTTATCTACTGTTGCACTCTCTGGAGTTGGAATAGTAATTTTAATCCCTCTTCTATCCAACACTTTCCCTACTGTTGCACTCTCTGGAGTTGAAATAGTAATTTTTACCCCTACGCTATCCAATATTTACTGTTTTAGTTAATGTAGTGTATGATTTATTTAAAATATTTTTTTATAATTTGGTATATACAGTTTTTATATTTATATTATTTTTTTATGTAATTATAATTTATCAAATGTTTTTTAATAATTTATAAATTATTAAAGTAATCAATTGTAAATAATATTAAGTAAGTATTAATATTCTATTTTATATTCCAAACCAAAAATTCAATCTTGTACGCTCTCAGAAAGAATGCAGGCTACCAACAATTATATTTTATATGTATATGTTTATTTTATTTTTTACTTTATATGTATTACTTATAATTTTGAACATATTTTTAGTATATGTTTATTTTAATTATATGTATTATTTATTTAATTTTATATTATTTTTAAACATTAAAAAAGCAATATTTTTTACAACAATATTTTTTAAAACAATATTTTTTCCCGATATTTTTGTACTTACCTTAATGTAGATAGGACTTCAATATTCTTGACATCAATATTTCACATTCGATATTTTTGACGTCTATATTTTTGACGTCGATATTATGTCAGACATTCTGACAGTGCATGAGGCTGCCCACCTCTGAAAGGTCACTACATATGTGGGGTTTGTGTGGCCTGTCCATACACCACGAACACAAGGGGGTCCATTAGGATGACAAAGTCCGCCCGCCATCCTGTCGTAGTACGGGACCGCCCGCCATAAGGACGGGGGTCCCGTTGGCAGCATTAGGATGCGCCCACCACAGTGGCGGGCGCATCCTGCATTCTTACCATTGTGGCTGGCGGTGCACTCAGCACCGCCCGCCACAATGGCAGGAAGGCATGCTGTGCATGGAACTGCTGGGGGGTACCATAGGTACCCCCCATGTGCACCCCCCACCCCCGGAGTCCCTGGGGGCCCGCAACGGCCCCCCCCGCAGGGATTCTCTGCATGTCTCGCCCCTGATAGGCATTCCGAGAAGCCCATCATAATATGGCTGGCGGTGTCTGATAGACACCGCCACCATATTATACCTTTTCCGCCCCGGTCGCAAGGTGACCGGGGCGGAAAAGCGGCGGACGGTCTTCCCGTCCGCCGCGGTCCCCCACGCCATCCTAATACAGCGGGGTCATTTAGGTGTGGATGGCGAGCGGATTGCCCCCGCAAGGCCGGCGGTGGGTACCGCCAGCCTGCCGGGGGCAATCCGCCCGCCATTTTAATGGGCCCCATGATCTTTTTCACACAATGCCATTAACTTGAAATTGAAGAATTATTCTAACTGTAATACCATAATTGTAGTGTATTTTGTGTAGTGTCCCTGCTCCCTGATTTAAATTGGGCAGACCACCCAACAGGTGAAGACTCGGATTGGTCAACATCAAAGCAGGCACCACAGTAGAATTATTAACCCACTATATTGAGAAGCAGCATACCTCTAACAACTTCAGATGGCAAGTATTGGATGTGGCCAGAATACCAGCGACAGGAGGAGATGTCTCTGTCATTTTGCAAAGACTGGAATGCAAAAGGAGTACACTCTGTGACTCTATCTCTAATCGACTAAATTTCATGGAGGAATGGAGTGGATTGGTGGGCTTACTCAAGGGTAGTGAATATAGTGAAGCATTGTAATATCTCCTCCTTTTATATGAGTTACTGTAGAGTAACATTTTTTAAATTGTGTGATTGTGATGTTCACTGATGTATTTATGCATTTTTGTCAATGATTTGATGGTGCTATACATAAAATTGCTAGTTCTCCATAACTCTGTAATTGTCTATGTGAATCACTAGTATTCTTCTCCATATCCCAGTAAGGATATTTGGTATAGTGAAGAACCCTAATATATCTCCCTTTTATTTAATTGTATATATAGTGCATGACATTCCTGTGAAATGACCCAATGGTGCTATACCTTAGATCGCTACTTGTGATTTTGTAATTGTCAAGGTTCATTATGGTTGTCCTTCTCTATATTCCATTTGCATTTACTGCAGTTCCTCCATGTACTCTTTCTCCTTTTCCCTTGCCCCCTGACAGTCTTTATTTTGAGTGAGGCTTGTCCTTAATGCATGTCCTTGCCTCATTTTGGATGAAGCCCACATTACGCTTCTTCTGAGAGCACACTCATACTCATAGGAGAGACAGAGATGGTTCCTGGCCTGTTTGGATTATCAGAGCATTGTCTCCTTTGATAGGCTGCAATTTCGAGCCAGCTCATTTAGGCCATGTAATGCTTGTCTATTCAGTAGAGGGCAGTGAGATCTGGTCTTTAGCACCCCTCCTGGTCCCCATACACCTCTTTTTGTTACTTTTTGGGTTAAGTGCCTTCTATATTTATTAGGATTCTGATTTCCATCAGCGTGTTACAACTACATATTCTATATTATTAAATATTGGCACATCTTTTCACTCAGGTGAAACTGGTATATTTGAGCTATTGGGCAGTAGTTGTCCCAATCTGCACACCTCAGGCAACATCATTCTCAGTACTATGGAATCTTGTTTTCCTGTGGACCACCACCCTTCCCTTATGGTATTACCCCTGTTAAAGATGTCCCTACATCTTCACATTCCCAATGAGACTCTTGTATTGAGTGTGAGTCGAAACATCGTCGACACTAAGGAGTAACAAAATAATCAGTTAAGGATTTGTCATTATAGGGACTTTTGAAGAAATTTAATGGATTGTTTGTTAGTACTTGATCAGACTCGTTTTTATATTTAGTGGCATATTTTTGCTTTGCAATGCGTGTGACGGGCTCTGCACTAGGGCCATATTGCACTGTGTGGCATTTCGTGTTGTATATTGCAGGTACATTTTTGTCCAACATTAACTCGTGTTATAATAACTCTATTTATATGGATGTGGTCTCTTAGGTAAGCATTAATTGCATGGGGATATTTAAAGTCTTATCATCTATGTCATGTCTGAATGATCCCAATCAAAACCATCATCATTTTTCTATATGGTCACGGAACTCCTTGGTGACTTGCAATACCTTTATAAGATACAGCAGGAGGTATTTTGTCCCAGACAAAAAAACTGTACGTTCCAGAAGTGAGGTAGAGAATGTATATTTTGCATAAAAGTTACTATCACTGTTAGTGAAAAGTGCTTGTAATATGCGTAAAGTAAATTGTTCAATTAAGGGAATTTGTTAGTAATTAGCATTCAATCGTGTCTTGGCAGTGAGCGAATAGTTTAGATTGTTCAATATCAGTATGTCAATAGCAGGGGGAGCATAAACAGCCAGGTATGTTTTTGCATTTTTAACAAGCCTGTGTGCGTACGTCTTTCCTTTGTTAAATGGCAATATCAATGGAACATACACAAAAGTTCATAATTTGTGTTGAAACTTTAAAAAAAGCCTATGTGTGCGCGTCTTGAACACAAAATGCAAGGCGATTAGTGAACACGATTGTTTCTTTACATCTAGGTAATGCATCCAGAGAACTTTACTTACTAAAGAAAACTACCATAAATCAGCAATTAAAATATAATTGTGAAAGTGCAATAAATACATCAAAAAAACGTGCGTTGGTTGTCTTTTACAAAGTGCGGTAGAACTATTTGATAGTACATTTTCGAAACTTAATGGGAGCATACCTGGGACTATATAATGAACTGCAAAATGTCATAAGCTAATGGACAGCTCATTCAAGTAATGAAAACCAAGAAACGCACATGAAAGCCAGTCGCTAAAACATCCTGACCCATAATCACTGTCTCTCTATCTATCAGGCAACTTTTATGAGAAATTGATAAGATAAGGTATTATTGAGTTCTAGAGCTGACTATAGCTAGACCTAAAAGGGGCATTTACTCTAACTCAGAATTGTAAGAACACACTTTTGTTACCGTTTTTCAGTCATTATTTTGTTGCAAAATTGATGCAAAATTGTCTGCCACAAGTTCAAAATTAAACGGTAGAAGCACATATCTGCTCGGCCCTGGTACAATATATTTTCTCTGGCCCTTACATCTTAAGCTGTCATTTTGAGTGGCCAGGTGGGGGATGCAATACTTTTCACCTATTTCGACTTCCGTCCTGCAGATGTGGGCATAGCATGTGAATTCTGGTTCTTATTGCACCAAAATCTTCATATCTCTGTATTTTGGGGCATTTGTCACAGGTTACGTTTTCGCAGGTTGGACCTGCCAACATTTAACACAGGGTGTTGTACTTCATTGAGTGTAATTAACGCGTGTGGTAAACTATGGGGAAATTATAAAAGCATTTGTTGCACAGACAGGGCTTAAGTTTTTGAAGAACAAAAATGCACACTCATCATTTAAATTACAAAGGGCATAATGGAGTTAAATATAGGTTTTCCAAATCTCAGGCAGCGTGTATCAGCTAAAAATAAAAATTTATCTTATCCTTGATACACATTGCTCTTACCTGCAAAGAACTTTTCAGAAGAGTTGTAATCCTTTTCCTATTCAATCCGAATCAATTCTGCACCACAGTTCATCCTTATTTTGGACTATGTCCATGAGATGATCTGGGGAACACCACTGGCAGAGAAGACTTGATTAACCACTGACTCTGTGACTTGAAAATATATATTTTTTTATGTTGCAGCTTAGGAGAAGACGACTCGACTAGTGCCTTTGAGGTAACTTGTGTAGACTCCTGGTTAATCATTCTTAGTGATTTCTGAGCTACCTATTTAAGTCTCACTACAGAGAGCCGTACTTATTTATTGGCAACTTTATTTTCAATACATACAATAAACAATGAGTGAGCTTTGGAATAGTCTCTTGCTCAGGACTCGATGACATCGTTGTCCATCTCACTTCCCTGCTACAGATTTTTTTGCTTTTCTATTTTTGTGTTTGACCCAAGCAGGTGTATTTCCGTCTTGCATTGTTTTGATGATCTGACTGCCCTTCTCCTGCTAATGTCAGACAGTGAAGGACTATTACATCTACCATTATTTCCCCAGCATCTTTCCCATTCCTCCCATCCAGCATCTTCCTTTCCCCAGCCCATGTGTTAATTATTCGCCACACACCAATTTATCAGTGAGCAAACATCTTTAAAAAAAACAGGAAGGTCAGTCTTGTGTGCTCATGTGCACAAATCCAGGGCAACATCTTTGAATGGAATTTGTAAATTCAAAATAAAATGCATTCAGTGATGGTCACCACATATGCACCAACATATGGTGTCCATCTTTAAACAGGGTTTCTGAAAATATATCAAAATGCTTTTAAAGATGTCTTAAATGCATGTGTGCTCATCTTCAGCAGCCATCTTTAAATTCATTTTTTAAGTTTACTGAAATCCCATTGAACGATGGCTGATGCTAATACCTGAGAGCAACAAAGGTTGTACTGCACTGGGGTCACAGGTGGTGCTTCCTGTAGTATCTCCAGAGGACAAAATAGTTTATTTTTTCCTCCCAGTCTGTGATGTGAATAGCTGGCCTCCAAATGAACTCTGTTTCTCCATATGGTGACTTTTGGACTGATTCACACAGGTAATCTGAGACAAAAGTCTAACTTTACGACTTTTGGCATTCACAGAGATCATTAACAAGTCGTATCATTATGTCTGCAGTCAGGCTGGAATCTCTGCACTTGGGCCGTAATCTCCGGCTTGGGCTGTACTCTCCGGCTCGGGCCGGATGAAGTTTAATCAATGGGACAGAATGCAATTTTTACATAAGGAAACATTTGAAAGTGTGATAAATGATAGAGGAGGTCATGGAAATCTGTTTGGGCAGGGAATAGGGTGTGGCCAGATACTACTTATATCCCATAAATATTTGCTCCTTTGCATAATGGTACACTCAGTGCACAGTTTGCGTTCCCCTCAGTGTTGACTGTAGTGTCAACACTACAGTCAACACCAAGGGGAGCGCCCTTAGAGCTTACTGTAGTGTTAACACTACAGTCAACACTGAGGGGAGCGTACACAGTACCATTATGCAAAGGAGCAAACCTTTCTCGGATATGATGTAGTGTCTGGTCATACCCTTTTCCCTGCCCAAACTGATTTTCATGACCTACTCTACCATTTATCACTTGTTCCTAATGTTCCCTTTTGTGAAAATTGCATTCTGGGCCATTGATTAGACTACATCGCGCCCAAGCCGGTGAGAATTGCCCCAATGTGGAGAGTACAGCCCATGTGCAGAGATTCCAGCCCGACTGCGGTCGTAAAGATACAACGCGTAAATGATCTCTGTGAATACCAAAAGTCGTAAAGTTAGACATTTGTCTCAGATTACCTTTGTGAATCGGCCCTATAGAGTTTAGGGAGTAAGCAGAAAACTGTTCACTTCGTTGTTTCCTTTAAATATTCCACATGAACGGAGTACAATTACTGTTCTATGTTGGAATTAATTAAACTGTAGTGCACGTAACAAGGCTAAAGCTGATAACCTGATTCCATTGATGTTTTTCAGCATTTCAAAAGGAAAATGCTCATGTTAGTGCTCGGTACAGCTAAACTCAAGTTTCTGCAGGAATATGTTGGGGTCCCCTTAAGTTTAAAAAAATACCAATACCTACATTTAATTAGATTGCTTGTATGCCCAGTTTGTCACTGCCGGTTATTAAAATCAATTTTTATCAAATATGACCTTGCTAAAACATTAATAGCTGAATGAGATTTATCAATGTTGAAATAACTCTGGGTCGATTTTTAATTACTATACAAGAGGAATGTGTATTACTGTTATGATATTATTGAGTGTTGCTGTCTAATAGGCTTTTATTACTCGTATACATTTTATATGTTTTATGTTGTTTGAATTCCTTGCATTTATTAGACAAAAGTCTAAACAAATAATATACATTACTTACCATTTCTGCATCTCCAGGCGGTGAAACAAGGAGTGTTGCCAGGAGCTCGTAACTGATGCGATTATGGAGAATAAACCACGTGTTCAGCATGAGCCATTATTATAGGTCAATGGTCTCCTGTATGCATTCGAATGTGAAGGGAAACTGGAGGTGTCTGTGCAGGTCTGAGAACTCACATGGTGAGTAGATACAAGTGCATACAAGGAGAGCAGATACAAGTATACACAAGGAGAGCAGATACACGTGCACACAAGGAGAGCAGATACAAGTATACACAAGGAGAGCAGATACACGTGCACACAAGGAGAGCAGATACAAGTGAATACAAGGAGAGCAGATACAAGTATACACAAGGAGAGCAGATACACGTGCACACAAGGAGAGCAGATACAAGTATACACAAGGAGAGCAGATACACGTGCACACAAGGAGAGCAGATACAAGTGCACACAAGGAGAGCAGATACAAGTATACAAAAGGAGAGCAGATACAAGTGCACACAAGTGGCGTGCATCCTGTGCACGCAAGAAGAGAGAATGTTAGTGCTCCTGAGGTTAGTGTATAGGAGTGCACACAGGGAGAGCAGAAACAAGTGCACACAGTATTTCAAGATTATATAAAAAATAAATAAAACAAAATCCTAGTGCACCATAGCTGGGTGTATAGAAGTGCACACGAGAAGAGCAGACACAAGGTTACAATCGGACTGAATAGAAGGCGAACAGATCAAAGTGCAAAGGAGGAATATGACCTGAGCGCACACAAGAAGAGCATGCACAAGTGCACACTATGTTTGTGGACAGAAGGTGAGCAGGTTCGAGTACACACAGTCATATTGCATCAGACTTTACAGAAGGAGATCAGAAATGTCTCTTGAACTGTCTATGTACTCCCAGGCATGGAATGTCTTTTTCCCTTTTTATTTTGTAAACCAGGCATGTCCTGCTTCTTACTTACCTGCCTCCCAATACCACATGACTGTGACTGTAGGGAGCCCACCTCCAATTGTGTTTGGTGAACTCCCCTTATACCACTTAGCTTTCTTCTGAATCCCCGTGATATCTGCCAAATTCACTTGTACCACATAGTTGTCAGATGGAAATTTAGTCTAGGATACAAGAATACCTTGACCTTGGCAAAGCCACTACATTTTAATAACAATACCTCCTGGGTTCCGCTGTGCTTAGCCGTTAGCTGCCTGACACTTGCCTGTTCTGCCAACAGCTGCCACCGGAGGTGCTCCGCTCCTGGAGCAATCGACGAGGGATTTTCCGCCTGCGGGGACCGGGACGGGACTGCGAGACCCAGCATCCACAGCGCATTGAAGACCACAGCGCAGCTGGTGTCTCTTCCCGCCCCCAGCACTCCCGCAGGCTTAAAGCGGCTCACGGACCCTGCTCATCGGGTTCCGCTGTGCTTAGCCGTTAGCTGCCTGACACTTGCCTGTTCTGCCAACAGCTGCCACCGGAGGTGCTCCGCTCCTGGAGCAATCGACGAGGGATTTTCCGCCTGCGGGGACCGGGACGGGACTGCGAGACCCAGCATCCACAGCGCATTGAAGACCACAGCACAGCTGGTGTCTCTTCCCGCCCCCAGCACTCCTGCAGGCTTAAAGCGGCTCACGGACCCTGCTCATCGGGTTCCGCTGTGCTTAGCCGTTAGCTGCCTGACACTTGCCTGTTCTGCCAACAGCTGCCACCGGAGGTGCTCCGCTCCTGGAGCAATCGACGAGGGATTTTCCGCCTGCGGGGACCGGGACGGGACTGCGAGACCCAGCATCCACAGCTCATTGAAGACCACAGCGCAGCTGGTGTCTCTTCCCGCCCCCAGCACTCCCGCAGGCTTAAAGCGGCTCACGGACCCTGCTCATCGGGTTCCGCTGTGCTTAGCCGTTAGCTGCCTGACACTTGCCTGTTCTGCCAACAGCTGCCACCGGAGGTGCTCCGCTCCTGGAGCAATCGACGAGGGATTTTCCGCCTGCGGGGACCAGGACGGGACTGCGAGACCCAGCATCCACAGCGCATTGAAGACCACAGCGCAGCTGGTGTCTCTTCCCGCCCCCAGCACTCCCGCAGGCTTAAAGCGGCTCACGGACCCTGCTCATCGGGTTCCGCTGTGCTTAGCCGTTAGCTGCCTGACACTTGCCTGTTCTGCCAACAGCTGCCACCGGAGGTGCTCCGCTCCTGGAGCAATCGACGAGGGATTTTCCGCCTGCGGGGACCGGGACGGGACTGCGAGACCCAGCATCCACAGCGCATTGAAGACCACAGCGCAGCTGGTGTCTCTTCCCGCCCCCAGCACTCCCGCAGGCTTAAAGCGGCTCACGGACCCTGCTCATCGGGTTCCGCTGTGCTTAGCCGTTAGCTGCCTGACACTTGCCTGTTCTGCCAACAGCTGCCACCGGAGGTGCTCCGCTCCTGGAGCAATCGACGAGGGATTTTCCGCCTGCGGGGACCGGGACGGGACTGCGAGACCCAGCATCCACAGCGCATTGAAGACCACAGCGCAGCTGGTGTCTCTTCCCGCCCCCAGCACTCCCGCAGGCTTAAAGCGGCTCACGGACCCTGCTCATCGGGTTCCGCTGTGCTTAGCCGTTAGCTGCCTGACACTTGCCTGTTCTGCCAACAGCTGCCACCGGAGGTGCTCCGCTCCTGGAGCAAACGACGAGGGATTTTCCGCCTGCGGGGACCGGGACGGGACTGCGAGACCCAGCATCCACAGCGCATTGAAGACCACAGCGCAGCTGGTGTCTCTTCCCGCCCCCAACACTCCCTACTTAGCTCCACCTTCCCCGCGGAGCGCGGGACGCGCGCGGGGGACGCAAACCGGGGCGAAGACCGGGCAAAGAGCGGGCCGTTTGAGGCCGTTCGAGTACGGGGGAGTCCGGTCCGGGCCCCCTCTCTTTGCCTGCCCCACCAAGACCACTGACACTTTGAACAATGTGCACACGGGAAACAAGAAGTAAAACATCTTCCCTTGCTGCAGCTGGAGCGGTCAAAGGCCCAATCGACACTTACTTTGCCAAGGCTGGCTCACTCCTGATTGAGGAGATCCAAGTCCTGGAGCGAAGAATTTCACAAGAAATTGATTGGGTAAGGAGATCTTCTATGGGACCGATGGCACTAGCTAGAACGCCTGAAAATAGTTCGGGTAGGCCTATCATGCATAGTTCCGATCAGACATTATTTCACCCTACGGACACCCTAACAAACAGCCCAGAAATCACTATTGATGTTCCAAGCGATCTAGAGGACATGAGCCTAATGGTGTTACCCAATACTCAAAACACCCAACCTATACCACCACAGAATACTGAGGTAGCTCCAATCGTAGAATCCAATAGCGATAACAATAAGGGAGCCAGAGAGGGAGCGATTCCTAAGAAAAAGCAAGGGCCACAAAACCAAGAAGAACCTAGGTCCAAAACCCCCAAATCTAAACAAACTAGAGGTAAGGGGAGGAAATTAAATGCCCTTGCCCCAATGGGGGTTAGATTAGGAACTCCATCCACTCCCAGACCACCCAAATCAACCCCATCCGTACAATCTACTGACAATCTCCCATTAGACACCTCCTCGGATGACATCACTCTGGAGGACATAGGTTCACTGCTCAGGTCTCTATTAAGCCCATTAGAGGCGAGACTGATTAAGATCGAAGCAAGATTAGTGAGCATCGAAAAGGCAACGGTGCAACTCGCTGATGCTAGGAAAACCGACAGCAATATAACTAAGACATTAAAAGAGGGTACAGGCTCTAATTCTGCTAAAAACAACAACCTGCAGGCTGTATCAAACTCCAAATCATCAGACCCAAAACTTAGATCCACACAACCTGTAAAAAACAATGCATCAAAACCTACTGTTACACTTACAGTCCCGACACCCTCACAACAACCTAATACCACTACTCCCAAACCGGCCCCTTCATCAAAACCAAACCCAACTCCTCTGACTAAAACCAAGGACAACCCCCCACTTGAGGGAGAGAAGCCACACTTCAAACGAAAACTACAGTTTGTAAACCTCCCACCAGAAGCCGCCCCCTACACTGTAGTTTTGGCTGGGGTACCAGAACTTGACCCCCCCACATTTGAATCATACACCTCACTCAAGAATAAAGTAATAAACTGGCTCTCGGTTAATAGACCACTACCGAGAGGTACTGCGAGTGGCATATCCACGACAAAGAGAGTAGCATGGGTGGGGCATACTAGGAAGTCCATCAGAGGAGATTGCATTTTGGTCTCTTTTAGAGACCCTAACACAGCTGCATATATTTGCTCCTGTGCTACTGATGAGGACTTCGGCAATACCATCCAAAAACTTCCCCTCTCATTTTTCTACCCCTCCAATCTTTATGACTCTGAGGATCACAGGTGGGGGCACCACCAAGAGTTATTGGAGGGTTGGGAAACTTGTCACAGAGACATTAACATTTATCCTCCATATAGGGGGAGACCAACTGAGTATATCTCTGGTTACGGGGATGAGGCGGGGTGGGAAACCGTCACCAGGAGGAGGAGGGGGGGAGGTGGTCATAGGAGGGGAATACCTGGACCATATAGAACGCACTACCCTGCCTATCTACCAACACAGAACCGATACAGCAACTTAGATATGGTAGATTGACAGACGGTTGGAGAGGGGAACGTTGCTCCTGCAACCTACCCAACCACCACTAATACACCTGCAGTTTCCATATGTGACATAAACTCACATACACTGGCGGGTACATTAATAACAAGTTTAGGTGAATCGACCCAGACGCCAGCCATGGTGAACCCTCCCTCACTCATTGCCACTAGTCCATTGGACATCACACATCCATCCTCAACTCATAGGGCACACCAAGAGCCCACTAATATTGCTGCGAGTTCGCCACGCGCCCAAACACCACACATAACAGTAATTTCGTGGAATGTAGCAGGGCTCTCTAGTAAATTAGACTGTCTAGAATGGGCCTCCTACATTAGATCTAAGAATCTAATACTCCTGCAAGAAACCTGGGCGCGAGAAACAATAGACATAACTGGTTTTGCTTCCTTCTCCAAATTAGCCAAGTGGGGGGGAAAGGGGAGACCATCTGGGGGATTAATGATAGGGGTAGCAACGGATCTAGGTTGCCAAGCCTCCAATATAGAGACCGCTTCCGACGATCTGTTGGCTGTCCTACTAGAATGGCCGGACTCAACAAAGCTACTAGTCATCAATATCTACTCTAGGCCGACCCAAATGCATAAAGAGTCGCCTACCATAGATGAGTTAGCTAGATTCCTGGAGGGCATTCCGTGCGATCTCGCCTGTCTGGTCGGGGGCGATTTTAATTCCCACTATGAACCCCTGCCCGGATTACGCGACGGCCCTTCCCTAGATCAAGATTCCGGCTGGCTTATACCTGAGACGGCGGCGCCACCGCCAAGGGCCTGGACTCCCCTAGCCCTACAAATAAACGCCCTTACTCTTAATTTCGGTCTTAGGGCATGTAATGGCCGTTGTAGCTCGGATATACCTAGTAACCCGACCTACAACAAATCTGGTAGTGAATCTAGACTCGACTACATCATGGTCAAAACCTCTATGTGGCCAGCAATAGTTGACTTTAAAGTGTGCCCAAGAAACGATAGTGATCATAACTCCCTGGAACTGACTTACTCCCTTCCCGGTAGTAAGGACACATCACAGGGATCTGGGATCGATAAGTCGGGTCTCCTACTTGAAACTAACCGTAGGAAAGTGAAGTGGGAGAAGCTGGCTAGCAGTACAGACAAACTACCCCGCCTCTATGAAAGGTTAGTTCCCTTACTAGAGAGTGCCTTTGATCTGGGCATCAAAAACCCAGACGAAGACACCAGAAGGGAACTAGCAATAATTCATAAAAATATCACAGATTCCCTCGAACAAGACCTGTTTACAACTTCCATGGAAAGGAAGGGCTATAAGCCAAAGACCTCTTGGTATAATGCTACATGTAGGAAGGCTAAGGCTCATTTGCTATCTGCTATAAAGGGACGCCTTAGCAGGGAAGTAATCGGCGAGAGAAAAAATAAGTACAAGTCCCTCCTAGTGAATGCTAGGGCGGAATGGGACTACGACTATTGGGAGAATCTCGTGAAGGCATTATCAACCAGAGATTCACGCAAATTTTGGCGTGTAGTAGCGAATGGTACGGGTGAGTTATCATCGGCAATAGAACCTAACATAGCCGCCTCGGTGTGGCAGGCCCACTTTGAAGCACTATACGCTGAGAGAGGTCAGGATTCTTGCACCGTGAGTCTTCTGCCCGCACCTACCCCTTCGGGGGCTGTATTTACTGAAAAAGAGGTAAGGGAGGCCATTAAAGGT
Organism: Lissotriton vulgaris; assembly: GCF_964263255.1. Classification (NCBI taxonomy): domain Eukaryota; kingdom Metazoa; phylum Chordata; class Amphibia; order Caudata; family Salamandridae; genus Lissotriton; species Lissotriton vulgaris. The sequence continues at coordinate 1,619,940,467 of NC_141694.1, forward strand.
CTAGCTGCTGGAAAAGCCCCGGGATTGGACGGGGTCCCGGGGGACCTGTTCAAACAGGAACCAGGGATCTGGGCACCGTACCTCACACTAATATTTAATGCCATCCAGGAGGGAATGACTGTGCCTGATACTTGGACGGGAGCAGAGGTAGTCCCAATCTATAAAAAGGGATCCCCCCTGCTCCCGTCCAACTATCGACCTATCAGTCTGATAGATATTTCTCAAAAACTTTTTGGCAGACTGATCTTAAATCGTTTGCAAGCGTGGATCCAAGAAATGGATATCCTGTCCCCATACCAGGCAGGATTCCGGGAGGGTGTATCCACCACAGACCAAATATTTAGGTTACAACTGCTCTATTGGAGAACAGCGATAATCGAAGGCGGTAGTCTCTATACCATCTTTGTAGACCTACGTGCCGCCTTCGATTTGGTGCCTAGAGCTAGGCTGTGGAATGTCATGAAAGAACTCAATGTCCCCGCCGATATCTTGGCAATCCTGATAAGACTCCATACTAATAACTATGCCCGCGTTAGGTGTGGCAAAGGTGGAAAACTAACTGAGCGGTTCCCCGTTCGCAGAGGTGTAAGACAGGGTTGTGTACTTGCACCCACCCTGTTTTGCATCTTCGTGAACGGGGTAATTGCCCACCTTAACAGGATTGCCAACTCGGACGCCCCCAAGTTGACTGGCAACAGGGTGCCTGCAATTATGTTTGCAGACGACACCCTGTTGCTGTCTAAATCCCCTATGGGGATTCAGCGCATTTTGGACGGCTTCCTTAACTTCTGCTCCGACCGGGGACTGGAAGTCAATCCTCAAAAAACAAAATTCATGATTTTAAATCCCAACTCCCGAAATAGAACCCCTCCCAAGCTAGGCATGGTTCAATTAGAACGGGTGCATAATATCGAATACCTGGGGATCACTATAAACGAACACTTAACTTGGTCAACCCACCAGGCCAAAGTGACCATCAAACTGGCACAGTTGGCGGGTGGCACTTTGCGTCTGGCAAATAAATCTAGCTATCGACCATTCACCCCAGTTATTCACATATACAAAACACAAGCTAGGGCAGGGGTCACTTACGGGGGAGAGTTGTGGGGATACACCCAGTACCCCAAGTTACAGACCACGGAGAACAAGTTTTTGAGACAGGTAGCTGCCCTCCCCCAGAGCACCCCACTACTACCACTCAGGTTGGATTTGGGAATCAGACCCATTACAGAGGAGCTAGGACTAAAACCCCTAAAATTCTGGAGGCGTTTGTGGTCTAGCCCAGATCTCGCAAGCTATAGAGAAGAACTACAAGAATTCCTGGAACTACGGAGCATAAAGAGGATTCCTTGGTTAACTTACGTCAAGGGAAGGTGCGAGGAAATGGGATTCCCGGAACTATGGACAGACCCTCTTAATTCCTGTACCAAGATCCCAAAAAAGGCACTCGCGAATACCTACTACGCCATGATGCTTAACAGAGCCTCTAATGATACTCGTGAGGGGTCTCTGACAAATTTATTCTTGAAAATAAAAGATACCTATTCCCTTGAAAAAACTCTAGATGAGATTTCCCCTGCATTAACCAGGAAACTGTTTTTACAATGGCGTTATGGATGCCTCCCTCTAGCTTCGTTCACAGCATCTTGGTCAGCCTGCTCCACTACATCAATTTGCCCAATGTGTGCACATCCGAAGGAGGACGACATGCATGCGGTCCTTTTCTGCAAGGGCTACGAGCGGAGCAGGAAATATTGGCTTGTTCCGATGCTCAGGAACTTGGGTTTTAGATCTCACCAAACCGCTTATAGAGTCCTAAAATCTGATCTCTCCCCTCCTATCGTTTTTGCACTGTCAAAATTTTTAACTTCACTGTGGTTCACCCGTAGCCGAATGATGAAAAGTCTGGTATAAATGGACATGACCAGCGGCTTTCCACAAATGTCTTATCTACATTTTTACTACCTCTTATAAATTTGGATCACATTATGTTTAATAAGTTTTTAAATGTATGTATTGTTCTGCATCTTTTATGATCTGTGATCGAAATAAAGATTAATGAAATGAAATGAATACCTCCTGGCGTTGCCAAGGCTTGTTTCAGAGCACGTATCCGGTGTAGGTTATGAGTTTGGAAGTCTTTTAAACAAGGCACGACCAGAAAGTCACAGAATGGGCCATTTTACATAGTATCAAAAACGTCAAAATATATTTGTTACTCAAAATGCATTACACTACAAAAGATGAGTCTATCAAGTTAGAGCTCCAAAACGACGGGCATGGGTCTGTACCCAGAACATCACCCTCAATGCTTCCAATAGCCATCCTGAAGTTAGCGTACACAATACAGCGTAACAAAGCCTGGCCTATGTAATACTCAGGCTTCAAATACTGGAGTTGGAACTAAACAATCCTCATTAAAATCCTTTACACTAAACCCATAAGGAATCAAATAAGCCAATTTCCATTTAAAACAACACCCACACCACCGATGATGTTGACTACATTGGTAGTATCTCAACGAAAGCACGAGAGACATCACATTCATTGGATTGGAATCCTAAGTACGCAACAAAAGTGGGGACCAGCACTCACCATGAGAAGTGCCTCTATTATTCACCCTCCCTGCCCGTCCCCTAAAGCCATGCACACCTCAAACTAAGGACACGCTACACGGGAGTGACAACAAGTGGCCTTTATTTCATCAGTTTCTCAGTGTTAGGTCCCCATATCTGAAACTCACTCCCAATTGAAATCAGACTATTTGGGGCATATTACCAAGCAATAGCGATAATTATCGCTATTGCTTGGTTAGAGACAAAAATTTACCGCTGCACTGCGGCGATTTTTACCGCAAATAAACCTTGGTATTACCAAGGTTTATCGCAAATGCGATAAAAATCGCCGCAATGCATGAATTTCACTGAAAAGTCAGCGATATTCATGCATTAACGAGCTAATGCTCTTAGCCATGTTATCCACCTCCCATTGGATAACATGGCTAAGAACTGCTCAGGGCAGGTGTTAGCTTTTGGAGATATTCGCGCTTAGCGCGAATATCTCCAAAAGTTGGTAATAGGAGATAGCGATGTTAGCGACTGTTTTCAGTCTCTAACATTTTGGCACGCCCACTTTGCATGTCATTAGTGATAAATATCACTGACGTGCAAAGTGGGGCCCAAGATGGTCGCTATCTCCTATTAGCTGTCGCTAACTGGTGTTAGCGACAGCTAGGTAATAGGGAGATAATTTTATCTCCGCTTTCTTGGCTTTTAAAGCCAAAAAAGAGGAGATAAACCCCCTTGATAATATGCCCCCTAGTTCTTCAGGAAGCTGCTGAAAGCGTGGCTATTCACACAAGCATATTGCCAATAACATGATTAGATGACGCTTCCCAAGAAACCTTTTTCGGTGAACGTGCGCTATACAAATTTGGTATAACATAACATCATTGTATACCGCTAGGTTGTTTGTGTAAGGAGCCAAGAAAGGAGAAGCTACAGCAAAATGAGAGACTTGCAGTCCTGACATCTTCCATTGACACACAGCATCACTAGCTGCTCAAAATGAATTAAAAAAAAGGCTTTTCCCTAACGTTGTTTCTGTTTTTATGTTCAGAAGTGAGACCGTGGGATTCGCGGTTTTCCTTTAACTGCATCTAAATGGGCGATAACAATATCTGTAATCGATCTAGGTGATACTTTTATGGATTTCTTTTCCTTTGCTGTATTTTTTGATATATGGGAAAGAGGCAGTTAAAACGAATAGCTTCCAAACTTCCAAGGATTACAAACATTTCATTTTACACATCAAAGTCAGAAAAACTGTGCACCTTGGTCAACTCATCATAAAACAAATTGTCAGTTTTATTGGTAAACTTTAAGTAGATAGACTCCCCTTTTGAAATGCTTTTGAACAGATGTTTGCATTTTTTCGGAAGTCAAGGCTTATTGTTCAAGGTGCTAACCAAGTTATCAAATTTTAGGTTTTACAATGTATGTCATTGCCCTGGAGCGAAAGTGGGAACAGAGTTACCACAAAGGTCAGACTTTACAGTAATAGAGACAGTTACAGATTAACTACAAAAAAACCACAGGATTCCCACACAGTTTTTTTCAGAAACAGAATGCGGTTTGTCTAGTGAGAGCTTTTCTCAGATGAGAAAAGTCTCAAACCACATCAGACTAACCCATCTTGCCCTCTAGTAATCACTGACAAGTTGTTAAGTGCAGAAAAAATTGGAATGTCAAAGCCCACAGCTACATGCCCCTTTGGCGACTGACACATTTCAATTATGGCAGCATGAAGGTACATGTTAAAGTAAGTACCATTCGCAGCCGCCCCTTCACCTGACAAAACCATACTTTCATTTAGTTCATTTCTTATTCCTTGCTGTTTGTTTTTTGCACTAAGTTTATGTAGGTTTGTCCATTTATGATCATTTAAATGGACCATCAACGTGCATGCATAATTTAGATACAACTAATAGTGAGAGATGGAAAAACATATCGGGGGACTAAAATGTCTCCCATGATATGAATACAATTTGAGGAAGCTGTAAGAGGAGTAACGCTAAAATAACACATTTTCTTTGCATATTGGGCCTCGCCTGCCTAGTCTGGGACTGTATGCATCTAGTGCATTTACGACAGGACTCAAAATGTAGATAAAATAAGCTTTTTTTCATCACAAGGGACATTTTTAGGATTTTGGGGGCCCTGGGCCAAACGTATTTTAGGGGCCCCTGTTCAAAACAGCTTTGAATTTATGAACCAGTTTCAGCTCTTTCATGCCCTGTTTGGCCAGGCCACTGACGGTGCACAGACACACTCGCCCAAATTCTAAATGTGTATACTTCTAATATTCAGGGATAGTGATGTGTGACGCAGCAAGATTAGGTAGTAGTGTTCACAGAGGAAACGTCCGCACAATTCTTTTAAGTACAGTATTATTATACATGCAAATAAATATGCGATATATATAGAAGCAATAGAACAAAATTGGACGTGAAGTGGGTGCTAAAAAAGCTCAAGGCACCTACTACCTCAAGGTACTATAGGCATACACAAAATGTGTAACGGTCGCGCTTCCTGAATGATCAATAGCCCATAATTTTGCTGCTGTGAGCTATTGATCATTCAGGAAGCGCGACCGTTACTTTGCGGAAAGCAACTTATCATGGTTGTGAAAATTAATACATTTTAAATAGCGGGTGGTCTTTTCTTTACAATCCGGACCTCTTTGAAACATGGGATTCCGACTATAATGAGCCCGTTTTCCACTTGCTAAGTTACATCTTCGTACATTTGATAGATGTTGCAGCCTTTTATATACCTTGAACAACCTATGATGCTTTGTATGCAGGTCTATGCTCATCATTCAATTTGCTTTTGGTGCTCCGCTTCATATAGACTGCATTTTGCTTCCAATGACCTGGCGAACCAATAGATATTATTCTACCATATTTATGCCTTGATGAAGTCTCTGTGTGGTACGAAACAGGTGTTGGCGATTTACGTGGTGGGAGAATCTTTTTATGAAATTTGAATACTAATAAAGAAAACATTGAAGAAATATAAAGAGGACTCTATTTGAATTCACCTTGGAATATTTGGACCCCCTTTTTCCACCTGAATACTGTGTTCTGTTTTCAATTCTACTCTCTATGACAGTTAGAGTTTTTTGCTGAGGGCTCAATACCTAGTCCCAGACTAAAATATCTTTGATTATTAGGTGTGCTGTAATTAGAATTTAATTTTTCAATAGTGATGTGTGACTTCCTAGTCATGGAACTCTGCTCTCCTCTTGAACAGTTACGTCACTGCGCCGCTGCCCCCAGCACCTCTCTGTCTCAGGTAGGTGTTCAAGGCCATCCTCCACCAGAAGGCTCCTGCCTGCTCCTCTTCCCTGGTGGTCCAGTGGGAGAGACTTGCTCTTCTGCTGGTGTACACAGTCAGCCTTTTTTTGTTTTCTGTCTCTGTTTGTCTTTTTCTCTCTGTTTAGTTTCTGTTTATTGTGCCTGTCTATCTGTTGCCTTTTTTTATTCTTTTCAATCTTTTTCATTCTATTGTGCTTTGTTGTGTCCTTTTTCGTATTGTGCCTTCTTATGTCCTTTTTCTTGCTGTTTCTTGCTGCTGCTGCCCCTGCGGCCCCTCCCCCCCACAGGATACTGCTCCTGCCTCCTAGCTGCGCTCCCTATCCCGTCCCCTCCTTAATGGTGGCCGTGGTACAGCTGCGAGCAGCGGGCACGCTGCTGGCGTGCCATAGTTGCACCAAAGGCTAGCCCGTCTGCGTCCATCCGCGATCTGACTGCTGCCCCTCTCGCACTCAACCCTGGAAGAAACTGACAGCTGTCGGCCCTGGACAGAACCCACAGCCAGTTTTCCTGCCGACACTGCTGCCAAACCTTCACCAAACTCTGAACCCCCACAGCCACTGCCCACCCTCTGGGAACCAGCAAATCCAAACCCCTGAGGTCCATCCTCCTCAACCTATACTCCCTGAATATACAGGCAAGAGATCTGGGACCTCCATGACAGCCTTTCGCTAGACGTCTACTTCCTCACTGAAACCTGGACAAACTCCTCCTCAACCCCAAGATGGCTACCACCATCCCGATGGATAAAAGATCCAGAGGAAAGGCTGCCCCAACCACCCAGGAGGAGGACTCGCCATCGTGCACAAGAACTCCCTCCTATTCACCACTTCCAGCATAAACACCTCGTCCCCCATGGAATACCTCCATTTCCAGATTCAGATCAGCCCCAGAACGACCCTACACGGAACCCTTGCCTACAGACCTCCTGAACCAAGAACCTCATCACGCCCCACACCTGTGCCTCCTTGGACTACATACTGCTCTGAGACCTGAACTTCCACCTCAACCACAGCGACCCCAACTCCACTCCCCTCATGGACAACCTCACCAACATCGGATTGAAACAGCTCATCACCACCCCTACCCACAAGGCAGGACACATCTCAACCCCATCTTTGCAGGAGGGAACAACATCCACTTCAGCCACACCACGCAACCCCTCTGGAAGGACCACCACTGTGTACACTTCTCCTTCGATAAAACCACCTCTCACAAACCTACACCACGCTCTCCGCAAAGGAATTGGAGCAAGGTCACCCAGGAGCACCTCAACTCCACCCTCAACCTCGATCCCCCTCGCACCACGGCCAACATCACTCTGCAGCTAATGAACTACACAGATGGATCACCAATTGCACAGAAAAGCCCGCTCCCCCTCCATAACTCTGACAGACAGCGCCCATGAAAGCCACCAGGTTCACCACCGAGCTCTGAGAATCCAAACGCACTTGCAGACGCCTCTAGAAAGTATGGAAAAACAGCAAAACCACTGAAGCCCAGACGACCTACAAGAACGCCATTACAGAATACCATCAAAACATCAGTTCCACCAAAAGGACCTTCATCCAGGACAAAATCCTCACCAACTCCAACTCGAAGTAACTCTTCAGCATCATTCAGGAATTCACCAAAACCCTCAGCGAAGCCTCAGACGTTACATCTTCCCAGGACCTATGCATCAAACTCTTCTCCTTCTTCCATCTCAAGATCAAGTTCCTCTTTGACAAACTTCAACAAACAAACACCAGACACTGAAACCACACCGACCTCCAGCAATGAAAGGCCAGCCTCCCATCTCCGATGGAGCATAGTCACCACCGAAGACACCGCCACGACCATGAAGAGTATTTACTCAGGAGCCCCCACAGACCTCTGCCTGCAGCACATCTTCCACAGATCCACCATCACCATAGCACACGAGCTACGACGCACATCCAACGCCACCTTCTAATCCAGCTCATTCTCAGATGACTGGCAGTGCGCAGAAGTCAGGCCGCTCCTTAAGAAGCCCTCCGCAGACCCGATGGACCTCGAAAACTACAGACCCATCTCTCTCCTCCCCTTCATGGCTAAAGTCACTGAGAAGATCTTCAACATCTAGCTCAGGAACTTCATTGAAGCCAACGCCATCCTCGACTCTTCCCAATCCAGATTCTGCAGCAACCATAGCATTGAGACTGCCCTCCTCGCCACCACAGATGACATTCACACTCTCCTCGACCAGGGCCACACGGCGGCCCTCATCTTACTAGACCAATTTGCAGCCTTCCACACAATATCCCACCGCACTCTCACCACCAGACTCCACAACGCTGGCATACAGTGAACCATCGTCAACTGGATCTTCTCTTTTCTACCAGGCCGAACCCAAAGAATCAGACTCCCACCTTTCCTCTCTGAACCCACACAGATCAACTGCAGAGCACCTAAGGATCAACTCTCAGCCCCACGCTCTTCAACATCTACATGGTCCCCCTCGCTGCCATCGTCAGACAGCAAGGACTCAGCAAAGCATCCTACACTGATGACACCCAGCTCATCCTCTCCCTTGAGAAGGAACCCTACACCACCAGACTTAGCTTCCAGAAAGAAATTAAAGACGTTGCACCCTGGATGAACTGTCTGAAGATCAACTCAGAGAAGTCAGAAGTCCTCGGACCCATCGCTCAGCACGGAACAACAGCTGTTGGCCCACCGCTCTCAGCAACCCCCCCCCCCACTCATGGCCCACGCCCGAAACCTCGGCATCATACTGGACTCCTCCATCACTATGACCTGACAGATCAATGCTGACACCTCAATGTGCTTCAATACCCTCCGCATCCTTCGCAAGACCTTCAAGTGGACACCCCTGAATCCAAAAAGACCGTTACCCACGCACTCCCAACAAGCAAACTGGACTCTGAAAAATGCCCTCTATGCCACAATCAACAAATCTCTGCTACAAAAACTCCAGACCATCCAGAACACCGCTGCCAGACTTGTCCTCAGCATCCCGCAATATGACCATATCACCCAGCACCTACGAGACCTCAACTGGCTCCTCGTCGGGAACAGAGTAACGTTCAAGCTACTCACTCACACCTACAAACCCCTCCACAACACAGGACCCCAATATCTCAATGAAAGAGTCTCCTTCCATGTACCCAAGAGAAACCTCCACTTTGCTCCGCCAACCTTGGCTTCACCGAAACCCCACACATCCACAGAGCAAGAGCGGGTGGAAGAGCCTACTCCTACATTGTGGCAAAGACCTAGAACAGCTCCTGATCAACATCAGACGTTCACCCACTTTGTACGCCTTCAAGAAGAGCCTCAAGACCTGGCTCTTTGGCTGATTCGGGGCAGCACGCCCTACCCCCCCCAGCGCCTTGAGACCCTCACAGGTAAGTAGTGAGCTTTTCAAATATCTGATTGATTGATTTTAATATTGTAACACAGCAACGGCTCACTAATAGTATTAAAAAAATCTATGTGAAACCCTCCCAATTCTCATCTGTGAGGTCCTGATTTGATCTAAAATAAAGATTTTTATGGATGTTGCATTAAACATAAACACAACTCTTCTCTGCAAAATCGATAATAGACTCTCACACATCACCTACAATAAAAAATATATTAAAGGAACACCTTAGTTGAAACAATCTGTTTCAGAATTTTCCAAGGTCATCAGGGTAAGACTCTCTGCAGATCAGAGCTGGCTGTATCATGGGGCCCCCTGAAAGGCTGGGGCCCTGGAAAAATGAATTTTCCCTTCTGATATAGTCTTTTTACAATGTATTGCAAATATTTCTATAGAAAGTAATGGTGAAAAAGTACATTATTTATTGGGGTAGATGGTAGTCCACCACAAGTAATAAAGTCACTATTCTTGTTAGGTCCAGGAAAGGTTTCAGTAATTTTAACCCAAGCTCAACCACTGGTAGCTGTGGGATAGGGCAGAAAGGCCTAACTTAAGAAAATGTGTAAAACATTTAGAAGTACCAAAACAGTTAAAAAGTTGAAAACACAACACAATAAAAATCCTACTCCAACTTATAAAAATAGAGAATCATTTAATGGACAAAATGTCATACAAATAAAATAAATCCAGCTAATGCAACTGGAGATATGAATTTCAAATTGTGAAAATAATAATAGGACAACAAAGCATTAAGCGCCAACCACGGTCTTCAGATTTTGCTTGACTGGGAAATGGGTGCAATTTAAGGCCAACTACAATGGAGCACCAGATGGCTACAGAAACAACGTTCGTCCTGGTCCGAAGTTTTACCTGAAAAAGAAGTCAAAAATACTCAGCGGAACAAGTTAGTGGGAGAGAAGGCCTCCATGAAGCTGGATAGCCATTCGACTGATTCTGGGTGAAGCCGTAGACTTTTGCTTTGAAAGCTGAGGTGGGAAATTCTTAATTCACTCCTTTTCATGGTGAAGATGTCACCATTCTTACGTAGTCACTTTTTTTTTAGAGCTGATTCCTCCAGATAGGCAAGGCTGCAAGTTGTAGCCAAACAGGGGTACACAAGGCCAGATACCTCTTCCACAATTTTCTACTGAGACTGATCTGCTGCTGTGGAAAAGCTCAGCAGAGGAGGAGCAAACTGAACCTTTGGCCTAGCAGTAACACGCCCCTTTGTTGGATTGATTTAGCAGCTTTGTGTCTGTGCTTTGGAGGTCTTTGCAACCAAAACATGTTTATGTTGCAGGTTTATCAAGATATTAGCAGGAGCACGCTTTTACACAACCAAGGGTCCGAGGACCTCAGGAACTGCATTTGGGGGTTCATGACTCACTCCAGAAGAAGCCACCACCAAGGTCCATGGCAGGTCTAGTTGAAACTGGTCAGCTGGACTCTTCAGGATAAGGGGTTTCTAGCTGCTTGTTGTGTCCCTGTAGCTTAACAGGTCAGCCAACTAACACTTAGGCACCCATTAGGATGGCGGGCGGACTTAGCCCGCCCGCCATCCCTGTGCAAAACGGGACCGCCTGCCATAGGAGCGGCGGTCCCACCTTGGCAATTAGGATGCGCCCGCCACACTGGTAGGCGCATCCTGTATTTTTACCATTGCGGCGAGCGGTGCTGAAAGCGCCACCCGCCACAATGGTAAAAATGAAAGTTGTGCATTTCAAAGCACAACATGAAAGGCACCGCACGGTGCCTGCCATGTTGCACTTTGAAATGCGGGGGGTACCATAGGTACCCCCCATGTGCACCACCACCTCCCCGGAGTCCCAGGGGGCCTGCAACGGGCCCCCGCAGGGATTCTCCTCATGCCTTTCCGGCATTCAAAACTGCCTATCATAATATGGCTGGCGGTGTCTGATAGACACCGCCACCACAGATGACATTCACACTCTCCTCGACCAGGGCCACACGGCGGCCCTCATCTTACTAGACCAATTTGCAGCCTTCCACACAATATCCCACCGCACTCTCACCACCAGACTCCACAAGGCTGGCATACAGGGAACCATCGTCAACTGGATCTTCTGTTTTCTACCAGGCCGAACCCAAAGAATCAGACTCCCACCTTTCCTCTCTGAACCCACACAGATCAACTGCGGAGCACCCTAAGGATCAACTCTCAGCCCCACGCTCTTCAACATCTACATGGTCCCCCTCGCTGCCATCGTCAGACAGCAAGGACTCAGCAAAGCATCCTACACTGATGACACCCAGCTCATCCTCTCCCTTGAGAAGGAACCCTACACCACCAGACTTAGCTTCCAGAAAGGAATAAGAGACGTTGCACCCTGGATGAGCTGTCTGAAGATCAACTCAGAGAAGTCAGAAGTCCTCGGACCCATCCCTCAGCACGGAACAACAGCTGTTGGCCCACCGCTCTCAGCAAGCCCCCCCCCCCCCCCCTCATTGCCCACGCCCGGAACCTCGGCATCATACTGGACTCCTCCATCACTATGACCTGACAGATCAATGCTGACACCTCAATGTGCTTCAATACCCTCCGCATCCTTCGCAAGACCTTCAAGTGGACACCCCTGAATCCAAAAAGGCCGTTACCCACGCACTCCCAACAAGCAAACTGGACTCCAAAAAATGCCCTCTATGCCACAATCAACAAATCTCTGCTACGAAAACTCCAGACCATCCAGAACACCGCTGCCAGACTTGTCCTCAGCATCCCGCAATATGACCCCCCATGTGCACCTCCACCGCCCCGGAGTCCCAGGGTACCCGCAACGGGCCCCCGCAGGGATTCTCCTCATGCCTTTCCGGCATTCAAAACTGCCTATCATAATATGGCTGGCGGTGTCTGATAGACACCGCCGCCATATTACACCTCCTCCGCCCGGTCGCCTTGCGACTGGGCGGAAAAGCGGCGGATGGTCTTACCGTCCGCCACGGTCCCCCCCTGCCATCCCATATGGCGGGGGGTCTTTAGTGCAAGGATGGCGGGCCGATCACCCCCGCCAGGCCGGCGGTGGCTACCGCCAGCCTGGTGGGGGCGATCCGCCCGCCATCCTAATGGGGTCCTTAGAGTCTACTTTTTTGTCCTGGCTACAAGTGATAAGAGATCCAGCCTTCCTGGTCTCCTAGTAGATCTTCCAAGCAGGTGCGGTCCTTCCTCTGTCTTCCACAGGTCAAGCAGTGTTCTCAAGAGGGTTCCCAGGGGTGTCACATTAATGCCTGGCACTATCCTTTGGGTGGAGCAACTCCTGGCTCCTCACTAATCAAAAAGGAAAAAGTTCCCAGTGGCATCCCTGCCCATGTTTGCAGCAGTTCCTGTGTCCCCTACTGCAAACAATCCCACAGTGCCCCTTGCTACCTAAATCATAAATGGCAGAACCTTTCTTCTACTGTACAGAACTCCTTTGCCCACCTTAGAGGTATAGCCAGGGAAATGAGCAACCCCTCCTCTGTGGTCCCTCAAAACAGGTTCTGGGGGCAGCTCCACTTCCATTGGGATTGATGTCTGGCTGGCTAGAGGGAGAAAGGAGGAACAGGTCGAGATGTTTGCTACATCTACTTGTGACAGGGCAGCCCTCTTTGAAGTTAATTAAGTTTCTTTGCACTGCCCAGATGTTCACCCTACCAGAGAAACAGAACATCTCCCCACACCCAAGTCCTTTCTCTCAGCTCTGGGAGCAAGTTCTCACATCATCAATAAGTGGCTTATTTGGCTCCTAGGTGATACCTGGAACGGCATGCAAGTGGACTTCTAGGGGCTTTAGGCATAGACTTTTGTAAAATATGTATAACAAATATGACTTTACCAATAAGACAGAAGTGAACCAGTGAATTGGGCTTATAATCAATATTATATAATGTCCAAGAATTAAATTTGTCGCAGTTTCCTACGTAGATATAATATTCACATGGGCGTCCGCAGGGAGGGGCAAGGAGGGGCGCTTGCCCCCCCCTGGATCTCTGGTCTGGTGCGGGCCATACTGGTGCAGCCATCCGAAATGCTGGTTATGTTTGGACTGGCACTTTAGATGATCATATAATGACATTAAAAGTCCTTTGGATGACACAACCTGGGCACTTAATTGCCAGGCTACTCCGTATTATACCCACGGAGCTCAGGGTGGCACATCAAGGGTATTCTATTCAATTTAACAGATTTATTGTAACTTCCTCCAGGCATATAATGGCACGTGTGTGCTGGTAGTCTGAATTTGAAGGCTATTTTATTGAGGTGTGTACAATGGACCACTCTGACCTCACTGCCAAAGAGAGCTCTTGAGTCGGCCCCAAAAGAGAGTTTTGTGAAGCAAAGTGGAGAAAGCCCCTGTCGCAGAGGCCCTGTAGTTCACTCCCTGCTCATGTGGATGGAAACACAGCTACCCCAGGCGATTCCTCGTTGTCTGAAACAACACAGCCGAATTGTCAGTGAAAAATAAACTTTTACATTTGAAAAAAGAAATTACAGGTGAACTCGGAACGGCCCAAAGTGAGTAGTTTCCGTTTTCATCGTATAGTTTGTTAATTTTTAGAGTGCTAAGAACATTGTGGTGTTCTGGAGTCTGCAAGGTAAAATCTGCCTGGGCGCCTCGACCTTCCTTCCGAGATCGGTAAATGAACGGACATAAAATGTGACATAGTGGCATCTGTTATGTACACCGCTTAGAAACTGCAGAAGTGAAGTATGCAGCGCTACTACAAAAAGAAGCAGAGAAGCATCTGAAGTGGTCTCTGTCTCGAATCCGGCAGCACAGCCATAATCTTTTGCTACATTTCAACCACTCTTTTAGGTTGAGCCTACCAAACAGTGCAGTTGCAAAAGACATATTTTGGACTTACCAAGAAAATACAGGTGCTTGCAGCGGGCCCCACTGCTTACCATTTGTTGACCTCACTGTCACTCAATTGTCTACTTCTTATTTGATGGCTTTTCATGCCCCAGCTTGTCAACATTGTGTTTGTCCCTCCCATGGAGCAAGCCTCTTTACCATCTTTCTGTTTGGCTCCCTAAGCTGTCTAACTTGTGATTTTCTCCCACCCTCCTCCTTGCTCTCTCTGCCATGTGCTTGCACTACCCCTACCCTATCCCTCCTCCTCCCACAGGAGTCAGCATGGTTGCCGCATGTGGTCCTGTGGGACTCCTGCTTGAATGGAAACAAACATATAACAAGCATTGGCAAAGCCAACAGGTCTCACCTTTGGGATTTTATAAGTGTTTAGTTATCCAGCACAATATCCTGGGTGCAACAACATCAACGGTTGCATAGCTAAACTATTATAAGGGCCCAAAGGCGAGACCTATTGGCTATGCCAATGCTTGTTTAGTTAATATTTCTTCCCATGACTCATGTCATTGGTAACTGAGCGCTATGGTACTACAAATGACATTTAGCATAGCGCTCAGCTACCAATCACATGGGACAGCCATCAGGAGGCTGCGGCGGCATTGCAGACAGGCGAGACAGGCAGCACTTTCAATGGGTAGCTGAGCGCTACCAATGATAGCGGACTACCACATCACCTACTAATTGCCTGATATGATGCAAATTGAGAGCTGGACCAATCATGGTCCAACTCTGACCGGCCCCCAGCAAGTGCACATTGCGCAAGCTCCTCTCCAGTCAGACAGAGAGAGTTCAGAGAGAGAAGCAGCCTCTCTGTCCTGCGCTTTGTGTTCAGATATAACAATAGATTAATTTAAAACTATTTAAAACTTGAAGTTTTAGGGCTTTTTGACAGCCTGTATGTTTTACAGCAAGCCCTGCCTGGTTTTGTTGAATTTCTGAAATGTGGTGGAAAACAGAAGGAGACTTTTAGGAGAGGAGGGTAAAAATCAGGGCAGAAAGAGTCAGAAAAATGGGGGAGAGGGGGTGAGGAAGGAAAATGCAGTAAAAAAACCAAAGCAGAAGCAGGAAAAAACAGTCAGAACAATGGGGGAGACAGGAAAAAGCAGTAAAAAAATGACAAATGCAGGTGAAAGCAGTCAGAAAAACGGGGGAGTGGAAAGGAAGGAAAAAGCAGTAAAAATAAGTCAAAAGCATGAGAAAATACTCAGAAAAATGAAAGGAGGAAGCAATAAAAAAACGGGACAAACGCAGGAGAATGGAGAAAGCAGTCAGAAAAACAGGGGGAGATGTTAACATTTTGCCCCCCCCCTGGAAAAATTTCTGCGGACGCCCATGAATATTCAATTTATATTCTATCCCAATCCTTTCCTATGGAACAACTAACCATGTTACAAGGAAAGAGCTCTTGGGGCTTTGCCTTTGTAAGTACATGTTTAAAATTAAACTTCGTCAAGTGATACTTTTAAATACCATGGACTCTGCATTATTGGCATTTAGGTTTACATAGGGGTGGCTGATAAATATTTAAAAGGATGTTTTTGGTCTGTTAAAAATATTTAGTTTGATAGTTCAAATTTCCAGATTCCAAACTGTACAGCCAGTCCCCACAGGGGTCTCCCTGCAGTCATGTTTTCCAGATCACTGTAATGGGTGGCACAATGGGTGCTACAGTCCAGCAGTGACATTTAATTTACAGGCAATGGGTACACCTTTTACCATTTATTTGGGACTTACATGTAAGTTAAATATGCCAATTAGGAGTATAGCCAATTTCATAACAATAATAAGGTTTGCAGTTCCAAGGCACGGGGAAAACTCACTGTAAACAAAATAAAAAATGGTCTTTAGACAACTTGTTTCATTCAATGTTTATGATTATAAGCAACATGGTTGTGCTCCTCATTGGGCCAGCGCCGCAATACCAACGGGCCCCTCAAGGGGGCTCTTTGCCAGAGATGTTGTTCCAAAAAACCAACACAGGCCGTGTCTATCTAGCTCCAGTATTTCCAAATAGATTGCCCAACAAAAGTGTACAATTACTTTAAAAATTAAACAAAAATACCCTAGGAAAATAGTCTTTAATTTTGGGTATATTTGTTAAGGTTAAAAACAAAATCCAACATTTGTGGATATCAATGTTCCTAAAGGTCTGAAATTGGTCGAAATGCTTCTTGCCTCAAGCTGCCCCAATGGGAATACTGACAATTCATCAGGACCAACTAAAAATAACCAATCTACATAAAGCTTCCCTAAATTAAAAAATGTAAGGGGAACCAAGTGAGGAGTATATTGTACATATAAATCATGTGAGATACCAGGCGGTTGTTGGCCGCATTCAGGAGACTGCCTATACTGCCATGTAAAGCTTATAAGAAAACAAACAAAGATAGAAAGGGAAAAGCAAAAATTCAAATATTGAGCGCTCATTATCCGTGACACACAACATGCGGAATTTCATGCACAAATCAATTGTGCTAATCACTTTAAATGTAAACAGACACTATTTTGTTTATACTGGTGTGAAGATCATTATTGTGAAACATTGCACCGAATCAGAGATATACTTATGAGATAGAACAATCCTCCCCCCAACACAAACCCTGTGTTTCTAAAAGAAAATCTATCCTGCATCATTCGATAAAAGGCCCCCTAGGAACCCAAGGACGGTTAAAGCCTACTTGCCAACCTATAGGCTGTGCAAGTCAGGATAAAGAGTTAGCAATTTAAATAAATGCCACTGCATTGTGGTCACTGTAGACAAAATCACACTTACTTGTAGCATTAGGGGCCTGATGTAGGTACCAAATACCGGTCGGAAACGGCCGATTTCGGCCGTTTCTGACCGGTATTTGACCTACTGAGATGTAGGGGACCTTTTTTTGTCCGATTCGGTATTTTACCGATTCGGTAAAATTACCGAATCGCAAAAATACCGAATCGGTAATTTTACCGATTTTTTTTAATTTGGGATGTAGGTGGGACTACTTTCAGTCCCACAGGCCCTTCAGATTCGGTATTTTAACACCCAATCCGATTGGGTGTTAAAATACCGAATCCAGGTGTGCATGCACATGTGTGCATGCACACCTATGCCATGTGACAGACAGACATGCCCTTAGGGCATGTCTGTGTGCCACATGGCTCACATGCCTTTTTTTGGGGTGCTGGAGGGTGTCAAAGTGACACCCCCTGCACCCTTTGCACAAATCGGTAATTACTGAATCGGTAATTACCGATTCGGTAATCCGAATCGGTAATTACCGATTCGGTAATGCCCATTGATTCCTATGGGCTTCAAGGCCCATAGGAAGCAATGGGGGATACCGAATCGGTATTTACAGAATCGGTAAATACCGAATCTTACAGATTCGGTATTTACCGAATCTGAAATACCTACATCTCCCCCCCTCTAATTTACCACTTCATAAATACCGATTCGGTATGATTCGGTATTTATGAAGTGGTAAATGTAGATTTACCTACATCGGGCCCTAAGTGTCCTAGGGCCCGATGTAGGTACCAAATACCGGTCGGAAACGGCCGATTTCGGCTGTTTCCGACCGGTATTTGGCCTACTGAGATGTAGGGGACCTTTTTTTGTCCGATTCGGTATTTTACCGATTCGGTAAAATTACCGAATCGCAAAAATACTGAATCGGTAATTTTACCGATATTTTAAATGTGGGATGTAGGTGGGACTACTTTCAGTCCCACAGGCCCTTCAGATTCGGTATTTTAACACCCAATCCAATTGGGTGTTAAAATACCGAATCCAGGTGTGCATGCACACCTATGCCATGTGACAGACAGGCATGCTCTTAGGGCATGTCTGTGTGCCACATGGCTCACATGCCTTTTTTGGGGGTGCTGGAGGGTGTCAAAGTGACACCCCCTGAACACCTTGCACAAATCGGTAATTACCGAATCGGTAATTACCGATTCGGTAATGCCCATTGATTCCTATGGGCTTCAAGGCCCATAGGAAGCAATGGGGGATACCGAATCGGTATTTACAGAATCGGTAAATACCGAATCTTACAGATTCGGTATTTACCGAATCTGAAATACCTACATCTCCCCCCCTCTAATTTACCACTTCATAAATACCGATTCGGTATGATTCGGTATTTATGAAGTGGTAAATGTAGATTTACCTACATCGGGCCCTTAGCGTATTAGCCAACCCATGTACCATAGTCCGTGAGACAAGGAACTCCATGCAAAACGTTGTATTTATCTGAGTAATCTGGGACGGGACCCGTGATCTCATCGTGTTGATGTGCGAGATGTCACAAAAGCAGAAAAACTAGATCTGAACTCACTCAGTTAAGAGGTGCCTTATTTGTGGTATAACACTTGAAAATATTTCAAAATCTGGTGCCATATAACACAAAAAAATCCTCAATATATTAATCAGGATATCTTCTCAGAGACATTTTTCAAATCTCTTGCAGAGCGGTAGGGATCGAAATAAATGTCAAGCATTATATTTGCATAACTGTCGAAGATAATTAATGCATAACTCTCAAAGGTTTGAGAGTAGGGATAAAGTGGGTGGCATAGGAGGGAAAATATTATCTACGTCATTAATGCATTTGAAGAGAGAATCCTGCACCTTACTGAATTGCAAATGCTCCTCCCAGGTCATAATATTCAATATTACGGAAGTAACAAGGAAAGCCTCAATAGAAAAAAACCTGCACTTGTCAATCAGATATGGGGTACACATGCATCTAGCTGTATGCATATAAAGAAAAAGGGATTCATCATGTGGTGATACCCCTATCAGCATGTTAATAAAAAAGGAACTGCATGAAAACCCTATTATTTCTTCCAGGGTATCTCATCAATCAGTCTTGCAAAATGTGTACGCTGTCAAGGAACCCACCTCTGTTCCTCCTGAAAAAGTATTCCTTAATGTTGTTATTGTTGTTATAGGTTTCAAGGGTCACCCAAAAGATATTGTCTGACTGAATGCAGGAATCCCATAATGTACCTGGATAACTTTGTGGTGGCTCGTCGACATCAAATGTTGCTGCTATGCTCATTGATTTTTATCTTGACAGGTCTTGTTGTCATTCCTACATAATGGAGTGAGCATGGGCATGTAATGAAGTAGATACAATTCTTCGTATTACAGTTTGTGTGCCTGGTTAAATGCCATTTCTATCATAAACCAATATCAAACGCTTTCATTTGTGATGTACGACTGCATATGTTAGAGTGGCCACTGGATAGGTCCCTGGATATGGAAGAGGCACCACAGGTATGTAATCTTGTGTACGACCTCTTTAACAGGCCTGGTGTGAAACGAAATGTCTTGCAGATTGCTAGATCTTTTGAATAAAAAGAAAGGGGTGCCTGGATAGATATCTTACCAGAGTTAGGAATTCCCCACCTCTTCTTCATGATTTTCATGATTTTGTTGGATTTTGATGTGAAGGTTGTGATGAAAGTTAATTTTGGTTTCATGTATCTAGGTATATTTTCAGGTAAAGAATTGCTGTTTATTATTCTTAGCCCTCCTATATGCCCTTTGAATAATCTTCTCAGGGTAGTTCCAATTCTGTAGTTTGTTTTTCAGATCCACCGATTGAGCTTCAAAATCACTCAGGTAACTGTAGTTCCTCTGAAGGCAGAGAAAATGACTATAAGGTAAATTCATATGCAAGACCCTCGGGTGACGGCTCTGATATAGTATAAGGTTATTACAATCCATATTTTTCTGAAAAGGCCTTGTTTTTAAGATGCCATCCTCGATTGTGATCATAAGGTCTAGGAAGGAAATCTCATCAGTGGAGATAGTATGTGTGCATTTCAAATAGATGATCCAAGTTGTAAACTCCCAAGTTGGAAACTTCCCAGCCATACAATTAAGATGTCATCAATATACTGGTACCACAGGTGGATCTTTTATAAGGGATTGGTTTCTGACAGGATAAACTCTTTTTCAAAGCGGTACATGGAGAGGCAGGCCAGAATAGGAGCAAATGTGCTGGCCATTGAAGTCCCTTGGATTTAAGGTACAGGATCTGTTTAAACTGGAAATAGTTTTCTTTCAATGTCAGGCTTGCCAAATCCGTAACAAACTCAATTGTGTTTGGAAATCCCAATGTGTGGTGCGTAATAACTCCACAAAGTCGCATCCTGAAGTATGCTAGTATACAAAGCTTCCACGTCCAGTGACTTCAGAAGGTCAGTGGTAACCTCCTCATTTATGTTTTCAATCAAATAGAGTATATCTTTTGTATATTTTAAGAATGTAGGGGTGTTGTGCACAACTGGACGTAGAAGGAAATCACATCATTTATAAAGAGGTTCCAAAATATAATTCATCCCAGAGACTATAGGGCACCCAGGTTGAGGATCTTATTTTTTGGGATTTGAGTAAGATGTAGAAGTATGGAATCTTGGGATGTAGATTAACCAGAAATTCTGCCTCCTTCTTGTTAATCCACTCAGCCAAGCTACTGTAGCCACTTTCAATACATTTTAGTGGTCAGGGCACATGCACTGGGGCATGATTAGAATGGCCTCAATACACAAAGTAAAAAAAAAAGAAAACAGCATCATCAGTCCCAAAAATTAGAGTGATTATGAAAAATAAATCTTTCCTACAGAGACCGAAAACATTTCAATTAACATATGTTATAGTGGTCTACCTAGATCATATATCTCACAGATTACATTAATAACGAGTAAAAATGCAGTTCAGGTTACAAAATAAAACTGATAAAATACAGAAATTCCCCAGTTACAGTTAGCTCCACATACCTTCCATGCAACCCAAGTGACACACCAAATGCTAGTGACCTGACCCTTGATTAAACAGCTGACTACAAAAATTACATACATTATTTTACTAGTGATACAACATAATTTATTATCTGTGGATTAAATCTTTGTTTATGTGTGCATTGTTATTTAAAGATATTTGAAGATATGAAGATATGGTATAAATGTGTTAATAAAAAACAAAGGTATTTATTGTTAGAAATATTGTGGGATAATACACATTGTTCTGCTGCCGCTGTTCTTTGGGCTGTCACTGTTCTTTAGATATGATTATTTTCAAAGAGGCAAAGCTTCATTGCTTTGAATCCCTATCTTTATAATGTTCTGGCTATAAAATGGTGTCTGCACGAGGATGGGGTCCTTTTTTCTTAAAGATTAGAACTTATTTTTGGAGGTCAGTTTAGTATACAACAAATCAGACATTTATTTTTTGTTTTTTTGGGGATTTCAGATCCTTTACAAGCACACCTATAGACATATTGCTTCTTGACCTTGAGTTTTTTTCTGGGTTTGCAACACTTGCATGACTGAAGAAACAGGACTTCCATTCTGAGTATTGCAAATCAACAAACAAGTGCTGCCAATCCTGTAAACATTTTAAAAAGTTGTGTTTTCTATGAAAACAAATTGTAGTATGTTTTTTAAACATACAAAGTTTGTAAGTACAACTAAAACCTCACAGATATAGTGTTACATTTTTAATTGTTCGACATTTTAAGCCTTGTGGGATTCGTGGTAATTGGACTGGTATGAAAAAATCAGGATATGCCATCCGAACCCGTGACTATTGTCAGGGCCTATGAAGGATGCACAAATCCTTAAGGACCACTGAATGGGTTTGATTGGTTACCGAAAATGAATTGTTCGACATGCAACATTCAAATAAATCTTCACTTTCTGGTAGCAAAGGAGACAGTATATTTTTTTTGCTGTTGTTTTTATGGCTTCGGGACAAAAAGAAAAGCTGAGGAAAAAAGAAAAAGACAAACAAGAAAAAACAAAAAAGAAGAAAAAGGAGAAAAAAACAAAAGAAGAGGAACTGCTGCTACCACTATTACTGAAAGACGTTCAGATTAAGTATTCACCATGGTTTGGAAAGTTTTCACCATTCAACCAGTTGAAAAAACATGCTCATCCAAATATCTGACATGCACTTTCTAAAGAGGGTCCATGTGGCCTTCTTTATTAATTATATAAAGCCCCAAGGAGGTGGTTGTCCCCGGGGCTCATGAGTTCACAATACAAATGTGACCCCCAGCCCCTCGAAAGAAACAGCATTGTGTAATGCACCTCTTGTGCAATTGCACCTCTTCGCCTCTAGGGGATGCCTTTCTCAAGACATTCCTAAGTTCAACCCTTCACACCTTAGTGTAGTCTCAAACGCTCACACTCAGCTGCAGAACAAAAGTTCCAGCCAAAGGTTGAATTTGAAGTATGGCTGAATACTGGAGTTGTTGTTTCCTGCAAGCCCCCCAGAGACTTAGGGAGGGACTTTCCTCTTGTGCGCTGGGGGAGTCTGCGTTGCTCCTGCAGCTCCCCCTGAACCTTTACACAACACAGCTGTGGTCCCATCCTCCTGGGACCACCACATGCTGAAAACACAAGTTTTCCTGCAGGCTTCCAACTGCCTGGCTAGGCATTATGGTGCGCATTTGCTAATTTGGTGCATAACACAGCAGCGGCTCCCCGCTGCTCAGGGAGAGCTGTGCTGCCATCATTGGTGGCCTCACACCGCTTCTGACCTTCGTGGAGGGTCCGGTCCCACCCAGACCCCTTCCTTTCGGGTGAGGGTGTAGAAGCTTGGGGAGCCCACCCTGGCTGCTCCTGCCCCCTCTTGGGGGCCCGGTCCCACCCGGGCACCCCGTGTTCCACGATCGTTGGAGAGCTATTCAGGGAACCCACCCCTGGTGGCTCCCTGACTGGCTTGCACCCTCACGTGCTGCCGCGGGAGCTGGCATTTCCATTCTGGTCTGCCCACTACTGTGGGCAGACACAGAGACTGCCACTAGTCTGGCGGGACCTCGGGGTCTGCGATGGCACTCCACCCACCTTCCTCCTACTGCGGGGGAGTGCGGTGGCACTTCCTCTCTTCTCCCTTCACACTGAGGCCCAGAGTTAGGCTCCCCACCTCCATTGTTGTCGGGCCTAGGGTGGGCTCCTGGCAACCCCTGAGGACACCTTCATGGGGAACTTCTCCTCACTGGTCCTGGACTCTCCCACAGGTGCAGTCAAGGGTCCTGGGACAGTCAGGGGGTTCCTCCTTCCAACTCCCCATTAGGCCAGGCTCCAGCACCCGTCTTCTTCAGCAGACCACACGCCAGAGGGAACTCCTCTTCCTGTGCAAGACCTTTTAAAAGAATTTGGAGGGGGCTGGCAGGAAGATTCTTGTGCCCTCTCCTGCAGCGATGCATCACCTCTCTGCCCCTGCTCCCTCCTTCCTGCACAGGCCTCTGGGATAGTCCAAAATGGCTTTGCCCAGTGGTCTCATGCCACATGGTGTCTGAAAAGCCCCCTTCTCCTCTTGCTGCCTTCATGGCCGCTGACCTGGTGCCTCGCAACGGGTGACAGCCACTGATGGATAACCTGGTGCCTCGCACTTCTCCTCTTCTCCCTTCACACCGAGGGCCGGAGTTGGGCTCCACGCCCTCCATTTTCATCAGGGGCGAGGGTGGCATCCCTGGAGGACACCTCCGTTTGGAGCTTCTCCTCACTGGTCCTGGACTCCCCCACAGGTGCAGTCGAGGGTCCTGGGACAGTCAGGGGGTTCGTCCTTCCAACTGCCCATCACGCCAGGCTCCAGCACCTGTCTTTGTCAGCAGACCACACCCCAGAGAGAGCTCCTCTTCCTGTGCCAGACTTGTTAAAAGAATTTGAAGGGGACTGGCAGGAAGACTCTTCTGCCATATCCTGCAGCGACACATCACCTCTCTGCCCCTGCTTCCTCCTTCCTTCACATGCCTCTGGGATAGTCCAAAATGGCTTTGTCCAGTGGTCTCATGCCACATGGTCTCTGAAATGCCCCCTTCTCCTCTTGCTGCCTTCATGGCCGCTGACCTGGTGCCTCGCAACGGGTGACAGCCACTGATGGATAACCTGTAGCTCCACCCTTATGTCTCCTCTTGGAGAGGAGACCATCGCCCTTGGTATGCTTGCAGTGAAGGGCTAGGCCTCTGATGCTACAGCTTGGGGAGAAAGGTAAGTATTCCAGCCTGGCAAGGTCACACCCAGCCAGGCTCTGGTTATGAGCTGAGTCAGAGGAATATGACATTTCTGGATCACCCATAAGCAGTACAGATATGGATTTGGACTCAGCAGAATACTTTTTTTACACAACTTACAGTGTACTTTGGTGCGTGTCGGTAATTTGTAGGCCCTAGGGAAGTGAAACTACCCCGTGTTGTCCCCATCTTCATAGGAGAGTAATGGAGTGTTACTGCAGTGAAAACAGTAAAGCAAACTGACTTTGCCTTACATGTGTATTCCCATACTATAAAGCCTTTTCCATGTCACCATCCAACTCTGCATAATTCCTGCCCCACCATTCTAACTGTTCCTGGGCTGCTCATGACAGGAATCTCCCCTGCGCAGCCTTTATACGGGTGCACACGTGTGTGCACACATGGCTACATGTAACCAGTCCAGTGCCCCTTACCCCAGCTGCAGCGAAGCAGCCTTCTCTCACAAGGGGGACACTGGTACAATCTTCATGCAGTCTGTTTCATCATGAGTTCACTGTGGGTGAGTTTCAGCGTATGAGGCTGTCCCACAGTAAAAGCTCAAAAATTAGGTGTTCAAAAAGCAGCTCAGATGGTCAGAACCACCTTCTAACAGTATCTATCTATCTTTATTTCCCAACAATGATGTTCCCCTCTAAATATCTAAATGTGCTATTTTATCATATTTGTTTTCTATGATTGTTGTACATTTTAAAAAAGAATACTTTTCTTTTAATAAGTAACTATGTTTTATGAAAAATAATTAATATATTTTGTTATATTTAGATTTTTTTTGTTTGTATATTTTTTTATAGAATAATGTCATTAGTAGTTTCTTTTCCTTAAGTATATTTTATATTTTAAAAATTATATCTGTTTTAATCCTATATTTTGGTTTATGATATTTTGGTTATTTTTAATGCTAACTTAAACATTCTACATTATTGTTATCTATAGTTTGGGTTTTCATAGTCTTAAACTTTAGATATTTTTATAATACAAGGTTTCAGATTTGCTATTTTGGTAATTTAATTATAAGGTTAGCGTTGACAATGTTTTGGGTGTCGATATTTTGTCTTTGATATTTGTAGCTACTGTTATTTCTATTAGCGATTTTCAGTAATACAATAAAAATTATAATACTGCAAAACTACTGAAATTACTGTTTGCCTAGCATTGCTGGTTTGTTTGTATTGTTTCATTTTCACAATTCTGTCACTTTGCACGAGCACTGTGCCACAGCATGGTCTTGGGTCAGGGAGAGTAAGATATATGCCATACTCAGTAGGCTCAGTGGGTAGAGGGAGGGTTCACCGGCCATTGACCAATGGTCCATCACTCATAGATGTACATATCACATTCCAATTGAAGTTATCAGTGATCACGTCAACTGCACATTTTTCAGCATATATAAATTAACTAGCAGCCCGTCCCGACCTTGTCCGGGAGCAACAGGCTTCCCCGACCCCCGCCCGCCCCGACATTGTCCAGCAACCCGGGCCCCCGCCTGCCCCGACCCCCGCCTGCATTCTCTTTTCTCCTGCAGCCCAGGCCCCCGCCCAGCCCTACCCCTGCCTGCCACGACATGGGTCCCCTTACCTCAGCCGCCGCTCCTCCCGGCTGTCTGCTGCTCGCACCGCCGCTGGCCTGTCCGCTGCTCCTCACGTCACCGCTCCTCCCCAGCTCCATGTCTGCCGCTCCCTTACCTCAACTGCTGCTCCTCCAGCCTGTCCGCTGCTCGCACCACCGGTGGCCTGTCCGCTGCTTCTCACGTCACCGCTTCCGCCCCGCGCCATGTCCGCCGCTCCTCGTCACGCTCCTGGACGCCGCTCCTCCCCGCGCGCCTGATGTGAGCACGCACGCCGCGGCCGGCGCTACTTCGGAGGGACTACTTTTTTTTTTACTTACTGTACATTTTTTTATTAACTTTTTTTTTTTTACATTTATATAGCCTATAACCATCTACACACCCTGACGATTCCAACGGTGTATCGGGTGTGTGGATTGGCGCTGTGGTTCCCGAGTTTACCCGCCTCAAAGGCTGAAAGTTCTTCCTTTATTATAGTAGTATAGATGTAAAGATGTAATCAAAGATGTCATTGATGTGATAATTGATGAGATTTGTTATGTCAATTCTGACATGAATGAAGAGGTCATATGCTTCCCTTTTTCATAACTTCTTGTTATAATGCTTAACACTCAGTTTTCTGCAGATTGCGTTATTGATTCCCTTGTGCCTATTCTATCTTCTTTTTCACATTTCCTTTTCTGTCTCTTTGCTTTCCTCCTCTTTCTTTTCTTTTTGTTCCCCCTGTCCCTTCCCCTCAAAATTCATAAAATGCTTTTGTTTTTCTACATTTTGACATTATGATTTTGTTATTATACTTCGTACCTCTCCGTTTATCTTATACCTTCCTTTTGTCAACTGTTAACTTTATTATTCAAATAAAGCTTTTCAAACATAAAAAAAGAACAGGTCATATGCAGTGCTTTTAGACAGTTACCTTTCCGCAGCTCGCCATTGCAGGAAAACCTTTATAATATGGTTTTATATTGAGTTTATAATGGTTTTATAAAAGGTAACAGAGTAGAACAGTCCAAGAATGCCAATGAAGAATTCTGACTACATCATAAATCAATAGGCAGGAAGGAGTGTTTTGTAAACATCACCAGAATTCAGAGATGGGCTGTTCTACACTTCGCGTGTGGACCGCTTTACAAACAGCCTACAAATGCAGTACTCTAAATTAGGACAATTTAAACTTAATTATGTTTGGAATGGGTTCGCTCGACTGTCTAAAACCAACATTGCGGCTCCTGCCAGTGCAGTGCAGCGGACGCAAGACAAAAACGTGATGCTCCTGCAAAGCACTGGTAGCTGCAGAAGAAGAACAACTATTGTTTTAGAGATGCAGAAAGTGTTTTGCTTCAGGTAAAATTAAAGCCTCTTTCCCAAACACTAAGAAACGATTTGTCTTCTAGAGAGTGAAAACATGCTTCAGTTAACCATAGCCGGCGGCACGAATAGCACATTCACGTACCATTCACAAAACCCATCTGTCACCATCATACATACCGACCCAGCTGCCAAGCACAGTCAGAAAAAACGATGTCATTGTTGATACAAACCTCCATCTTCTACGTGCTTCATATTAGTGTTTCCTAACGATGACATTTCTATTTTCAGCGACTTTAGAAACACTGCTTCAATACGTGAAGACAGTGAACTTCTTGTAACTAACACAATACTCTGAAACAATTTCTTATGTTCTGTAGTAAAAGGCCTCGGAATGTTTTGTCACTCAAAAGATGTTTTCCAGATTTTATTGTTGTGTTCTACTGTACATTTTGCATCCACATCTGTAAAAATATTCTTCAACAAAAACAAAGCATTATTGGTCGTGCCGATTACCGAGCTTAAAGGTTGTTTACATGAGATGTAGTCCCGGGCTGAAGATGTCTAAAGACACACCTGTTTCTATCTACATCAAAGAACTACACAATTCGGATTGTACAATTTTCTGCCCCATTCCAATGTCTCGGCCACATTAAAAGCTGAATTCAGTGCATCCTTTAGCAGGCCTCAACGGCAGACAGCTTTTAGCTGCATTCTGTCAAATAATTAAGGTGGACAATACTTACTATACCAATACAGAGCACTAGGGGCACATTTTGGCGTCTGCTTACCATGCATTGACTTTGTCAATATCATGTGCTTGCTTATTATTCAATGGATTTCCTAAATCATATTTAGTTTGTCCCTTACCTGGAGCAAAGTTTCTTTAGTTTACCCACCTTTGGAATAGACACCTAAAATCAATTCCACTGTTCATATTCAGGGAACCACTTTTTTCTTTTTAGGTCTCTCGTGCAGTGTTGCAGCACAACGCGCTGCTCCCTCTGCAAGAGCTCTTGTAATGAAGGAGATTTCAGAAGGTGGCTTTAAGCACCGCCCCTCATTTCCATTGGCTGGCATCACCGTTTATGCTAAACGGTGGCCTGCCATTGGAAATTAGAGTTTTTGGTTCACACCCTTTCACCTGCGAACCGACTGGCTCGCCTGATTTGCTGCTGTCGCAAAGCACTTTCTTATCTTTATGGGGCCATGTGTTTCTAATTTGAAACACTTGGCCCCATAAAGACAAGAGATCGATGCTTGTTTCCCACTGTTTTTGTGAATTGAAGAGAACCCAAAAGTCCAAGACACATACATTCATTGAGATGGTTTATCATTCCAAACTGAGTGCGTTTGCTTTCAAACTGCTCTACAACAGAACAAGTTTCATTTCTTTTGAGCAATCATTGTGGAATTAGGACATAACGCAAATTCAGCAAAAAGGGGATAATGCCCAGTCCCCACCAGCCTCCGCCCACTGATCATTTGGGCAAAACTATACCCCACGACTGACTCCAGCATCCACCCTGCAGTACCGCAGAGAGCCGCATTCAGAACAAGAAGCAAAGCTGCCGGGGCTCGGGCAGGCTAGGGAATAGTAGTAGGTCCATTATCGGTGCAGGATGATCCCCACTCGCACCAAAGTAGAAAAGGCAAGCATAAATAAATACACCACATAACTTTTTGTTTGGAGAAAATTATGGCTGTAGGTTTATTACATACAACAGTATGCAAATGATGGTGGGTTATCTAACGGGCGATCCAAGGGCAGGTAGCCATACTAACCTATGCTACCCTGCCCGCCTGATGAGCCAAGAACTATGGAAACCCCAATCAGTGCTATCCTTTTAGGGGTGATCCCCTTACTGGATCACGCGACTGTGGAAAACCCAATCAGCGCTACCCTTATAGGTGTGATCCCCTTACTGGATCACGTGACACATTGGTCCCTTATTACTCACGCCCCTTTCAGGGCGGAGCGTAGCAAGGCAAGCCCCCAGTTGTTCAGGCCCACAACCACCCAAAGGACTAACGGGGCACCGACATCATTGTTCCAGGACCCTCCCCTGAGGCTCCTGGTATTTGGCTCTGGCACCCTTATTGTGCTCTTGCAGAGGTATCCTTCGGTACACAGACTGCTTCCAGATTGCCCTGTAACTCCGCCACAGCTCTGGAGGCAGCCCCCATCGCCTACTGAGCCCCCCACCAACCAACCAGCACTTTCTTCACTTGCAACCAGCTCCTTCCAGTTTCTCTTGCATGTCCAAGAGGATCAGGTCCCTTCCAACCTGAGATAAGTGAACCTTATCAGCCACAAAATCGCCTCACCTTCATTTGGATCAGCTCATGTCTGATAATCCCGAAACCTCTTAGGTCTGAACTTGCGCATAGCACTAATCACCCTTTGCGGGAATGCTCCACTGCTTCATTAGACTTGGCCCCATGCCAAGACAGGCGTAGCCCATGCCTGCTGAAGCCAAAGCCTCTTGCTCAGCGACTTGCGCGTGGAGCGGGTTATCCTTCTCTGGGAATGTACCAGTGCCTCACATGTCCTGCAAGACTGTGAGGCTTCCCAGGAGGGAGATCTCCTACATATCGCTAAGTCACCCTACAAGCTGATGTGGCTCCGACCTCCTGTAACTTGTAGCTGCAGCCCTTCAAGCATATTGAGCTCCCTAACGCTCCCTTCCCCAATTTATGGAACAGCAGCACACTTGCTAAGAAGACCGCTTCCACCACCAGCCTATAATCTCTGGCTATGCGGATGAGGCATGTCATGCATCACTGAAGCAGTCTGTAACCCGCCCAGGGAGCAGAGTGCACCTACTTTGTTGAGGTTGACCGGACATGTGCACAAACCTTTGGCGTTGATAAACCATGGCGACAAGACTGTTCGCATAGTGCACACTATCGCAGTCACAGCCCAAATGTAGTGACAACTTACGCCAACTGCCAGGCTTGCTTAACAAAGCTCGATCACAGAAACCCACATACCTGCAACCCAGCTGTGGTCCTTGATGCTCAATAGGTCTTGCCCCCCACTCTATACAGATTCCTGCTATGTACCCTTCTGCCCCTGTATAGGTGGGAAAATACCTGTGATATTGCAAATCCCACTGCATTCACATTCTCAGGCAGTCCAGTCGGGGGGGGGGAGGCCTTAGCATTGGTTCTGCTTCATTGCTTGGCCTCCTAGCCCGCAAGCACCCTCGTCTGACAGCAGACTATCTTCTGTGTCGCCCGTACAATGACCGCATCCTGGCGCAAGACGTCCCGTTCTACACCTCTGCTAACAGACTTCCTTCAGTGAGGCTGAAGTGAACAGTTGTATGTTGTGCATCTGACCCTAAGAATTTTTTGGTTTGCTTTGGCAGGGATCAAAATGTTGCACCTGTCACATTCAAAATAGTGTAATGTGCAAGTCTTATGCATTCTACACATCCGAGTGGGACTACATACCCCACGAGACAACGTACACTTGTGTATATTACCAACAATACTAATAGAAGCTAAGGTACCCAATGCCAATTGGGGACTATCCCGCCATGGAATATGGGACTTAAGCAGGGAGTCTTCGTGTACTTTCCATTATCCCTCCTGTTGTGCGGTCATTTTGCCTTTAAAGTTTAATCTGAGTTATTCACCCCCAGACTTCCTGAGCTGCGTACTGCCGGCCACGTGCGCAGTTGCTGGCGTAAAGGGATACTCCTGTTGCAG
This sequence comes from Lissotriton vulgaris, assembly GCF_964263255.1. Taxonomy (NCBI): domain Eukaryota; kingdom Metazoa; phylum Chordata; class Amphibia; order Caudata; family Salamandridae; genus Lissotriton; species Lissotriton vulgaris. The sequence continues at coordinate 1,619,971,239 of NC_141694.1, forward strand.
CTTGCACCAAAGCAACACCTGCTTGAATGTGCTACGTTGTACGCAATGAAGTCCCTAACAAATCTCTTCCCCTCAAAAAGATACCACAAGCCGCACTGTTCATTAGAACCTTAAGCAGTTCAAAATGTTTGCTGGGCATACCTCTGAGAATCTGGGTGATGATGCAGAACCTCCTACCCAGCATAGGCTGACATCCTCCTGGAATAGTCATACTGCTAAGTGGGCAATCGATTCCACATCCCTACTTTAACCAAACTGTTGCCTGTTCAGTTTTAATCTGTGGTGACTGCACCCAGACCCCCCAGGCAACTTTGTTGCTGTCAATGTGACCAGTTGCTGAAATTGAGGGAATCAACACGCTTTCCACATGCAACTAAAGCGATTATTAAAATTAATATGATACAGTATCTGCAAGAACTATGCACAGGCGACTGACACTGTACCTGTACCTGGAATATTCATTCCCCTAACAACTGCACTGAGGGCAAGTCACCCTCACCGTTAATGGTGTCTGACGAATCGGCACTTGGAGGCCGTAGCAATGCTGCCCGCTCAGCAAGTACTCCCACTGTACAGTTATAATTTTCATAACTCGTAGCTCCGATCTGCAGGTGCCAACTACAGGCTGTGTGTATGCGGCCCAGGAACCTAAGCTATAAGCTTGGTGTGGAAAAGATGTTAACAAAGCCTGGCAATGGGTGTAGTACCTTTGACAAACCTCTCCTGACTGGCATCTATGTCATCCTTAAACATATTTACTGGTTTTGCCACATGGCACCCTTCAGGTTGGTGATACGGAACCTCCTACCCAGGATAAGCTTACAGTCTTGCGCTCCGTCACACCACCTGTGTATCTTGAATCACCCTCCTGTGCCACCTAACCTTGGTTCTAGAGTGCACTTAATCTGTGCCGTTGAGAGACAATTTCACCGACCTCTGTGATTGCTAGACCCTGGTGAACACCTTCTGGTGTCAAATCTGGTTTGAAACAATATATGCATATGCCCTCTATTGGAGCCAACTCACCCCTACGTGGAGCCACAGCAACCCAGGTGCCTACACAAGTCACCCAACATACAAGTTGGCCCTGACTATGTTTGTGTTCTGGTGCCAGATTTGGAAAGAGCCTTGACTTCACTTGCTGCCCCCTGGGACCCCCAAAGCCTGTGCTCTGGCTGAAGCACGGCAATGCCCTCGTGTAGCATCAAACCCCATGTCAAATAAGAGTGCCAACTCCAATTAATTAAACCTACACCATGACCCTGTGTGGAGACTTGCTCTCCCGAAACCTGTGCTGTTGCAACCCACGGTCACGCCTCCTGTTAAGTTCAATGTATTAATATATGGCACTGACAAACACAAAGGTCTTATACTGGGCTGTGTAAATGCGGCCCAGGGTGACCTTAAACAATCAACTTAGAGTGGATGGATGCTAGCATTACCTGGCTTTAGTGCAATCCCTTTTGACTATCACTCCTGACCAGATGTGCCAATGCAGGTAGAAGGAAGTTATATAGCCCACCTTTAATTTCTGTCCCAGTTATCTGAGTAACGTATTGAAGGATGCCTGCAAATGCTCTGCTCGGAGCAGCCCACTAGACAATGGCTTCCATTGAAAGATGGTGCGAACAAACCTCCAAGCACTTAAGGCGGTACCCGAGAGTAGGGCTCTATTCTCTACCAATGTTGTAAATGGAGTTTCTGGCATGCTAGGGAAAGTGCCTGAGGCTAGCTGACCCACCTCTCTAGTCGGGCGAAGGGAGTACACACTTAAGCTGAACCCAGCCCACCCCTTAGGTGGCTGGGCAGAGATTTTGACTTAGCCCAGGGGCAGTGTAACTGCAAAGTGCCACCGCACTGCCACCGTGGCACACTAGAGGGACTCCATACCAGGGTATTTCAATTACCGAACTACGGCTACAAGTCCAACCTAGTTCAACACTCCACAAAATTGCAACTTTATCGCTGTGTTGCATGAGTAAGGGCAACCTGTCAAAGTATCCAAACGCAACTAAGAATTCGAACATTACCCTGAAAAGTAACCATCACTTGCCCCGGAACGAGCAAACAAACCCAGGCAACTCAGCAGCCTCCCTCAAACTTTTCCTACTGGTTATTTGCCCAAAACACTGGCAGCTAATAGCTTGTTACCCTGTGTGCCCCCTGCTTGCCCTCCTTGCGAGGGGTGGGCCTTAAGGACAACTTCTCATGCACCATTTTTGTAGCTGTGCCTTAAAAAGACCTTTGTCGTGCTGCAGTCACCTAATGATTCTGGCCCTGCACTAGAGGCTCACTTCGGCGTTGGACCAAAACAATTCACCTGGAACCTCCTCAGTCATCGCATCCAGTTATGTAATCAACACGCTTTATTCCAGTTACCGCAAGCCGGACTATGGACTCAAAATACAAAACAGGAGTCACCGCCCTTACACAGGAAATGGACGGGCTCAACCCAAATCTACTGCTGCCCAACTGCTTGCTTAGCGTTGACTTTTTAATCAAATAAAAATGCCCTGAAAACTTTCGGCTGCAATCCCATAGGTCGCTACTCTTATTATTGAAAGAAGGCATTTTTCAATCATTTTTCGCCAAAGTGAGAAACACCGCCACCAGTGGCCTTCCCACTTCATGACACCCAGGCAGTTCAAATTGGCTTACCGCACCAATTACCAACCCCAAGCTGATATACCGTTTTGCCACACTCAAGACACCCTGTCCGGATACAGCCAAGACAGACGCACCGCAACGCCAACTGAAGGCAGAGTACAACACAAGTTCTGACCTAGAGCTGATCATGGCGACACATACCTAGAAAAGCCCAGAATTACCCAACCCTAGAAACCGCTTTCGCCCGTGCTACATTACAGTAAGGCAGTTCTATGGCAAACATGACAAATGTGCCACTATCTGCCAGGAACTCATGTCAGGCGGCCACTTCCTTTTGCACCACACCTTGTTCCTGCCGTGCTGCCAATCATGGTAATGGTACTGGACCAAGCCTTTTTTCTGAACTGTTCCCAGTCCCCCATTCCTTGGTGTTGCAATCATAGTAACACCACAACTACAAACCCTGATACTCATGCACACGTGCAAATCTGCCTATTCCGAGCCCTCAAAGCTAAGAATGGCTTTGGCATCAGGCAATAGTAATTCTAATGTAACTTGAATTAATCAAGGCCTGTTCTGGTCATCTCTAAATTAGACCGAAAGCGCCAAGCTCGTGGCAGACAATTGCAAGCGCCGCTGCAACAATTAAGTGACGTGCAGCTCTGAAATCAATGCTTGCACCCAACCACAAAATGCAACAATAGCAGACCTTTCTGCCCACCGCCGCCAAGATAGGGATATGAAGCCCTCACACAGACCAGCCCGTGACCGCTAGCAACCATGGCCTTTCCGTCGAGCTATGTATGCCTGCCTCTGCCTGGCCCTTTTGTACGGACCCATGTACACTTCCTTCGGGAAGACAGCAAGGCACACCCTCAAAGCCACAAGGGCATACACGCACTTTGGAACACCCACACTTTGGATTGAGAACCTTATAGTTACTGAAGGCTCTGCAGCGCACATTCAGTCTCCATCTATGCCTATGATGAGGGTAGCCTGCTTTATTTAAAAGTTCGCCGGGATAGCAGCAACGTCAACAAAGACTTGAGGGACAAAAGGCACGTGGCCCACCGGCCACACTCCGACACAAATCCCTGGCATCCTTCCTGCCAGGCAATGCCGCCGCACAGCTGCATAATCTTGCTCACCGGACAGACTGCGCCTGAGGCCGCCTCGCAGCAACCGCGACATGCACAACAGTTCCAACTGAATGTTGTGCCAGGCACGTGGATCCCACACTTGCGACCCGGTGTGCCCCATATACATACTGTGATGTTCTAACTAGCTTGTTGCCATGGTGCAAGAGGCCATCGATGCCATTGCTTGTGTCTTTGTGGGGTGGGGCATGCATGTTTGCTGCTGAAGCTACTTAAACCGCAATCCCCTAAGTCCTTCATGAAATTAGCGGTCCTGGTAATTAAAGGCCTTGGAGGGGGTTCCTTTGATTTCATAAGACGGACCAGCGCTGCATCTGGTGGGTGCTTCCTGTCCTTCCCACAGAAGGAGGAAATGCAGGTAAATGTTATTGACCTTGCTATGGCTAAGATAACATGTGTTGGTGCTCACCTCCACCACCCAAGGTATATCCCCACGATGTTTGCAGGTCTTATTGCTAGCCAAGTTAATGGCACTTATTTTATTGCCCTCAGAGGGCAACAGGAGGCCACTACACTTTGCACCAGGCACAGCTCCAGTCCTGCTGCAAGTCCCTGTAACATCATAGCTACTGACCCAGGCAATTGTGTAAGTGTGATCATTCAGACCATTCCAGGCCCCCAGAGCTATAAGAATGGCACAGGCAGCAGGCAATAGTAAGTTGTAATGTATATTGAATTAATAATTGTCCGAAGTTGTGGTCAGCTCTAAAATAAAGAGACAATGTCCAGTAGCGGTGAACTGCCACCATCGCCAGCATTGAAAATTGCGTGACGGGGCCGAGTACCAGAAGGTTCTGGTACAAGAGGGTTCCGTACATCCACCAATGTATTCCCTTTCACGGACATCTTTACTTCTGTAGTGCAAGAGAGAGGCAGCGCAGCTCTTTGCTCAGGGCAGGCCTCGCTAACTCAGGTTATATGCCCACACTGATATGCCCCCACACTCATCAAAACACTGACGCCAGACCAAGGACCAGACCGCGTGTCCAGCGGGAGAAAGGCACCCATGGCTCAAACCTCCACCTCGTTGCACCCCCAATGCCCGATATAAACGAATGAGCCACCAAAGGACACTGGGCGCGCCCCAGTCGACCTGGACTCACAGTAAAAACCACAGACACAGCTCCCTGACAAACGGCGCTACGAGGCACAATGAGGGGGGCACCCATGGCTGTAGATGGCGAGTCGGGCAGAAAAGAGGCCCAACAATGGCGGGGGAGGGCTAAATCCCCTCCCCATCTCCTGGCACGCTGGACATGACGTGTCCAGCGCGCCCTGTAAGGGGACTCCTCCGGGAGTCCTGAGACGTGGATGGGGAGGCGCCTAAATTAAACTAATGATGGCCGCCCTCCGAGGTGACCCCCTGCGGGGGTCGCGGGCAAACGCATTTCACTCCCTGTAAAAAGCCAGGCCCAGGGCACAGGAGGCCACACAGGCTGTGGACACGAATCGATGCAGGTCTGCGGGTGCAGGCCCCAGTGTGTGTACAAACAGCTGCGGGCAAACAATACTGATAGAGTGCACGTTCGATCAGCAGAATGTACTGAATGGCACTGGGATTTCTCTGTACGAAACCGAATGCTTTGATAAAAGAGGGGGTGGGGGGCACTACAACAGGACTATTTGATATCATGGAAAGAGCAAAAAACATTGCGCAATAACCACTCCACGCATCAGTTTGCGTAAAAAGCCATTTATTAGGACAGGCATGACAGCTTACAAAACATAACATTATCAACTTTAACAATCCCCCCAACATCCTGCCTTTCAACCGTCATCCACTCAGGTGCTCCACCATCCATTCCCAAATCACACCACAACCTCTTTGCATCCCATTCACTTCCCCTTTCCACTTTCCGACTCCTCGGTCATTTCCATCCATCGCACTCCCGTCTACCACTCTCTCCCATCCTGCGCCTGTGACCCCCTCCCTGTAAGGGTGATTCTGCCCGTCATGGACTCCCCACCCCTCCCAGTTCCCGGAACGTATCCCCCCTTGCCATCCTGTCCTAAACTGGCATGTTGCCCAACATGGCAATTACAACAACACCGCACCAAAACCCTTTTTTCTGTAGGGTGGGTGGGTGGCAAAACCTAACTCTTCCCTGAGGCACTGGGGACAGGAAAAGGAAGTTGTTCCTCTCCTGTTCCCCCATAAGTAGCCTCCTACCTAACCCCTCCCACCCCTGACCTAAACCCCTTTCCTAACTTCCGCCTGCCGTGTCCTCGCGCGAACACCCCGGGGGAAGACTAGTCTGCCGACCTGCATTCCCCGGGGGCCGCATCGCGCAATAACCACTCCATGCATCAGTTTGCGTAAAAGGCCATTTATTAGGACAGGCATGACAGCTTACAAAACATAACATTATCAACTTTAACAATCCCCCCAACATCCTGCCTTTCAACCGTCATCCACTCACGTGCTCCACCATCCATTCCCAAATCACACCACAACCTCTTTGCATCCCATTCACTTCCCCTTTCCACTTTCCGACTCCTCGGTCATTTCCATCCATTGCACTCCCGTCTACCACTCTCTCCCATCCTGCGCCTGTAACCCCCTCCCTGTAAGGGTGATTCTGCCCGTCATGGACTCCCCACCCCTCCCAGTTCCCGCCACCCAGGGAACCCCCGGAGGGCGGTTACCGCCCCCACCAAGCCTGCACCTTTCGAACTCAGACTCGCCTACACCAAATTGACTCGTTCCACAGACAACTAATCAAGTCCCGCAGCTCCATGAGGTAAAATGCATTTCCCATGTGAGAAAGGTGCACGCCGTCGTCCATGAAAAGAAGAGGTTGTTCCAGCTGGAGCCCGGCATGAGCCAGCACTTTAATCCCCCGATCCGCGCAAAAGAGTCTCATAGCCCTATTCAGTTTCCTGCGGGCCCTTTCCACAGCCGCAGGCTTAAGTGCACCCCTCCAAATCCTCCTCGGTACAAACTCAGTACATACAATGCAGGCGCCAGCCAGATTGTTCCTCATGACCTCCAAGTCCCTCTGCATCAAGTGCAATAGTGACACCCCCGATTGCTTCACTAAGTCATTTTCCCCCAGGTGGATGATGATCATATCCGGGCAGCCCAGCTGCGACACTTTCTTCGTCAGCCATGGTAACAGTTCACCCCATCTCATTCCGCTCTTACCCCACCATTGCACTTCATGATGGCTGCTCCTCAGGCCCAGGCTATGACCGTACACCTGCCTGTCAGCATACTTCGAAGCCCAATGCACAAAAGAGTGCCCCACGACCCAAGTGACCGTCTTGGCCCCCGGTCCACGAACACAACCTACGAAGAAAAAGATATTAGTACCAAGGCATGACAAGAAAATACGCCAAGCAGCACCGCCGTCCAAGCGTTGCGCCCCCGCCCTCACTTGCGCACATAGCGCTCACAGCACCGCGACCTCCACGACCAATCCTTCTGATCTCCTCCCATGACCAACCCAAACCCGCCGCCGCCGTAGCCGCCCCAATCCGGAAAGAATGTGTGCCAAACCGAGCCGGGTCCCTACCCAGCCTCCTCAAAGCCATCCGTAGCACTGCCAACAACTGACCCGACGTCAAACGTTTCCGTGACGCATGCACAAAGATCTCCCCTTCCGTCCGCTGCACATTCTGCCCAAAGCTCAGCCACTCTCGCACCGGACACACACCTGCACACCCACTCACCGACAACCACACCCATTTACCCCGACCCACCTGGTCAGTCTTGGACCGCCCCAACCAAATGCCCAAACAGAGCCCGTCCACCCGCACATCCGCAAACAGCCTACCCGGCGCCCCCCTCGCCCCCATTAGCTCCGACACTCGAAACGATCCAAAAAACATCCAGATCATGCATAAGCGAAAAAGCGCCACCTCCCCCCGTCATAGCAACAAAAAACCAATTCCTGCAAAACCAACTTCAATAAGTCAAATGTGACCGCCTCTCTGGGCAACTCCCCGCCCCCCAACTCAGCCCGCACCTTCCCCCAACCCTTCAACATTCGGCTCAGCAGATCCGAACTAGCCGGATTAAAACCCAAATACATCATGAAGTAGAAAGACACACCTGCCAACTTGCCAGCAATCGTTGTCTGCGACAGCCCCTTATCCATGCAATCCAACACAAACTGCACAACCCGCCTTTCGCACTCTTCCTTTGACAAACACAGCACCCCTGTCCTCAGGCCCACAAACTTCCCAAACTCACTCCAAGCCAATCTGTACGCCCGCCTTGTAGACTCCGCCAGCGACCTTTCCACCAGACCCACCACTCTCATTCCCCCCATGCCCAGATACCCTCGGGCACCTTGGTCTTGCAAGCCTCCGCTCCCGGCGCCAGCTCCCTGAAGCGCAGCCACTGCGAACGAGATAACGCATCCGCAATTTCGTTACTTGTGCCAGGCACATGTTGCGCGCGAAACAGCACATTGTAACGCAGACATAGCAGCATGAAGCTTCGCAGCAAGCGCAGCACCCTCAGATCTCTCGCTTTCTGATTGTTGACCAAGTCCACCACCGTCATGTTGTCCACGTGGAACAACACAGACCTGTTCTTGAACTCCGGGCCCCACACCAACAGCGCCACCAACAAGGGAAAGAACTCCAAGAAAGCAATGCTCCTGCCCTGACGCAGCCAATGATCCGGCCACCTTTCCGCGCACCAGCGACCGTCCCAGAAAATTCCGAAACCAGCCGCCCCCGCTGTGTCCGAGTAGAGTTGAACCTGCCACACCATCCTGTCCCGCACAAAATCCAAAGACACGCCATTGAAATCCTCAAGAAAGACCAGCCATACTCGCAAGTCCGACCGGACCCCCAGCGTAATCCTGACCCTGTGATGTGGGAGGGCCACGCCCGACATGGCCATGCCGAGCCGCCTACAAAAAGTCCTCCCAGCCCTCACCACTCTGCAGGCAAAGTTCAACAACCCCAGCAAGCGCTGCACAGACCTCAACTCCAGCTTCTGAACCGCGATTGCGCCCCTCAAAGCATCTTGCATCTCAGCCACCTTCGCCTCCGGTACACGTGCCTGCCAGGCCACCAAATCCAATTCAATTCCGAGGAACGTCAGACAACAACTGGGCCCTTCCATCTTCTCTGGTGCCAAAGGCACCCCAAAATCTTGTGCCAACAACTTAAACAGCTGCAGAGCCTGACCACAGTCGCCAGAACGTCCAGATCCCACAAACAGAAAATCATCCAAATAGTGGGACACAAGCCGGTGCCCACTGCGGTCCACAAAAGCCCACTGCAAAAAGGAGCTAAAAGTCTCGAAGAGCGCGCAAGAAATCGCACAGCCCATTGGCAGCACCATGTCCACAAAAATGGCCCCATCGAACTGCATACCCAAGAGAGGAAAATCCGCCGGATGAATGGGAAGAAGCCGAAAGGCCGACTTGATGTCACACTTGGCCATCTCCGCCCCCCTCCCACACGACCGCACCAACCCAATGGCATCGTCCACCGAAGCGTACAACACCCTTGAGTCCTCCTCAGCAATGAAATCATTCACCGACCCACCTTCCGGCCAGGACAAGTGATGGATCAACCGGTATTCCCCTTGCTCCTTCTTGGGCACAACCCCCAACGGTGACACGATGTGATCTGACAATGGCCACTCCGAGAACGGACCTGCAATCCTGCCCTCTGAAACCTCCTTCTCCAATTTACGTGCCACTACCTCCGGCAGCTCCTTAGCAGACCGCAAATTCTCAGCCCAACGCCTCTCCCTGGGCCCCTGATAGCCAATCCGAAAACCTTCCACAAACCCCCAATACAAACGCAACGCCGCTTCTTTATCAGGGTACCGGGAGAGCCATGGACCCATGGCCTCCACCTTAACCGGAGTACGGGCCCTTCGGCCCAGGCTGCCCCCTACCCTTGGCAAACTTCCACTGCTCTGATGGCTTAGCCAAAGTGAGGCACTGCGTGACCGGGTGGCGTCCCCCACACTTAGAACACTCATGCTTGAATTTACAAGAGGGGTGGTTGCAGAAACCTTTGTTAAACTCCCAGCAGGCCCCCGAAGCGACCGGCTTGTACTGTTGTCCTGCTGAGCCAGACCACACAGGCTGGCTCCCATGTCCACTTGGGGTACCCTGGTTACCCGCCCCAGATTGGGCGGGACGCGGCTGAAAGGACCGATACGTGACCGGAAGACCGCTGGCCGTATGAGTTGACGCCGCCGCCTGCGTCGAAGACATCCACTGGATCCAAAGCTCCTGATTCACATCCCCCCACGGCTTATCAGGGTTAACACTGACCCTAGCCCTGAACTCCTCGTCGTAGCTCAACCAGGCGAAACCCCCAAAATGAAGCTGCGCCTTCCTTATTACGTCCATATATTTAAACAATGCGATAGCCCGATCCCCATGCTTCTCACAATATATACTCGCATAAATCAGAAAGGCAGATGTCCAATTCTCCATAGTAACCGGCACCCTCGGCCGCCTGGTCAATTCCCATTCCTCTTCCTTAGACCCTTCCTTCGCCTGAATCTCCCTGTGCAAAAGCTTAAAAACATCCACATACTCGTGCCTCCAAATCCTTGCCTTAGTCTTCTCTGACAAATGAGACCCCAGGGGCATCCCCAGCCCCATGTACGGCAACTTCTTTCTCAGTTTCTCCACCCCACTCGCACCCTCCTCCTTCCCTTCCGGATCTTCCACCTTGTCCGTCTGCACGCTGGCCGTCGTGACCTGCTTGCCCCCACTAGCCTTCACAGGCTCCACACCCCCTTGGGCTCCTGCCCGCACAGACCCATCCCCCACCCCCACCGACCGGCAGGGCTTCTTCCTTCCCCCATTCCCCCATCCAACCAGGCGTCCCACCAAGAGCCCTCACCTGACAAAGTTGCAGGAGCCTCCCGCTCCTGTCGCCGTGCGTCCGCCGGCCTCGACATCCCTCTGCTGGCCCGACTGGTGCCATCCCGTGCCTCTTGAGAAGCACCAACCTTGGTAGCTGCCCCTTTAGTGTGGAAAAAGGTAGGGCTAGGACCTTTCTCAAGATTTGCCCGGCGCTAACCGCCCTTGTACCATTCAAGTTTACCAAGCAATGAGGCAGGCGCCGGAGACCAGAAGGCAGGAAACAGAAGTTTATTCCGACGGAGCAGAACACATCAGAACAGACAACAAGGTATCATGTCGAGGTGCTCTAACAGCCACTCAGAGGCCTGGCCTCTTATACACTGGTTTATGGCATGTGACCTTCCTTCAATACAATCACAACTTTGTAGGGCATGGGAAACGACATCCCCGTAATCCTCGTGTTAATCCCACCCCCATATACATTCACAATGGAGGTCCTCAACCTGCTGATAAGAGAGAGGGTCATCACGCAGCTGAGTGTTTCGTCGAGTCTTAGGATGTGTGCGCCTGATCATGTCACAGGGGGTGGGGAGGTCTGGATCAATAGAGGGTCCTTTGAAGGAGAGCGACCTCATACAATAAGGGCAGTAAATGATATCTCTCGGCTTAGGCAATGGCCTCGGACCTGTGTGGACAGTCGGACACGGGGTGAGGGGCCATCAATGGAGTGGTATTCATGCCGCGTGGACAATCCAGCGCAGGAGGGAGGTTTGTCAACAGAGGGGCATTCATGGGAGGAGAGGAGGTGTTGGTCAGGCGCTAGCGTGACTCCCAAGGACAGGGTCATGCAGAAGGGTCCTGCTCGTAAGGAGGAGGAGGGAGGGGGAGCCGGGGTGCGCAGAGGATGCTTGCTGGGTCAGAGGGACGTGCTGGCGATCGATCGTGGACAGGGAGACCATGATACCTAAAATGGCTGCCATGCACGTAATACATAGGTGACCTAGAATAGCTGCCGTGCATGTAGTACATAGGTGACAAGCTGGCGCAGATGATGTTTAGATCGCAAGTCAAAATTCCACAGTCCTCCCTTTTAACATATCTCGCCAACTTGTCAGTTTGAATTTATCCCCATAAGGCCACGTATTTCTACTTCATAGAGGGGGCTCATGTGCTCATTTCGGAAGTCCAAAGTCTTTGGGCACATACAGTTAGAAACAAGGCCGCACAAGGGTGGCAGACATTGGATACCTAAACAACACCCACATAAGATCACAACAGGTATCAACACAAAGGAAAACAACTTCCAACCCCAGTTCTTCAAGGTGTCCCAAAACCAGTTCCCAAGCGACCATCCTTCTTGTTCTTGGTGAACCTCTGAGGAAAGTCTGTGGAGGTGTTCAATGGCTTTGTAGACTGAAGGCGAGTTGTCTGGCACGTAGGTGCAGCAGCTAGATCCGATGATGCGGCATGCTCCTCCTCGGTCGGCTAGGACTACGTCTAGGACAAGTCTATTTTGGAGGGTCACGAGGCGGACCGCCTGAAGCTCTGCAGTGTTGTTGGCAAGGATGCCGGCAGTGATGTTGATCGTTGTTTCTACTGCCTGGGTCAGGTGCCGGATAGCACGGCTGTTTGCCATTGGGCCCCACAGAGGAACAAGTCCCTTTGCTGCATCCAGAAACTGTGCTCCGGTGGAGTCGGCTTGTCCGAGGTCGTCTGCACGCCTCTGCCGGTGATGGTTGGCTGGGGCTACATATGTGGGTGGAAGAACGAAGGCAATGTAACAGATACCCTTCCAACCCTTCGGGAGCCAGGTGTAAGCCTTGGTGCCACACACAAAGTACATGTTCGGAGAAGCAACGAAGGAAGGGGGGTCAGCTGAGTCCAATGTTCTGGTGATTCGGCAGGCGCTGTAACCCACCAGTTGCGTTCCCTGGCCTTCTAGGCACACAAGGCCGGTGATGTTGATAACAGACAGGGCCACAGTCAGAGTGGCGGTAGTTTGTTTTTGCAGATGAGTGAAGGTGGTTCTGGCTGGATTGTGGAGCACCTGTACTTCGACTCGTTCTTTGGCAGGAATGTCTTTGATGAAGGTGGCGCCCGCGAGCGCAGGACACAGGGCAGCTGGGGTCTTTCCTGTTTTGCTCAGCCAGAACCCAGAGTAGAAGTGTGACACTGTCTGGCTGGAGGTGGCGTTGTCCCTGTGGCTCTCTTGCATGAGGATCAACCAGGCGAGGCAAGAGCCGTGAACTGAGAAGGGTGAAGGGATGAAGGGAATGGAGTGTCCAGTGGCATGCGGGAGCAACCCGCAGATCCAACAGTTTGTAGCATTTGCAGCAAGGTTGTGTTGGTGCAACAGTTGCACGAAGGAATTGTTCCAGAATTCCCTGCGCCTTTCTCGGAGCTGAGGCGACAGAGATATTAGGTGATGCTCTTTCAGGGGTGTTGGCTGTGCAGTAGGTAGCAATGTCTCATGAGCCGGTGTGCTTTCCTCCAGAATCCAGAAGGAGGTCATGAGGAGGAGGCAGAAGAGGAAGGCAATGAAGAGTGCGATTGTCTTTGATTTGTGCAAGTTGTCAGTCTTTGGATTTCTATACTGGGTATTTCCTGTTGCTTCCATCATCTTCTTATCTGGCGCTTCCATCATCTTCTTATCTGGCGCTTCCATCACCTTCAAGGGAGCTCGGTAGCGGGCAGAACCACAGACTTCGTTTAGCTTCTCTCCCGGCAACCCTTTATTGTGTTTAGGTCACCGTTCTGAGATTTAACTTAGTCCGTGGCCTACTTAGCCGAAACTCCCTCCTTTCGACGCAGGAAATACCCTTCTCTGGATGGCACGGTGGGATCAGAGAATTTTGCAAGTTCGAGTGCCTCAGTATCGGGATAACAGTCCAATATCGGTCGGTCTTTGCTCAGGAGCTCTTCTTGGGTGCTGACGTTTTCTGTCGTGGCCAGGTTCGCGGAGACCTTCCGGCAATGATGCGCGTGCAGCCAGTGCTTCTTCCCCTCCACTCGGAGTGCTGTTCGGGTGGTGATCAGCACTTGCCAGGGGCCCGTCCACCGAGGTTCCAGACTCTTGGTTCGCTGGAAATTTCGTATTAATACGAAATCTCCCGGTTGGATGTCGTGGCCGGGGCCCCTGGAAGCATCGGGGATGGCCTGCTGCACCTGTTGATGAATGACAGACAACGTTTTAGTTAACTTGCACAAATAATCAGATAGTAGGACGTCCGGGACGTCATGAATGGAGGTCGGTTTGGGAGCAGTCCAGAGATTCATCGGACGCCCAAACACGACCTCGTAGGGGGTCAAATGGTGCTTGGTGGGGGTGGAACGCATCGATAACAAGGCCAGTGGGAGGGCATCCGGCCAGTTGAGTCCAGTGGTGGCCACTATTTTTGCCAGTTTCAGCTTCAGCGTGGCATTATGGCGTTCCACTAGACCAGCGGATTGGGGGTGGAAGACCGCATGAAATCGTTGCTTCACCCCTAACCCCTTTAGGATTAATTGGATAACCTCAGCTATGAAGTGGGGGCCATTGTCGCTCCATAAAATTCGACAAAGGCCATAGCGAGGGAAGAATTCCTTCAGTAGTACTTTGGCAGTAGTCATGGCAGTGTTGTCACGGGTTGGATAGGCTTCTACCCATTTGCTGAAGGCACACACGATGACTAGTACGTACTTCAGGCTTTGGCATCTCTCTAATTGGATGTAGTCCATCTGAAGGACCTCAAAGGGATGATTGGGGGTCCCGAACCCTCCCCGGGGTACTACAGTTCCTTTCCCGGGGTTGTGTTGCAGACAAATAAGGCACTGCTGAACCAGGCGTCTGGCTGAGTCGGGGATTTTATCGTTATGCCAGACTTTGGAAATGAGTTCGATCATGGGTGCAGATCCTATGTGTGCGGGGGAGTGAGCCATTGTCAGTATGGGAATCAGATATGAGTCAGGCAGCAACCATTTGTTTGCATCTTTTGTTCGCCAGCAACCCTCTTCGTCCTTCAAACCCACCCTTGCCCATTTAGTCAATTCGTGAGGGGTGCTGGCCGACTGTATGTCTCTGATCATTTCCCTTGTGTCACTCCATTTTTCTGCTTGTGACCTAGTCACATATATGCGTGTCACTGTCCTATTCTCAGCTGTGGTTCGTGCAGTGATGTCGGCTAATGCATTCCCTTGTCCGACTAAGTCTGTCACTCTTTTGTGTGCCTGACATTTGATCGCCGCTAATCGTTTGGGGAGGAGAACTGCTTCAATCAGAGCGGAGACTAGGTCTCCATGGAGGATTGGGGTGCCGTGGGACGTCAGGAATCCCCTCTCCCTCCACAGGAGCCCAAAATGGTGGACCACCCCGAAGGCATACTGGCTGTCCGTATACACGTTCGCGGTGGTCCCTGCGGCTATGATGCATGCTCGGGTGAGGGCTATCAGCTCTGCTGCCTGGGCAGATCGTTGTGTGATGCAGGCTGTCTCAACTACTGTTTGGGCTGTCGTCACTGCATAGGCAGCTGAAGTGGTGCCATCTGGGAGTTTGATGCATGAGCCGTCTACCCATAGCTCTCCATCGGGGTCAGGAAAAGCAGTGTCTCGGAGGTCAACCCTACTCCTAGTCTGTTCGTCTGTGAGGGTCACACAGTCGTGTATGGGAGGAACGTCGGGGTCGTTTTCAGGCAGGGGTAACAATGTGGCAGGATTCAAAGTCGTGCATCTCTTAAGTGTGATGTGGGGTGCAAGCAGAGTCAACTCGTACCCTGTCAGTCGTGCGCTAGTCAGGTGTTGAGTCTTTGTCTGGTTCAAAAGGGTGTCAACTGCATGGGGCACTAATACAGTGAGGGAGTTGGAAAGTACGATTCCCTCGCTCTGACGGATGGAGACAGCAGCGGCAGCTACCGCTCGAAGGCAGGCAGGTAAGGCTCTGGCTACAGGATCAAGAGTGGCGGAGAAGTAGGCACAAGGGCGCTGCTTAGGGCCAATCGATTGAGTCAGGACAGACAATGCGCATCCCTCCCTTTCGTGGGTGAAGAGGGAGAAGGGTTTGGAGTAATCCGGCGTTCCGAGGACGGGTGCTGAGCAGAGTGCATCCCGTAATTCCTTAAAGGAGGCTTGACACTCAGCGGTCCAAGGGAACGGGGAGGGGGCATCCTTGGTCAGTAGGGCAAGTAATGGTTTCACAATGAGGCTGTAATTAGGCAACCACTGTCTACAAAAAGAGGTTAGGCCAACCAAAGAGCGGACCTGCTTTAGCGTTTTTGGGATGGGGGTGTCTAGGATAGTTTGGATTCGGTCCGGGGTAAGTTTCCTCCCTTCCTTGGACAGAAGATGGCCTAGGTAAGTTACTTGTGGCTGGCAGAACTGTAGTTTCTTTTTGGAGACTTTATGGCCATTTTCTGCAAGGAAGTGTAGGAGTTGGACGGTGGCTGTCGTTGCCAGCGGGGTGGTGTCGGCCGCCAAAAGGATGTCATCGACATATTGGATCAACACCACTCCCTCTGGTAGCTGGAAAGCATCCAGCTGTCTTTTGAGGGCCTGGCTGTAAATGCTGGGACTTTCAGTGTACCCCTGGGGAGCTCTACAGAATCGGTATGAGCGAGATTTTAAAGTGAAGCCGAAAAGATAACGGCTGTCTGGATGGATGGGGATAGAGAAAAATGCGTTTTTAAGGTCGATAACAGAGAAAGTGGTGGCAGTGGACGGGATGAGGGTCAAAATGGTGGTGATATCAGAAACTACAGGATATTGGGGTACCACCACTTTGTTAATCTCTCGTAAGTCGATGATGAAGCGGTACGCTTTCTCATCTCCTTCACCTTGCTTCTTAACAATGGGTAGGATTGGGCTGTTGCAGACGTTGCTAACCACCTCTTCAACCACTCCTGCATCTACCAGAGACTGAATAATCGCTACCAGTGCTTTCTCACCCTCGGGGGATATCCGATACTGTGGAAGCTTCGGGAGTATGGCGTCCTGTCGTACAGTTATGTGAATAGGATCAATCATCATTCGCCCCACATCAGAGTCATTTGTGGCCCACAAGTACGGAGGCAGGGTGTCAAGCATTGACAGGTCAGCGTCAGTTATGGAGTACATGTGTCGTGAGGGACGGGATCTGGGCATGTCTGGGTTGTCGTACAGGATGACTCGTATTCCATCTGGGGAACACCTAATGGTAGCTCGAAAATGCTTCAGTAAGTCAATGCCCATAATGGCGTCAGGGGAGTTGGAGGAGAGTAGAAATGTCGCGTCAGCAGTGTTGCTTTCTAGGTCAAAGGTAATAGGTACGGACAGGGGGTTAGTGGAGGGCGTCCCATCGAAACCTATCGACGTTATGTGTGAGCCAGACAAGGGTGCCCTTGGAATCAGTCGTTTTGATAACACACTACGTGTCGCCCCAGTGTCTACCAAGAATGGAGACTCTGTACCCAAGACCTTAGCGGTGACATAAGGACCTTGCTGGTCAACACAGAGCTCGACTGGATCCCTCCCTTGCCCCTGGCAGTCCTATGCAAAATCGGGGGCATTTTCACCTTCGGATAGCTGATATTGATTCTGTCGGGGACGGTCAAATGTATTCAGTCTTCCTGATCTGTCATTGTTAGTGTTGTTGGAGTTCCCTCGGCCCTGTACTCTATTCCTCGGACCACCTGCCACATCCCTGGAATCCCTATTTCTATTCATCTCTAGCAAAACCGGACACTGGAATTTCCAATGGCCGAGCCCTTTGCAGAAAGCGCATTGGTCATTGCTAACGTCTCTCCGTCCAGGGTGAGATGTCGGGGTGTGATCCTTAGGAGGTAGATCTCTGGGGGCGTTTGATTGGTAGTTCCCCCTTTGATGTTCCCGTCCTAGCGCTATACCCTGTATCTGGGCTATCATTACCCTTTCCTTCAAATCTTTCTTCTTTTTCTCGGACGCCCTATCATTCTCATTCTTTTGGTGCTCGTAATACTGAGCCATCTGAAGGATAGCTGCGGGTTTGGAGGCTCCCCAACTGCTCTCACTTGTCTGTAGTTTTTGGGAGACTTCTTGAGTTAGTCCTTTTACATAATTTTGCACAAACAGGTGCTGTCCGGTTGCGGTGGTCATGTCCTGGCCACTGTAGTCGGAGAACACTGTCTCGAATCGGGAAAAGTATTCTGACACATCTTCCTGGGGTTTCTGTCGACAGGCCGTGACTATCGACCAGTCTACTTTTCTTTCCGGGACCAGTGTTTTTAATTTCTGGACTATTTTATCTGGGAGTTCCAGTATGTCTTTCACTGGTTTGCTCCCCGGTTCTCGCTGTCTATCTAGTTTACCGAGTTGGTCCCAGGTATGTCCAAACAGATCCGTGTGGTCAGCCTTCCGGATTTGCTTCCACACGTCAGCCGGCAGACATAGCCCAAAGAACAAGTCAATATCTGCTAAGGTCATTATTGTCGAACCCAAGGCTGTGCCTAATTCGGTGTAAAATGCTGTCGGGTTCTTTCTTAAGTCGGGCAGGGTTTGCTTGAAGGTTAGGATATCTTGTCGGTCCCATGGTTGGTAAACCCAATTGTACACAACCCTCCCTTTTGCATTTTCGTTATTAATATCATCGCTCGTTCCCTGGCCCCGTGGCGGGATCCAGTAAGGAGCCGCTTCTCTGATAGGCATCATAGTATTGACTACTTCTACTGAGGTCGTTTCAGGGACTGTAACCTTGGTTTCTGGTTTTTGTTCTGTAAGGTGGCGGAAGACCTCAAGCATCTGCATGAAGAGTTCCGTCGCTTCACATTCAGTCCCATCTCCAACGTCAATCTTCCTATACAGCGTTGTCAGCCTGGCGGGACCCTTACTTTGATACCTATCTTCATATGCGTTCAGGGTGTAGTAGCTGAATCGCAAGATGAAATGCCGTCTGTGGCTTTCGGCATGTGAATTATATACGCTCATTGTATAATCTTCGCTCTCCCTTCGTTCTACTAATGTCTTTGCTATTTTGTCGATCCCGTCCCGCTCATCTTTGCTTAATCTATTTAATCTGGCCGATGATTGTTTGCTAGACTCGGGGTCGTCTGATGAGGTTGTTAATGTGGCTGGTGCAAAGGCCGTGAGGGCTGGTGCACTAGCGCTGAGATCGCTTTCGCTCACACTCGGAGCGTGGAAGCTTTGTCGGCAGGGGGCATATGGAGGGGGCATGTAGATGGTTGGGGGACCTAGTAGTAGCTCGTCGTTCGCTCGTTGTTTGGAGGGCAATTCAGGGTAGAGCGCAGAGGGGGTCCTAACAGGACATTGGCCTGTCGACCCTGATTCTTGATTTTGCATAGTTTCCTTTCTTTCTTTTATTTCTTCTTCTAGTTGCTTTGCGGCTAGGTGGGCTGCCTTTCGTAATTCTTTCCCTATTTTTGCTTCTTCTCTTTTCTTTCGCTGTTCCGTTTCTTTGCGCCACATGCCGATACTGTCGAGCATAGTGGGCGTGGTCTTATTCTTCTGGAGCGCTATTTCTAATGTTTTTATTTTATTTTCGTCAAAGGAACCTATCAGTGGCCACTGACTTTCAAGGTTCTTTTTCGTATATTTATGCCATAGTTTAGTGTAAGCTATAGCGACTAGTCCATACTTAGTGAACATGTCCTTATTAGGGGTGCCCTCCAGTGGAGCTGGATGGTTCATCTCTAATAAGCGGTCCGGGCTAAACAGGCTACCAACCAGTGGGGAGAAGACAGGCATGACGGATTACAACGGGGACAAAAGTCTGCACTACCTATCTTATCACGGCGGACAAAGACTAGACAGAATATTTCTATTCTACGTTGTTTGGAGGCCGTGAATACCTCAAAAGAACCAATACCGAATAATCGGCCAATCAAACAATCCAGTGGGGAGAATAAGTGGGCACGAAAAATTATCGCTACCCACTCTTTCTCTACCTGCAAAGAGAGACCTTGTTCTTCCCTGTTTGCAGACAAAGAATCTCCAGTCAATAATCCACGAACGATAGTTCGGGAAACAGTGGGGGAGGAAGATAGGTACGACGGATTACAATGAGGACAAAAGTCTGCGTTACCTATCCTTCACTGCTTGCAAAGAGAGAGCCTGTTTGCTTTTCCCCGTTTGCAGACAGTGAATCTCCAGAGGGTTTCAACAAAGCGTAATACTAGTATTATCCAAAAACAATTTCCTCAATTCGTCGTGTTGACACGACCTTACCCGGACCGCATGGACGGTTTCCTGTCCTCTGGATCCAGCGCCCGATCGTCCTCTCTCCTTCGTGTTGTTCGCGGCACTCCTGATGGTTCCCAGTCAGGACCGTAGATCACTCGAGAGAGGTCTGTTCAGAACTAGTGAAGGTCGGATGATCGGCTGTCAGACGAGGGTCTATCGGACATGAGCTCTTCCCGATCGTTGCAGTCGTTCACTCTGTCATCGGGACCTCTCCCACTGGATCCACGTGTCGCTGATGGGCCCCACGCTTTGGGACGCCAATTGTGGAAAAAGGTAGGGCTAGGACCTTTCTCAAGATTTGCCCGGCGCTAACCGCCCTTGTACCATTCAAGTTTACCAAGCAATGAGGCAGGCGCCGGAGACCAGAAGGCAGGAAACAGAAGTTTATTCCGACGGAGCAGAACACATCAGAACAGACAACAAGGTATCATGTCGAGGTGCTCTAACAGCCACTCAGAGGCCTGGCCTCTTATACACTGGTTTATGGCATGTGACCTTCCTTCAATACAATCACAACTTTGTAGGGCATGGGAAACGACATCCCCGTAATCCTCGTGTTAATCCCACCCCCATATACATTCACAATGGAGGTCCTCAACCTGCTGATAAGAGAGAGGGTCATCACGCAGCTGAGTGTTTCGTCGAGTCTTAGGATGTGTGCGCCTGATCATGTCACAGGGGGTGGGGAGGTCTGGATCAATAGAGGGTCCTTTGAAGGAGAGCGACCTCATACAATAAGGGCAGTAAATGATATCTCTCGGCTTAGGCAATGGCCTCGGACCTGTGTGGACAGTCGGACACGGGGTGAGGGGCCATCAATGGAGTGGTATTCATGCCGCGTGGACAATCCAGCGCAGGAGGGAGGTTTGTCAACAGAGGGGCATTCATGGGAGGAGAGGAGGTGTTGGTCAGGCGCTAGCGTGACTCCCAAGGACAGGGTCATGCAGAAGGGTCCTGCTCGTAAGGAGGAGGAGGGAGGGGGAGCCGGGGTGCGCAGAGGATGCTTGCTGGGTCAGAGGGACGTGCTGGCGATCGATCGTGGACAGGGAGACCATGATACCTAAAATGGCTGCCATGCACGTAATACATAGGTGACCTAGAATAGCTGCCGTGCATGTAGTACATAGGTGACAAGCTGGCGCAGATGATGTTTAGATCGCAAGTCAAAATTCCACATTAGCCTTACACACACGTCCAGGCTCACGCAACTCACCCTCTTCCAACTCATCCTCATAATCCAACCATTCATCCTGAACATCCAGCGGTACCACCTCAGTCACGACTCTCTTAGCACCCTTCCCTTTCACACCAGGCGTAAATTCACACTCCAACATGGTCGGTGCCCGCTCCCTCGGTGGAGGGCAGGCCGCCGCGGACCCCCCTGCATTTTCGTTACGGCGTTTGGAGGCCGTTTTGCGCCCCGCCGGCCCACCCCGGCCTCTGCCAGCTGACCCTGCTGGCCTGACCCCCCCCCCCCGAGCCGTATGCGCTCGGGGAGGCCCCGGTGCCACCAGGTCTCTGATCCGTCAAGGCAGTCCCTGCACTCTCCACCCAGACCTACTGTTTTTGTGCCCCGGGGACCCCCCTACCTCGGCCACCGGCCGACAGCCTGCCTCGCCCTGGTGCCTGGCCCCCCTCACCCATGGGCACCCCTCCCGCCTTCTCCTCCCTGGCGGCACATAGGCGCTGCCACTCCCTCTCATACTCTTCAATGACACACCGCTGGTCCCTCGCCCTCTCCTCCTCAGTCATCTGGGCCCACCGTTCGAACATCGATGACTGCCCAGGCCCCCCAGGCCCTCTTTCCCGGGCAAGGGTGCTGCAGCACCCCCTGCCCCCTGTCCTGCCCCTCCCCGCTGCTGTGCCTTCATGGGGCCCTTGCCCTTGGAACCCTGGGACTTCACCACCACCTTCCAGCCCCTAGACAGGTCGACCGGCTGCTCAACAGCGGTGAAACTAGCCTCCGCCCCAGACTCCTCCCCCGACAGCATGAGGGCAAATTCATCCCCAGCCGCCACCTACCACTCATCAGAGTCCTCCCCCCCACTGCCATCACTGCTCTCCCCGTACCCCGCCAACTGGCTCAAGCTCCTGGACAGTCTGGCCTGAGACGCCAGTGGGGCCTGTCCCTGCACGTGCTCCTCAATACCCAGCTCGGGGCCCTCATGCCCCCCACCCACAGCCCCCCCATCCTCCTCCGGGACCACCTCCCCCCCTGCCGCGACCTTAGCAGGGAGACTCAACCTCCTCCCCCCCTTCTTGGGGGGCTCCTGCACCTTCTTGGCCTTCCCCTTCCTGGGCCCCCCATCCCTTGACCCAGCAGGCTCATCCTTACATGCAGCCACCACACCCGCCACCCCTGCTGACGCAGACCTGGTCGGGCGGGTCATGCCGACCCAAGCCTGGTCCAGGACACCGGGCTGGAGGAGATCTGCCCTCCCAGCCCGGCCAAGTACTAGTAATGCAGCCCTCACCGCCTCAGGGTCAGGGACAGCCATTGGAAAATCGACAAATTAGCCCTCCGCGAGATGCGTGAGGATCGGCACCCGCACGTAACGTCCGCGAGATGCGTGACATTTAGCACCCTTCGCTTGCCGCCCGGAGCTCCCGCTCCGATATAAGTAAATGATTGCTAAATCACACTCCGCCTAATTGCGCCGTATAAACTAGCCTACTCGTCGTCCTGGGACACCAAAACGACGAACCCAACACTAATTCACACACCACCTACCTAAAATAGCACTCCGCCTAAGCTCCCAAAACCTAACTCTTCCCTGAGGCACCGGGGACAGGAAAAGGAAGTTGTTCCTCTCCTGCTCCCCCATAAGTAGCCTCCTACCTAATCCCTCCCACCCCTGACCTAAACCCCTTACCTAACTTCCGCCTGCCGTGTCCTCGCGCGAACACCCCGGGGGAAGGCTAGTCTGCCGACCTGCATTCCCCCGGGGGCCGCAAAGTCACTCAACACTTGACCCCAGTCTCTGACGTCTTTCCTCAGGTGCTCACCTCACACAGGCACAGTGAAGGTGGCTTGGACCGTGAAGGGCAGCCCCGCCCGCTCGTTCGAAGGCCAGCAAGCACTGGGGCCCGCTACTTGCGCAGCAGGGGGTAACACAAGCCCATGGGCGCAGGGGGCATCTTTCAGGGTTCTTCAGAGAGCTGGTATTTGTGCCAACAGCGGTGCTAAATGAGACCATCAGCACAGAATAGAGTCTCTTCCCACATGGCATCACAAGTGAAATCCAACTTCTGTGTTTTCATCTGTGACATACTAGCAGTGATGCTAATGGCTTCAAGTATAACATACATACTTCTCATATTTTCCTAATTCTGGGAGTTGCTTTCCAAAGGAAATAAATAACTTGCCAGGACAGACAGACTATCCAAAAGACATGCAAGCTCACCTGTGCAATGCACACGTCTTAAGGCCAGAGGCAGGACCCAGACAAAGCTATTATTTACTTGACAGTCCTTAAAATAATATCCCATCTCCTTAAATAGAAAAACATGCAGTGGGGGTTTGTTCTTCTCCAGTCCCCCCGCCCCCTATTGTGGCGCCCCATCCCCGAGCCTCTCCTTCCACCGGTGTCCCCAGTGTAGGGACACTAATGTGTAAACGAGCATTTGCAATGCAATAGGTCTCGCATTAGGAAAGTTTGAGCTATTGGTATTGTAAATGACACATTTTTTATTTATGTGTTGGTTTTGAAAATAGCGAAATTAATAGCTCTGTCATTTACAATGCCAATAGTTATAACTTTCGCAAATGTGTCACCTATAGCATTTGTAATGCAATATGTGTTGTATTTTTACTTGACATAGATTTATTGATATTACGAATAACAATGGCTTTTAATTTTTTTAAATACCTAAATAAAAGTTATTGGAATTTATAATGGCAATAGCTTAAACTTTTGTAAATAACTTTTGTGAAGCTTATGTTCAGTATATTTTATTGTGACGAAAATCCAAGAACAGAAGTGTCATTTGTAATAAAGCTTGAAACATTGAGAGAACATATTTGTACCAGTTGTTGAATGGTTGCACAGATTGATGCTGTGGTGGCGCTGAGTGATGTTGTGGTGGTGACGAGTGATGTTGTGGCGTTTAGTGGTGCTGTGGTAGCGCATAGTGATGTTGTGGTGCCCCTGAGTGATGCTGTGGTGGTGCTTAGTGATGCTGTGGTGATGCGATAGATAGATAGAGTGAGTGCGATAGATAGATAGAGGGAGGGCGACAGATAAATAGATAGAGGGAGGGCGATAGATAGAGTGAGGGCAATAGATAGATAGATAGAGTGAGAGCGATAGATAGATAGAGTGAGGGTGATAGATAGATAGATAGATAGATAGATAGATAGATAGATAGATAGATAGATAGATAGATAGATAGATAGATAGATAGATAGATAGATAGATAGATAGATAGATAGATAGATAGATAGATAGAGTGAGGGCGATAGATAGACAAATAGAGTGAGGGTGATCGATAGAGTGAGGGCGATAGAGAGAGTGAGGGTGATAGACAGAGTGAGGGCAATAGATAGATAGATAGATAGATAGAGTGAGGGCGATAGATAGAGTGAGGGGCGATAGATAGATAGAGAGATAGATAGAGTGAGGGCGATAGATAGATGGAGTGAGGGTGATAGATAGATAGCTAGATAGCTAGATAGATAGATAGATAGATAGATAGATAGATAGATAGATAGATAGATAGATAGATAGATAGATAGATAGATAGATAGATAGAGTGAGGGCGATAGATAGACAGAGGGAGGGCGATAGATAGATACAGTGATGGCGATAGAGTGAGTGCAATAGATAGACAGATAGAGTGAGGGCGATAGATAGACAGATAGAGTGAGGGCGATAGAGTGAGGGCGATAGATAGAGTGAGGGCGATAGAGAGAGTGAGGGCGATAGAGAGAGTGAGGGCGATAGAGAGAATGAGGGCGATAGATAGATAGATAGATAGATAGATAGATAGATAGATAGATAGATAGATAGATAGATAGATAGATAGATAGATAGATAGATAGATAGATAGATAGATAGATAGATAGATAGATAGATAGAGTGAGGGTGATAGACAGAGTGAGAGAGATAGAGTGAGGGGCGATAGATAGAGAGATAGATAGAGTGAGGGCAATAGATAGATGGAGTGAGGGCGATAGATAGATAGATAGCTAGATAGATAGATAGATAGATAGATAGATAGATAGATAGATAGATAGATAGATAGATAGATAGATAGATAGATAGATAGATAGAGTGAGGGCGATAGATAGAGTGAGGGCGATAGATAGATACCCCGTAGAATTTTAAAAGGACCACATGTCTAATATCCCATCACAGGCTTTTTATTAACCGCATCGCTGCGGCGGCTTTTCCCGCTGTGTGCGGCTCTTTTCAAATTACCGCGTTACATGACGAGCTCTGCTCGTCATCAGCATAACAGCGCCGTAGCTGATGACGAGCTGAGCTCGTCATCAGCATCGAAGGGGTTAAGGCTAGCCCCCACTGCAGTACAGATACAGCAGAGGGGCATGCTGTTGCAGTGTAATCGCAGTTATTGCGGGGATAGAGCCAAGGGGCCTAATCTTGTAATATAATAGCAGTAATGTGACGGATAGAGCTAAGGGGTACGGTGGTGCAATATGAGATCATCGATAGCGGGGATAGAGCAGAGGAGCACGGTGTTTTGTTATGTGATAATAGTACTGGCGAGGATACAGCTAAGGAGCACGATGTGGTAGGGTGATAGCAGTAATGACGGAGATACTGCAGAGGGCACAGTGTTTTGTATTGTGATAGTAGTAATGTTAAGGATATAGCGATAATTGCAAAATAAGCTTTTTTGAATAATAACATTGAAAAAACTTTACACTAAGTTGGTGATTAGTCATTTTCCTGTGGGTAGCAAATTATATTTTCAATCAGTTGTTGATTGTTTAATAGTGTGTCCTTACTTGGCAATGTGCCCTTAAAGTGCGCACAGACTGTACATAACACTCCGAATAAGGGCACGTAGCAGATGAAAACTCCAACGGTCCTGGAAGGCTTGCGTTCTGTGGATAAAATACCATATCAGCCACATGCTGGAATAATTACAGTTGAAGTTCTTGGTGCACAGGGGTTTTTGTAGGAGGCTTTCGGGGAGGAAAGGTCGTGATCACAAGGGAGGGATTGGGAACAATAGGTATTAAATGCCTCCAGGGGCAGGGCTGACATTGCAGCAAGATATTGCATTTTGGAAGCATAATGGGCAGTTTTATACCGAGTTGTGGAGGGTACGCCCCGCAGAGGCAGTTGAGGATGTGCAGACAGGGGGAGGGGCAGGAAAAGAGGGCTGCTAGGAGCCATCTGCACTGCTGGCTGGGGCTCATGGAATCCGATAGCTGTGGGCAGGAAGTCCAGGCAGCAAATAGATTGAAACTCCAGCCAGGATATGTTGCGTGGGCACCCCTGATAGGGTGAGGGGCTTTGCCCGCAGTAACATGAGTTGGGAAGGGTACGTGCGTGGAGGGCCTCAGCGATGTTGCTGCGTGTATAAATAACGCACAGTAAGCAGGCAGCGTGTATTCATATTAGCGGTAAAAAGCTGTACCTGCTTTGTGTAGATATCGCAAGTCATCCCGTGCATTTAAAATAGAAAAAGCTAAACGGGCACGGACGCTGGCAGCTTTAATTTAAAAAGCGCCACTTTAATGTACTCTGAGCTGCCATACATTGGTTTAGTCCAGACCCACATGTGAGAAACGTATAAGGATTTTGAATTACCTGGCATCCTGCTTTGGGTAATTTAACTATGTTCGTTACAACTCCAGATAGAGACAAGTAAAACAAATTAACAACAAGCTCCCGGCATTGCGAGGTGGAGGCAGGGCAGCGGCATTGCGTGGCGGTGTAGCGGAGATCAAAGGAAGGGTGGGAGGCACAGTATAGTGTTGCGATAGCAGTGATGGCAAGAATACAGCAGAGGGGCACAATGTGATACTAGGATAGCAGTAAAGGTGAGAGTACAGCTCAATGTTACTGTTTTGGAATAATAAGGTATAAGACATGCACATACTAATTATCTGTATTTAGCATATTTATAAATAAATATTTAAACGCATATGAGTATAAGCTATACTGTGCAGCATTATTAAAATGATGCACTGTAAAAGCTAGTACTTATATGCTAACTAACATGTTTTGTGCAGGAACTAAATGAAATGTTATTAATAAGCAGGTAAAAATATTGTGCGCGCAAGGTAAACAAAGTGCATCTAAACAAAGTATACAAAACTGCTAAATAGATACAAACTAACAAATACATCTTGTGAAGGTATAAAAAAGTAAACTGGTTTGCATCGGCCTAAAAAACTGTATTAAAAAGTATTGTAAGGACAAAAAAGCATTACATGTGTGATTAGCAAAGCAACAACAACGAAAGCAATGCATATATAGTTTGTCCCGCACGTTAGTTTGTTTGTGTAAATTAGCATAAAGTCTATCTGATAGCCGGAGCGGGAGCGCATTCCTTTGAAGTCTGATGCGGCGGGGGAGCAGCAGCCTTTGAAGTCTGATGCGAGGCACAGACAAATGGTGGTGTGTCACGTGACTGGTTTGTGCACGCGCTTGTCTCACATGAACTGTGTCTAATCCGCAGTTTTGGTAGAGTTTTCGTACTCCTTAATAGAATCTCGACAAAGAAGCATTGCTAAAGCAATGCTTTAGGTCAAGACCTAAAAAGCTTACAAAGCTTCTGACCTCAACAGCTTCAGTCACTCATCCCAAGCTCCCCCCGTGTGCAGCCTGTACTCTGGTGTCTAGTGAGCGAGGAGCTGCACAGTACCTGCTCTGGGCACCAGCCCTCACTCACCTTCCATCTTTCTAGTTCTTATAGGGGTGGGGAAATGAGGGAGGGTCTGGCCACCAAATGGCTTAGGGCTACTTCCTTCTTCCACCACTTATCTCCTGGGTTCTAAAAGCAGGGTTAGTGTGGGGCAATTTCGATCCCTGCCAATGTGAAGTACTTCTGTGGTACTAGAATATCAGACGCAATTTCCTGCATTAAAGCAAGTTTGAGGGGTGGTTGGTCTATCCCCAAAACACAATATTTACAGCTTTAAAAGTAATGTATTGTACTAACCACACATGTGTGATAAAGGGCCGTAAAGCTATAATTATCAGGATGATTTAATTGGGTCTTTGTCCTTGAATACCATGCAGAGAACAGGAACTGCGGCTGCCCGCGGCCACAGTAGGGGGCCATTCAGCAGGGCGGCCCCCTAGGGCCATCGGGCGCTCCTCACCCCTCATACAGTGGAGAAGTGTGGCTCACTGGTTAGAGCAGGCAGACCCTGAAGCAGAGGTCAGACCCGGGACCAGGGTTCGATTCCCGACGCGGCAGGGTGTTGAGCTCAAATGTCCACGGACTCGATAATTCTCGATTCGGTGCCTGACCTAATCATGGGTTCACACTCTGCAACTCTGGGCATTAAGCTTGCTTAATCTCCACAACGGCCCTCCCGTGGCGGGATGCCTGGCTTTCACCTTGGGGATGCCCTGTAGGGGCTATCTCACAAGGAAAAACCAGGACGGGTTCCCAAGGCAAGCGCGGAGATACCCCTTCGGGGGTTGATTCTGGCGCTATATAAGAAATATAATAATAATAATAATTTTCCCCCGATGGGGAGGGACTCTCGGGGGTCCCCTCCTGGTCATGGGCGGGGGCCACGTCATGTCCGGTGGGCGGGTTGAGGGGGGTATATATGCCCCCCTCACCACGCTGGTGACCTCTTTGCTCGCCTGGACACATGCAGCCGCTGCCTCATGGGGGACACACCGTCTTTTCTTCGTCCCTTCCCGGGCACTGCTGACGTGCCTTCTGGGTGCCATCCAGAGGCCTGGAGATCCTCCGATCGTATCCTCACCCTGAGGTATTTTCGGATGTGGCGGGCAGCTGCGACGCAGATGGTGCAGTGAGAACGCTAGCCCCCTCTCCCGCCCGCCCCCCTCTGGGGTTGCAGTAGGGCGGGGTAGCCGGCAGAAGCCGCAGGCCGCTGGCGGGGGGAGGGCGTGGTACTGCAGCGGCTCCCTCATGGCCACTGGGGTCGCCACCGGGTGCCTTTCCCCTGGGGGCTGTGGGGACATGGCCACAAGGATAGATGGGGATGGGGCAGCTGTGCCTGCGCCACTCCGTCTTCTTTTCGGCTGGGAGGACTCAGTGAGGCTCAGGCCTGGTTGCCTGCGTGCTCCCCCACCCTTTTCTCGGGGTGTGCGTCCGGTGCTTGCTAGGGTTCAGTCGCTAAGGAATGAGGTCACCGGTCACCTTGATGGCCCCTCTGGTGTTTGGGGCTCCAGGTACTCATGACGGGGAACAGTTTACTCAGGCATTTTGCCTGGCAGCCATCAGATGCACAGTGTGCGAGGCCCCTTCTGTTTGGCAAGGCCTACACACTGGTCGCCCAGGTTCCCTGGCATCCCGTTCCTCATTTACTCCTATTCCCACACGGGAACACTGATTTGTTGCTACATGCATGGGTGAAACGTTCGCTATGTACAGCTGCTTCTTTGACTGTTACAAGACTGCATGAGCTAAGTTGCAAACCCATTTGTTTCTATTCATGTGTGAAATGTGGCTATGTACAGCTGCTCCTTTGATTGTAACAAGCTGCATGAGCATGGTTCAATTTCTGGCAGCCTGCCTCTGCTTTCCCAACCACCATTGAGGCCTTTGGGTGGTGGGCAGGGGTGGGGTGGGTCTCGCCCTACCCTTTCCCACCTATAACCCCCTGCCTTCCATCCGTGGGTGAGTGGATCACGGCGGCGATTTATAGTCGATGGCCCATGCCGCAGTGGGGTAGGCGTTGAAGTTTGTGGGGTGATTTGCTGCTGATGTAGGAAGGGTATCATGTAGGGTGCAAGCTACGGAACCTTTTTGTAGCTCAATTGGGTGAGCGGTAGTCTTTCGAGTTTGTCCCTGCTTCCATCCTGGGTATCGGCTGGACTCACACCTCGCTTTTATGGCTCCCACGTGCACGAGCCCTCGACCCGGGGGACCACGTGCAGACCTGTAATTGCGCCCACGGAACGATTGACCCCCCCCTCATCCACGGGCGGGGCCCAGGAGTTTTATAAAATGGCGCCCAATTTGTTAAGTATGCCCGCACCAGTCCCCGGGCGTGTACTGGCAGCGGATTGATTATGCGATTGTCGGTACCCACACATTTCCAGTGGCGTGAGGCATGGCAAGCACGGGCTCTAGTATTTGATCTCAGGCGGGTCCAAATACTCCATTGGCTGACAGGTGCGAATATCTTTCAGAGTGCAGGAGGTTGCCAGGTACCGAGGGGCCCAATTGTATCCTTTCCTTCCTCCATCGTTGCCATTCACCATTTCCCGGCCAACGGCTCTACAGGTAGCACGCTAGACGAGGTGCTCAGTACCACCAGGCCGCCAGGTCTAAGGCTGCGGGCCTACACGGGGGCACTCCGCTGGGTTCCTCTTCTCCAAAGGTCCCCCCCCTCCTCTGTTGCTCCGGAACGTCACAGATCCCTTCGCAAAAGGGTTGCAGTGGCGGGTTTTGTTGGGACGAAGACCAGCCAAATCACTGCACGGGCCTGAGGGGTATCAAGTAAGTTGTGGGGAACCAGCCGCATACCGGTGCGTGCTAGTTGGATTGTATATGACTACATAGTTGCGTGCTGTAGCACCACAGCGATGTCACATTAGAAGCCGGGTCCGGGTAAGGAGTGCGGAGGTGGCCCAGGTGCTTGTTTCGCATTTCGCGTTCCAGCAGCTTTTTCCCATAACAACAAAGTGTGTGGTGTGTATTTATTGGCATGCATGCTGTATGTTGGGGGGGGTGTCACCATGATGGCGCTATGTGGCTGCCTGCGGCCACTGTAGGGGGCCATTCAGCAGGGCAGCCCCCTAGGGCCATCGGGCGCTCCTCACGCCTCTACATTTTCCCCGATGGGGAGGGACTCGTGGGAGTCCCCTTCTGGTCACGGCCGGGGGCCGCGTCCTGTCCGGTGGGCGGGGTGAGGGGGGTATATATGCCCCCCTCACCAACCCCCCTCACCACGCTGGCGACCTCTTTGCTCACCCGCGCGGGGGACACGCCGTCTCCCACCCTACCGCTTACCCGGCGTGTCAGGGTAGGAGGCATGGTGAGAACTTGTAATCTTGTACTTTTTTCGTTGCAGGCGGAGTTACAGGGCGATCTGAAAGCATATGGGTACAGAAGAGTACCTCTGCACGGCACATAGGGGTGCCAGAGCCCAGGAGCCTCATGCGAGGTGCCTGGAAACCGTATCGGCGCACTGTGTATCCTTAGGGCGGTTGTGGGCCTGAACAACCGGGGGCTTGCCTTGCTCCGCTCCGCCCTGAAAGGGGCATGAGTATAAGTGTCACGTGATCCGGGAAGAGGATCACCAGAAGGGGCAGCACAGATGGGGTTTCCCCCAGTGCTGCTTGGCTCATCAGGCGGGCAGGTGGCGAGAATGCTGCCTGCCCTTGGATCGCTCGTAAGATAACCCACCATATTACATAACGTTGTATGTAATAAACCTGCAGCAGCTTTTTCCCATAACAACAAAGTGTGTGGTGTGTATTTATTGGCATGCATGCTGTATGTTGGGGGGGAGTGTCGCCATGATGGCGCTATGAAAATGGATAGCACAGAAAAGAAAAAAGATACAAATGAACAGGAGCCACCCCAAAGGCGACGAAGAGATAAATACATTCCACATAAAACGTCACTGGGGCAGTAAAGAGGGAACAACATGTCACTATAAGCAAGTGGAAAATATGACCCATCGCTGCGCCGCACCCCTTCAAAGAACACAAGAAAAACAATGCGTGGTCTGCCTCAGCTCCGTGCCTCGGGGACAGCGGGTGAGGGAATCGGCTGTTCATGCCACAATGGGTCGTTCCTGCGATAGCAGGTCGCGCTCATAGCCGCCTGAAAGAGGCGGCAGCCATTACCCGTATTGCTAGGAACCAAGCAATGAAGCCGCTTATGTGTGGTAAACCTCACCTGTACAAGTGAAGACTAACCCTAGCCTTTTTGAAACAAAATGCAAACCCATGGCAACAGCTAAAAGCCCCCAGGGTGTGGATGCCCAGTGTAGGTCCAGGAAATAACTTGGATACGATACTTGAAATTAATCATCTAAATTAAACTTGCAAACAAGTCAAAAGCCTGCTTGAAAAATCGAGCGGAAACGGACACGCCCAGACCTACAGTTGACAATCCTGGTCTACACCGACTCCAGCTTTACCCCGCCTCTCGGTGCATCCCCACTCCCTCTAATGGCGGAATCAGCCGCACCCAGGAGCATGCATTCTACCAATGTCCATGGGAAGGACAGCATACATGCCAACATTTTAGGACAGGGACGTGGGAGATTTCAAATAAAAAATCGGGAGAATGAAAATTCCCCATTGACTTCTATTGTAAAAAATGCAATTTTTGGCTTGAAAAATCGGTATTCTCCCGCCTGAATCGGGTCTATTGGCATGTATGAGGACACGAAGGGTTGTCATAAGGTCCCAACCCCTAACTCAGACTGGTCAACAAGGGGAAAACGCTCCTTATAATCCAGCAGCCTTGGAGGAAGGCCAAGATGTCTTGAAAAGGAGACCTCCATGTCAGCTTCAAAGGAAGGAGTGCAAAAGTGTGGCCTTGGTAGGAGTGCACCGATAGTGGGAAACTGGTGGGGTGAGGTCACTGATTGGCTGTTAAGTGGGAAAGGAAGACTCAGCAGGCGGAGATCATTTTTTTTCAATACATTTCACTGAATAAACAAAACCAAAAAGTCAACAGAAAAATGAACATGCATTTGCAATGCAATAGGTCTCGCATTTACACAAGTTTAAGGTATTGGCATTGTAAATGACAATGCCTTTCATAGATCTTTTCAAAACCAAAACATGAATAAAAATCATTGTAATTTACAATACCAATAGCTCAAACTTGTGCAAATGCGAGACCTAGTGCATTGCAAATACTTGTTCTTTCAGCACTCTACGAGAGTACATGTGTTTCTGCGCCCCCATGTGCTGCTCCCCTACTCAAATCCCCACCTACTACACTCTTCATGCTCCCCCAGTCATCCATTGTTTCCCATACTCTGTCTCGGTGATGCTTACATTTGCCTTCTTTAATGGAAGTAGCTATTTATCCAGCCACTGACCAAATAGTGAGTAATATCTGCTATTTAGCCAAAGACCAGAAAAATGGTACATAATCTCTGCTCTTTATCCTGCGGCCCGCTAAGTCACTGAAACTTCACTATTTATCTGGCCACAGGCTAAAATGTAGATGATGTACTATTTGTGTAGCAGCCAGTTAAAAAGTCTGTTGAAGGTCTTCATTTAGATAGACATGAAGAAAAAGGGACTCCAGGCAATGGTAGGGTGATGGCAATCTTGTAACTGAGATGCAGCACATGTGAAGCATTTGAATGTACGTGCATTTGTAAATGTACAATATTATATACAAACAAGTGTATGAATTAAGCCAAGTTGTTTATAGATCAAAGCAGAGTAAAGTCAATTCTGATTAAACACGTGTTTGTTATTTGTATGTTAAAATAAGCAGTGTAGTAATATTAACATCTGTTCCAGTAGCTTCAGGATATGGCACACCAATATGTTGTGCTTCAGTCTAGGAGCATTTGACTGTCTGCAAAGAATAACGAGCAGGGTTTTAAATCCTGTTATATAAATGATTTCTTCACTTATGTGAATACATTGTTTTTTTATTGTTCATGATCTTCTTTTAGATGATTTTTGCGTGCTGAGCTTATTTTGGGCTGACCTCACAACATAGCAGCAGTCGACAAGCAGCAGACACCAGGGAATGCAGAGAGATTCGTGGTAACTGGGCGACAGAGGGAGATACACTTACAGTGGGCAATGGGAGTTTGGGGCACAGTGCTTTGGGAAACTTGCTAGTGGTATATTGAGTGAGACATAGTAATGGGGCTTCTGCGGAATGGGGAAGTGGAAAGAGGAGACAGATAAGCAATGCATCTGGGTAACTAACAGGAGGAGTGTCTATTCACTTAGCTGCCTTGTGAATAAACACACATCTTCATACTTTTAACCCAGCAGAGTGGGTTTCAGGATTAGATGCGTATTGCTCCCATGTCATGAATGGCCCCGTCAGCCACATTGACATTGAAACCACCCACCCAAGGATTGTATCTTGGGAATGGTAGTTTCATTTTTTACATGCTAAGCAGTATTTAAGTAGGTAAATTCCTGTCTCTAATGAGCAGTCACATCTGTCCTTCACAGCGCTGCTTCAGCAAAAGGCACCTGGAAGCCGAAAAAACAAAAACCGAGTAACAACCTTAGAGGCTGTATGTGACTAAAGTCATTGTGGTTCAGACCTGGGGATGGAAGGAGTAAGGCTAGTAAGAGGAGGATGATGACCAGTAGGAGGATAAGGGCCAGGATGTGGACCAGCAGGAAAGCTAGGATGACCAGATCCAAGAGGACCAGGACAATAATAACAGGCAAAGGGAGGAAAAACAGGACCAGTGCGACCAGAAGCAGGGTGAGATAAATCATAAGGGCCAGGAAGATGTGGAAAAGGTGATCAGGACTGAGTTGGCAAGGGAACAGAGTAGTCTTAGAAGGAACAGAAGGCCCTGGACCATATCAATGAGGAGGGCTAGGAGGGACCAATCACACCAACCAGGACCAGATGACAAGAATGACAACTGCCGGGGGGCGTGGTTTAGCGTCCGGAGGAGATGGCGGTGCTGGCGTGAGTGCTCTGTCGCAGCTGGAGCACACTAGCGGACCGTGTTTACCTGCATCCCAACAGACGGAGGATTTCAGTCGGAAGGTCTCCAGAATGTGTTGAGACCTTTTGCGGGGTCTTTTGTGGTCGCTCAAGATACTTTCTGTGCAACGTTCTTCTAGACGTGGCTTCATGACGGCCGCGGCCGCCATCTTGCGTCCTTCCTCAATGTGACGCTCCTCATGGATAAAGAGTCGTCGGATTTAACGGATCTTCGCAATGCCCGGTGCCTTCTCCTTTCCACATGGTGGGCCAATATATTACTGCTAAATGACTTTTCTTGCCTTGCATAGCCTTCCACTCGCTTTTACACGCTGCCATTTCTCCTGCTTCGTACTAGCGGCCATTTTGTGACTTCCACATCTTTTGAGGCATTCGGTCATACTGTTCTGCGCAGTTCCTACTGGTTTCATTTCACCTTGTGGTGCTTCCTTTTACTCTGGCTTTACCTCCTTTGATCCTTCTATGCACCAAAGACCGATTGTGACTCTGCTGAATATGTTATTTAGCCGCTCTCCTTCATGGCAGTTATACTCTCATGTGTTTACCTACAGCATAATGTGTTAATACGATTTCCAGGCGTTGTCTATTAGAAGCTCACACCTAGTTGCTGCTTTTCTCTCCTTCAGTCCTCAGCTGTCCTTGCTTATGACTATGTGACTTTGCCATTCTCTGTTCTGCATATGCGACTTATAACCAATCTTCCATTGTTGTGATTCAGAGACTTCTGTTGTGTACTTCTCTTCATACAGTGGATTTTATCAGTATATATTTTTTTTACTCTCTCAATGCTGACTACCCTTCCTGGAAGCTAAGGGGGTCTTTTTTTGTATGTTCCTTGGATGTGTTCCTGGCAGAGGTTGTTTACCTTATGGGCAGGCTTACAAAAAGTTGCGCAAACAGGACCTCAAAGCGCACTTTCATCAAGAACTCAAGAGTTTTTTCAGCATTGGCCCAGTTAGAAGCCTCACAAGAGCCTCCTGCTCATATGTCGAAGTCGATCATGGAGCCCCCTACTCAGCTCACCGGGAAGGCTACTGTTAAACGATTAAAAAAGGACCCCCCCTCACCATCTGCTTCCGCTTCACCCACATCTATAGAGTTGTTATTGGAGGAGATAAGGGCACTCCGCCCTTTTATGGAGGAAACTAATGCTAAATTGCAAGTTTTGACTGACAACTGGACACAACTGGAGGCGAGAGTCACGTCGGTGGAACGCAATGTCTCCTCTCTTCAGGAGTCCTCTGCTAAGGTCTCACATATGCACTCTCAGATTTCTTCTCTCCAAAAGCAGGTCGAGGACCTTGAGAACAGAAATCGACGCAATAACTTGTGCATCCTGGTGGAGGGCTGTGAGGGGAATGACCCTATTGCTTTCTTTAAATCTTTTCTCCCTAAGCTCCTACATCTTCCAGAGGATACTGTGCTCAACATACAGAGAGCCCACAGGCTCGGTCGAGTTCCCTCGTCTACTTCTGCCTCGACGAGACCCAGAGGTGTGATCATGTATTTCTTGGAATATACTGATCTTTTAAAGGTCCTCTCAGCAGCTAGAGCTTCTCCACGACTTACATGGTCTGGATCCCCCTTGTTTTTCGCGCAGGACTACGCCAAAGCCACGGCCAATCGTCGTAAAGCCTTTTTAGATATGAGACCTGATCTTCGATCCATTGGTGCCAGATATGGGCTTTTTCACCCCTGTCTTTTTAGGGTTACATACAACAATAAGACGACAACTTACGAAGATCCTGTGCGACTCCAGAGCTTTCTGAATTCCTGTTGAGCAGCTAACATGGATACTTCTGGTCCTTCTTCTTCATTCCCTTCATGACTCTTCTGATTATTGAAGTCTCTCTCATTTTGGATTCTCATGTCCTACGCATGAGTTTACTAATTGCACCATAGGTTCATATGCATTGTGTAACAGTTCCTTTTTCATGTTGATCTCGTTGTTCATAGTCTCTACTGTTTATTCTCCCCTTTGCTTGCTGCTTTCGGGGATATGGCCTCTTTGAGGTTTTTGACTCTTCTCTTGTCTTGTCTCCTAAAGCTCTCCTCTTTTTTCCAGAGATCATATACCATGTTTCGTGTTTTCCCAGCTAGGCGGCACGCCGGCCCTGACCGTCTTGTCTCCTCTAGTTGGCTCTACTCCCCCTCCTCACACATTTGGTTTCTTTTCCTGGTTGTGATTCCTCGCCTCCCCTTCCTGTAAGTACGTTTCCTTCCCTTATTCAAATGTTAGCTTATGTTCCTCTCCTTACCTCCTCTACCCTGTTACCCTTCCTAATTGTTCTCTTCTTAAAGGTGTCACTTCTTCTTTGTTGCATTCAATTTTTTTCTTTTCATCTCTTTTCTCTTTCATCATCTCCTATACTTCTCCTTTCTTTATCTCTTCTTGTTTTTCTTGACTCTGATGTTTTTTCTCATTGTAGTTGCTATCTTTTTTCTAACTGTTTTAATGTCAGTACGTATTGTTTCATGGAACGTTAAAGGTCTTAACTCTCCCATTAAGAGACAAAGAATTATTTATCTCTCACCTTACCAAATTGAATGTGGATCTCGCTTTCCTGCAAGAGACTCATTTATCTGAAGTGGAATCTGTTATGCTTAAAAGAGGTTGGGTGGTAGAGGTGTGTTTTGCTCCTGGAGTTGGTAAACTGTAAATCTCTTACTTACTCCTTGTTGGCTACTGAATCGGATTCTGATGGTAGGTGGTTGTATGTCAAGCTTTCCTTGAGGGGTGTTCCACTCTCCCTCCTCAATGTTTACGCCCCCACAGCCGGTGACCCAATTTTTTGGCGCGAGATGGCTACTCGCATCACTAATCTCATTGATGATAACTTCATTATGGCAAGGGACTGTAACCAACCTTTTGATCCATTTTTTGACCGAAACTCCAAAGCTTCCTTCGTTCCAAACAAGCCTCATAAACATTTTACTCAAGCAGTGTCACAGCAGAAAACTTATTGATGCTTGGCGTCTGTGTAATCCAACGGCCAAAGAGTTACCTTTTATTCTCCCTCTCACCATTCCCAATCACGCATTGATTACATTTTTGTATCCCATCATCTTTCACAGTCTCTTACTCATGCAGAAATTTGCCCTATTCTATTATCTGATCACGCCCCAGTCTCTATTAATATTGATATCCTATCCAAAGTCATTGGGCCTAAGAGATGGCGTTTCAATAATTCCTTGCTTTTAGATCCCAAATTTACCACCTCCTTCACTGACTTTTTTAATGAATAGGTTACCTTTAATGATACCCCTTCTATTCCTACTCACACTATTTGGGATGCATTCAAGGCATCCATTATGTGGCTAAGAAACGGAAGACTGCACGTAAATACACTAGTGACCTTCTCCAAAAAAATCAAGGGTCTGGAGCAATCCTACTATACCTCTCATTCAAAGGAAAGCTTGACAGCACTTATTGACGCCAAGTGGAAATTTAATAAAAAATCCACAGAGGACGCCTCTCTCTACCTTTTGAAATCTAGTTCAAAATTTTATGGTGGGAGAAACAAAGCAGGGAAAATTCTGGCTAATTATTTGAAAATCAAACACAACAAATTAAACATTGAATCTGTATTTGATGACAACGCTGTTCTTAGACATAAAGAAAATGATATTTTAGATGAATTCTCCCGCTTCTACTCTACCCTTTATTCCTCTGAGACTCATCCTACTCTCCAATCTCTCTCTGATTTCTTCTCTACTATTCACCAACCAGACCATTTTCCTATTGACTTAACCTCTTTGGAATTGGACATCTCCCAGCAAGAATTACTTTCCGCCCTTAATTCTCTCAAAAAAGATAAAGCTCCAGGGCCTGATGGATTCACTGTTGAGTTTTATCTTAATTTTTCCAAATTGCTAAAGCCTAAATTACATTCCCTTATAGATTCTTTTGTTATCCTTGGCAGCTCTTCAGGTACCTTTTCTGATGTTCATATTTGTATCATTCCTAAGGAAGGGAAAGACACTCGATATTGTAAAAACTATAGACCAATCTCCCTTGTCAACATTGATTATAAGATTTATGCCAAATCCCTTGCAGCTCGGTTAGACCCCTTTTTACATGAATTACTTGGCCCGAGCAATCTAGATTTGTTAAGGGATGCTTCATTACTGACAACAGTAGACTTCTTTTTAATTTCTTGTCTGAATCTCCACACTTTCAAGATTCTCTGGCGGCTATTGCCTTAGATGCAGAGAAGGCGTTTGATATGGTAGAATGGACCTATCTTTTTTCTGCCCTTAAATGGTTCGGTTTTGGTCCCAAATTTGTATCCTTAATTTCCTTTCTTTATTCCAATCCCAGAGCAGCGGTCTGTGCAAATGGTCTGATTTCCTCTTTTTTTGAGTTGGGTAGAGGTGTGCGACAAGGCTGTCCTTTATCCCCTATTCTCTTTAATTTAGCTTTGGAACCCTTTCTCTCCAAACTTAGGCAAAATCCTGACATACACGGCTTTCAGACATCAAATTCTCACATTAAACTTGCTGCTTACGCAGATGACATTTTGCTCTTTATCTCCAATCCTACTGTCTCTATTCCCGCCTTCCTTGCTGAAGTACGTGAGTATTCGCAGATTTCTGGCTATAAGCTGAACAATGACAAATGCGAAATTTTACCTCTCACGAAATATACCTTCGAACCTGATTTTGTTGCTTCTAATTTCACTTGGAATTCCTCTCACATCCAATACTTAGGCTTACATGTCACTCCCTCCATCGCAGATACGGTCTCGCTCTGTCTCAACAAATGTACCCAGAAACTTTCCGATCTCACCACCAACTGGCATCCACTCTATCCTTCATGGTGTGGGCGCCTCACTACCATTAAAATGATGTTATCCCCCATTGTTTTGTGTACGATTTCTAATATTCCAGTTCCTATTCCCATGAAGTTCTTTAAGAAGATTAGCACCATTCTTTCTTCTTTTCTTTGGTCAGGCAAAAAACCCTGTATGTCTCTCTTTAGACTAACACGTCATAAATCTGAGGGTGGTGTCAACTTTCCTGACTTTCCAAACTATCACAAGGCTTTCCTTTTGCACCAAGCCTCCTTTTGGCTGCGAGACCCTGATGAACCTTGTCCTTTATGGGTTACTGTAGAGCGTCTCTCTCTCTCTCTCTCCCTTTACTTTTGCTGAATTTCTATCTTTCTCGCGTAAACCACAGCTACCATCCATTCCCATACACAAATTTACTGTCAAGCTACTCCTAGCCTCTCCCTCCTCTGTAGATGATTTTTATCCACTACCATTTGGCATAATAAAAGTCTCCTTATCAATAACAAACCTTTTTATTGGAAATCTTGGAGGCAGAAGGGTTTAATTTGGGTTTCTCAACTTTTTTCTCATTCCACTTTTTTATCTTTTTCAACATTACGCCACTCTTTTAATCTTCCCACTTCCTTTGCTCATAAATATCCTATACTTAAAGAAGTGGTCATGTCTACTTACACCCAGATCCAGCACTCTCACAATCATTCTCCATCTCCTAACCTCACCTCACAACTCCACTCCTTGCTGATTGCCTCTTCTAAAGCCTCTCTCATTTACACATTTCTTCGTGCCATACCTTCTCCTCGTCCAAAGTCTAAGGTAGAGGAACAATGGGAATGTGACTTTGCTACTTCTTGGCCTATTTCTTTGTGGGATTAGTTATGGACCAAGATTCGCAAATCCGCTAGATCTGCCACCTTAACACAGACACTATTTTTCATTTATAATAGACTTCTTTTTAGACCACACTTGCTGAGTAAGAAATTCTCTTCTGTCCCTGACTTCTGTTGGTCTTGCTCTACACCCACTGCAACTCTATTCCACATGCTCTTCTCTTGCACTATCGTTCATGATTTCTGGAAACAAATTTGGACCCAAATCAATGATATATTTCACACTCAAATCCCCTTTTCTTTTATTTACATGTTTCTATGTAGTCTTTCCCCTTGTTGGGATCATGTCACTTTTGATGTGTGAATCATTGATTTACTAATAGCGGTGGTATTCCAACAAATTACTGTTAATTGGAAGAATTTTACGAATATCTCGTTTAAAACATGGTGGTATAATGTTTGTCATAACCATAGGTTGGATACTGCCTTTGTTTTTCCTCTTCACTTGGCAATAAACGCACCAATTTATGGCTTCCTGTAACACTGTACCTTGATACTTGTGCTAAAAATTCATTTCATTTATCACCCATTCAACAAGAAGTCTCCAAACCTCCCTGATTGACCTTATTGTTCCTAAGTATTTTCCTGTCTAACAGATTTTACTACTGTA
Organism: Lissotriton vulgaris; assembly: GCF_964263255.1. NCBI lineage: Eukaryota > Metazoa > Chordata > Amphibia > Caudata > Salamandridae > Lissotriton > Lissotriton vulgaris. Next base: position 1,620,012,081 of record NC_141694.1, read on the forward strand.
TCCTTTTTATTCCTTTATTGTATAGCCTCATCCTGTCTTCATAACCAGTATACCTTTTGTTATTCATGCAGTTTTGTCCTAGATTGTTTTTGCTTCTTTTCTGTATTACATGTATGTATTATATTGACACCTCTTATTGTTTAATAAACTCTTTTTGAACTTAAAAAAAGAATGACAACTGCCAGGAGTAGCAGGTCCAGCTGGTCCAAAGAGGACCAATAACCAATAGCAGGAGAACAATGGAAAGAAGGATCGTAAACATGAGGACGAAGACAACAGAGATCAGATTGAGGAGGACCAAAGGCCTAGAAGCAAATGGACCAACACTTGAATGAACATGACCATGAAGGACCAGGGTTAGAAATATCAGGAGATCCTAAAGCAGCAAGACGAGGAGGAATGTAAAGGGCCAGGAAGTCGAGGCCTAGTGGTACCAGGATCAGAAGGTCCATGAAGGTCAGACAAGGATGACAGGGACTGCATGAATCCCAGTGAGCCACAATTTGGGCACTAGGAGGACCAGTGTCGCAGAGATGAGGAACACCACACCAAGGAGAACCACTGAACAGATTTAGATGGGCAAGAACAAGGTGAAACAGGCAAACTAGGAGGACTAGTAGAACTAGGATGGGGTAGGAGAATCAGGAGACTAAGAGGTCTGAGAACCCAAGGACAGTGGGATTAGCACCAAAATACCTGATATAGGGAGATTAGACAAAGGAGTATTAAAGCTAAGACTATGACTACATAGAACAGGGGAACAGAAGAAGAAGGAGACCCGATAAACCAGGGACCAGGAGGATTGTTGAACAAGAATCACAGTGAGGGAGTTGAAAAAGTCCAGGAGTAGGACCCTCCCAGGACACAGGATCCAGAGAGGTAGGGGCTTGAGTGCATGGGCAAGACACACAGATAGACCAGGACTAGGAAGAAAAGGGCCTGGGACCTTGAGGCTAGCATGAACCAGAGTTCAAGGAACATCAGAACTAGAAGAGGCAATGATGATCTGTAGTGGACCAGGACAAGTTACTGCAGTATCATTAGGACAGGGAGCAGGAGGACTGTGAAAAGGACTATTAAGGAGCAGGAGGGCAATGGCTAGTAGGATCAGGAGATGAGGATAAGCAGGACAGGTACTATGAATACTGGGGGACCAGTAACAAGGGGACCCAGATGTCCAGAACAAGGAGTACTAGTTGAACTAAAGGATAATAATCCTGCAGACAGGAAACAGGGCTGGTTCAGATTACCAAGTAGAGCAGAGCAGTCATCTCGGGTAGCAGGAACATGGTAAGTGGGATCAGATGTAAGAAGGCTAAATATAGAGTTTAGAAGACCAAGGGAACTGGTCAGTGGTGGCCAGGAGGACCAGGACCAAAATGACCAGGTTCAGGAGGTCTGAACAAGGTGAACCTGTATTAATAGGACCAGGAACAATAGGAGCGAAAGAACAAGGAACAGATCCGGGATGACGAGGATCTCAAATGAATATTAATTAGGCAGGTCGTTCTGCAACTCCATGTGATTCAGTATTATACAATAGTACTTAAGTTGGTTTGCAAACCAATACTCCATTTGCAAAAATCTGTATATATTTTGCAATCACTTTTGGAGAATTAAATAACAATACATCATGTCCCTAAGCTGCATAAGGAGATGGATGCTAATTGTGTTCCCTCCTTGTTTGTAATTCTACCTGGTGGTAAGAATCTGTTGAAATCTGCATAAGGCATAATAACACAGCATTTAAGCTGTGTAGATGTCAGCTGGATAAATAGTGAATTATCTCTCTACTTGCAAGGCCGACCAAATAGTACATCATTTCAGCTTGTAGACCAGCAGCCGGATAAATAGTGACATTTCTTTGCGGTTTGCATGGCCACTGACCATATATTACATCATTTCTGCTTTGTAACCAGCAGTCAGGTAAATAATTAAGTTTATTTGCCATTTTAAAACATTTGGAACATATAGAGTTACTGGAAAAGTTATACATAATGTCTGCTATTTTGCAAGCAGCTGGGCAATGAGTAAAGATTATTGGCTCTTTGTTTGACCGCTGGCAAAGCAAAACATAACGACTGTTAGTTAACCACAGATTAGGTAAATAGTAAAGTTTTACAGCTATTTGCTTGGCTACTTTCAAACTTACATAACCTCAGCTATTTATCGAGGTGCTAGGAAAATAGTGGTTTCCTTGTTATTGGTATAGCTTCCAGCCAAACAGAACAGAATCTCTACTATTTAGACAGCAGCAATGTAACTTGCGAAGTTTTTCTGCTATTTCCATAGTTGTCTACTATTTAGCCAGCAGCTGGGCAGATAAGAGTGTTAGAAATGGGGGTCTCTGGTTGGCAGAGGTATCTATCTTTGTCCAAATAGGGACCTTTACTTCTAGGTAAAGGGGATACACACTTTAGATGACCCTTGCTCACCCCATTGGTAGCTTAGCATGAGCAGACAGGCTTATCCCAAAAGCAATGTGTAAAGTATTTGTACTCATAACACACAGTAATACTGTGATAACACCACAAATGGATGCCACACCAGGAAAATAAAGTATCTTTAGCTAAACTCAACAACATCAAAACGACAAAAATCCAACATACAAGTAGTAAAATAGCACTTAAAAACAGTTACTTCCAAAGTAAAGCGTGTAGAAAACAAATAGCTCCACCTGGGGCTATTGCATTGTCGTGACAACAATAAATCCAAAGTATGGCACCAGAAGGTGCTCGACGTCAGGCCCGGAGTCATACGGACTCCCTAACAAACAGTACATTTGGATAACAAAGTCTATGACGAAGCACAGCGTTGTAGAGGTCAGGTGTCAGTGCCGAGGTTGAGGCTTGCTCCCTCGCTGCCCCAGGGACGCAAGGCGGCGTGTCGGTGAGGAGGAGACATGTCGAATCTAGGACAGGGGGAGTAAGATGCATCAGTTCCGGTGGTGGTGTGATATCGGCAAATTTCGTGGAGTCACCCTGGGTGTTTATCAGTGCCGTGATAACAGAATGCAGGCTCTAGCGAAGACGGATTCAGTGCGACCGCTTGTGCCGGGAAATACAGATAACTGCAGGCATTGAAGGACATCGGAACTGCGGTGCAGGCCGGGCAGTGTGGTGTGCACTTAATGAGCTGTGCCCATGGCCTCAGTGCAGGTCGCAGCTTCACAGCGGCGTTGCTGACAGCATCGGAGACAGGTATTATTTCTTCTTTCAAGTTGCTTTCATCTCCCAACAGCAGGAACAACCTACATAGGCCCAAAACTGGAATAGCCCCCTCCTGGCAGGTTACAACTCTCAGCAATAGAGTTCAGGGGAGCTGGGAGTGAAGCCTTTGTGTAAAGAAAAGAAACTTCCCTATTTACCAACCAACCGGCTAAATACCAGATAGCTTTTTTATGCGCTCATCCATTCCTCACACCCCTGCTTCTCTAGCCACTTGTTGGTGCTCACTGTTGCAAGCATATTTCATCATTCTAGATAAACCTTACCATCATGACAAATATATAGAGGGGACATATGATGCATGCACAGGTATATGTTATCATACGTTTTTTTGCTGAGGCCGCTCAATATTGACAAATTGACTTTTTTTTTCTTTTTGTCTATGAAGAACAGCATTGACAATTCAAAAATATTATGCAATGCCATTGAAAGAATAGACGTTTTGACTTTGTGAATGCTGGTTGATTTTTAGGACCAGATTTACACATTTTGAAGTCAATGCAGCACAGCAACCAAGTTTGCTGTACTGCATTGTGAAAAGAGGGAAAAACTGTGTAGATCTACTGAGATTACCGCCATGCTGCTGTCATACCCTGTGGTGGCACTCTAATAGGGCTGCTGTGCATGAAACACAATCTTGTACCATAGTGCAGAGTTAAGTGTAAACTATGTCTAGAATACATTTTGTTTGGGGACCATACCTTCCAGTAGAAATGTCTATGCATCGATAAACTCTAAAGATCCCACACTTTGGATGTGTGATGTGGAGTTCAGCACACAATTCATCCACTGTTTTGTTTGAGAAAAGAAAAGCTGCTCCTGCTGGGTGAGAGCAATGACAGCTCCTGCCACATCTGATCTGGGATAGGTACTGGTAGGGGAGGAGGCTGGCCTGAAGGGGCCTTGGGGCTTTCCTCTCAACCCCCGACATAGCAAATGCTGTGGGGTGCCCCGGGTAGGCACCCAATAAAAAAAATAAAGATTATATTTCCTGTGCTAGCAGGGAGTCAGTCGGGCCAGGGTTGCCAAGGAGCTCCCCACAAAGCATACAACATAAAATATGTTGGTGGATGTCCTTGGTGGGCACCAAGCACCCCATGGACAAAAAACAATAAATAAATGTGTGGCTGGCTCTTGCGTGGCCCCATTTAACTAGATTGCTTGTAAAGAGTCTGTATGTCATGGTTGCCCAGGGGTTTTCCCTAAAGCCCCCAACTAAAATGAAACATGTGGGTGTCCTGGGTGGATACCTGGTTACCTGAAAAAATCATTTAAAAAATGAATAATAAATGAGCGGCATGAGTTAATTATTATTGTCTGCTCCTTGTATGGAGTACCACATAATGCTCAGCAAGGACTTTTTAAATATGCTTTTTGGAATCAGTTGGTGTCCCTATACGGGACAAGGGCACCACCAAGCCTTTTAAAACATGTTTTGGGGGCTGATGTTCTTTTTAAAAAACGTTATTAAAAAATTTCATGGCAAAAACTTTTATTAAAAATTGCACTGTGTAAATTAGGGAAGTATAGAATTTATTTTTATAATTATTGGTGATTTTCTGACAGAGGCACTAGATGTGATTTATATTGTCATATAGATATACTTTGCCTATATGCTGTGTTAAGTTAGCATGAGTTTATTAGAAGTTTAAACACCATTTTACCTTTCTGCTGCTTCGGAACACGACACATAGCTGTTGCTTTAGCTTTGATCCTAGTATAATGTTTTGATTCATGCGAGAATAATATGTTCTTACTCTGATATCAGCCTTGCTTGGTGAGCGGTGTCTGTACAGCGAGTGCATAAACCTTTAAGAATATCTCAACACAGTGGTTGTTATGAGGTCTGATCTTTGCACGTTCCTAGAGAATAACATACATGCAGCTGCGGCCAAATTCCGGCATTAGGCACGTTTTATATTGCTTTGCACGAGAGCATACAAAACACTTGATGGTGCTTCGCATGCAGAGAGCTGGTGGAAGATGATGTGATCCCATACCACTAGGATCTTGAGGTATGGAGCCACCCTGCTAAAACCCAAACAGACCTTCTTAGATATAATATAATATACTTGTTAGGGAGGGTGAGAATTAGGTGTTACTGAACCCTATTCATTTTAGCATTTTACCAAGCTTTCACCTTTTGTGTTCTATGGACTATTGACTATGCTGACCACTTTGTTTCTTATAATATGTTTGCTTGTATTAGCTAAGATACTGCATTTGAGAACACTGCATTAGTGAATAAACATTTGAAATATGCATGTGTCTTCTTTTACTCCTTGTTCTGGATTGAAATGATTGTATAACGAAAGAGTGTTCATGTGTTCCACGTTACCTGAGGTGTACTAAGTCCATGTTATGGTTTGTCTAAGCATTGGGGGTTTGTGATCACCAATGAGACACTGTAGCTAGTCTGGTAGGGGATTTTGGGTACTAAGGTGAGTTTTGGCACACCCTAATTCACTGAGGTTCCAAGTCTCTATGCACAGTTCTGTATGAGAACAGGATCCCTGCGACATGGCACCCAATGGTTGGTGGTCTTATTACATGATACTTGAGTAGTACATCATTCAGTCCTTAACCCCTGCACTATTGTTTCCGGTTAACGGTAGTGTCGGACAAACCTACCTATACTTACATAGGTCTTTTCAAGCTTGAATCTTTCTAAACGGTTTCTTGAATTACTACCCAGTTGTGTTACAAAGTTTACTTTGTACTCCTTTCTTTCTGAGTCACTATGGCCGCGGTGGACATTGCGCAACATAGCCGCATTGCGGTGCGCAATCATTTGCAGATTTATAATGTCTCCGAAGATGGCATGGCCGTGATAATGGTAGTGAGTGCAGAGGTGGCTTACCTATATGAGATTTTCTACTCATGGGTGACCTTCCCATCTATGAACACAAATACTCGTGTGTTCGACACGTAGACTCCCAAGGTTGTGCCACAGGAATATGCACCGTATAGGGCACAGAAGATTCCTATAGATACTTGTCAGCATTGCATTTGGTTTGATGGCGCCCTACCCCATACTTTAGCAGCTCCGAGGTTAGGTCCTTTGTCCAATCCGGGCGCAAATTGGCCTGTTCTGGCTGGATTTACACCTCATCCTCAACACAGAGCATGTTCTGTGGTTGAGTTAAGACGACTACATGTAGTCGCAATTAGCGTGATTAGGTCGTAAGTGCAATACATAACCCGTAATCTCCCGGGCGGGGCCCTGGGTGGTGCGGTGCTTCCTGCCGGACAGGGCGGAATGAAACTCAGTCCTGTTATGGTCAACGCTGTGATGGGAAAGCGCCCCCAAGAAAAGGATGATTTTCCTTTCTGGCTTGCCGAGAAGTTTAACCAGCGGGAAGCAGTATTTCCTAACACGACTCCTGGTGAAAAACACAGGATTCTGACAATTAGCTTACCGAAAGACGTGACCCCTGAAATCGGTGACTGTGAGACCTGGGGTAAGACGTTTGCGGCAGCCTACACGAGGTGTTACGGCACTCAGTCTATGACTGTCCTGCCGATGGTCCTTAAACGTGTTCAGGATGAGCACGGACCTGAGGCTGCGGTTGAATTGGGTATGCGCCTCTGTGGCACCTTTGATGTGGTTTCCGATCTCATACTTGCGAATGTCAAGGGGGATGCGGTGAGCTTTCAGGTTGCCAATGCTTTGCAGGCGATTCCCAATGCCGACAAACCCCGACAGTTGGCGAGGATTATTGTGGCGGCATATAAAACTGTGGGCCGCAATAGTAGGGGTATCAAGCCTTTTTCTACTAAAGAGAAAAAACAACCCCAAGGGCAGAAGTCGGAAACTGACGACCAGCCCAAGACCAAAAAACAAAATTGGCCAAAAAAACAAAAACAGGGAAAGCAACAACAACAACAGAGACAGGAGTCTCGTCCTGCGTCTCCATTGCCTGCGCCCACAGAACAGGTTTATGTCTTGCACGATTGCGCGATAATAAAATCACCTGATCGTTTTCAGGTTTCTGATCAACGCTCTCCTCGTTCTTTTCAGGAGTCATCGGCCTTTTCAACCGGTGGTGGAGGAGGCAGCAGGGGTCGGGGTGGCCAACAAGGACGCGACCAGCCCCGCCCGAAAGACAGTAAAGGCAAGTAGGACGATTCGACACCGAAGAGACACCAGTTTCAGAAAAAGAAAGTCGCAGCTTTAACAGAACACAGATATGCCACAGATAGTGAGAACGCAGTATCGGAATCAGACATGGGCTCTGACCTTGCTGGACAGCGCGGTGGAGATTACCATAGTGCGAGAGGCCCTGCGTCCACTACTGAAGGTGACAGCGTCTGACCGTTATGTTGTTGTGGAGACAGCTGACACTAGAGTGGCTCCCCCTGACAGACTTTATGAAATAGTCCTAGTCATTGAAGGTGACATTCAATGTGCCATAAAAGGGTTATTTTGGGAGAATCTTACCTATGACATTTTGTTAGCGGAGGCTGACTGGCCCCCACCTTTTGTGTTCACGGCTCCAAGAGGGGAGGAGGTAATCCTCCCTAGTTTCGCGCACACTGTCTCAAAGGAGCATGCGCTGAATTTTGCAGAAGAGTGGGCTAAAGCCCTCGTGCCGGCTCTGTACCGTACACACTGTGGATGGGATAAATTTTCCCCACACCACGAAATTCCTTTGCGGTTTATGCCTCAGCCTCAACCTCAATATCCCATAAAGCGTGAAGCTAAGGCTTCCGTTGCGGAAATCCTTGAACAATTGGAATATCAAGGAGTGATTGAAACTTGTGTGTCACCAATGAATAACCCTCTTTTTACTGTGTTTAAGCCTGACGGTTCATTTCGTTTGGTATTGGATTACCAGCATTTATACTCGCATTGCCGTACCTGTGCAGTACAGAATACTCATGGTTCTACTGTAGTGGATAGTCTTGTGCGTAAGCGGTTTAAAACCACGCTTGACATTTCCAACGGTTTCTATTCCCACCATTTGGATGGTCTGAGTTCCCAATGGACTTCCTTTACTTGCAGCAGTGTCTAAAAACATTTCAAACGTTTACCGATGGGCTACTAATAGTCCTGGAGTGTTTGCTGTCTGCATAGTCTCTCTCTTAGAGAGAGTTGACTCAGATGCTTGTTCGTATGTGGATGACATTTATCTCACAGATGACGAACTGTGGGAGCATCTGTGTCGAGTTGGCCGCTTAATTTGTTGCTTTGCAGACTTCGGTTACAAATTCAACTTTGCAAAATCGCACATTGCGGAGTACACAGTGTTGTTTCTGGGCTACGAGCTCAACAATGAAAGTCGAGAATTAGCTCCTCACTTCTTGGAGAAATGCGCACAATTGCGCGCTCCGACAACTCTGAAAAAATTACAGTCTTTGCTGGGATTTATGAATTTCGGGAGGACATACACACCTGAATATGCCCAGCGTATCAAGCCTTTGTATGCTTTGATACAACCAACTTTTACCAAATCAAACTGGCTGCCAGAGCACTCAGCTATACTGCAATCTTTGAAGGCTGATCTGCTCGCTTCTAAATACTTATTGACTCGTGATAACCACACCAACCTAGTGATAAGAATCATCCCTGGGATGGTGGGTTTCACATCCCTTACTTTTAATGAAGGAGACACAGTACCTATTGCTTACAAGTCACATTTGTACACTTCAGCTGAAATGCGATTTTGAACTGTGGAGAAAGTTTTGACGGCTGTACAGATGGCGATTCTGAAGGAATGCCCTCTGTCACAGGGAAAACACATGTTGGTTGTTACCCCGTGTCCTGCTTTTTAACCAGTTACGAAAGCCAGTGTACCTAATTCTAAAGCTTTGCACCCTCGGTGGATACAATGGGCAGCATCATTGAAGTCTCCGGTTGTCACGTTTATTTTTTATGCCTGCTTACGGTCGCAGGAGTTTTTGCAATATGAGTTTGTTCATCATGCACCTTTGGCTATGCGGCCTTTGGAGGATTTCCATTGCATCATATACACTGATAGTTTGGCGCAGGTTGCGCATGGTTCTAAACATGCCTACGTTTCCGCATGCGCCATTGTTTTAGGTGCCATGGTGAACGATGAGTTCAAGTCCAGAGTCGTGCACACGCAGACTCTAGGGGACTGCACCGCACAATTAGCAGAGCTTTGTGCTCTGATGCTTGCATTGGAGTATGCAGATTCTTGTGTGACAACATTACTCATAAGTGATTCTTACTACTGTGTCCAGTCTTACAATGAAAACTTATTCTTTAGGATTCATAATGATTTTCGTGATTCCAAGGGTAGCACAATAAAACATAAAATGATCTGGGTGCGGGTGGCTGAGCTTAAAGAGCAGTTGCCACTTGTGTTTGTAATTCATACTCTCGGTCATCAGCGTGTGGGATTTTACGCTGTTGGCAACTCACTTGCTGATGAAGCAGCGAAATCAGCAGAATTGACATATTTAGTTGCAGCAGTTACACGGTCCAAAAGTAAGATTGATGATGATATCTTGGCAGCTGTTGCTGCTACTGAGAAGGGAGGCAATTATCCTACAGGGTTCCGTTCGAAGTATACATACCACTTAAGTCCCGATTAGGTTCCTTATGTGAAAATATATGAAGTTGGGGAGAGATTGATTCCCAACACGGATCGCAGACATACACTGATCACAGCGGCCAATGAAGGTGTTGCGTCTGCGCATGCGGGCGTTTCAGCCACTGTGTCTCGATTACAACAACGTTTTTGGTGGCGGGGACTGTACAAACAGACGCGTGACTATGTCCTTCAATGTGACATTTGCCAGCAGATTAAGCCTTCAACTGCTACGCGTCCACCCCAAACACAGTTGTTCATTTCTAATAAACCATTAGGTTGTGTTTATTTAGATCACTGCAGTCCTTTTTCTTCTGATACTGTGTATAGGTACATCTTAGTAGCAGTTGATTCATGCACACGCTTTGTTTGGGTGTGGCCTCATTGCAGCGCTGATTCACGGACTGTCATAAGGGATTTGCGTGTCTTTGTAGGGATTTTTGCCTGTAGTACCTTCCATTCGGATCAGGGTCCTGCTTTCGCCTCTAAGGCGTAGAGGGATTCCATGGCTTCGATGGGGGTCCAAGTCAAGTTTTCGTCTCCATACTGACCTGAGGGTAATAGTGTTGTGGAACGAATGAACCGTGACTTAAAGCAATCACTGACAGCTCGAGTTATAGGCACTGACAGAAACTGGCTGGCTCATCTTAATGGTGTGCAGCGAGCTCTTAATAATCTCCCTAGAAGGTCCCTGGGTGGGCGGACCCAATACGAAATGCTCTTTGGTATGAAGATGTATGTACCGGACCTTGACGGTCTAGACTCGGTGGCTGCCTCTGCCTCCTTTGACGTAGATGAACATTGCAATGTTTTACAGACTCTACAAAAGATAAGAGACAGTCTTGCAAAGGAACATTTACCCTCCACTTCGGATGATGCGTTGCAGATCCCTGTAGTTGGCTGGCTACCCCAAGTTGGAGAACTGGTTCGGGAGAAGATCGATAACAAGAAGGAATTTGGTCCCTCATACCGTGCTCCAGTTCCCATGCTTGGTGTGAAGGGCACAAGAACAGTCATTTTATGACCACTTCCAGGTCGTTAAGAAAACAGGTATATCTCCATTGACAATGTCAAGATATACAGAGTGGCCGAGTCTTCTTAGCATGACACCGGCAGTTTCATGTCCTTCGATGGTGAGAAATTCTGTATTGGCCACTGCTTCGGATCATGTGCCGGAGGTGGCCCTTGAGATGCCTGCAGTTTCTAGTACTTTATTGAGTGCATTGCCTGGTACTCAACTTGAAGAAACTGACTACACCTACCCAACTGACTTATCGATGCCTGATTTGCAAACTCGTTTAGCCACAGAATCCAGATTTTCATTTGACACTGTTTCACGCACTTCAGGAAAGCCCGCAAGGATTAGGGCCTATGCAAAGTTGTTTAAAAAACATTTTTTGATACCCCCTAGGATTTACATTTGGTTGGGACTTTTTTCACTTTACATTTTTATGTCAATTGGTTTTCTGTTTTATTTTTTCCGATTCATCAATGGACACTATGTCAATGAGAGAACATGCATTCGACATTTGAATAGAACATTGGCGCCCCATTCCTCGTCACATTCTGCCCAAAGATTGAAGAGAGACTTGGCTTTTGTTAACATCACTGCTTGGCCTGTCCTGAATGGGATAGTCTGGGATGCGGTTACATTTCAAATCCATGGCCCCACTGAAGTAATAAATGTCCGTAATGTGCTTAGAGTTAACATGGGGGATGTGGTTAAACAAAACATACATTCTGATAATTGGGATGTTCAGGCCGTAGAGGCTTTGTTTGCTGATTTGAAATATTAAGCTGCCTTTGATGCTGAAGATTTATATTTAGAAACTGATAATTATGGTGATTTGTTTTGCTTCCAACATTTTGGCAATCACTACCTAAATAAAACTAATTCCAGGAGTAGTACTGTAAATTATACACAGTGGGAGCATTGCCCAGCTCCTTTAAGAGGCAGCTCAAGTACATTTTTTAAAAAGTACACTTATTTAACTGATTTTAATCAGTCCAATCCCGCTTCATTTTATTTTAGAATGACAGACAAATCCATGTCCAAAGTTAGACTTACCGATACTAAGTTATTGTACTCGAAGTCCTTTCTAGACCAGCTAGCTGTTGGAGGCTACGAGTTGTGGAAGGAAACCATTGACCTTATCAGTTTGGGGTTCTAAAAGTTGGCAGGTACAAGGCACAGAGGCTTTGCACCGTGCATGTCTCATCCCGAATCATATGTTGTTTTTGAATTCTACCATCTCACAGACAACATGCTTTGGATTGGCTACTTCTAAAAAATTAAATACTCCTTCCTTCCCTGATTTAGAAGAATATTCAGGTTGGGAAAATTCAACAAAATTTTCGATTAGAGAGTTGCAAACTCTATTGCAAAATTCGTCCTTTAACATATCCAGTTTGGATCCCAAGGGTTGGTTGATGTGGCACTGAAGTGCAGATTCATGCCAGCATCGTTTTTTGGGTCTGACTGATGGCTTTACACAGGTCAGGGTAGATCCCCGCTTTGAGAGTGACCATTCTGTAACCACTTATTCAGTAGGCAAATTGTGTCAGAATTGGCTCAAACACTCTACATTGGCGTCAGTCAAACTGCATTTGTCTAAACTGACTGATGAGGTTGATTTGAATGATTTCATAAAAGGCCCGGCAAGAGGTAGATCTAGAAGATGGATATATGCTATTTATAATGAACTCTGGAAAACATCACAGATTGAAGCAGCTACCTGCTTTAGGGCTATTGATCAAGCTAATTTAGAAAAAGTGCTTGCAGTAGTGGATAACAGCATTAACACACTTTCCTCCCGCATCTACACATTGGATAATATTGTGTCATCTGTTGTTGAAATTGTACAGGATGATTTGTCTGTTTTGTACCATGGTCAAAATCAATTGCGTTCTATTATGCAGTTTGCATGGACCCTGCAGACGCTGAAGGCTGAGAAAGTGCCTTGGAATTACATGAATGTCACGTCTCTTTTTTCCCCATTTAATTTAACTGATAAGCAACGTTTGCTTTCAATGAGAGATGCTTCTTTTTCCATGTTACATATTAAACGATTGGAGTCTTTACCTTTCTCAGTGGCAGAGGCCACTGCTGCTACGTGGCTTATCCACGGGTTAATAACCTTACCATTTGCTCTTTTCCAGTTTACAAATTGCATGAAATATTTTGCCATTGGTAGGTACGAGCCTATTGGTAGCTCCTATTTACATGAAGCCTGGTCGCTCCCTTTCACTTACAGATGCCTTAGGCACGGAAAAGAGGTTTATCTGAAAGGTGAGGAGTGCACAGAAACACCAGATCACTCATTAATGTGTAGACACATACAATTGCATGGCTCTTGTGATCAGGAACGGCCTAATTTAGCATGTGTTTTAGAAAGGTACACCCGTGCCCGCTATTGTCCCCACTTTCACTTTACTAGCAAACTGTAGTAATTTACTTTTAAATAATGAAGATTTCTGTGGGTTATTGAAAGGCATAGCTTATGTAGTTACAGTCAGTGAGGTTTGGTTTGCTGTAAAAATGTGTTGTAGCCAAGGGAACATCCATGGGAACTTGGATGTTTCCATCTGGCCGAGGATTCCGACCTTGAAAGCAGAGTTAAATAAGATGAGTCGAATAAGAGCCCTATTGTCACAAAAAGAAGTTGCCCTGACATCTGCTTGTCAAACATTTGTCCTTCACATTGCTAACACCCGCACAGAAGTGCATGCTTTATTAAATACTGACCTACCATTACATTTCGGTGAGCTGATTCATACTATTTTTAACGCATCCTCCACATCGGGGCTGGCGTACTTTTTTAAAGTAGTGAGCAGTGTTCTAGTGACTTCTTTCCAAAAGATATTTGTAGTCATTCCTGCTTTCTTCCATTCGATCTTTTCCAGCCTATTTGGTGGATTTCCTGTTTTGCTGACGCTGGCTGCAGGCTTTCTAGTGCTATTTTGTTTTATTCAAAATGGATGCCCGTCCTGTGTTCCAAGACGAGCAGTCACGGTTAGCACTGTTTCGCAACAGGATGCTTGAGTACTATGGCACACTGCCACCCGCCACCTTAAGTGCAGCATATGGATTATCGTTTTGATTTTCCTATTTCACCTGTGTCCAACCTGTCTTTCATTGCCTGAGATGCGATTTCGACTGGGCCCTGGATTTGTGTCTCTGCAATATGGTGTCTCCTGAAGTGGATTTTAATCATCTCATGAGTCCCTTAGTTGCTCATGAATTGCTTTGTTCTGATGGAGGGATTATGGCCTTTGCAGCGATGCATGGAGTACAGGGTCGTTGGAACATATTCGCAGCGGCGCAAGATTTCTTGGCACACAGCTTCATTGAGAACCCGCCGAGTTGACCTCTGATGGTACTAGAGGCTCCAGTAATTGAAAAGCATGTATGTTCTTTCACACTATTGGATTAGATGGCTGAGTTATTTTCGGACGATAACAATGACTTCCTTTTGGATGCAGTTGCTGCTTATTTTGCATATTCAGTGTTAGGCTGACTCCTATCGAGGCCCTTGATATCATGAACATTTCTCCAATTTTTTTTTGAAAATTATGATGGACAATTTTTGGTATCGGACCTATTGAATTTAATAACAGTGAACACTAAATTGTCATGCTGGTGAGATTTTATTTTTTTGGCGGACTTAACTATTTTTCCTCATCTACTCGAATTTGAACTGACTATTTCATTGAACTCTGCATTTTAAAATTGAGTCCCTTATCTTATCTTATCCGTGCTCGGATCTAGGGAGGGTGTCATATAGATATACTTTGCCTATATGCTGTGTCAAGTTAGCATGAGCTTATTAGAAGTTTAAAGGTCATTTTACCTTTCTGCTGCTTCTGCACACTACTCATAGCTGTTGCTTTAGCTTTGAGCCTAGTAGAATGTTTTGATTCATGCAAGAATAATATGTTGGTACTCTGATATCAGGAGCTGTGTCTGTACAGTGAGTGCAGAAACCTTCAACTTTATCTCAACACAGTGGTCGTTTTGAGGTATGATCTTCGCACGTTCCTAGACATAACATACATGCAGCTACGGCCAAATTCTGGCGTTAGGCACATTTTATATTGCTTTGCACGAGAGCATACAAAACACTTGATGGTGCTTCGCATGCAGAAAGCTGGTGGAAGATGATGTGATCCCTTACCACTAGGATCTTGAGGTATGGGGTCGCCCTGCTAAAACCCAAAAAGACCTTCTTAGTTATAATATAATATACTAGCTAGGGAGGGTGAGAATTAGGTGCTACTGAACCCTATTTGTATTAGCATTTTACATGCTTTCACCTTTTGTGTTCTATGGACTAGTGACTATGCTGACTACTTTGTTTCCTATAATATGTTTGCTTGTATTAGCTAAGATACTCCGTTTGAGAACACTTCATTAGTGAATAAACATTTCAAATATGCACGTGTCTTCTTTTACTCCTTGTTCTGGATGAAAATGATTGTATAACGAAAGAGTGTTCATGTGTTCCACATTACCTGAGGTGTACTAAGTCCATGTTCTGGTTTGTCTAAGCATTGGGAGTTTGTGATCAAAATGAGACACTGTAGCTAGTCTGGTATGCGATTTTGGGTACTAAGGTGAGTTTTGGCATACCCTAATTCACTGAGGTTCCAAGTCTCTATGCACAGTTCTGTATGAGAACGGAATCCCTGCGACAATATATGTTGATATGCTGGCCCCTTCAGAAAGCCAAAAGGTCCTCTTTTTATATTTTGGTGTTCTGACAAGTCTGTATGTCTAAAAACAAGGTTGGTGGAGGGTCTAAGGGGAAAATTATTTAGAGACCAAAGGACAGACAAACCCCTTATTCACAGTATAACAATACAAAAGGACTGTCAATGGTCTGTACAACTAATGGGGGCAAAGAAAAATGTGACGGACTCTGTGTCTACCTATAAAGTGTGTACAACAAAAAGGAAATAAATCCCACCAGCCCACCCATATGGCAGAGCTCCATCATCTGGGATAGAACCAAAGATGGTCCGGTTAAGGAGCCACACACCTGTTGGAATTATGTGCTTCTCCAAACCCTAGGAACCACCAGTGATGGATCATACCAAAAGTCAAATCAGTTTGGAATGGTGTGGGATGTTAAATTGCAGTGAGAAAAAAGTGTGCAAAAAGAATCAAAAAGTGAGATGTAAAATTGGCTACCATGATTTAAGGAAAACATTATTAGGGAAAATCATGGTGTCAAGATTAAAATGAGTGTGAGACAGTTTGACACAATAACTGTCTATTAAGGATGGTATATGGTCAACATGTTTCAGCCATTGTAGGAAAGTGTGCCTGGCTTTCGTCAGGACCTCTTGAACACTACTGCAATTAAGCTTGACCTAAGCTTAGTAAAAAAAGGAAAAATTAACACAAATGATACAAAATATCCTACCGTACATTGGATTATCCAGACGGGGGATGTCTGTTTCATAAGGTATTTAGGATTCTTTCATAAAAAGGAAGATACACAACAAGGGACAACAAATAACTAGAACACAGACATACATTTCTATTATTTTTGCGCCATATGTTTCTTTATGCCAATAGGTCATTCTCCAAAACGATTGAGATATCTTTTTTATTTTTTTTTTACTCACCCAAAAATGCTTGGGAGAAAGCCTCACCTCTTCCTGGCCACTGCTCAGGGTTGAAGGCCCCGCTCTAATACGTGAAAAAGAATAGTGGGTGTCTGGTTAGATCACATCCATACTAATGATTCACTGGCACAAAGTGCTAAAAACCTAGGCATTGTTTCTGAGTACATGACAGACAGCAACTGCAAGGGCTGCGTGAGAGTGAGACACAGTTAGTAACAAATCTCTGATTCTAACAATATATCAATGTAAGAACAGTGAAAAAAGCTCTCCAAGGCTGGCTGATAGCGAACCTAGTTCATTTAGTAACAATAATACATAAGGAGCTCATCAAACTCCGCTTAGTAATTGTAATCCAACAGCCTATATGCTGATATCCAGAGCGCTCTCCTAAGAATGAAAATAGAGGAACGCTTCACTGTGTAAAGCTGGAAAATGAGCGCTCTCCTAAGTATGAAGTAGGAAACCACTTTGCTTTAGAGAGCTGCAGGAGCTTGGTTGGCATCGCTTCCTCACCTGTCTGTCGGTGCCCCTGTACTGATCCTGAGCCGAGGGGGAGGTACTGACTGGATCGGGAAGGAAGTTAATATATGTTACATGGGCCACTGGGGATGCTCCATAGCTGTAGGACCAGAGTGGAAACTGTACAACTAAGCCAATAGAATCGTTTTTACTTGACTGGAACAGGGAGGAAGTTAATAAGTTTTACATGGGACAATTAGGATGCTCCATAGCTGTAGGACCAGAGTGGAAACTGCAGTATCAGCCAATGGAATCATGTTTATAAAACAGGAAATGGAAACTGCATTATCAGCCAATGGAAACGTTTTAACTAGCCTGGAACGGGGAGGAAGTTGATATGTGTTACATGGGCCAATGGGGATGCTCCATAGCTGTAGGACCAGAGTGGAAACTGTATTACCAGCCAATGGAATAGTTTTTACTTGACTAGAACAGGGAGGAAGTTAATAAGTGTTACATGGGCCAATGAGGATGCTCCATAGCTGTAGGACCAGAGTGGAAACTGCAGTATCAGCCAATGGAATCGTTTTTACTAAAACAGGAAATGGAAACTGCATTATCAGCCTATGGAATTGAATGAAAATTGCGATTCCTTAAATGTTTGAGCAAAATAAGGAATCACAATTTTTGCGATTCCTTATTATGCTGGGTGGCACCTACGTACCAAATGGCAGTTTGCGAATCGCAAACGCCTACCTACATATGCCCCATAGTGCCTTCTGTGTTACATATAAGGCACCTCAAAGGTAAGCCCTAAACAGCCCACAGGGCAGGTGCAGTGTACTTAAAAAGTTGGAAATATACTTTTAACTTTTAGAATGTCCTGGTAGTGAAAAACTCTAACATTCATTTTTATTACTGCAAGGCCTACCCATCCCATAGGATTATATTGGGTAAACTTATTACATCTACTAAGTGAGAACTTTCAACTGGTAGGAAGGTCGAGTTCAGTGTCTAAAGAATTGTAATTTAAAACCCTCTTTAATGGTAACGTCAGATTTTATGTCACAATTCTAAAAACACAACTTTTAGAAAGTTGGTATTTTCTCCTCCCATGACTAGGTTTAGCTGGCAGTTTTGTCTTTTTGTACTGCTTCCAGACAGTGAGATAAAGAGAAACAGTAACTGGCAGGATGATCCATCTCTGAGTTGATGAGGGTGAGGAGCATTCACCCACCACACTTACACATCAGAAAGCCTCTGCCCAGCACACTCACTAAGGATTTTAACACGGGTCATTAGTGACCCCAGACAAGCAGGGGCCAGGGGGGCAGGAAATTCCAAACACCTATGAGGACGGAAACCTCTAGAACATTCTCCTACTTCAAAGTGGGCACCAGGTATAAATAAAGGACCATCAGGCCTATCTCTTCAGTACACCTCGAACTGTGGAAGACTCAAAGGGACTGCTGTGCTTCTCTGCATGAAGGACAGCTACTCTGCTGCTTGATGACTGAGTAAAAGTACTGGACCTGCATCTTGATACCAGGAGCACTAGAGTGACTCCAAAGTAGAGTTTGCTGGCCTCCTGATCAGAGTCTCAGGGACAGAAAGGCTCCAATCACTTTGAACCCAGCCCCTGGACTCTACCCCCCCAAATGGTGCTACTCCTGTCCTCGACACTTGGAAGTGGGCCTGAAGGTACTCTGCGAGCCCAACAGTGAACCTGTGAGCAGAACTGATGCAGCGCAACATGTTCTCACAGCAGCTTTGGTACCCCTGCAGGAGGACGCATCCAAAACACAGAATCTCGCATCACAGCCCACAGGCTCCTCAGAACTGTGGGACGCATCCTTGATGCAGGCCTTTGCCTCACAAGGCCCTCATCAATAGCAGCCTCTGCGATAACACAGGACTTCGTATAGCAGCAAAGGAATGTGAAGCATCTTCCATGCAGGTCTTTACATCGCAAGTTCCTCGCCGACAGCATCATTGAGGATGACGCAGACCTCCTCATCGCAGACACTCAGCTCCATGGAACCGCTGCTGGGCAGCGCATACTTGATGCAGGATCTTGCAATGCTCTACAAACCAGGATTTAAGGTACTTTGCTTAGTGGGCCTAACTTGGTCTGCATTTCCAGCCTATGCTTTATCGTGCTCAGTCTGAATGTGTAACTTTGTCCCAGTCTGGCATGGCCAGGTAGCCACAGTTGTTGGTTTGTGCTTTTAGGCACTATTTTCACTTCAATCTTTAAAATTGCCTATCTCTGCTTTTACTGATTGTATTATTTGTGCTTTGATCTCAAATAATTTATTACATTTTACTCTATATTTCTAAGTTGGTGTGGAAGTATTGGTGTGTTTTGTTTTCATTTAATTAGTTTTGAAGTGCTGCATAAATACTTTACACATTTCCATTAAGTTTTAGCCGAACTGCTTTGTGCCAAACTACCAGAGGTTTAGGCACAGGTTGATTTGGGTTTGCCTGTGACATCACCATGAAACAATTAGTGGCTGCTGCTTGAGTAGGCTTTCACCCTATCAACCAGTAACGCAATTTCCAACAAATATGAACCAATTACACATTGTCTGCCTACATTGTAAGGAAACACACATCCAAAAAATGTTTTACGTTCACCATTTCAGAAAATATCTTTGTTGCCTTGCTCCTAATTTTAAGGGACAATTATTTTAAGAGGAGACAGAGAATTTTCTAGGTACAAACTCTTTGGAATGACCAGGAAAGCAGTCATTGCCAGGTAAAATGTTTCCTCTTCAGTGATCCTTGAGGTGGTTGAGACGGGGAGAAGGTATTTGAACCACCTTAGCCTCCTGTCATAATATTGGATGCACTCTATTTCCTGACACTTCACAGGCAAGCCAGTCTCCTTGCATGGGACAGGTACAGAGATGCATCACCAGCTTTGTGCACTAATTATCACCTTGATATAGCACTGGCAGAAAAGCAATGGGAGAAAACTAAAATTTCTTCCTAATCCCTCAGATATTCGGTGCCATTGATTGTAACCATGTGGTACTTCAGCCAACCTCCACAGAGAACACTAAGTAACAGATACACCTAGTGCTCAACCAAAATACAAGCTGTCTGTGATGCCAGGTCCAGCTTCACTGTATGTTACCTGTTGGATATAACCCAGGGCGTAGTACTATACTACGCACTACGCGAATGAAATGTACGTAGCACTGTGCAAAAACACGTAGCGTAACAGGCATTTTTTGCTTGCTCGCGGTGCTCAACATCAAGTTGGCGACCGCGAGCGAGCAAAATCAACATCCCGGCGAGACTTTTTCCTCGTTCGAGATCAGCAACATCAGGTTGCTGATCGTAATCGTGGAAAATAAACCTCCCAGCGAGATTCTCAACACGGGGAGGTCAGGTTTCTAATTGCATGTGCTTGTGTATGCTTGCAACCGCTCGCAATGAGAAACTACCAGTCCAGGTTGAGAAAGCTGCAGCTCGAGTACAAATCTACTACAGTGGCAGGAAATGGCTGCTTGCACTGTGCAAGATGCTGTTTGCAATGATTGCACCTTGCGGACAAGCATCCAACACTGTGCAATCAGTGCAAACAGCATTTTCCCTATTGCACTATGCAGTTCGCGTAGCTACCCCTAGCTCACATAGTGCGAAGTGCACTTCACGTAGCTGCACGTAGCGCTACTACGCAAACTACACCCAGGGTTAGTTGGGTATTCCCCCAGAGTGGTTGCTTATTGTAGCTGAACCCATTTGTGTGGCCCATAGGACTCATTTTCCTAAATGGCTCTTTTAATTTACATACCCCTAATGCATGGTTCAAAATGTACCCAGGGCCTGTAGATTGTATTGCTACCAGTGGACTGCAATACTCATTGTGCCACTAACCAAAGTAGCACTGTACGACAGGTCCACAGGCCTGCCATTACAGAACCTGTGTGGGCAGTTTTAAACGGTCAAAATAAAACTTTTTCTAAGCCTAAACCTTCCCTTTTTAATACTTATAGGTCATTCCTAAAGTAACCGTAATCGCCCATAGGGCAGGGTGCATGGTATTCAAAAGGTTGGACATGTGTACTTATGTCTTAAATACCCAGACAGTGAGAAATCTCCAAAATCATTGTTTACCGTGGCATGGCTGGCTCTCCCATAGAAAAGCACTGGGTTACATTATAACACCCTGTAATGCACAACTTCAGATTGGGTCTAGCTAGAGCATGGGTACTCAAAAACATTTTCCCGGGTGCCATAAAGTTTGGTCTTACTGAGGGCCGCACTGATGCCAGCCGGGTGAGGGGGTGGGTATAAAGTGGGTGTAGTGGAAGCGAAGCATGTATATCTAGTGGCTGATCTCAATTGTGCAATGTGAAACCAGAAAACCTGGGATGAAGCTCAGCTTTTCCACTTGACCAAATTTAGTGATCCTGGGCAATTGTTTTATTTAAATTTCCCACCTTTACTTTCATTATCACATGTAAGAGGAACTCAAAATACATGACTTCAGGATGCGTGCTGTGCAGAACCATCCCCTGTGCTTCGATGTAATCGCTAATGGCAATGTTGTCAAGGTGGTGGGGTGAGAAGCATGAACGCTTCTAAATTCATGTTTGAAAACCATCACTTTAAAAAAATTATTCTGAATGCCCTGTTATAATTTGATTTACTAAGGTTTAATGGTTCTACTGGTCAATGAAATACACTTTTGGAATTTTGATAAGACAATCACATTTGTACACGTTTACTGTCTTTAACAATGATGGTGTTCCTAACGTTAAGGGCCTACTTACTTCCATCCCCTACCTGCAATTAACCTTTAAATAAGTGCTTGCTGTATATAAAACATTTTTTAATGTTATTGCTGAGTCTGGTAAATGGCAGCCAAGTGCTGCTGCCCAGGAGGGCCGCAGGTAAAGGTCAGGAGGGTCGCTTTTGGCTCGTGGGCCGTACTTAGAGTATCACTGAGCTAGAATAATGAGTCAAGAATTCAAAAAATTTATACTTTTAAATCCAATCTAATGCTAAATTTGGATTTTGAATAACTTTTTTGAAAATGACACTTTTAGAAAGTTGCAATTTTCTTGCCCAAGTCAAATATGCCTTTCTTCAAGTTTTTAGCGCAAGTGTGAGGTGTGTATGGCTCCCAGACAGTGGACAAAGGGATTGGCTGTGCAGAGATGTTTTTCTCTAACAGAATGACAATCTGGGCTTTGCCCAGGAACTTAATTACACTTGAAAATATGCCTACCCTGTCAAAGGCAGATATAACTCACACCTAGGTCTGTCCACTTCATTATCCTAATAGCCACCCAGAAAGTAATCCAAGTAGGAGAGGGGAGGCCCCGGACCAGTTTTGAATGATCACAAGGGAGAGTTTGTTATTATCATAGCTGGAGTCAAGCTATGCAGGCTGATGAAGGCTGATAGCCAGAAACCGGTCCTTGGATGCTTGATTCCGGTCTGGGAAAGACATGGCTTGGTAGTTCGGACTGGACTTTTCCCATGAGGCACAGGGTCAGAGCTGATTTGCATATAGCCAGTGTCTAACCCAGGGTGGTGTGGAGTGCAAAAAAACTATGGATTTAGGCCCAGATCCTTGTACTGGGGTGAATGTATGACATTGTTCTACATTCTGTCCATCAACTGTGTTTTTTGCAATTATCATAGCAACACCTGTGGGTGGGCACAGGGTGCTCTGACCAGGGGAAGAACGATTCTGCCATGATGGGTTTAGGTAGAGAAGGGGACTGTGCAATAGCTTACAGTAAAACACACAGGAAGTACTGCAAAGGTGGGTATGGTCACCCCTAGGAACATTTACTCCAGGTGCTAGGGAGTTTCCAGGGGGTTCCCCCACCCTTAGGATGGCACTGAGTATAAATGTGGCACCCTAAGTACCCCCCTCAGAATACTCTTAGACCTTTAGACTCTTGGAAACTGAGTAAAGACTGGATCTGCTTGCTCTGAACCCAGACCCTACAGGTGACTCCAAGAACCAGTTAGCTGGTCTCCTGTTTGAGCTACAGAGATACAACAATCTTACAGAGGTCTTTCCTGCACATGTCAATTTGAGCAGTTCCAAATGAGCCTTCCCTGCTGCTGGCCTCTGCTGGAGTGAGTCTTGACACCTAAGTGCTGTTCCCAAGGTCCTGGATCCTTTTCGAGTGCCAAAGTGTATTCCTCCTAAACGTATCAGAAACATGGGACTTAGACGCTTTTTGCCAACTTTTCTGGAAACATACACAATAGCTAGATATTCCAACAGTCACCTCTTGCATGTGAATGTGAATGTGTGTGTCTTATAAAAATAGCCACTCAATACTTCGACATATCACAACGGATACCCATAATATTAGATTACTCCGAAGTTCTGAACAAGAGGTTCGAATGATTACAGCATTTAGGGCCCGATGTAGGTAAATCTCATTTACTGACTCTAGAATACCGAATTTTACCGATTCGGTATTCTAGATTCGTTAAATGAGATGTAGGAAATAATTCTGTAATTTTTACCGAATCAATGCCCATAGGAATCAATGTCAATTACAGAATCGGTAAATACTGATTCAGTAAAATTACCGAATTGTCAAGGGGGAAAGGGTGTCACTTTGACACCCTATTGCACCTCTGATTCTGGCTTGTGTGCCATGTGGCACACATACATGCCCTAAGGGCATGTATGTGTGCCACATGGCACACAAGGTGTACATGCACAGATGTGCATGTACACTGAAATTCGTTATTTACCACAAAATATTATTTCATGGTAAATAACAAATTCTTAAGGGCCTGTGGCACTGTTTTCAGTGCCACCTACACCTAGATTTACCAAATCGGTAAATTTACAGATTCTGTAAAAATTTAAGGCCCCTACATATAAAAAACCAAATACCAAATACCTGTCGGTAACGGCCGAAATTGGCCTATTTGGTGTCCTACATTGGGCCCTTAATCTGGAGCAGGGAAAGTTAGGAACATACTTACTAAGCATTAGCACCTCATCAAAAATTACCCAATCATTGGAACTACAAGATGCAATAGATCACTTTTGACCTTCAGAAGAGCTAGTTGTATGAGACAGAAATTGGGAGGAGCAGTCCTGAAAACGTGGAACAGAAAACCTGGTTTTCAGGCAGCAGAGGTTTCAGAAAATGCTTTAAATGCAAGGCATGTAAATATAGAGTTAATGCAAATGAGGCTGTATCACCCTTAACCAATTCCCCATTTAAGATTCGTGGCCCATTGCACTGTAAAAGTGAATATACTTTTTACATTTTGGTTTGTGCATGTTCCAGACTATATGTGGGAAGTACGATTCTACAGGTACTTATGCGAGTCTTGCAATATTTGTGAGCAAACAAAAATAAAGATCAGAGTTACCCGGTTGCTCGCCATTTTGAGGACTTCATAATACTAATCATAAGGAACTTACGTTTTCTGTGGTAGATTCAGTACCTAAAAGTTTAAGAGGGGGCAGCTGAGAAAAAAAGATGACAAATACTGGAGTTCCGGTATATATTAGATTTGAACACTTTGGCACTAGCTGGCCTAAACATTGATCCCACGTGTAACCTCTGATCTCATTCTCACCTTTAACCTTAGAAAGCAAGTGTGATACCTCTATAAGCATGGGAATAAGAGACTTTTTGAATATATTTGTTTTCTTTTTAAGTTGAATTAGTTTTAATATAATAGGCATTTATTTTTGTAACAATGTTTCAAGTCGCCACCACTTGAGCATAACGTTTGTGCTTTTTTATAGTACCATTCAATATATAATGAATTTCACAGTGGGTGGTTTTGACAGAAGAAATGATTTTGATGTTTATTGGTAAGATATTTGCATTTTGTCAAGTGTTGAATTACAGAGATAATCGTTTTTATTTTTGGGATTTTTTTATCTGGTGTTTATGTTTGGTTTGTATCCTGAACACATCTGGCAGATTAAGGAAAGATTTTGCCCACTTGGGCACAATAGTATGGTATATGAATCAATTGTCGAATGTTAATAACAAAGAAAAGAGCATTTTTAAAGTGCTGAATCGAGCATGCATTTGATTTTGAATTTTTCATTTATTGTTTTAATATGATTTATTCATTTTTACTATATTTAGTAAATGAAGTATTGAATTTTAGCACATATGAAATAATTGTAAAATGAATAAACGTCACTAAGCTGATGTTGAATTTTACAGATTTGCCAACAAGAGACTTTTGATTGAAAGAGTATGTGCATTCTTGTTTTTAGACAGAAATGTTCTGAGCACCCAACAAAGCAAAGGTATTATTTTAAAAATGTGGCGTGCATGTCAACGAGTTACTCATTTGAAGGAATGAATGAGACATTACACTATTTGTTCATTCTTAGACCTGGCACCATTGGCATGGGTCTCCCTTCCATTTTTTTGCTGTTGCCTCATGTATTTTTGCTGGTGTTAGGTGCTTTGGGCACTGTGCCACTGCTGTCCAGTGCCACAGTGCAAGTGCTCCCTGGTGTAAATTGATGTATGGATTAGTGATTCCATGATTGGATGTTTGGTTTACTTGTCAGACCCTAGTCTAGTCCACTGAGTGTGCCAGGGCATGTAATCCAAATGCTGCTGGTGGGCCTGCAGCACTGGTTGTGCCACCCACTGAAGCAGCCTGGTAAAATGTATCTAAGGTCTGCTATTGCAGAGCCTGATTGCAGTCTGGTACTGTCATGCTGACTGGGCAAGTGCACGCACTTCCCAGTCCCTAAACCTTCCCTTTTCTTCATATTAGTCGCCCCTATGGTAGGCCCAAGGGCAGGGTGCATTGTAAGTATAAGGTAGGACAAGCCCTGATGAGGGTAGCATGTCCTAATAGTGAATTACAGCCATTTTCGTTTTTCACTAGTGCAAGGCTACCTGTTCTCAAGAGAACATGGTAGAAATCCGAGTTTAGTATGCCTGGACTCAGAATCATAAAATGCATATTTTAGTAAAGTATATTTTAATATTCTGTGTTTGCAAATACCACTTTTCGAAAGTACGTATTTGCTTGTCTAACCATTTAAACCTGCCTCTGCTTGGTTGTGTATTCCTTTGTCTGGTTTTGTGAGTGACAGGGCTGGGGGATTCAAAGAGACAGGCTGAGTCACCCAGTGGTGAATAGAGAGATCTGCCGGGGAGCGGCTGATGTCTCTGCCCTGCACACTGAAAGAAGAGAAGGAGTCAGAGTGCTTCAGAACTGGTTTGGACTGTGCAAAGGCCCCTCTCCCCTCAGGGAACAAAGGATTTGGGGGTATAAATATTGGGACCCTGATCCCATGAAATTAGATCACTTTTGGACTACAAGAAGAAACCTTTACTGAGGAGAGAAACCTGAAGAAACTGAGGAGAGACTATTCCCAAGCTGGAGTGCTGCCTGGGGGATTGGTCTGCAGTGTTTGCCTTACTGCCAAAGGAAGGAGAAAGGAACTTTGTGTACTTTGCTTTCAACTTGTGAAGGATCTCCAAGGGCTTGGAAAAGAAATTGCCTCCTGCTGAAGTCTCAGGGACAACAGTCTTCACCCCCCAGCTCCCCAGAGTTCTTGTGGAAGTGCCTGCTGCTGTTGTGGGCCTTCTGAGGAACTGCGTGTCGCAAGGAGCTGGAAGCGCGACCTAACAAGAAGAAGCATGTCGCTGTACCTGCCGTCGCTACTCCGAAGGAGGGTGTCGCCGCTGGAACTGTCACACTGCACCGCATCGGAGAGAAGTGCGCCGCAAAGAAGAGGAAGCGTGTCGTCGTCGTTGCTGCTGCTGTTGCAACTCCGAAGAAGCAGGGTGTCGCCGCTGTAGTTGTCGCACTGCACCGCATCAGGAGAAGAATCTCGCAGTGAGGTTGGAGCGTGTTGCTGTCGCTGTGCCTGCCGTCACAACTCTGACAGAGGGTGTCGCCGCTGGAACTGTGGTATTGCACCGCATCGACCAAGAGCACCTCGCATCCCCGAGAAGAAAGCCGCCGTCGGATCTGCTGCCGTCGCATCTTGGATGTCGCCGCTGTAGTTGTCGCATCGAGCGGAAGCTTCACGCATCGTATGAGAAGAGCGTCGCCGCTGGAGCTGCTGCCGTCGCATCTTGGATGTCTCCGCTGTAGTCCACAAATCGAACCGAGACCTTCTTGCATCCCTGAGAAGCATGTCGCATCTGGAAGATCTTCACATCTTTATTTCTTTGTATCTGAACTTTGCCGCATTTCCCATCGGTGCGACATTGCTTGTCGTGGAAGCGCAATGCTACTTAAGGTACAATGACGCAGAGTGTCGCACATAAGAACTGAACTGAACTAAGCTTAAATCTACCATCTTAAAGTAATCATAGTGTGTATTTTTGTCGTTTATGGTCTTGTGGTAACTCTATATAAAGTCTACTTATTTTTTAAATAAAACCTGTGTGGTGTCCATTTGTAGTGTTGTCACTGGGTTACTGTATGTGGTCACAACTGCTTAACTTACAACGCCTCTGAAATAAACCTTGACTGCTCGCGCCACACTATTTAGAGGGTGAGTAGGGGTTATTTTAGGAGTGTAATCCTCTTATCCTGACTAGAGGAGAGGGTCCCTATTTGTCACAAGTACCTACCTGTGCCAACTAGAGACCCCCCAATTCTAACATTCATCTATTAAGTTATCTCCCCAGTTTTAGCAGGAGAAACTGCATAGAACTGTCAGCATCCTCCAGCATTCTCATCATCAAGAATCTTTCAGGAGCAGTTTAACCAAGATGCCTATTGAGACTCGCGAATCGCACGAGACTTGGTAATCTTCTAGGATTCGCAGAAGTGAAAGGAGTTTCAAAATGTTTCCCTCCTCTTTGGGCAATGTCTCGAAGGAAACTGTAAGGAAAAAAAAACACACAACATGACCTGTGGTTCTCCAACTCTACCTCATTAATGCGCGATTCCGTAATATGTGACCTGCTGTTCCCTCACCTCTGTCTCATCTACTTGTTTCCAAATCTAAGACTTTAAACCAATATCAGTAATATCTTGCCACCACTGCACCCTTGGAACAGGAATCTAGTCCAGCTGAAGCTTTGATGAGCAACAGAACTGCCAGTTTTTCAACTTAAAATGTGGAGAGATTAACCACACTGGAAAATACAATTATGGGGGGTCATTACGATGACGGATGGACTCTAATCCGTCTGCCATCTTATCGTATTTTGGACTGCCCGCCTACCAGGTGGTGGTCCCACAGGGCAAATAAATATGCAACCACCAATGTCGTGGTTGCACTCCACACATATTCCTGCACTACGTGACAGGCACCATGTTGTACCTACCACATGGTGCAGGGATGTGTGCCCCCAGGTCACTTATCTTTGGGCCATGGGTTAAGGGGGGCCCGCTGCGGGCCCCAAAGTCCCTTTCTGCCAGCCTTTTCATGGGTTAACCGCCCTGAATAGGCCGGTGGAAAGGGACATTGTAATCTCTACGCTGTTGCCTGGTAGGCACCACAAACATGGTAGAGATTACAAGCCCCTCCACCACACCGGCAGGGCTCAAGGAGCCCATCGGATGCGTGGTGGTCAGACTTTCCGACCGCCATCACCCTACCCACCATTGTAATATGGCGGGCGGGAAACATGTCTTTGATGGCGGGGAGACCGCCACCTGCAGCCTGTCGGTGGTGGTCTCCCCGTCATCATAATCAGTCCCATAGTTACCATGCAATCATTTTGTTGCACCAGAACAATCATGTGTGTGTGGTGAGCACTCATATGAAGATGTCCTTGTCAAACCTGCAGGTGCAGACACAGTCTTTAATAAAGAAACATTGTCCACTACACATTTTTTTACCACCTTATCTATCCTTTAGACTAGAACTACAGGCTGCATTTAAAACAAAGTGATGGCATGGACAATGAGATTAAAAAATAAAAACATAACATTCTCCACCTAAGAAACAACCAATTAGAGAGAGCAATGTCCTTCAAATACCGTGGAATTACCTTCTCCCCCAGTGCTATGGGAAAAGTCCATTTCACAGAGTCTGTAAAAAGGTAATAATAACTGCAGAAACTATAGCCAGATCGTCCTAATACTTCGGTGCAAGAATATTCATGTATCTAGCAGCAATTACAAAAGTAAAAATAATGAGCTACAAGATATAAAACTGGAATCCTAGGATAAGCCAGATAAAGTCACGGAAAATAAGCTCCATTTTTGGGAGAAAGTACATTGCTGCCATCCATAGCAGCCACAAATGTTGTCATGAAGTACTTTGCAGCTGAGAAAACTTGGTAGATGACTAGGAAGGATAAACTGCAATGAGAAAGACTCAGAGAGCATGTTTGCATCTTCCACTGCCAACTTTTTAAACGCATGTCAAGTCTTTGCCAACACAAATAAATCGACTACTAGGTCAAGAATAACATGCCACCCAAGTTCCTGACTCATCCTGTTAGAAATGAGGACTCATCAAGTGATATTATTCTATGAAAGAGGAGCGAGTGTTTTTTATGACTCTATACATGTTTAAGTTGGGAAATGAATGTGTATGATAAGCAATGAGGTTTACAATGTGTGAAAGTAATTTGTTTAGCTGGATAATCGCCTCCATAGCTGCCAACCAGTACCCCCTTGGCGACATCTCCTGGTAGAAAATCTAACATATTTAACAACGTACAAAATCTGAAATATGTAAGAGTTTACTTATATCAAGATTTGTTTCCTCAAATTTGATGCTCCTATATTTAAAATAAGTTATGCCCTAAAAATATGTCTGCTACTTTGCTGCTTAAAAGGGGTTTCTTCGTTATGTGGAAGGCGCTGATTGATGTCAGCTAGAGTTGGTTTCCATCATAAAAGCCACATAGAAAGCAGTGTCTCCAAACTGTGTGTTAGCAAATTTGTTATGCTATGTAGCTTCTAAAGTGCATATTCACTGAAAGATTTAATGTCGCTGGGAGCACTAGCAGCGGGTCAGAGATGCAGATTAGTCATACGCTTTTCTGAAAAGCCATGTTTTTTGCATAGTTCTGAATTGCTCATGAAGGTTTTTTTGCTTTTATGTCAGCCAGAAAAGAGTTTGAAAAACCGGGAGTCAACACAGCGAACTTGGTTCTCTCTAGCCTCTTTCTACAGAATTTGTGTGTATCTAGGAGACTGAGAATGGCCGATCTGAGAGTATAGTTCCTTATTGTATATGAAACAAAAGTGGGGCTTTTACTTTGCTGGATTTTGAAGATAGTGCAGCCCATTTTAAACAAGGGTCTTTGTACAATTGGAAGCCAGTGCAGTTTCTTTAGTGAGGGTGTAGTGTGGCAGCATCTTGGCTGTTGATAGACCAATCCGTCTGCATGATTCTGGGCCAGCTGCAGTCTTAGGCTCAGATCCTTCGAAGGCCAAGGTAAAGGGCGTTAGCATAGCCATTACGGGACATCACAAGTGTGAGTAAAATCTGGATAACAGCTTCAGTCGAGAAACATTTTAAGGTTTCTTTTTATTCTACGGAGCTGAAAGAAACAGGAGGAAGTCACTTCTGCAAGCTGGGGTTTCATCGAAAGGGCTTCATTGACAAGTATGCCAAGACTCTTAACCGCTGTTTTAGGAGTGGGATGGGGTATTAACTACAGAGGGAAAAAGGAGGGACTCCAGTAGTGCAGTGTGTTTTTGACCATCATCACCTCGGTTTTATCTGAGTTTAACTTTAATTGGTGACAGTTCATCTAGATCCAAATGAAGACCATGACTCTCTGGAAGAATGCTGTTGAGTCAGGAGTATCCTCGAGGTTGAATACTAGCTGTATATCATCAGCATAGTTATATAGTTGTACTTTCTACCCTTGAAGGGGTTTTATCAGCGGGCGAATATAGAGACTAAAATAGATGGAGGATAGAGAGGAGCCCTGAGGCCCTCCACAACTTAGATTAACCTTGGAGGAGCAAAAGGGGAGAGGCAAACTGATGGTGAGCAGTCCGATAGGAAAGACTTTATCCAATCTAGAGCACAATTCTGCAGCCCGGCAGCCTCGACACAGTTGAAAAGAATGTCATAATCCACTGTATCGGAGGCCACCAATATATCCAGAAGGACCAACGCCTGGGCTTGAAATTTATCTGCCTCCTCTCTCATATCATCTTCTACAGAAAGAATTATAGATTCCATGGAGTGAAAGGGCTGAAAACCCACCCGATGTAAGTCTAGAAATGATGAGCCTTTGATGAAAGAGCAGATATGATGAGCAATATGCGAGTACAGGATCTTGGCTAGGTAGGAGAGGAGGGAGATTGAGCAGTAATTCTTTAAAATAGAGGAGTCGTCTCCAACTTTTTTCAAGAGAGGCAGAACCAATGCTTCTTTAAAATTAATAGGGAGAACGCCTTGGCTCAGTTATAGGTTAAGTATAGCCATCACTGACACAGGAAACTTTGAGAAAATTGCTTTTTGAATCAAGGGCAGACAAATGTCATTGGGAGAGCAAGATTTGACCTTCATTTACAACTTTGGCACATCATCTATAGTGGTGAGAGGAAAGCATTAAGATGAAGGAAATTCCTGTCTTCCAAAGGAGTGGGAAGGTAGAACTAGGAGGAATGCTGTCTTTGATTGTCCTAATCTTCTCAATGGAGAAATAATTAAATTCATCACAAAAAGCTTGTGAGGGGGCCACTGAGATATTGACTAGGCAGTCTGGTTTGGAGAATTCTGAGACTGTTTCGAATATTACTTTGGTTTTATTTTCAGAATTTATCATTTTGTTTGAGAAGTAGATGGATTTGGCTTCCAAACTTTGTTTCTTGTAGTAGTGAAAGTGGAACTTAACCTTTTCTTCCGGGCTGTATGCTTCATGCCATTTGTGCTTAAATTTGTGTAGAAAGATTTTAGCTTGTTCAAGGTAATCTGAAAACGATATAGATGCCTTGTGGCGACAATTCAGGTTCATCCTACGCAGAAGGGCGTGAGTATCACCTGCTTCTCTGGGCTAGTTCATCATATCCCCCTCAGGCTCTTCCAGGCACTCACTCTGGGTAGGAAGGAACTGTGCCAAAGAGTTGCAAAGGGCAATGAGAGCTACGTGTTTGCAATTCCTGGACAGAGTGCCAGCACACAGTTTCCAAAAAGAGTGAGCACACATTCTAAATTTAATTAAATGATCGTCCGACCAACTACAGGGAATGAGCTGAATATTGGAGATTGGAGGATTCAGTGACCAGATTTGATCTAAAATTCGGCCCTTGACATGGGTGGCTGTAGACACCAGCTGAGTAAAATTCAAGCTGGTCAACTGCTCAGTCAGATTGGAAGATATGGGGTCATTTGACCATAAATTGAAATCACCAATCAGTAATATTTTTGCATAATCATTGGCTAGGGCCTACATTGCTTCAGTCAGATCAGCCGGAAACTGTGGCGTGTGACCTCGGGGATCTATACAAAATGATACATTTGAATCTAGTTTAATTACCATATTTTCTGCTGATGAAATGGGTAGCGGAGTGAGTTTAGTGACTTTTTGGTGTTTATTTATGATTGCTGCGATCCCCTCTCCTTTTTTGACACGAGATCTGTTCATGTTCAAAATGTCAAAGTTCTCTGGAAGAGGGCTAGAATGTCAGGCATTAAATCCATGGTTAACCAGGTTTTTGTTAAAACTGTTTATCAGGGGATTCTGACACTAGAAGATCGTTTATCTTGAAGTGAGATCTGACCAAGGAATTTGTATTATGATAAACAATGTTTGTTGTCAATAGATTTAGGCACTGGGCGGACATAAGTTTCCACCCTGATAGACAGTTTCACCTGTCTTTCTGTAAATAGAGAGGGTGGCTGATTATAATTTAAAATGTCTAAGCCGTCCATTTTTTGTAGCATAAAATCCTCTAAATAGGGATGTTTTGCTTACAGCACTCTAAGAGCATTGGAGGAATAATATAAAATGTGGGCATGGTGACTGGTCCCTGGCACCGGACGGCAGTGGATGGGCGCAGACGGGCTTGCCTTTGACGTGCCTTCGGCAAGGCCGCACTGCAACCATCAAGATAAGGGCCCGGAGCTCTGACTAACTCCACCTACACCGGTCCTAATTTGCTAACCCTCTCAGCCAATGCAAATGTCCCCCAGTGAGTCTTACAGCGCGCAAAAAAAGCAGTGTAAAATCACTAGCAAAACATCAAATCCAAGCCAATTTGGATAAAGACATAAAAGAACTCTGCAAAATAACCATGCAAGTAGGCAAAAACCCTGCTACTATTTGCGACATAACCAGGCTGTAAACATCAAGATAAGGGCCTAGAGCTCTGACTGACTCCACCAACACCGGACCTGATTGGCTCACTCCCTCAGCCAATGGTACTATCCCCCAGTGAGTCATATCAGCGCACAAAAAAAGCAGTGTAAAATCACCATCACAACATTAAAATCAAAGCCAATTAGGATAAAAACATTGAAGAACTATGCAAAATAACCATGCAGGTGTGCAGACGCGCTGCTGCTGCTATGTGCTGCGCGACCAAGCTGCCACCATCAAGATAAGGGCCTGGAGCGCTGACTGACCACACCTACACTGACCCTGATTGGATCACCCCATTTCTCCTAGTACATCTTAACAGCGCACAAAAAAAAGCAGTGCAAAATCACCATCAGTGGCAGCTCGCACAGGTAAACGTGGTGAGGCGGGCGATAGCAGGGCAGCGTGGGGGTAGTGGAATTTGACATACGACGGGATTTTGAGAAGTAAATAAATAAATAAATATAACCACTTACCTTGCGCTCACCGCATTGTCGAGTGTAATAGGGTCAAGAAAGCATTAGACGTAAGTAGAAGTAAGCAATAAAAGATCCCCAGGTACAATAACTTATAGATTGCATTTTATGACGACCTGCAGATCAGTGTCAGTATATGGCCTCTACACTTGTTCAAACGCTGCATGTGGATATTTAAAACTTAGATTGCGAGACGTTCTTTGGAAATTATATACATAGCTATAGGTAAGTTAAAGAAGTGATGTGCAAATATCTATTAGTGTACAAACTGTAACCAAGCTGGAAAGACGTATGTACATTCTTCCTGCAAGCTGTTCAGAAATTGATACATGGTTTCTGGACTGGGATTGCTTTTTGAATTGCCTGTCCAAAATGTCATGTTTGACAGTAAAAACATTTGATACCAATGCAGTACTAGATGTGCTCTTCCCTATCTTAGCATCTGGATGGTGAGTTCAGTAAGGAATGAAAACATGGGTCAGTGTTTATTGATGTCACTGGGGCCGCCTACCCAGCAACCACTCAAAGACAGGGACACTTTCTCACAGTTTTTTTCTGTTTTGGAAGGTTCTCAATTTTCCAGTGTGGTCTTTAAGCTAAAAAATCAAACATATTCCCCAAGGTAGAGCACTTTCTGTCCCACAGAGAATTAGAGCGAAGGGTTAACAGTGTCCCCCTCCACTGCAGGCTGGTACTAAGCTTTAATTTTATTGCCATGATAATGAGAGGGTGCAACAGCTGGTTACACCCATTCAGACCAACAATGAAGAATGGATTCTCAGCATGTAGTGGGAAAAGGGGGAGAAGAGTAGCAAAATAGGATGATTGTGGATGCAAGTTAGGGCCACTTTCATCAAGTTTTCTCTGCATGACATGTAGTTTGGTTAAAGCAAAAGGAGCACATCCTCAATATATTAGAAGTAAATGCTGTTCAATGCCTTTTCAAGCTTATTAGCTTTGTATAAACCTACATTAGAGTACAATAACATGGTGCATGGGCATGCAACAGGTACACTGCAACATGTGCAGCAAATAGTTAACTGGTGGTATTTAAACCAGTGCAGCTATCCACGCAGTCACAGGAGAGAGCAGGCAAAGTAATTTCACCCACACAGAGATCTCAGGATAAAGAAACGGAGCATGGAAACCCGAACAGGGATCACAGGAGAGGTAGAGACAAAAACACAAGAATCTGAAGGGAGGTGTAAGAAGGTTAGAGACAAAAACACAAGAATCTGAAGGGAGGTATATAAAGGTTCGCAGAGACAACTCAAAATGGCGCTGGAAGCGGCTCTTTGTTTAACTGAGCGGAGATTTCGAAAACAGGAGCGGCCGCCCTGGGAGATGACATCGAGGGAGCCGTGGTGACCTGGAGCTGCCTTCTCCACTCCTCCGGTGGGTGCATGCGGTAGAACCGCTGGCAATACTATGGAGTAATTGGGAGCGGTGCCGGCAGGAGATGGCTTGCAGCGCCGGGGACTCGTGCAAACTGACACTGCGAAGGTGCCTGGAGATGCTGGCCTCGGCATATTGAGAAGGCGGCAGGGACACCCCCGAGCGACCGGCCCCGTCGGTCAGACATGAGGCACACAAAAATCAGCATCTGTTTGGGCAGCAAGGCAGGGCAAAGACCTCCGAGCCCACTTCAGTGCCCAACAGCTGGACCAGAAATATCAGATGTGGACAAGGCTCGCCCATGAAGACACAAATTTGCATATTGGAATGGAGGATGCAACAGTCGCAATGAGTGCGTGTACAACTAGCCTTCTTTCACTATAGTCTGTCCAAACCTGCCATTGTGTGCCATCAATGCTGCGGCAGTCCTGGAGAAATGTGTCATGGGAGTGCTTCTGTGTGCATTAGGGCTTGTATGAGGGGGTGTGTGGACGCACGTGTGTGTGTATGAAAGACTATGCTTACATTTGTGTGTGCTTGTGCATGTCTGTGCGTGTGATGGTGTGGACATTTATTTGGGTGTTTTTTATTAAAACATGGGATTCTATGTGTGCTTGTGTTTGTGCGCGCAGATGTTTCTGTATGTGTGCTTATGTCTGTACGTGCGATGGTGTGTGCGTGTATTTGAGTGTTTTTGTATTAGAGCATGGGCTTGTATGTGTGCTTGTGCATGTGGATGTTTCTGTATGCGTGTTTGTGTGCGCCCTCTGTTCATGTATGAGAGTGTGTGCGCACATTTGTGTGTGCTTGTGCATGTCTGTGCATGTGATGTTGTGTGTGTGTGTGTGTGCATGTATTTGTGTGTACGTCCTTGGGTATTTTGCTTCTGGAGCATGTGATTGTATGTATGCTTGTGTTTTTGACATGTCTGCGTGTATGAGAGTGAGTGCATTTGTGTGTGCTTGTACATGTCTGTGCATGCGATGGTGTTTGCATATATTTGGGTGTTTTTGTATTAGAACATGGGATTTTATCTGTGCTTGTGTTTTTTGGATGTTTCCGTATATGTGTTTGTGTGCACATATGAGAGTGTGTGCTCACATTAGTGTGTGCTTGTGCATGTCTGTGCTTGTGATGGTGTGTGCACGCTGGATTTGTTATTCTCTGGCGGCCGCTGTCCTGGATATTGACCTTAGGATGGCCACCAGTGTACCAGTGTACAGTACAGTCCCCTGCCTGACCCCAATGATGGCTTACATAGTGGTCCCCTACACGTTGTTTTACTTCCCTGGGACAACAATTGGACATTGACCAGACCTTGATCCTATCCCCCAACCTGCCTATACATCAGGACTTCGAACCTGCGGAACTTTCCCCAGACTGTGGAGACCTAGCGATTTGGCTGATGCCCGGTGGAGCTATCATATAGCTAAAGAGTAGATGGGTTGAGGACTCCCCCCCGACCCCCCCCCGCCCTCACCTACCCAGCTGGACCTTTGGCAGATATTCCCCTCGGCTCTACGTCCTATCTTCCTCCTACCCCT
This sequence comes from Lissotriton vulgaris, assembly GCF_964263255.1. Lineage (NCBI taxonomy): Eukaryota > Metazoa > Chordata > Amphibia > Caudata > Salamandridae > Lissotriton > Lissotriton vulgaris. Next base: position 1,620,048,601 of record NC_141694.1, read on the forward strand.
TTACGCTATCCCCTTACCCTTCATTACTCCATTCACCTTGTCCCCTATGTTCTTTTAATGCCTTGCTTGATACTTATGTAACTTTTAACTGATTTAAATTGCACATTATTGTTCCTCATCTAAAGCGCTCTGATTCCTTTGGGTCGAGCCAGCGATATATAATACCTCATTAATTATACTTGTTCCCATTTAGTACTCTTTCTCTCTTTGCCTACCTCCCTAGCTCCTAGCTCCTATCCTCTCTCCCCGGAATCTCTCACCTTGCCTGCTAGTCTGCCTAGCCCCCTGTCCTTTGTGCCCTTTGAATAAGCACTCCTTCTCCCCTTGTTAGGGAAAGATCCAATATGTATACTCTGGAGTCTCAGCGAACCCACTGAGAGAGTACACTGTGCCAAGGGAGCCACTCACAGCTGAGGTATGGTATGGCACCCCTTGCCAAAGCACTCCCTCTCCACTTTTGGGGGAAGAATCCAGTATGTAGGCCTTGGAGTCTCAGAGACCCCTCTGAGAGAGTTGACTGCGTAAAGGGAGCCTCCAGCAACAGAGATAGGGACGTGATACCACTTCCCCTGGGTTCACAGCTTACTGGACTTTGGACTTTGCTTTGACTCATCTACCGGTTTGTGTCCTTGTCGCCCTTCTCCTACTCTTTCCATGCGGTGTCCTTCACCCTACCCTCCTCTTTCCCGCCTTCATTACCTCTCTACTTCCCCAGATCCTCCCCCCCTGAATCTTTCCCCTTGCCTGCTTTTCCCCTTACGTTTTTATGCTTATTGTTTATCTCAACCTTATAAGTAACTATGTTGCCATGCTCAAATAACTATGTAACCTTTGTAACGATGTAACCTGTAACTATGTTCTGATGCTCATGTAAAGTGCTATGATACCTCCGGGTCTAGCCAGCGCTATATAAAACCTTTAAAATAAATAAATAAAATAAATAAATAAGTTCTAATTTCTTGAATACATCCTGCAAATGCTGTATACAGGCCCTCTTTCAGCCTTTCAGCCCTGCAGAGAATCCTAGGACTCATGTGTCACTCACACACCTCTGCTACACCCATATGAAATGAAAACTCACACTTGATATGCATTTGCCCCAAACACATATTTCAAACACCTTTATCCCTTGCACTCCTGCTTCCTAGGGGCCATACATATGCACTTCTGCTACCCAAGAACCATGAAAACACTTCCTAAACTTGTTGTGTTTATATCTAGGACCCTAATTCAATATTCCCGATTTATGCCCTTGTGAGGTTATAATCAATAATATCCTGATAAAGGCATAAGAATCAGATCCATATTCAGTAATAGCCCATGCAGTCCAAAGCACAGCACGGCTAAACCCATCGACTCCTAGAAAGCACAACGCGTTCTTTAAACAAACCAAGCCTCCAGCAGCCCGGGAAATCCCCCCTGCTTTTGTTTTGATTTGAACAAGAACTCCTGAAGTCCAGAAAGAACTGTTAGTTCTTAGCGACGTCTTATGTCCAACCTTACGTCAAACCCGGCACCTTCCAGGTATAAAATACCAACAGTTGCCTTAAGCAAACATACAGTGGTTTGGAGTAGAGCGGCCATCTACTTGCCCGAGAGCCCAGCTGATACGAGAAGCCCACGGAAGCGGCCCCTTCCGTTTGATGCACTGAGAGAGACGCTGTCTTTTTCTCCAGCCGAGAAAATCCAGCTCCGGTGTTTCCAGCCTACCCTTGCGGGTTGCTGGAATATCGAGTCCTGAGGAAAGAGATACCAGACCTCCCACATTCTATTACCAAGGTACGGAGCTGACTAAACCCTTAAGAGAATTCTTGATGCAGATTCTTGGCAAAACTATCTTAACCAACTTAACTTAAACTGCTACTTACTTATGGCTAAGAAACCATATCAATGCTTTTACAGTATTATTTCATAATACTACTTTTACTGTACGCACTTAACTTTACTTTAAGTATTGCAATTGTGGCAATTTATTTCTCTTGCATGAGGAAGAAGACTGCTCAATAAATAACACCTTTTATTGAAACGCCTGTCTCTCTATTTCTCTGCATTCTGGTGAAACTAAGTATGCACTGCTGACTGAGTGAAATAGCTGTCTATTGTTTTCACACAACTCTAGAGATACACTCTTGTTCTGAGGGAGCAAAGTTGTCATGTTTATGCGGTTGTCGGAAACTGAATCCATTCTTGTCTGAGCCAGGGAAGTTCATCCCTCCCTATTCATTCGAGAAAGTTTCCAGTGACCTCTGAGCTAGCTGGCGCAAACCTAATTAAGTTTAACATAGTCAGTAGAGACCTAGATGACCTCAGTCCTATCATTGTGGACAACGCTTTTGACGCGGGAGTAATCTATGAAAAGGATAGGAAATTCCTAATTTAAAATCATCCTAGAAATCCAAGTTTACATATGTTACCTAAAATTCACAAGGACCTCATGAAACCACCATTTCGTTCCAATCGTCTCTACGAGAGGATCCTTACATGAACCTACAGGCAAATATTTGGACACACACCTACAGCCCCTAGTGAAACAAATGACCACCTACCTATGCGATACCACCGACTTCTTGACAAAGTTGAATGACATTACCGTGGATCAAACTATGAACATCACTTTATGTACAATTGATGTATGTTCACTATATTCCTCAATCCCACACAAGAGGGGTATTGAAGCCGTGGAATCGTTCTTAGCCACCCATGACATTAAACAGGAATTAAAGGTGTTTCTTCTGGAACTGCTTCATTACACCTTGTATCATAGTTGCTTTACATGGAACAATCACTTTTTCCAACAATTAGCTGGTACATCTATGGGGAATTGTGCGGCCCCCTGCTATGCTAACCTGTTCATGCACCGTTTGGAACTTGACAACCTCTTGACCAACCCTAGATGGAATGACAAAATGTAAAAATTTTGACGTTATATAGATTACATTTTCCTCGTATGGAGAGGACCTCCGGATGAAATCGATTAATTCATAACGTTTATCAACAACATAGATGACCACATACAGTTCACCCATTCTGTCAGTACTGAGAAAATTCCATACTTGGACGTTATGGTACTTTTTGACAGTTGTCACCCCATGTCTCTCAAACGTCATTTGCCATGCTCTCAATTACTGAGAATCAAACGGATATCATCTGACAACGATACTTACTTGAAAAACAAAACTGAAATGTTAACCAAATTCAAAGAGAGGAAATACCCTGAACAGATTCTCAACTACGCCAAGGAGAGAACGAGGGCTACGAATAGGTCAGAGCTGTTACGAACACATACAAGGGAGACCAGCTCCAACAGGCCAATATTCTTGTCTAAATTCTCCAGCAGGAGTTACCAGATTAAAAAAATCATCTTGAAAAATTGGCAAATGATCGAAAACCAACACGATTTTAACAACATCTTTGCCAAACCATTGTTTGCCTACCAAAGATCCACAAATTTAAAAGACATGCTTGAATCTAAACCTATTGATCAAAATGTCACATATACTGGTACGATCCCTTGTTTTAACTGTGGACACTGCAATAACATAATACGTGGTAACACTCTTATCATCCCACGGCAGGCAAGCTAATCAAACTCCACACCAATGCCACCTGTGACACGAAGAACCTAATATACCTCTTGAAATGCCCATGCGGGCTCCCTTACATTGGAAAAACAGAAAGGAAAATCAAGGTTCGTATGACAGAACATAAAAATACTGTTAGGAACAAAACAATGAAGGCACTGGTAGCCGAACACTTCGCCTCCAACAATCATAACATCAGCCAAATAAGATTTATGTTCTTGATGGTTGTTTCTGTGAAACCAGGTACAGACAACAGGAAGAGATTACTGCAACGAGAGATGTACTGGATCAAGAAATTGAACTCATGCAACCCCAAGGGGTTGAATGATCGGATGGAATACAGTTGCTTCCTATAACTTTATTAACATGTTTGCCTTATTTGAAATGAGATGCAATCTATACTGTAAGATCATGTTTGCACTCATGTATCATCATAACACCACATAGACTGGTTATTTTTACCATTATGGTTATTTTTACCATCATGTTTTTTCATGTTTTTTTCCAGGTTTTTGAAACACCAGATCATCATGTACACATGCTCATTGTGATTATCGAACACCTTAACTTGGACGATTTTGCCCACAGCCCATTGTTTATTCTGTCACCCTTGGTGATGTTGTCACACCCTCCTAAGATGGCCGCCATCATTTACAGTCCGTCATTCATATCGCTAGTGCATTGGCCTTACCACCACTATATTGCTTACACTAGGCACCCTCTTAGGTTCTACACATTCTTTTCAGGTTTGTGAACCAGCATATTACCATTCATTACTTTTCATTGTGGTATGCGAGCACTTCAACTCAAATAATATCACCCGCAGGCCGATATTTACCTTATCACCTCAGACGGTGTTCACACACCTTTTAAAGATGGACTCTGTTTCTCACAGTCCGTTGTCTATATCGTCGGTTCACTGGTTTAATACGCATGTGTCGCATTCGCATTGTGGAGAAGCGTGGCTCAATGGTTAGAGCGGCAGACCCTGATGCAGAGGTCTGGCCCGGGACCAGGGTTCAATTCCTGCCTCGGCGGCTCTTGGACTCAATCTCCCTGGACTCAATCTCCCTGGACCTAATAATTCTCACCTCAGTGCCTAGTTAAATCATGGATCCCAATCTGTGACTCTGGGCAATAGCTTGCTCAATCTCCACAGCGGCCCCAGCAGCGCTTGGATGCCTGGCTTCACCTTGGGGTTGCCCAGGAGTGGACATCTCACAGGAAAAGGCAGGATGGGTTCCACAGCGGTATGAATACAGCGCTACGAGACCTCTGGGTAGAAGGCGCTATATAAATACAAACACATGTACTAGCTGTCACTCGATTTTCGGAAAGACGTGCCTTGACCCGTACAGCAGCACCGACCTACTGAAATTGATAACCGGTAAGAGAATAGGGTGAGACTGGTATCTTGCATGGACCCATTCGATCCTGTACCATCTCGTTTGAGCACACATGCTGGGCACATTTTCTAAACTTGTTACCGATATCGTACGGCGAGCACCATGCACTTTTACACAGTTCCTATATTAACAATGGGCTGCGCAAACCTAATCCACGAGCAATAACGGGTTACTTATCCATTCGAATCCGCTTGGTACCACCCGAGTACTTTACTTGTCACTGGCACTTCATACACAAAGTACACACATCCGTTTAGTTTTTCTTCACTATTAGACGGCACGTCCGAATCACAGCATGCAACCACCATGAGAGTTCTTGTAGACTTCAGCTTAGACAATACTTTTTCTACCTCCGTATCGTTTACATAAACACATTTGTTTCTTTTATAGATTAAACGCATTTCCCCAGTGGCCCGAACTGCATAGGGAACAACTTGAGGACAGTCACTTGTTTGGACAATAGGATGTGTTTATCAGAATAACATGAAAACGCCCCACTAAAGTCCAAAGATGTGATGCATTTGAAATGAAATATTAACGTTGGAATTAAAAGTACATATATTCAATTGAAAATAGCTCATTGAATGGTTTACTTGGATTACCCACAAATGTCCCGGATTTAATTACTGAAAACGCCCAGTTTCACAAAGGAATGCGGTTTGGGCACACTGTTACAGCTTTAGCAGTGTCTTTGGCTCAGGTAAAAGGTAGGACATGAAACTTTATGTTGCGCACTGCTGTGTGGCATACTCCTCTTATAGGCTAGCAGTGGGAATTCCCTTTTATACTTTTGAGTGGTAATTCCCGATCAGAAATGAGTGGCATTGCCATGTTTAGTATGTTTAGAATAGTAGTCATAAATCCTACTTACTAGTGAAGTTGTATTTCATATCATTTTCGCAAATGCCACTTTTAGAAAGTGGTTTAAAACACAGTGGTCCCTAAACAGGGTAAATGCTCATGAGAGGGATAAATATAGACTCAGAGTCAGTGCTATATTTGAAGCAGTCCAGCCGGACAGAAATTCTTTTGATTTTATAAAATTCAACAACACCAGTAAAGTGGGACACAAGCCTGCATCCTACTAAATATGTAAAAAGGAACACACATACAAAATAGAAAGACAGGGAAGGCTCAGGCAGAGCGACTTGTTTGTATATTACACATTCAAATTACACAAACAGGAATGCGATAAGACACTGTTACACATTAGTAATACTTAATAGAGAAGCGCATATGGTGTACACTAAGTTGACGACGTTTCGATCCCTTTCAACCACTTTGGGATCATCATTAGGACATTACATTACATGCCCGAATACAATTGCCTATATCCAAGTAGGAGCCACTGATTAGGACAAAAGCAGGGCGGGCGGCATCCTGCCAACCATGCCTGGAGTGCCAGAGGGCATCGAGGACCCTGGACGAGAGGTTTATTAACAAATCCTTGATAAAAACCATGACTGGTACTGTGAACCGCATCCGCAGTTACACAGTCAGAATACTGGATGGACCTCTTTTGGAAGCACAGGAATTAAGGTGTCTTCAATAAGGCATCTCCGGAGATGCCTAATTGAAGACGCAGATGCGATTCACAGTACCTGTCATGGTTTTTATCAAGGATTTATTAATTTATTAACTCTGTGAACTCCACCAAAGGAGTGAAGTTCACCACCACCCCTAGTCCTGCCCTCACATAAAGGGCTGATTTACCCCCTACTGTTCATCTGGAACCAGTGCTGGGCTGAAAGGGATCTTTGTGCACTTCTGAGGGCTCTTTTGAAGTCACCCGCTACATCAAAGGAATTGTTTGGGTAAAAGTGCTGGGGCTCTAACCCCATATCTTTAGGTACCGCATGGGACTTGTAACCAGATGCTGCTGGCTTTACATCTGTACATAGCCAGTAGGATGCTGTGCTGCCAGGAGAAACTGCCATTCTCGTTAACTGCTTTGCTGTGTTGGCCTGCTGCCTGCTGATTGCTGGGCTGAAGGAGGGACTGCCACTTAGCAACTTATCTGGATGAGCTGGCCTGCTGCTACTACCTGCTTTTGTGCTCCAAGTGTTCTCAGAGTGCTTATGCTTTTTTCCTCTTCTTCCAGAGTCTCAGGGCCATCAAGGACTCTGCACCCACATTATTGTGGTGGGATTCTGAGTCCGGCAATTCCAAGTTTAGAAACAAACCAGCACTTGATTGTCCTCCAGTGCATTGCTCTGTGCTGCCAGAGTGCCACCGTTGTGATGTGGAATTAGTGCCTGGGAGCAGCGTCTCATGCTGGGGGAGAGTGGTTCACGGTCTAAAAAGACTTCTGGTCTTATTGCCTGGGCAATGCCAGATAGTACTGCAACTTCAGCGCCACCCCTTCCCAATGAGGCATTACTAGGGAGCTGATTGCACCTCCCCCACTCAGTCTCTGGAAGAGGAATACACATACTATGCAGCGGCATCAGTTGAGCACAGCTGTCATGGGGTTCGACCCTTTATTGGATCACCGATGATGGAAAAAGGTGAGGTATGCAATCACCAGCAATCATCTAAAAATAAAACATGAGCTAAAACAAGTAGCGGGTGGTGAACTAAGCGTTTACTCTCACATCTCACTTTTTAGTAACAGGAAAGCCAAAAGAATATTCCTACTGACACAGCATGATGCCAAGAGGTATGTTATTGAAGGTATAGATACTATCTGGGAAGCTGCCTTCAGTCATAATTATATATTTTTTTTATTGCTACACTATGTGAATTATTGCCTGTTATGCCTTCAAAGACAAGCTCTCAAACCTGGTTGAAGAACACCATGTGAGCTTGATCCATCGAAAAGCCAGGATGAACATTTCACAATCAATAAATTACTCAAAAACTGGCCCATAGACACATTCAAATTTCTTGACTGCTTCGCTGGAGGTCAAGTTTTATTTCACTTTGATCTGAATTAGTCAATGCCTAACTAATCTTCACAGATCAACACTCTTCCTTTTGTCAATGGACCATTAGTCGAGTAGTTGATGGTGATATTAACAATTTAAAATAATTTAACTTAAAACTTTCAATAGAATAATCACAGACTCCGGGTAAGATTTAATGAATTTTATCTAATAACTCATTCAAAATGAACGCTCATTTATACAGATTCACAGTGCAAACTCCATCAACTTTCTTGGGAGAGAAAAACCCATTTATCAAATACATTAAATTCACAGATCTATTCTACACTTCAATGCATTAGGAGTGGATAGATGGAGAGACAAAAGGCATAATATATCATACATTTGCAAAAGCTCTGTAAATTTAAGACATAAATATATTTACGGAGTGGTGAAATGGAGAAACCCAACCCCTGGCCAAAAGGATTAGTGGAGGTCACCTGATAAAGAGTCAGGAGACAAAGACTATAGGACAAGTGCAGGATATGATTATACTTACAACACTTCTCCTGAACCCGACGCACCGGAGCGAATCCCTCTCTTACACTGTCTCCCTCCTCGATATACTTCCGCAATTCTTTCATCTATTCAGGCTGTCTTTCAGTATTGAATCTACCAAGGATGTTCTTCTCTAGCAACAGCTCTCTCTCACACCGCACTCAGTATTGACGTCAGCATAAATCTCAACACCATTCCCCAACTTATATTAATCTAGTTATAGTCTTTATTTCCACATGTCCCTCCCTCAAAAGTTACAGTATTCGAGAATCATGGACTGTGATTAAGCACGGGCAAGGGAGTTGTCATCACCTCATGCGGTCATTCTTTATTTCTTAACTAATTCTATGTTTAGTAAACCCATTTCTTCAGTAAAATTTCCTTTCACACCCGTTCACAAAACAAATTAGATACAAATTTTATATAATTCCACAGTTGAAGAGCGTTCCCAGGCAGCTGTCCTTGGTTCTTGGCAGCCTGTCAATGATCCGGTCAACAGGTCAGTTCAAAACAGTGCGCAGATTTAACTTGCGTTACATTTCAACAGCCATCTTTTCCCGTGGCTTAGCACATCAGGCCCTAATGCACACTATTAATAAAGGAATCATAAACAGATGTTATTTTCCCAAATATGTTATTATCACTGTTCACTACCAACTTCTACTCTATCCCATGTTATTTTCTTCTTCGCTAAGCAAAAGCATTAGCAGCGGCTGCGGCAGCTCCTTCTAAATCCAGGCAAGCACATCCCAGACACTCAGGGCCCAATTCACAGAATGAATTTAAGACTAAATCCTAAACTTACTACTATTTTGGTATTCACAGAATGCACCTACTACTTTTGGTATTCACTACTAACTGTACGTCCGCACCCGGGCCGTAATTTCCGCCTCTAGGCCGTAATTTACAGCTCAGTGGCGGGATTTACGATTTCGGCCCGGAATTTCCGGCTCTATGTCGGAATTTCCAAATTTAAGCCAGAATTTCCAATTTGGGCCGGAAGATATGATTTATGGCAGTTGGTCATGTTAAATAGGACTAGGTCAGACTGGTCCAAAAGTGTGCAACAAGACAGCACTCAATGAGTGCTGTCTTGTTGCACACTTTTGCACCAGTCTGACTTAGTCCTATTTTTTGCGCCTGATTTCAAGTTACACAGTGGAATCATAGTTTTTGCTTGACCCTCAGACACTTTTTTTGTCATTTAACGTAGCATTAGGGCACGTGTCTGAATGGGTCATTAATCTTGCCCTTTGACCCTCCTTTTCTAACGTTCATTTATTGTCAGTTGATCATGTTAGCCAAGGGTAAACACCTGTCCAAGTGCCTACCATCCCCCACCACGAATCAGCTGCCACACTGCAGCCAATCGCAGCCAATAGCTCAATTTTGCCATGATGACGGTTGCTAGTGCCTACCATACCCCACCACGCTGCAGCTGAAGCCAATTAACACTAATTGACCAGAAACACAAAAAACATAAAAGCAGCACACATTGAAGGAACAGGTTTGGCCACAGAGAGTTTGTGTCCACAACACTCACATTGCCAGAGAAAATTGAACCAATGAGGAGAAAGAGGAACTTCACTACAGAGGAGACCACCATGCTTGTGGAGTTCATAGTCAGGCACCACAAACGCCTTTCTGGACTCCCACCCTTCTTCACCAGTAGGACACAGAAGGCAGCCCTATGGCAGCAACTAGCCACTGCTGTCTCAGCATTGGGGGAGGAGAAGCGCACAGTACAGGACATCAAGAAAAATTGGCAGGATGAAAGTCAGAGGGTGAAGGAGAAGTACTCCAGAATTGAATTAAGCAGGATCCTCCCTGCTGCATACCCTGGACCCCGCATCCGTCTCACCCCACAGGAGGATATCCTTACCACAATACACCCCAACTTGGTCAATGGGCTGCCTGTCAGTGATGTCTGCTACGTAGTACCAGGTAAATGGAATGAAAAGAAAAAGTGCATGAAAAGATTGGCTGTGTCGCACTTTCATTGTGAGTAAGGGACTTGTCCAAAGTGCATATAAAAATATCGTCAGTCAGAGTCTCATGTGTCACCCTCTATGTAGCACCACAAGTCCCAGAATCCTTCGCATTAGAAAAGGCTAATCCCTCCCCCATTTTGAAAACATGGGCACAGTACTGTTGCCGTAAATACACAACCCGCTAAGTAGCAATTGACAAATATTAGCAGGGAAGCGCCAGCACCAATGTGACATGGAATTCAACCATAGCGCAACCACGGATGCGTCACATTTACATTGCGGTGCACTGTGGCGCAGGGATAGACAAATGTGTGTTGCATCTGATGGTGTTTAGTAGGTGCTTTGCTGGAGTCGTGTCACAAGCGCGATGCAACTCCAATAATGTCCATAGACCACCCATATCTAACGTGCTGCACCACTCCTTACGTCTGCTTCAAGCAGACGTAAGGTTGCGTAGCAGCGGCCTCTGAAAAGTGAATATGTGAAATCTTGTAGATTTCACTGCATCACTTTTACATGGCATATCCCAAAGGAATGCCCACCCTGCCTACATCAAAGCTTACGCAGGTTCAATGTTACACAGGGCCTCACAACGTGACGCTTCACCATAGATGAGTCACGTTGTGAATAATTCACAATGTGTTGTCTGTTGTACACCACCGTTGTGTCACAGAAGTGATGCAACAGCAGTGTAAATCTTTTTCAAGGGGCGTGTAAACCTGCCACAAATTCTCCAAGAAGTACATCACCCTGTGCCAGCCTAAATCACAAAGCAGAAGATGAGAGAATCATCAGATCAAAATAGGTCATACATACATTCTGTTGTCCATTTCCAACTCTGCCACGCCATTACATCCCCAACACACCACTGCTCCTACCTGCCCCGTCTGCGGCAGTAATTCACAACACTCTTAGCATGCAGATGATATGGGAAAATCCCTAAAAAGTTCCACAAGCACATTTCCTATTTGGTTACTTCTCTCTCTTCTCACCTATTGACACATCCAGCCAGAGCACAAACAACTGCAGTCGCAGAGGTCACCGCATCTACTGGGAGGAATCGACAACATACAGAGGAAGGCATTACAACCTCACTAACTGGTAAGTCAAACTGGCCAGGAGATGGTCAAAATGCATATATTGTCAGGAGACGACAGAGGAACAAATAGTGCCCACCTATGAAAGTCAACCAGAGATGCAAAAATTACAATTGGAGTTGCCAATGGACATTCACCTTTACCATATGACATTTGTGAACAGCGAAAGACGAAATATAAAATGGCTTGGCTCATCATAATTTTGTAATTGTGGTGCATAACATGTATTTCACCAACAATCTCAGACCGGGAATCCAATCCTGTAATCGAGTGCCATAACTAGTCAAAAGGGTGTGCCCACTATATTGTAATAGTGTCTGTAGACCTAATCAAGAAATCCTATTTGTACAGATATGGTAATGATGAACAAGCAGTGAGATACAAGTCTCAGTAGTATTGACAATTCATCCACTGTCCAACTTCAAATCTTTCCAATATACATTAAATTGCACAGTCCACACAGCTGGTCATGTACTGCTTACATTGGATGGAATATTGGTTGGGCATCAACAAAACACAATAGTGGACCTTACCTCTGGATTCGTAGGCATGTAATTGTGATATAGGTTGCATCTAGGTAGTGGGCCCATTCTAAGTCATATTTGGGATCACTCATGACATTATGTATGACACACTTCTGAAATGGTGGTGCCCACAACTGCTTGGGCTCGTCCTTTGTACCAGAAATTGAGTGCATCACATGTGGCAGCAGAAATGTAAAACTGCAAAACACACTTATTATTGTAGGTACAATGTGGTCCTCCCAGAATCAAAGACACACACTGACTTCTGCTACAAGGTTAGACGTAACATCTGTTCAGGGACCACACACTGCTCCGGTGCTGGGCCAAGGTAAGTCAACCCTAGAATAAATATGGCAGAATGTTCATTAATTAGGCCTTTCACCTCCACTGTATGCTGTATGTGGTGTATAACACTGTTGTCCTGCATCACAATATGCTCACATGTGGCATTTGAACACATGGCAGATCAGACTCTGGTGGTAAATGAGAGGCTGACACAAAATGTATGCCAAGTGCGTGCAGAATGAACATACAATAGAACAATGTGTCATATGAACTGACCAAAACACAACAGGCTTGAAATTCAATGATAGGATAAATCCCTAGGAAAACATACATGTTTAAATCAAAATGAAATTGGTATGGCGGAGGCACACACTGATGCCAGTTGTGTACCTTTGAGATGGGTGTAGGGGCTGCTAAGGTGAATATTCTTGGAGTTACACCTTCAAAATGACTTGGCTGAAGAGTAACACGATAATCCAGTGCAGGTGCGAAGCCTCAAAGCTTCTCACTTCATCTGCAATGTGTTATCATGACCAAATGTTGTTTTCTGCTTGCCTCCTATTCTACCATATTCACATGTATAGGTGAGTGTTTGACACATGAGGTTTGGATGTCTGCTGCATTAGACACCATCCATTGTCAGCTAAGTAGTACCATGATGTTGGAAATAGAGTATGGGAACAGAGGACACTCAAAGATGGACATAAGAAATCTGTGTTCTCTCATTCAAAAATGAGCAGTGTGACCTCATGGATAGGGAAGCACAAATTAGCAACATCATGTCCCTGACTACTGCACATCTCACACATGAACTCCTTTCTGACTTGTCAACAGACAACATTACACTCATGAAAAATGTTAGTCTCAATGGTAAAGGTGAAATCAGTGTAATGCGGATGAGTCCGAGTCATTTATCCCCTTCCTTGAAATATCAGTAACCTTCTCATACAAGTTTGTCAGTTGATGTTTCATCTCATTGATGCCAGTGCTGCATCGAGGTAGCAGCTGGCAAATGCTGCATGTGAGCAGGTGCCCAGATGTAAAGTCCATGAGGTAACCATGCTGCATATTGTCCTGGATTATCCGCAAATGGTTATTGAGAATGACATGTTGGCTCATAGCTACAATCTGTTGTACTAAAATATGGACATGTATGTCTCATCACAGCTGCTGACAGGATGATACCACTGCAGCGGACAACATCCCGGGGGATCCATGACATCTGGCTGCAGAAGTGAAACACTCGCGGACCTGTCCTTCAGGTAATTCTGGCATGTGATGTGTCATTAGCTTAGATTACTAAACCATGACAGAGACCAAGATCCCCCTCAGCATGAAATCAACAGTTGTTGTTTACAAATCAAAATACAAATCAGGAGTGTCACATGTGCCTGTCTGTCAATTGGTGATGCATATCATTGAGAATGTTGTCTCTACCCTCTACAGCTATGTCTACAACATCTATGAGAAGACGGGTTCAGCAGGATACATCGGGGGAACGCGAAGGGACAGAAAGTTGTGGCTGGATCTGGTGAGTTTGCTAGTATTATGTACATCTCCGTGTAACTCCTCAGTGCTATGGTGTGAGTGGTCATTTGTGGTAGTACCCTAACTAGGTCACATGATCCTCATCAGCTGATGCAAAGTTCAGTTAATACAACCCTGGTGTTTTACCACATGTAATACCAGGTCAATCACTAATACGGTTGCAACCTCTGTGTTTCAGATGATGCTGAGGAAGAGGATGACAGACCTACGACCAGTGCTGGCCGACGGGGAATCAGAGGGGAGAATCCCCTGATTCTCCAGGCAGTTATGTCGGCAGCAAGTCATATTCACGAGGAAGAGGAAGATCATGAGGGCGTTGACTTTGTAGATGATGATGATGACTACATATCCATCCACTCCGTGGATGACAATTCTGATGTCACGGCATCACATCCTCCGCCAAGCAACATTCGTCAGCCTACTCCCAAACCCCAGCATAGAGGAAACCAGCCACAGCTTACACGCATCACAACACAGACATCACTTCCTCACAGCCCTCATGTCCAGGACCGACATGGTGGTTCCCCTACCCGCTCTTCCCTACACAGTGTATCTCTGCCATTCTCTCCACCATCTGTGGGAAGTACCAACCCTGTTGTGGTGCAGGTATCCCCTGTGCACCATTCTCCTGCCCACACGCCTCCACCTGCCACCCCCCCCCCCCTGTTGTTGGACCTGCTCATCACATCCATGGCAGACACCTGCAGAGGGGGCCTGCACCTGGCGATGGTGACCAGTGGGAGCAGGACTTCTTCCAACAGCAGGCATATGTGAGGCAGGACTATTGTGCCATAGGGGCTACCCTGTCAGACATGTCTGGGTCCCTGCAGGACATGGTCCAATTCCCTCAGGTAGTGGATAGGGTGAGCCAAGCTTTGGATAGGATGGATAGAACTTGGAAGAACATCTCCAGGAATATGACAGACCTGATATCCATCCAAAGGGAAGAGAGTGCAAGACACCATGCCTTGGCCATGAAGATGATGGAGGGCATGGTTAGAGTGATCCAAAGTCTCCCTTCACGGCCAATGCAGGGAGGGGAGCCATCATATCTGCCTGCAGGCACATCCACACACCTGTACCACCAACTTCACAGCACCACGGCAAAGGTACACAAACACACCGGCACCCTGAACAGGCACCTCCACCACCCCCGCCACTTGCACAACCACCACCAACCTCTGTACAGTCACTCCCACCACCTGCACAACCAGCCCTTGTCCAGGCACAGAACCAAATGTGCAGGCACCATCTGCACCTGCACTTGTAGATCACCCTGTACAACACCACAGCCATAGGAGGAACAACACTGGGAGGGGCCTGGGGGGGACAGGAGGGATATGGGGCCTCAGCTCCGGAGAAGATGTTGCGTTCGGCTTGGTGGCTACGAGGAGGGGGAAAGGTTGCAGGGGATGCAGCTGGAGCCCCAATGGAATGGAGGACGCAAAAGGTAGGGAGGGGCTGATGACAAGCTGTAGAAGGAGAGCCGTCTGTTGAGGTAGGCTGGGCCAGTCTTGTGGAGTGCCTTGTGCGCATGGGTGAGGAGCTTGAAGGATATCCTCTTGTTGAAGGGTGTCAGAGGTGTTGGGTCCTTCCCCCCACCTTCAATGTCCACAGCCTCCACCGGGATGTAGCATCAGAGTGCTGTTCTTCCTCATTCCGGGTGGGCGCAATCCCCTTGCCTCCTGATGTTGAGGCTCCCTCCTCCTCCTCTTCTTCCTCGCTGGTGGAAAGAACGTGTAGCCGCCGGCGAACTGATGGCCTCCTTCTCCAGACTTGTTCCTGCAGGTCTTCTAAATCCTGTCCTCCCCCTGCTACTGACCCCACTATGGCGGACCAGCAGGTGGGTAATTGGCTCACTAACACCTTGGATTCCCTGATCCCGAAAAAGAGGAGGCCTCTCAGAGAAAGAAGAGTTGGCTCTGCCCCTTGGTATACGCCCGAACTTAGGGTTCTCAGAACTTCATGCAAAAGATTAGAGCGCGCTTGGAGAAGAGAGCGGACTGACGAAAATCGGAATGATTACAAGGCAGGGATGAGGAAGTACAAAGTGGCTTTGAAGGAGGCTAAAAAGAACTTTTTTAATGTTAGGATCGAGAAGGCAAGCAATTCCCCAGGGGAATCTTTTAAGATCTTTAAAGAGCTGTTGAAGGCCCCGGTTCCCCCAGTTGTCCATGACAACCCGCAGGAGAAATGTGAGGAGCTCGCCAACTTCTTTCATTTGAAAATTGAAAAGATTCTGTCCTCACTGCCAGCGATGTCGCAGAGCGTGGAAACGGACGTCAGCTCAACAATAAGTCCCGCTGAGCTGCTATCGTTCGGCCCCTTCTCAGAGGAGGAGGTCGAAAAGGTCCTGAAAAGGATGAAGAGTGGGTCTCCAAGTGACCCGGCGCCTATGAAATCCCTTAAACAGGTGGCAAATGTTCTTTCCACTCCGCTTGCGGATCTTATTAATCTTTCGCTTGCACAGGGCATAGTGCCTCAAAGGTGGAAATCCGCTGTTGTCAAAGCACTTTTGAAGAAACCGGGATTAGATCCGTCTAATCTGGCCAATTTTAGGCCCATTTCACTCTTGCCCGGTTTTTCTAAAGTCGCAGAGAAGCTGGTCAATTACCAGCTTTCACGCCATCTTGAAGACCATCATTTGCTAGGGGATTCCCAGACGGGTTTTCGCCCTGGTCAGGGGACAGATACAGCCTTACTGGCAGTGGTGGAGGAAGCAAGGAGCATTCTCGATTCAGGGGGGTCAGTGGCAGTGATCCTCCTGGACTTGAGTGCGGCCTTTGACACTGTTAACCATCAGGTGCTCCTCCAATGGCTGGCAGAGGTGGGTGTTAAAGGGATGGCCCTTAAATGGTTGAAATCCTTCCTCTCAGACCGGTTCTATCAAGTATGGGAAGGGGGAGAACAGTCCACCTTGTTCCCTCTTCAATGTGGAGTCCCGCAGGGCTCATCTTTGAGCCCTACCTTATTTAACACCTATATGGCTCCCCTTGAAAGAGTGGTCTCCCCTTAAGGAGTGAAGATCATCAGCTATGCTGATGATACGCAGCTGGTTGTGGGTCTCACCCAGCTGGAAGAACAACCCGAAGTCCTTCATGACTGTCTCTCCAATGTTCATCGCTGGATGTCTCAGTCCGCGTTGAAGCTCAACGGTGACAAGACTGAGTTGATGGTGCTGGGCAAGGCCTGTCCCTCCCTCATCACCAGTTGCTGGCCGCGGTCCCTGGGTGATCCACCATCCCCCAAGAAAGAAATCAAGAGCCAGGGGGTTTGGTTGGAGGAAGATCTATCCTTCAGGACCCATGCTAGGAAAACCGCGGGGGTATGCTTTGCCTTGCTGCGATCTGCTCGCAAAGTGCTACCTCTGCTCCCTAATTCTTCTAGGAAGCTTTTGATTCGCGGCCTAATTTTGTCGCGGCTCGACTTCGGGAATGCGCTATTTTTGGGCGCCCCAGAAGCAACTTTCAAAACCCTTCAGCAGGTGCAGAACGCAGCCGCGAGGGTGTTAATGGAAGTGCCGCGTAGACAATCAGCTGCCCCCGCCCTGAAAGCGCTCCACTGGCTCCCTGTTAAGGAGCGGGTGAAATTTAAGGCGCTATGTACGGCCCATAAAATCTTGTACGGCAAGGGCCCTTCTATTCTGTCTTCTATGGCGCGCCCCTACAAGCCCACACGCCCATTGCGCTCGGATCAAAGACATCTGATGCAGACTACAAGAGTAAAAAGAGCTCGCTCTGGGGGCCGACGCTTCTCGGTGCAAGTAGCGTCACACTGGAACTCCTTGCCCCTTAAGATCCGCGCTGAGCCCAATATCCTGCACTTTAGGAAACTGCTTAAAACACACTTGTTTCCGGCATAGGATTGAATAAGAGCCTTTCGTGTCTGTGTTCACAGCGCCGGGATGCCCCTGGGTAACTGCGCGCGTTACAAATTTTATATAAATAAATATAAAATCACCAGCCGCGCCTGCTGAAGAGTAAGGAAAATCCTGATGTGGTGGTTGTTTCATGCAGGACGAGACACATACATAGATCTGATCACAATCTACAGTTGTCAGGGGCAGATTTACGACTTCAGGCGCATCTCTGCTAATCAGCAGAGATGTGCCAGAAGAGTTGCGATGCATCTGCCCACCTGTCCGCTACCATTGGATGGGCAGATGAATGACGCTTCCCCGGTGGAAATGCGGCACATTGCTGGAGTTGCGTCGCAAGTGCAATGCAATTCCAGAAAGGCTCGCGGGTGCCCTATCTCTAACATGCTGCGTCAATCCTTACGCCTGCTTCAAGCAAGCACAGGGTTTTGATGCAGCATGGCCCTAAAAGTGACTGAGTGAAATCTTGTTGATTTGACCCAGCCACTTTTTAGGAGGCATTCCTGCGCTGGAAGGCCAGAACACCTACATGTTGCAGAGGGCTTTACAACATGACACATAATAAATTCCCCAAAATACTGGATCAGTTCCTCCTTTTAGACCCATCCCCCCTTTATTAGGAAGGTATGTTCACATTCGCTAGTACCAATGAATTACTGTTATATTCAGTCTTTAATCTATGTAGACAGATTTTCCCCAGTCTTGACAAGTCCAGGGACATTGCTATATTAATATTGCCACTTGCCAGTAACATAAAACAAACTAGTTAAAACACTACAAGACACACCATAAGGTAATGGAAGGTGTTGATATGTCACACCTTCCGAGACAAACGTAAGTAGTTTCATCCAAACATAACAATCACTCACATCCATTGTTTCCACATAACTATAAAGAAGTTTATTGAATTTATTTAATGACGATTCACTATTTGATTTATTATGATAATATATGCTTTTATCCACATGTGTTAATTCAGTAGTAGTAGTTCTCTTAGTAACCACACTTACCCTCTCACTTATTATTAGTTATCATTAGAACAGGTATCACAAGTGTTAATAATAACCACATCAATATTAATATTGTAATACTACATAGACAACATTTAACACATTGTTGTTTTAAGTTAGATTTTGGATGTTCAGTCACTTTCACTACTGCCATTTTGTTTTTAAAGTTCTGGAATTATTTCTAAATTTGGTTTTGTTCTAAAAATAAAATATGTAAATCTTTGTGTGATCCCACACTTCAAAGGCTTTCAGCTTCCCAGCAGTCCTTTTCCCTCTTCATCTTTTCTTCTTTTGATAATTTCTCAATGGATCCAACCTTTGTACAAAAGTCTTTTGTTTAAGGTGGTCTCAAATCCCTTTCATTGGATCCTTCAACTTTGTTATTTTCTGGTTCATCTGTTAGGTCAATAGTTTCAAAATCTTCCAATATAATGTAGGCCCACTCTGGAGCCTTATATTTTCTATTCAGTACCCTTGCATTTTTTGATATTCTTAATGATCTTCTTCTTATTTGTTTTTTTACGCCTGACTTGATATCTTGTTTACTTACTCTAGTTCTTTCCCTGTTTTTCTTCTTAGCATGTATCTCAGTCTATTTACTCCACTTGGCCAGTGATCTCCCTTTCTAACTCTTTTTGTCTGTACTGACTTTTCACCGTCTCCACCTATTTCAAGTGTCCTTTTATTTTCTCTTTCCTTTTGTTGGGTTTGTTCTGAATTCCCTACTTATTCTTCTTCTGTTATTTGTTTCTGATCTTGACCTTCCTCTCTTCTCTTTTCTTCTTCTGACTGCTTCTGATCTAAAACAAATTCAGCTGATGCTTTCCCTTTCCCTAACTGAGTTTGTTTTGAACCTTTGGCAATAGACTTCAATAGATTTCCCTTCTTCTTCTTGTAACTGAATTTGATCTGAGTTTGCTGCAATGAGCTCTTTTTCTATTTCTGACTGGGCTGTATCTGGGATTTCAAGCTCTCTTCTAGTCTTTACAGCAGTCTCTTCAGTCCCAGTAAATGGTGCCCACTCTACTTGACTTATACTTGGTTGTTCGTCGTCATTGTGTCCTTCAGAATCTGTTTTTTTCTGATTTCTTCAACTTCACAACTCTCAGCTTCTGGTTCTTTTCTTTCTTCTACCAGTTGCTGCTTTGGTTGATCATGTGGACTTGGGACTCTTTGAGTATGACTGGCGTGGATCGAATTTGGAAATCCAGCACACTTTACTGTTGTTGTCGTGACCAATATGACTTAATGAGGTCCTTTCCACCTGGTTCCAAGCACAACTTCCTTGTATGCTTCTTTATCATGACCCAGTCTCCAGGACACATATCATGAGCTTGATTTGGCTGTGCTGCGTTCGAATCTTCTCCAACCTTGTGAGACACAGAATGTACAAGATCAGCCAGCCCTTTGCAATAGTCCACTATTAAGGCATCAGTTATATTCATCAATTTGTTTCCAGGAACAAATGTTTGTCTCATTACTCTTAATCCTGTTCTTCGATCAAGAATGCTCCTAAGGCTAATCAATACAATAGGCAAACCATCAGGCCATTTCAGTGAAGTGGATGCACACACTTTTCCTAACCTGGATTTTATTGTGCCATTTATCTGCTCAACCACTCCAGAAGCTTCTGGTTGGTAACTACAATGTAACTTCTGTTCAATTTTGAAAGCTTCACAAATCAATTTAATTATCTCATTATTAAAATGAGGTTCTCTATGTGATTCCAAAGTGACTGGAAATCCAAATCTCGGAATAAGCTCTCTTAACAGTAATTTAGCAACTGTGAGGCTGTTGTTCCTTCTTGTGGGATAGGCTTCTACCCATCCAGAAAACAGACAATGACAAGGACATACTTCAAACCGGTGTATGGTGGCAACTCCATGAAGTCTAGTTGCATTCTTGTGAATGGTCCCTCTGCATTTCCAATTTTTCCCCAACTAACTACTGTTTTCCTTCCCGGGTTTTGCAGTTGGCAGGTCAAGCATCTTTGGCAGAGGCTCTCTGCAACAATCCTGAACTTGGGATTAAACCACATCTGCCTGAATTGCTTCATCATGGCAGCCCTCCCAGGGGGCGTGGCTTGGACGCCGATCGGGATGGCGGCGTGAGCCTGCAGCTCCGTGCCGGAGCCCGTAATTTATCCTTGCAACCCTGACATATGCGCTGATTGCGGCGCGGGTACTCTGCGCGAAGCACCGGAGGAATGGAGGAGTGCAGTTACGGGCCAGCTGGAGACCGAATGAAGCGCTAGGACCCGATTCCGGAGCCTGAAGGTGCCGAGTCTTGAGAAAGAAGATGGCGGCGGCCTCGAACTACGTAGGCTGATCTGCAGGACAAGACGGACCGCGGCTGGAGTAGGGTGAGGGCTACGGCCTGAAGAGGTGAGCGGAGCAGGGTCCCGGTAGCGCAAAGCTTCATGGCAGCGGCAGCGGTGAGGAGTGCTCTCCGCCAACACGGAGACCGGCGGGCGTGGCGCCCATCCCCCACTACCTGACCTGGCGGCCGTATGAGGAAGGTCCAGCTCCCGGACTGCACCCCATGACTCCAGCTGCTGCTGGGAGTCTAGCAACGTTAAACCACGGACACCCAGTGAGGGGATACAAGTAAGGGACGGAGCGGGAATGAAGATTGGTGGCACTAATCCCCGACATCAGGATTGACCAATTGTCCCGAGCGTGGGCCCTGGCGGAACGTTGCTCCCAGGGCTGAATATCGGCTGCTGCGGGCACTACTGGGCTGCATAGGGATTGGACCCGGGCAGGCTCAGTGGGCTGGATGAAGCTACAAAAGGCTGGCGAACATCAGCAACACACCTACACCGCAAGGTCATATAAGAGACGGCGGTACAGGGACTAAGCGGCGTTGGAGATTGGGGCACCGGACTGACATGGCGCAGCGCCCATACGCAGGCCGCACATCCAGCTCTGGCCGACAGCCGCCTGCTTAACCGGGTGCACGCTATTGTTTCCTCCACGTACTTGAACTGGGCCTTCCCCCGACTTTGCTGTGGGGACGTGGTGAACCCACACTGGGGACAGTGACAGACTGTGTAAGGGGAAACCCCTGGGCCACGGGGGACCTGCTGGCGTACTGTAAGAGATGAGGAACTGTGGACGGCCATTTTGAATACAGGAGTGAGGCCCTCGTGCTGAAGACAAACTGGCCCCTGGACGTAGAGATCACTGCTGGGGGAGAACGTTGAGACTACTGAGCGGCGAAAGGGTACGGAGGGCCGCCTTCACTCGACAGATGGAAGTTGGGACTGGAAAATCCCCTAGAGGCGACTCTACGACGACACACGCGGCGACCAAGATGGCCGCTAATAGCAGTGACCTGAACATGAAGCAGGGGCATGACCAGGCGAACATATCGGACACGGATGGCGGAACTCATGCTGCCCCGGACACATCTGCGCAGGAACGGAGGCTGAATATGCGACTAGATGGCATACTGGAGGCGATAACCGCGACCATGGAGTCTCTACATCAAGATATAGCGCGGGTCGCCACGAGACTGGGCCTCCTGAGGGCGGACCATACTAAACTCACTGACAGAGTGAAGGAAAATGAGCTACTGCTTCAGGAGCTCAAACCAGCGGTGGTGACCGTAGAACACAAACTGTCCGATACCCTCGGTCGCTTGGAGACACTGGAGAAACGCGCAGAGGATTCCGAAAGCCGCAATAGGAGGAACAACGTCAGGGTGGTGGACCTGCCAGAAAAAGTTGAAGGGGATGACGCAGTGGCCTATATGGCGAACTGGTTTAAAACGGTCGTGGCCCCGGAGGGTCTCTCTCCCTTCTTCTCCCTGGAGCGAGCGCACAGGGTCCCGGCCCACCCGCCCATGCAGGGCCGCCCACCTAGGCCGATGGTGGTAAGACTATTGCATTACAAGGACCGAGACCTACTGATACAGAGGGCGCGTTCAGTGGGACCCTTTCAAGTGGACAATAGCTCGGTCACGGTTTTCCCGGACTACACACAGGAGGTCCAAAAGAGCAGGGCATCTTATCTGACCGTGAAAAAAGAACTGAGGGAGGAGGGGATACAATACTCCTTGCTTTTTCCGGCCAAGCTACGAGTGATCCTGGATGGAAAGACCCAATTCTTTCAGACCCCTGACGAAGTGTGGTCATGGCTCGAGTTGTACCGTGCTGGTACGGACCGCAAGAGCGACCGGATCGCGACCAGCGCCAGGACCCCTGGACCTCGAAGACCCCGGCCGACCCGCCGGACGTACTCAGCCGCCACCCTCATCGCACTCAACACCGGACGACTCCCAGATTGCCACCAAGCCTCTCCAAAACGCACCCACGGACCGTTCAGCTGCCACACCTGCAAGTTCTCCTGCAGCCTGACCAGCCCCGCACCTGCACCCGACAAGTCGAACTCCAGCAGCACCCACCTCAAGTGCATCCTGCTCAACACCCGCTCCGTCCACAGACACGCCATCGAACTCTGGAACCTCCTAGACGCCACAGCCCCTGACGTTGCCTTCCTCACGGAGACCTGGATGAACGCCTCTTCAGCTCCCGACATCGCCATCGCCATCCCAGAGGGCTACAAGATCATCCGGAGGGACCGCAACGCCAACCAGATGGGAGGAGGCATCGCCATCATCCACAGGAACACCATCCGCCTCACGACCAGCACCGACAACACCCTGACCAGCGCCGAACACCTGCATTTCCAGATCCACACCAACCCGAACACCACCCTCAGAGGCACCCTGATCTACCGACCCCCCGGACCACGCACGCAATTCAGCGAGGACATCGCCGACTTCGTCAGCCCGCATGCCCTCCCCTCCGCTGACTACATCCTCCTGGGGGACCTGAACTTCCACCTGGAGAACAACAACGACCACAACACCAGCACCCTGCTCGACAACCTCGCCAACCTGGGACTCAAGCAACTGGTGTCCACCCCCACCCACCTCGCCGGACACACACTCGACGCCGTCTTCTCATCCAGCACTGACATCGACTTCAGCCACGCCACAGAGCTTCAATGGACGGACCACAGCTGCATCCACTTCTCCTTCAAGAGAACGACGACCCACCAACACCAGCAACACACCGCCCGCAGAAGCTGGAACAAGATCACAGCAGACCAGCTCGCCACCTCCCTGAGCCAACACCCTCCTGCCAGCTCAGCGAACCCCAGCCAGGCCGCCGACAACCTCACGAAGTGGATCACCATCTGCGCGGACGAGCTCGCCCCGCTGAGGACCCCGCCCAGCAGACCCGGCAGCAAGAAGGCCCCATGGTTCACCGACGAACTCAAGAGCTCCAAGAAGAACTGCCGAGCCCTCGAGAAAGTCTGGAAAAGGGACCCGACACCGGACAACAGGACCTCCTACAAACTGGCCACCCGGAAACACCACCAGCTGATCCGCGCCGCCAAGAGAACAGCATTCAAGGACCGGTTGGACAACAACGCACACAACAGCAAGGAACTCTTCAACATCGTGAAAGAGCTTTCCAACCCCAGCGCAGGAAACAACGACATCACCCCATCGCAAGACCTCTGCAACTCCCTCGCCTCATACTTCCACAACAAGATCACGGACATACACAGCAGTTTCAACAACCAACCAACGCACACCACGACCGACCTGCCACCCCCCCCCACCACCACCCTCCACGCCTGGACCCCGATCAGCACAGAAGATACCATCCGCACGATGAACTCCATCCACTCCGGATCACCAACCGACCCCTGCCCTCACCACGTCTTCAACAAGGCCGACGCTGTCATCGCACCCCACCTGCGAGACATCATCAACACATCCTTCGACACCGCCATCTTCCCCGAAAGCTGGAAACACGCCGAACTCAGCGCTCTACTCAAAAAACCAACAGCGGACCCCACCGACCTCAAGAATTACCGCCCCATCTCGCTTCTACCGTTTCCAGCCAAAGTCATCGAGAAGACCGTCAACAAGCAGATGGCCGCCTTCCTCGAGACGAACGGATCCCTCGACCCCTCACAGTCCGGCTTCCGAGCCAAACACAGCACCGAGACCGCCCTCATCGCCGCCACCGATGACATCCGAGCCCTGATGGACAATGGAGAAACAGCGGCCCTCATCCTCCTAGACCTCTCCGCGGCATTCGACACGGTCTGCCACCGCACCCTAACACGGCGCCTCAGCAACATCGGTATCCAGGACAAGGCGCTGGAATGGATCATCTCCTTCCTCGACGGAAGAACACAGCGAGTCCGCCTACCTCCGTACAAGTCAGAGGCCTCCGAAGTCATCTGCGGCGTGCCCCAAGGATCATCACTGAGCCCCACCCTCTTCAACGTCTACATGAGCCCCCTCGCGGCCATCGTACGCAAACACCACCTCAGCATCATCTCCTACGCCGACGACACCCAGCTGATCCTCTCACTGACCAACAACCCCGCCGCCGCCAGAGCCAACCTGCACGAAGGGATGAAAGAGGTAGCCGAGTGGATGACGACCAGCCGCCTGAAACTGAACTCGGACAAGACGGAGGTCCTCATCCTGGGCTCTTCACCCTCCGCCTGGGACGACTCCTGGTGGCCTCCCGCCCTGGGCACCGCACCCAAACCGACAGACCATGCACGAAACCTGGGCTTCATCCTGGACTCCTCCCTCTCCATGACCAGGCAAGTCAACAGCGTCTCCTCGGCGTGCTTCAACATCCTACGCATGCTACGGAAGATCTTCTGGTGGATCCCCTCAGAGACCAGGAAGACCGTCACCCAGGCCCTCGTCACCAGCCGACTGGACTACGGCAACGCCCTCTACGCCGGGACCACCACCAAGCTCCAGAAGAGACTCCAGCGGATCCAAAACGCCTCAGCCAGACTCATCCTCGACATCCCACGATCCAGCCACATCTCCGGACATCTGAGAGACCTCCACTGGCTCCCCATCAACAAGAGAATCACCTTCCGCCTCCTCACCCACGCACACAAAGCCCTACACGACCAAGGCCCGAGCTACCTCAACAGCCGAGTCAACTTCTACGCTCCCAAACGCCACCTCCGATCAGCCAACCACGCCCTCGCCGCCGTCCCCCGCATCCGAAGAGCGACTACAGGAGGAAGGTCCTTCTCCTACCTGGCCGCCAAGACCTGGAACTCCCTCCCGACCGACCTGCGCCTGACCCAAGACCACCTCTCCTTCAGGAAGAAGCTGAAGACCTGGCTGTTCGAGCAGTAGCGGCACCCCCCCTCCCCAGCGCCTTGAGACCCTACGGGTATGTAGCGCGCTTTATAAGTGTCACTGATTGATTGATTGAAGGTGAGAGGGAGAGACAAAAACCGGTCCAGGTGCAAAAATCACAAAGCATCCGCAAGCGAAATAAACTCAAGAGAGCGATGCGGGACGACCAGATGGCGGCAGACAGAAAGGGAGCGTTAGCTGCAACGGCGATCATTACGGGCTCACAAGAAGAGAAGATATTGATGGGCTCGGACTCTGAAGACGACGGAGGAAAATCTGGAGGAGACGTCTCGGAAGCTGATAGCTCTGCGGGGCCAGCGGTCACCCCACAGACAGCAGATGGACTATTTAACGAATGACACTTAGCGTGAGGACCATAACCGCTACTCCTGTTGGGGCAGCCTACCCTGGTGTTTGGCAGACTGGCAGGTACTGCGCTGCAAATGCAGTATGGGATCATGGGCGCGGGGCGGGGGCCTTGCTTGCCCTGGATCGGCTCTGAATCACCCTCTCATTGCCCTTAAGGCCTTCTCTGGTGGCGACTACAGAGTAGTGAAATGTGTGATGTGTTACAGGTTTGGATGGGGGCTGATGTCGTGTTATTAGGTCCTGTTCTGGGGAGAGGGGTTTGGGGAGTTTTCTGGGGTGTTCTGAATGGGGGTTTTTACTGCAATGATGTGGGTAACCAATTGTCACTGTTGAAATGGTCGGGAGATGGCTGCTATGGGGACGTTACCTAATTTGAAATGCCTTACATGGAATGTCCGTGGGCTTCGAACAATGTCAAGACGACACAAGGTGCACGCCCATTTGGTGAGGCGAGGCGTCCAAATTGCACTGTTGCAAGAAACTCATTTAACCAAGCAGGAATGCACTGCACTACAGAGGAGGTGGCATGGTCAGGTGTTTGGCACCATGTATTCGGCGTTTGCCAGGGGGGGGTGCTGATATGGGTGAGAGCGGGGGTCCCATTCCAGGCCACGAACGAGCTAGTGGACCCTGAAGGTCGGTATATGGCAGTGGAGGGGAGGCTGTATGACCGAGATGTGGTCTTATGTAGTATATACGCCCTCGATGCTGACCAGGCCCATTTTTTTGATAGTCTCACAGGTTCGCTGGCACACTTCCTGGCGGGCCCCATCATACTGGGAGGTGACTTCAATTCGATCATTGATGTGGCACTCGATAGGTCGCATCCACCATTAGCCGACTCCCCAGTGCGCAGGTTAGCCACACACAGGAAAGACTGGCAGGAGAGGGGGGGCCTAATAGATGTATGGTGGGAGCAGCATCCTGATGTTAGGGACTATTCTTTTTTCTCAGCTCTACATGCGTTACATGTAAGGATAGACTCCATCCTATGTAGTGGCCCCTTGGCTGCCATGGTAACACACACAGAGTACCTAGCTAGAACCATCTCAGATCATAATCCCTTACTAGTGACAGTGCAGTGGCAACAGGCGAGATCTGCGGTCCCAACATGGAGGCTGCAACCTGATACATTAGAGGACTTGGTGTTCAGTGACACGGTCCTACAGGGCATCGAGCACTACTTTGATGAGAACGAGGGTTCAGCTGCCACGAGGTTGATAGAATGGGATGCGATGAAGGTGGTGGTGAGAGGTATCTGTATGGGCAGATTTTCGAATGCAAGGACGTCGGTTTTGGCTGATCTGGGGAAGGCGGAATGTGTGTTGAGGGATCTAGAGCAGCGTATACCTGAGCGACCGGACTTACAGGATCAGTTACTAGAGGCAAAGGAAATGGTAGCGACAGAAACAGAGCGGCTGCAATGTTATGACTACAAGCTGCATACCACCAAGGTACATGCAGAAGGAGATAAAGTGGGAACGCTACTTGCTAAGCTTGCCAATCCAGAACCTAGAGGTTGCCCGATCATGAGCATCAGAAAGGAGACAGGGGAAATAGTCTACTGGCAGACGGCAGTTCTGGCGCGCTTCCAGTCGTATTACACGAGTCTGTATGAGAGTCAGCTGGGGGTGGAGGTCTCTGCGATAGGCGAATACCTGGAGACTGTTCATCTCCCAGTGCTGGATGGCGAGGCCGCGAAGGACTTAGGCGGCCCGTTAACGCTGTCGGAGATCCGGGTGGCCATTAAGCAGATGGCTAGAAATAAGACGCCGGGTGTAGATGGCCTACCGATTGAATTCTATGTGAAATATATCGATACTTTAGCACCCAGGCTACTGGCGGTGTACTCTGAGGCCATGATACTGGGGAATTTGCCCAAATCAATGAGGGAAGCGCTAGTGGTGCCGCTGCTGAAACCTGGTAGGGAGGCTTCCGATGTGACGTCGTATAGGCACCTGTCTATGCTAACAGTGGATTATAAGATCTTGAGCCGTATTCGGGCCACTAGATTACTACCACACATGACCATGCTGATACACAGGGACTAAGCAGGGTTTATTCCTACTAGGAACACATCTATAAACATTCGCCGCTTGGTCCGTATATTAGACAGCGCCGTGGACTCGGATCAAAAACCAGCAGTATCGTCGGTTGATATCGAAAAGGCTTTCGATAGCCTTGAGTGGAAGTATCTAGATGAGGTATTGGAGAAGTTCGGCCTAAGGGATGGGTTTGGGCGGTAGACAAGAGTTCTCTACTCCTCTGCTACCGCCAGAGTACGATTGGGGTCTGTTATATCCTCCGATTACCCGGTGCGTAGAGGGACAAGGCAGGGTTGCTCGCTGTCTCCCCTGCTGTTCGCTTTAGCGATGGAACCACTGGCAGCGCAGGCGAGGTCAGGAGCATTGTACAATGGGGTTAGACGTGGTGAGGAGTTGCATCACATATCACTGTATGCAGATGATCTGTTGCTGTACCTGGAAGATACGAAAAGGGCTCTAGAAGGAGCTGTAGAGATGTTATCCAGCTTTGGTCGGCTATCAGGCCTTAAGGTAAACTGGAATAAAACCTGTGTTTTCCCGCTGCGGGTGGACACGCCGTATCCCCCTCTTGCAGTGGAGGTGGTCTGGGAGACCACATGCTTCACTTATCTGGGAGTCCGCATTTACCACGACGCTGCGACTCTGCTGGAAGGAAATATAGGGCGCTGCATAAGGGCGCTGAAGGGATGTATGTCCTTTTGGGCCTCCCTCCCTCTATCGGTACAAGGCCGGGTGGCACTGTTGAAGATGGTGGCTCTGCCAAGGTTGCTTTATTACTTCCGTACCCTACGGATATGGATCCCTCAGCGGATCTTCAAAGACTTGAGGAAGATGATTACTGACTTCCTTTGGGGGCATGGACGACGTAGGGTGGCACTGAATACTCTGATCAGACCCAAACTTGAGGGAGGGATGGCGGTTCCCGACTTTGAACTATATTACCTAGTGGCTCAACTGCAGATATTAACGCAAAGCATTGCCAGAGAATTTAGAGGCTCAGACCAAGAACGGGGGACCGGTATCCAGCGACATATCTTATCATACATAGTTATGCAACAGAAATTAGATTTGAGGGATCTCACCATGGAGGAAAAAACCCTTCGGTTGTGCTGGCACAGAAGTCTGAGGAGAGCGAAGGTAGCCCGACCGTATGCGCCGGAGATCCCACTAGGGATGCTGATGGCGCTGCCGCATGGGGGCGTTTGGTCCCCGTTGTCGGAATGGGAAGAGTTGGGTCTACAGATGGTGGGGACGTATATATAGATGGGATGCTGGTCCCCTTTCGGACATTGCAGGATCAATTTGGTCTCCCAGACGGGAACTACCTCTTGCATGCGGCAGTGGTTGCGGCAATGCAAAAGCACTGGAAGGAAGGGCTGGTGGAACCGGACACGACTATGGCCTGCCAGTATGTGGTGATGGCTGCGGGCACTTTTAAAGCGGTGACCTGCCTCCCCTCTAGAATGTTACACGAGGGACTGGAGCCGCTACATGCGCTGAAGACGAAATGGGAGGACAGCATAGGTAAACCCATACCAGACACAGTCTGGGGCCATATTTTGAAATGGACGTGGAAGGGTAGCAGAAATGCCCGCTTCCAGCAGGTGCACTTCTTCATACTACATAGGGCCTATCTGACCCCGGGGAGGATCAGGCGGTACTTTCGGGTACAAGACGCGGCGCGCCCAAGGTGCTTAGCGCCCGAAGTTGAGCTGGATCACTTGTTGTGGGGATGCCCGAGGTTAGTAACATATTGGCCTGAGGTGGGAGAACTTCTGAACGCAGTTACTGACAGGGAGGTGGAGTTCGACATGGCGGCATGTCTGCTGCTTTGGTTCCCTCACACGATAAAGACGAAAATCACAAGCAAATTTATTGACCTAGGACTCATATTGGCCCAGAGAGAGATTACCTGGCACTGGAAATCCAAGGAGGGCCCATCAGTGAGGAGATGGATGAATGAGTTGTTGAAATGGTCCAGATGTGAAAGTGTGATTAGAATGCGACAGGCTACCAGGACTGATAATGATAAGAGTTTGGAGATGGCGAGGGCTTGGGAAATGATAGTGCAAGCTTTGCGAGACTACATGATAGAGGATGAAGAGTAGGTACATTCGGAGAACGGGGCTCCATGAGGCTTGGAGGAACGAATGCAAAAACCCGACTAGTGGCGTGCTCTTCTATCAGAACCAAACAATTATACCCACATCAGCAGCAGTTGGGGGGAGGGAGTGTTGGAGGGGTGTTATTAGGTACCGCTCTACTATCAGGAAGGGTGCCTGCGGTAAGGATCTATGGCTGGTCACTAGAGAAGTGGGATCTCCGGGCGGTACACTTTGGGTTCACGTGGTGTAGTTATCGATAGACCCCGGAGACGGCCACCATGGAAGGGTACTAACACGGACCTGTTAATGGGGGCATTGGTGATACTGGCGGCACCCACACAGGGTGACTAACTATATTTGACGGTGACTAAAGGGAGGGGGGGTTTGGTGGGTATAAAAGCAGATACTAAATTGTGTTGTTGGCCAGACATCTCTGTGAGATGGCCACCGTGACATTCTTGCAGGAACGCACTGGTACGCCGCCCGGCCTCCGGGATGTGGGCTGAATGGCTGTGTACAACTTCATTGCCGAAGATATGCCTTGAGATGTCATGAGTGTAATGGTTGACCTACTTCGATGTCTTGTTTGTAACTCTGCAATAAAAACAAATTAAAAACAAAAAAAAAATCATGGCAGCCCTCACAACATGTGCAATTCTATTATATACCCTAGCCATTTGGGACAAGAAGCTATCTGGCATTATCGGTCTACCATCTGGACACACCCACACTTCATCGTCAGCCATTCTTGTGCAACCTGTTTTGATCCAAAGTTCCTTTTCTTTCATGTCTGTCTCATCCTGTAATTGCCTAACTTCATTCCATGTTTCAAAAGAAGAGAAAACATTTTTTGGGTAATTGGTGACTTCTTATTCCATCCCGCTGTTCAAAGACATTGTATTTCTTGCACAAAAGTGTGCTA
Source organism: Lissotriton vulgaris (assembly GCF_964263255.1). NCBI lineage: Eukaryota > Metazoa > Chordata > Amphibia > Caudata > Salamandridae > Lissotriton > Lissotriton vulgaris. The sequence goes on from NC_141694.1 coordinate 1,620,079,986, forward strand.
TTTGGTCTGCTTACCGATTACCCAATGTCACATAATCATTTCCTGACTTATGTGCGGCACATTTGACCACTGCAATTTTTTTGGGCAATAGTATTGCTTCTAATAGTTCTTTAAAATCTTTGCCATGTCTAATTGGGGATGTACGTTGTTACAACGCATGCTTTTACCACGCATGGCTTTACAACGCAGGTTTTTCAACGCAAGTCGTTACAACGACTTGCGTTGAGGGGTGCTGGATAGTGAATAGTTTAATTTACTATTTTAACTCCAGTCCCTGTGGATAGTAGAGAAGGTGTTGGATAGTAAATTAAACTATTACCTATCCTAGAGCGCCCCCAGCACAAGTCGATGTAATGACTTGCATTGAAAAACCTGCGTTGTAAAGGCACTGCGTGGTAAAAGTTGCGTCGTAAAGGATGTTTCTCCTAATTGGAGATCCTGAACAAGTCAGAAATCCCACTGTAGCCACAATTGGCCGAAATTATGCACAACCCCGAAACCATATTCACTGTCTGTAAATATGGTAACTCTCAATTTTTTTCCAAATTTACAAGTCCTTGTCAATGCAAACAATTTGGCTATTTGGGCAGATTTGCCTCCTTTAGACAGGAAGCTTCTATGCCAACTGACACAGTACATACAGCATAGCCAGACATCAGTTCTCCATTCTTCCTTCTCAAACATGACCCATCAAAAAACGGTACAAAATCCGACTCTTCCAGTGGAATTTCAAAGAGATCTAGCCTTGGCTTTGTACACATCTCTGTCTCATCCAAACAATCATTAACAACTTCCTCTTTCACTTCTTCAGAATAGAAGTCGGGCCACAAGGTTGCTGGATTCACCATGGTACATCTTGACACACTTACATTTTCTGCACCCAAGATTACTCTTTCAAACTTAGTCAGCCGACTAGGGGTCAAATGTTGAGTACGAGTTCTTGTTAAGAGGATCTCAACTGAAACTGGCATATATACTTTGACAGGATGTCCCATCACAATCGATTCACTCTGCTCCGGATTCACACAAGTAGCAGCTACTGCTTTTAAACAGCCAGGTAATGCTGCAGCCCCAGGATGAAAAGCAGCAGAGAAGTTGGCTACAGGACGTCGAGACAAGCCATGTCTCTGGGTTAACACCGAAAGTGCACACCCTTCTCTTTCACATCAGAACAATGCAAATTCTTTCGTATGAATGCTTCTTCACTTTCATCATCCAACTCAATTGGTTCTGACATCTCTTTTCGTGTCAACCTTATTAAAGGTTTTGCCAGCAGTGAAAATCTACTTATCCATTGACGACGATATCCAACCACTCCCAAAAACTTATGCACTTCCTTTTTAGTTTTAGGCTTACTCATTTGTCGAATCACTTTTATTCTTTCTGGTGTCACGTTACTGACTCCTTTCTAAATTTTATGTCCAAGATATTAATTTTCTTGTTTACAAAATTGTAATTTTTCTTGGAGTCTACCTTTGCCATTAGACCAGTTTCTTTCACTGTAAAATCCCACACATCTGACCTCACTGTTTCTCTTAACTCATCAGGAAAATCACTTTCAGTAAGAAGTGAAAACATCTCATCCACTTCTGTTCCCTGTTTAGCTAGCATCATTTTGAAGGCTACATCTTAATCTGGCGTTCGGAAAGCCACACCATCAGGGGTTCAAAATATGGTGCAATTCATCTTACACAACAAATACCTACCTAATAGGTTTATTGGACTCGAGTGGCATAATCAATCAATCAATTAATCAGAGTACTTGTAGAGTGCGCTACTTGCCCGTGAGAGTCTCAAGGCGCTGAGGGGAGGAGGGGTGCTGCTACTGCTCAAAGAGCCAGGTCTTAAGGAGTCTTCTGAAGGCGAGTAGGTCTTGGGTGTGCCGTATGTGGGTAGGGAGGGTGTTCCAGGTCTTGGCAGCGAGGTAGGAAAAGGATTTGCCGCTGGAGGTCGTTCGTTGGATGTGGGGAACAGCGGTGAGGGTGAGGCTGGTGGAGCGGAGCTGGTGGGTGTGGGTGTGGAAGCTGAGTCTGCTATTCAGGTAGGCTGGTCCGGCGTTGTGCAGTGCTTTGTGTGTGTGGGTGAGGAGCTTGAAGGCGATCCTCTTGTCGACGGGGAGCCAGTGTAGGTCTCTCATGTGAGGGGTGATGTGGCGGGGACGTTGACGATCAGTTGGGCGGAGGCGGTTTGGATGCGTTGTAGTCGTCGTAGGTGTTTGGCTGGCATTCCTGCATAGAGTGCGTTGCCATAGTCCAGTCTGCTGCTGACGAGGGCCTGTGTCACCATTCTTCTTCTTTCGGTTGGGATCCACTTGTAGATCCTGCAGAGAATGAGTAGGGTGTTGTAGCAGGAGGAGGAGATGGCGTTGACCTGCTTAGACATGGAGAAGGAGGAGTTGAGGATGAATCCTAGGTTGCGTGCATGGTCGGTGGGTGTTGGTGCTATTGCCAGTGTGGTCGGCCACCAGGAGTCGTCCCACGCTGAGGGAGTGGGTCCGAGGATGAGTACCTCAGTCTTGTCCGAGTTCAGCTTCAGACGACTGCTCCTCATCCAGTTGGCGACAGCCTTCATTCCCTCGTGGAGGTTGGTTTTGGTGGTGTGTGAGTCCTTGGTGAGGGAGAGGATGAGCTGGGTGTCGTCAGCGTAGGAGATGATGTTGAGATCGTGATGGCGGGCCACTTGTGCGAGGGCGGCCATGTAGACGTTGAACAGCGTAGGGCTGAGGGATGAGCCCTGGGGACGCCACAGATGATGTTGGTGGCTTCGGAACGGATGGGTGGGAGGTGGACGCTCTGGGTTCTGCCAGAGAGGAAGGACGTGGTCCAGTCAAGGGCCTTCTCTTGGATTCCGGTTTCTAGGAGGTGTGTCTTTAGAGTGTGATGGCAGACCCTGTCGAAGGCAGCCGACAGGTCCAGGAGGATGAGGGCTGATGTTTCGCCATTGTCTAGTTGGTGCCTGATGTCGTCTGTGGCGGCGATGAGGGCTGTCTCAGTGCTGTGGTTTCGTCTGAATACGGACTGGGATGGGTCCAAGATGTTGTTGTCTTCCAGGTGGAGGGCCAATTGCCTGTTGGCGATTTTCTCGATGACCTTTGCCGGGAACGGGAGCAGGTAGATGGGCCGGAAGTTCTTGAGGTCCTTGGGGTCCGCCTTGGGCTTCTTGAGAAGAGCGTTCATTTTGGCGTGCTTCCAGCTTTCCGGGAATGTCACTGTTTCGAAGGAGATATACATTGGCTAGAAAAGGGTTATTTACTTGAAAGGGGCGCACTGCTAGGAATTAGTACAATAGAATCAGTTAATTCACTGTTAGCTGTAAGGTGCAAAAACAAAGGGCTGAGGGGAAAACCCTAAACCTCTCCAAGAAGCGTACAAAGAAACTGGAATGCCCCTGCACACTCTAAAGAAATATATGTACAGTCAATTGGTGTCGACTTTAGAGAGTAAGGACAAAGCATATCAGTTAAACAATAATCAAAGGAGATGTTGAGGACCTTCCGTAGTTGGGGTGCGATGGCTGCGCCTGCTTTGTTCAATACATGGTGTGGGCATGGGTCTGACGGAGATCCTGAGTATATGGAGTTCATGACCTTGCGTGTCTAGTCGTCGTTGACGTTGGACCAGAGGTCAGTCGGATGGCGCTGGTGGTGTTCACAGGGGAGGTGGAGTCTGGCGTAGTCGAAGCGGTCGTGTTGTTGAAGCTGTCGTGGATGTCAGCGATCTTGCGGTGAAAGAGATGGCTAGTGAGTCACACAGTTCTTGTGAGGGCGGGATGTCGTTGGCGTTGGCACTGGGGTTGGAGAGTTCCTTTACGATGCTGAAGAGCTCTTTGCCATCATGTGCGTTGTTATCCAAGCGGTCTTTGAAGGGGGATCACTTGGCTAATCTGATGAGGTGGTGATGTCTGCGGGTGGCGTCCTTGTGGGCTGCGTGGTTGTACGGTGTGCATTCGTGGAGCCATATTTTCTCCAGTTTCCGGCATGCCCGTTTGGAGGTCTGGAGCATGTGGGTAAACCAGGTGGCTTTCTTACTGGTGTGGCTGTTGGAGGGTTTCTTGAGTGGGGCGAAGGTGTTGGTGCAGTCGTCGATCCACTGTCTGAGGTTGCAGGCTGCAAAGTCTGGGTTGGTGGGGTCGGTGGGTGGGCTCTTGGCGAGGGTGGTGATCAGCTGGTCTTCGGTGACTGCTCCAGCGGTGGCGAGGCAGCTATTGGGTGCGGTGGTGCATGGTTGGTTTCTTGAAGGTGAAATGGATGCATCGGTAGTCGGTCCAGTGGAGTTCGGTGGTGTGGTCGAAGGCGACGTGGGTGCTTGTGGAGAAGACGGGGTCCAGTGTGTGGCCGGCGGCGTGGGTGGGTGCGGTGATGAGTTGTCTGAGGCTGGCGAGGTTGTCGATCAGGGTGGTGAAGTTGGCGTCATCGTTGTTGTTCTCGAGGTGGAAGTTCAGTTCCCCGAGGAGGATGTAGTCTGTGGAGGCGAGTGCGTGGGTGCTGGCGAGGTCGGCGATGGAGTCGCTGAACTGAGCCCAGGGTAAGGGGGTCTGTAGATGAGTTTTCCTCTGAGGGTGGTGTTGGGGTCGGTGTGGATCCGGAAGTGCAGGTGTTCGGCGGTGTTGAAGGTGTTGTCTGCGTGGATACTACAACTTGGATAGTTTCTCCTGGGAGAGGTAGGTTTGGAATTTCTGCTGTTCTTACAGTAAAACGGGTAGCACCAGTATCCACTAGGAAAGTAATATCATTGCCTTCAACCTTCCCATCAATAAATGGACCTGACTTATCTACCCCCAAGGGTACGCCAAGTACGCACTCCTTCTCCCCCCTCAGGCACCGTCAGTGTGACATCTCCAATTCATCTGCACCACTCTGCATCCAAAATTGTTGATCAGTCTGTGTATTCTTACCACTTTCTCCTTGAAATCCGGTGTTCACACTGTATCTCTGCACCTGAGCATTCACATTGTTGGGCAAAGGAGCTTCGGGCACCTGTAACTGAGGAGAAACTATCTGCTGCTGTTGGTGTGGATTCACAACCACCCCATTCTGAATCTGTGGATATAAAATTTGATTTACCCCATTATTTTGTTGAATATTTCTACAATCATTCTTCCAATGTCCAAGCTTTACACACCCATGACAAGGATATTTCTTTCTCGCTTCTTCTCTACTCATTCTTCTTTTTCCTTTGCTTTTTTTCAAAACTTGACTATTCCGATTCTGTCCATTCATCTGATTATCATTTTGAGAACCAGAATTTGCTTCTTGGAGCTCTGCTATCTTCACTTGTGCCCACATAATTTTCTCCTTTAACTTTGTATGCTTTGCATCAATGTCATCAACGCAGTATTTTGCATCCTTCAGAGTATCATCGATCGGCTTGCTTTGCCACAAAGCATATACTGCTGAATCATCTGGCTAATTTCTGATCTTAGCCCATAGACAAATCCATATACAAAATGTCCCATATCCTTATCACCAATGTTTTCAAATCCACTATACTGTTTAAATACCTGCAGCAGCCTTTCATAGTACGAATGCACTGACTCCTTAGGTTCTTGAGTTGTTCTCTCTATTTTAACTCAATCTGTTTCTTTATTGGGGAATTTTCCCTTTCAGAAAAGTAATCACTTGATTATATTTCTGAAGGTGCTCCTGTTTTTGCATCTCTAGCATATTCTTCAGTGGGCCAATCAACTGTAATCTTACATTCTGTCCACAAATCTGTTGGTACTACTATATCAAACAGACCATACAAATCCTTCAACAAAACCTTTGACACCTTAACAAATCTCTCCACCTGCTTGTACCATTCAATGGGAAATCATTTGTAAAAGACAAAGGGGCATATTTACAGGCCCCTTGCGCCACTTTTGCATAATTTTTAACATGGGAAAAGTGACGGAAGCCCCAAAATATCCTGTCTGCTCCATGGAACATGAACAGATCCACCACCTGGAACTTCTCACATCGGACACATCCTTTCAACCTTCTCTTCTTCTCTCAAGGGAATTGTATATACCTCTTTGGCAACTGTCTCCTCTCTTTTCTTTTTCTTTGTCCATCTACTTCTCCATCGATCTACATATCCCCATTTCTTCAAAAGGTATATCAATTCCTTTATTTGAAATCTCCTTCCTGACACATTCAAGCTTTCTAAGACCTTTTCAGTAAATTCTGCTCTATAGTGTTTTTGTAGTACTTTTGATTTTTCTATATCTTTTCCGAATTCTAATGACACCTCTGCTATTTTCTCAAGCAAATTCTTTGTCCTCCAGGGTATACTCTTGCATAGAAGCAACAGCTCTTCATCTTCATAGGAACCTAGTCTATTAAGACTTATTATTCCAATGATCATTTCTTCTAAATGCACCCTTTACTTGCTTACATCTCTAGTTTTTTGTTTCTTCTTTTCTAATCCTTTTGCCCATTCTTTCAGATCTTCAGTAGAAAATCCAGTAGAATTTCCTGCCACTGGAGTGCCAGTTGGTAATTTCTTTCTTGCATCAATGAGTGAAATGATTTTTGGAGTTTCGGTCAGAGCTTCGATATTTGGGAGATCTAACAATGAAACATTTGATTCACTCTCACTAGTCCCATCTTCTAACATGTCTATCTCTTTTCTAGCACTACTGTGTGTGACAACTATATTTTGTGATTTTGGTGTATTTCGTACAATGGGATAACAGGTCCAATAGCTACAGGCACTGTCAATGCGTCAGTATTTAAACCTAGCTGATTGATTTTCAGAATTATCCCTTCTTTTGTTTTATTCAATGCCTCCCTTTATTTTTCTTGTGATGCTCGAATGACTGTTGGATCATATAAAACTTGTGGAATCAATGGAGTTCCCATCATGGGGGCACTTGGAGTTGTATCTCTGGCACTCTCCTGATAAGGCAGAGGTCTTTTTATCAAAATGTCTACTAATAACTCATCATCTGATTCATTACACCCTATCCCTATCGCACCTATGTGTTTTGTTTTCTCCTTACATTTGCTCCTTTCTTGATCAATAGCCACCGATACTGGATACAAACCCTCTGCTACTACAGCCCTTCTCTATATTTTCATTTGCTCTCCTCGCGTGTCAAATGGGTATCTTGTTCGAAATCCTCTATTAGTCCTCATGCCTCCTCTGTATTTTTCATGTTCAAATGCCTCAACTTCCCATTCTTCCAAAGCCTCATACTGTGTTAACCTTGGATTTGGTTAAATGTATTCATCCTGTTTATCATATTCTGAAGACTCCTTACATTAAATGTACCATGTTCAGGGAAAGCCAAGACACCATCATCTCTTGTATACTCCACCCAATTTTCCAAACATACACATGTATGATATCCCCTTTCCATCATCATATAGGTAGCTGGTGTGTTAGGAGGTGGCATAAGAATTCCCTCCCTAGTTATTATGCGCTTGTACTTCTTAAACAAATTCTTGATCTTATTTATCAATTTCATTTTTCTCGTTCTCTTATTTAATTCACTTGACAAAATCCCCAAGCTTTTCACTAAACCTAATATTCAATCCTGGTCCAATGCCTGCGCGACTCACAACAACAAACCAATCAGAGCTTACTACATATTTCCTTTCCCACCCTACCCAGCACGCTACTGGTCTATTTACTAACCAGACCTTTCAACATACCCACTTATCTGTCCAATGCCAGGGCAGCTCTTGTGATGTCAGTACTACTCCTTCTACTGACCCTCCCTGTACAATCTGCGGTTTTTCTCATGCCCGCTGCTTCAACCAATACCAGCGCGGCTCTCTGTGACGTCAGTATGGCTCCTGCTACTGACCCTCCCTTCACAAGGTAATACAACGATGTCTTTTTCGTCTTTAGTTATAAAATTCTTGTTAGTAACAACATAAAAACAGCACTACTTTGTCTGCTCCACTAAATCAAAGATAGTTTCTCCACACGCTAGAAAGAGAAAAATTCCTTCCTGTCACTGCGAGTAAAAACCACTGGTTACCCTTTGCTTAAGCTCGGGGAGGGTCTGCTGCTCCTCTAGGGATACTCCTCCTTTGAGTAACGGCAAAGTTTCACAGGCGGGCCCTCTGCTGTCATTCACGCTCTACTTTTATACAATATAGTCCTTAATATAATACTGCCAGCCCTCCGTAGCTTCTCAGTGTTATGAAAACGGACGAGTAACGTTCTGAAGTGTGATTTCCATTTACCACACTCTTTTCATTTCCATTCCCGGGATTCCCAGGTATCTCTGTACCTGTGCTTCCAGACAACATAAAACACAACACTAACTCTTAGGGGCCAATGCTGATCTGGGTCGGAAACCTCTCTGACCTTCTGCAGTCCAACCGAGCGAGTACGATGCGGCTACAGGCTGCCGGACTCGGTTTGGTCGGGCTCGCATAGAAGTCAAAGGAGCAGGTTGTACGACACGTACATTGACTCCCATTAACTAAATGGGTACGTCTCGCACAAGGGCGCCTCCTACAGTGGGTACGCTTCAGTGCCATCCGCACCCTACATGCCTGTGTTGGGGAGCCCCCTGGGTCTCCCGCTGTGTCTGAGTCTTAAGGCTGTGGTTGACGGGAGGTCTGATGCAGACACCCAAAGGGAACTTCCTGGACTTTTTGTGATCCGGAAACTTCGGCTCGATCCGGCTGTCCGATGTGTGCATCGTACTGGCTCGGTCCGAATTCGTCTCCATTTCACGGCATGGCTTGCTGACGGATGAGGCGTACAGAGCAGTTTGGATCCGGAAAAGATTCGTTCGGCGATTTTGCGTTTCTTGCATCATACTTGCTCGCTCGTAAAGCTGTATGAGTCGGGAGGAGAACACGCATATGGCTAGTACTTTTTAACGGCTGTATCCAGTTCGGGGACCTTTCGAGCAAGATCGGAATCAGCCCCTTAGTGTCAAACATATACTCAATTATGAGAACAATAGTCAATAATCAATAATCAATAATAACCAAACTAATTGATAATAACCATCACTCTGCTACCAGAAAAACTAATCCAGAGAAAAGTCAGGATGAACATTTCACAATCAACAAATTACTCAAAAACGGGCCCACAGACACATTCAAACTTCCCGCCTGTTTCGCTGGAGGTCAAGTTTTATTTCTCTTTGATCTGAATTAGTCAATCCCTGTGTAATCTTCACAGATCATCACTCACCTTTGGTCAATGGACAATTAGTTGAGTAGTTGATGGAGATATTAATCATTTTAACTAATTTAACTTATAACTTTCAATAAAATAATCACAAACTCTGGGTGAGCATTCAATGAATTTTATCAAATAACTCGTTCAAAATGAATGCTCATTTATACAGATTCACAGTGCAAACTCCATCAAATTTCATGGGAGAGAAAAACCCATTTATCAAATACATTCAATTTACAGATCTATTCAACAATTCAACGCATTAGGAGTGGTTAGATGGAGAGACAAAATATATAATATATCATACATTTACAAAAGCTATGCAAATTTAAGACATAAATATATTTACCGAGTAGTGAAATGGTAGAAACCCAACCCCTGGCCAAAAGGATTGGTGGAGGTCACCTGATATTGAGTCAGGAGACAAAGACTATAGGACAAGCGCAGGATAGGATTATACTTACTACACTTTTCTAGAAGCCAACGCACCGGAGCGCATCCCTATCTTACACTCTCTCCCTCCACAATATATTCTCCTGCAATTCTTCAATCTATTCAGGCTGTCTTTCAGTATTGAATCTTCCCAGTCTGTTCTTCTCCAGCAGCAGTTCTCTCTCACACTTCACTCAGAATCGACGTCAGCATAAATCTCAATACCATTCCCCAACTTAAATTAGATGTAGGTAAATACTATTTACCTATTCTTAAATAACGAATTTTACCAATTCGGTATTTAAGAATAGGTAAATAGTATGTAGGTAATTTTTCGGTAAATTTTACCGAATCTGTAAAAATCGGTATTTACCGAATTGGCATTTACCAATTCGGTAATTGCCATTCTTTCCGAAGAGCCTGGAGGCCCATAGGAATGAATGGCTATTACTAAATACCGATTTGGTAAAAGGGGGAAAACATTGAAGTGAGGCAGGGTGTCACATTGACACCCTGTTGCACCCCTCAATTGTGTATTGGTGCACATGTTGCAGACATACATGCCCTAATGGGCATGTATGTCTGCAACATGGCACTGAATCAATTAGCATAAAATTGCTTTTTTTTTTGTTATTTACACCAACTTGTAGTTGGTGGTAAATAACAAATCCTAACATGGGATAAGCACTCATTTAAGTGCTCCCTACATTGGGAATTCGGTAATTTACCAAATCGGTATTTAAGAAATCGGTAATTTACTGATTCCTTAAATGATCAATCCTTAATTTCGGCCCCTACATCAGAAAAGCCTATTACCGGTCGGTAACGGACAAAATTCGTTAATTTTTGCTGTTACCGACCAGTATTAGCCTTCCTACATCTGGCCCATAGTCTTTATTTCCACATGTTCCGCCCTCAAATGTGATGGTATTCGTGAATCTTGGACTGTGATTGCACACGGGCAAGTGAGTTGTCATCACCTCATGCTGTCATTCTTTATTTCTTAACTAATTCTTTGTGTAGTAAACCCTTCCCATTTAATTTATTAATTTCTTCAGTACCATTTCCTTTCACACCCATTCACAAAACAAATTAGATACAAATTTTATATAATTGAACAGTTGAAGAGCGTTCCCCGGCAGCTGTCCTTGGTTCTTGGCAGCCTGTCAATGATCAATATGTCACTTCAAAACTTCAGTGCGCAGACTCAACTTGCGTTACGTTTCAACCACCATCTTTTCCCTTGGCTTAGCACATCAGGCCCAAACGTACACTATTAATAAATTAGTCATAATCAAAAAGCATGTTTTCCTATTTGAAATTTTTAATCCCATCAATCTGCAAAAGTCGGCCAGTAGTTTTAGCATGATCCTTGCTTTAAAGTATAATGGTTCTGGATGTGTTTTACTTTTACCGTCAATTTTTACCAGAGTTTTGTCACAGTCTGATGTGTAGAAGCACTTTCTGATAAAATGATTCATATTCTCATTCTTTTTCTCAGCAAAAATGCATCTGCCTTCTTCATTTTTATTAGTCAATTCTGTTGTTTCAGTTATACAAATTTCTACTCATTAGATTTGACTACCCAATCCACACCTTTTTCATGTAGTGTGTCTCCTTCTGTACAATTGCTGAAAATATTTTTACTTTCAAGAAGTCTATCAGAGATTCCCTTTTCCAAGCATTCAAAACCTGATCTTGAGCCTTTGACTTTATCATTCCATGAAGACACAGTACACTGTTTAAAGAAATCTAAATATGGTTTGGAGCAGTCCATTTTTTGTGACTTAGGAATGTAGTACATTAACTTGCAGCAAAAGAATACATGCAATGGTACTGATAGGACTGTCTCTCACCTCTTTTGTGCTATGCCTGAATGTGCTTGCAGGGTCACAATGTAGCAGCATCACCCTGCCCCCTTTAACATGGTAGATAGGAAACGGTTCATAGGACTTAGGCAGGGGATGATTATAATTAGGGGAGGGCGGAATTCATGGAGTTTTAATCCATGGAACTCCGCGGAGTAACCTAAAAACTATACCAGATTCTGCAAAGTTCTGCGAGTGGCGGAGTTGTGGTACGTCGCGCTGCCCGGAGCTTGTACTGTGCTATAAAATTGCTGCAAACCGCACCACATGGCACGCCAGAGGGCTCTGCTTCCTTTTGCCTCTCAAGTAGATTTCTACTCAAGCGGCAGCTTTCTCAAGGGAAGCAGCATCTTTCTTAATGCAAGTGTTAGCGACCTGCTGCGCCCGCCCACTTTGAGAAATCTTACACTGAGTTTTCCGGGACTCTGCGCTATAAGCAAACTCTGCCACTGAAGAGGAGTTTACCGCTGACCCCTAATTATTATCAGAAAATTGCAATAAAAGTATTATCAAATTACATTTGTTAAGGTTTGATAATATAGGTTCTAGAAAAGTTGTTGAAGGTGGTCTTGGGTTACATGAGTCTTTCTAAACAGCCTTTTGGCTCCTAAACCCAGGTGCGTTTACAGAAGCAGCTGATTTGCCAGTATCCTTGGGTAAACCTGTGGAACATTAGATTCTAAATGACACTCCATAGTCACTATACACTGTATCTTGAAAGCATGCTAACTTTGGGGCCAAAATAGGGAAGATCTACTGTATGTACTGTGTCTGTGTCCTAACCTCATGAAAGAAAGAAGGGCTCTTTACGAAGGGGATGGATCGACAAGGAGGTCAAATCGTGCAGAGGTGCAGTTTGGCCTGTTTTGATCCCCAGAACACCATCCTAAACTGTGCACTGGTTAGGTTTATGGATCGTGCTGCAAGAAAGTGGCGGAAGGGAACTGTTTAACGCTACCCCAACCTGTGACTCAGACCCCCAGCTTACCGTAGTAGCTGCTGGACTCATACGCTATTTTAAACAAGGACTAGATCTTTTTTTTCTCTTTCTCCATCTTCTTCAAGTGATTAGCACTATAGGAACTGTGGACAATGCACCAGTAAGAGAGTTATATAAATTGGGCTGTTGGATGCTTTTACCTACAGGAATCAGATTTTTTGGGGGGTTCTTTTTCATAGGAATTTAAACATCTTAACATTATCTGCAGTGCTTGCAAGGGTTTTTAACAAATCATGAAATAAAGTATTTTACATAGTCACGATACACTGGTGGAGACATTTTAGGCTGCCAGGATTTCAAACAAGTGTAACACCCTCTTTACAAAAAACTGCACTGGCATTTGCGCCAGGTTGCAAACGTTTATATCTATTTATAAAGGCGATAAGAACAATATTTTCTAGATCACTATATACCATTGACCTGTAAATGGTAAACTAAGATTAGAATCTTTTGCATTTTTCCAAATCGAATGTATAATACACCTTTATACAGACTTTCCCCTTCATTCTATAGGCTGCTCTGTTCAGAAACAGATTATAAATTACTTGTTTCCGAATGATGCAATGCATATGTATGGGTACCATCCAGGATCGCTTGGGAAACCTTTTTTCTCAATTTTACAATTTCTGATTTTAACATCAACATTTCATGTTGAGTTAGCGCTTATGTAAATTAGCATTTATTTCTGAAACCAAAATAAACATCTCTGGGCAAGATTTTTACATGTCTACCTGAAAAAATATATCGCAGGACAACTCTTGTGATTCTTATACATTACATACTGTCATAAATTGATGTTGAGCAGCTCCTTTGACGATCAGACTAAATAAGTACAGAGCACTAACAACATATGTCTCACAGGTGCTGTACCTGAACACACTTCAATTAATCAATTTTGACATGGGTAAACCACATATATCATGATATTTTTTTCTCAAATCTAGTATTGTAGATTTTTTTTGTTTCTATGGAGCCTTTGCCAGATTGCAATCAACCAGCGAGGAAAACATGACACATACAATCTGATTTCTAGAAAAACATACAGTAGGGACGTTTCCAGGAATGGTAAGACAGACAAATGTGCCTACCATAATGTGGTAGTTAGTTGGAACTATTATAAATGAGTTGCTTCATTTGTTTAGGTCGACCAGAAAATGTTAACATTTTGACGCAAAATGTTCTATCTGGAATCACTCTCCAGATGATGAAATGATTTAAATATGTCACTTGCACATTTGTAACAACGTAAATATAAGACATTTGGTCTTGGTCCACGTGTTTTCGATGTTATGGAAAGTGGTCTCAATATGAGGAGGAAAATCTGAGTCATTTATATTATCAGATGCAATAACACACATTGCAAAAATCACAGACTTGTGTTGGTGATCTATGCTCCACTAACAGCCTACATCTCTTTAAAGAGTTTGATTCATATGTGGTCAATATTAAACAAAAATTTGACAAGTATGCACACTGCTGCAAACCCCTATTTGGTTCACTGCGTCCATAAATAATTGGTGGAACTTGTTACATGAGATCAAAAATATAAATCCACAGACCTCGAAGTTGGACCGCCATTGCAAAAACGGAACCATTGAGTGTTGCAGTGAAATCACAACACTCATTTCTGACAGCACACTGCTTTACTTGAACCCTTAATCTCCTGGTCCCTGCCACTGTGCAGCAGGTCAGCAGCTAAAAAGAATTCATCCAACAGTGCGGGAGGAGGTGTAAATGTGGGCAGGCACACTGCACAAAAGTGTGTGTCTTCTTAGGTTTTACAAAAATTATTTTATTGAAAGAATACAGGTGTCATCACTAAATATATCAAATTAAGAATAGGTCATCACAATACAATTAAAGTAAAAAAAAATCTCTTAAAAGAAGTACATGAATTGGAATAATATGCAAAATAAATAATAATCACAGAATTGGAAAAGAAATACAGTTAATACCAAAATATAACAGAGGAATGATCAGAGGGATAAAGGAGGCTTAAGGACTTCTTGTTGACATGACTTAAGTATAAGAGAACGCGTGGCACTTGTATCAATATACAGCGTAATAGGTGACCATAAATTAAGATGCTTTGGCGCCAGAGACAAAGGATAAACAAAAGAAGTATCCAACCTGTGGTTGTGGCAGACTACATACCACCAGGCCTGAAAAGAGATTTTGGTAAAGTTCTCCCTACCCCTAATAATTTTTGGGAAGTCAACTGCTAATAACAAATCAATAATGTTGACCTTAGATGGATAATGTGGAGTGGTGTGGCTCACTGGTTAGAGGCGGCAGACCCGGAAGCAGAGGTCGGCCCGGGACCAGGGTTCGATTCCCGACGCGGCAGGGTCTTGGGCCATGGTCAGCGGACTCCATAATTCGCACCTCGGTGCCTACTCCAACCATGGGTCCCACTCAACAACTCTGGGCAACAGCTTGCTTAATCTCTACTAACGGCCCCATCAGCGCCGGGGATGCTTGTCTTCACCTTGGAGATGCCCAGGAGGGACCATCTCACAGGGAAAGCCAGGATGGGTTCCCCAGCGGTATACAGCGCCGGGACGCCCCTTTGCTGGGGCAGCTGTGCGCTTTACAAGTATACGACATTAAACATAATTACTCCAAGTTGGAGAAAGACTTCCAAAAACACATGAGTAAATAAAAAAGCAAAGTTTGTACCAAAAATTGAATTAACTTCAGACCATACACATATTCAGAAACTTTGGACGAATGAGCAGGAAAACAGCAAATGGAACCAATCAGCATTTGGGGATGAACATGTCCAACAACTGTCCTTTACCAAGGGAAACCGTTTACTTAGGGAATTTGGGCAGAGTAAGAGCCTATTATAAATAAAAAACAATGTTTGTGTTATATTTGCAGCTCTTGAGGATTTGTATATCTTGGTCCAAATACTTCCCCAGACAGACACCGGCCACGTTGATCCCAAACTCTGCTCCCATGTACTCTCTGTTTTAGATTTATGTCTGGTGTCACTAGTGCAACATAAGTGATAGTAAAGAGTGGAGGCTTTAGGTCTGGTACGCAAAAAAGTGTGAAAACTATCAGGTGGAACAGAAGGATGAACACCATCAGATGTGATGATAAGTTGAGTGTAAGTGTCAAGCAATGCCTTTCTAAGGAGATTGTATTTGGGAAGAAAAGAAGCAGGTAGGTTAAACTATTGGCTTAGCAAAGGCAAGGGTATAACTTGTGAATGAGAGAATAATTGGTGAACCCAGATTAAACCTTTCGGCCTCCACATCTTCCAATAAAAAGGTTTATTACAGATTAGCAAGGAACTACTAAGCCAACTTGTGGAATTGAGGAAGGAATCAGGAATGTCTTGAATTAAAGAGGAATTTGATTGCAAAAGGAGAGATTTAAATTTGATTATAGGGGTGGAAAGAGATTGTTGTTTGCAAAAAAAAAGAGAGATTCTTGAAAAGAGAACGGAGATAAAAATAAGCTTTCGACCAAGGTCCATAAAGGACAATCATCAGTGGAGTCAGTCAACCAATATGCAGATTGGCGAAGAAGGAAGGATTTACGATACAAGGAAAAAATTGGAAAATTGACCCCTCCCTCAGATTTAGGGAAAGTTAATTTAGATAATGACAATGAAGGTTTTTTGTTGTTGCATAAAAAGGAGAAAAGGATGGAGTTCATTTTTTTAAACATTTTGGCAGGTACAGGGACTGGAATGTTGGAGATAACGAATAAGACTATAGGGGAAAGCATCATCTTTATCGTATCAAGGCGGCCCCACCAAGACAAGTAAGGAAGATGCCACTTACGAGGTTGGATTCAAACTTAGGGGTCAATTAGGATGGCGGACGGATCACCACCGCCATGCAGGCGCATCGGATACGTGTGCATCGGATACGTGTGGGCGCGATACACTGCCCTTCGGTACATCGAATAGATACACCATTGGATTTATCAAGATTCATGGAAATAATTAATACCACGGTTTTGGATGGAATGTAACTTGGGATTCCTATAATAAATTTGGAAAGGAAACAAACATATCCCCTTATATCGGATACATATTCAACCTAACATAGAGTGAATGATAAAAGCCTATGTAATATATATTCCATGACTGACAGGAATCCATAATACAAACATTGGGAATATCTTCCACTCTTATATGAGTCGATTTCAGCAAGGAACTTTGTGGACTTTAGTCATTAGAAGATTTATAACAACAAGCCTTGAAAAAGCCCTGTGGGCGAAACGCGCGTCGGCTGCTTTCTTCTTGTGATATGTGAAATTAAACAGACTTCGACTCAAGAAGACTTGTTTGGACTATTCTATCATTTCCTCTTGAGACCTTGTTTTCTTGGACTGAATAGCATAGGGCACTGAGATCCCACAGACTGTGTGAAGCAACATTTGTATTACTAGTATTGGAAATAATGATAATGGTGTGCTGAGGTATTCTATTCGTATATGTGTGACCTAGGTTCTGATTGATCCTGGGACGGAACGACACCCTGGTGGGTAGGTGTCATATACCTTAAGCACCCAAGCCGTAGTCGCAATTGCGTAACGATTCGATGTCCTTATTATAATTGGCGTAACACTTCAAGATGTGCGGCTCAATCAAAGCAAACCCATCTAATGTTGATACAAATTAAAAATAAATGTGCTAATATAAAAAAGGTGTTGTAAATTAGACCATGAATAGCAATTATACCCCATGACCGGAAAAGACCAACAGGTTAAACTAAAAGCGAGACAAAATACAATGCGCTCTCAATCTTCTAGTTCAGAGGTGTTCCTGAGGAAGGGCAGTTGTGCCCGAAATGCATTGGGTTTCATTTCATGGACTGCGCTATGAAGAACTGTGAATTGATGTGTGTTTCAATGAAAACCTGAACAGCAACTGTTCAAGTATGTTGAACAATATGTATATAACTTAGATGAAAATTGAATACCATATGGATTAAAACATGTTTAAAAAAAGAAGCAGCATGAATATGTTTGACTGCAAATTCTTTTGGTTGTGCATTCAGGCACTTGATGGGCCACTTGATGGGCCTCTTGATGGGCCTGATGAGGCTTGAGCTTTATTTCAGCAACCCTCGTATGCCAGAGGAGGACCATCGCAAAGAGAACTGTGATCAGGACTGTGCCGATCACAACCATATACAGAAACTTCCAAATCCAACCCACATCTATGGACTTTAAAAGATACAACCCCACTGCAACTGACACAAACCACAGACTGACCACCTGGAACCTCCTCTCCACCCAGAACACTACCTCCACCATGAAATCCTTCCACTGGGGAGCTCCAAAAGTCCCATGCCTGCACCACATCTTCAACCTCAGAAACCAAAGGATTGGCCAGGAACTCACCATCCTGCTCATCAACTTTCTCACTACTGCAACATTTCCTGATACTGTGAATCCCGCCAAAGTCAGACCCCAGCTCAAAAAACCCTCTGCCGACTGACCCCAGAAAACTCAAAACCTACTGGCCAATCCCCTACTGCCATTCCCAGTGAAGGTACTGTAAAAGATCATCAACAAGCAACTCGTGACACCTAGAGCAGAACCAGCTACTTGAGGCCTCTCAGTCCAGCTTCTGTAGCAATCACAGCACCAAAACCACCTTGATCGCAGCCACAACAGCATCTAAACCCTCCTCGAACAAGGAGAAACAGCCTCTTTGATCCTCCTCGACCTTTTGGCACCCTTCAACACCTTATCCTACAACACGCTGATGGAAAGACTCCACCACATCGGTATCATAGGGTAGCGTTCAATTGGATCACCTCCTTCCTATCCGGAAGAACCCAGAGGATCCACCCCCCACATATCACCTCTGAACTCAAAATGATCACCTGCAGTGTCCCCAAGGGTCCATCCCTCAAACCAATTTCTTCAACACTTATATGACCTCGCTTGTCAACATCGTCAGATCACACGTCTCAACATAATTTCCTACGCAGACACCCAACACATCCTCTAACTCACGGACGATCCCATCACCAGCAGAATCAACTTCCACAGATGCATGACAAGCATCACCAGTTGGATGAAGAACTGCCTGCAGCTGAACACAGGTAAGATGGAAGTACTAAACTTCGGCAACAGCAGCAACACATAGAATGACTCCTGGTGGCCATCAGACCTAGGACCCGCACCAACTTTCTCCGACCACGCCAGAAACTGAAACATTGACAACAAACTCACCATGAAATCACAGATCAGTGCTGTCTCCAACACCTGCTTCCGCACTCAGCACCTGCTATGTAAGATCTTCAAGTGGCTAACCCTACACATGAGATGCACTGTGACACATGCCCTCATCAACAGTCGACGGGACTATGGCAATACCCTCTATGTATGAATCATAGCACACCTCCTACAGAAACTTCAGACCATACAGAATGCCACAGCAAGACTCATCCTCAGCCTTCCTCAATGAACCCTCATCACACACCACCTAGCACCTCCACTGGTTCGTCGAACAGAAGAGATGCCAATTCAGGCTGCTGACCCACGAACACAAGGCACTACACAACCATGGACCTGCCTACATTAACCAATGATAAATTTCCACCAACCATTGAGAAAACTACACTCTGCCTCTCTCTCACTTTCCCATACTCTCCACGTCAACAGAAGCAAAAGCAGAGGACGCTCCTTCTACCACATCGAGGCAAAGACCTGGAACAGCCTCCCCTCATTAACTCTGCACCATCACCTCCCTTTCGGAATTCAAAATCGTCCTCAAGACTTGGCTGTTCAAATAAGCCTCCGGGACCTACAAGTTACTTGACACCCTATCAGGTGATTACCAGAGCTTTATAATTCCTGATTGATTGATCAGGCCGGAGACCCGTATGCCAGGAGGGGCTGCTCTGGACAGTCTGCAGTGCAAAGTGGGCAGTAGCCCTTGTGCTCTGGTGAGCCAACAACCCTGTATGCAAGAAAGTGGCGTTGTAAAGGAATTGTGCTGATCAGTTCAAAGCCCATGTGTAGTAGAAATACAGTTACCCCGTACGCCAGAAGGAGTCAACGGGACCAGCAAGAAGTATGAGCTAGTGGAGGATTGTCGCTGGAGGAGTGAGGCCCCCTTTGGGACACAAATTACTTAATCTCCACGTGCCTAATGAAAATTAATGTGTCCTTGTGTAACGCAACTGGTGCTCTGATATGTGAAACCTTTGGGTCAAGTTTACGCTATATAAAATTGCTGGGGAAAAAAAGGATCAGCTTTGGTACCTTCACACTACTCTCCCTACCACCACCGTGGGACAGATTAAAGACGTGCCCTGCCAGAAGGCACCGCAAAGATCCTCAAATTGCTTTGGTTGCATGACCCTTTGTGAGGAGCTTGAGGACTGGTGAGCGCAGCCCACCCGGGCCGCGTGCAGTGAACTCACTGCAACCAGCCACTGCGGCTCCAGAACCAACAGAAAGGGTGGCCTCAGAAACTCTGGTCCCTACAATCCTACTGGTGTGGGTAAAAATTATTTTGGACAAATCAGACTCAGGGGATCTTGCTTGATAGATAGCACTACAGGACCGGAACCACTTTTGACTTTAATGCAGAGTCAGAGTGGACTCTTAAGATTCTCTCTACTGGTGGAGCTTACCTTGGATGTTGCCTAAAGTGAATGAGGAATAACCGCTATCGCCAGTGCGAAGAGGTAGTAGGACATGGGGAACTGCCTATGAAACCGTAGAGCACTAACTTCAGGGAGGTGGTGCAGTGAATGTCGTATTTCTCTTTATGGTGTTAGCAGTAGAAATAAAATACCTTTTTATCATAAAAGTGAGTATCTGGCCGGGCAATGATTTATTGCAGCCACTGAGCATCCTCTGTGTTGTGAGCCTGTGCTCACCCTACTGTATCTCAGTGGTGTAGCCCAGTAGCTCTTGCCTGCCCCGTGGCCCTCTGAACAGGGTTCTGACATGTGGTACCCATGACCCCAAAAGAATGTATCAATTTGGGTCTTTGGGGTCTATTTGGATTTCCCTTTCCCCAGGTTCCTGGGGGTGAGGGTGTCCCTACCCTACCCTTATGCTATTTTTGAAACCTATTTTTGTGACACAAGGGTCAAGTCCTGAAGTCCTTTAATGGCGGCTGGAACTCCTTCGTCAGAGTTGCAGATCCACCATTCACGGTCCCACAGTGCTGAAATGGTCAACGAGAGGAAAAGCCCGCTTGGCCAATCGAGAAGCTCAATTTTGTTTTGTACTACGTGACAGCCAAAAGACCAACCATCTACATATAACCTTACTATCTAACCCCTTAATGACCACACCGGGAACTCCGTTAAACACTATGGGGCAGATTTACAAGCCCCTGGCTCCTCTTTTGCGCCGCCGTTGCATCACTTTTGTGACGCAGCAGCAGCGCAAAAGAGACGCCATGGTGCGGGCTATTTACAACGTGACGCATTTGGGAGATGCGTCACGTTGTAAAGCCCTGCGCCTTAAGGAGGCGTTCCAGTGAAGGGGGGCCTTCCGGCGCAGGAACGCCTCCTAAAAGTGGCTGAGTGAAATCTACAAGATTTCACTCAGTCACTTTTAGGCCAATGCTACGTCAAAACCCTGCGCCTGCTTGAAGCAGGCGTAAGGCTTCACGCAGCATTAGTTTAATGGGCCCCCCAGAGCATTGCTGGAGCTGCAACGCGCATGCGACGTAACTCCAGCAATACGACACCTTTACGGCACAGATGCATGACGCATCAGTGCCGTTTTTGCCCCATCGTGCGCCGCATTTACAATGCGGCGCACCATGGGGCAAAAAATCATGGTGGCGGAGGCATGGCGCACAATTACTGGCGTATCCCTGCTAATTTGCAGGGATGCGCCAGTAATTGTAAATATGCCCCTATTTTTTTTCTATGGCTCAACTAATTTACACCAAATCACAAATAAAGCATGCTTTCTTAGTAACATTCTAACTTTCTGCCAAATTTGGTGTAGTTCCATTTAGCTGTTATTTCAGTATCAGAGGGGACAATTCTTATGAGAACCCAAATTTTTGGATCCCCCTTTTTATTTTTGGCCCCGCTTCACGGATCAGCACAAATCTTTGCAGACGAACGCATGGTGGATGAACTTCTTAGATGGAAGTTTTCTGGTAGTTTATCAAATGGTACCAAAGTTATTAGCAAACAAAAATGATCTTTCTATGGAGACTGACCCAACTATAACTGGACAGGAGGAAGGTTGTAGAATTTCACTGAAGAAGCACTACTGTTTAAAAACAAACAAACAAAACTAACATTTGCCAGTTACACATCACTGTCATAGGTATAACTTGAACCGCCACAGGTTTCAGATGTAATCAGTGATGTAATTCTCACCCATAACTCCACTTTAACCTTGTTTTATTCAGTGAATTTCAGCTTTTAATGTAATGAGATATGTATCGTATTTGTATAGGTTTATAGTCAACCCTCCTGCTGCGCACAGCATTTAGACATGCATGGCAGGGGGTTGGTCACAGGGACTGGCCTTCATGCCCACTGTGCATGGCCTTCATTTAAAGAGCTAGCTTTTCTACAAATTTTGTGTATTTTTGTACAACTGTTTTCTCTGAATCGTTGTCTATTATTTCCTATGGCAAATGCATGGGTAAAAAAAAGTGTTTCCAGTTAGGGCACCCCTTTTTCGTGGATAACCCGAAACCTTTGCGGAAGGAACTAGGACTGATCAACCTTTTTTTGGAAAGTTTTACAAAGATTCATCAAGTGGCACCAGTGTTCTTAGCAAAACAAAAAAAGCGTTGCCCTATGGAAACTCTGACTTTTGTATAACTACACAGTGGTTACTGCCATATATATAGGTAGTTATAGTTAGGATTGTTTTCTATAGGAAATCTGCAACATTCTATTGGGAATTACTTTGGCGCCGGTTGAGGAATCTGCCTGTGATTTTCCTTAAATTTGCCTCGCTGCGCTCCGCTCCTTCCCTGAAAGTTTGGGGGGGATTCGTCAAGCGGGGGCGAGATAAAAGGGGGGTCCCAAAACGTGTTTTCCCCATGTTAATTTCTATAGGGCGGTTGGACTCACTTTTAGCCCGAACGGCTGAATGGATTTCCTCAAAACTTGGCAAAATTGTAGGGACTGGTAGCCCGATGTGCCTTTGCTATGTCTCAAGATATGTGCTCCAGTGGATTTTGAGTAATTTAGGTTAAAAAAATATATATATATGGGCTGAGCCTAACCACACATCTGATCTGATTGGCTGTCAGCACTTCATTCAAGAAGTGTTGGCAGCCATCTTGGGACCAATATACATGATAGCACCTCATTAAAAGGCATTGTAGTTAATAGAGGGTTTTAGGACTTTAGTTACATTTTAAATCATTTGTTGATGGTACCATACTTATTTTAGGAATTGTGGTGTGTTCTAAGGTACCATGTGAAAAATCCTTCTGCTGTGATATCATGAATCATGTTTGAAAGAAAACTAATATCTCGTGATTTTTCCACAGTGGTTTGGAAGGGGATCTATAAGCTAAACTAAAAGCATATTTTCTGTAAATTCGCATTATCTTTCTCAGTCATGTGAGAATGAAGTCTGACATCAGTAAAACATGTACATCCAACAAGGACAGAGACTGTCAGTTGATTCCTTTGTGTTCTACTGCAGCCTCCTAGAGTGTTCTAAAGAACAACTAGAGCTCTAACAGTCCTACTTATTACAAAGGTATAGCTCACCAGAAGCCATCGTGATCGGAACAAAGTGGTAACTCTTAAAACATTTAATTTAAAAAGGAACAAAATGAGGGGGTATATTATGCCATAGAAAGTATTATTAGTGCTGCAGAAATAAAAATTAGGGCACATTTTGAGTGACTTCTCAAATCCTCTTCTATTTCATTAAAAAATTCTGACATGCAGTCTCCCAAGATGGCCACCAGAGACAAAAGAGCCCAAATGTAGCCCAAATATCACCCTGATGTAGCCCAAGTATAGCCCAATGACAGAATGTCCCAGAGTGTTCTAAAGAACAACTAGAGCGCTAACAGTCCTACTTATTACAAAGGTATGGCACACCTAAAGCCATCTTGATTGGAATAAAGTGGTAACTCTTAAAACATTTAATTTAAAAAGGAACAAAATGAGGGGGTATATTTTGCCATAGAAAGTATGATTAATGCTGCAGAAAGAAAAATTAGGGCACATTTTGAGTGACTTCTCAAATCCTCTTCAATTTCATTAAAAAATTCTGACATACAGTCTCCCAAGATGGCCACCAGAGACAAAAGAGCCTAAATGTAGCCCAAATATCACCCAGATGTAGCCCAAGTATAGCCCAATGACAGAATGTCCCAGAGTGTTCTAAAGAACAACTAGAGCGCTTACAGTCTTACTTATGACAAAAGTATGGCACACCAGAAGCCATCTTGATTGGAATGAAGGGGTAAGTCTGAAAACATTTAATTTAAAAAGGAACAAAATGAGGGGGTTCATTTTGCCATAGAAAGTATGATTAGTGCTTCAAAAAGAAAAATTAGGGATCATTTTGAGTGACTTCTCAAATCCTCTTCTATTTTATTAAAAAAATTCTGACATGCAGACTGAAACATGCACGTTGAATACCAGCAGCAGACTTCCCTGGTGAGCAGTAGCTTTACTAAAGTGAGCTAATGAGCAACTAGAGTGCTAACATTCAGAATTTATGGCAAATGTGTGACACATCTGAATGCCTTCTTGATGGAACCAAAGTAAACAAGCATTGAAAATGCAATAGATCTCGCCCTCGTTTAAGTTAAAGCCATTCTGTTTGTAATGAGGTGGCTTTTTAGCTTTGCTTTTATTAGTGTTTTTTTAAACGTTCATATAAATAACATGCATCTGTATGTATATAAGTATATGTATGCATGCATTTATATTTGTATTTATATAGATATACAGATTATATATTTTTATATATGTATGTATGTATATATATACATACACATACATATATATAAATGCATATGCATATATATATGTGTATATGTGTGCGTGTAGAGAGAGGTAGAGAGGTAGAGGTGTAGAGGTAGAGAGGCAGAGGTAGAGAGGTAGCGGTAGAGAGGTAGACAAGTAGAGAGAGAAGTAGAGAGAGGTAGAGAGGTAGAGAGTAGAGAGTGAGTAATAGAAAGTAGAGAGTGAGTAGTAGAGAGTAGTAGAGAGAGAGTAGCAGACAGTGAGTAGTAGAGAGTAGTAGCATGAATAGTAGAGTGAGTAGTAGAGAGAAGTAGAGAGTGAGTAGTAGAGAGTAGTAGAGAGTAAGTAGTAGAGTGAGTAGTAGAGAGCAGTAGAGAGTGAGTAGTAGAGAGTAGTAAAGAGTGAGTAGTAGAGAGTAGTAGAGAGTGAGTAGTAGAGAGTAGTAGAGAGTGAGCACCAGAGAGAGAGAATAGTAGAGAGTAGTAGAGAGTGAGTAGTAGAGTGAGTAGTAGAGACTAGTAGAGAGAGAGTAGTAGAGAGTGAGTAGTAGAGTGAGTAGTAGAGACTAGTAGAGAGAGAGTAGTAGAGAGTGAGTAGTAGAGAGTAGTAGAGAGTGAGTAGTAGAGTGAGTAGTAGAGAGTGAGTAGTAGAGAGAGAGTAGTAGAGAGTGAGTAGTAGAGAGTAGTAGAGAGAGAAGTAGAGAGTGAGTAGTAGAGAGTAGTAGAGAGTGTGTAGTAAATAGTGAGTAGTAGAGAGAGAGTAGTAGAGAGTGAGTAGTAGAGAGTGAGTAGTAGAGAGTAGTAGATAGTGAGTAGTAGGGAGTGAGTAGTAGAGAGAGAGTAGTAGAGAGTAGTAGAGAATGAGTAGTAGAGAGTGAGTATTTGAGAGTAGTGGAGTAGGAGAGAGTGAGCAGTAGAGAGTAGTTTAGAATATTCCAAAGTTTGGCACAGCACCACTTGCACAATAAGTCCAATCAAATCATATCACTTAGAGTCCTTATTGAAGCGCTGAATCTTGGTGTATATTCAAATGCTTTTAATTTCCTTAAGTTTATGTACCACAACCAGCCGAAACGTTTCGTTCTGTACAATAGAACTTCTCCAGGGCGTTCTTATTTCCTTCAAGTTATGTCGATATCCTGTTGTCATATAACTAGATATTTCTTCCAAATGTTAGACGAGACGTAAGTACATTCTTATTCAAAGTGACTAGGTATCAATTTTACCCACACAATTCGGGCAGACTTGAGTAATTTATAGCATCCTCAAAGTCAGTCTTTCAAAAATTCCAAAGTATAGGACATGATTATCCAAATCCAAATGTTTCTCAAGAAAAGTAATTTTCAATCGTTCGGAATATCAGTGTTTGGGCAGATATGACCCAGGGACCCCCAGTATGCAAGGGGAATTAGTCCCCCCTTTGCAAATGCGCCAGTGGCCTGCGTTGCAGAGAGGTGTAAAAAGGGGCATAGCCTCATTACACCTCTGTGCAATGCAGCCCCCTGGCACATACTGGAGGTTCCAGGTGGGCTAGTTGGCCCCCAGGGACCCCTAGTATGCAAGGGGAATTAGTTCCCCCTCTTCAAACATGCATGGGGGCTGCGTTGCAGAGAGGTGTAAAAAAGGGTGTGGCCTCATTACACCTCTCTGCAATGCAGCCCCCTGGCGCATACTGGAGGCTCCTGGTGGGCTAGTTGGCCCCCAGGGACCCCCAGTATACAAGGGGAATTAGTTCCCCCTCTGCAAACGCGGCAAGGGGCTGCGTTGCAGAGAGGTGTAACAAGGGGCAGAGCCTCATTACACCTCTGCAATGCAGCCCCCTGGCGCATACTGGAGGTTCCAGGTGGGCTAGTTGGCCCCCAGGGGCCCCCAGTATGCTAGGGGAATTAGTTACCCCTCTTCAAACATGCACGGGGGCTGCATTGCAGAGAGGTATAAAAAGGGGCGTGGCTTCATTACACCTCTCTGCAATGCAGTCCCCTGGCGCATACTGGAGATTCCTGGTGGGCTTTCAGGTCTTATATAGTTAGGAATTAGCATTAAAAAACCTTTGAAATTCACTGAAAAAAACATAGGTTTCAGGCCTTATATAGTTAGGAATTAGCATTTAAAAAACCTATGAAATTCACAGAAAAAACCACAGGTTTCACACCAGTTATAGTTACCAGGAAATTTTACTGACATAAAACCATTGAAATTCCCACGTTATATAACTTGCGCGCCTGCAATACACTGCTGATGACGTCACATATTACATCACTCATGACATGGTCAGTGACATCACTCATGACATCACTGATGACACCATCCTTGTGACAGAGTGACAGACCTCCTTTCAGTGTAATGTCACCCTTGAAACACATATTCAAAAATAGAAACTAAAATGTTCAAAAAAATAGAGATACCCATACCAGTTACAACAACCAATTCAGTAATACCACCATCTATATACACATCCACTCATTCACCAACAGTTTTATATAGTCACTGTAATGTAATGTAATGTAATGTATTGGCATTTATATAGCGCACTACTTACCCGTAGGGTCCCAAGGCGCTTCGACCGCTGCGAAACCCTTCCTGGCTTCCCTGAGAGATGGTCCCTTAATGGGTATCTCCAGGGTGAGACCAGGCATCCCCGGCGGTCTGGTGGGGCCGTTAGTGAAGATGAGGCAAGCTAATGCCCAGAGTTGCCGAGTGTGATCGCTGATCAGAGTGGGCACCGAGGCGAGAGAATTATCGAGTCCGCTGACCCTGGTCCAGAAACCTGCCGCGCCGGGAATCGAACCCTGGTCCCGGGCCGTCCTCTGCTCTCGGGTCTGCCGCCTCTAACCAGTGAGCCACACTACTTCACTCATACATATATTCACTCATCATATGTAGTGAAACACCTATAAATCCTGTTACACACCGACAGTCATCCAAAAGTTACTCACACACATAATCACACATGCAAATAAACTATTTAACATCCATTTATTTGCATATACAGCTATACATACACTACCACCTTACTTCTAAGGAAACTTACACATACTTCTCTCTTAAACAATCACTTATAGAAACACATACTTATTTAAACAAGAACTCTTTCAATCTCTCACTCTCACATATACTCACTTATATACATCAATACACTCATATACTAGAGTAAAACATATGTAGTTACTGATAAAGACACTAGTGAGACAGTCATTCACTCACTAACACACACATATACACACTCATCCACCCATAAAGTCCTGCACATATGCTGTCTTCAAAACACATACAAACAGTGAGTCAGTCATTGATGCATCTATGTGCTAAGTAACACCCCCACCAAACCATACAGACACTCATACTGATACTAAAAAACATCTAATAACCCATATACACACACATGTAGCTACTCACCAACCCATGCAACCACTTATACACAAAGTGAAACACTGATACAAACATTTAAATATTTAAACAATACTCGCTAATATATGTATTCACTAAGATACACTTAATAACCAGTTAACCAATCATTTTTTTTTAAAACATCCATTAAGACACGTATTTAAACATTTATTCTTCCATCGACCTTTACATATACATATATAAAACATATTTATTTTTCAGAAAGACACACATTCACTGGATGGTGTCATCAGTGATGTCATGAGTGATGTCACTGACCATGTCATGAGTGATGTAATATGTGACGTCATCAGCAGGGCATTGCAGGCGCCAAAGTTATAGTGAGTCCAACTAACTATAACGTGGGAATTTCAATGGTTTTATGTCAGTAAATTTCCAGCTAACTATAACTGGTGTCAAACCTATGATTTTTTCAGTGAATATATATATACATACCTATCATACAAACAAAACATGCTTCTTAGGTGGTTACCCAGATGTTTACCCTTTTTATGAATCCTATATTTCTGCTGGCTTTAGAACTCTTTAACCCTGCTAATGAGTGGCAAAGTGTCTGTACTCCCTCTTTTAACATTACTGAATTGGTATACTCCTAATACATATATTTAACAGGGTTGTAAGTCCTTAGCATTTGGTTCAAGTTGGTTCCATGGCCTGGAAGGTTAATTCAAACAGTGAACTTGTTGAACTGTAATTAAAATGACCCACAAGACTCCATTTTGTGTTGCCATGCTCTCGGCAACCTGGTGAAGAATTGCTTGTCCCGTCCCTGTTGAAACTTGCTCAACCCCCCCCCCACTCCTTGCGGTGAAGCCCATTCCGAGAAGCTGCCTGTGTACCTCACCCCCAATTGTGTCAGAGACTTAGCCACATCCTGCCCACCATTGGTAACTCAGCCTGTCACGACCAACTCCTGTGCCTCGTGACCACATCATCTGGTCAAGGAAGCACAAGGCTGTGCCCCGTGACCACACCATCTGATCAAGGAAGCACGAGGCTGCGCCCTGTGACCACACAATTGGGCAAGGAAGCACAAGGGTGTGTACATTGTGCAATCAGAGACAGATGTCCCCTGGCCACGATTGCATCACAAGACTGACGAAGAACTTGCCAGATGAGGAACTTCTCGAAATCAGGAACGTGTATTGTGCAAATGGGCGTGGCTATTACTATAATAATGTGTGCGCTGCGGATTGAAGCAGCAGTCTCCGTAGAATTGTCTTTGTACCATTCTGGGACCCTGTCCTTAGCTCGAGCTAATAAATAACTTACTTCCCTCCACGGCTGGTTGTCCTGGTCTCTTTGGTAATGTATGATTTAATCAAGAAGAACGTGTAGATTCTAGGTGTTTCCTGCACCGCTGGCTTTGACTTTCTAGTGGGGGGGTCTCCAAAAAGCCGGTTCTACAATGTGGCGCCCAATGTGGGGCGTCTTCGGTGGTTGTCATCGAGCCTGATGGTTGTGAGGGGTCCGTGATCGAATTCCAAGGGAGGCGCGCTGAAAATTGTCTTTGTGGGCCCGAGGTCTCTGATTGCGTGATTCTTCCCTCCAGTGGGCTACCCGACTGCGGCCCCGACTGACTCCCCAGTTCTGGTTCCTAGTTTTTGGAGATCGAGACCTTTGTGACACTTGCCGTGTGTTGAAAGATTAACGGTCAGGTAAAAGTGGGAGTGGCCCACTTCTTTGGTGAATTGTATTTTGGTTTTGGGTATTGTTTGACTTTTGCAAAATCCGAAGCCAGAGGGTAAGTACAAAAATTAGATTTTACCCTTTGATGTTTGGAACCAGGATACACGTCTAGAGATGCCTGGATTTAGTAAGTTTCGGAAATGGTGTTTTTGTTATTGTACACAGGACTCCACATTGGAGGAATCTTGTCCGATTACTCCTTTGGGGACCCCTAATCATGAAGTCTATGCTAAACATGGTGTTGGCCCGATTATGTTTTCCTCACTTTGGCACAAATATACGAAGGATAGTGCTGAATTACAATGGCCAATGTACGGTAGTTTTGAACCTCCTGTATGAAATAATTTAGACGAAAAGTTGTTTCAAAGAAAAGCTAGACCTGCGATGTTTGATTCCTTTGAGGGTTGGCGCAAGGAGTCCAAACAGAAAGAACTAAAACTCAAAAAGAACGAAGCTAAAATAATGCATATGAGTGTGATTCAGTAAGCCCAGAATCATGATAATCAGAGAATAGAAGAGGGTATAGTAATACAGGATAGATTAAATCGAATGCAGGTAGATGGATGTTACGTTACAAAGAAGGTTCGTGAAAAGGCCCGGGACAAGGAGGATGACCCTCTCATGACCTCCATGTTGAACACCCCTCCACCCTATACCCCCGCCATGTATCCGGCCCTTTATCCCACACAATTGACTCCTGGTACTGCTCCAGTTGTTGCCCCTGCCCATGCCCTGGTCCATCCGATACCTCAGCCACTCGTTCCCAACGCCCCGACTGTTCAGGCCACTGTACCAATGCAAGTCCACCCTTCCTTTCCTCTTGTTTAACCTTCCACAGTCCCGTACCTGTCCAACCTAATTTGCCTTCAACTCCCGTTGAAACCAACCTATTTCTTGTTGACAGTCATCCGACACCTTCACCCAGTGCAGGGCTATTAGCGAATGCCTGGTCAGTGGTCCGTGATTATATCCCTTACGTAGCTCCGCATAGACCACATAACTCCCAGACGGCTCACCTTGCGCAGACTGATAGGTAGTACACAGGAACAACTCGCTATGAGTCAACAAGCTCGTATGTGGATGGAAAATAACACTATGTACACCGCTCAGGATATATGGATGACAATGGATCAGTGGACACGCATTCAACAGATTGACATTTTTTGTGAAATGTGTGACATACTGATCCAAATGTGGAAGGATTTTGTAGAATCAGGCCCACCACCAGGTCTGGCTGACCTTCGCCATAAGGGTAAAAAAGGGGATATACAGGGCCCAGCACTATTATGTGATCTAATCACGTTAATAGCCTACAGAGACTCCTTATCCGGTTTTACGTTAAATAAGGGTTTTCCAATGAGGGAGGTACAGCCTGTTTGGAGAGACCGCGTTGTTGGCATAGATGGCAACCCTGACACACCGGCAGGTTTCAGACAAATGTGGGTCCATCTCCCTTGGAAAAGGTCTGATGTCCTCCAACTTAAAAGCCAATTGCCTGACCCGTGTAAAAATCCAGCACGTTATTATAAGGAATTGACTCAGACACTCCAATCTTGCATAATGACTTTAGCAGATATAGATATGTTAATGGGGCAGGTAGTACCGACTGAAGTATGGTCCAAAATACGCATAATAATCAGACTGACTTTGGCCATACGTGGAAGAAATTTGAGGAAGCTGACAGAGCTCGAACTGGTGGTGAGAAACCCGATCCCATGATCCTAGCCCTTCCAGCCCATATACTTACTGCCATAAAAAAGATGTTGTTGACACCTCACTGTATCAATTGGGACAGATTAGCTGCTTGCAAACAGAAGAAAGATTAAAGTGTCTCTGACTTTTTCCCACGATTCGAAAGCACATTCACCGACTATAGTGGACAGGGCATGACTTTAGAAGTGGGACAGCGACTGTTTGTGGATAAATGTGTGTCCAATCTGTTACCAGACATTGGGACTAAGCTAAAAATGTCAGAAAGTGCATGGCCCATCTCCACCCGTCTGGTATTTTGACAATGACCCAGTACTATGAGAAGAGGAAGAGCGAGATAGAACGGATAAAAGACGAAAGACTTAAAGACAAAGGTATTACTCCAACAAGCATACCCGACCCAGACCCAAAACAGAGGTGCCCCTAAGTTTCAACGAATAACTCAGAGACCTGTCCATGTGACTCCTCGCCCACCGGTGGGACCCAACCAGTGCACTTATTGTTGCAAGGAGGGTCATTGGCGCGACGAGTGTCCCTTGTTGGCCCAGAACAACTTTGCCCCCACTGACCGCTTCACAGACAACGTTCCCAGGGAGCAAGAGGGCGAGGCGGACCTAGAACGCAGTTACAGGACAGGCGCCCCCTTATGCAAGAGAATAGATTTGATACCACTAATTATGAGGACCGCAATTATTTTACTGAGGGTTATGAGCCTGAAGAAAGGACAGGGTTCCTGTCCCATTAGGATTGCCAAGGACAAGAGAAGGGACTCATGCCTATTCCTGTTGACCAAAAGGGACCGTATGTCCATGTTACAACATTGGGCTCTACGGAAAAATTCTTGGTTGACACTGGTGCAACCAAAAGTTCTATTGCTTGTTCAAAAGTCCCTGGGGCCCCCTTGTCTGGTGCAAATAACATTTCTGTGGGGTTTTCTGATACCCTAGTTTTCATCCCCGTTTCACAACCACTGGAACTAACGATAGGACCCTACACAGTAGATTCCCCTTTGGTTTTGACTTCCACATGGGGCGAAAATTTGTTGGGTTTAGATCTATTAAAAACATTACATGCCACCATATACTGTTCTCCTGATGGGGTTTACATCACTATGGGTCCCCCTACCACACATCCAGTACATTTAGCCTCCTCAGATCCCATTACCCAGGAACTTCAGAATGTCCCTCCCGCTCTTTGGGCCCAAGGTGATACAGATGTCGGCCTTTTGTCCATACCCCCCTTTTCTGTTACATTGAAGGAAAATGCTCGCCCTCCCCGACTCCCCCAATACAAAATACCCAAAGAAGGGGAAAGGGCATTACTCCAGATCATTTCTGAACTTGTTAACAAGGGTGGGGTTGAAGAGACAAGAGGAAACGTGTGCAATAGCCCAATTTTGCCTGTCCTAAAATGCACCAATCCTTCCGCACCCCCTGTTTATCGTTTTGTCATTGATTTGAGCGAGATAAACAAAATACTAGTACCCCAGTTTCCCGTGGTCCCAGATATCACCACTCTACTGACTATGGTTCCCCCGTCTGCATGTTTCTTCTCTGTCATTGACCTAAAAAACTCCTTCTTTAGTATACCCGTTGATGAACAGAGTAGGGACCTTTTTGGATTCTCATTGGCAGGACGGAGTTTCCTGTTCTGCAGAGCTCCACAAGGAAATACAGAGAGCCCTTCAATTTATAGTCAGGCCCTCAATAGCCAACTTGATTCACTGTCCCTACCTCAAGGTACAGCACTACTCCAGTACATTGATGATTTGCTTATAGCAGCAGACACCGAGGCGTTATGAAAAGAAGCTACAATGAAGTTGCTCCTGCATCTGGCACAGTTCAATCACAAAGTTTCCCTCTCCAAACTCCAATATTGTCGACATGAGGTGACCTACTTAGGTCATCTCCTGTCGAAGGAGGGATGCCGCCTCACCCCTGAACGAATACAAACAATCAGTAAGATGCCCCCACCAAAAACACAGAAAGAGGTACGTGCTTTTATTGGTATCACCTCCTACTGCCGCCAGTGGATTCCCAATTTTCTTTACTCATTAAACCTTTATTGAGCCTCACACTTAAAGATGTTCCCCACCAACTCCCTTGGACAAATGAGTGCCAGCATGCATTTGAAGGACTAAAAATAGCCCTGTGTTTGGCCCCGGTGCTAGGCACCCCTAGTTATCAGAAGCTCTTCACTCTTTTTGTACACGAGCATAATGGTTGCGCATTGTCAGTGCTAACACAGTGTTTTGGTGACAGACAACGCCCCTGTGCATATTTTTCTGCAGTTCTAGATTCCGAGGCCCGCGCACTACCCAGTTGCTTCAGAGCATCAGCTGCAGCTGCCATATCCATTCGCCAATCTGCTGGCCTGGTCCTTGATACTGCACTTATAGTTATGGTTCCTCACGCAGTTGATACTTTATTAAATGGGACAATAACTCAACACCTTACTAGTGCACGTTTGTCCAGATATGAATTGACTCTCTTAGCAAGTCATATCACCATCCGCCGCTGCACTACGCTCAATCCAGCCACATTGTTACCCTTTGTTGATGGTGACACTAATTCTGATCAGCATGATTGTGTCCTCCGGACGGAGGAAGAGGCTAAAGTCTGTGTGGATTTGACTGATACACGCCTCACTGACCCTGATGGTACCCTGTATGTGGATGGTTCTTGCTTCAAACTTCCTGATGGTAGCACAACAGCTGCCTATGCCATCACCACGTTACAGACATTAGTGGAGAGTGAGAGAATACCTTTTCAATCAGCCCAGGCTGCTGAGTTAGTGGCACTGATCAGAGCTTGTGAACTAAATACAGGGATAGCCGTCAACATCTACACTGACAGCCAATACGCCTTCGGAGTGGCCCATAATTTTGGGCGACTATGGGCAGAGAGGATATTTTTGACTTCTCACGGTACTAAGATATAGCATGGTCATCTGGTCAGCAGGCTGTTAGAAGCATTGACTCTTCCTTCAAAGATAGCTGTGGTCAAATGTAGCGCCCACAAGAAAGTAACTGATGACATAGGAAGGGGTAATGCATTTGCTGACCAGACTGCAAAGGCAACAGCTAAAGATGTCTCTTCCCGTATGTATGTAGCTGGCCCCTCAAACTGGGTACCGGAGAAAGGGATGCATGAGGATACTATTGAGAATGTGAAGGAAATACAGGCAGAGGCGACTAGAGAGGAAAAGACTCTCAGAGAAGAGCAAACAGGCCTATTAAATGAGAATGGCTGTTGGACGGATCTGTCTGAACAACAGCAATGGTTGTCACCCGATGCCTATGTTTTGCCAATGGTCACTATGGTTCATGGCCCAGCTCACATTAGTGCAAAAGGTATTTGCAAATTGCTTGCTCCGGTATGGCAAAACAAACACATCCCAAAATATGCTGAGAGGTTAGTCAGGAATTGCATGATTTGTTTGATGCATAACCCGGGAAAAGGCACACCAACTGCTGGGAATTTTGCACCCCCATTTTACCCCTTCGAAGTGCTCCAGATAGATTATATACAGATGGAAAGATGCAACAATCTTCGATATGTGTGTGCC
This sequence comes from Lissotriton vulgaris, assembly GCF_964263255.1. Taxonomy (NCBI): domain Eukaryota; kingdom Metazoa; phylum Chordata; class Amphibia; order Caudata; family Salamandridae; genus Lissotriton; species Lissotriton vulgaris. The sequence goes on from NC_141694.1 coordinate 1,620,114,702, forward strand.
TTTAGTAAGTGGATCGAGGCCTACCGCCTTAAAGATAACATTGCTATAAGCACTGCCAAAATACTGTTGAAAGATTTTTTTCCAAGGTTTGGGATGCCCAGAATTATCTGGAGCGACAACGGAAGCCACTTTACAGGGGAAACAATGAAGAAAGTGTGTGTAGGGATGGGGATCTGACAGAAATTCCATGCCGCCAATCACGTCCAGTAAGCAAGTTTGGTTGAGCGCCACAATGGAACACTGAAACTAAAAATGGCAAAGATCCAGGCTGACACAGGACTGTCTTGGCCGGATGCCCTGCCCCTTGCCCTCCTATCAACTAGAGCCATGGCACATTCTCGAACCGGACTATCTCCGTTTGAGATAGTGTTTGGTCGGCCAGCAAATGTTTAGGGAGTACCCCGCCCAAAGAATATTCGGACATCGAATACCCATTGTTGATTGATTATTTACATGAATTGACCACTAACCTACGTCTCCTTCATCGTCAGGTACAAGACATCCTGCCACCCAAATCTGAGGGCCCTGGTCACACCATCCAGTCAGGCAACTGGGTCTGCATCCACAATTTCCAGAGAACAAAGAACTTGGAGCCGCGGTGGAAGCCACCCCAGCAGGTGTTGCTGGCTACCAGGTCTGCAGTGAAGGTGGCAGGAAGAAAAAACTGGGTTCACTGAGTGCACTGAAAGAAGGTGCCTCTACCACTACCATACGACCGGTGGGTCAAGGAAGGTCTGGGAGACAACGTATGTGAGAATGTCCCGTGCTTTGTATCCTTCAGTGACGCCAACATTGCCTGGGCTTCATATGAACGAGAGGACGACGACATCCTGCAATCTGCCGTTCCTCCGCATCTGAGGTTGCGGGACACTCAACAGCCAGAGCCTTTGTTTCCTGATCAAACAACGCCAAGGTCCACCCGGTACAACCTCCGACCCAGAAAAAAGGACTGAAGAGACAAAGGTCTCTGCCCTCTGCTTGACATGGTCCGACAAATCCCTGCAGGGTTGTGATACACCTGCGTATTTTGCCCGGAGCCGGTACAGCGAACCGGAATGTGCCAATAGGACCGCCGGAATCACTGACAAGTGAAGCAACCACCAATCACAGGCAGCAACTAGGGAAAGACCAAGTGAAGTAGACGATGACCAAAATGAACACTGAAAGCTTGAAGAGCAAAGAAATAAAGAAACAAGAGTACATAAAGACAATATGTGGCCGGTACTCGATCTGTCTAATCGTACTAATGACTATTTCACTGGGACTGGCCTGCCTCGGGTGGGTAATACACGCTGCCCTTGCAGCACCTGAGCCTCCTACTTCTAGAGAAGCACCTCATCAACATGTGTCATTACCCACCCATTAGAAGAACAGAAGGACAGGTTTCTTTAACAACACTTTCATTCAAATGTTACACCAGCTTGTGGTGAACACAACAAACTGTTGGGTATGTGGGTTGCTGCCCCATACTGCAAGCCCTGGGATGTCTCTGATTCCTGCTCCTTTTTCTCGAGCTGGTTCGGCCTATGGCTGGTACACTGTGTTCTTTGACACATTCTATTCAGGTGACACATCCACACGATCCCTGGGGAAGATCAGTACCAGACAAGCATTCCGCCACATTATGGCTGCAGAGTGGCCAAGCATGGATAAAGATTCAGCAGAAAATAATGAATATTAGAACAATCATGCGTATTTTTATCCATCGAACATCTACAATGGTGGTGGAAAAAAAAGACTGCCACCCCTCAGGGACCTCCCTGTCTACCCACATCCCAGACAATACTGCATGAGGAGCAGTGAAACAGTATGGGTGGGAGACTGTGCCTACACACTTCAGCTCAATGGTTCAACTTGCCCAGCTCTGGTGTCTTCTCCGACTACATATTTTGTGTGTGGGAACAAGGCCTATACCTGGCTGCCCAAGTCTTGGGCAGGCACCTGTTACATTGCTTCCCCCCACCTACACAGCTGATGCAAAACACCACATACAGAAGAGAGGTGTGGTTGATACTGAAGAATTTGGTGACTTTGCTAAAGGGTTCCTCCCCTTTTGGGGCCCTATGGTCAATAGTCACAGTTTCTGACATCTCACCAGGGTGGTAGGGGCCACCATCAACGCAACTGCTGGTACCCTCAGTAACATCACGGCTGAACTTCAAGCGGACCGCCTCATGACTTTACAGAACAGAATGGCACTTGACATAATACTGGCGGACCGTGGAGGAGTCTGCACATTGATCAAAACTAGTTGCTGCATTTACATACCTGATAACACACTGACAGTTTATCAAGCAATCCAGAAGCTCCATAAGATTGCTTTTGACATCCAGCAGGATGAGGGTTCATGGTCCATAACAGGCTGGTTTTGGAGCATGGTATCTCAGTGGGGATGGAAGATAATGATTTTCATTGCCATCATTGCAGCCGCATTGTTCTCCTGCTGCCTCTGTGTTCAATGCATGCCTGCGCTGTGTGGGCTCTGTGCCACCTCCTTGGCACACAAACAAGTGAATTCACACCATCACAATGCCATGATGATGATTGAGAAAGAGGTCCAGGAGATGATGGACATTAACCTAGATGACGACTGATTGTTGCCTCTGCATGGCAAAAGGAGGGACTGTTGAACTGTAATTAAAATGACCCACAAGACTCCATTTTGTGTTGCCATGCTCTCGGCAACCTGGTGAAGAATTGCTTGTCACGTCCCTGTTGAAACTTGTTCAACCCCCCCGCTCCTTGTGGTCGAGCCGACTCCGAGAAGCTGCCTGTGTACCTCACCCCCCAGTTATGTCAGAGACTTAGCCACATCCTGTCCACCATTGGTAACTCAGCCTGTCACGACCAACTCCTATGCCCTTTGACCACACCATCTGGTCAAGGAAGCACGAGGCTGTGCCCCGTGACCACACCATCTGATCAAGGAAGCACGAGGCTGCGCCCTGTGACCATACAATTGGGCAAGGAAGCACAAGGCTGTGTACATTGTGCAATCAGAGACAGATGTCCCCTGGCCACAATTGCATCACAAGACTGACAAAGCACTTGTCAGATTAGGAACTTATCGAAATAAGGAACGTGTATTGTGCAAATTGGCGTGGCTAGTACTATAATAATGTGTGTGTTGCAGATTTAAGCACTTTATGTGACCCTGTCCTTAGCTCAAGCTAATAAATAACTTACTTCCCTCCATGTCTGGTTGTCCTGGTCTCTTTGGGAATGTATGATTTAAGCAAGAAGAACCCGTAGATTCTAGGTGTCCCCTGCACCGCTGGCTTTGACTCTCCTAGTGGGGGGTCTCCAAAAAGCCGGTTCTACAAACTGCAGAATCTATTGTGCCATCCACCACAGTGACAGTGTAAAACATGACTTCTGGTCTACCATTGTAGCCTTACGATCGCACTTTAAATACTACAATTTCGACCTGTCCATATAAACCCTTTCATCAGGTCAAACCTCACTTTATATTAAATAGTCACCCCTGTGTAGGCCTTGTGGTTCACAAGGCAGAGTACTTGATTATTAAAAGTAAGACATGTAGAAATTTTACGTCTACATTTCCTTAAAGTGATTAGCACCCAAAAGCTATTTTTCACTGTGGCATGCCTAGCTATCTTATCAGGAATGAACTCAGCGCTGGCAAACTTTGTCAGAACAGTCCCCATATGCTGCATAGCAAGCAAGTGTGGCAAGCAAGCCTGACCATCTCATCCCCCCTCCCAAAGCTACCCTTGAGATGCTGAGGCTCACTTGCTGCACTTGCTCGCAATGCAGCATGTGGGGACTGGTCTGACAATAACATTGGGAACAAATTGAATAAATGCTATATTCTACAAGATACCAAATACTCCCTAGGGTCTGTAAGGTTAGTGGATGCCTGCTGATTTTGTTACTGGGGGCTGATTTTGCAACACTATTGCAAAATCGGCCCCAGAACCAAAATTGCCCCCCAACCCCCAGTACTAAGACACAACTCGATTCTTCCACACTCCCAGGGAAACGCCTGGTGCCATGGACAGCCCGTCTGGATATGTGCCCTATGTAGAAATGCAGAGTACTCTTTAAAATCCAAATACTGTATCTGAAGAATGATGCCAGCTAGAACATTAATAAAAATCCAATTCAATGGTGAATCTTGTTTTTGTATAAATACTAAGGAATGTAACTTTTAGAAATTTAACTTTAACCGACCTAAATATTCCTGGGGAAGAAATTGCATGTGCTCTATTAATTTTCTCCCAGCCGGGGATTAGCATTTGAATAGGTGTGAAAATGTGTGAAATGCTTCCCAGGAACAAACAATAGGCGACCTGTATGGGCAGAAAAGACTACTCTGAACCTCCCAGAATATGCATGCTGGGTGCAGTGAGCATCCTTTTTGACATAACAGTGTCAAAACCTGCCTGAGTGTCCACTTCAGTTTGACAGGTCTGCTGGGTTTACGTATGACACTTTGGGGCTTATTTGAAAGTGAAAGGAAGAGGATGGTAAGACAATTCTTGCATATTCACTGTTTGGTTGCTATGAACCCTGTATTGTTCTACCAGTCTTCTCACTTTGGTTTTCACATATAACACTCTAGAGCACACATGAAAGGCAGAAAACAGAATATCAAAACAAGTATTGTGTATGTAGTATCTGGTTGCTAATAAACCCTACTTTTGTCCTACAATACTTCTATCTTTGGGCTTATTGTGAGTACAGTGGTTGACTCAAACTAGACTGTAGTGTTAGAGGTGGGAAGTCATTAGAATTACCCTAGTACAGGACCCTCACACACTTCCACCCGATAGACCACAGTTGAGTGTTGCCAAATACTTTTTCCTTCTTGAAAATGTTCAAAGTGGGTAGGGTTGGTTCCTGGCACTTTTACTCAAGTTGTTAGGGCATGCCATGGCATAATTCCCACCCACAACCTTGTACTAAGCATAAATGTGAAGTCTCCAAGTCCCCACTTCAGAACACTCCGGGACCAGAGAAAGAGCAGAAGACGATCAGAACTGCTGTATGTTACCCGAGAGTAGCCCTGAACAACTGTACCTCCTCCCTCTTGTTCCCAGGACAAAGAAGTGGACTTCAAGGGTGAATAGACTAACATTTTTTTTCAAGCTATTGGAAAGCAACAAGCTACAAGAGGCCTTTCTTTCAATGGACCAGTGGCAACTGGACCTGGACTGGACCCTGCCTGATACCCTGAGAATAATTCAGGGCCACCCCTGAGTCTCCAGGGGGCTAGATGTGTACTCCTGTGGTGGATTGGGTGTTAAAGGACTAAGTCAGAAGGTAAATTATTTGACCAGGGCAAACCTGGCAGGTGTATCCAACCCACGCTTCATCCTGGTTAGCGCCAATTGAGCCGAGGTTGCTGTCTATCGCAGCCATGGACTATCATTGACAATGTATGCCTCTTGGCACTATTCCTATTAAACTTTTAAAATTCATTTCTCCAATTCCCCATATTCTCTTATTTTCAAATTCAGTTTGGATTTTTTTTTTGTTTTTCATTTCGACTTCATTACTGTTTTCTGTACTCCATAAATATTTACATATTGCCCGAAGTTAAGCCTGTCTGCTCTGTGCCATTGTTACCCGGCGGATGAGTTCATGTTAATTTAGTGACTTTGAGGATTAATCCCTACAAGGGTTGCAATTATTCCTTGAGATGGGTAGTCACGACCTCCCCCCAAAATAATAATACAATTTCATACATATAGAGGCTGCAATAGTGCCCCTATAGTTATGGTTAGGTTTTCATTGAAAAGGTCATTTTTTGTTTTCTTAATAACGCGATTTCTGACAGAAGAATCTGCACAAAACTTTCCCAAAAAATTAAAATCTACTTTGAAATTGCCTGTCAGTGGTGCAAGTTATGGATTGAAACCATAACCCTAATTTGAGAATTTTTGATGTTTTCGGTTTTAATTTGCAATCTTTTTTATCATGTTTTTACGATTAATTTCTACGTTTGTCATTAAAAAATATGTTAATGTGCTACAGCCAAACCTAACAATAACGTCACTATATATCACTGAAAACTGCAACCTCTTTGGAAAAGAGGAAAACTGGGGGCAGAGCTTTTCATTTGAAAATTATATCTGTATCTTGGAAATATGTTTGATATGATAAATGATTATGTTCACAATTTAAACCTTAAATTTCAAACAGAAGGAAATAAAAACTTTTACAGAGTATCCAGGTTTTGATCCACCATTGCTTAACAAGAATTTGCAAAGCGAAAAAGTCTCACCTTTTGACTTTGCTAATGCAGACCTAATGAATTTACCATTTAGCATCACCAAAAACAAAACTAAAAATGCTTGTTTGCCAATGCTGAACAGCATCTGCCAAAAAAAAGTGCATGCATCATTTTGCAAGCACACATATGCCTCCTGATGACTATGGGGGCTCACTGTATTGAGATATGCATGTACATGCGCAAACATACATCATGAGGCAGCCATAATAAAACTATTATTTCATTATGGATCATTCCAAGATGGCGGACACCCATCTTGGAGCAGTAAAATATAAACAAATAATGTATGCATGAAAGCAACTTTTAAGAAAGGAATGGCCCAGCAGTAAAATTTCAGTTGGGGGGGCGGGATGTCAGATACGGAGACAGGATTGGGGGAAATTGGAGCAGAGAACAACTGGGAGCAATATGACCGAGGGAGCAATGGAGTAGCTGGCAGGGTGGGATAAGGATGAAAAAGAAAAGAAAAGAAAAGAAAAGCCAGACTTGGAAGACTGGTGGAAGCAATGGACTGGATTGTAGGAAGAGAAAGAAACACAGGAGAGTGTTTTGGGGGTCAGAGATTTGAGCCGGTATGCTACACACAAGGTGGAGAGCAAGACAAATATACAGTAATATGGAATGCTAAAAGTGTGGTTCCCGGCAAGTGAACAGTGGAAAGATAAAAGCCACCCAATAAAAAAGAGAGCAACAATGCTATGCTTCAGGTATGGACAAGCAGAAAAAGAGGATGGAAAAACATCAAATAAGAAGCAAGTAAAGGACAATGACAAGAAAGCTTATCAATGGCAAGCAATGGGCTGAGCAAAAGCCCACTTTAAGTTTTGTAACGGTCCACAACAGGTCTTTGACATCAGACAACTAAACTCTTAAAAAACTGGTATTAGAAATGGGGTTTCTGGTTGGCAATGGTTTGCACCCTGTCCTAGAAGGGGCCCTCACTCTAGTCAGGGTGAGTAAGTTACACACCTGAAATAACCCCTGCTCACCCCGTTCGTAGCTTGGCATTAGCAGTCAGGCTCATCTCATAAGCAAATATGTAAAGATTTTGTACACACACACACGGTAAAAACACACAAAAGGACTCCACAACAGTTTAGAGAAATAGTCAATATTTATATGAATAAAAAAAGGCCAAAACTACAAAAAATCCAACAAACACAAGTCAAGATATGAATTTTTAAAGATTAAACAAAATTGTATTTCCAAAAAATCAATGATTGTGCTTTAAAAGGACAAAGTATTTTTGATGTGTCAAAAACCAAAAAGACGATGCAAGGTGCGGGGGAGGTGAAGTGTTGAAAAAGCAGGTGATGCGTTAGTTCCTTACTGCTAGGCAGGAAAGGTGATGCATCGTTTGCGGACACAGTACCTCGGTTCCTGTTGCCGTGTCAAAGAAAAAAAATTGGTGCATACAGACGATGTGTCCAAAGTGAAGTCCTGCTGCGTCGATTCCCAGCATTGAAGCAGTCGATGCATCGGAGATGAGGTGATGCATCACGGACTTGCGATGAAAAGCTGGGGCCTGTGTTGTAAGCTGTGGTCTTTGCGTCAAGCGGTGACCACGCTCCAGTGCAGGCAGTATCAATGCATCGAGTTTTGCCGATGCTTGGAGTAGATGCATGAATTTTCTTCTTTGTATCGCCAGAACTATCTTCCAAAGGTCTGGGAACTGGATTTGGCACCACGTGGCAGAGTAGGACTCACAACAGCAGAGTCCAGGTGACTGCAGGTGAAGTTTTGTTGGCCCTGAGTCTTTTTAACAGGAGAAAAGCTCCACTTAAGCCCTTGGAGAACCTGAAAAGCAGAATGTAGAAAGAAAAGTCCAGTCCTTTCACTCCCAGGACAGAAGTAGCAAGCAGCAGGCTAACACAGCAAAGTGGCACTCCCTCCTGACAGCAATACATCTCTACTTCCTGACAGAAGTATTCTGAGTATATGGTATCATAGATCCAGTACTTATAGCAATTTCAGGCTTTGAAGTAGGCAAAATTCAAAGAAAAGTATTTGTAGTGCATAAGACCCTGCCCTTCCTTGCTCTGAAACCAGACACTCTACAGGGGTGGTGACCTCTTTGTGTAAGGACAGGCACAGCCCTTTTTAGGTGTCAGTGTCAACTCCTCCTACAACTATAGCTCAGGACGACCCCTCAGCCTAGTGATGGGCCATCAGGATATGAGCGGCAAACCTCAGCTCCCTTTGTGTGACTGTCTAGAGTGAATGCACAAAGAGCCCAGCTGTCATCCTGACCCAAACGTGTATTCAGAGACAGGCAGAGGCACAGACTGGTTAAAGTAAGAAAATGCCATCTTTCTACAAGATGAGATATTGGATACACTAATCCCTTGGGTATGAGTGACAAATTAGAATTATTATGCTTCCTTTGAGAACTATCATGCTTCCTTTTAAGTCAGAATGTCAAATGTCTAACCAGTACGTTTCTAACATACATTTTTGCGCCTTTTTGAACTTTTGTAAAACTAAATAGTTTGATCTGTATATTTGAAATCCCAAATTTTGTGCTGTCTTCATATCCAGTCATTTTAATTTGTATTACTATTTTTTTTATGATTGACTGGAAGGCTGATTCATAAAAAGATAATGTGTAATATGTTCGCACTATCTCAAGCTCAACAATTTCACTTGTTTTTTTTTGTCCTCTTTCTGCAATAGATTGTGTAAGGAGTTGTTGGGGACCCTTATATTTCTGGTTCCGACCCTTAACTGCGAATCTGTTTGGGGAGTTTCCCACTGTTTCCCACTATTTTTAGTAAGGGTCCCTTTATTTCCATTACCAATAGAAATTTTCCGAGGGGGGAGCTAGCCATCCTGGCTACTTAAAGAAGCATTCTGCTTGTTTATTATTGCTATCGCATAATCATTGGACTTTAAGTATTCATAATTTTGAGTAAGTGTAATTATGATTACTGATTGGACTGATTAAACTTCCCAAATTTCCCAGAAATTACATTTTTTACTAGGTCTCCCACTCCTATCCAACCTGTTTATCCTGTGGATAGATGCCAGCCATTCCCAATGAGTAGATGGTAAGGAACTTATCCATTTAATACAAATTTCCCTTCTGGCTAACAAAATTAACAAAAAGAGTAGGTTTTCTTGTTTCTTATTTAACTTGTATATGCTTTCTATTTGACCCACCCCAAATATAACAAGTTCAATACTTACTTCGATTGGTCGTTCTAGTAGATTCTCCAGTACCTTACCCACTTCCTGCAAGAATTTTTTGAGCTGTGGGCATTGCCGAAACATATGCAAGTCATCTGCTTTCTCCTTTCCACATTTGGGGCAGTTTTTCATTTTCGGCCCGCTAAACTTGGATAGCCTCTTCGGGGACCAGTAGGCTCTTTGTGTGGTAAATAAATGATTTCTCCTTAAAGCAGCACACTTTACAATAAACCAACATTTTTCCATAGATACTCGCCATTTGTACATCCAGCGTCAGCAGATCTTTCCCCCAGGTCGCACCTGGAATTATGAAGTCCTCCTCACTGGCTGATATGAGGGCCCAGTACCATCGCAAGACTTCTTTTTTTTAAAGTCACGCTCTCCTGCAGTTCCTTCTCCAATGTACTATTTCCTTTTTTACAGTCTACTACAGTATACGGCCAACTTGAAAGTTGATCAAATTTACATTTTGATAATGTACCATTCGTTGTATTTACAAGTTGGTCCCAATCGATAATGTTGTTATCTATTATCAACTGGCCCCATTTGAGTATTCCTGCTGACCTTAGGGGGATTGCAAGTCTATCCTTGAGACATTCAGGAGTCCCAGGTGAGTTCCATATAGGAGCATATTCACTGTGATATGGTATCTTCAATGTACATCTTATTTGGTACCATACTTTTGCTGCTGACATAAGGACCTTTAGTTTAACCTTTTTAAAATACTTTGGATGTACAAATTTGTATTAAAAATGTCCTTCTGCACCAATCATATCTTGCAAATGGGTGGGATACTGCTCATAAATATTTAAAAGAACCCTTATGTATTTGAACTGGAAAGCTCTATAGTATTCTAATATATCTGGACTTGCTATCCAGTGGAATTGCATCAGAAGGAAATTAAAGCACTTAAGTCAAATGAAGGAAGTCTGACAGAAAAGCTAGAATCCTTGGAAAATCAAGCAAGGTGAAATAATTTAAAAATCTTGAATGTGCCAGAAGGATTCGAAGGTGACGACTTTAAAGGTATGTAATCTCTCTGTTAGAAGATAACTTTCCCTGGGCAAAAGCAGCGGCTTTAGCGGAAGACCCTTTTGGCAAAAACAAGATGAGGAAAACCCAGAGGAAAATGTTGATACATTTTAAAAACCTTCACCTTCAAGGAAAAAATTCTGAGTGAGGCTCCTACAACAAAGACGAGTGGTCATTCAGAATTCGGTCAGACATCTCAAAGGCAACCCAGGACAGACAGTGGGAGCTTGGACAGCATATGCAACATCTAAGATCCCTTGGCACAACAGTCCAGATGCGGTTCCCTGCTGCTCTAAAAATAATATGGAGAAACAAAATGTACAACATCAGGGAGCCGAAAGAGGTAGAGCACTTCCTGCAACAAATGCGAGAGCAACAATAAAAATAGAATAACCGAGCGGAGAGCATGGAGCTCAAAAAAGGGCTATCGATACTGCCCAGTGAAGAAAGAAGGGAGGCTTCTCCAGGGAGGGTGGAATCAATAATGATAAAAGTAAAAAAAATATAAGCACACAGGTGCGGAGCATAATAGGGAAAAAAAAAACAGTCCTCACAAAACAAAACGAATGAGAAAGGGACCAGTAAGATGGTAGGAAGACCCCAGTTTCAAAGATAAACAATGAAGAAAGACCCAGCAGTAGTTAATATCCTCTCTTGCAACGATAACAGCCTCAGAACTAAGAGCTGCAGAAGGAGAATATTCAAATATCTGAAAGCAATAGATAGTAAAATCATAATATTACAAGAAACACATCTCCTGAAAAAGGAATGAGAAGAAATTATAAAGAATCAGAAATGGGTAGACTCATATGCCTGTATAAATCAAGATTGCTGTATCAAGGGAGTAGCTATATAATTTAAAAAATCTCCTAAGGCTAGGAGAGAGTCATACAAAGGTGGACAGGAAAGGAAGACGGGTGATAACAAGAGTAAGAATATCTAATAAACAGTACACGATTGTTGGTTATTATGGTCCAAATACTGACGACCCAAGCCACTACAAAAGATATATAAACAATTACTAACGGCCTCATCCCCAATAATTATGGGGGGAGATTTTAATATATTTTAGGCCCCAAGGTGGACCCTCTTTCAGCTAGAAAAGAAGTAAATCTTTAAAAAATGAGAGAGTGGCTAGGATTAGGCATAAGAGATTTGGGCTTAGTTGACATCTGGAAGGTGAAAGGGGATAAAGCGCAATGTTTTACCTTTGAAAATAAAACATTAGGGCAGTCTTCTAGAATAGACTACTTTTTGTTGGATAGAAATCTAATTGACAGCACACAAAGAGTAGAACATCTGCCAGCCCATCTATCCGACCACTCTGCGGTCCTCCTAAAACTTCAGATGAAGCATGCTACTTCACCTGTAAGATGGACAGTTGATCGCACAATTTTAGCGGATCCACAAAGTATAGAAGCTCTTATAACAGAAACAACACAATTTTTTCAAACAAATGAAAAGGGTACCTCCAGGCAAGTAGCCTGGGATGCCTATAAGGCAGTAATCAGAGGAAAGTTATTAAGCATTGCGACATATAAATCAAAAAAGAACAAAGCATAAAATCAGTCAAATGGAAGATGCTATACAACTCCTAGACACACAATTAGAAAAAGAAACTTCAACATCAGAGACGAAAATAATAGAGTCTGAAAGGACAACAAAGAAAGAAGCCCTCACAGAAACCCTGGAGAATATAGTGAGAGGAAAATGCGAGGCAAGTAAACTGTCCCATTATGAATATGGAGAGGGGTGTAGTAAGATGCTGGCGTGGAAGACAAAAACTGATCAAACAAGAAATAAGATAGCAGGTTCCAGACTGGGAAGTCCTGAAGATACTGTGATTATGCAGGAATTTGTGAAATTATTTGAAGAGTTATACACAGAAGACAATCACTCCAACATAAGATAAACATCACAGCTACCTAGAAAAAGGAGATCTCACATTACTAACACAAGACTAAAGAGAAGACATGAACGACAAAATTACAAACAAAGAAGTAGAGGAAGTCATTAGAGGTTTAAAGAAAGACAAGGCCACTGGCCCTGATGCTCTACTTAATGAATTATATACCAAACTAAGAGATGTCTTGGTCCCCCCCCAACAGAATTGATAAATTATATTTTTGTTGATAAAGGAGACTTTCCTGATTCTTGGAATGACGCAGTAAAACCTGGAAAGAGTTCAGGGAAATGCAAACCACACAGGCCTATATCCCTCCTAAACTGCGACTACAAGCTATTTACGCAGATTATGGCGAAGAGGCTTGGTAAAGTTGCGGGATCCCTAATTAACAATAATCAAAAGGGTTTTGTGAAAGGGAGACATATCCAGGAACTGGCTCACGAGGTAATAGGAACAATAGACATAGCCATACAAGAAAAGGTGCCCCTATCTATTATCACCTTCGATGTCGCCAATGCGTTTGACAGGGTAAACTGTTCGTTCCTGAACAGCATCCTGTAAAAACACAAACTGTGGAAAAACTTTCAAGAAATGGTTAAAAGATTATATAGAGATCCAAGGGCTAAAATGTTAATTAACGGGAACCTCACAGATAACACCACACCACTCTATCGGAGCACCTGGAAAGCAACACGCTGTTAGAGCCGAATCAAGCAGGCTTCCGTGCTAATCATAGCACGGAGCTGGTTATGCTGTCAATCGTAGATGAGCTTAGGAACAGAGCAGACAAGAAAATCCTGGGGGCCCTGGTGCTGCTGGACCTCTCCGCGGCATTTGATACCGTGTGTCATGAACAACTACTGTCGCGGATGAGGGATTTCGGCATTCAGGGCACAGCATTGGCATGGTTCACATCCTTCCTTCAAGGGAGGACGCAGAGAGTGCAATTAGGTGACATGCTTTCTACCGCAACTTCGATCACTTGCGGAGTCCCACAAGGGTCTGCTCTGTCACCCCTATTGTTCAATTTATATCTGCAGCCTTTGATTCTAATGCTTAATCAAATGGACTGCCAGGTATATAACTACGCAGATGACACTCAGATCATCATCCAATTGGATGATAGCCAGAATGCTTTTGCTAGATTGCAAAACATTCTGAGAAGTACAGCTAACTGGATGTCCGGTAACTCCCTAAAAATCAACCCGGACAAAACCGAGGTGCTACCAATTACCATCGCTGGCAACCCTTGGTGTGATCGTTTCTGGCCTGGGGAGTTGGACATGCCTCCGGAACCAGCGGAGGTGGTTAAGAGCCTGGGCATCCAGGTGGACAGTAAGCTGTCCATGAAAAAGCAAGTCACAGCTGTGGTGGGCAGCTGTGTCGGCCTCCTCCGACAACTCAGGAAAGTTTCCTCGCTGCTCTCTTTTTCCACTTTAAGTAGTGCGGTCTCTGCAATGATTTTAGCCAGGTTGGAGTATGGCAATTCGTTGTACATAGGACTTCCACAGGGTCTTTTAAATAGAATGCAGACGGTCATGAATGATGCCGCTAGGCTCATTTTTAAGAAACCGAGGAACACCCAGGCATCCCCCCTCCTGCGGGAACTTCACTGGCTGCCAGTTAGGCAGAGGCTAATGTTCAAGGGGCTCTGCATTGTCCACAAAGCTCTTTATGGAAGGGCACCTACCTATTTGAAATCACGCCTGACCCTCTATAAACCAGGGAGGGTGCTCAGGTCTGCTGATTCCATCTATCTTGTTCAGCCACGCTGTTGACTGACCACTGTGGGTGGGCGTGCTTTTTCACATACTCTGCCAGCTATGTGGAATAAATTACCGATGGCACTTCGCAATGAGACAAACCTAATGCCCTTCCGTAAGAAATTAAAAACTGTGCTTTTCCAGCAAGCGTGGGGTGGCCGCTAATTGTAATCTGATGCATCCTTTCTATTGTCTAGCTGATCCTAACAAAGCGCTTAGAGACCTCTGGGTTATAGTGCGCTATGTAAATCACAATAAATAAATAAATAAATAAATAAATAAATAAGATAAAGACCAAGAGAAGTATGAGACAGGGGGTGTCCTTTGTCACCTCTGCTCTTTATTTTATACATTGAACCTCTAGCGCAAAATCTCAAAAACAACCCAGAAATATCCCCTTTTTGCTATCACAGGTGGGAGAAAATGCAGATGACCTAATGATCTTTACAAATAATTTTGCAGGGTCTTTTAACATTATAGAAAAAACTCTGGAGCAATATGAGAGAGTCAACAAAAGAATCACCGTCAACAAAAGAATCACCTTCCGTCTCCTCACCCACGCACACAAAGCCCTACACGATCAAGGCCCGAGCTACCTCAACAACCGAATCAACTTCTGCACTCCCAAACGCCACCTCCGATCAGCCAGCCACGCCCTCGCCGCCGTCCCACGCATCCGTGGAGCGACAACAGGAGGAAGGTCCTTCTCCTACCTGGCCGCCAAGACCTGGAACTCCCTCCCGGCCGACCTGCGCCTGACCCAAGACCACCTCTCCTTCAGGAAGAAGCTCAAGACCTGACTGTTCGAGCAGTAACGGCACCCCCCCCCCCCCCCCCCCAAGCGCCTTGAGACCCTACGGGTAAGTAGTGCGCTCTATAAATGTCTTTGATTGATTGATTGATTGGATATCTGATTAATCAGTCAAAAATGGAAATAATGGAATGGAATACCCATAGTAATGATCAACTTGTAAAGGAGAGGATAAGATATCTGGGTCTGGTACTGGTTGAAGATATAGATAAAATAGCCCAGATACATTTTAATAAAATGTTTGTTGAGAGTAGAAAACTACTTAAAGTATGGGGGGGGGGGTCTACCATTGACTTTCATGGGAAGATCAAACATAATAAAAATGTCAATTTTACCTGGATTCCGCTACATTTTTAGTTCAATTCCATTAGAGTCTAAGATGGAGTCAATACAGCAGTTACAAGGGGAACTAAACAGCTTCATATGGTCATCAAAAGGGACAATAATAGCTTGGAAAAAGTTATGGACGATTTCACTTTGTGTATTAACAGTAATATCTATCTTGGTTAAATTCATCACACTCTATGTTAATATAGAGATGTTGCTAAAAAAATTGGTAAAGATGCTAAGTGCAATATTGACAGGATGTTATTTCAGAACATGCCTTGAATTATTAAGTACATTTTAGTGGAAAGAGCCATACCACAGTGGATGCGTTGTTATTCTAAGCAATTTTGCATGGAAATTGCAGTTCAAGGATCAGAGGTCTTTGTATTCAGATTGTAAACAGCTCTTTGTTATTTATGTAACCTATCTTTGGATGGAAGTTCTATGTGAGAATTTCAATTATATGTTGTAATACAATCAAGTTCATCAGACCTTTCTAATTGAGGACAAGTATCTATGTTTTTGTTAAACTTTATTGACCTATGAAGTGCACATAGCTTTCAGAAAGTCAGTTTTTCGTTTCTTTCATCTTCTTACCTTCAGGGCATCTTTTCACCTGGTAAGATCTTAGGAGTTTTTGCCTTCGGTTTATTGAGGCATCGGTACACACTTTTATGTATGCTCGTATCTGGAATAACAAGGTTAGTACATTTAGACAGTTTACGCACAGGATATTCTAGGACCACATTTTTTTATCGGTTTTTCACTTTGTTTTCTGTCTGTTTTAGTTGATTCGTGATCTGGACACCTTTGGATTACGGCCTTATGCTGACTATGTCTGCCATTTCATGATTTTTTTAAGGTCGGAGTTTGGCTTCTTGTTTCTTAGCCCATACTTCACTGGTCACAAAAGAATTACTTGTCGACACGATTGATATTCACACGTTTATTTGCATGATACAGAGCACTCTTTGCTGTTCTAGCTACGCATTTAGGGCTTGACGTACGAATACTGGAATTTGCAACTCGCCCTTGGCGCGCCCCTTCCTAATAGCAAGTCACTAACCCTATTTTGCGAGTTGCTAATTGATTAGCGACTCACAAAATAGGGTTAGTGCATTGGGCTGACCTATTTTGCAGTTGCAAAGGGGGCAAAATCCTTTTTGCGACTACAAAAAACTACCACATATCTGGCCCTAAGCACAGTCTGCCAGGCTCACGTCTCTTTGTGCTTGCACAGTTTTCACTCGCAGTTGATATTTATAGGAGTTTGAGATGGAGCAAGCACCATAACTTATCTGCTTTTCTCTATTTTTCACCACCTTGATTACAAAGACATGGTTCATAACTATATTGGTTTTTTTTATTGACTATGGCTTTCATTACATGAGGTTATAACTTTGTAAAACATCAGTTGTGTTTGATAGGTTTATGGCTAAAATTATGTATTTTTGTTTATAGACACCCCTGATGAAGGACCTAGTACTAACCCTGGGCGTAGTGGGCGTAGTGGGGCTTCGCGGAGCTACGTGAAGTGGGCGAGAAACTACGCCCACCTCCGCACTCCGCGTAGCCCCACTACGCACCGCAGGCCTCCCTCCCGCCCTCCCTAAATACTTTAAATTAAATGTGTAAAAGAATTAAAAGGCACTTACCTTGCCCGCCGCTGCCCGCTGCGTCTCCGGGGCACCCTCTCTTCATCGCCGCCGTCTTGGGTACTAATGCTCATGCGCGGGCGGCCGCGCATGCGCATTTCTCGTGAGAAATGCGCATGCGCGGCCGCCCGCGCATGCGCATTAGTACCCAAGACGGCAGCGATGAAGAGAGCGAGCCCCGGGGACGCGGCGGGCAGCGGCGAGCAAGGTAAGTGCCTTTTAATTCTTTTACACATTTAAATTAAAGTATTTAGGGAGGGCGGGAGGGAGGCGGGTGGCGGCCAGCTACGCTCCGTCTGCGGAGCGTGTGTAGTGCCGAATTCTATGCCTGCTACGCAAAATGCGTAGAAGCCGGCACTACGCACACTCCGTGCACGGAGCGTAGCTGCCCGCCCACCCTTACCTAGTACTGGCCCGAAATGCATTGGGTCTGAAATGATTTGTCAATCATCATGAAAATAAAAAAAAGCGCCATCTAATTGGACAGAATATGTTGTTTCCGCAGCATTATTCATCAGACTATTTTTCATCTTGTTTTGTACATCTTGGAAATGTTCTATAGTTGCACGCTTCGTTACCAGTGGTTTTCACTACTGTTGGCAATGATTAATTGAATCACACTGCGTAAGAAACCCCTGATGGGGGACAGTAGTGCACATGGTGTCTAGACCAAAGGCTCTAGATATTTTGATTACTGTAGTTTGGATTTTTGTCGTTTTGGTCTTGTTAGGTTTAGGTAAAGATTACCTATTTTTCTAAACACGTGTGGTGTTCATTGGTAGTGTTTTCACTGTATTATTGTATCTGTGCACAAATACTTTATACAGTGCCTCTGAGATAACACTGTCTTATCGTGCCAGCTACCAAGGGGCTGAGCAGGGGTTATTTTTGAGTTGTATCCCCCTTACCTTGACTAGGGTCTCTACTTGGACAGCAGTGCAAACCATTACCAACTAGAGAACTTCTTTTCTAACAAGCAGCAATAGGAGAAAATAGGAGGAGGGAATGGGCTCTAAGAGGGATAGTACTAGCAAGAGAAAAGGCCAGGGGAGAGAGGTAGAGGGAGAGGTAAAAGTGAGCTTTAGAGGTAACTGCTGGGGGAAAGATCAGAGGCGAAGAGTAGAGCATTGGTGGGAGAGGTGGATGTAAGAGAGGCAAATCCACATGAGACTGCAAGAGGCTGGGCAGAAATTATAGGTATTGAGCAGAGTGAAGTGGAGTGGGAGAAAGTTCGATTTAAGCAGGGCCAGAAGGCAAGAAGAGGGAAGAGGCTGTGAGAGAGAGATAAGAGGGAATATAAGGGTGATAGACTGAGGAAACGAAAAGCCAAGACTGTGGTGGAGAAAGAAAGGTAAGATGATAAAAAAGGGGCAGCAATCAGCAACAGAATGTTATTGAAAGGTAGTGAGGCGAGAGAAGGAAAAGCTACTGCATAAGTGGGGAACCTCTCTAGAGAATTTTACTTTCAGACTAGGGAGAAGAGGGGAATAAACAAAAAGCAATCGAAATGCTCCCTAAAGGCCTATCTTCTTTTATACTGAGGACTGAATCACTAATGGGCTCAATAATCAGTTAAATCACAACAGTGACACTTCATAAGTCCTCATCAAGGAACACAGTGACCCATGGGCGTTTCATTTGTCCTACACAGGGCAAGATTTAGAATACGAGGAGTTATCTGCCCCTTGAGAACTTTTCTTCTCACACAAGGTGTCCACCGGGACCAATTACAAGATTCTGTTGTCAGCTATATCACAGCCGCCTCACCTCTCGGAACAAACCCAGCGATACCTAAAGGTTTCTTCCTTTGACTTTGGAGACTTTATATGCAACCTATGTCGTTTTTTCTAATACGTTCTGGGACTTCTGATTTGAGATCTCTTTCATAAACATTGGTAGCGGGCCATTTGTCTCGGGCCCGGCCATGTCGGAATTATCACCGGCTGAGCGACAAACCATTGATTCAATATTCCTTGTACGTAGCCCTGAGGAAGTCACGGAAAGATTGTTCCCTATGCGACGAAACACGTGTTGGCTGGTTTGCTTTGAAAAATAAAGACTGAACAAATTCAACAAGAAATCATTTCCATATTTGTTAGCTTGCATAAATGTATTTTACATATTTCCAATAACAGGACAGTATATCCATTTAAATGTGTGCCTAGGCTTGTGTTTGAAGACACTTCAAAATTACACTTTGATTCTTGATTCTTATTTCCTTTATTATTCCATTTCTTTATATAATTTATAAGATTTCCTTTCTTCTTTTTTCATGTTTAAAACTTTTTCTGACAATATATACATTACAATAAAACAGAAACCAGTCCTGTTATTCCACCAAATACAGAAAAACACATATATTGAATTGCTTAACACAAAATCCCCTGGAAAAAAAACATATAAACATATCAGTTTCAGAGAACTCATTCAAACACATTCAAACTCATACAAACTGCATTTGAACAAGGAGGAGATTGTAGATAACAACAATCTCCATGACAAGATTTAGATCAATATGTTCAATAAAACGGGACTAAACATAGGGTCGACACGCATTTCGGCGGTGTATGAAGAGTAGTCAAACCACCTTCATCAGGGCCTTTCCAGACACCCACATAACTCTCACCACACCCAGGAGATAAAAAACTGATGAATGACCAACAAACAATCAATCCACTTAAGGATTAAGTCAGTAGTCTATTCTTAAAGAGATGATGTTCAGTCTAAAAAATACTCTTTTTATAGCACCCAACTCATTGGGCAGTTATATTTTTTCCAGAATAAACATTCCATCAGGGACTGAATACTCAAGTAATGTGTCGAGATAGTCTATGCGGAGACCATTGTTTTACTTTCCTCCATACATTATTAGTCAAAATCTTGATTTTCCATTTTTTATAGCTGTTTTGGTGTGCAGAAAACCTCCTCACAATAATGGGCACTCAATAAACATCTTTAGGGAAGGCTCTGCATACATACACGGGACGCCCAACGTCTCTGCGGCAGGAAAGGAGAAGGAAAAGCAAAATGTATATTAAATCAAAACAAGAATGTGCAGAACTAATCAAAAGCAATAATCCACCTAGCATTTGCTAAATAGTGATTTATCAATTAATCTTCTTAATACAACATCATCCCTATCTTTTTTGTTGCTGTCCCCTCTAAAATCCATGAAAACTGAATCATCTGCTTCTTACCTGTGTTCAAGTCAGCTTCCGTTCATTTAATGAGATGGAATGGCTCTTCTTACAGTACCAGACAGTTTGTACCCACATCATAATTAAGGATGTAATTTAGCCTTGATATTACTAGATCACAGTGTTGCATTTCCCACCTGGTGCTTATCAATCGACTAGAACAATGTAGTATTCAAGTTACTGAGCTGGTGTGGCATACCTCTTCTATTTTACACGTCACAAACAGTCAACTTCCACCCATTTTTGTGGCATCCCTCTGGGTGTCTCTGTGAGTTCCACTCTATTTACTCTTTATCTTACCTTATTTGCTTCATTTATATGACTTTTTGGTTACTTTCTGAGATTGTAGGCAGACGATGCAGAAAGCAATATGTCCATTCAAAGAGCTTTGCGCTGATCTGGGCTCCGGTGGAATCTGGCCCTTGTGGGGGATGGGTCTTTGGATAGGGAGAGGGTATGCTGGATGTCCCCTGCATAGGAGAAGATGTAAAGTCCATGGTTTCTGACAATATCAGCCAGGGGGGTCATGTAGGCATTGAGCAGAGTAGGGCTGAGGGATGAACCTTGATGGATGCTGCAGATGATGTTCGTGGGCTCCAAGATGGATAGCGGAAGGCAGATTCTCGGTGTTCCTCTGGTGAGGAAGGATGCTATCCATTTGATGGCATCCTCATGGATTTCGATCTGGTAAAGCATCTTGATCAGGGTGTGGTGGGGCACAGTATCAAAGGCCGCTGAGAGGTCAAGGAGGATCAGGGTAGCCACTTCTCCCCGGTCTTAGAGGCTTCTGATGTCATCAGAGACCAAGATCTGGACACTTTTGGTGCTGCGGTTCATATGGAATCCAGATTGGGGTGCATTCAGAAGATCGTTGTTCTCAAGGTATTCAGTGAGTTGGTGGTTGATGGCCTTTTCGAGGACTTTGGCAGGAAAGGGGAGCAGGGAGCTGGGTTGTGACTTAGTAACTCAGTATGCTTTAAATGCGCTATTTGCCATGTATTGCCTGAAAAGGACTCCATGGTGCCACTACAGGGATGGGATCACCAACAAGTACATTTTGCCTTGATCTCTGAATGTGGCTTCTCATTTTGGGTTTGAAAAGTTTACAGCCCTGCAACCCCTTTAAAATGTGGGTCTTCTTGTGGCCCTGGTCTACACTGCCTTCGCGGTGCAGCTTCAGGGGCACACTTGGCGATGTATCTGATTTTTCCCTGGAATGGGGAATCTGAGCTCTTGGACAGAGAACTGTAAATGAAGGGATCATCCTTCCCAGTTGACGCTTCCTCAAAGATCGATGCTTTGAATAAAGGTAAGCATTCAGTACCCAGAACAAGATGACTGCGGTGTGGCTGGTGACAAGCGGACTCGAGCACTCTATTTTCGCTGGTGTTCTTTGTTGATTTTGGTCCTGATATTATTGTGCTTTCGGTTAATTAAAGGGCACAACAAGTACGTTCACTGAATTGTCTATGTGTCTATCGAAAGTCCGACCTGAGTAACCTTGACCTGGCCCTCCGCCGACTCATCACAACTTAATTCCCCTTGGGGATCAAATCTCACTGTAAACCATGTATCCCTGCATATAATATACCCCTCAAATCCTATCATAAAGCCCTTACGACCATTTCAGAATGGCATTCACTAAAAAAAAAATATATATCTATAAGTAATTTAAATCCACTGACCCGGTAAAGTCGTGGCAGGGCATGTAGTGACTTGGTGTGGACACGTTCTAGTGTTTCTATGCAATGTAATACACTCTACACCCACCCACCACAGACGTCATGGTGTCACATGACGCTGCCAATAAAAGAGGCTGAGCGCACGTGCTCAGGACCTTTCCTACCACTCATTCCTGGTGTCCGTGTCATCCGTGCTGCACTTACCATGAGGGCCCAGGGCCCATACATTCAATCACCACAATGGCGACGAGGTCGGTAGTGCAACCCACGCGTGCCACTACCAATCACTGAGGAAAAGGGGGTGAAGTGCCTGCATGAAGGGCACCCCCTGCAGCAAGGCACAGCGAGCCGAGAAGCCGGTGCACGTCGGAGCCCAGCAGCCACCAAGAGGCGACCAGCGAGCCGACTGAAGCCACCTGCGACGGCCGCCACCAACATGTGCCTCGAGGAATGAGCGGACCGCCCAGAGCCCACCTGAGACGGCCGCATGGCCACAACCCCACCAGAGTGGTGCACAGACCGGGCGGAATCCACCCGCCACGACCGCGACGCTGCATCTGGCCTGCCGGCCGAAGGTGAGCCCCTGGGGGGTGAAGCGCCAACAGTAACTGTGCCAATAAATAAGCAGGACCAGCGGAGCCTACCCGCGGCCTGCCCGAGTCCTCCCTTGCCCCCGCCGCGTGTGTAAAGGAAGCGGCGGGGCCCTGAGTAGCCACGGCGCGAAGGGAAGGCGGCCGGACCCGTAAGCAAACTAAACCAACGAGGGGGAGGGAGCGGAGTAGCTAACCGCCTCCCGACCCCCCTCGCGACGTGGTCCAGGCCAGCGGAGCCCACCCGCGACCTGCCGGCGGCACCCCCAGCGAAGAAGAGTCCAAGCAGCGCCAGCGGAGCCCACCCGCGGCCCGCCGGTAGTGCCTAGCGGAGGACGGTGACTGCAGAGCCAGCGGAGCTCACCCGTGACCTGCGAGAAGCGAGACAGGTCTCCGCCGCGCAGCGTGTGCCTGTGAAGCTGCAGCGGCGGGAGACCGGCGAAAGTGAGGCCACCGAAACAGTCCAGTCCACAGACAGAGCCGGCGGAGCCCAACCGCGGCCTGCCTCTGGCGCGCCCCGCCAGGGAAGAGTGACCGGAGAGACCCGCTCCCCCACTGGAGAAAGCAACCTCTTCCCCGCCCGCGTGAGCACTGCCGAGGCAGCCGCGGACGGGGAGAGAAAGCGAGGGAGAAGCAAACTGCTGCAGACGGCCAGCGCCGCCAAGATCAGAAGGCGCCCCTCCCCCCTCCTCGTGTGCTCCGTGTGAGGAGCAGAGTGCAGGGAAGTGGGGGGGAAGTGACCGTCTGCATGCGGCCAGCGCCGCCGTCAAAAAGGGGTGCCCCCTCCCTGTGTGCTCCGGGTGAGGAGCAGAGTGCCAGCAGCGAGATCAACACCGCCATAGAGTCACCAGCACCACCGGGACACTTAAACAAGAGGAACCACCGGTGCACCTGTAAAAGTCTGCCAAAGTTGCCTCAGCAGCAAAGCCTGCACAACACCAAAGGGACATACACAGTGCGTTTCCAATCTAAGCCTGACGTCAGCACATTTTCTATTGGGTACATTTGCTGCAACGCTAACAAGCAAGGGAAAAACACTCACCCATTTCAAGCAGCAGCTTCAACCCCCGGTGCACTGAAGCAGTAGAGTGCACACCCCGGGAAAGACAAGACAGGCTGTTCAAAAGATCGAGCAACACTGCCACCCTGTGGCCAAAAGTATTACTGCACCAACATCTTTCAGTACAGAAACAAGCACTGCTCAAAGCAAAAGAAGTTAGCACCATCTAGCGGCAACAGATGGAGTAGTGCCCCAAGGGAAAGCATCTCAACGCCGCAATCCAAAAAGCGCGCTCCGCGCAGAAGACAAGGAAGAGAAGACAACAACACGCACCAGCAAGGAGTCGGCAGATGCCACTTCCAGAGTGACGTGGGAAGAGGCACCAACGCCTCACCAAGCATCCAAGCAAGGACAAAACGTCTGGAGAAAACAGCTGCCAAACACTGGAGGTACGATCAGGGAATAAGACTGCCGAGATCAGAAGACGGAGAGAGCAGTGACTTCTAGTGGCCACAGGAGATCACCGCAGAATCAACTAACTCCCGCCGACGGTCCGAAGCAGCAAACTTCTGACGCCATCCAAAGCAGCAAGTACCCGACGGTCCAAAGCAGCAAAGTACTGGACGTCAGCCAAAGCAGCAAGCAAACGACGCCAGCCAAAGCTGCAAGCACCGACGACACGCAACAAGTGTCCGAGAGCCACCACTAAGCGTGGCACCCCCAGAAGCCGATCCGTAAGTCCGATGGACGACCAAAGAAACCTGCCAAAACATCAGCAGGAGCGGACCGCCCAATGGTCCAGGACGTTCGACCTAGCCAAGGTCTCCAAACACCATCCCATGAACGTCATCTGCAAGAATCTAGAGAAGAGGGTTCGCGACACCAACTCAGGAAGCTGAGGAAGAAGGAGGAAGTGTTCCAGCCGGGGACAAACCAGGATCACGCATGCAGCGGGCGCGCCCTGCATGGAGGAGCCAGGTCAAGAGAGAAGATGCAAGATCGGACCGAGTGATGTCGCGAAACAGGAAGGGAGAAATGGAGAGATCCGTGTGGCACGTCAGCCACTGCGAAAAGAAAGGAAGAAGATGTGTGGCACGTCTGCCACTGCGAAAAGAAAGGAAGAAGATGTGTGGCACGTCTGCCACTGCGAAAAGAAAGGAAGAAGATGTGTGGCACGTCTGCCACTGCGAAAAGAAAGGAAGAAGATGTGTGGCACGTCTGCCACTGCGAAAAGAAAGGAAGAAGATGTGTGGCACGTCTGCCACTGCGAAAAGAAAGGAAGAAAAGGAGAGATCTGCGTGGCACGTCTGCCACCGTGAAAAGAAAGGATGAAAAGGAGAGACAGGTGGGAACCCTGCCACTGTTAGAGAGTAGGAAGTATATCCACGTGGCCGTTGCCACAGTTAAGCATGGAAGGAGGTACACCCACGTGGCCGTTGCCACAGTTAAGAACAGAAAGAAGTACATCCCCGTGGCCGTTGCCACAGTTAATAATAGAAGGAAGTAATACACGTGGCCGTTGCCGCAGTTAAGTAAGGAAGGAATATATCCACTTGGCTGCTGCCACAGTTAAGAGTGAAGAAGAAGTCAGTGCGCAGTGAGTCCCCACAGTGAGCCCTAGGCCAACCATCATTCCACGGCGAACCACGAGAACTCCTACCGCACCCGTCACCGCGGAGGTCAGCAACAGAAAGATTGTGAGTACAACGGGGCTCCCAAGGCTTGCAGACTGTTTCCATTAGCACCACCAACCAGGCCTAGCGGACAGTTGTTCCCCTAAACAAACTGAACGCCTTCTGCCCAATTCCAAGCAGCGGCGGATTGAACAGCTTGGCGGAACTGAACACTTCACTGCATCCTGAGATAAGTTATTTCCCCAAATGTGGATTATTAGTTTAGTCTTTTCATTGATTAAAAAGGGGAGTGATGTAGTGACTTGGTGTGGACACGTTCTAGTGTTTCTATGCAATGTAATACACTCTACACCCACCCACCACAGACGTCATGGTGTCACATGACGCTGCCAATAAAAGAGGCTGAGCGCACGTGCTCAGGACCTTTCCTACCACTCATTCCTGGTGTCCGTGTCATCCGTGCTGCACTTACCATGAGGGCCCAGGGCCCATACATTCAATCACCACAGGGCAGGCTTATTAAAACTGAAAAAATGTTTTAGCAGTAGCGGGTTAAGGCCGATGAGGTTTACTTAAATTAATATACGTCTACTTACCCCTCATACCACCATCCACTTTTTGTTTATATACATCATATCCATAGACAATGACCTTAGTATTACGACACGAATGGCAAATGACTCGCCCATTAATACAATATTGACGGTGATATTTCATAGGCGGTAATCCACCGGCAGCTGACTGTCAGCATCTTGCACACTCGGTGAAGCTGCCTGGGGCTTCGTTCCTGGCGATTTCCTGCTTAATTCATGCATTGTGAATGGCAGATTCCTGGGCGGTGTCGAGTTTCCCGCCGTCATGGCAACTAACGGAGAGGCATTTTCATTAATCATTTAGAGCGCATGAAGTCTCGGCCAGTCTGATTGCGGCATATAGAGTAACATCCCAGCGTCGCTTGGGACTCCGCTGAGTTGAATTAAAAAAGATTAGGCTGCCCCTGGCCGGCCCAGCCCGGCATCCACAATTTGGGATCTCATGTGTCAGTGGTCTCTGGAGCCACTCGGATTAGGGGACTGAAGTTATGCGTTTATTTGACAGAACTCGAAGAAACATTAGACGACTGCAGGTGTCTTAAGGGGGGAAAGGACACAATTGGCAAACAGGGTTCTTCATACTCGCTGCTACTCTTTTGAAACTCCAAACATTAACTCGCGTTTATTTATTTTTGTTCCAAATGGCTGCTACCGCTTTTCCTTCGATCGTGAGGCGCTAGTTTCCAAAATGTGGGGGCCTCACCTGGAATGTGTATTTTTCCTGAATGTGTTCACTCCAGACGGACGCAACGCTCTCCTGTTTTCCAGTCCCGTGTACAAGTAGCTCATCGAATTCAGGAATGTTCTTAGAATTCTAGGACTTGTAGTCCAAGGTTAATAATGGATTAAACATGACTACAAATCCCTGCATGCAAAAAAAGAAACCTGCCTGGATGACCTACTTGTGCATGGAACCGGGTAACTTGAGAGCTATAAAGTAAAGAATGAGAACGTTGTGTCCTTTCACGGTAGGAAAGGAATTAAGTATAAGGCAGCAATATTGATTTATTTGGGTGAAGATTAATAGCTCCCGTGAAGCAAAAAGCGCAGACAGCTACAAATAGCGCCGGTGTTCGGAAAGGCCGTGCGTGCCACTATACATACCACAACATAGGTATCACCTTCCACGCATCCTTCGAGGACGCCTTTTATATATGTGTCGCTACAGGACTTCAAAGGCCGCCTGTAACTTAGACCCAGACTATTGTATGGCTTCAAAGAAACGTAGACAAGTTCCTTCTTTTGGCCGACCAGTGAACCCCGGAGGGCACACGAAACAGCAGTTAAAACGTATAGTATATCTGAAATTCGGGAAGAAGCCTTCGAGGGCACATTTTCGCAAGTTTCAGATATAAAGGACATGTACTTATAGGCTTCTGGGGCAAACCTTCGGAGGCAGATTTTCCCAAGTTGTAATTATATAATGTAGAGCAAGTACGGCATCTCCTTAGAAAGATGAGCAGGTGGCATCCTTATGACGCAGTCCTGAAGGTTTCGTACAGTAATCTTGATAAGAAGAGCTATGCCGTCAAACTACTTTTTGCATATTTTCTGTGTTGTCCATTTTGCTTATTTTTAGTGTCGACTAACTGAATTGTCTTGCTATGTTAGTTAATACGTATTGCGCCTTGTGTTAGCTACAGTGCTATCTTCTATCCCTGAGGTTGAATTTTTGCAAGTCCTATTTTTTTCAGTCAACAGAATTAAACATGGTACGAGTTCTAGTTTTACTTTCGCTATACTAGACGGAGGTCTACAGGTACCAGCTTCCTTAATGGTGTGGTGTTTGGAGGGAAAAAAGTGTGACAGAAATTCACCTATATGTGGTGCGGTCAATTGTCTTTATGAGGGAAAACTGCTACACAGGGTCTGAATTAGAGTTTAGTGCGCAGGTTACAACATTAGAACTTCGTGGATAACCCGTCCATTTTATTACAAGTGCGTTATATCCTGTGGCACTTGTACTAAGGTGGACAGGATACCCGTCACATTGTCACAGATTAACCCATCTGTACTATTCTATATCAGGCCCATTTTTCTGGATCCTGGGAACACTGTGTTTCCTGAGTTGGGTTTTTCACTCGCAGATCATTATTATCCGATGCGTTATTCCAATGTGGCCAATGAAACTAGGAGTACAACTCCCAAACTGAAGGAATGTCAAACGAACCTCAGAACATATGGTGGCCACCTCTCTCCACGTCATCACCGAGACAATGATTCCTTTGGTTTCAAACCATTGCTATTAGGTGTGTTAGTTAAAAGTAGTTCAAAGCAATCAGTACAAGACTGTAACATCCAGAATGCATTAGACTGCCATTCAAAAGCCCAA
Source organism: Lissotriton vulgaris (assembly GCF_964263255.1). NCBI lineage: Eukaryota > Metazoa > Chordata > Amphibia > Caudata > Salamandridae > Lissotriton > Lissotriton vulgaris. The sequence continues at coordinate 1,620,142,669 of NC_141694.1, forward strand.
GAATGAAGTCTGATGTGTGTGATATGGAGTGAAATACTTCCCTTTCAGGGTTGTAAATATTAGGGGCCCGATGTAGGTCACCAAATACCGGTCGGTAACGGCCGAATTACCGACCGGTATTTGGTGATTGAGATGTAGGGGGCTATATTTTACAGAATCGGTAAACTTACCGATTAGGTAAATTTACCGATTCTGTAAAATACTGAATCAGTATTTTTACTGATTCGGAAAATTCCTAATGTAGGTAGCACTGTTTCCAGTGCTACAGGCCTTTCAGATTCAGTATTTTACCACCCAATCCAATTGGGTGGTAAAATACCGAATCCAGGTGTGCATGCACATGTGTGCATGCACACCTATGCCATGTGACAGACAGATATGCCCTTAGGGCATGTCTGTGTGCCACATGGCACACATGCCTGTATTAGGGGTGCTAGAGGGTGTCAAGGTGACACCCCCTGCACCCTTGCTGGAATCGGTATTTACTGAATCGGTAAATACCGATTCGGTAATGCCCATTGATTCCTATGTGCTTCAATGCCCATTGGAATCAATGGGCATTACCGAATCGGTATTTACCGAATCGGTAAATACCGAATCCTAACGATTCGGTATTTACCGATTCTGTATTACCTACATCCCCCCCTCTATTTTACCACTTCTTAAATACCGATTCGGTATTTAAGAAGTGGTAAAATAAAATTACCTACATCGGGCCCTTGGTCTTTACAACTCTGAGCTCATTGACAATGCCACAATTTTCTTTTACAATGACTGAGGACCTTTGTGAGAAATTGGGTGATTGGTTGAGGGGGGTGAAGCCCTACTCCATCAACAGCCACAATTCTTGTCAGGGTGATTCACAAAAAAGTAATTAAATTAGCCTGTGTTTAACCCGCTGGTAGATTGGCACAAAAACAGTCAGTCTTAACTTAGAAACAATGTGTTGAGTAATTATGCAGTACTCAAACAGTAATAAAGTGAAAACACAACATGACAAAAATCCCAAGCCAATGTAGAAAAATAGAGTAAATTATAATACATTGTTTGATGTCAAAACGCCAAAAATCGAATCAGTAGAATCAGAGATAAGCAATTTCAAAGATTTCAGGTAAGTATAGTGCATAACAACACAAAGCACAATTTGCAGTTATCCGGTCATGAAAGACATGTTGAAAATCACATGCTCTGGCCTGCTGCTATGGAGCATGGGCTAGATACAGAGACCAAGTTTGTCCCACTGAAAAAGTTATCATCTAAAGTCCACAGTGAAGGGTTCCGTTTACGGTGGAGGAGGATGCTAGAAGCAGAGAGAGCAACACAGATGGTCGTCGCTGTCGTGTGAAGATCCTGTTGGGTGTCACGGATGGTCGTTGCTGGAGATTTACATTGGTGATCACTGCGGACTGTCAATGCTCTAATGTGAAGTGCAGATCTGGCGTTGCTGGTCCTCACTGGCGGTCGTGCATCACAAAGAGACAGGTCAAGAACAGCAGGTCAGTTGCAGGAAGACCTCTGGAGCTTGTTGTGTCCCTGTAGCTCAGAACAGGAGGTCAGGCAGATTACACTTGGAGTCACTTCAGCCTGGGATAAAGGGTGCAGGTCCAGTATTCCTTCTCAGACAGTAGGGCAGGCCTAAAGCAGTAGAGTAGACCTACTGAAGCACAGCAGACCTTTTTCGGTAGTATCCACTGGTCCAGGAGTGTACTGAAGAATTGATCTGTGGGTCCCCTTTTTATACCTACCACCCACTTTGAAGTGGAAGAACCTTCTGGATCCTACTCCCTACATAAGGGTCTAGAATTGTTTGCCTCCCTGTCATGGTCCAAGTCTGTTTGTAGGCACAGTAGGATACTATGAAGTAATTTGAGTGTGACCTGAGGCAGTGTCTATGGCGTGTAAGTGTGACCAGTGACACCTTTTCCCCCTAACCAAGCCAGGATGGCCTATCCAGCCAACACCCAGACCCTCTATTGTGTGACTGTCTGGGAGGAATACACAAAGGCCAACTGCCAACTACACCTAGTCATTACCCTCAGGAACAGAGTGCAAGCACTAAATAGTTAGGGCAAGAAAATGCCAACTTTCTAAAAGTAGTAATCACAAAAAGATGATGGATAGAGTGCTGAAACTTTTCAACAACTCTCCCCCAGTCCAGAGAATCCATTGTTCTTTTGCTTACCATGCCACCCCAGTTTGGACTCAGCCATAAAACAAATCAGTCTTGACCCTGCTCCTCGTGGGAACAGTCCAACCCGAACTGCCAAATGAGAAACAAACATCCTGTGACTGGTTTCAGGGTATCACCTTCATCATCCAGGCTTACTTGAATGTTGTGGCACAGTGAGCACGGGATCCAATCCAGGTTGTACTGGTCTAACGTGGGATCACCAGCCTCACAGTGCTGAATGGATAATTGGAAAATATGAGAAGTTTAATGACTCAGGATAGAGAGAGGTGTTTCTCACTGTCCCTCCTCCATAGACTTTGTTAAGGAGAATATTGGCTGCTGCATTGTCAGGGACTGTCCGGGACTATGACTGGAACACATCCAGGGACATGGGCAAGGACTGGTGACTGGGTAGAAAACATACGCAAAAAGAGAAGTATAGTGCTGCCCAGGATCATACGGGAAGCCAGAGGAAAAAAGGGGCCCAAAGTGGATGCCTGCACGAAGGAACAAGATGGCTAAGTCTCAGACAGGCCAGGCACTCATGAGGTGATTTACCATTCAAAATAACTACACCCAGGACGAATGTGCAAGACATGTATATGAAACAACATTAACAATAAAGGTAGTGTGGGGTAAAGCACTCAGTGGCTCCACACTGTAAGATGGAAGCTCAGTAAGTTCCTCACCCACAATTGCTGTTACAGATACTGACTGCAAATACCCACATATAGGAAATGTATTGCAAGGCAGGGTCTATGGAGTTTATACCTATGCTGATGTTATAAATGTAACTCAAAGGCAATACTCACAGTGAAGAAGAAACACCACCTAGGTTGTTAGTTGTGCCCACGGGTCCTGGCGATCAAACAGGAACACGCAAGGCAGTAACAGCAAGGGGGTAGAAATAAATACAAGCACAACTTATGTAGCTCAGGAACAAGGAATGCTAATGCTCAGGGGTTAAGGTTGCTTTGCAGGCAGTACTAGCTCAGGAACAAGGGAAAACAGCAGCAGTGCAGGAACAAGGAATACTGAAAGCTAAGAAAACACTGGAAACAAGGATAGCAAAATCTCAGGAAACACTGGAAAAAAGGCTATCAAAAAGCTCTGGAAACAAGGGTCGGTCTCACCGGTACACAGCTACAATGACCAACACTGGACTGAAGGGAGCTGAGGCTTAAAAGAGTTCACAGTAATCATATGCATCAGGTGTGAGCAGGCTAGCTGGAGCCAGCCACAGGTGAACTGGATTCCTCCACCCATCCTTGGCCTGCAGGGGTGGAGATGAAGCAGTGAGCAGGGGATTCCAGGTAATGGAGTTTTAGGCATGAGCAGGCTGGCTTCCACAAAACCCATCATGGATTTGGAATGGATGCCAATTCCCAAATACTGTCCAAATGGATGGAAGTCAGGATTTGCATTCAATGGTGTGTCTGGAAGCCTATTAGAACACTAGAAAGTCACACTATGAGGCCCCCTGGTGGTGGGCACTGGAGCGCAGGGAACAAATTGTGACATGTATTCACATTTCAGCGTCTACAGCCTCAGAGCTCCTCCTCCTTGCCAGCAGGAAGATCCTTTATTGTCCATGCCTATCTGTCGACCACCTTAAAGGCTACTTGTTGTCCACAGAACAGGTATGATTTTTGCTTGCTCTTTTTTTCTTTCTAACTATGATGAGATGTGTGTCAGTGTGGACGGTTGAGTGAGAATTTGACAATTGTTACAAGCCTCAACATTGGGGAGCAAAGGGATAAAATGAAAAAACACTCATCTCACTCTAGGAGTTTAGCATGTTGGCGAGATGCTTTGGACAGGAGACTTCTAACCAATGGCAGGGGTGACAGTTCAATGTAGAAATAAGTGTTTTATCTCCTGGAACGTTAATGGTTTGAGATGCCTAAGGAGGCAGAGGCTGATTATGAAGTATTCAGAGCTTTCCAAAGCGCATATATGTATCCTACAAGAGACACACTTGACCGCCGAGGAATCTAAAAAGCTGTTTTCTAATACTCCTTGGGTTGAGAGTTTTTGTTTTTCTAGTCAAACCATAAATAACCGGGGAGTTGTGATTGTGATATAGCGGGAGTTGGCATGTTTAATTAAATCTATCCAGACAGACCAAACGGGGAGGTGGATCGTTGCACGTTTGAATATCGAGGGTAAGGATTTAACCTGTGCCTCTTTCAACGGTCCGAACGTGGACGATGCATCCTGTATCTCCAAACTTTATTCAAAGCTGATTCTGGAAAACCTGCCAATGATTGTGGGGGGAGATTTCAATGTCCTCTTGGATCCCCTATGGGATAGGTCAAATTAAAGCCAATATAGAGGGGCACCCCGTATTCGGCGTGCAATGAAGAACCTGATTCACGACCTAGATTTGGCAGATGTCTGGAGAAGGAAGATGGGTGAGGTAGCCGAGTTCACTTTTTATAGTAAAAAAAATCAACACTTCTCTAGGATTGACTATGTATTTGTGAGTAAAGAACTCCTGACTAAAACATCCACTGTATCCATCCTCCCGTTTTTTCTTTCAGACAATGCCCCCGTTGTTGTTTTCATACAAAGAAATAATTAATATACCTCAGACTAGGTGGACACTCAATAGGAGAACATTGGCTGACTCCAACATCGTTCAGAGTATTAAAGCATCCTCCCTAGATTTTTTTTAGATCAATATAGGTTCCACGAGTATGGAAATAGTCTGGGATGCCTTTAAGGCCAATCTAAGGGGTCGACTCCATGGCCTTATATGCTCTAAAAACAGAGCTGAAAGTCAGGAGATAAAATTGAGGGAGGACAAAATTAAGAGCTTAGAGGCTGATTTTTCGCGTACAATAGGGGGCCTCCAGAAAGGACGACTAAGGTGCAGGAAGACCTTGAACTAGCCAGGCAAGATCTTAGAGGGAAGTTAGAGGACAAATGTAAGGCCCAATGGCTAAATAAGAGCATGGAGAACTATCAGTATGGTGAGAAGGCCAGTGCCCTACTTGCATGGAAAGCTAGATCTGACCGCATTAAAAACAACATTAGTGAACTCATTATAAATGATGGTGGGGACAAGTCTAAGGATATAGAGGATATAAAGAACTGCCTGCTCTTCCTTTTCTCAGATTTATATAAAGGGAACCTATGTCCCTCACAACGTCAAATACGGACTTGGCTGAGGGATGTACGTTGTTACAATGCATGCTTTTACGACGCATGCCTTTACAACGCAGGTTTTTCAACGCAAGTCGTTACAACGACTGGATAGTAGGGAAGGTGTTGGATAGTAAATTAAACTATTACCTATCCTAGAGCGCCCCCCCAGCGCAAGTCGTTGTAATGACTTGCGTTGAAAAACCTGCGTTGTAAAGGTACTGCGTGGTAAAAGTTGCGTTGTAAAGGATGTTTCCCTGGCTGAGCACCAAATCTTTATCCTCCCTCACGCAAGCTGGTAAATATCTCCTGGACTCCCCGATCTCTTTAGAAGAGATAAGAACTCAAATTAGGCTATCAAAAAATAAGAAAGCATCTGGCCTGGACGCCCTCCCAAATGAGGTATACAAACATCTGGCCGACGAGGTTACCTCAGTCTTGGGAACTCTGTTTCAGTCAATTTACAATCTAACAGGGAAAGTCCCCAGTTCATGGAGAGAGGCAACTATTGTTTTAATACAAAAGGCCGGGAAGGACCCCCTGAGAGCAGACTCCTACCGTCCGATCTCCCTGCTAAATTCTGACACAAAATCTTCATGGGTATATTAGCAGGGAGATTAGCCAAACTGGCTCCCTGATTGGTCAATTCCAATCAAAAGGGATTCATCAACGGACGATATATACAGGAGCAAACGCAGCTTCTCATAGGTAATATCGATCTTGCCATAGTAAGAGCAGAACCCTTGGCGGTAATCACTTTAGATGCTGTAAGGTGTTCGATAGAGTTTGCTGGTTTTATCTTTGGGAGGTACAAGAATCAATGGGCTTTGGGCCTGTGTTTATTCACACCCTAAGACAATGTTACGAGGGAGCCTCAGCAAAAATCCTGATTAACGGTTCACTCACTCCTAGTTTTGAGATACAGAGGGGAACCAGGCAAGGGTGTCCCCTATCACCCTTGCTGTTTGACTTATACATAGAGCCGTTGGCCAAGGCAATGAGGCTAGATGACAAGTAATCAAAGAAAGAGTGTCCGTAGAGGATGGGAAACAAAAAATGGTTGTCGCACGTGAAGTCTGAGGCCAGTTGTAAGTGGTCAGATAGTAGGACCAATTTCATGAAAAAATGCAATGCTTTTTCAGGAAACCCTCACTCACCCTAGTGGTGACATGCTTCATCATCGGGTCCACCGGGAGAGATCGAGTACCTCCCCGGTGTGCTGCGACGCCAGGAGACTGCGGAGCAGGTTTTTTGTGTGAGGATGAAGAGTGAAAAATTATAGTAGGGTTAAAAATGTCAAAGGTTGTACCCAAAAAAACTTTTATTGGTTGGTCAACCTGACATGTTAAAAACTTATTATGTGTAGGGAAACTAGCCAAATACAATATACTGGTGTTACCCTAAGGAGAAGGTCAACATGTTTCTGCCCGTGATATGTGTTACTTTACAGGGCTTTCATCAGGACCAGTTAGCGAGTGTCCCAATGACAGGAGGGGCGCGCTAAGGCCCGCCCTGCCACTGGTCGTGAAAGTTAAAAATAGCACTATGTGTAAAATGGTGCAAAAAAAGAAAGAAAAAACAAACTAATAAGTTTGGGGTTTTACCTCTATTGCGAGGAACCTAGAAGTCTGTGAAAGAAAGGTGACAAACAGACAAACAAATACACAGACACAAAAACATAAAATCAATGGTTTGTAATCATATGCAGTGGCCATAAAGAGTGACTTTGTGGCGTGACACGTGCTTGCATACCTATCAAAGGCCGTGGCCGGTATGCATGAGATGCGTAGTTGAGGAAGTGCCATAATCCGGGGTGGAAGGGCCTCAACTAGCACTGAAAAATATAATTCAGCGCGGTCTGTTGTGTGTGAAAGGTACAACAACAGCAGAGTAAAAGGAGACTTTATAGTGTTTAAGTCTATCCGTGCGGTAGGCCAGGTGTGGTTACCGGTATATACAAAGCTACCTACAGTGGGGCGGCGGGGAATGATCCCCGAGGTGAAAAAACGTTGAAGCAGGGTTCCGGTGCAAATCGCCGTAACACTGCTGGCCGTGGCGTGTAAATTGATCAGGCACACAACGCTACAATCGTAATATAGGAAATTATCCTCACTTGTAAAAAGATTGAGCCACGCCCCATAGAACTCAGGAGGGGGGTGGGAGCGACAATGGCACACCCTATTCGGGAAGGGGAGAAAAACAAATACAAACAGAGGAGGTTTTAGGAACTAGCATGATCCCATTCACACGACTTATCTGATGTAGAGATGTCCTATAGTAAGTTTATTACGCCCGCAACGCTCAGCACCCGCTCGGCACCTAGCTGCTCCCTCTCTGGATCTCGTGGATCCTGAGCAAAGGGCAAGCCTGGCGTTAAGAGAGCGGTCGCTGGGCGTGGGCCAATCAGGGACCGGGGATTAAAGCGAGGCTTGGAATGCAAGTCGCGTGGGCCAATCAGGGACCGGGGATTAAAGCGAGGCTTGGAATGCAAGTCGCGTGATCCCGCGAGAGGTGGGAAATCCGAGATTGTATCTCGGAATGAAGCCGAGGCTTGAAACACAAGCTGTCTTGGATTGGGTGGATGGGGCCAGCCCTCAGTTATTGTCAATTCACTGCGGAGATGGATAAATCTGCCCTGGGTGGTGCACCCAGCGATCTAAACTCCACGGTGCTGGCGTTTTTAATGTATCTAAATTTATCTTTAATGATCCAGAATATGAGGAAGAGCTGAATAGTAGTGAACAGAGGTAGGATTTACAGGCAAATACTACCTAGATAAGCACTTGATGAACAATCAGTGCCACTCTGTTTTGTTATTATTTATGCAGCAAAGAATGGGGAGGTCCTAACTCCAGGTGTGTTCAGGGGGACAGAATGATAATCATAAACTGTGGTAAATTAATGTTTAAGGACACTGGTCCATGGAATTTGATCGTTAAGCCCATGGATATGGGTGCTGAGTCTATAGACCCAGCGCTGTTCCTTTTCAAACAGGATGTTGTCTTTGTTTTTCACGCAGTTGACCTGTTCGATCACTGTCCAGGTCATATCATTGGGGGTATGGTTGGCTTGCAAGTAATGTTCACTGAGTTTGGTGGTGATTTTTTTGCATCAGATGTTGCTACGGTGTTCCCCAATGCGTGTTTTTACTTTCCGGGTGGTCATCCCCACGTAGCGTTTTGCGCAGGGGCAGGTGATCAAGTAAATGGCATTTGTCGAATTACAGTTTGTGTGGGATTTTTGCGTCCACACTTTTCCAGGTTCCAAGTTAAGTTGTTTAGTGTGAGTGGTAAGATGGCAAACACTGCAATCTGTGCAAGGAAAATGACCCGTAATTGGGGGCAAGTGCCAGGCTTCTGTGATAGACCTGGTAGGAGTAGCTGGAATTGAACTTCGTAATGGTCTTGTATGTACCAGGGCATCTTTTAGGCTCCTACCCTTCTTGAAGGAGAACAGAGGTTTTTCCCAATTGCTTATGTTGCTTGTGATGGTTCTCCAATTCTTGTTGATAGATTTTTTGACAGTGTCTGAGAGGGTACTGTAGGTTTTTACGCATGTGAGTGGTACTTCAGTAGTTGTCTTCACATTTTCCTCGAGGAGGGCGTCTCGGGGTTGGTTGCGCGCCCTGGATTGGCCTTTTTTGAGGACTCCTTGGGGGTAACCTCTTTGTTTCAGTTTTTCGGTCAGTTCCTTGGCCTGTTCTTTGTAATCGTTGATGTTACTACAATTTCTTCTCAACCGAAGGAATTGGCCATAGGGCAAGTTTTCCCGCAGGGGTCTAGGGTGGAAACTCCTAAAGTCAAGAAGATTATTTTTTGCCGTCGGTTTGTGATGGGTCACAGTTGTGAGAGAGGTTCCCTCTATCTTGATTACCACATCAAGGAAGATGATCGATTCTCTGCTGTAATTGTGGGTAAACCTCAGGTAAGGGTCAAGAGTATTAACCCAATTTAGGAACCGCAAGAGACTGTCTTCAGTCCCTGTACACAGTAGAAGAATGTCATCAATGTACCTCCTCCATAATCCTATGGAGGAGGCAAAGGGGTTGGTTGTTGGTAAGATGTACTTTGTTTCAAAATCATAAACGTACAACCCTGCTACGCTAGGAGCGAAGGTACTCCCCATTGAGGTCCCTGTGCATTGGAGGTACAATTGTCCTTTATATTCAAAGTAGTTTTCTCTGAGTGCCATCCTTGCACATTTTAAAATGAATTCCTTGGGGGTAGTGTACTCCCAGTTCTCTTTGTCTAATGCTTCAGCCAATACCCGTAGTGTGTCTTCCTGGGGGATACTGGTGTACAGACTCTCTATGTCCATTGTGACCAATATAACTGAATTTTCTACAAATGTGATCTCATTGAGTAGTTTGAGTAAGCTTTTCGTATCTTTCAAGTAAGTACTCGAGTTCTGCACTAGCGGTTTCAAATAATGATCACAAAATGTGGATAAAGGTTCCAAGACTGAACCGATCCCTGATACTATTGGCCTACCTGGAGGTGGGAACACATTTTTATGTGTTTTTGGCAGCGTGTAAAAATAGGGGATAGTTGGGCCCCCTGCCATTAGGTATGCTGCTTCATGTGGAGAGATGTGTCCATCGGTCTCCGCTTCCTGTACAAAGGTTGTTATGCGTGCCTTCATTTCTGTGGTCGGGTCTGTGGTGAGGAGCAGGTAGTTTGTTCTGTTATCCAGGAGTGTCATGCAGACTTTGTCATATTCAGAGGTGTCTTGGATAACAATCCCACCGCCTTTGTCGGCAGGTTTTATGGTTATTTCTCTGTAGTTTCTTAGGCTTTCCAAGGCCTTATGTTCTGCAGCTGAGAAGTTATTGAATCGCTTAGGGTCTTCCGAATTTTCCAAATCTTTCATAACCGCCTGTTCAAAAGCAGTAATTGCTGCAGGAATTGTGTGTGGTGGTGGCATGAAGGTGGATTTTGGTCTAAAGTTAGTGTCGAACTCTTGTTCTTCTGTCAAGGACTGACTTTGGATTCGAAGAAAGCCTTCAGTTTAAGTTTCCTAAAAAACTGTGAGAGTTCACAGTGTAGGAGAAATTTATCAGGACGAGAAGTAGGGACAAATCCAAGGCCTTTTTCCAGGACTTTTGTTTCATCTGGGGTTAGGACTTTTTTTGAAAGATTGGTAACTAGGCTTACACTGCGCTTGTGCTGGCTGTTGCTGTCCTGCTGCGGGTGTGTTTCCCCACTGCATCTTCGTCTTCCCAGGTCACTTGTGTGTTGCCTCTGTTCCGTCCCCGTCCCCTCCCGCCCCTCCCTAAAAAAGGCATAGGTGGGTGGTTGAGGGGAAACTGAGGGTGCATATATGGATTCCAGTTCATCATGGGGAACTGGGGTTGTTGGTAGAACAGTGGTGTAGGACCATTACTTGGGTGACCATAATTCTGCCATCTGGGTTGTTGGTTCGGGTAGTTAAATCTACCCCTCCCTCCTCTTCGTCCTTTTTGTCTTGGACTCTGATTACTCGCTGTGCTCCCACTTGAGGAGTGACTGTCTGAATCGTCTGATTTATTAGTGTCCTTTTTAGGAGCACTGTAATTAGGATCGGAGTAGGGATACACACTTTCAAATGTGAATTTTTTGAGGTCTTTTTGAAATTTAGTCAGTTTGGCCTGCATAAGATTGTCCTTATACTCTGTGAGGTCTTTATTTATTTCGTCCAACTTTTTCTTATAACCCGTTATTGTCGCTTTATACTGGGCTTCTGTTTGTTGGATTTCTATCAAAAGAGTTTCGGATAGGCGGAGTGCTGTCTTTATAATGAGTACTAGCCAGTCTCTAGTACAATGCCAAGCAATCATGGCCCAGTCTCTTCTAAAAGTAGCATCATTCAGAAAGATCCTTGGGGCGTTTGTAACCAAAAGCCCTTTAGGGGCTGAGTTGGAAGTAAGGTATTGCTTAGGAATTGTACCGTGAAGTATGGTCCTTATTCTGTCACGCTTAAGTTCAGTTAGTTGTTCCCATTCTGCTGTATGCGAAATAGCTTGAGATATTGCTGGATCTGCAAACATATTAGGATCTGCCAATAGTTCATCTATCTCCTCTGTAGAGTAAGTGAGTCCCAAATTTGCCATTTTTCGGGAGATACAAGGATTTTGTATTTTTTTGAAAGAAATATGTGTGGAGGAAAATCTCACACTGCTGTGCGCAGCTAAATGTGTATCAACAAAAAGAGAGAAAGGGTTGAAGGGCACTCTTGGTCCCCAGTTAATATCACAAGTAATCAAAGAAAGAGTGTCCGTAGAGGATGGGAAACAAAAAATGGTTGTCGCACGTGAAGTCTGAGGCCAGTTGTAAGTGGTCAGATAGTAGGACCAATTTCATGAAAAAATGCAATGCTTTTTCAGGAAACCCTCACTCACCCTAGTGGTGACATGCTTCATCATCGGGTCCACCGGGAGAGATCGAGTACCTCCCCGGTGTGCTGCGACGCCAGGAGACTGCGGAGCAGGTTTTTTGTGTGAGGATGAAGAGTGAAAAATTATAGTAGGGTTAAAAATGTCAAAGGTTGTACCAAAAAAAACTTTTATTGGTTGGTCAACCTGACATGTTAAAAACTTATTATGTGTAGGGAAACTAGCCAAATACAATATACTGGTGTTACCCTAAGGAGAAGGTCAACATGTTTCTGCCCGTGATATGTGTTACTTTACAGGGCTTTCATCAGGACCAGTTAGCGAGTGTCCCAATGACAGGAGGGGCGCGCTAAGGCCCGCCCTGCCACTGGTCGTGAAAGTTAAAAATAGCACTATGTGTAAAATGGTGCAAAAAAAGAAAGAAAAAACAAACTAATAAGTTTGGGGTTTTACCTCTATTGCGAGGAACCTAGAAGTCTGTGAAAGAAAGGTGACAAACAGACAAACAAATACACAGACACAAAAACATAAAATCAATGGTTTGTAATCATATGCAGTGGCCATAAAGAGTGACTTTGTGGCGTGACACGTGCTTGCATACCTATCAAAGGCCGTGGCCGGTATGCATGAGATGCGTAGTTGAGGAAGTGCCATAATCCGGGGTGGAAGGGCCTCAACTAGCACTGAAAAATATAATTCAGCGCGGTCTGTTGTGTGTGAAAGGTACAACAACAGCAGAGTAAAAGGAGACTTTATAGTGTTTAAGTCTATCCGTGCGGTAGGCCAGGTGTGGTTACCGGTATATACAAAGCTACCTACAGTGGGGCGGCGGGGAATGATCCCCGAGGTGAAAAAACGTTGAAGCAGGGTTCCGGTGCAAATCGCCGTAACACTGCTGGCCGTGGCGTGTAAATTGATCAGGCACACAACGCTACAATCGTAATATAGGAAATTATCCTCACTTGTAAAAAGATTGAGCCACGCCCCATAGAACTCAGGAGGGGGGTGGGAGCGACAATGGCACACCCTATTCGGGAAGGGGAGAAAAACAAATACAAACAGAGGAGGTTTTAGGAACTAGCATGATCCCATTCACACGACTTATCTGATGTAGAGATGTCCCATAGTAAGTTTATTACGCCCGCAACGCTCAGCACCCGCTCGGCACCTAGCTGCTCCCTCGCTGGATCTCGTGGATCCTGAGCGAAGGGCAAGCCTGGCGTTAAGAGAGCGGTCGCTGGGCGTGGGCCAATCAGGGACCGGGGATTAAAGCGAGGCTTGGAATGCAAGTCGCGTGGGCCAATCAGGGACCGGGGATTAAAGCGAGGCTTGGAATGCAAGTCGCGTGATCCCGCGAGAGGTGGGAAATCCGAGATTGTATCTCGGAATGAAGCCGAGGCTTGAAACACAAGCTGTCTTGGATTGGGTGGATGGGGCCAGCCCTCAGTTATTGTCAATTCACTGCGGAGATGGATAAATCTGCCCTGGGTGGTGCACCCAGCGATCTAAACTCCACGGTGCTGGCGTTTTTAATGTATCTAAATTTATCTTTAATGATCCAGAATATGAGGAAGAGCTGAATAGTAGTGAACAGAGGTAGGATTTACAGGCAAATACTACCTAGATAAGCACTTGATGAACAATCAGTGCCACTCTGTTTTGTTATTATTTATGCAGCAAAGAATGGGGAGGTCCTAACTCCAGGTGTGTTCAGGGGGACAGAATGATAATCATAAACTGTGGTAAATTAATGTTTAAGGACACTGGTCCATGGAATTTGATCGTTAAGCCCATGGATATGGGTGCTGAGTCTATAGACCCAGCGCTGTTCCTTTTCAAACAGGATGTTGTCTTTGTTTTTCACGCAGTTGACCTGTTCGATCACTGTCCAGGTCATATCATTGGGGGTATGGTTGGCTTGCAAGTAATGTTCACTGAGTTTGGTGGTGATTTTTTTGCATCGGATGTTGCTACGGTGTTCCCCAATGCGTGTTTTTACTTTCCGGGTGGTCATCCCCACGTAGCGTTTTGCGCAGGGGCAGGTGATCAAGTAAATGACATTTGTCGAATTACAGTTTGTGTGGGATTTTTGCGTCCACACTTTTCCAGGTTCAAGTTAAGTTGTTTAGTGTGAGTGGTAAGATGGCAAACACTGCAATCTGTGCAAGGAAAATGACCCGTAATTGGGGGCAAGTGCCAGGCTTCTGTGATAGACCTGGTAGGAGTAGCTGGAATTGAACTTGGTAATGGTCTTGTATGTACCAGGGCATCTTTTAGGCTCCTACCCTTCTTGAAGGAGAACAGAGGTTTTTCCCAATTGCTTATGTTGCTTGTGATGGTTCTCCAATTCTTGTTGATAGATTTTTTGACAGTGTCTGAGAGGGTACTGTAGGTGGTTACGCATGTGAGTGGTACTTCAGTAGTTGTCTTCACATTTTCCTCGAGGAGGGCGTCTCGGGGTTGGTTGCGCGCCCTGGATTGGCCTTTTTTGAGGACTCCTTGGGGGTAACCTCTTTGTTTCAGTTTTTCGGTCAGTTCCTTGGCCTGTTCTTTGTAGTCGTTGATGTTACTACAATTTCTTCTCAACCGAAGGAATTGGCCATAGGGCAAGTTTTCCCGCAGGGGTCTAGGGTGGAAACTCCTAAAGTCAAGAAGATTATTTTTTGCCGTCGGTTTGTGATGGGTCACAGTTGTGAGAGAGGTTCCCTCTATCTCCTCACCACAGACCCGACCACAGAAATGAAGGCACGCATAACAACCTTTGTACAGGAAGCGGAGACCGATGGACACATCTCTCCACATGAAGCAGCATACCTAATGGCAGGGGGCCCAACTATCCCCTATTTTTACACGCTGCCAAAAACACATAAAAATGTGTTCCCACCTCCAGGTAGGCCAATAGTATCAGGGATCGGTTCAGTCTTGGAACCTTTATCCACATTTTGTGATCATTATTTGAAAACGCTAGTGCAGAACTCGAGTACTTACTTGAAAGATACGAAAAGCTTACTCAAACTACTCAATGAGATCACATTTGTAGAAACTTCAGCTATATTGGTCACAATGGACATAGAGAGTCTGTACACCAGTATCCCCCAGGAAGACACACTACGGGTATTGGCTGAAGCATTAGACAAAGAGAACTTGGAGTACACTACCCCCAAGGAATTCATTTTAAAATGTGCAAGGATGGCACTCAGAGAAAACTACTTTGAATATAAAAGACAATTGTACCTCCAATGCACAGGGACCTCAATGGGGAGTACCTTCGCTCCTAGCGTAGCAGGGTTGTACGTTTATGATTTTGAAACAAAGTACATCTTACCAACAACCAACCCCTTTGCCTCCTCCATAGGATTATGGAGGAGGTACATTGATGACATTCTTCTACTGTGGACAGGGACTGAAGACAGTCTCTTGCGGTCCCTAAATTGGGTTAATACTCTTGACCCTTACCTGAGGTTTACCCACAATTACAGCAGAGAATCGATCATCTTCCTTGATGTGGTAATCAAGATAGAGGGAACCTCTCTCACAACTGTGACCCATCACAAACCGACGGCAAAAAATAATCTTCTTGACTTTAGGAGTTTCCACCCTAGACCCCTGCGGGAAAACTTGCCCTATGGCCAATTCCTTTGGTTGAGAAGAAATTGTAGTAACATCAACGACTACAAAGAACAGGCCAAGGAACTGACCGAAAAACTGAAACAAAGAGGTTACCCCCAAGGAGTCCTCAAAAAAGGCCAATCCAGGGTGCGCAACCAACCCCGAGACGCCCTCCTCGAGGAAAATGTGAAGACAACTACTGAAGTACCACTCACATGCGTAACCACCTACAGTACCCTCTCAGACACTGTCAAAAAATCTATCAACCAGAATTGGAGAACCATCACAAGCAACATAAGCAATTGGGAAAAACCTCTGTTCTCCTTCAAGAAGGGTAGGAGCCTAAAAGATGCCCTGGTACATACAAGACCATTACCAAGTTCAATTCCAGCTACTCCTACCAGGTCTATCACAGAGGCCTGGCACTTGCCCCCAATTACGGGTCATTTTCCTTGCACAGATTGCAGTGTTTGCCATCTTACCACTCACACTAAACAACTTAACTTGGAACCTGGAAAAGTGTGGACGCAAAAATCCTACACAAACTGTAATTCGACAAATGTCATTTACTTGATCACCTGCCCCTGCGCAAAACGCTACGTGGGGATGACCACCCGGAAAGTAAAAACACGCATTCGGGAACACCGTAGCAACATCCGATGCAAAAAAATCACCACCAAACTCAGTGAACATTACTTGCAAGCCAACCATACCCCCAATGATATGACCTGGACAGTGATCGAACAGGTCAACTGCGTGAAAAACAAAGACAACATCCTGTTTGAAAAGGAACAGCGCTGGGTCTATAGACTCAGCACCCATATCCATGGGCTTAACGATCAAATTCCATGGACCAGTGTCCTTAAACATTAATTTACCACAGTTTATGATTATCATTCTGTCCCCCTGAACACACCTGGAGTTAGGACCTCCCCATTCTTTGCTGCATAAATAATAACAAAACAGAGTGGCACTGATTGTTCATCAAGTGCTTATCTAGGTAGTATTTGCCTGTAAATCCTACCTCTGTTCACTACTATTCAGCTCTTCCTCATATTCTGGATCATTAAAGATAAATTTAGATACATTAAAAACGCCAGCACCGTGGAGTTTAGATCGCTGGGTGCACCACCCAGGGCAGATTTATCCATCTCCGCAGTGAATTGACAATAACTGAGGGCTGGCCCCATCCACCCAATCCAAGACAGCTTGTGTTTCAAGCCTCGGCTTCATTCCGAGATACAATCTCGGATTTCCCACCTCTCGCGGGATCACGCGACTTGCATTCCAAGCCTCGCTTTAATCCCCGGTCCCTGATTGGCCCACGCGACTTGCATTCCAAGCCTCGCTTTAATCCCCGGTCCCTGATTGGCCCACGCCCAGCGACCGCTCTCTTAACGCCGGGCTTGCCCTTCGCTCAGGATCCACGAGATCCAGCGAGGGAGCAGCTAGGTGCAGAGCGGGTGCTGAGCGTTGCGGGCGTAAGAAACTTACTATGGGACATCTCTACATCAGATAAGTCGTGTGAATGGGATCATGCTAGTTCCTAAAACCTCCTCTGTTTGTATTTGTTTTTCTCCCCTTCCCGAATAGGGTGTGCCATTGTCGCTCCCACCCCCCTCCTGAGTTCTATGGGGCGTGGCTCAATCTTTTTACAAGTGAGGATAATTTCCTATATTACGATTGTAGCGTTGTGTGCCTGATCAATTTACACGCCACGGCCAGCAGTGTTACGGCGATTTGCACCGGAACCCTGATTCAACGTTTTTTCACCTCGGGGATCATTCCCCGCCGCCCCACTGTAGGTAGCTTTGTATATACCGGTAACCACGCCTGGCCTACCGCACGGATAGACTTAAACACTATAAAGTTTCCTTTTACTCTGCTGTTGTTGTACCTTTCACACACAACAGACCGCGCTGAATTATATTTTTCAGTGCTAGTTGAGGCCCTTCCACCCCGGATTATGGCACTTCCTCAACTACGCATCTCATGCATACCGGCCACGGCCTTTGATAGGTATGCAAGCACGTGTCACGCCACAAAGTCACTCTTTATGGCCACTGCATATGATTACAAACCATTGATTTTATGTTTTTGTGTCTGTGTATTTGTTTGTCTGTTTGTCACCTTTCTTTCACAGACTTCTAGGTTCCTCGCAATAGAGGTAAAACCCCAAACTTATTAGTTTGTTTTTTCTTTCTTTTTTTGCACCATTTTACACATAGTGCTATTTTTAACTTTCACGACCAGTGGCAGGGCGGGCCTTAGCGCGCCCCTCCTGTCATTGGGACACTCGCTAACTGGTCCTGATGAAAGCCCTGTAAAGTAACACATATCACGGGCAGAAACATGTTGACCTTCTCCTTAGGGTAACACCAGTATATTGTATTTGGCTAGTTTCCCTACACATAATAAGTTTTTAACATGTCAGGTTGACCAACCAATAAAAGTTTTTTTTGGTACAACCTTTGACATTTTTAACCCTACTATAATTTTTCACTCTTCATCCTCACACAAAAAACCTGCTCCGCAGTCTCCTGGCGTCGCAGCACACCGGGGAGGTACTCGATCTCTCCCAGTGGACCCGATGATGAAGCATGTCACCACTAGGGTAAGTGAGGGTTTCCTGAAAAAGCATTGCATTTTTTCATGAAATTGGTCCTACTATCTGACCACTTACAACTGGCCTCAGACTTCACGTGCGACAACCATTTTTTGTTTCCCATCCTCTACGGACACTCTTTCTTTGATTACTTGTGATATTAACTGGGGACCAAGAGTGCCCTTCAACCCTTTCTCTCTTTTTGTTGATACACATTTAGCTGCGCACAGCAGTGAGAGATTTTCCTCCACACATATTTCTTTCAAAAAAATACAAAATCCTTGTATCTCCCGAAAAATTGCAAATTTGGGACTCACTTACTCTACAGAGGAGATAGATGAACTATTGGCAGATCCTAATATGTTTGCAGATCCAGCAATATCTCAAGCTATTTCGCATACAGCAGAATGGGAACAACTAACTGAACTTAAGCGTGACAGAATAAGGACCATACTTCACGGTACAATTCTAAAGCAATACCTTACTTCCAACTCAGCCCCTAAAGGGCTTTTGGTTACAAACGCCCCAAGGATCTTTCTGAATGATGCTACTTTTAGAAGAGACTGGGCCATGATTGCTTGGCATTGTACTAGAGACTGGCTAGTACTCATTATAAAGACAGCACTCCGCCTATCCGAAACTCTTTTGATAGAAATCCAACAAACAGAAGCCCAGTATAAAGCGACAATAACGGGTTATAAGAAAAAGTTGGACGAAATAAATAAAGACCTCACAGAGTATAAGGACAATCTTATGCAGGCCAAACTGACTAAATTTCAAAAAGACCTCAAAAAATTCAAATTTGAAAGTGTATATCCCTACTCCGATCCTAATTACAGTGCTCCTAAAAAGGACACTAATAAATCAGACGATTCAGACAGTCACTCCTCAAGTGGGAGCACAGCGAGTAATCAGAGTCCAAGACAAAAAGGACGAAGAGGAGGGAGGGGTAGATTTAACTACCCGAACCAACAACCCAGATGGCAGAATTATGGTCACCCAAGTAACGGTCCTACACCACTGTTCTACCAACAACCCCAGTTCCCCATGATGAACTGGAATCCATATATGCACCCTCAGTTTCCCCTCAACCACCCACCTATGCCTTTTTTAGGGAGGGGCGGGAGGGGACGGGGACGGAACAGAGGCAACACACAAGTGACCTGGGAAGACGAAGATGCAGTGGGGAAACACACCCGCAGCAGGACAGCAACAGCCAGCACAAGCGCAGTGTAAGCCTAGTTACCAATCTTTCAAAAAAAGTCCTAACCCCAGACGAAACAAAAGTCCTGGAAAAAGGCCTTGGATTTGTCCCTACTTCTCGTCCTGATAAATTTCTCCTACACTGTGAACTCTCACAGTTTTTTAGGAAACTTAAACTGAAGGCTTTCTTCGAATCCAAATATCAGTCCTTGACAGAAGAACAAGAGTTCGACACTAACTTTAGACCAAAATCCACCTTCATGCCACCACCACACACAATTCCTGCAGCAATTACTGCTTTTGAACAGGCGGTTATGAAAGATTTGGAAAATTCGGAAGACCCTAAGCGATTCAATAACTTCTCAGCTGCAGAACATAAGGCCTTGGAAAGCCTAAGAAACTACAGAGAAATAACCATAAAACCTGCTGACAAAGGCGGTGGGATTGTTATCCAAGACACCTCTGAATATGACAAAGTCCGCATGACACTCCTGGATAACAGAACAAACTACCTGCTCCTCACCACAGACCCGACCACAGAAATGAAGGCGCGCATAACAACCTTTGTACAGGAAGCGGAGACCGATGGACACATCTCTCCACATGAAGCAGCATACCTAATGGCAGGGGGCCCAACTATCCCCTATTTTTACACGCTGCCAAAAACACATAAAAATGTGTTCCCACCTCCAGGTAGGCCAATAGTATCAGGGATCGGTTCAGTCTTGGAACCTTTATCCACATTTTGTGATCATTATTTGAAACCGCTAGTGCAGAACTCGAGTACTTACTAGAAAGATACGAAAAGCTTACTCAAACTACTCAATGAGATCACATTTGTAGAAAATTCAGTTATATTGGTCACAATGGACATAGAGAGTCTGTACACCAGTATCCCCCAGGAAGACACACTATGGGTATTGGCTGAAGCATTAGACAAAGAGAACTGGGAGTACACTACCCCCAAGGAATTCATTTTAAAATGTGCAAGGATGGCACTCAGAGAAAACTACTTTGAATATAAAGGACAATTGTACCTCCAATGCACAGGGACCTCAATGGGGAGTACCTTCGCTCCTAGCGTAGCAGGGTTGTACGTTTATTATTTTGAAACAAAGTACATCTTACCAACAACCAACCCCTTTGCCTCCTCCATAGGATTATGGAGGAGGTACATTGATGACATTCTTCTACTGTGGACAGGGACTGAAGACAGTCTCTTGCGGTTCCTAAATTGGGTTAATACTCTTGACCCTTACCTGAGGTTTACCCACAATTACAGCAGAGAATCGATCATCTTCCTTGATGTGGTAATCAAGATAGAGGGAACCTCTCTCACAACTGTGACCCATCACAAACCGACGGCAAAAAATAATCTTCTTGACTTTAGGAGTTTCCACCCTAGACCCCTGCGGGAAAACTTGCCCTATGGCCAATTCCTTCGGTTGAGAAGACATTGTAGTAACATCAACGACTACAAAGAACAGGCCAAGGAACTGACCGAAAAACTGAAACAAAGAGGTTACCCCCAAGGAGTCCTCAAAAAAGGCCAATGCAGGGCGCGCAACCAACCCCGAGACGCCCTCCTCGAGGAAAATGTGAAGACAACTACTGAAGTACCACTCACATGCGTAACCACCTACAGTACCCTCTCAGACACTGTCAAAAAATCTATCAACAAGAATTGGAGAACCATCACAAGCAACATAAGCAATTGGGAAAAACCTCTGTTCTCCTTCAAGAAGGGTAGGAGCCTAAAAGATGCCCTGGTACATACAAGACCATTACCAAGTTCAATTCCAGCTACTCCTACCAGGTCTATCACAGAAGCCTGGCACTTGCCCCCAATTACGGGTCATTTTCCTTGCACAGATTGCAGTGTTTGCCATCTTACCACTCACACTAAACAACTTAACTTGGAACCTGGAAAAGTGTGGACGCAAAAATCCCACACAAACTGTAATTCGACAAATGTCATTTACTTGATCACCTGCCCCTGCGCAAAACGCTACGTGGGGATGACCACCCGGAAAGTAAAAACACGCATTGGGGAACACCGTAGCAACATCCGATGCAAAAAAATCACCACCAAACTCAGTGAACATTACTTGCAAGCCAACCATACCCCCAATGATATGACCTGGACAGTGATCGAACAGGTCAACTGCGTGAAAAACAAAGACAACATCGTGTTTGAAAAGGAACAGCGCTGGGTCTATAGACTCAGCACCCATATCCATGGGCTTAACGATCAAATTCCATGGACCAGTGTCCTTAAACATTAATTTACCACAGTTTATGATTATCATTCTGTCCCCCTGAACACACCTGGAGTTAGGACCTCCCCATTCTTTGCTGCATAAATATTAACAAAACAGAGTGGCACTGATTGTTCATCAAGTGCATATCTAGGTAGTATTTGCCTGTAAATCCTACCTCTGTTCACTACTATTCAGCTCTTCCTCATATTCTGGATCATTAAAGATAAAATCAGATACATTAAAAACGCCAGCACCGTGGAGTTTAGATCGCTGGGTGCACCACCCAGGGCAGATTTATCCATCTCCGCAGTGAATTGACAATAACTGAGGGCTGGCCCCATCCACCCAATCCAAGACAGCTTGTGTTTCAAGCCTCGGCTTCATTCCGAGATACAATCTCGGATTTCCCACCTCTCGCGGGATCACG
This sequence comes from Lissotriton vulgaris, assembly GCF_964263255.1. NCBI lineage: Eukaryota > Metazoa > Chordata > Amphibia > Caudata > Salamandridae > Lissotriton > Lissotriton vulgaris. Next base: position 1,620,164,461 of record NC_141694.1, read on the forward strand.
CGACTTGCATTCCAAGCCTCGCTTTAATCCCCGGTCCCTGATTGGCCCACGCGACTTGCATTCCAAGCCTCGCTTTAATCCCCGGTCCCTGATTGGCCCACGCCCAGCGACCGCTCTCTTAACGCCGGGCTTGCCCTTCGCTCAGGATCCACGAGATCCAGCGAGGGAGCAGCTAGGTGCCGAGCGGGTGCTGAGCGTTGCGGGCGTAAGAAACTTACTATGGGACATCTCTACATCAGATAAGTCGTGTGAATGGGATCATGCTAGTTCCTAAAACCTCCTCTGTTTGTATTTGTTTTTCTCCCCTTCCCGAATAGGGTGTGCCATTGTCGCTCCCACCCCCCTCCTGAGTTCTATGGGGCGTGGCTCAATCTTTTTACAAGTGAGGATAATTTCCTATATTACGATTGTAGCGTTGTGTGCCTGATCAATTTACACGCCACGGCCAGCAGTGTTACGGCGATTTGCACCGGAACCCTGCTTCAACGTTTTTTCACCTCGGGGATCATTCCCCGCCGCCCCACTGTAGGTAGCTTTGTATATACCGGTAACCACGCCAGGCCTACCGCACGGATAGACTTAAACACTATAAAGTCTCCTTTTACTCTGCTGTTGTTGTACCTTTCACACACAACAGACCGCTCTGAATTATATTTTTCAGTGCTAGTTGAGGCCCTTCCACCCCGGATTATGGTACTTCCTCAACTACGCATCTCATGCATACCGGCCACGGCCTTTGATAGGTTTGCAAGCACGTGTCACGCCACAAAGTCACTCTTTATGGCCACTGCATATGATTACAAACCATTGATTTTATGTTTTTGTGTCTGTGTATTTGTTTGTCTGTTTGTCACCTTTCTTTCACAGACTTCTAGGTTCCTCGCAATAGAGGTAAAACCCCAAACTTATTAGTTTGTTTTTTCTTTCTTTTTTTGCACCATTTTACACATAGTGCTATTTTTAACTTTCACGACCAGTGGCAGGGCGGGCCTTAGCGCGCCCCTCCTGTCATTGGGACACTCGCTAACTGGTCCTGATGAAAGCCCTGTAAAGTAACACATATCACGGGCAGAAACATGTTGACCTTCTCCTTTGGGTAACACCAGTATATTGTATTTGGCTAGTTTCCCTACACATAATAAGTTTTTAACATGTCAGGTTGACCAACCAATAAAAGTTTTTTTTGGTACAACCTTTGACATTTTTAACCCTACTATAATTTTTCACTCTTCATCCTCACACAAAAAACCTGCTCCGCAGTCTCCTGGCGTCGCAGCACACCGGGGAGGTACTCGATCTCTCCCGGTGGACCCGATGATGAAGCATGTCACCACTAGGGTGAGTGAGGGTTTCCTGAAAAAGCATTGCATTTTTTCATGAAATTGGTCCTACTATCTGACCACTTACAACTGGCCTCAGACTTCACGTGCGACAACCATTTTTTGTTTCCCATCCTCTACGGACACTCTTTCTTTGATTACTTGTGATATTAACTGGGGACCAAGAGTGCCCTTCAACCCTTTCTCTCTTTTTGTTGATACAAATAAGGCTAGATGATCAAATTCTACCTTTTAAATCTCAGCAGTATTTGTCAAAAATAGCACTATATGCGACGATATTATCCTCTATACCAGTGACCCAGCAGCAACCATTCCGAGGGTTAAGACCCTCTTGGGGGAATTCGGCTCAATTTCTGGCTATCTGGCCAACTCCTCCAAGACGGAGGTAATGTGCTGGAATATCGAGCAGTGGAGGGGACAGGCCAGTAAGGAATTTAAATATCTAGGCATCACCATAGTTCGAGAATTGGACAAGATTGCTCCTTTGAACCTGGGAAAAGTCACTAAGGAGTTAGACCATCTGTTTGCGAGATGGAAGAATCTCCCGCTAACTATATTTGGTAAGGTAAACTTGGTCAAGATGACTATCCGCCCCAAGCTGACCTATATTTTTAACGCCGTCCCCCTGACATTCTCCCAGCAAGGTATTAAGAAAATACAGAGTAAGATTGGGAGTTTTGTATGGGGAGAAAAAGGAGTGAGACTATCATGGAAGGAACTAAGGAGGCGGTTCCAGATATCAGCTGGTATTTGGTAGCATTCCAATTTAAAGCCACCCGGATACTTCTGGCAAACCCGGCAGGTTCAGCGTGGGGAGCACTGCTTGGAGAGTTGGTCAAGAATGAGGGGGAGTACAAAAGTTTTTTTTTATAAATTTGGGTCACTGAAATTTTTCAAAAAAGTATGTTTAAAGGTCCTAAAAATGCACTAGAAACCTGGCTTAAAGTAAGGAACAAGTGTCGGATAGGCTACTATTCGTACCATGCCCCTGTCTGGGACTCCCCGGTGACCCCTCTCTGTCTTAAAGATGGGTTGGCTGTACCTATTAGGATAGCTGGAATCTCTATTTGGTAAGATCTGGGGGATATGAATGGTATACATCCATGGAACAAATTACGGTAGCGCTATTCCTGCAGGGAACAACGTCCTCATTGAGCACTCAAAAATGATGTTCCTTAGGACTACGTTTAATTCCTTTCAATAAAGTTTTATTCAAAAGTTTCATTTGTCAGTAAATCATAAAATCTTCAATGTTATAATCATCTTTGCAAATCAAAATCCAACGCCCAATGCATTTCGGGCAATGTGCCCTTCTTCAGGGGCTTAGTATTCTGTTGAGGACAAAGCACAACTGTAATACGATCATTAGAACAAGTGTATACAAAACAAACTATTTTTAAATAGTTTTAAATCGAGTCTCTCACTTAGAGTACCTTATATCCCTTCCTGATGTAATATGTACAAATCAAGCACAATCTTTGTGGACCCATGAGTAAAAAAAAATGTTTTAACATAAGAGTTGGCGAAAAGAGCATGTTAGTGAATGAACCAGTCGCGTGGCACGGTCAACCTTAAGTACATTGTTGTGTGTTAGTTTTGTGAAGCAAGCAGTATATTAATTTTAATACCTGGATTGTCATGTCGATTAATGAAGTTTCAATGGTAATCGGTAAAAAGACATGTGAATCACCTGTAATATATACATAACCACAGTTCAGAGCTACAATGGTTGAAACGTAACGAAATCTTAAATTCCGGTTAAGAAACTTACGTACCGATGTCAATAACCAGCTTAACGCTTGCAGAGTGTTTTTTTAAAAGTTGGTCAAGTCGTTTTCCTAAAACACAATGTAAGGCGGAGAGTTGGGTTGCGGAATGTGAACAAATATGGTACACACATAGCGTATCTGAACAAATATGGCACACACCTAGCGTGTCGCTTGTATGCGGCAAATCGTTTTTCTTAGAAAAGCTTACCGTAAAGGTAACGGGTTTCGAAGTGAAGATACCGGTATCCGAAAGGTTCCGAACGACGGTGAAGACGCGGGTAAGAGGAACCCGCGGAACTGCCGTATTTAACCCGGAAGTTCCTGTCAACAAGCGAAGGCTTGTGAGTCATAAACATAAACAACGGACTATTTCGTGGGAGAGAGTGTACCATCCAAGATGGCGGAACTTAATACGAGCAAAGTGTAGCCAAAATAAGGAGCCACATGTATATACAAAAGTATGTTATTGATAATAAAAAAGATTAACGGTACGTGTCGATCTAAGTCAGATAAATTGTACTGGAAGAGTATAAACGCAATTATCTACCCTCAAAGATAATAGTCAAAATGTCAAAAAGTAAAACTGTGTGTAAGGACTGTCAGAATTTTTAGGAAGCACAACCTCAAAATACAAGAAGTAAACATGTACATTAATGGTAATATATATCATCATTCTTAAATGAAGCAATTTAAATCCAGACCTTTTGGTTGACATGTGTTCAAATAAGATATCCAAAACACTTCTCTCCGCAAGAGGTGTTGTGAATTGTCTCGGCCTAGTAGTACTGGAACTGTTTCCAAAATCAGAAAACGTAGCTGGCTGGGAGTGTGATTATTGTTGTTGAAGTGGCTTGCCAGTGGTGATTTGAGATTTTTAGTTCGAATGCTGCTCTTGTGTTCAATTATACGCGTCTTAATTTTTCGCTCAGTTTTCCCGACATATGCCAGGCCACAAGGGCATTTGATGAGATATATGACGTTCCGACTGTCGCATGTTGCAGTTACACGTAAAGGGATGGTGGTGCCTTTGCTAGGATGTTTCATCTCCTTTCCCTTAATTATGGCATTACAATTTCTACAGTTTAGACAGGGAATTGTCCCTTTGAATGAATCTTGTCTTTCCGGTGTTTTTCTATTCAGAATTTCTTTTATGTTTCGTGATCTTTGGTATGCAAACCTCGGGGAATGTTGAAAAATGGTTTTGAAGTCATTCTCCATTGATAATAGAGGCCAGTTTCTCAGTAATATTTGCTTGATTTTGGAAATTTCGGTTGAATATTTCGAGAAAAACACCATTCTGTCTTGGGTAGTTGGTTTTGGTTGTGATTGTAATAGGACCCGTCGGTCTGTTTTATTCATTTTTAGTGTTGCTTCCTCTAGAATGTCTCGAGGGTACCCTCGCTCACTGAATTTGTCGATACATGTTTTAATACTCGAATTCAAAGATTCATCAGTGGAAGAAATCCGTTTTATTCTTAATAGTTGAGAATACGGCAAGTGTCTCTTGAGTGAAGGTTGGTGAAAGCTGTGGAAGTGCAGCAAATTGTTGCGGTCTGTGGCTTTTGTGAAAACACTGGTATCCAATTTTCCATCATTTTTTGTAATTTGTACGTCCAAAAATGATATTTGTCTGTTTTGTATGTTGTGTGTAAATTTTATTCGATCATTCACATGATTTAGACCTTCTATTGCTTGCAACAGTTCAGGTTGTGTACCTTTCCAAAGGATGAATATGTTGTCAATGTATCTCCTGTAAAGTACAAGGTTCTCTATCCAGCACTCCTTATTCAGGATGTTGTCCAGCTCAAACCGGTACATAAACAAATTTGCGTATGCCGTTGCGGCACAATTGCCCATGGATGTTCCAGAACTTTGAATAAAATATTGGTCATGCCACGTAAAAATAACTGTGGTATAGTATAAAGTTCAGTAGTTCCATAATGAATACCTTCAATCCTTCCTCTATGTCTGATGTCATTAAAAATGACGCGGTAGCATCCAGTCCCAAATTATGGGGCATTGACGTGTATAAAGCTTGTACATCAATTGTGCATAAAAGCATGTCATTAGCGAATTGTGATTTGTGGTTCTCCAAAATGGTAAGAAAGTGCGTGGTGTCCTTTATGTAAGTTGTCATTAATTGTACTAATGGTTGCAAGTGTTTGTCAATATAACGTCCAATGGGTTCGTGAATGGAGTTTATTGTTGAAACAATGGGCCTACACGGTGGGTGCGTCGGGTGTTTATGCACCTTAGGTAGCATATATATGTAAGGTATGGATGGATTGATTTTGATGAGATATTGTTTCTCTTTCTGTCCAATAACCCCCAGTTCCACAGTTTTATCAATGAGATTTGCCAGTATTTCCATAAATTATTTGGTAGGATTTTGATCCACTTTGTAGTAGGTGTTACTGTCATTTACATGTTCGTTAATTCGCTCATTGTAAAATTCAACATCCATGATCACAAGGGCTCCTCCCTTGTCCGCTTGGCGGACAGTAATTTCAGGGTTGTTAGCCAAATTCTTGAGAATATTTTGCTCCGTTTTAGATAAGTTATTGATCTTAGATTTTGGTTGTTTGTAAACTTTTTCAACTTCTTTGTGGATGATTTTTTTAAAGGCGTCGAGCACCTTACGGCTTACCGGAGGAATGTATTTGCTTTTACTCCTAAGAACCATGAGCGTGTCTTTAGGTGGTTCTTCAGTGATTGGGATAATGTTTGAAAAGAAATGTCGTAACCGTAATACCCTCATGAATTTGTATATGCAAAGTTGTGTGTCTAGTAAGGTGGAATGAAAAGTAGACACGAAGGAAGTTCCTTTTTGTAATACGTTCATTTCCGCATGTGAAAGTGTTTTACTTGATAAATTGATCACTAGGGTTTTTGACTCCTGGTGTTTTTGGCTATTCAATCCTCTGTTGTTGGACCTTTTGCCCCTCCTGGTTCGTCTGATGATTTCTGGCCTCTCTCTAAAAAAGCATTCCCAGTGTTATCACTCCCGCCAGATGTGGTTGGTTTCTCTTGAGATGGTGTAGTGGTAGTTGTTGGTTTGGGTCGTGGAGGCTGTTTTCTATATTGTGAGTCATCAGATGATGAAGTTTCGTCGGATGGTCTCCCTGAACTCGGTTTTTGCTGCCTTCTGCTGGCGTATATATCAGCCCAACTGTAGACTTCTCCTAGCTTGTAATCAAGCGTATCCCTTTTGAATTTCCTAATTTTACGGTCATTGATGTCTTTGGTATATGATTCCAGTTGTTTGTTAATATCATTTAACATTTCTTCTATTTCCTCCTTATTTAACATTCCATTAAGTTCATCCTTGAGTTGTTGAGTTTCTGTTATTAGATCCTTAATAAGTTGGGCCAATTCCTCAATAATTAAAAGAATCAGATCGAGTGAACATTTGTTGAGTATTGCTTGCCATCGTTGTGTGAATTTTGGATTATTTTTGAAAAGTGTTGACTTGAGCGAGATACCCAACCCTCGAGGGATTCTGTGTACTTTATGGTACTTTATGAGAGTACTTGCATGTAGTTTTTGGTTGACTATTTTCTTGGATAAGTAGAGTAATTGTTTGATGTTACTTTGTTTGGACCCTGTTGATGGTAATGATGTTTCACTTTCTTGAGTCAAAGAGTAAATACGTTGTGTGTCCTCCTCTGAGAATCTAAGAGTGTCTGCTTTTTCATTTGTCATCAATAGAATGTCCTCGTAAAGCATTTGTTGGTGGTGCGTGATTCTGTTGAATCAGAATGGAGAAAAATGAAACTGTAATGACAGAATCCTCGCACTCGTATTTGTGTGGAAATTCAAATCTTGTGAATTAGATGTGTGTTGGTGCTGAATGAGATCTCCCTTCTGAGTCATGGGAGCCAAGTAACAAATTACAGTAGCGCTATTTCTGCAGGGAACGACGTCCTCATTGAGCACTCAAAAATGATGTTCCTTAGGACAACGTTTAATTCCTTTCAATAAAGTTTTATTCAAGAGTTTCATTTGTCAGTAAATCATAAAATCTTCAATGTTATAATCATCTTTGCAGATCAAAATCGAACGCCCAATGCATTTCGGGCAATGTGCCCTTCATCAGGGGCATGGTAATCTGTTGAGGACAAAGCACAACTGTAATACGATCATTAGAACAAGTGTATACAAAACAAACTGTTTTTAAATCGTTTTAAATCGAGTCTCTCACTTAGAGTACCTTATATCCCTTCCTGATGTAATAGGTACAATTAAAGGACAATCTTTGTGGACCCATGAGTAAAAAAAATGTTTTTTAACATAAGAGTTGGCGAAAAGAGCATGTTAGTGAATGAACCAGTCGTGTGGCAGGGTCAACCTTAAGTACATTGTTGTGCGTTAGTTGTGTGAAGCAAGTGGTACATTAATTTTAATACTTGGATTGTCACGTCGATTAATGAAGTTTCAATGGTAATCGGTAAAAAGACATGTGAATCACCTGTAATACATACGTAACCACAGTTCAGAGCTACAATGGTTGAAACATAACGAAATCTTAAATTCCGGTTAAGAAACTTACGTACCGATGTCAATAACCAGCTTAACGCTTGCAGAGTGTTTTTTTAAAAGTTGGTCAAGTCGTTTTCCTAAAACACAATGTAAGGCGGAGAGTTGGGTTGCGGAATGTGAACAAATATGGTACACACATAGCGTATCTGAACAAATATGGCACACACTTAGCGTGTCGCTTGTATGCGGCCAATCGTTTTTCTTAGAGAAGCTTACCGTAAAGGTAACGGGTTTCGAAGTGAAGATACCGGTATCCTGAAAGTTTCCGAACGACGGTGAAGACGCGGGTAAGAGGAACCCGCGGAACTGCCGTATTTAACCCGGAAGTTCCTGTCAACAAGCGAAGGCTTGTGAGTCATAAACATAAACAACGGACTATTTAGTGGGAAAGAGTGCACCATCCAAGATGGCGGAACTCAATACGAGCAAAGTGTAGCCAAAATAAGGAGCCACATGTATATACAAAAGTATGTTATTGATAATAAAAAAGATTAACGGTACGTGTCGATCTAAGTCAGATAAATTGTACTGGAAGAGTATAAACGCAATTATCTACCCTCAAAGATAATAGTCAAAACGTCAAAAAGTAAAACTGTGTGTAAGGACTGTCAGAATTTTTAGGAAGCACAACCTCAAAGTACAAGAAGTAAACATGTACATTAATGATAATATATATCATCATTCTTAAATGAAGCAATTTAAATCTATACGATCATTAAGACCATTTGGTTGACATGTGTTCAAATAAGATATCCAAAACACTTCTCTCCGCAAGAGGTGTTGTGAATTGTCTCGGCCTGGTAGTACTGGAACTGTTTCCAAAATCAGAAAACGTAGCTGGCTGGGAGTGTGATTATTGTCGTTGAAGTGGCTTGCCAGTGGTGATTTGAGATTTTTAGTTCGAATGCTGCTCTTGTGTTCAATTATACGCGTCTTAATTTTTCGCTCAGTTTTCCCGACATAATCCAGGCCACAAGGGCATTTGATGAGATTTATGACGTTCCGACTGTCGCTGGTTGCAGTTACACATAAAGGGATGGTGGTGCCTTTGCTAGGATGTTTCATCTCCTTTCCCTAAATTATGGCATTACGATTTCCACAGTTTAGACAGGGAATTGTCGCTTTGAATGAATCTTGTCTTTCCGGTGTTTTTCTATTCAGAATTTCTTTTATGTTTCGTGATCTTTGGTATGCAAACCTCGGGGAATGTTGAAAAATGTTATTGAAGTTATTCTCCATTGATAATAGAGGCCAGTTTCTCAATATTATTCGCTTGATTTTGGAACTTTCGGTTGAATATTTCGAGACAAACACCATTCTGTCTTGGGTAGTTGGTTTCGGTTGTGATTGTAATAGGACCAGTCGGTCTGTTTTATTCATTTTTAGTGTTGCTTCCTCTAGAATGTCTCGAGGGTACCCTCGCTCACTGAATTTGTCGATACATGTTTTAATACTCGAATTCAAAGATTCATCAGTGGAAGAAATCCGTTTTATTCTTAATAGTTGAGAATACGGCAAGTGAATCTTGAGTGAAGGTTGGTGAAAGCTGTGGAAGTGCAACAAATTGTTGCGGTCTGTGGCTTTTGTGAAAACACTGGTATCCAATTTTCCATCATTTTTTGTAATTTGTATGTCCAAAAATGATATTTGTCTGTTTTGTATGTTGTGTGTAAATTTTATTCGATCATTCACATGATTTAGACCTTCTATTGCTTGCAACAGTTCAGGTTGTGTACCTTTCCAAAGGATGAATATGTCGTCAATGTATCTCCTGTAAAGTACAAGGTTCCCTATCCAGCACTCCTTATTCAGGATGTTGTCCATCTCAAACCGGTACATAAACAAATTTGCGTATGCCGGTGCAGCACAATTGCCCATGGATGTTCCAGAGCTTTGAATAAAATATTGGTCATGCCACGTAAAATAACTGTGGTATAGTATAAAGTTCAGTAGTTCCATAATGAATACTTTCAATCCTTCCTCCATGTCTGATGTCATTAAAAATGACACGGTAGCATCCAGTCCCAAATTATGGGGGATTGACGTGTATAAAGCTTGTACATCAATTGTGTATTGAGTTCCGCCATCTTGGATGGTGCACTCTTTCCCACGAAATAGTCCGTTGTTTATGTTTATGACTCACAAGCCTTCGCTTGTTGACAGGAACATCCGGGTTAAATACGGCAGTTCCGCGGGTTCCTCTTACCCGCATCTTCACCGTCGTTCGGAAACTTTCAGGATACCGGTATCTTCACTTCGAAACCCGTTACCTTTACGGTAAGCTTCTCTAAGAAAAACGATTGGCCGCATACAAGCGACACGCTAGGGGTGTGCCATATTTGTTCAGATACGCTATGTGTGTACCATATTTGTTCACATCCCGCAACCCAACTCTCCGTCTTACATTGTGTTTTAGGAAAACGACTTGACCAACTTTTAAAAAAACACTCTGCAAGCGTTAAGCTGGTTACTGACATCGGTACGTAAGTTTCTTAACCGGAATTTAAGATTTCGTTACGTTTCAACCATTGTAGCTCTGAACTGTGGTTACGTATGTGTTACAGGTGATTCACATGTCTTTTTACCGATTACCATTGAAACTTCATTAATCGACGTGACAATCCAGGTATTAAAATTAATATACCGCTTGCTTCACACAACTAACACACAACAATGTACTTAAGGTTGACCATGCCACACGACTGGTTCATTCACTAACATGCTCTTTTCGCCAACTCTTATGTTATAACATTTTTTTTTACTCATGGGTCCACAAAGATTGTGCTTGAATTGTACATATTACATAAGGAAGGAATATAAGGTACTCTAAGTGAGAGACTCGATTTAAAACGATTTAAAAATAGTTTGTTTTGTATACACTTGTTCTAATGATCGTATTACAGTTGTGCTTTGTCCTCAACAGAATACCATACCCCTGAAGAAGGGCACATTGCCTGAAATGAATTGGGCGTTCGATTTTGATTTGCAAAGATGATTATAACATTGAAGATTTTATGATTTACTGGCAAATGAAACTTTTGAATAAAACTTTATTGAAAGGAATTAAACGTAGTCCTAAGGAACATCATTTTTGAGTGCTCAATGAGGACGTCGTTCCCTGCAGGAATAGCGCTACCGTAATTTGTTACTTGGCTCCCACGACTCAGAAGGGAGATCTCATTCAGCACCAACACACATCTAATTCACAAGATTTGAATTTCCACACAAATACGAGTGCGAGGATTCTGTCATTACAGTGTTCATTTTTCTCCATTCTGAGTCAACAGAATCACGCACCACCAACAAAATGCTTTACGGGGACATTCTATTGAAGACAAATGAAAAAGCATGCACTCTTAGATTCTCAGAGGAGGACACACAACGTATTTACTCTTTGATTCAAGAAAGTGAAACATCATTACCATCAACAGGGTCCAAACAAAGTAACATCAAACAATTACTCTACTTATCCAAGAAAATAGTCAACCAAAAACTACATGCAAGTACTCTCATAAAGTACCATAAAGTACAAAGAATCCCTCGAGGGTTGCGTATCTCGCTCAAGTCAACACTTTGCAAAAATAATCCAAAATTCACACAACGATGGCAAGGAATACTCAACAAATGTTCACTCGATCTGATTCTTTTAATTATTGAGGAATTGGCCCAACTTATTAAGGATCTAATAACAGAAACTCAACAACTCCAGGATGAACTTAATGGAATGTTAAATAAGGAGGAAATGGAAGAAATGTTAAATGATATTAACAAACAACTGGAATCATATACCAAAGACATCAATGACCGTAAAATTCGGAAATTCAAAAGGGATACGCTTGATTACAAGCTAGGAGAAGTCTACAGTTGGGCTGATATATACGCCAGAAGAAGGCAGCAAAAACTGAGTTCAGGGAGACCATCCGACGAAACCTCATTATCTGATGACTCACAATATAGAAAACAGCCTCCACGACCCAAACCAACAACTACCACTACACCATCTCAAGAGAAACCAACCACATCTGGTGGGAGTGATAACACTGGGAATGCTTTTTTAGAGAGAGGCCAGAAATCATCAGACGAACCAGGAGGGGCAAAAGGTCCAACAACAGAGGATTCAATAGCCAAAAACACCAGGAGTCAAAAACCATAGTGATCAACTTATCAAGTAAAACACTTTCACATGCGGAAATGGACGTATTACAAAAAGGAACTTCCTTCGTGTCTACTTTTCATTCCAACTTACTAGACACACAAATTTGCATATACAAATTCATGAGGGTATTACGGTTACGACATTTCTTTTCAAACATTATCCCAATCACTGAAGAACCACCTAAAGACACGCTCATGGTTCTTAGGAGTAAAAGCAAATACATTCCTCCGGTAAGCCGTAAGGTGCTCGACGCCTTTGAAAAAATCATCCACAAAGAAGTTGAAAAAGTTTACAAACAACCAAAATCTAAGATCAATAACTTATCTAAAACGGAGCAAAATATTCTCAAGAATTTGGCTAACAACCCTGAAATTACTGTCCGCCAAGCGGACAAGGGAGAAGCCCTTGTGATCATGGATGTTGAATTTTACAATGAGCGAATTAACGAACATGTAAATGACAGTAACACCGACTACAAAGTGGATCAAATCCTACCAGACAATTTATGGAAATACTGGCAAATCTCATTGATAAAACTGTGGAACTGGGGGTTATTGGACAGAAAGAGAAACAATATCTCATCAAAATCAATCCATCCATACCTTACATATATATGCTACCTAAGGTGCATAAACACCTGACACACCCACCGTGTAGGCCCATTGTTTCAACAATAAACTCCATTCACGAACCCATTGGACGTTATTTTGACAAACACTTGCAACCATTAGTACAATCAATGACAACTTACATAAAGGACACCACGCACGTTCTTACCATTTTGGAGAACTACAAATCACAGTTCACTAATGACATGCTTTTATGCACAATTGATGTACAAGCTTTATACACGTCAATCCCCCATAATTTGGGACTGGATGCTACCGCGTCATTTTTAATGACATCAGACATGGAGGAAGGATTGAAAGTATTCATTATGGAACTACTGGAGTTTATACTATACCACAGTCATTTTACGTGGCATGACCATTTTTTTATTCAAAGCTCTGGAACATCCATGGGCAATTGTGCCGCACCAGCATACGCAAATTTGTTTATGTACCGGTTTGAGCTGGACAACATCCTGAATAAGGAGTGCTGGATAGAGAACCTTGTACTTTACAGGAGATACATTGACGACATATTCATCCTTTGGAAAGGTACACAACCTGAACTGTTGCAAGCAATAGAAGGTCTAAATCATGTGAATGATCGAATAAAATTTACACACAACATACAAAACAGACAAATATCATTTTTGGACGTACAAATTACAAAAAATGATGGAAAATTGGATACCAGTGTTTTCACAAAAGCCACAGACCACAACAATTTGTTGCACTTCCACACCTTTCACCAACCTTCACTCAAGAGACACTTGCCGTATTCTTAACTATTAAGAATAAAACAGATTTCTTCCACTGATGAATCTTTGAATTCGAGTATTAACACATGTATCGACAAATTCAGTGAGCGAGGGTACCCTCGAGACATTCTAGAGGAAGCAGCACTAAAAATGAATAAAACAGACCGACGAGTCCTATTACAATCACAACCGAAACCAACTACCCAAGACAGAATGGTGTTTGTCTCGAAATATTCAACCGAAAGGTCCAAAATCAAGCGAATAATATTGAGAAACTGGCCTCTATTATCAATGGAGAATACCTTCAATAACATTTTTCAACATTCCCCGAGGTTTGCATACCAAAGATCACGAAACATAAAAGAAATTCTGAATAGAAAAACACCGGAAAGACAAGATTCATTCAAAGGGACAATTCCCTGTCTAAACTGTGGAAATTGTAATGCCATAATTAAGGGAAAGGAGTTGAAACATCCTAGCAAAGGCACCACCATCCCTTTACGTGTAACTGCAACATGCGACAGTCGGAACGTCACATATCTCATCAAGCGACACGCTAGGTGTGTGCCATATTTGTTCAGATACGCTATGTGTGTACCATATTTGTTCACATTCCGCAACCCAACTCTCCGCCTTACATTGTGTTTTAGGAAAACGACTCGACCAACTTTTAAAAAAAACACTTTGCAAGCGTTAAGCTGGTTATTGACATCGGTACGTAAGTTTCTTAACCGGAATTTAAGATTTCTTTATGTTTCAACCATTGTAGCTCTGAACTGTGGTTACATATGTATTACAGGTGATTCACATGTCTTTTTACCGATTACCATTGAAACTTCATTAATCGACGTGACAATCCAAGTATTAAAATTAATGTACCGCTTGCTTCACACAACTAACACACAACAATGTACTTAAGGTTGACCGTGCCACACGACTGGTTCATTCACTAACATGCTCTTTTCGCCAACTCTTATGTTAAAAAACATTTTTTTACTCATGGGTCCACAAAGATTGTGCTTGAATTGTACATATTACATCAGGAAGGGATATAAGGTACTCTAAGTGAGAGACTCGATTTAAAACGATTTAAAAATAGTTTGTTTTGTATACACTTGTTCTAATGATCGTATTACAGTTGTGCTTTGTCCTCAACAGATTACCATGCCCCTGAAAAAGGGCACATTGCCCGAAATGCATTGGACGTTCGATTTTGATTTGCAAAGATGATTATAACATTGAAGATTTTATGATTTACAGACAAATGAAACCTTTGAATAAAACTTTATTGAAAGGAATTAAACGTAGTCCTAAGGAACATCATTTTTGAGTGCTCAATGAGGACGTCATTCCCTGCAGGAATAGCGCTACCGTAATTTGTTACTTGGCTTCCACGACTCAGAAGGGAGATCTCATTTAGCACCAACACACATCTAATTCACAAGATTTGAATTTCCACACAAATACGAGTGTGAGGATTCCGTCATTACAGTGTTCATACATCCATGGGAGGCATTAAGAGCTAGGATAGGCCCTGGTATATCCAAGTTTAAGTTTTTGCAATTAAAATCCTGGTTTGAGGCGGAAAGCGGGGGGTAAGGGGCGACTGGGACACAAAGCTTCTCTTTTTATCACCACAACTGTTGAAGAAAGAAGTTTCAATTTGGTATAGAAAACTGGTGGAAGCAGACGATCAGAATATCCCAACACAGGCCTCTGCATGGAATCAATTTCCCTCTGAGTCCACAATAGGGGGTCGCTTAGAACCTTCTTTAAAACTTCTTTTTAAATTCACAAAATCAGCCAGTTAAAGAAGAATCATTTCTTTGTCACCAATAGAATATACTATACCCCAGCTAAAAATGCGAAATTTGCCCCAGCCCGAGCCGAAATGTTACAGATGTATGGACCCTAAAGCTGATGACATCCATGTTTTTTTTGAGGGTCCAGCATTGGGATTGTTTTGGAAAGGGAGTGGTAATTTTCTTTGCAGGATCTTTGATTTGAATATAGTGGTAAATGGGTTTTTGGTCTTTTTTGCTGACGACTGCGTTTAAACAAAGGACCTGGCAGTGAGAGATAAAGGACTACTACTATGTCTTATTCTGTTGGCTCGTAGAGAAATCTGTGCCAAGTGGAAAGACCCAAGCCCCCCAAGAACGGAAGACTGGCTTAGATCGGCATTGGCAATGGCCCTCCTCGACCTTGCTGGTCCCAGCAGCACTCCGACTAATCTCTGGCAACCCCTTATTATCATGGGCCAAGATCTAAGGTTGCTTTGGTAATCAACAGCTCAGGTACCCAGTCCTATGATTACACCTTCACTCCAGTGTAAGGAGTTGGCCGGGAGACCTAAGCAATTGCTGTTGGCCGGAGGGAGCCCAGAGATACAACAATGGCTGTAACACTCTGCTATATGCTTATAGGTGAGATGAGGACAACATTTGTTATATATTTTTTTAAAAGAAAGAAAAAAGCCTCAACATTGGCATCATATTGGGCAAAGCCCTGGCTCTGTACCAATTTGTAACCTTTTTTGAGTGAGTTTCATATTGCACAATGTAAGCATGTAAGAAAAATTATGAGAGTGTAGGAAAGTCACCCGTTTTGCCCTGATCACCCCTATTTTTTATCTGATGCTGGTGGTTACTGCCTTTGAAAGTGACCAGGGCTCTTCTAACAAGGCCGAGGGTCTGTGCTCTGTCAGCTAAAGGTAAATGGTAATCGGTATAATTCCAATTGGCCAAGACATCCTTCCTGTAAGTCCCTAGTATATGGTAGGTTTAGAGACGTCAGTGGACCTATTGCGCTTAAATGTGCACTGCTGTGGTGTCTGGTGTCATTTTAAAATCAGGCCTGCTTTGCAGGCTGGTTTTAAAATAAAACTGTGTCCAAACTCATCTTTGGAATTAAAAGTACTTGCAAAGCCCCAACCTACATTTTTATAACTGATTATCGTCCCTATTTATAAAAAGGGAAACGGAACAAATCCGGCATGTTATAGGCCAATTTCTTTACTTGACTCCCTGCTAAAGATTGCAGGACGCATTGTCCTGAAAAGATTACAAGACTGGACAGATTCACACAACATCCTCTCAGATTTACAATATGGTTTCCGTACTGGGGTGGGAACTATAGAGCAGAGCCTTAATTTAAGCATGCTACTCAGGAAGTATGTTAAAATTAACGAGGGAAACCTGTATTTAGCTTTTGTTGATCTCTCCTTGGCCTTTGATTGTGTCATACATGACAAATTGTAGTTAATCATGAAAGAGCTGGGGGTAGACGCTTCAATCATCAGCTTTCTGAGGGATTTATACTCAGGATGCAATGCGAGGGTCAGATACTGTGTTAAAGGGAATGTACTGAAGCATTCAGGGTACAGAGTGAAGTGAGACAGGGCTGCGTCCAAGCCCCCTTCCTGTTCTCCCTATATATAAATAGTGTTAGCGTGGTGCTGGCTGCTTCGTCTAAAGGTCTACCGCAAGTTGGGACACGCTCTGTACCAGCCCTTCTATATGCCAATGAAAACCTTTGTGATGAATTGTGGGAATAAATCTTCTAAGTGGTGGGACTTAAAAATCCAGGGCAAATCTATATGCCTTACCGATACTTTTTCCTATTTGGGAATCCTATTTGATACAGAGTGCTTATCGAAAAAGGCAATCTTCAGTAAGAAACTACAGTTCAGTAAAGCCTGTATGGCACTTAGAGGGTTTGCCAGATGACTGGGTTCAAATCCACCAGAGCTGATGATGAAAGTCTGTAAAGCTAAATGTGTTAGTGTTGCACTTTATGGGGCAGGTGTGAGGAGACACAATAAATGCAGTGAAATACAACTGTTGGAGAACAACTTTTTCAGGTAACTCTTTACCACCCCAAAAAGTGCCCCAGTACATGTCTGTGACGCTGAACTTGGAGCACCATATTTAGCAGACCTGATTATGTAACAGCCTATGTTACTCTGGTATAAAGTATGGACTTCTGCACACACTGATTTAAATTGTGCCATAATTAAGGATTGACTTAAATCTAGCTTATACAAACATATCTCGTTGCTAGTTTACATCCAACGCTTCTGTAATGACCTGGGCCATCCAGAGTATTTCGAGAAAACAGAAACCCTAGCCTGTGTTAATGCATGTAAATAATACATCAGCTACTTTTAACTCATAAGTGCTGTCCACTAATTCTATGTGCTAATTTATGGTGGAACTGATATCAACTGAAAACCTCTTTGTATTTGTCACAAGGTTTTAATATGCATATAATTTGAGCTGATTATATGATTGTACTGTATCATTTTAAGGTTTTTATCCTTTTATTGTTTTATGTATTGCTTTTATGAATGGCTGATTGCCTCCAAATAAAGTTATTATTGATTGAACTTATAAGTCACCTCTAAGGTCTGCCCTTGGTGCCCCAAGGGTAGAGTCCATTGTTATAAAAAGTGGGTACAATTTAAAAGATGTTTTATATGCCATGGAAGGAATAAACTGCCAAAGTTGTCTGCTAACCATATAAGCTAACAGAGGAAGATTTTATTTGCCTTAATAAAGATAATCTTTGCTTTAGAGCTGGTTAGCACTAATATTCAAAGTGTCGACTTAATGGTCACAATAAATCCAACAGCTTGCCAAGGTTAGATTTTATGTAACTATTAAAGGAACCTAGTTTTAGAACTTACTGTCATGAAGTTACCTAAAACAGCCATACAGCAGCCTCCTCTGACTGGCCAGCCTTTGCCAGCCTGAGGCAAGCTGCTCCCTGACTAGGTGAAAAAAAGCCTGGGGCTGAAACAATACTGCCATTCAGCAGGGTGAGATTTGCTTCCTGGAGAAGCCAAGGAGAGAAAGGGGGTCAGGAAGATAATTTGGACTTCAAAGACAGATGAAGAGATGTCATAGGGCCCAGGCTAGCTCCAACATCCTTGATTCCCAGCCAGATGGGAGCCACTTTAATTAGATTGAGAGGGGGTCAGAAGGGATTGTTTTTAGATGTTTGCCACACCTTTAGGTTGGGTTACACAGACACACACACACCCACGAGATATCTTCTCCATTTTGATGTTTTGGAGAACAGCGCATTCTGGGTCAAAAATATGCCACAATTCGCAGGAAGTGATCATAGCAGAGGGAGGTAACTATACTCCTATTGGTTGGAGTGTTCCCCTTCTTGCCAGCCCAGAATGAAGGATGAACATGGGAGAGCTGCAGGAGATCCTCAGAACACTGCATGGAACAACACAAGAAGAAGGGCTTCCCTGCTGGGACCTCAGACTGCACCACAGAAGGCCTGCACTCAGAACTGCATCTAATGTACTCTCTAGGCTCCTGAAAGAAAGGACTGTGCCTGTCTGAAAGGAAAAGGAGTGGACTCCCTGGTCAGTAACAGGTACAACAGAGCTAGAAGAAGTCACCAGTAAAGAAAAAGAGAGGAATACCCCAGTTGACCAGTTGCAACTGGATTTCCCTGGACTGTGCAGGTGCATTGTTGGAAATTGAGTCCTAGCTCCCAAGAGGCAATCTATTAGAGTCTCTGAACATTTGGCCAAAGCTAGTGGACCCTTCAATTTCTCTACAGAACTGTCCACAAGGAAGATCTGTTGAAAAAAAACTTTCTGCAAAGTCTTGCAGAAAAGCTTCAATAGGACACCGGCTCAATGTCGAGAATCAAATCACCGTCATCAACTTGCGAATCAGCTTGACTGCACTTGTTTCTCTTTCTGAAAGCTCCGTAGCTCCTCCCCATAAAGGACAAAGACTTCCAGGAGTTTTTCAAGTCATTTTGCTGCAGTTTACTGACAACGTTGAATCAGATTTCGGATCCAAGAACCCTGACGACCTGTTGACGAGCCTGTTAACGAGAGAAGAAGGCTAAGTCTGAAAGTAAACTTGTGACCAGGACCCAGTCCTCAGCCTATCCGACCCAAGCTCCATCGTGGTTAGCCTAAAATTTTGACTTTGTGCCGGTCCAGCGTGACCAGATAGCCATGAGTAGGCTTTAAGCTTTTTGGGGTTAGAATGCACAATTATTTATTTAATCTTTAAAAATGAATATCTCCCTTCATTGGATTGTTGTCGTTTTGATGTTGTTTTAAAGATAAAAATATTCTCTTCTTTTTTTTTACAAATTAGTGGTGTTGCATTTTTGTTGTGTTGTGACTTCAACTTATTTACTGTTTTAGTGATAATAAATGAATTGCACATACCTGTTTCCTAAGTTAAGACTGCCTGCTCATTTGCTAAATTACCAAGAGTGGAGCAAAGGTTAACTTATTGAGTCTTGACCTATTAGTGATTGTGGTATTTTACTAGCTGAAGGTGAATACCTCCACCTACTAATAATCCACTTTCCTACACAGCATGTTTAGAGCAGGCCACTACTAAAGAACTCCAGTTTTTCTATGTATTCATTATCTACATAGACATATCCAACCAATTATATTTTTCACCTGTTTCACTGCAAAATCCTTCAAACCAAAAACACCCTCATGCCAGTTAAAAGCACACATTTGTATACTTGTCCACTGTGTCATTTACAGGCTCATAGCGGAGAAATGATGCATCCTTACAGCTTCCTTATTTGAGAACCTGCAATGCTGATTATTTTTAGATTTAGGTCCTCTTTGCATGTTACTGGCGGGGTGTAAACTCCACACCCATAATTACCGTAGTGTAACAATCAGCCAGTACTGTATAATTCGGTGATAAACCCCATCTTGATGCACCTTGATGCCCTCAGGCTAAGTTTGCGCCTTATAAATCCTAGTTCATTAATTCATTCATTCATTGAATGGGTAACAACTACAGTTGGACCAGGTATAAAACAGCATGGAATTTTCATTTCTATTGTGTTTAGTTCTCTTTTTTACATCTGCTCTGAGCAGGTGGCACGTGGGAGCATGCCATTCCAAGCAGGCCAGGGATGAAAGAAAGTGAAGAGGATAGGGGGGAGAAGGGGTTAGAGAGTCATGGCAAGTTGGAGCATTGCATGGTCTTCCCTTGCAAGAAAAGTAGGTCAGGTAGAGCAGGGGTACGGGACATGAATGCTGGTGCAGCTAAGCCTAACCCCTTTTACAGACATTTGAGTTGCTGGGTTAAAGGTTCCTCAAAAGCTGTTTATAACTACTTGTTAATTAGTTGATTTGTTCAATTATGTTCATATTATTATAGGTCAGCATGGTAAATTTATATATTACTTTGGCATTTTAGTGTATCTAAATTTTACAAGACTGTTATAATCAATGCCTAATTTTCTCATGGGTTAATACGCATGCATCGTCCTCTAATACCACTCTATTGTGCATAGATATTGGAATATGTCTTATCACTTTAACAATATAATTTTTGGAAATTATATTTTTTGAATACTAGCTATTTACACCACTGAAAATGAAGTGTGATGCGAAGTGATAGATAAAAAGCAAGTTGTTATCAATATACGCAATTGTAAATACAGCAGGGATTATTTAAATTGTACTTTCATTGGATCGTTGTTCCATTTTCAACTGACATTCAATTCTGTACCATGTACCATATCACTTCCTGTATGACTGTATGGAATTGTGCTTCCCATTATATGATAAACAGTAATATTGATTTACAAAGAAAAACTTTGTGCAGGAATTATTGCAATATCAAATAACTATAAATATTTGTTTTTGAAAACTTACATATTAATTGCAGCTCATAGATTCCCATTTACTGAGTGAAAAAAAGCAGGGTGCTAATATTTTAAAATGAATGGCTAGAATATGCAAGGTATATAATAACACTTTTGAGTGATGAGGTTATTTCTGAGAGTATTGTTCATCTCGTCTTAGTCCTAAAGTTCAGTTGCCTGAAGCTGTGTGGTTCATTAAATGGTTGCCAACGATACTTTGAATAAAACATTTAGTGACTAATTATCTCATGTTATGTGCACGGGCATAAGAATTGTTGTGTTTTGAATCATATTTTCCATCATGGGCTTCTTGGACAGTAAATATTTATATTTTTGCAAATATGTGCCTGCACATTCAATGGATTATATCATGAAAATGTTAATATGACAAATGTTAGAACATTAACATAGAGTTTGAGGGGGTGTTCATCACAAATGTTCTCAAATTTTGAACATTGAAGCGCATAGCACTTGTACAGGAATTTGTCTGTGGCTTGTTAATCAGCAGTACTGTAGCATTACTGAGTGCAATATGCTCTGCGGAGCTACTATTAGACTATATTTGCTAGATTTTATTACCATACGTAAATCCAACCCCCACCCAGCACATGGCTTTCTGCCATGTGCGGCGAAAGTTTGGTTATAGAGCCTGGCTGACCATGCAGAGTACAAAAAGATGTGGTCAGGGTAGCTAAGAACTTCTTTTTAGGACAATATATAGTAGCAAAACACCAATCGCTCGTTGTGGCATAAGTCCAATTCATTTACTTTTTGAAGCAAAGCATCTAATGCAATTGTATTCAAAGCATTAGCTGAAAATGGCAACACTACTGCTCATTATGATTACAAAGCAATATATTAAAAACATTCGCGAATAATGGTAACACCGTTGTTCATTATGATTACAGTGCAATATATTACAGTGCTCTTGGTGCAGATGGGGAAAAAAGGAAGGGGATGGGTGTTAAGTGGTAACGTGTGGGCGGTGGACAGGAAAAAGGTATTTGTGCCATATCAACATCAACATTGCATGATATGAACTTTTCCGGCCTTTAGAAGGTCAAGTGTTCCTAAAACTACACATAACTCTAATGGACAAGCAATTTTGTAAAGAATGTCGCCAGAGTTTGTGTTGTTTGATGACTGTGTGTTGTCGAAGTTTCGACCCCTATGGGCAGGATTGAATATTATTCTTGTGGTGGGGTCTTCATCAGGACTAGACTGGGAAGAGCACCTGTGAATAATTGGAGAGATGGTATAAGGAAATGAAGATGTACTCATGTATGCTACTAGTATGTCTGGTGATCAGTACCTATTTAAATACAGCAACGGGAGACCTCCGCCGTGTAAATGGGAGGTGTGGGCTTGAAGAAGCTCCTAAGGGGAGAAGGAAACAATCACGTATCTGCTAGTTTAGCAGCTACTCTCACTTACCGGTCGCTAAGGTGAAGAACCTGGCTGTCTTAATTGATGATCAACTTACCTTCAGGCCCCAGGTCAACACCGTAGCATCGTCAGTATATTTTATACTTAAAAGGATTCGGAAGATACTCCCTTTCCTCCCGGAGAGCAGTAAAAAACAGTTATTACTGCCTTAGTGCTGTCCCGTCTAGATTACTGCAACAGCCTGCTTCTGAATGCCCAACAGGGGCTTCTCAATAAAATGCAGGTGTTGCAAAATGCGACAGCTAGACTTCTGACGGGCATACCGAAGTATCCCTCCATCTCGTCCGAAATCACAAAACTACGCTGGTTACCAGTGCGGAAGTGGATTTCATTTAAGGCCTTGTGTTTGGTCTTTAAGGCCTTGCAAGGCCTGGGGCCTGCTTGCTTGAAGGAGTATTTTCAATGGTAAATCTCTCCCAGACATCTAAGGTCATCTGGGCTGCGGTTGGTCAAAGCCCCTCGCATAAAGAAAGCTCGGTGGGGAGGAGTAGCTTTGTGTTGGGGCAACGAAGGCCTGGAATGCTCTGCCCCTTGCCCTGAGGAACATGGCAGATTTGATGGCTTTTAGGAGAGGCATTAAAACCTGGCTGTTTACACAGTAATTCCTATTCTGCCCAGAACCGTTAGGAGTATTAATTTAGCGCCAGGACACCTTTGGATAACAGCGCGCAATGTAAATGCTAAAATAAAAAATAAAAAAAATAATAAATATGAGACCAATACAAAGGTACTTACTCATCAAAGGATGCATGAAAACATGCAGCGGTATCACACCAGCTTGCAATGCAGTGGGAACCAATCCTGTGGAATCTATAAAAGAAAACCAATGCGGCTCTGAATAAAACAGTTGGAGCGTCTGATGACAAGTTTCATATCTGATGTCCATGTTGTGACTCCTGGGCGACCCCCTAGTATGTCCCAATGTCGAAATGGCTACCTGTGTGTGCACAGTGTCAACCACCGTAGTATGTCCCTTATGGGTGCGGATTCAAGAAAAAGACTGGATACCTGGGTGTATGCGGTCACAGAAAGCCCACCACTGGTGCGATTGGTACAATGTGTCTACAATCTGCTATCTTGGGTAAAAGTCAGAGCGCGTTAGTGCTCAAGTACTATCAATAGCACAAGAGGGCAATATCATCACCATAATCTTTATTTTGGTTGCAAAACCATAAAAGATACGCTCATATTTTTCCTTAGCAGTGGATCCCATGATACAGTTAACACAAGTAAAAGTAGATATTTAGTACAGCAGGTTCAAATGGTCAAGTATCACATAATGAGAATTGTAAACACAGAGGAAATCGCTAAGATGCAGCATTTCTATGTGTGTACAAAGGATAAAACAGGAATAAAGTGCGAGTGCAATAATGACTCACAATATCCACAATTTTAAAAGATTTTGATAAAAACTTTGAGAAGAAAGTTAAAAACAGGATCCTCGGGATTAAAGCACCCTCCAGTCGTAAGATTTTTACTACAGCTGGTCCCTGACACAAGGATAAGTGGACAGGAGCCTTTGCCTAATGGCCCAGAACCGGCCAAGAAATTTTGCAATGGCACATACAAAGGATGCTCTAGTATCCAATCTTAAAATCCGTAGTGCGTCAAGATGGCTATGGGTCCCCAACTGTCTGCATAGTGGGACCAACCAATTCCTTCTTGGTCTGTCGCAGGCTGGACATGCAAAGAAAACATGGCCCACAGTTTTGTTTGGGTCGGGACAGGATGGGCATCCCTTGGGCTGGCTGGTGTTGTTTAGCCAAAGGTTGGTAAAGACATTGATGGGTAAGCAGCCAAACCTAAACTGGGTATACAATTTCCTGTCCCCAGGCACTTTGATGATATCAAGATATGTCTCAAGGTATTTCGAGGATATTATGTCTAAAAAAACATCGGTTAAGCAACCATGACGAATCCTCGAATAGGTGGTCTGTTCTACCCATAGCCAATATTGACGCTTTAGCTGGGCCTTTGAGTATTGTGGTGGAGAGCTAGCAGGCTCATTAGGGAGGCCAATTGCTGCCCGAACAGTGTTAACATATTTTATCCACCCAATTATTTTGTTAATGTCTAGGGCGGATACTTCGTTAAAAGCAGCAACATAAGGGACCAGGTCGGGGGTAGTGACCAACCTATACCAAAAAAGCAAGGGGCGCAGACTTGCTTGGTCATGTATAGACCTAACTCCCAGGTCCAGTTTCAAAGGAAGGGGGGGGCTTTGTGGCAGAGCTACAAGACTCCTAAAAATCTTGTTTTCAACTGTTGTTAATATCCTTGCGTCCACCAGACCCCGCAGTTCTGACTCACAACCTTTGATCTATAGAGTTTAAGAGCTGGGGCTATGGGCTTCGTATTACCAGAAACCGGTCCTGGGAAGCTTGATTCCGGTCCAGGGAAGACATGGCTTGGCAGTTCGGGCTGGGCTGTTCTCATGAGGCACAGGGTCAGACTGATTTGCATATGGCCATGTCTGAACTGGGGTGGCAGAGTGAGCTAAAGAACGGTGATGGATTAAACCCAGATCAGTTGACTGGGGGTGAGTGTTTGTATTGTCAACGCTCCACCCATCACCACCTTTGGTTTTTCTTTGTTCGCCCTTAGTTGGCAGGGTACGCTCAGACGTGAGTCCCTTGCTCACTTTGCCGCTGGAGTCAAGCAAGCCCGGCTGAAGACGGCTGTAATGCCAGAAACCGGTCCTCGGAAGCTTGTTTCCGGTCCAGGGAAGACATGGCTTGGCAGTTCGGGCTGGACTGTTCCCATGAGGCACAGGGTCAGACTGATGTGCATATAGCCATGTCTGAACTGGGGTGGCAGAGTGGGCTAAAGAACGGTGATGGATTAAACCCAGATCTTTTGACTGGGTGTGAGTGTTTGATTGGTTCAGATGCTCCGTCCATTACCACCCCCTTTTGTACCCCTTTTGTAATGACGCATAAAATGTCTTGTGGAGGGGGACTGCAAGCCTCTTCTGTTTAAATAAGCAATGTTGCTCTGGGGGTGGACTCCCTGGGATCTTTATTTGAAGAATGTGTCCCTGGCTGTCAGTTTTTCCCATGAGTGTTTGATTGGTTCAGATGCTCCGTCCATTACCACCCCCTTTTGTACCGCTTTTGGCCGCCATAAGTGTGGCAGGGTATTCTCAGACGTGAGTCCCTTGCTCACTTTGCCACTGGATTCAAGCAAGCCGGGGTGAAGACGGCTGGAATGCCAGAAACGGGTCCTCGGAAGCTTGTTTCCGGGTCAGGAAAGGCATGGCTTGGCAGTTCGGGCTGGACTGTTCCCATGAGGTACAGGGTCAGACTGATGGGCACATAGCCATGTCTGAACTGGGGTGGCAGAGTGGGCTAAAGAACGGTGATGGATTAAACCCAGATCTTTTGACTGGGTGTGAGTGTTTGATTGGTTCAGATGCTCCGTCCATTACCACCCCTTTTGTACCGCCTTTGGCCTCCACAAGGGTGGCAGGGTATGCTCAGACGTGAGTCCCTTGCTCACTTTGCCACTGGATTCAAGCAAGCCGGGCTGAAGACGGCTGGAATGCCAGAAACCGGTCCTCGGAAGCTTGTTTCCGGTCCAGGGAAGGCATGGCTTGGCAGTTCGGGCTGGACTGTTCCCATGAGGCACAGGGTCAGACTGATGTGCATATAGCCATGTCTGAACTGGGGTGGCAGAGTAGGCTAAAAAACAGTGATGGATTAAAACCAGATCTTTTGACTGGGTGTGAGTGTTTGATTGGTTCAGATGCTCCGTCCATTACCACCCCCTTTTGTACCCCTTTTGTAATGAGGCATAAAATGTCTTGTGGAGGGGGACTGCAAGCCTCTTCTGTTTAAATAAGCAATGTTGCTCTGGGGGTGGGCTCCCTGGGACCTTTATTTGAAGAATGTGTCCCTGGCTGTCAGTTTTTCCCACAATCCCGTGTGAGTCCAGTGCGATTGCAGCAGAAATGGCTGTTTTGTTTTGTATTTTGGCTCATCAGGGTCCCTCTGCGTCACACTCATGAGGCCGATTGGGTTGGGGCATGGTATCACTACCCAGCCTCTATATATTTATATATATACGAGCAGCCCGTCCCGACGTTGTTCGGGTATGAATTGCTGCCGGCCAGTAGTATATTGTTTTGCAGGATTTCGTTTTGATAGCATTTCTTGTCTGTGACAGGCCTGTGAAACGCTCCGATTCACAGTCCACTGCTGATGCCCTTAAGAGTGCGCCTTCAGTAGTGTGTGAACTCGAGTTTCCCTACTTTATTTTTCCTTGTAATATTATATAGCGCGAACTCGACAACATAGCATGAGCACAATTTACATTACAGAAGAACACATTCATTTGTGGTAGGCACGAGGAGACAAAGCGATTTGCCTGGAGTCACAGAATGTTGAGCTGATGCAGAGATTCGAACGTAGCTCCCCAGCTCTAAAGTTCGCAATTCTAGAACTTGTGGCGGGAGGTGTGTCTAAAAGTGCATGTCGGTGGTCGCTGTCAATGAGAGTGACCTGTGCATTTTTCAAATGGGTGGTGAAAAAATATGAGTATGTTGCTGGAGATGTGGGGCGCCGTGCCACCAATGTACTTACCGGGGGAGGGTAAACACCCATCATTCCGCAACTTTCTTTCCGCATACCATCACTCCGCATACTTTCCTTACGAAAGTACCATGACTCCGCAATGCCATTATAACGCATGGCATTACATTTTATATGCTTTTACCC
Organism: Lissotriton vulgaris; assembly: GCF_964263255.1. Classification (NCBI taxonomy): domain Eukaryota; kingdom Metazoa; phylum Chordata; class Amphibia; order Caudata; family Salamandridae; genus Lissotriton; species Lissotriton vulgaris. The sequence continues at coordinate 1,620,191,457 of NC_141694.1, forward strand.
GCATACATTTACAACAAAATTCGTTGTAAATGCATGAATGGTAAAAGCATGTTTTTTTTTAATGTTTGGATAAGGTAAGTATGGGCATAGGGGCATATGTTTTGGGATACTGAGGTATATGTTTTGGGGCGTTTAGGTATTTTAAGGGTTCAGATGTAGTTTTGGGTTATGGGGTACAGGGATAGTTTTAGGGTTTAGGAATAGGTATGGGTTTTGGGGTACAGGGGTATTTTTAGGGTTCAGGGCTAGGTTTGGGTTTTGGGGTATAGGGGTATTTTTAGGGTTCAGGGGTAGGTTTGAGTTTTGGGGTACAGGGGCATTTTAAGGGTTCAGGGCTAGGTCTGAGTTTTGTGGTACAGGGGTATTTTTAGGGTTAAGGGCTAGGTTTGGGTTTTGGGGTACAGGGGTATTTTAGGGTTCAGGGGTAGGTTTGGATTTTGGGGTACAGGGTTATTTTTAGGGTTCAGGGCTAGGTTTGGGTTTTGGGGTACAGGGTTATTTTTAGGGTTCAGGGGTAGGTTTGGGTTTTGGAGTACTGGGGTATTTTAAGGGTTCAGGGCTAGGTTTGGGTTTTTGGATACAGGGGTATTTTAGGTTCAGGAGTAGGTTTGGGTTTTGGGGTACAGTGGTATTTTTAGGGTTCAGGGCTAGGTTTGGGTTTTGGGGTACAGGGGTATTTTTAGGGTTCAGGGGTAGGTTTGGGTTTGAGGTACAGGGGTATTTATAGGGTTCAGGGCTAGGTTTGGGTTTTGGGGTACAGGGGTATTTTTAGGGTTTAGGGATAGGTTTGGGTTTTGGTGTACAGGGTATATTTATAGGGTTAAGATGAGTTAGTGTTTAAGGATGTTGGGGTATTTTAAGGAGTAAGGGTGGGTTATGATTATGGGGTACAGGGGTAATTAAAGGGAGCAGGGTGGGATTAGCACACGATAAGAGACGTGGCATGAAGGGCGGAACGTACCACACGCCCCCAGCGTTTCTCACGCCCCCCTCACTGGTTAGAGGCGGCAGACCCGAGAGCAGAACACGGCCCGGGACCAGGGTTCGATTCCCGGCGCGGCAGGTTTCTGGACCAGGGTCAGTGGACTCGATAATTCTCTCGCCTCGGTGCCCACTCTGATCAGCGATCACACTCGGCAACTCTGGGCATTAGCTTGCCTCATCTTCACTAACGGCCCCACCAGACCGCCGGGGATGCCTGGTCTCACCCTGGAGATACCCATTAAGGGACCATCTCTCAGGGAAGCCAGGAAGGGTTTCGCAGCGGTCGAAGCGCCTTGGGACCCTCCGGGTAAGTAGTGCGCTATATAAATGCCTATACATACATATAAATACATATACATATACATACAGCACAACGCAGACACGCCCACAAGGGACTACTTTGTTGGCATGGTTCTTTTACCTTTTAAATGTATATGGTGGGCGTCTGCATAGCCTATGTCCTTCTGCTGCAACTGCCCTTTCAAACGCTGTATTGGGGGTTGTGATTGGTGCTGTGGTTCCTGAGATTACCCGCCTCAAAGGTTTGGACTCTCTCTTTAGTATGGATTAGTATGTATATATATATATATATATATATATATATATATATATATATATATATATATATATATATATATATATATATATATATATATATATATATATATATATATATATATATATATATATATATATATATATATATATATATATATTCACCAAAGTTTGTCCAAAAGATGAGGACGTACTCACAAGCAGAAAGGTCTCATCAGAGTTTTTATTCAGGGAAACCTGCTTCCTTCAACGTGAAAATTCCTAGCCTCACACGTTTCAGACTCCCTTAGTCCTTGTTCACAGGCATGAATGAAGCCGGCAGCACCGAGCACCTCACTCTCCTCTGCATGCTGACATCGATAATTGCCCGCCACTCTAGTAAATGAATTTTATCTGGGCATGCTGGAACTTGTGGTGCTTTTATGATTAGTTCAGCCTCCAGTGGGTGTGCGCCGTGAATCATTGCAATTGTCATTATTATTTAAGAGCCCTCCAGTGGGCCTCACTATGAAGCAGGCAGATTTAAAATTGCAAAATTCTACCGTGCCGATGCGAGGCTAAAATCAGTTCCAGCCTCTGGTCCCACATTACAGTAGTGGCGGTGCGATCCTCACGGCGGGACAGCCGTTAAATATTCACCAAAGTTTGTCCAAAAGACGAGGACGTACTCACAAGCAGAAGGTCTCATCAGAGTTTTTATTCAGGGAAGCCTGCTTTCTGTCCCTCCAAGAGGAACGCTGCCACCAGATTCATCTTGAATGGAGCTGCAGGGGCACTGAACTGTTCATCGCCCCGCTGCAGCATCAACAGGGAAGGAGCTTGCCAATCTATTCTGGTAGCCCACTGGAGGGCATTGCACAAGGAATTTTCACTGAAATGAATTCCTTGCACTTACAGGGAATGAAGCTGCGCTTCCACACTACACTGCAAATCCCAGAATGCTGCACAAAAAACGAACTCACCTGTGAGAACCCACCAAGGGGCGTGAAAGCAAATAATTGTAGGCGCTGCAGTGATTGTGAAGCTCCGCTTCCTTCCTACTACAGCCTGTGAACAAGGGCCGAGGTTGGCCCTAAACGCGTCAGGCACCGCAACTAAACCGGGAATAACGGCAAGCTTCACGCGTCAGTAAAGACCCTGTGTCCAAGCTACCTGCTGTTGTGTGCGTCCTCAATTCCTTGGACAACAATTGATTACATATATATATATATATATATATATATATATATACACATTTTTTTTTTTACTTCAGGGCAGGGGACTAAGTACCCATGCCCTGTAATAGCTGCCAGCAACAGTTTTCAGCAGCCACTCAGAGTGCTTGCTCCCACAGGAGTATGACTCCCAGGAGTGCAAATTGGCCCAGGGTAACAATAAGCTCCCAGGGCCAATCATAATGCTTGATTTTTAAATTGACTCTCTCTCAAGAGAGTCCCTCCCAACCATTCAGATATAGAAATATTTTTTTACCCTAAATTTCTCAGAACCTGGCGAACTGATTTACACCAAATCACAAAAAGCACAATCTGCAAACCAAGATCTCGCTTCCTACCAAATTTGGTGCAATTCTATCTATCTATCTATCTATCTATCTATCTATCTATCTATCTATCTATCTATCTATCTATCTATCTATCTATCTATCTATCTATCTATCTATCTATCTATCTATCTTGCATTGTTGGCAGAGACTAGAGTTATAAATACTTTCAGGCATGAGTTTTAGTTACTTGAAATAAATATAACTGGTGGAATTTAGTGTTTTTTTAGTTTCAGACATATTCACATAGTTATATTGTCACTTTAACATTTATTTTTCAGCGAATTTCAATCTTTTAATGGAATCACAATTAAAATGTCATCAGGAATGAGCCATCCATGACTAAATCCCCTAAAGACAGGTGATTTATTAGGTTATGAAACAGTGACATGTTTTGAATGCTTTAACAAATTCAGTTTATCATCCACCTAATATACATAATCAGACCCCCCAGGATATTGCGGCATAGATTTGCTTATTTAGCGGCACAAAAATGGAAATTTAGCGGCACAAAAATGGAAATTTAGCGGCATTATTGCGGCACTTTATTTTACTCGTAAGCATTCCTTTTCAGCCTTAAATCAATGTAAACTGATTTAACAGGGAATTCCACTGTGAAACTGGCATGTTTAAAGTGTCTGACAGCTCCAATCTGCACCTCGTGAGAGGGGGCCTATTTCTCCCTGGGGTGTTCTAGCACCCATGTATGCACCCCTGCTGGGGTACTGCTGCCTCCTGGACACGTACATTTTTAAAAACAGTCATTTCTATCACCCTTTTTAACATTGAAAATATATTGATAATACATATATGACCCATACAGGAAGTCTTGCTTTGCTGCTAGAGCGCTTTACTAGAAAGTAATGCATTGAATTAATTGTGACAATTTAAGTGACACTTTGTGACTGGACAAAAGCAAGGAAATCCATAAAAAAACTATCCTCCTATCTGAAAACCAATGGTCTAAAAGGCCCTTAAAATATCCCCAGCAGTTCTGAAGCGCTGCTGCAGGGTACATAACTGCCAAGGCTTCAGGTTGCTATGTGTGACATTTTCATAAATTAAGTGTAAATATGAGTGACATTCAACGATTATGAGTGACAGCTTCTCCTGAACGAAATCAAGCAATGAAGTCTAGGGAAACAAATAAATATCAGAAATACCCCCATTTGAGCAATTAGAAACTCTAAGAATATCTTGAAACTGCAGCAAAGTACCAGAAAAGGAAGGACATTAGCCTAGTGCCTTTGTAACCTGAAAGGCCTGTTTGGTACTCGGGTGCGGCTGCATTAGACGTCGCCAGCCCGCGAAACTGTGTCATCCTGGGCTGACACAAACGACAGGTGGGGGGGTCTGAAACCCGGTGAGCCCAATGGGTGTTGCACGCCTGTCTTAAATCCGCCTCCTGCCTGGTACTCCACTGCCAGACACTCCCTGCTCTATTATCTCACTCTGGCAGGTCCCTGCTTCCTCCTTTTGTGACGGGATTGCCATCTTTCTAATTGTCTCTCTTCCCGATCTGTGTGTTTTCCCATTGATTCGGTGTCCCCCTCCCCGCTCGAATTAAGCGATGTCCTGCTCTGGGAATGATTGGCTTGCCATCCTAGCATTTTCTCGGTGGGTTGCGCCCTGAGTGAGGAAGAGAGTGGACTGCAACAATCCAACCAGGCCCCACGTCATCCATCTAGTCACAGCCATCTGCAGTGACGAGTCCATTTGAACCTTTTCACCAGTACTTATATTTGGTTTTCACTTTGGTCGTGGACAAGAGCAGCAGTAATACGGTAATGTTTCTGCTTTATTTTTGACTGCCCCCGTACTCGAAAGATCACAGATTCAGTTTCTCTGAAGCCTTTCAAGCTGAAATGTAGGACAGGGCAGATGCCATTGTTTCCACACATCAGAGATGCAAGAAATGTCCTCGCATCTTTCTTCAGTGTTGCAATTCCTTACTGCGGCAGTTGCTTAGGCCGCTCCACTATTTATTAGTTCTAATACTCAGTTACACAGGTAAAGTGAGCGGTATTCGAGCACTTGGGGACAAAGAGTCGCATTCCTTGTACCCACCCTCCCAGAGCACCGGCCTTGAGCTTTCTACGGGAAAGGTGAACACAGCAGGAAAACAGACGATGCACACGAGCCTCAAACACAGGGTTTGGTGACGGGGAGATAAACTTAAGCGCTTGGGAAATGATGTAAGCCGTGACCTTTGCCCTTACAGTACTCGCCTGCCAGAAGGTAGGAAGGGGTGCGACCTCGCCAGCAGGCTCAGAGTTTGTTATTGGCCTCAGGCGTCATGATGAGAGAAAGTCCTGTTCCTGGAGCGAGGTGCCAGTAGCTGCATTTACATATCAAAGCCACGCAGGCTAAAGGATTGGATCTTGTCAAGTGGGACACAGCAGGTATTCGGCGGCTGGATGGCGACAGTAGTGACATGTGCGCAAACAGCCTATAAAAGGGTAATGTTTGATTTAGTTACAATTATCGCGGCAATAATTGTAAATATCGCGGCCATCGCGCTAGTCAGCCGATTTCGCGATTTTTTTGCAAATCGCGAAATCGCGAAAGGCTGGAGGGTCTGCATAATATCCAACTTCAAGGGGTGAAGAATGGGCATTTGAAGCAGGAAATGTATATTAACAAATATTGGCAAAACCAGTAAGCCTGGCTTAGTTTAAGTGTTTTTAGTTGTTATATGTGGCACACTGAAAATGCTGCAATTATACAGACTAGTGAGAATGTGCATGTATCAATGGGACTAGGAAAGGCCCCATATAGTGTATTAGGACTAAAAAGTCCTCTGCATTGTTAAAGATGTGTATCCCTACACTGAGTGCCCAACTGTACTGTTGTCTGCATCCTTAAAGCTTACTTTTTTCATAGGTAAACACGAATCATGCGTATGCACCATGACATAGGCCTTTCTCACGTTTTGCAGTCTTGTTGGACTGGGAGATGCACCCAAAGTGCTACCCTCATAGTGGTAGAAGGATACCACCTTCACCAATAGTTAAGCAGCACAAGCGCAATGGTTGCAGCATACCATGTGGTGATCAGAAGTAGTGAACAGGTTCCTTGCTCACTGTGCCACTGGATTCAATCAGGCCTGGGGGAAACCCCGAAACTTGTCCCAGGATGCTCGTTTCCAGTCAAGGGAGGATCTGGCCTGGAAGTTAGCGATGGACTGTTCCCTTTGGAAGCGGGGTTGGGACTGGTTTGCATATGACTGGGTCCAAACTGGGCTGGCATAGTGAGCAAAAGAATTATGGATTTAACCCAGATCTCTTGACTATGTGTGAGTGGTTGAAAAGTTTCAGCACTCCGTCCATCATCTTGTTGGCTTTGCTTTTTTAAAATGTGTCACTGGAGTGAGGTCTAAAAGCTCACTCACTTTTTTAAAAGATCTGCTGCTGTGTGCTTAACTCACTCTTAGACTACATCAGGGAGATGTGGGGTACTGCGCGGCACAGGAGTAGTGATTCTGCACTTGCTGTAGTGTGCCTGGGAAGGGAACATCACAGGGATAAAGCTATACTGTGTAGTGCATGTGTAGTGCATGCGACATTGGTGTTAGTTTGCCAGTGAGGAATACATGACATGAAAGATGTAGTGCTGTGTAGTATGTGCACAATGAATGCATGTGCTGCGTGTATGTATGCTTGCATGAAGTGCAATTAATGAAGGGTGACATTTCATGCAGTGCACATGGTGTGTGTGTGTATGTGTGCTGGCAGTGTATGTGGTTGTAAATAGGTCCCCCTGGTAAAATACAAAAAGCTACAGTAAGTACGGAGCAGTGTGCAGAGACTGAAAGTGTGTGCTAAATGCACATGTGTCTCTAATGGCACAATGCATTAAGGTGACAGTACTAGACCGTAAGGGTGCTGTGAATGTACACTAAATTAGTGTGTCTGCATTGGTACATTACATGAAGGACCCTGCATTCTATTTTGGGAAGTCCAGTCCTGCCTGGTGAAGACATGAGGAGTAGAGGAATTCCCCCAGACAGATGTGTGTATTGCTGTATTCCTGTGAGCCAGATGGGACATACTTGAGGAAGGGGACCTCCCTTTACACTTCAGAATGTTGCTTTTGTAGTTAGTGACCGTCCTGAGATCCACGAAGGCGGTTGCTCCCCACGCTGCTCCAATCCCTAACCTGGTATCGTAGCGCTGCTCGCACTGCTTCTGCTGCACTCATTTGGGTTAAGCTGCTCTGCCATTGCCTAATTGGAGACTGCGCATTATTTCTAGATTAATTGGACATTGCTGCCTCTGCCTTCAATTTCATTGTCACGCTGTGCCGCTAGACTGCTCATTGTTTATTTATTAATTTGCACATTGCTGCCTGTGCCTGCTTGCCGATTCGTGCCTGATTGTGCCGATTTCACTGCTGTTTTGACCGCCGATACCTTTAACTGTGCCCCAAGCTCGTCCCGGTCGCCTTTTGGCTTGCAGCCATTTTGTTGTTGTTGTTGTGACCCCCAGCCCGGCTCTCCGCCCTGCTCCCCGCCTCCCAGCTGATCCTCCCTCCCACTAATAGTATTGAGCCCGTTCCCTCGCACTAAGCACTGTGACCGTCCTGAGATCCACGGAGGCGGTTGCTCCCCACGCTGCTCCAAGCCCTAACCTGGTATCGTAGCGCTGCTCGCACTGCTTCTGCTGCACTCATTTGGGTTAAGCTGCTCTGCCATTGCCTAATTGGAAACTGTGCATTATTTCTAGATTAATTGGACATTGCTGCCTCTGCCTTCAATTTCATTGTCACGCTGTGCCGCTAGACTGCTCATTGTTTATTTATTATTTTGCACATTGCTGCCTGTGCCTGCTTGCCGATTCGTGCCTGATTGTGCCGATTTCACTGCTGTTTTGACCGCCGATACCTTTAACCGTGCCCCAAGCTCGTCCTGGTAGCCTTTTGGCTTGCAGCCATTTTGTTGTTGTTGTTGTGACCCCCAGCCCGGCTCTCCGCCCCGCTCCCCGCCTCCCAGCTGACCCTCCCTCCCACTAATAGTATTGAGCCCGTTCCCTCGCACTAAGCGCTGTGACCGTCCTGAGATCCACGAAGGCGGTTGCTCCCCACGCTGCTCCAAGCCCTAACCTGGTATCGTAGCGCTGCTCGCACTGCTTCTGCTGCACTCATTTGGGTTAAGCTGCTCTGCCATTGCCTAATTGGAGACTGTGCATTATTTCTAGATTAATTGGACATTGCTGCCTCTGCCTTCAATTTCATTGTCACGCTGTGCCGCTAGACTGCTCATTGTTTCTTTATTAATTTGCACATTGCTGCCTGTGCCTGCTTGCCGTTTCGTGCCTGATTGTGCCGATTTCACTGCTGTTTTGACCGCCGATACCTTTAACTGTGCCCCAAGCTCGTCCTGGTCGCCTTTTGGCTTGCAGCCATTTTGTTGTTGTTGTTGTGACCCCCAGCCCGGCTCTCCGCCCCGCTCCCCGCCTCCCAGCTGATCCTCCCTTGCCCCTCCCCCTCCCACTATCCACATATGACAGATGCCTTTCCGTGCAGCGTTCACGCGCAGCGGTCGCGCCCCATGCGCACCGAAGGTGCGCCAAAGGTAAGCCCGTCTACGCCCGTCCGCGCCTGGAACGCGCCCAGTGCCATACCCCCTGGTCCTCGCAAAACCCAACCTACTCGATTAACGTATGACGCCGCTACTCTCCTTGCCCTTAACCCCGGACGCACCCCACAATGCTGCGTAGCTACCCCAGGACACACCCATGGACCTTTCGCATGCCACTCATGCAAGTTCGACTGCATCAGGACCCACACCAAATCCTCCTCCTCCAAACACAGCTCCGACCCTAACCACCTGAAGTGCATCCTGCTGAACACCCGCTCAGTCCACAAACACTGCACTGAACTCTGGGACTTACTTGACACCACATCACCGGACGTCGCCTTCCTTACAGAAACCTGGATGAACGCATCATCAGCACCCGACATCGCCATAGCCATCCCCGACGCTTACAAGATCATCCAAAAAGACCCCACCAACCAAACAGGAGGAGGCATCGCCATCGCCCATAAAAACACCATCCGAATCACGACAAGCTCCGACGATAACCTCGCAACTGCCAAACACCTTCACTACCAGATCCACACCGACCCAAGGACCACACTTAGAGGCACCCTCATCTACAGACCACCAGGAACCCCCACACAATTTAATGAAGACATCACTGACTTCATCAGCCCACATGCCCTCACCTCCGAGAACTACATTTTACTGGGAGACCTCAACTTCCACCTGGAAAAGAATAACGATAACAACACCACCACCCTTCTAGACAATCTGGCTAATCTCGGACTCAAACAACTTGTTGACACGCCCACCCACCTTGCCGGAAACACGCTCGACCCACCTTGCCGGACACACGCTCGACCCTATCTTCACCTCCAGCAAACATATCTCCTTCGATCACATCACGGCTCTCCATTGGACGCACCACAGCTGCGTTCACTTCAGCTACAAAGAGACCTCGACCCACATCCCACCACAACCTATTCCTCGAAGAAACTGGAACAAAATCACCACCGACCAACTCTTCACATCGCTTAACCAAAACCCTCCCACCATATCATCGGACCCAAACCAAGCTGCCACCAAACTCACACAATGGATCACCCACAGCGCTGACGAATTAGCACCCTTGAAAAAACAACAGATCAAACAAGGTAGCAAAAAGACCCCTTGGTTCAACGATGACCTTAAGAAATCCAAGAAGCTATGTCGTACCCTCGAGAAAACTTGGAGAAAAAACCCAACCACTAACAACCTGACCACCTTCAAGGACGCCACCCGCAAACACCACCAACTGATCCGATCCACCAAGAAATCAGCATTCAAGGATCGACTCGACAACAACACCCACAACAGCAAAGAATTATTCAACATCGTCAGAGAATTTACCAATCCCACCGCCGGCACAAACGACATCACTCCCTCCCAAGACCCCTGCGACTCCCTATCCTCTTTCTTTCACAACAAAATCGCCGACATTCATAACAGCTTTGGAAACCTGTCCGAAGAACAACCCACTCCACCCACCTCCGAACCAAATCAGCACTCTCACAACCTTTGCGCCTGGAACCCAATCACCACTGAAGACACCATTCGCCTGATGAACTCCATCCACTCAAGATCACCAACCAACCCATGTCCCCACCACATTTTCAACAAAGCAGACTCCATCATCGCACCCCATCTTCGCGATGTCATCAACTGCTCCTTCAACACCGCTACCTTCCCACAAAGCTGGAAACATGCGGAACTCAGCGCCCTTCTGAAGAAACCCACAGCGGACCCTTCTGAACTTAAGAACTACCGCCCCATTTCACTCCTCCCCTTCCCGGCCAAAGCCATTGAGAAAGCCGTCAATATTCAGCTCGCCGCATTCCTTGAATCCAACAATTCACTTGACCCCTCACAGTCCGGCTTCCGAGCCAAACACAGCACCGAAACCGCCCTCATCGCAGCTACAGACGACATCCGAACGCTACTGGACAACGGAGAAACAGTTGCCCTCATCCTACTTGACCTCTCCGCCGCCTTCGACACAGTCTGTCATAACACCCTCATTCAACGCCTCAGCAACATCGGAATACAAGGAAAAGCGTTGGACTGGATCATCTCGTTCCTCGCCGGAAGAACCCAGAGAGTCCGCCCCCCCCCATTCAAATAATAGGCAACCGAAGTCATCTGCGGCGTACCACAAGGATCATCACTCAGTCCCACCCTCTTCAATGTGTACATGAGTCCTCTCGCATCCATTGCGCGGCAACACTACCTCAACATCATCTCCTACGCTGACGACACCCAGCTGATCCTCTCCCTCACCAAAGATCCTAACACCGCCAAAACCAATCTACACAATGGAATGAAAGAAGTAGCTGAATAGATGAAAAACAGTCGTTTAAAACTAAACTCGGACAAAATGGAAGTCCTCATCCTAGGATCATCCCCCTCTGCATGGGACGACTCGTGGTGGCCACCGGCTCTGGGCACAGCACCCATACCCACAGATCACGCACGTAACCTGGGATTCATCCTAGACTCCTCCCTATCGATGAGCAGACAAGTCAACGCCGTCTCATCATCATGCTTCAACATCCTACGCATGCTCAAAAAAATCTTCCGCTGGATCCCCACCGAAACAAGAAAGACAGTCACCCACGCACTAGTCACTAGATGACTAGATTATGGAAACACCCTCTACGCCGGAACCAGAGCCAAACTACAGAAAAAACTCCAACGCATCCAAAACGCCTCCGCCAGACTCCTACTGGACATCCCCCGTCAAGCTCACATTTCCGGTCATCTGAAAGATCTCCACTGGCTTCCCGTCAATAAAAGAATAACGTTCCGTCTCCTCACCCACGCACACAAGGCCCTCTACGTCCTAGGACCCGAATGCCTCAACAAACGACTATCCTTCTACACACCCACCCGCCAACTACGTTCATCCAATCAAGCCCTCGTCACGATCCCGCGCATCAATAGATCCACCATGGGAGGAAGATCTTTCTCCTATTTAGCGGCCAAAACCTGGAATTCTCTACCCACTCACCTCCGCCTCACACAGAACCACCTCTCCTTCAGAAAGCAGCTAAAACCTGGCTATTCGATAAATTATGCACCCACCCTCACTCAAGCGCATTGAGACCCTGTGGGTGAGTAGTGCGCTATACAAATCACTGAACTTTCAATTCAATTCAAAGAATCTTTATTCGGTGATTAAAAATCACCATAAAAGCAAACACATATTTACATGAATAAAAATCATTAAAAATTTTCAAGATCCTTATACAAAGTATTAGTGTTAACGTGGAACACAAGCAAGAAAAAAATATAACACTTTAAAAAGGTAAAATCAGAAACATTTAATTCATCTCCCCTAGTTAGCCTTAAACGGACCGCTACCTTAATAAAATTCATTATACAACACAGTGTTAAGGGGTCCGATGCTTTTTGTAAAAAGACTAATGCCTCCCTGGCATGTTCTAGTTTGGCTTTTTTTAAGACATTTCCAAGAAATCTGCGCCTGGGCATTGTAAAAAAAGGACAGAGTAAAACAAAGTGAAGGGAATCCTGCGGAGACCTATTGTCGCAGCCGCAGGATCCCTTCTGTTCAATTGATGTTGTAAATCCTGCTGGTGATGCCAACATAAATGGGAGTAGGTTCAGTCTAAAATGACACATCAAGAATCTATCCTGTGCGTTATGCATAAGGTACAAGTATGGCTCCATACCCTCCACGCTCTTCACCAGGTTGTGGGCCCTCACTGACTTTTTAAGCCCTTCAGCCTCAGCTCTGCGTTGACTTTTCAGCTCTAGGAAAGTTTTCCCTACTTGCATCTTATGCTGGGCTACAATTGTTGCGGGGTTAGTGAAGAGATTCCCAAAGCCTAGTTCCTCTAGGGTGTTCTTTACATAATTGAGCCAGGGAATACGCATACATTTGTCCCTCTCTAAACAGCCCGATAAAATTTCTCTGCTTAGAGACGCATCAGGATTAACCCAGATTTTTAGCCAGGCCACAATTGGCCTGAGTTTTACCAAATCATCTAGGTGTGGCCTCCCTAGTTTCCTGTGTGTTACGAAGCCAGCAGTACTTGGGGGTACCCTCAGGATGGATTTTAGATATTTGTTTTCTTCCCGTTGGATTCTTGTGGTATTAACAAAGCCCCATACTTCTGCCCCATAGATTACTTTAGAGCATGATACGGAGCTGTACAGGTTCATCACCTGTTCCGGGCTCCATCTACCTAGCCTCCTGCGGTAGCTTGCTATTGCCCCGTTAGAAGCGATCATTTTACTACAACGCTCCTCCACCAGGGAATTAAACTGTAAGGCGCCATCAAAAGTTACACCAAGATAAGGAAACGTTTTGACCTCTTCTACTATATGGCTTCCTATTGTGTAGGTGAATTTAGAGGAAGTTTTTTTACGAGCCAGGAGCACGTAGGATTTGCCCAGGTTAACAGAGAGATCTAGGGCACCCATGAACTTAACAAATCCATCGACCAAGATTTGTAAGCTCCTGGGTGTGCGTGCAATCAGGACCGCGTCATCTGCGTAAAGCAGAACAGGAATATGACGCGACCCCACCCTTGGGCAATCTGCCTTTAAACCTAACAGATGCTGCTCCAAATTGTTAATATAAAGGGAGAACAAAAAAGGGGCGAGAATGCAGCCTTGCCGGACTCCACTCATGCAGGGAAAAGAGTCGGTCAGTCCCCCCTCCCTGTTAAATCGGACCTTAGCCGTGGTGTCGCTATGCAGTTCCCTAAGTATGTTGATTAGGCCACTCTCTATCCCCATGCTGGACATCATGTCCCACAGTTTCTCCCTGTTGACGTGATCAAATGCCGCTGCCAAATCCATGAATCCCATATAGATCGATTCATCACTGGCCATGGTATATTTGGCTGTTAGCATGTAAAGGTTCAGGCATTGATCACTAGTGGACCTCCCTGTCCTAAATCCATATTGAGTGTCCGAGAAGATGTTATTTTCTTCGGTCCACTCGGACAGTCTGTTGAGGATCACCCTACCCAGGAGTTTGGCCGTCAATCAGGGAAATAGGACGATAGCACTTGGGATCGTCCCTATTGCCCTTCTTAAAAATCGGCACAATTATCGCTTTGGACCAGGACGGTGGCAGACCACAAGTAATGGCAGTATTTATGACCCTGGTCATTAAAGGGGCCCAGAGTTCTATGCTGCTCAGAAACAGGTCGGGGGGAATTCCGTCAGGGCCCGGGGCTTTGTTTTTGGTCAGACCCTCTATCCCAGCAGTGATCTCCTTGATAGTAAATACAACTGTTGAAGCCTGAGTTGGAATTTCAGGTAGCTCTACGGGAGTACCGGGCTCATGATTATACAGACCCCTATAGTGGGTGACCCACTGTTCTGGGAGAATATTTGACCCTATCTCCGGGGTGTCGTTTTCCTGGAAAGTTGGTTTATTAATGATTCTCCAGAAACCCGCTAAATCCTTTCTTTCCCCTGCTTCTCTTAGGTCTGCCCACGCTTCTGCCTGAAGAGCGAGTTTCCTCCTCTTGGTCTCTTTTTTATATATCTCCCTACACGCCTTGATTTTCTGGGGGTCCCTTAGTTTAAATTTAAGGCTGCTTTTGAGCTCCCTCAGTGCTTTGGAGCAAACCTTATCGAACCATCGAGGGTTACCGTGGTTCCTTGTGGACGCACTAGTTTTTAATAGGCCATCAATCAGATTAGCAATCTGATCGAATGCTTCCAGTAGCCTTGATCCGTGGACTTCTGTGTTTAAACAGTCATTAATGGCAAATTTGCCAGCGTCCACCAAGGCCTTATAAAACTTTTACCCATCTATTTTGGACCACTTTAATCTCCTGCCTTGATCTGTTACCCTCTCCGTGATTGTGCGATGGTCTCTACTTTTTAAACCCGCCCTATACATCAGCTCCAGAACAAGTGGGTTGTGGTCGCTGAAACTGCTCCATTCAATCTCTACACTAATTATCTTATTTAGCAGGGATCTTGAGACCAGAATGTAGTCTATGACGGATGAACATCCTCTGCCCTTGAATGTGGGTGGGAATGTACCATCCTTCTGTGTGCCTATCATATTAATAGTATGCTCAAGATCATACTTGAGCCGGAGCATACTAAAAGCTGACCCTGTCGGCGTATGGGAAAAATGCGGCCCCTTCTGCATGGGGCATTGGGACCAGTCTGTGTTTGTTGGGACCAATGCCGGACAAAGGTGGCAATTAAAGTCTCCCATGACCAGCAGCGCATATGACTGCCCCTTTTTCTGGGCTGTTGTTTCCTGACCCAGCCTATAATCCAGTTCAGCTACAAGTGAGGTATGATTTCCCGCTATCTCGTTGTTATAGATATTAAAGACTGTGAATCTTAGCCCCTTCCCGGAGAACCGAACTGCCTGAATCCCATGGGAGTTCCAATCTGGGGAAGACCAACTGCCCGGAAGGTCTAAATCTATGTAAATGGATAGTCCTCCCATGGCTCTCCCTGATCTTGATTTTTGTGCGGGTACAAAGAAACACTTATACCCCTGCAAGTGAAAATTGTTCTCCGGGGCCCATGTCTCCTGCAGGCTGATTACATGGAATTTTCTAATGTGATCAAGCCACTCTTTATTGTTAAATTTACCCGCCAAACCTGCTATGTTCCAAGAAATCATTCTCAGTACCTCACCACTCCGCTCTAATCCCCCTTGGGGCCCCGTTTGTGTCTCACACTCTGACTCTTGTATGTCCAGCCTGTGTCCCCCTCCTATACATTCAATATCTGTAACCCTGGGCCCATCTAACACAGCCTTCCCGACCCAACTCGATGGGGTTTGCTGTGCCAGGAGACTTTGCTCCTCCATCTCCTCTACCAAGGCCCCTTTTTCCCCATCTCCTAGAGGGACAGTATCCGTTTGTCAATCAACCCCCTCAAGGCCGTTCAAACAGTTGAACCGGTTGAAAGTGTGAAAGGGTGGCTCTGGGCGGCTAAATAGTGGCCTGAGGTTAAATTCATGATGTCTTCCCCTCCGACCTACCCTCTCCCAGTTATCATAGGTTTGTAACGGATGTACAGGGGCAGGGATAGGGGGAAAGAAGAAGGACACCTGAAGGGTTTGAATTGTTGATTCCCGAGATCTATTCTTTCCATGACATATGTGAGAGACAGTTCCAGCATCCCTGAAGCTCACCAATATGCAGTCCCCTATTATGGATTTATGTGTTCTCCCCACCCATGGCACCCTTCTAACCATTATAATTTCGTTATTTAGATGTACCGGGAGGGATCTGTTCATGTTTAGCCACTTGATTACCCTGCTTTTTAAGGAACAAAAATCCTCAGCTTCACCTGCTTAAAGTGGGGGGACGCCCGCCATGACAACCGTGAAATCATTTGCCTCTGGAGGTAGATTAGGTCTACGTGGCCTGGAGGGAAGCTTCATTAAAGGTATCGGTGCAGCACTATCTACAGGCTGTGCCAGAGGGACAGGTTCTACGGGGGGAGTGGACCTATTGGAGTTAAGTGACTTGGTTGGTACAG
This sequence comes from Lissotriton vulgaris, assembly GCF_964263255.1. NCBI lineage: Eukaryota > Metazoa > Chordata > Amphibia > Caudata > Salamandridae > Lissotriton > Lissotriton vulgaris. The sequence goes on from NC_141694.1 coordinate 1,620,207,608, forward strand.
GATTAGTCCTCAGGGGTTGTGGAGGGGCCACAGCATTCGCAGCCTGTGGGGGGGCTGAGCTCATTGCGCTATTTAAGGGCTGCTGGGGGGCTGTAGGAGTGGAAATGAGCTCCGGAGACCTTCCCTGGAGGCCAGCCGGAGTTTTCATGCTGCTTAATGTAGCCTCCAGGATGGTAAGTCTTATCTCGACCTTTTTAATGCTCTCGCTGATTGGTAGTAGTAGTGACCTGAGCAGGAATTCCAGGTTACCTAGCGGGGCAACAGAAAAGGGGAGTGGAGGGTTTTGATGACCTCCCAAACTCAGAGTGAGAGATTTTGGGTTTGTTTTTGCCCTGGGCACCCCTCGACTTCCTCCTACGTTTGTTTGGGGGGGCCCATGTGCTCCTTGTACAGCGGCTGTTTTAGGTTTGGCTTTCCTAGCTTTCGGGGCTGGGGGGGTTGGGAAGTTAAGTCGATAGTCACCCTGCTTGGGCTTGGACTGGTGGCTGGGGTTAGACTCGTAGATGGGACTGGTGGGGTGTTCGTACAGTCCCTCAACAGCAGGGGGATATCGTCTATTGAGGTCGATTCTTCACTAAGCGTGGTAGAATATTCTCCAAGGGGTCTGTGTTTCAGGTTATCTATAGAGCGTCTCCGCTCTGCCCTGAGCCGGATTAAGGTGCTCTCCTTGTCCCCATCCCCCACGGCCCAGGGAAAGTAGTTCTCTAAGGTCCTATTTTTAACTCCTCCCTGCTTCATGGGGGTACCCTCCCTTGCCGGAGACGGCATGTCAGCAGAAATTTGATGGTAATATATAGGGAGCTATATCAACTATTTGGACCGGGACTCAAGGATCCAAAGCAAGGGGGTAGGCCCAGCCCAGCCTACTCCGGCCTATGACGGCCTTAGACGGTCCCGCCCTTGTCCCGGGCTTCTCCCGGGCACAATCCCGCGCGCTCCCGCGCAGCGGCACCTACAACTCCTGTTATAGGGAGGAGGTGCTCAGGGGCGGGACAAACAGGGAGAGCGACCAGGTGCAGGTGATGACAGCGCAGGGACTCCTGGGCAATGGAGTCCCTGTACCTCACCTGGCGCTCGCAGCCCTGTTGTCCGCCTCCAGTCCAAAGTATTGATCCACAGGAAAGCGAAGCAAGACGCCTAGGCACACGGGCGAAGCGGGACCCGCGCAGCGGGTACCGCGAGGTCTTCTGAGAGAGGAAGCAGTCTTGAAGGGCAAAACGACACGCAGAGGGCTCTCCCGTCTCGAACCAGCAAACAGCAAATGTCTCCCACTGGACGCTAGTCCACAAGCACCTTTGACTCGGCGCTCAGGGGCGGGACAAACAGGGAGAGCGACCAGGTGCAGGTGATGACAGCGCAGGGACTCCTGGGCAATGGAGTCCCTGTACCTCACCTGGCGCTCGCAGCCCTGTTGTCCGCCTCCAGTCCAAAGTATTGATCCACAGGAAAGCGAAGCAAGACGCCCAGGCGCACGGGCGAAGCGGGACCCGCGCAGCGGGTACCGCGAGGTCTCCTGAGAGAGGAAGCAGTCTTGAAGGGCAAAACGACACGCAGAGGGCTCTCCCGCCTCGAACCAGCAAACAGCAATTGTCTCCCACTGGACGCTAGTCCACAAGCGGGTTCCGCGAGGTCTCCTGAGAGAGGAAGCAGTCTTAAAGGGCAAAACGACACGCAGAGGGCTCTCCCGCCTCGAACCAGCAAACAGCAAATGTTTCCCACTGTGTTTCAGGTTATCTATAGAGCGTCTCCGCTCTGCCCTGAGCCGGATTAAGGTGCTCTCCTTGTCCCCATCCCCCATGGCCCAGGGAAAGTAGTTCTCTAAGGTCCTATTTTTAACTCCTCCCTGCTTCATGGGGGTACCCTCCCTTGCCGGAGACGGCATGTCAGCAGAAATTTGATGGTAATATATGGGGAGCTATATCAACTATTTGGACCGGGACTCAAGGATCCAAAGCAAGGGGGTAGGCCCAGCCCAGCCTACTCCAGCCTATGACGGCCTTAGACGGTCCCGCCCTTGTCCCGGGCTTCTCCCGGGCACAATCCCGCGCGCTCCCGCGCAGCGGCACCTACAACTCCTGTTATAGGGAGGAGGTGCTCAGGGGCGGGACAAACAAGGAGAGCGACCAGGTGCAGGTGATGACAGCGCAGGGACTCCTGGGCAATGGAGTCCCTGTACCTCACCTGGCGCTCGCAGCCCTGTTGTCCGCCTCCAGTCCAAAGTATTGATCCACAGGAAAGCGAAGCAAGACGCCCAGGCACACGGGCGAAGCGGGACCCGCGCAGCGGGTACCGCGAGGTCTCCTGAGAGAGGAAGCAGTCTTGAAGGGCAAAACGACACGCAGAGGGCTCTCCCGCCTCAAACCAGCAAACAGCAAATGTCTCCCACTGGATGCTAGTCCACAAGCACCTTTGACTCGGCGCTAAGGGGCGAGACAAACAGGGAGAGCGACCAGGTGCAGGTGATGACAGCGCAGGGACTCCTGGGCAATGGAGTCCCTGTATCTCACCTGGCGCTCGCGGCCCTGTTGTCCGCCTCCAGTCCAAAGTATTGATCCACAGGAAAGCGAAGCAAGACGCCCAGGCACACGGGCGAAGCGGGACCCGCGCAGCGGGTACCGCGAGGTCTCCTGAGAGAGGAAGCAGTCTTGAAGGGCAAAACGACATGCAGAGGGCTCTCCCGCCTCGAACCAGCAAACAGCAAATGTCTCCCACTGGACGCTAGTCCACAAGCACCTTTGACTCGGCGCTCAGGGGCGGGACAAACAGGGAGAGCGACCAGGTGCAGGTGATGACAGCGCAGGGACTCCTGGGCAATGGAGTCCCTGTACCTCACCTGGCGCTCGTGGCCCTGTTGTCCGCCTCCAGTCCAAAGTATTGATCCACAGGAAAGCGAAGCAAGACGCCCAGGCACACGGACGAAGCGGGACCCGCGAAGTGGGTTCCGCGAGGTCTCCTGATAGAGGAAGCAGTCTTGAAGGGCAAAACGACACGCAGAGGGCTCTCCCGCCTCGAACCAGCAAACAGCAAATGTCTCCCACTGGACGCTAGTCCACAAGCACCTTTGACTCGGCGCTCAGGGGCGGGACAAACAGGGAGAGCGACCAGGTGCAGGTGATGACAGCGCAGGGACTCCTGGGCAATGGAGTCCCTGTACCTCACCTGGCGCTCGCAGCCCTGTTGTCCGCCTCCAGTCCAAAGTATTGATCCACAGGAAAGCGTAGCAAGACGCCCAGGCACACGGGCGAAGCGGGACCCGCGCAGCGGGTACTGCGAGGTCTCCTGAGAGAGGAAGCAGTCTTGAAGGGCAAAACGACACGCAGAGGGCTCTCCCGCCTCGAACCAGCAAACAGCAAATGTCTCCACTGAACTTGAACTTGAACTAGTGATAGTGGAAGGTGCTTTGACACATCTCAGGAAAGTAGATGGGCCTGGTAAGGGAATCATAAGGAGTAGGGCAGGGAGCCTGGGATTAACCTGTTGATGCACATATCACTGTGGCTGACATCCAAGTGTAAACTCTGGTCACGCCCATGAATTGTGTTGTGAGTCAATCGGCTTTAAAGTCATACCTGCAGTGACAGACATCCTTTCCTGAGGAAAGAAGAAAAAGAGAAATGGACACTTCAAAAGAAGCAGAACCCCAACATAAAACTGAAAAGTTTCAGACCCTGAATCACACTTTAATTTCTTGGGATGGACGATGAGAAGGGTAGGTTAAGATAACACAATGTTGCATCTGCCACGGTGCCAGACAAGCTATGTGAGAAGGGGAAGCACTGCAATACTTCTGCCAGAGACCAGGACTGGGGGCAGATCCTGCTTATCATACTGCTGTGTAAGTATGGGCGAATTTTGCGAATCTCGCGTTCGCGAATTTTGCGGATTTTCGAATTCTGAGAGAGGAAGCAGTCTTGAAGGGCAAAACGACACGCAGAGGGCTCTCCCGCCTCGAACCAGCAAACAGCAAATGTCTCCCACTGGACGCTAATCCACAAGCACCTTTGACTCGGCGCTAAGGGGCGAGACAAACAGGGAGAGCGACCAGGTGCAGGTGATGACAGCGCAGGGACTCCTGGGCGATGGAGTCCCTGTACCTCACCTGGCGCTCGCAGCCCTGTTGTCCGCCTCCAGTCCAAAGTATTGATCCACAGGAAAGCGAAGCAAGACGCCCAGGCACACGGGCGAAGCGGGACCCGCGCAGCGGGTACCGCAAGGTCTCCTGAGAGAGGAAGCAGTCTTGAAGGGTAAAACGACACGCAGAGGGCTCTCCCGCCTCGAACCAGCAAACAGCAAATGTCTCCCACTGGACGCTAGTCCACAAGCACCTTTGACTCGGCGCTCAGGGGCGGGACAAACAGGGAGAGCGACCAGGTGCAGTTGATGACAGCGCAGGGACTCCTGGGCAATGGAGTCCCTGTACCTCACCAGGCACTCGCGGCCCTGTTGTCCGCCTCCAGTCCAAAGTATTGATCCACAGGAAAGCGAAGCAAGACGCCCAGGCACACGGGCGAAGCGGGACCCGCGCAGCGGGTACCGCAAGGTCTCCTGAGAGAGGAAGCAGTCTTGAAGGGTAAAACGACACGCAGAGGGCTCTCCCGCCTCGAACCAGCAAACAGCAAATGTCTCCCACTGGACACTAGTCCACAAGCACCTTTGACTCGGCGCTCAGGGGCGGGACAAACAGGGAGAGCGACCAGGTGCAGGTGATGACAGCGCAGGGACTCCTGGGCAATGGAGTCCCTGTACCTCACCTGTCGCTCCCAGCCCTGTTGTCCGCCTCCAGTCCAAAGTATTGATCCACAGGAAAGCGAAGCAAGACGCCCAGGCACACAGGCGAAGCGGGACCCGCGCAGCGGGTACTGCGAGGTCTCCTGAGAGAGGAAGCAGTCTTGAAGGGCAAAACGACACGCAGAGGGCTCTCCCGCCTCGAACCAGCAAACAGCAAATGTCTCCACTGAACTTGAACTTGAACTAGTGATAGTGGAAGGTGCTTTGACACATCTCAGGAAAGTAGATGGGCCTGGTAAGGGAATCATAAGGAGTAGGGCAGGGAGCCTGGGATTAACCTGTAGATGCACATATCACTGTGGCTGACATCCAAGTGTAAACTCTGGTCACGCCCATGAATTGTGTTGTGAGTCAATCGGCTTTAAAGTCATACCTGCAGTGACAGACATCCTTTCCTGAGGAAAGAAGAAAAAGAGAAATGGACACTTCAAAAGAAGCAGAACCCCAACATAAAACTGAAAAGTTTCAGACCCTGAATCACACTTTAATTTCTTGGGATGGACGATGAGAAGGGTAGGTTAGGATAACACAATGTTGCATCTGCCACGGTGCCAGACAAGCTATGTGAGAAGGGGAAGCACTGCAATACTTCTGCCAGAGACCAGGACTGGGGGCAAATCCTGCTTATCATACTGCTGTGTAAGTATGGGCGAATTTTGCGAATCTCGCGTTCGCGAATTTTGCGGATTTGCGAATTCGCAATCCGCAAAATCCGCGAATTCTCGCGAATTTGTGGATTTTTTTTTGTGTTCGCAAGTGTTTCTGCCAGTTCGTGAGGATTTGGTACTAGTTCGCAATTGCGAACTTACTTGTCGGCTCGCAACGGTCGCGACTATGTTGTTTCTACGTCTGGTTCATCATCACAGCCTCCCAGCACCCTCTGTTTCACCACTGGCACCCTCTCTTGGACCCATGCCACCCTCTGTTACATCAATGCCACCCTCTGGTTCATCATCACTGTAGAAGATGGGGGGGAAAAGCAAGCCCACCTGCCCTGCTTGAACTGACATGAATTAATTTGGGGTTAGTTTATTAACAACACCTGCCCTGCCCCAACTGACAATAATGAATTAGGGGCTAATTAATGTGTCACTGAATTTGAAGTTCCAGCCTGGCACCTGCTTGTCTGCTCCCTTAGCTGTAAATCAGGACTTTTGTGGCATACAGTTAAGGTCAGAGCAGGGTCACACAATAGTTGCAAGCAGGCAACCGAATTCTGGAGGGCCCCCTCAGGAAGCACTACAGGGAATCGTTACAAATCATGAGGTTGACCTTTTGCACCTGCTCATTGCTTTTGCTTTTGCAAAAATCGTTTTTCGTTTTTTTCGCGCTATTCGCGGGGCGCGGCGTCGTGCGAAACCGACCGCGGAAGCCGCCAATTCGTGCGAATGAGCTTTTTATTTTTTTGCGGCTTGTTGTTTCGCGAGTTTTTTTGCAGTATTCGCGAGCCGCTTTCAGCGCAACACGCGAATTTACCCCAAGGTCGAGTACGGGCGCGGCATGCGGTCGATTGAGGGGGGGAGCAGGTGATGCGACGGGAGATCTTCAGCCCGGAGGAAGTGGGCGCGCTGGTCTACTTCGTCCAGCGCCGCCTGCCCAGGACCATCGCGGGAGGCGGCAGGATCGCGGCCGGTGGCTACAACATGCGGGAGCACCGGAAGCGGTGGGAGAAGGTGTGCTGGGCCATATCCCACCTCTAAGGGGTCCAGCGCACCTACAGCCAGGTCACCCATCGCTGGACGGACCTCATGGACCGGGAGCGTGACCTGCTGGTCCAGCTCGGCTTGGAGATCCCCGGGCTTGGTGAGTAGTAGTAGCCATTTCATCACTCACTACTATGATGTTTTCTCCTGCTCTGTGTTTTTGTATTGCAAATATTTGTTTTTTACATGGAGCAAGCCAATAATGCCGCTGATGACGATTACATTGTAGTTAAATTATATTTCAAAATCTTCTGTGCATTTCAGGTGCACTGCTCTCCTTCTCAGTGGTGTTGCTACTATGCTTATTTGTTTTCTATTTTGTGGTCTCATTGGCCTGAGTAACTATTATGTATGAGTGTACTTTACAGAACTGCATAATGCTAGACACTAGGGGGCAGATTACATTTACAAGCCCCTTGCGCCACGTTTACGTTGCCTTGCGTGACGCAACAGCGGCGTAAACGTGCCGCATCCCTGCGAGTCATTTACAGCATGACGCATCTAGGGAGATGCGTCACGTTATAAAGCCATGGGCCTGCACCACAATGGGTGCGTTCCTAGTACGCAGGGTGGGCGGTCCGGCGGCTGTGCGCCTCGCAAAATTGCCTGCGTGAAATCTACAAGATTTAACGCAGGCACTTCTGCGACGCTGCTACGTCAATTCAATTCCTTATGCCTGCTTGAAGCAGGCGAAAGGACTGACACAGCATGTTAAGTATTGGGTGGCCCTGAGCATTACTGGAGTTGCATTGCGTTGGCGACGTGACTCCAGCGATGCGCCGCTCTTACGTGACGAGATGCGTCACGCAAGTGCCTACCCTTGCGCCAGGGCGCGCCGCATTGTAAATGAGGCGCATCTGCCGTGTCGCAAGGGTAGTTTTGCGTGACGCATTTGATCTGGCGCATCTCTGGAGATGCGCCAGAACGCGTAAGTAAGTATGCCCCTAAGGGGCAGAATTGCAATTACCGTCGCATCCCTGCAAAGTAGCAGGGATGCGCCATTAATTGTGCGGCCCGCTACCACCACCAAACATGGTGCGCCGTATTTGCAATGCGGCGCACCATGGGCCCAAAACGTCACCGAAGCTTTACTGCTGGAGTTGCGTCGCAACGATGGCGCAGCTCCAGCAATGCTCTGGGGTACCCTATCTCCCCAATGCTGGGTCAAGCCGTACGTCTGCTTCAAGCAGGTGCAGGGTTTGTGTGACGCATCATTGTCCTAAAGGTGACTGATTGAAATTTTGTAGATTTCCCTCAGCCACTTTTAGGATGTGTTCCAGCGCAGGAATGCCCTCCCTTGCGCCGGAACGCCCCCTGATGGCGCAGGGCTTTATAACGGGATGCATCTCCCAAATGCGTCACGTTGTTATAATATTGTACGCCGCACCATGGCGCCCTTTTTTGTTTAGCTGCTGCGTCACAAAAGTCACGCAAGAACGGAGCAAAAGAGCCGCAAGGGGCTTAAATCTGCCCCTTCCTTTGTACCCCTGACAATAAGAAAAATAGTGGCGGTGGATTGATAGTTTGACTATTTAAATGACTGGTAATGTAGCAGGCAACTGTTAGTGTTGTCACTGATCTGACTGAAATCACAATGGAGTTTGTCTGTCACTTTGCGTCTTGCCTGCGGACTGCTGCCTGCCAGTCCTAGGTGAACCTTTCAGTACTTTGTTTAGTGAGTTACGTGACTTTAGAAGTCGCAGGTCCGCAAATCAATGAAAACTAACCCTAATCAATGTAATTTCGCGGAAATATTTTGTTATTGTTGTTTTGAAATGTTTGATTTGGTTGACATTGACAAGCAACAATCATCCATGTTTTCTGTTCTTTCTTTCCTGGTTTACGTCAGCTCCCCCCAGGGGCGAGGGGAGGACACAGGAGCAGCAGGTAGCGGATGCTGTTGAACAGGGCCAGGATCGGGCAGGCGAGGGCTCCTTTGCTGGCCCCAGTAAGTTTTCATTTTAGACTAGTACCTATTTTTCCTAGCGTTCCTCATTTGATTTTTTTCAAAATCGTCTTTGATCTACTTGTAGACTGTATCTAAATTCTTATCCTGCCTCTACTATGACTCCCTGTGGTATTACTAGATTATTCTTATTAGTCTGTCTGTGTAGCTAACTAAGATTGCACGGTTGGCGAAACTCCCATTCTAGTCAGCAATAGCTCTATCAACTTAGTGCAGTCCTCTGGGATTGTCCATAATGTCTTTTGAAGTGTTCTATCTGGACTCATGCTTGCAAAAATTGCAAAACCTTTCGCTCAGTCACTCTAGTCTGGACAAAAAAACACTGAGTCTATTTAAGTTTAAAAGCTTTATTAAAAGTAAACACATTTATTAAAATTAAGTCATAATAAAACTAAACGTTTAACTGATAATGGAAAAGTGGTTAGTGCTGACGATTAATTGAAGACATTTCTTGTGGTCGAGCCGAGCTCTCACCTGGTTTCAACTTGATCTTGTTGTTAGAAGTCCATCTTCTGTCTGTGTGGAGAAAAATGGTGCATGTTAAAAAACCAGCCTTCATCAGTTGTGCCAAAAAGTGCAGCAAGACAACCTTCCCTGGAAAAAGGGAAATTTTTTTTAACTTTAAAGTAGACAGTCACAAATTACATTGTTTTCACATGTCTTCATTCCTAGACCAAATACTAGTGAGTGCTTTATTCTAACATTCTTACATGTACTTTGTAGGTGGAACATCTGGTGGCGGGGCCAGCGTGGAGGTGGTGGTGCTCGACACGGAGGCGGAGGGCAATTCTTCAGGGGAGGAGGCAGGGGCTGTGAGAGTTGAGACGGTGGTGGTGGCGGCCAGAGGTAAGCTCTTATATATTCCTTACTTATTGAGATTGAAGACGTGGCTGGGAAGGCAAGAATATGAGATGCATGGCTGGGTGAATGATGAAGCAATGATGGGTGGAAGGACCACAGCCTGGGTGGGTGACACAGAAACTGTATGTGTCCATATACCTGGATCATGCTACTATCTGACTCTTAGATAGCATATGTGTATCTAGAGCAGGGGTACTCATAGTACGGCCCGCGTGCCGGTGGTGGCCCGGCAAGCCTTCCTTGGCGGTGCGTAGACCTTGCAGACAATCACTGCTCCCCCGGCCCCCACAGAGCAAAGGCTTTGTTGTATTTCACCTGTTAGCGCCCCTGCATCTCCACTCTGACAATCACTGCTCCCCCGGCCCCCACAGAGCAGAGTGGAGATGCAGGGCCACAAAGAGGTGAAAAAGAACAAAGCCTCTGCTCTGTGGGGCCAGGCAAGCAGTTATTGTCAGGGTGGAGATGCAGGGGCGCTACAACAAACAAAGCCTCAATAATATGTTAATGGTCTTTTAAAGACCTGTTAAGTACTTTGGTGTGGTTGTCTGTGTGTGCGCGTTGAGGAAGTGGTCTCAGCCCGGGCTGAAGGCTGACACAGACAGACACACACACAGTGAGATGACAGAGGGGGAGGGAGAGGGAGGGCAGGAGGGAGAGCAGGAGGGAGAGAGATGTATGTAAATTCTGGGTCTGGTGGCTCAGTGGATGAAGGCATCTGCTGCAGGGACCTGTGTGCAACCTCATGGTCACAAGTTTTCATTTTGCCTTAGCCCCGCCCCCTCTGACTCCGCCCCCATCAGTGCGGCCCTCAGCCACAAACTACACTGTAAATTTAGCCCCAGAGAGAAAGTTTGTGAGTACCCATGATCTACAGAGAGTAGACGGTCAGTGGATGAACTAAGTGTAACTTTGAAGAGCATGTAACACTGCACCCGCACGTCCGTTCCAGTGTAGGAAAGGCAAGGAAAAGAAGTTTTAATTTTGTCCAAATACAACCATCAATAGTAGCAGTAGTTTGTATTGCAAGCACAGCATAGATCTGCTTATTGCGGTGGCCACTCCCTACCTCTCTTAATAAGTTTAGTAGTACTCAGTCATTCATGTGTGGATGTATCACTGGTCACTCACTAAAAAGCAAAGCACCTAAAGTCATCCCATATATAAGCAAAAACATCCCATGTGAAGTAATAGATAATCAGATTATTTATCTTCTTCAATTTTCCATTTCTAGTACTCATTTGCACTGTAGGGTGAAAGTTAAAATAATTAAGCAGTAGCCCTTGTAACAGAGTATTCTCAGTGCCACCCGTAATAGAAAAGTAAGAGCTTCACCACCTGCATGTACTAGACGGGTACAGTAACGCAACGCAAGTCTAGGTCACTCATCATGGCGTGCGTCTCTTTTTCTCGGGTGCAAGTTCACTGCGCTGGCATTATGCCGGCTTGCAGAAGATAACGTACCAATTTTCCTAAAGAAGAGACAAGAAGAAGAATAAGACTGGTGTACTTTCATAGTCGACTCCAATGGAAGTCCATAGTGCTCGTAGAATTTGTTCCTTAAACTCCCACTAATGTTAGAGCAAGGATGAAGAAGTGGGAGGTTAGATAGATACTGGCCTCAATAGTTATGTAATGCGCTTGCAAGTTGCTAGTTGTACTGCAACACAAATTTCTGCTGAATGATTGAGTTAATCTTAAAGAGCATTGGTTACAGACTATGTCTTTCTTTCTTCATATAGATGCTCCTTCCAAACGAACAAGGAGGAAGGAGCTGGCTAGAGCGGCCCGGCAATGGAGGATCGAGGCCACTGTTGCGGTATAGCGGCGGCTGGTGGCCCTGGAGGACGAAGAAAGTGTGCAGTCGACCACAACAACAACGTCGTCTGCATCGGCCTCCGTGGCCCCACGGGCTGCCACCCAGCACAGTGGTCCACCCAGACTGAGCCGGGCTGCCAAAGGCAAACGCCACTGCCGAGCAGCAAGGCCAACAGCTGCCTCTCACAGGCATTGCACCTGCAAGGCAGTGAAGGCCCGCCTGCACCGCAGTACCCTGATGGTGTCCCGCCTTCAGCAGGAGCTCGCCTTGCTCCGCGAGGAGCATGATGCCCTGGCCCAAAAAGTACACAGCATCCATCCATAGTGTCCCTTGCCCCTTTTTTAGAGACTTTTGGGGGGTGGGAATTGGGAGTTGGGTTTTTGGGGACTTTTGAAGGACAATCGTTGGGGTTAGGGAGGGTCTTGCGGGAGATTATTTTGTTAGGGATATAAATATACTTTTTCAAACTTTATCTGAGCATACCTGTTTTTTACTGCTTGCCTGGTGGGTGGGGGTTTAACAGTGACTTTGTTTTCCTGAAAGTTTAGTTCCATTTTCTTCCTTTAAGTGTAAATGCCCAAATGTTTTCAACACTAAGTGCCTCTCACACAGCAAGTGAAGTGAATTCAAGAGTCCTAGGACTTTAGTAGTACTACCGTCAGTCTCTCGTCTCTCCTAATACTCCATTATACTCCCAAACAACCAAACGCTTATCTTACCTGTAATTTGAGTTTGAAAGTAGGGCTAGACCCAGGGCTGGCTCCACGGGAAACAGCGAATAAGGTTGGCAATCCTGGGCGGATATAATTTCCTCATAGCGGTGGTACTAGTGGTGTGACACAGTGGCAGTTGCATGCCTATGAAAAAAAAGAAAATTAAATCTGGTTTGTCCTCCTGAGCAATTCAACGGTAGAATAGAGAATATAGCAGGTGACAGAAGTACACTAGAACAGTGCCACATTGTAGCCTAACAAATGCTAAAGTATAACTACTAATTCGGTTGAAGTTCTTTGACATTAGCCATGGGTCTTTGTCAAGCAGAGTAAGAATATATCCTCGGATTTCTTCACCAGTCTGTTGCTATCACCTTATCCTCCCCAGCAAGTGTGTGGATTTATTGCTGTAATTTAGTCACACATCAATCAAAACCACACAGCCCGGGGGAAGAGGGTTAGGGTTTGAAAAATGGATGGGTACGGGGGTTTTTGGGAAAGGTTTTGGGAGACAAGAAAAAATAGCACAGCATGGACAAACAATTGTGAACATAAACAAATCTTTGGGTACAAACCTACCCATCAATCTTTGAAAGTGCATGCACTACTGCATGCATGTCAGTGAAAAGTAAGTAGTACTTTCAACAACTGTGGAAGAAAGAATGCGACAGTACAGGGCGTGTGTGGAATTATTGATAACTATATTCAACACAAGGTCTCTGTTGCCAGATACCTGAGAGCCTTGCTGGTCACTATAAATCCATTCACCACACTCAATGGGGTTGGTCTAGAAGGTATAGTAGATAGAAAAGGAGAAATTGCTCTTTTTCTAGGTGTCCCCTCACTCACCAGGGTTGCCCCTTGGTGACATGCTTCATCATTGGGGCCATCCCAGTCCTCTATCGGGCTGGGGCGTGCTGCGACTTGCGAATTACGTAGGAGCACTTACAAATGACTATGTGTGGTGCAGATGTGATTGTGGAGTGGACTAAGTGATGTGTTAAGGGATCAATTTAGAAGCAGAGAGAGATCCAAGAAATGCAGTCACAGTCAGAGAAAAACACAATGGATACTGTATCTCTATGTTGTTGTAGTTGTCCTGTTGAAAGTGGTAAGTAAGTTGCCTGCAGAAAAAAAAATCCTCTTATTAGCGGCACTCCTCCATTGCAGCTGACGCTTCGTCCATCGATGTTGGTCACCAGAAGACACCCTGTAAAAAAAGCACAGCATGGACAAACAATTGAACATAAACAAATCTTTGGGTACAAACCTATCCATCAATCTTTGAAAGTGCATGCACTACTGGATGCATGTCAGTGAAAAGTAAGTAGTACTTTCGACAACTGTGGAAGAAAGAATGCGACAGTACAGGCCGTGTGTGGAATTATTGATAACTATATTCAGCATAAGGTCTCTGTTGCCAGATACCTGAGAGCCTTGCTGGTCACTATAAATCCATTCACAACACTCAATGGGGTTGGTCTGGAAGGTATAGTAGATAGAAAAGGAGAAATTGCTCTTTTTCTAGGTGTCCCCTCACTCACCAGGGTTGCCCCTTGGTGACATGCTTCATCATTGGGGCCATCCCAGTCCTCTACGGGCTGGGGCGTGCTGCGACTTGCGGATTACGTAGGAGCACTTACAAATGAGTATGTGTGGTGCAGATGTGATAGTGGAGTGGACTAAGTGATGTGTTAAGGGATCAATTTAGAAGCAGAGAGACATCCAAGAAATGCAGTCACAGTCAGAGAAAAAGACAAAGGATACTGTATCTCTATGTTGTTGTAGTTGTCCTGTTGAAAGTGGTAAGTAAGTTGCCTGCAGAAAAAAAATCCTCTTATTAGCGGCACTCCTCCATTGCAGCTGACGCTTCGTCCATCGATGTTGGTCACCAGAAGACACCCTGTAAAAAAAGCACAGCATGGACAAACAATTGAACATAAACAAATCTTTGGGTACAAACCTATCCATCAATCTTTGAAAGTGCATGCACTACTGGATGCATGTCAGTGAAAAGTAAGTAGTACTTTCGACAACTGTGGAAGAAAGAATGCGACAGTACAGGCCGTGTGTGGAATTATTGATAACTATATTCAGCATAAGGTCTCTGTTGCCAGATACCTGAGAGCCTTGCTGGTCACTATAAATCCATTCACAACACTCAATGGGGTTGGTCTGGAAGGTATAGTAGATAGAAAAGGAGAAATTGCTCTTTTTCTAGGTGTCCCCTCACTCACCAGGGTTGCCCCTTGGTGACATGCTTCATCATTGGGGCCATCCCAGTCCTCTACGGGCTGGGGCGTGCTGCGACTTGCGGATTACGTAGGAGCACTTACAAATGACTATGTGTGGTGCAGATGTGATAGTGGAGTGGACTAAGTGATGTGTTAAGGGATCAATTTAGAAGCAGAGAGAGATCCAAGAAATGCAGTCACAGTCAGAGAAAAAGACAAAGGATACTGTATCTCTATGTTGTTGTAGTTGTCCTGTTGAATTTGGTAAGTAAGTTGCCTGCAGAAAAAAAATCCTCTTATTAGCGGCACTCCTCCATTGCAGCTGACGCTTCGTCCATCGATGTTTGTCACCAGAAGACACCCTGTCCACTGCCTGGCTGATGCTGAATTGTGGCTCGCTAATGTGAAGCCTGACTCCATCCTTTTTTTCCCCATTGCACAGACTGAAACCCGGCCTGTAATTATTCAACGAAAAACAGGAAGTGATATAATATTACAACACCACTGATAAATAAATATAAGGCATGTAGGCTGTGGACTGCAAAAAGTCACACTTTGATTTTCCTAGTAGACAGTACAATATTTTTGAAAGTGTGTACTCTGTCAGAGTCACCTTTTAAAGGATAAATAAGTATGGGCAAATTAAGGTAGCGGATCTTTCCCCTCAAGCTAGGTGTCCTGTAAACTGTGTTTTAGAACAAAATTAGATCTTCCCAGCAGTGCTCCCACCCAGACCCTTACTAAAGCCAGTCGCAAAAATGTAGAAGACCCCCAATCAAATCTCAAAAAACTAGGCCTAGCAGAAAACTGGTGACAAAACATACTTTGAAAGTAAAAGTAGGCCCAAGTACCCCCTTACCCACCGTGGATTGCATTCAAACCACTTGCAAGCAACCAAGCAAAAGTATCCATAGCCAGCATCGCTCCAAGACTCGAAAACTCCCCCACCCAAACACATGCAATAGAAATACTGCTAACCCTAACGAACCCTAAGTTAAGAATAGTGGCAAAGGCTTTCTTTAACTATGCCAAATCCCCCCTTTCCCACCATGGATTTTCTTCAAATGACTTGCAACCAAAATTACACATTCTCACGAGTGCTCTAAGACCCCAGAACTCAGTTGCAAAAATCTAGAACACTCCGAAAGACATGCAATCCTGCTGCTAGGGCTAACCCTAACGAACCCTAAGTTACAAAAAGTGCCAAAAGGCTTTTCGGCGTGGATTTTGTCCCAACCACTTCTACCCGGTATTAGACCTTCCCAGGAATGCCCCAAGACCCGCCAACACACCCGCCAAGAAGCATAACACCCCCAAACAGGCCAAAAGCAAAATCTCATACTTGCAATATTTCTCGGCCTTCGGTCCAAACGCGCTGCATAGCTAGGCCATAAGTCGGGGTTGCCACCACGGATTTCCTGAAAAGCAAATGCAATCAAGATTAGAGTGTCCCAGCAGTGCTCCCAGACCCCGAAACTCACCCACAAACACCAGGATGCCCCACAAACAGGCCCCCGAAAACGCTACATTGAGCAAAATGTCAGAAATAGCAAAAAAAAAATGGCCTGGATTTTGTCCCAACCACTTCTACCCGGTATTAGACCTTCCCAGGAATGGCCCCAGAGCCGTCAACCCAGGAGAAAACTAGTAAAAGACCCCCAAACAGCCAAAAAGCAAAAGTACAAAAATGGGGACTTAGTCATTTTCTTTCCAATTTCCCAAAACACTCCGCGCGCGCTCTGCAGCTAGGCCCTAACTCCCCTCTGCCACCATGGATTTGCTTCAAACCTCTTGCAAAGTAAAGTATCCATAGCCAGCAGTGCTCCCAGACCCCGAAACCCACCCACAAACACCAGGAAGCCCCACAAACAGGCCCCCGAAAACGCTACATTGAGCAAAATGTCAGAAATAGCAAAAAAAACATCGGCCTGGATTTTGTCCCAACCACTTCTACCCGGTATTAGACCTTCCCAGGAATGCCCCTAGACCCGCCAACACACCCGCCAAGAAGCATAACACCCCCAAACAGGCCAAAAGCAAAATCTCATACTTGCAATATTTCTCGGCCTTCGGTCCAAACGCGCTGCGTAGCTAGGCCATAAGTTGGGGTTGCCACCACGGATTTCCTGAAAAGCAAATGCAATCAAGATTAGAGTGTCCCAGCAGTGCTCCCAGACCCCGAAACTCACCCACAAACACCAGGAAGCCCCACAAACAGGCCCCCGAAAACGCTACATTGAGCAAAATGTCAGAAATAGCAAAAAAAACATCGGCCTGGATTTTGTCCCAACCACTTCTACCAGGTATTAGACCTTCCCAGGAATGCCCCAAGACCCGCCAACACACCCGCCAAGAAGCATAACACCCCCAAACAGGCCAAAAGCAAAATCTCATACTTGCAATATATCTCGGCCTTCGGTCCAAACGCGCTGCGTAGCTAGGCCATAAGTCGGGGTTGCCACCACAGATTTCCTGAAAAGCAAATGCAATCAAGATTAGAGTGTCCCAGCAGTGCTCCCAGACCCCGAAACTCACCCACAAACACCAGGAAGCCCCACAAACAGGCCCCCGAAAACGCTACATTGAGCAAAATGTCAGAAATAGCAAAAAAAACTTCGGCCTGGATTTTGTCCCAACCACTTCTACCGGGTATTAGACCTTCCCAGGAATGGCCTCAGAGCCGTCAACCCAGGAGAAAACTAGTAAAAGACCCCCAAACAGCCAAAAAGCAAAAGTACAAAAATGGGGACTTAGTCATTTTCTTTCCAATTTCCCAAAACACTCCGCGCGCGCTCTGCAGCTAGGCCCTAACTCCCCTCTGCCACCATGGATTTGCTTCAAACCTCTTGCAAAGTAAAGTATCCATAGCCAGCAGTGCTCCCAGACCCCGAAACCCACCCACAAACACCAGGAAGCCCCACAAACAGGCCCCCAAAAACGCTACATTGAGCAAAATGTCAGAAATAGCAAAAAAAACATCGGCCTGGATTTTGTCCCAACCACTTCTACCCGGTATTAGACCTTCCCAGGAACGCCCCAAGACCCGCCAACACACCCGCCAAGAAGCATAACATCCCCCAAACAGGCCAAAAGCAAAATCTCATACTTGCAATATTTCTCGGCCTTCGGTCCAAACGCGCTGCGTAGCTAGGCCATAAGTTGAGGTTGCCACCACGGATTTCCTGAAAAGCAAATGCAATCAAGATTAGAGTGTCCCAGCAGTGCTCCCAGACCCCGAAACTCACCCACAAACACCAGGAAGCCCCACAAACAGGCCCCCGAAAACGCTACATTGAGCAAAATGTCAGAAATAGCAAAAAAAACATCGGCCTGGATTTTGTCCCAACCACTTCTACCCGGTATTAGACCTTCCCAGGAATGCCCCAAGACCCGCCAACACACCCGCCAAGAAGCATAACACTCCCAAACAGGCCAAAAGCAAAATCTCATACTTGCAATATGTCTCGGCCTTCGGTCCAAACGCGCTGCGTAGCTACGCCATAAGTCGGGGTTGCCACCACGGATTTCCTGAAAAGCAAATGCAATCAAGATTAGAGTGTCCCAGCAGTGCTCCCAGACCCCGAAACTCACCCACAAACACCAGGAAGCCCCACAAACAGGCCCCCGAAAACGCTACCTTGAGCAAAATGTCAGAAATAGCAAAAAAAACTTCGGCCTGGATTTTGTCCCAACCACTTCTACCGGGTATTAGACCTCCCCAGGAATGGCCTC
Organism: Lissotriton vulgaris; assembly: GCF_964263255.1. Taxonomy (NCBI): domain Eukaryota; kingdom Metazoa; phylum Chordata; class Amphibia; order Caudata; family Salamandridae; genus Lissotriton; species Lissotriton vulgaris. Next base: position 1,620,225,421 of record NC_141694.1, read on the forward strand.
AGAGCCGTCAACCCAGGAGAAAACTAGTAAAAGACCCCCAAACAGCCAAAAAGCAAAAGTACAAAAATGGGGACTTCCAATTTCCCAAAACACTCCGCGCGCGCTCTGCAGCTAGGCCCTTACTCCCCTCTGCCACCATGGATTTGCTTCAAACCTCTTGCAAAGTAAAGTATCCATAGCCAGCAGTGCTCCTAGACCCCGAAACCCACCCACAAACACCAGGAAGCCCCACAAACAGGCCCCCGAAAACGCTACATTGAGCAAAATGTCAGAAATAGCAAAAAAAACATCGGCCTGGATTTTGTCCCAACCACTTCTACCCAGTATTAGACCTTCCCAGGAATGCCCCAAGACCCGCCAACAAACCCGCCAAAAAGCATAACACCCCCAAACAGGCCAAAAGCAAAATCTCATACTTGCAATATTTCTCGGCCTTCGGTCCAAACGCGCTGCGTAGCTAGGCCATAAGTCGGGGTTGCCACCACGGATTTCCTGAAAAGCAAATGCAATCAAGATTAGAGTGTCCCAGCAGTGCTCCCAGACCCCGAAACTCACCCACAAACACCAGGAAGCCCCACAAACAGACCCCCGAAAACGCTACATTGAGCAAAATGTCAGAAATAACAAAAAAAAATCGGCCTGGATTTTGTCCCAACCACTTCTACCCGGTATTAGACCTTCCCAGGAATGGCCCCAGAGCTGTCAACCCAGGATAAAACTAGTAAAAGACCCCCAAACAGCCAAAAAGCAAAAGTACAAAAATGGGGACTTAGTCATTTTCTTTCCAATTTCCCAAAACACTCCGCGCGCGCTCTTCAGCTAGGCCCTAACTCCCCTCTGACACCATGGATTTGCTTCAAACCTCTTGCAAAGTAAAGTATCCATAGCCAGCAGTGCTCCCAGACCCCGAAACTCACCCACAAACACCAGGAAGCCCCACAAACAGGCCCCCGAAAACGCTACATTGAGCAAAATGTCAGAAATAGCAAAAAAAACATCGGCCTGGATTTTGTCCCAACCACTTCTACCCGGTATTAGACCTTCCTAGGAATGCCCCAAGACCCGCCAACACACCCGCCAAGAAGCATAACACCCCCAAACAGGCCAAAAGCAAAATCTCATACTTGCAATATTTCTCGGTCTTCGGTCCAAACGCGCTGCGTAGCTAGGCCATAAGTCGGGGTTGCCACCACGGATTTCCTGAAAAGCAAATGCAATCAAGATTAGAGTGTCCCAGCAGTGCTCCCAGACCCCGAAACTCACCCACAAACACCAGGAAGCCCCACAAACAGGCCCCCGAAAACGCTACATTGAGCAAAATGTCAGAAATAGCAAAAAAAACATCGGCCTGGATTTTGTCCCAACCACTTCTACCCGGTATTAGACCTTCCCAGGAATGCCCCAAGACCCGCCAACACACCCGCCAAGAAGCATAACACCCCCAAACAGGCCAAAAGCAAAATCTCATACTTGCAATATTTCTCGGCCTTCGGTCCAAACGCGCTGCGTGGCTAGGCCATAAGTCGGGGTTGCCACCACGGATTTCCTGAAAAGCAAATGCAATCAAGATTAGAGTGTCCCAGCAGTGCTCCCAGACCACGAAACTCACCCACAAACAGACGGAACCCCCCCTAAGAGCACCTAAAAGGCAAGCAAGTCATCAAAAACACAAACAAATTTCCGTCTGGGATTTGGTCCAAACCACTTTTATCCGGTATTAGAGCTTCCCAACAATGGTCCCAGAGCCGTCAACTCACCTGCAAAGAGGTACAACATACCCCCACAAGTGCTGAGTCTTTCTTCATTGGGCGTAAACCAGCCCTCTGGTTTGATGGAAATAGGAGTCTGGAGGAGGAGGATAGAGGAGCATGTTCTTCTGAACTTGTGAACCTGAGGAATGCAGACTGCGGCAACTTCAAATCAATTAGCAAACCAGTGAAGACAGTTCTGCTGATGGGCTTGTTTTTGTGATTATCTGATTAAAGTTTGAAATATATTCACTGTGCACAACAAAGAAAGACAGGTACACAGGAATAAAAGTGAATAAGGACGAAAAAGAAAGTTATTGATTCGTTGTCTCATTTTCAGGGCTCGGTATCACGGTCCAGGAATAAGAATAAGGCTTCGTCATCATACTCTGCGAATTCAGGCAGGGTGAGCTCAGTGTCACCTGACAGAGTAGAAATTCCCTCATCTATGTTGCTGGCCACCTCCTCTTCATCCGGCACACTTTCTCGTACTCTGAAATCTGGTGGTATGAGGTGCTGATTCATCTTGATCATTGTTAACCTCTCCACATTTTTGGGCGAGAGGCGGCTCCGTTTGGGAGTTACAATGCCACCAGCAGCACTGAAAACCCGTTCAGAAGACACGCTTGCGAGTGGGCAAGACAAGTAGTTTAAAGCCAGGTTGGTGAGCTGTGGCCACAATTCTTTTTTCCCATGCCAATACGCCAATGGGTCAGAATTAACATAGACCTCTGTTGAGTCATTCAGATAGTCCTTCACCATCGACTCAAGGTCCTCATCCAAGGTTCCTCCACTTTGCTTAGCTCTTGCTGTGCCTCTGACCTTTTGAGAACCAAACCCACGCAGAGCTAGCCAATCCTCTTCAGCCTCCAATGTTTCTGTTGTGTCTCGTGCAGATGATCCGGTTGCCGGTGTCTTTAACGGCTGAGAGGTCACTTGTGCCACAGCCACAGGTGCAGAAGTGGATTGTTTTGACTGGGGATGGCCTGCTGATGTACTGCCATTTCCTTCAATTTCCAGCCGTTCTCTTTCAAACCTCTTGGCTGACAAGGCTAGCCAATGTTTGTACTTTGGAACATGTTCATCATCAAAAGGAAAGAATGCTTGGCCTGCCAGCGCCTTTTTGTAGCGTGGATCCAGAATAGTAGCACAAATGTAATGCTCTTCTGAGTGGATCTTTTTAAGACGTTCATCACCTTGTAGGAGCTGTAATCATTTCTCAGCCAGAAGAAAAGAGTCTTGGTTTTTTACATCTTTTTCAAACACAGAACACACCTCCTTCAGTTGGTCCTCCAGCATGTACAACAATGGGATAGCTTTTCCCAAATTACAGTCCTCCTTGCTGACTGCATGCGTGAAGAACTCAAAAGGACGAAGCATGCGTGTCAGGCTTTGAACTATGTTCCATTGCGCCGCACCCATCCTCAGCTCCTCTGTACCCTCTGTAAGGAAATATTGATCGAGTTCCTTATACTGCTCATACAGACGCTCAAGCATGTAGAAGGTTGAGTTCCAACGTGTTACCACCTCCTGGATGAGTGCTTTCACTGGCATTTTACGTTGATATAGCAGGCTCCTCAGCTGCTTCCGGGCCTTAAAAGAATGGCTGAAATGCTTGCACATTTTTCGGCAGGTGTCCAATACACTGTACGCTGCACTGCCTTTATCACCCAAGAATTTTTGGACAACCAGGTTTATACAGTGCGCCAAACACGGCACTCTGAAATAGTTACCGTCCCTCATGGCCTTAACTATATTGGCGCCATTGTCCGTGGAAACATAACCAACCTGGCGTTTTAGTGGGGACAGCCAGTTAAGGACCTTTGTGTTAAAGACATCCAAAATGTTTTCTGCTGTGTGACGTTTCTCCAAACCAAACATGGCTAGTGTTGCATGTTTCCGAGCAGCTTTAAAAACAATGTCCGTGTCAACACTGTGTTTAGCTTTGCTTTAGCCCCTGAAAAAGAGACCCAGTGTGCAGTGATGCACATGTAATCAGCGCCTGCGCCACTGGTCCACATGTCTGTTGTCATATGTATAGTGTGAACAGCACTCTTCTGCAAAGCTGCCCCAATCACCTTCAGAACATCTTCATGTAGTGCTGGAACCGCAACTCGGGCAAAATAGAACCGGCTAGGAACCTTCCATTTAGGGCAGAGCGCTGCCACTAATTCTAGAAAACCAACCCCTTCTACAAAAAAAAAAGGGAGAAGGTCCAGAGCTAGCATTTTAGCCAGCTTAGTGTTATACAGACGCGTCAGTGGGTGGTTGCGTTCATATTGCGCTTCTGTAAACAACATCTTTTTAATGTTGCCCTGGACCAAAGATTTACGGGATGATGATGATATCTTCGACCCAGTTACGCTCGCTGATGAACTTTTTCGCATTGATGTCTCACTCTCTCCCACACTCTTAGTGTGGCTCACATGGGGTGTGCTGCTGACAGGGGTACTGGGTGTAAGTGAAGTGTTTGACACGTCTTCTTCCTCCTCGTCATCATCAGATGAAAAATCAACGTTTTCATTACGTGCAATTCGGGCTTCCTTGACCGCCTCTAGGTGCGCAAACCATTGGACAGCGTGTGTTCTCCTAAGATGACCTCTCTGGCCTCCGGTACCATAGTTGGTACCAAACTTACCACGACTAACTCGAAGCTTACAAATGCTACAAATGGCTACATTTTCCTTTTTTGGGCAAACACTAAAGAAGTCCCAAACTGGAGACTTGAAATGTCTTTGGGGGCCGGAGGAGGCGGCGATACTGGTGGTGGTGGTCCTGCTGCTAATGCCAGATGAAGTGGAGGATGTGGATTGCTGAACTTCAGTACGTTTTGCACTTTCACCACCGCTAATTGAGGTCGAGGTGGATGGAGGTCCCACTCCCTTCTTGCGAGGAAGAAATATGGAAGCGGTAGGTGTTGGTGTACTAGTTAACTCCAAATCCAATGATTGTTGTGTTTCCATTGACTCCTCGTCGACATCATCATCACTCTCAGCAGCTTCTCGGGATAGGGTCAAAATGTCTCTTTGCTGCATGCCCGCTGGGGCTGCAGTGACCTTTGTGATGACTGGCTCGTCGTCATCGTGAGAGGCTTCATCACCAGCAGTATCTGTCACTTCTTGTTGAGCCTCATCACACTCCATAGGTATGAGTTTTTCGACGACCTTCCTTTTACGCTTAGGTACCTTTGTCAGATCATGGTGTGCCTCACTCTCAGGCTGCGGTGGTGGTACCCAATCGTCATCCAGATCATCAGTAGGAGGTGGGCTTAAAGAAGATGTAGACACCCCCCTTGAATGATCATCAGGAGGAGTGGCTTCCAATGATACCTCGGCTTCATTGTCGATTTCCAGATGTGCCCCTACTTCGGGGGGAACAAGTATTGTGGGCACTTGTGACCCTCCATGCACCTCTGCTTGCGCATCTCCTTTTGCTGCCTCTCCTTCCACATGTACTTGGGCGTGTACTTGCACATGGTGTTGTTGTTGCGGCTGTGGTTGTTCAACACTTGTCAGATGAGTTACAACAACCTGTGTTGATTCAGGGACATTGCTGCTAATTTCTTGCGATGAGCCAACATCACTGGTCGATGGTGATTGGAGAAGTACACTGACTGCCTCTGAAGCACTCAAGGGCTTTGACTTAAGTTGGCGTGGTGGTGGAGGCACTGAACCCAATGGAGCAGGGGTGCTGCTCCCAGCTTGGTCCCCAGCAGATCCTGCTGCTGCTGTAGGCGTACTTTTTTTTTTGCTCCCATAAAACGTGGCGGTTGGCATACCAGCCTCCTTGGTAACTTGCTTCTTCTGCTCCTTACTAGCAACTTTCTTGCTAGAGGAGCTACGGAGAACTTTTTTTGGGGCCATCTTCTTCAGAGCAGGTCGGACAGCAGGCCGCAGTTGCACGAATTGTAGAGTTGTCTGAGGCCAGACGTGACGTCGCGTGACGTTATGCTGCACACACACACCGCTGCAGGACTTCTTCCTGGCACTGGTCGTTCTCTTGAGTCTTGTGCACCTAAAAACAATGGAAGACAGAGGAACATCAGTTCAGTTATACACCACAAAAAAATCGGAAAAAAAACAGAAAAATTAGCACAATCCCATTCCATCCATGCCCTCCATGATGTTTAAGTTCAAGACAGCCCACAGAAAGACTAGGTCCATGCTAGACTCAAATACCCCTGGTGAAAAGGCCACAAGTACAGCCCCAAAAAACGAAAATCACTGAAAAATCAGCACAATCCCAATCCATCCGTGCCCTCCATGATGTTTAAGTTCAAGACAGCCCACAGAAAGACTAGGCCCATGCAAGAGTCACTACCCCTGGGCATAAAGGTTGAAAAGTAGGCAAAATGGTTGCAGGCCTAACAACAAAGCCTGCATTCAAAATGGCCACTTGCCTCCAAGCACATGGCCAGTGCCTGTAGCAGCACTCAAAATGGCCACCAGCCACATGGCCTGTCCCTCCCTATGAACACCCCCAAAAATCGAAAAACACAGAAAAATCAGTAAAATCCCATTCCATCCATGCCCTCCATGATGGTTAAGTTCAAGACAGCCCACAGAAAGACTAGGCCCATGCTAGACTCAAATACCCCTGGTGAAAAGGCCACAAGTACAGCCCCAAAAAACGAAAATCACTGAAAAATCAGCACAATCCCAATGCATCCATGCCCTCCATGATGTTTAAGTTCAAGACAGCCCACAGAAAGACTAGGCCCATGCTAGACTCAAATACCCCTGGTGAAAAGGCCACAAGTACAGCCCCAAAAAACGAAAATCACTGAAAAATCAGCACAATCCCAATCCATCCATGCCCTCCATGATGTTTAAATTCAAGACAACCACAGAAAGACTAGGCCCATGCAAGACTCACTACCCCTGGGCATAAAGGTTGAAAAGTAGGCATAATGGTTGCAGGCCTAACAACAAAGCCTGCATTCAAAATGGCACTTGCCTCCCAGCACATGGCCAGTGCCTGTAGCAGCACTCAAAATGGCCACCAGCCACATGGCCTGTCCCTCCCCATGAACACCCCCAAAAATCGAAAAACACTGCAAAATCAGCACAATCCCATTCCATCCATGCCCTCCATGATGTTTAAGTTCAAGACAACCCACAGAAAGACTAGGCCCATGCTAGACTCAAATACCCCTGGTGAAAAGGCCACAAGTACAGCCCCAAAAAACGAAAATCACTGAAAAATCAGCTCAATCCCAATCCATCCATGCCCTCCATGATGTTTAATTTCAAGACAGCCCACAGAAAGACTAGGCCCATGCTAGACTCAAATACCCCTGGTGAAAAGGCCACAAGTACAGCCCCAAAAAACGAAAATCAATGAAAAATCAGCACAATCCCAATCCATCCATGATGTTTAAATCAAGACAACCCACAGAAAGACTAGGCCCATGCAAGACTCACTACCCCAGGGCATATAGGTTGAATCATAGGCAAAATGGTTGCAGGCCTAACAACAAAGCCTGCATTCAAAATGGCCACTTGCCTCCCAGCACATGGCCAGTGCCTGTAGCAGCACTCAAAATGGCCACCAGCCACATGGCCTGTCCCTCCCCATGAACACCCCCAAAAATCGAAAAACACTGCAAAATCAGCACAATCCCATTCCATCCATGCCCTCCATGATGTTTAAGTTCAAGACAGCCCACAGAAAGACTAGGCCCATGCAAGACTCACTACCCCTGGGCATAAAGGTTGAAAAGTAGGCAAAATGGTTGCAGGCCTAACAACAAAGCCTGCATTCAAAATGGCCACTTGCCTCCAAGCACATGGTCAGTGCCTGTAGCAGCACTCAAAATGGCCACCAGCCACATGGCCTGTCCCTCCCCATGAACACCCCCAAAAATCGAAAAACACAGCAAAATCAGCACAATCCCATTCCATCCATGCCCTCCATGATGTTTAAGTTCAAGACAGCCCACAGAAAGACTAGGCCCATGCTAGACTCAAATACCCCTGGTGAAAAGGCCACAAGTACAGCCCCAAAAAACGAAAATCACTAAAAAATCAGCACAATCCCAATCCATCCATGCCCTCCATGATGTTTAAGTTCAAGACAGCCCACAGAAAGACTAGGCCCATGCTAGACTCAAATACCCCTGGTGAAAAGGCCACAAGTACAGCCCCAAAAAACGAAAATCACTGAAAAATCAGCACAATCCCAATCCATCCATGCCCTCCATGATGTTTAAGTTCAAGACAGCCCACAGAAAGACTAGGCCCATGCTAGACTCACTACCCCTGGGCATAAAGGTTGAAAAGTAGGCAAAATGGTTGCAGGCCTAACAACAAAGCCTGCATTCAAAATGGCCACTTGCCTGCCAGCACATGGCCAGTGCCTGTAGCAGCACTCAAAATGGCCACCAGCCACATGGCCTGTCCCTCTCCATGAACACCCCCAAAAATCGAAAAACACTGCAAAATCAGCACAATCCCATTCCATCCATGCCCTCCATGATGTTTAAGTTCAAGACAGCCCACAGAAAGACTAGGCCCATGCTAGACTCAAATACCCCTGGTGAAAAGGCCACAAGTACAGCCCCAAAAAACGAAAATCACTGAAAAATCAGCACAATCCCAATCCATCCATGATGTTTAAATTCAAGACAACCCACAGAAAGACTAGGCCCATGCAAGACTCACTACCCCTGGGCATAAAGGTTGAAAAGTAGGCAAAATGGTTGCAGGCCTAACAACAAAGCCTGCATTCAAAATGGCCACTTGCCTGCCAGCACATGGCCAGTGCCTGTAGCAGCACTCAAAATGGCCACCAGCCACATGGCCTGTCCCTCTCCATGAACACCCCCAAAAATCGAAAAACACTGCAAAATCAGCACAATCCCATTCCATCCATGCCCTCCATGATGTTTAAGTTCAAGACAGCCCACAGAAAGACTAGGCCCATGCTAGACTCAAATACCCCTGGTGAAAAGGCCACAAGTACAGCCCCAAAAAACGAAAATCACTGAAAAATCAGCACAATCCCAATCCATCCATGCCCTCCATGATGTTTAAATTCAAGACAACCTACAGAAAGACTAGGCCCATGCAAGACTCACTACCCCTGGGCATAAAGGTTGAAAAGTAGGTAAAATGGTTGCAGGCCTAACAACAAAGCCTTCATTCAAAATGGCCACTTGCCTGCCAGCACATGGCCAGTGCCTGTAGCAGCACTCAAAATGGCCACCAGCCACATAGCCTGTCCCTCCGCATGAACACCCCCAAAAATCGAAAAACACTGCAAAATCAGCACAATCCCATTCCATCCATGCCCTCCATGATGTTTAAGTTCAAGACAGCCCACAGAAAGACTAGGCCCATGCTAGACTCAAATACCCCTGGTGAAAAGGCCACAAGTACAGCCCCAAAAAACGAAAATCACTGAAACATCAGCACAATCCCATTCCATCCATGGCCTCCATGATTTTTAAGTTCAAGACACCCCACAGAAAGACTAGGCCCATGCTAGACTCAAATACCCCTGGTGAAAAGGCCACAAGTACAGCCCCAAAAAACGAAAATCACTGAAAAATCAGCACAATCCCAATCCATCCATGCCCTCCATGATGTTTAAGTTCAAGACAACCCACAGAAAGACTCAGTCCACCCACCACTGAGTACCCCTGGGCAAAAGGCCCCAAAACAGCCCAAAAATCGAAAATTCCCAAATTTTAGTTGCAGCAACTGTAATGCCCCAAACAAACTTACTTGTAAAATTTCTAATCCAACAGTGATCCAAAGAAAGTCAAAAAGGCCTCAAATCCAAAGATCCAGCAGCATCCACAAAAAGTAATCCTTCCAGCTCCAAATCCAAATGAAAAGTGACCAGGAGATGGACAAAGCACTGGGAGGAGCCTGCTGAACAGGAACAGGAAGTTGAAGACTGTGGGGCACTTCCTTCCTCCCACCCCCTCCCCCCTCCCCAAAATGGACTCCTCGCTAAAAAAGTGCAGGCAAATGTCAACCTAAGGAGTTATTCAGATAAAAATCATCATTTCAAGAAGGTTTATGCTGCTTCCTGGTGGATTTCTTGTGCAGAATTGCAAATTTTATATTTTCGCTTGTGCGAGATTCTTGCTGCTCGCCGCATCTCAAATCTCGCAATTGCGAAGTACCGCGAGACGTGATCTCGCCGTACTCGCGTTGACAAACTATCGCTGGCAAGCCGCGATGACGTAATCGCGCTCGCCAATTCCCGCGGGATCACACAGCAAGATCCAAAATGGTGCAGCACTCGCAAACTATCGAGAAAAACAACTCGGCAAACGATGATAAACGCCGCGTGCCGCAAAAATTGTATCACCAACGCCGCGCGCCGCAAAAAAAATCCGCTGCGTGCGAATTTGCGGATTTTGCGGGAAATTCGCAAATCTCGCGGATTGCGAATTTCCCAAAAATCCGCAAAATCCGCAAGCGTAACGGATTTTCCGCCCATGCTTACTGCTGTGTGATGGAACATCACCTTGCTGTGTGATGGAACAGAACCCAGGGAAAACCAAGATCACCTGCCCTGGAGCACCTGCGCCAGCCTGCTTGCCAAGATCAGTGTGCTATGTGAGATAGAGGAGAGTGTTGGAGGGATCGAAGTCCAGTGAGGAGCTCTATGGAGGGGACTCTGTGAGCAAGGTGTGAGGAGAGTGACTGCACACCGATATGTTTATTGCCCCGTCCGCCAGGAAAGGGCCACCTTGATCTCAGCTTTGTGAAGATAGCTATGTGAGAAGCACCAGGCCAGCATCACCATGCTGTGGCAACCCTGTATGTCAGAGGTGGCCATCGTTAAACTTATTTGGGCCAGGAGTGGGAGACTCTTGTCATTGGAGATCAGTGACTCTGTATGTCAGGAGGGGCTGCCATATTCTGGGCAATAGCACCAGAAGAGTCTGCGTCCAATTCTGAGTAACATGGCAAACCTGTATGCCACGAGAGGTTGCCGGTTCCACGGTGGGTACGTGTTTGGGTTGTGGCCTGGACAAGAGGGTTACTGCAGTGACTGGCAGGTCAAGCTCAGCAACCATAACTGACTGCTTCCCCAAAGATGGCAAGAAGACGTTGAAGATGTCGCACCCTCACTAGACCTCCAGTTGGAAGCCAGAGAATCAACCCCCCACCCATTGGAGGAAGAGTGACTTACCTTGTTTTGGCTGAGCTGGAGCAAGTCTGATCACTGGATGAGCAAGCAGCACATCTCAGAGGAGAAAGCCTTTGTCTGCTTGGTGCTGCTGCATGAACTGCATGTGGACCACCTTTGTATAGCAGGGGCACCCACGGAGAGGGCTCTTGTTGCAACGCTGAACACTTCCATACTGGCAGAGCAGGTAAGACTGTAACTTGGCTTGTGGGGCCCTGGGAGACTCGCTGCTAATGGTACTGTGGCACCATGGACACTTTTTTACTAATAAGCAAGGAGTCCAAGGGGAATTCTGGAGCATGGCCTACTAATACATTTTCCCTGGATGCAACCACCAGTGAATGGGGAGTAACCCTGAACACGTTACAAGGTAGAGGGTGGGATAGGGATTATCCTGACAGCAACTAGAGCCCCAACCTCAAGGGGAGTGTATTTCCTTTGCATGTGTAAAGTTAGAAATAAAATACTTATTTTTCTTATAAAAGTAACAATTGGACTGGACATTTATTTGTTTGTACTGTGTGCACTTTGAGTTATGAGTCATGTACACTTACCTGTATCAAAAAGGAGTGGATGTTTGAGTTCTTGAGGGATCTAAATATAAACTATGTATGGGACCCTGAACAGCTATTTTCAGCCTTTGGTGTGTCTTTTACCACTGGCATAATCCTGGTTGGTAGCATCATCATCGGGTCTTTGTTGGCATCCACCAGGAGGCGATCTAGAAGAGCTAGTTGGGATCTACTTTGTGAAAATTGTGAGTTAAAATGACCGCTTTATCATAGACTCAAATTTATTGAAAAAAATTATAAGGGTAAGGTTAAAAACAATGGTGGATGTGGAAAATAGGACCTGCAATGTGTCCTTCACATCACTATTAATAAGGTTAAAAGAATGGTCGACATGTTTCAGCCGACATGTGCCCTTGCTGGGTGATGGCCTTCATCAGGACCTATTAGAGGGGAAAAAGGATAATCATCCTTTGTATTTCTATATACTCATATATAACACATGTGTGCTATTGCAGTTGTGTCTCGTTAAGGTCCATTTCAGATTGATGTTCAGGTCTAATGTTTTGGTGGTAGAGGTTGTATGCCACAACAAACAATGTCCACAAGGATAGTGGCCCACAATGGGTGTTAGGCCCCCGGCTGTTGTGATGGTGTTCTGTCTTATTTCCTTCTTCTTTGGGCGGGTATGCACCAATTTGTCTTTCATGTTTTTTGAAATCCTTGTGGAAATTGTTTGGTGTGCCATCTAAGCTCTACCACCAAAACATTAGACCTGAACAACAATCAGACATGGACCTTAAAGAGACACACCAACTGCAATAGAACACATGTGGCATATATGATTACATGCCCTTGCAATTTACGGTAAAGTGGAATGACCTGCAGGAGGATTAAAATCCACATATGTAAGCATAGAAGTAATGTAAGGTGGAAAAAGTCAACTACAAAGACGAGTAGTCACTTCCTGGAAGTAGAACACATCCCAAATGCCCAAATGACATGAGATGGGTTTTGTTGGAAACCCTGGAACACATTGATACAAACGCTGAGAGGAATCTTTTACAGAAAGAACAGTGGATCTATCGTCTGCCTACCTACTGCGAGGGGCTCAATGATCCGATTCCATGGAGCTAGGTAATGAGATGAAATCCATGTCATATGGAAAATCCAGTCCAAAAAATCACACACAAAAGGCTAACTATCATAAACAGTAAGGACCTTACCATACTAATTAATAGGCGTAATCATAACAAAATTCATATAACCCGTTCAGAATGAAGCAGCATGAAAGTAAGGCAGAAGAGTCAAGAGAGAAATGACATATTCTAATCTAATAGCTGTTTTTCTGTCAATACCGCAGAATAAATACAAAGGGGACCATTCTCAATAAACAGGACTTCGTCCCATAACTGGGAAGATATAAACAAGTTGGAATCACATTAAAAAAATTCCCTTCATGAGTAACATTCAGGAGGGGAGAAATCGCACCGGTGGCTATAATCTGCATCACAAGTAAGTGACAGAGGTGCCATTAGAATTACTGTTCTAGCCAAGCAAGAAGCTTAACTTAAGCGATCCTTCAGATTCAGGATAATCTTTAGAATATTTGACTGTTTCTTTTCCCTCACTAAAGGAGGGCAACCTACACGTCGATCCCGCTACCCTATGGTGATTGTTTGGTGATTTCAAAAGGTTAAGCATTCATTTATAACAGCGCAATACTCCTGAAATGGGCACTTGCCATTTTCCAGCACTCACTATTTTTAAACTAATGATGATCTTTAGAAAACGTATTTACATATGTTACATAATTGAATGGGATAATAACATTTGTACAGGCCGATCGACATCTAATTAATGCACATGCAGGATAGCGGAACCCCGATCTTTGTAACAAAGGTGGAGATATTGTATGCATAAACCATCTACGGTCTACCAACACTAACAACCTGAATACGTAAATAAATACATTACTATAAATGCCTTGTTTGGTTAAAAATAACGTGGTAGATTTCATGTTTGAAACAGACACGGAGTAATGACAGTCACATCTAGATTCCTATTCTTAGTTGAAAGTACACCGAATCTTGCTTAGTGCAAAGAGCACATAAATAAAATGCAACCATCATCAGGGGCAAAGAACTAAATTGAGACTTCACACGTCTATAGGATAAACACTAGACAAATGACACTATGTCTGGCATAAACTAACTTTTCTCATTAATATACAGCTGAGAACAAATGCAAACTCGCTTGCTGGAATGAATACAATCGGCGGAATAATCAGATCCAGGGGATGGTATTCCACCTGACCTGAGTAATATAGAAAAAACAAGGGGATTATCCTTTCTACCCTCTAATAGGTCCGGATGAAAGTCATTGACCCGGCAAGTGCGCATGTCTGCTGAAACATGTAGACCCTTCTTCAAGCCATATTGATAGTGATGTGAAGGACACATTGCAGGTCCTATTTTCCACATCCACCCCTGTTTTTAACCTTACCCTTATTATTATTTTGAATAAATTTGAGTCTATCATAACAAGGTCATTTTAACTCACATTTTTCCAAAGTAGATCCCAACTAGTTCTTTGGGATCACTTCTCGTTGGAGACCAACAAAGACCAGATGATGATGCCACCAACCAGAATTACCCCAGCGGCAAAAGACATACCAAAGGTGGAAAATGGCTGTTGAGGGTCCCATACATATTTTTAATTTCGAGAACTCGAGGCCTCAAAGCTCCACTCATTTTAATTTTGTGTAATATATTCGAAAGCTGAGTGGGGACATCAGATTGCTACTACTTCCCTCTTTTGATAGATTGATCACTTACCTGTATCTACATTCCCACTCCCATCCCTCCTCAGGAGCTTTTGACTGCTCATCCACAGCTACCAATGAGGGTCAAGTAAAGAAGGGTTACTTGGCCCAGTTCCTCAGGATCCATACTAGGTCATGCCCTGGGACATCAGGAGTAAAAAGCCTCAACGACCACGGTTGGGCTCAGTAGCCTCTGCATTCCCCGTGGCCCTCTGAAAGGGGTTCTGACACAATGCATTCATTAATGGGTTTAGTGTGAGACCTTAGTGGGTGCATAGAGTGACAGCATCAGGCAGCCTTATAGGGGGAAACAGTGGCCCTACACAAACACATCAGTGGCTCTAAGTAAATTGCGAGGCCTCTCTAGCCCCCTATGAAACCCTTTGATCCCAGATAGTTGGCTTATTAACATGCATAGGTGCTCCCACACAAAGCTTACATATGCATCAATCGGCCTATTAATGGGCATCAGTGGCTCAGATTAGTGCATGCATTAAGTGGATTAATAATAAGCATCTGTGGACTCATCAATAGGCTTGGTAATTGTATTAATCAACAGACCTAGTAGTGGGTGTTGGTGTTTCCACACAGAGTATACATCAATTGGTTTACTAACATGTATCGGTGACTCCGCACTGTGTATGTAATAATGGGCCTAGTAACATTCATTAGTGGTTCCACTGAAACCATGCATCAATAATCCTAGTAACAAGTGTCAGTAACATCTTGGAGTGCACAAATCAATATGCCGAGTAATGGCCACCACATTAGATAAAGAGCATCAGTAAAGTAGTCAGAAAAAAGCAAAATCAAAAGTAAGCATAGAGTAAGCATTCACATCATGGAAGACACATCAGCATAATGGAAGTAGCATCAATAAATCTCAGTCACTGTGAATTAGCAGAACAGGGGCTATAAACCTATTTAAATGAAATTGAAATTTAAAAAGTCCTGTTTTCTCTATTAAGATTTCAATTTAATTGAAAATACATTCATGGCCCCATTTTGCAACACCCAACTGTACCTCAGTGAGCTGCTGTCTCTGCATCAATGACGCATGGCCCAGACCAACTGCCACCCAACACCTGACCCTTCCCCCAGCCCCTCTGTTTTGTGCTTCTAAGTGTCTAGGAAAAACATAGATCTCTTTGGGTATGGACATGTGTTGGGTTTGGACAGAGGGCAAAGCAGGGAATGTTGCAGCCTTTTTCACAGAGAGGTGGTAGAGAGAATCAGTCCTTCTATTGCTGACAAAGGAAGTGCACCATGCCACATTCCAGTATCCAGACGACTGCTGGTATGGGCAGGGCTGATTATGCAAAATAGCTTCACACACTATTGCTGCACTTTCAGTGGCTCATTGGTCCTCCAACTGATGGCAGACACAGTTTCCAGTGCAAAACTATGGAGCAATGGGGTGATTTTTGTAATACAGGGTGGTTTCTTCTGGTACTCTGGGCCACAAACATATATGATGATAATATGCTCCATTACATGTCATGGATGTCAGGAAGCATGACTTACAGCTTATAGTATAGCAGGCATGGGGACACAGTAGCCCAAACCCACTTGCACTAAGTTCATTTTCATAGAAGGAAAGGCTGGCAGAGTCTACAGAGTGCTGAAACTGCCTGGTGGGAGGCTTTGTGTTAGAATTCTATTCATATGGCCATGGGGCAAGCAGGAAATCCTGGGCCCAGCCATGGGTTCTGAGACCTTTTAATAATGATATCCCGGGGCCCAGACTACTATGGGCCCTGAGGAACTGGACCAAGTACCCCTTCAGCACTTGACTATCAGTACTAGAGTGGGTCAAGCAGTCCAACGCTTCTTGTGGGGGGAGCATATGCAGAGGGGTGAACACAGGCTCAAAACTCAAAATATGTTCAGCAGCAATACCTGACTGTCCAGTCAAATACTTACTTTTATGAAAAAAAGAAGACTGTATTTTACAGCTACTACCACAAACAGAAATACAACTTTCACAATTTTTTTTACAACCCCTGAGGTCAGGCCTCAAATGTTTCTCAGGCAGTTCCCTGAATCCCAAACCCTCCCAGCTCCAGCTGTAGGGTTATTCCCTTTTCAGTATAGGCGACAATCAGGGGAAGCCCACTAGCCTGAGTCTCAGGAGTCCCACTCCATCTCTATATAAAAGTCAAAATTGTTCCAGTGCCGAAGTGCTATCTAACTTGCAAGTTCCCCCAGGGCCGACTAGCCTAAAATCAGTCTTACCCACATCTGCAGGATTGGAGTGACTGGGCTCCCTAAACATGCCTTCTCTATTAGAGCTGCAGCTCCCGTACGTTCTTTGCACGTGGCCCAGATAGTCATGCAGCCACAGTGACAGGAGTTTCTTCATGGCTCTTTCAAGCTGGGTAAGTTCTTTGGCCATTTACATGGTGGGTGTGGGGGATGGAAAAGTCTGGACGCTGATATACAGTCATAGTGTACATAGGTCATAGGTTGCAATGGTGGCCTCTGTCCTCTAGTTATGATCCCGACTAGGCCACACTTCTTGCTTTGTCCCCTTGACCCTCTTTAGCATATGGGATCACTCTCTCTCCACTGCACATAGGCTCTCACCTGACCAGCACAGCAGATCTTTTCACAGCAATCCCTGCTGGCTTTCTACTGCAGATGGGCTGCAGCCCACTCAGTGCAGCACTCTCTTCATGATGGCCCCTCTTAATATAGGAGGTTGCAAGTTTCTTGCTGCATGCGGGCAATGACCTGTTTGGCACAGCGACATCACAGCTCACTCTACAATGGCCTTCCTCTGGCATACAAGGTTCTCTGACTTTCTCTGTACAAGGGCAATGACCCAATTGGTGGAGCAGCCATCTCCTTACACCTTGCACATTGGTCTTGGCAATCAGGTAGGGGCTGGTGCTCCAGGTCTGGTGGTCTTGGATTCCCTGAGTGACCAATCTACAGGGAGAAAAGCAGGCCTTGGCCCCCAGTCCTGGTCATAAGACAGAAGTCTTATAGAGCTTTTCCTTATATAACCAGGGAGGCTGCTTGACAATTTACAACTTTTGAGGATTCAAGCTCCCCTTCTTATAGAACATTTCCAGAAACGAAATGGGTTTTACTGTCTGAGTCTTTGAAGTGTGTGCTGGGGGTCTGCTTCCTTTTAAAGAGACCACTCCTCTGCCATGTCCTCCTTCAGAAAGCAGCTTGTCACAGCAGGAGCTACTTCAAAGCTGATAACTCCACAACACAGACCATGAGAGTGACTGCGAATACACACATGAATGTCAGCCACAGTGGTATGTGTATCAAAAGGTTAGCCCAGGACCTCGTCCCTACGCTTCATGATTCTCTAATGAGCCCCATCTCCTTCCTGAGATGTACCCAGGCCCCTTTCTTGTGAACTCTTAGCACACATATACCCAGCACATGTACAAAATATACACACACTGTGCAGGACTACGTCTTTTATGTACTGTAACACTAATAGGCACAGGTACACCCATCATCTGCATATAACATACCCACACTGTACAGTACTGCATCATTAATGTAGTGTACCATTCGCAGGCACCCATTGTATTGTATTGTATTTTAATTGCATTTATATAGCGTTTACTATCCCCGACAAGGCGTCAAAGTGATTTTTTGCGAGTATGCCGCTACTCTAAAACCCATAAAGGATTAATGGTGAATTAACATAGACGAAATATGAAATTAATTTGAGTGGCGGATATGTTAGTCAGTTATTTGGATTGAGAAGGATAGTGGAGGGCTCCAGAAGGGAAAAAGGTTTGCATTTATATAGCGCTTCCCACCCCTGATGGGGTGTTGAAGCGCTTTTTCGGTGAGTAGCACACTACCTAAAAACCCATAAAGGATTAGTGGTGTATTAATATAGTGAAAATATGAAAGTAATTTGAGTAGTGAATATGTTAGGCAGGTATTTGGTTTGAGAAGGATCGAGAAGGGGTAGAAGAAGTAAAAAAGGTTTGTATTTATACAGCACTTACTACCTCTGATGAGGTAGCAAGTGGAAGGATAGAAGGGAAGGATTTAGAATGTAACTCCTTAACCACAGGAGTTCTATTGAGCAGGCGGGGCCGCGTCGGCCAACGGACGTACACAGCACTACCGAGGTAGTGCTTGCGACGGCCGTTGGCCTACATGCGCACACAACTAGTTAAAATGTTTTTTGTTTGTTTTGGAGCTCATATTGGTAGGTAGAGGCTTGGGATGAGTAGAATGTATGACACTACAACACAAGCTTTTACAACGCAAGCTTTTACAACGCATGGCATTACAACGCATTTTTTACAAAGCAAGTACCATTACAACGAAAGTTAAAAAAGCATACCATTACAACGTACAGTAATTTAAATGATAGAAAAGTACCATTACAACGAAAAACAATATAGCGCATACCATTACAGCGCAAAAAAAAATATTTTTTAATAAAAATAATTTTGTAAAATACCTCCTGGGACGGGATGCAGGGAAAATAGGGGTTTTGGCTGGGGAAGTGTATTAAGATGTGGTAAGAAACTAAACATATATATTTTAAAAAATGTGCATTTTAACAAAATTAATACTCGGGTATTAAATTAAATACTCGAATATTACACAAGTAAAAAACCGTATTAATAATAAAATAATATTGAAAAAAAAACTCCTGGGACGGGATGCAGAGGAAATAGGGGTTTTGGGTGGGGAAATGTATTAAAATGCGGATAGAAACTAAACACATATTTTTACAAAAACGAGCATGTGAACACAATTAATACGCGAGTATTAAAATAAATACTCGAGTATTAGAATTGTAACAAACAGTATTAAACATTTTAAAAAACGTTATTCAATAAATATTATTATAAAGCAACATAAATAAATCACATTCAGGGAACTAATCTGAAAAACAATTACTAAGACATAAACATAGCCGCCATTTTAAAAATGAAGGTAAAATCAAGTCCTACAACACTTTTCATGACCCGAACACCAAGCCACAGAAAACAAAATGGAGGACTAAACGAAATTCAAATGATAAAACACTCACTTTTAAATATAAAATTAAAAATATAAGTTCACAAATAAAACGAATCAGAAAAAAACACATATTAAAACTGTACTTTTCTCAAAATTTATGGCGACACCCACAAAAACGTATAAATACTACTAAGACACCATTTTGAAACCAGTAGTTAATTGACTACCAATTTGTGGATGATATTTTCTCAGTGGCATCTGTTTCGGCATTTCTTAAAAGTATTTTTTATCTACGTAAGACACTGATTATATGAAATCCATTATTTTAAACTCTGGCCCATGTTAAACACTGTGTTTACTGATTTTATAATATTAATTATGATGATGTAATACTTGATGTGATTTGATGTACTTTTATGGTTATTTACAAAATATAACCGAAAAAAGTCTTTTGAAATTGAAATTGAAAATTGACTACCAGAGAGAGTAGACCGATTTTCCTGACACTCCTACGTTTTTCAAGCAGCAACAACTCGACAAAAACAATACATCAACTCTGATAAAATCAAGTAAGTATAAGTCATAGCAAATAAATAAATAGCATATTTGTGAATAATTTAGAATTTTTTAAAAATAAAATAATTACATATTTCAGATTTCAACATACTTGAAAATCGATTCAAGAAATTTGAAAATACAGATAATTGTATTGCGAAAATAGTAGTAAGTACATTTATTAAAATAAAATATAATGTAAATGAATTTTTTACCTTTAACATGCAACAATGTTTAAAAAAATCTTTTGAATCGATAAAATGTTACATGTTTTTATTTTACTAAAACATTATTCAATGTCTAAAACATGTAAAAATATTTAGTAAGCTAAACAGTATAATATTTTCAATTTACCAGCTTACTAAATCATTTTTAGTGAAGAAATCATTTGATCTTTAAAAGATTGAAGACAGAACCCAAACAACTTATACCAACTTCTTTTTTAAAGGTAAACTAATTAAACTGTGAAGCAGTAAATCATTTATGTACACGGTATGACCTTCTTGCTTATCTCTGCTAAATTTAATAAAAACAGTTAAACCATAAAAAATAAATGTTTACAAAAAAACAATATAAATGTTTAATAAACTGATTTTCAGACAGCATAAAAATGATAGAATCAAAAATGTTGAAGATTAAAAAATGTAAATCATTTTTAAATGACATTTTAAAACCTCAGCATATGCAAATTCTAACAATATTTTTATTTTCCATAATTCAAGGGTTTTAAAAAATAGAAATTACACATTTGTTTAACTCCTACATCCCATAACTGATAAATAGAAAGAAAAAGAAACTTGGAAAACAGAAATGAATCACCATCTGAAAACCCTCCCCTTTAAAAAAGCGAAACCATCCTCAGAACAACCAAATTAAACTAAAGGTAAATTAAAAGGCAAAATGTATACAGTCATTAATTCACCTCTTTTAAATCCTCAAACAGTGACCACTGCAAAAAAGGCACACAAAACTAACATTTTCTTTTTTAAAATTGAAACAGATTAAGAAAACCAAAGAACATCAAAGAGCGAAAAAATCAAGAAAGTTTGTCTAAGTCACAAGACATATTAAAATAAGGTAAGAGAAGAGTATAGCAAGTGAATTAAATATTTTGACAAGTCCAGTGTGGCGAAAAAATAAGAAAATAAGTGGATAATGCAGCAGTGTAAGTTTGAAAAGTAAATCATCAGGAATAAAGCATTAAGGAAAATATAAAATAATGCAGCAGAAAAACGTACTATTCGAACTTCAATAAAGTGTTGCTGTTCAATAACTCTACATATAATAAAAATTATTCTAACTCTAAAGTGGTTATGTTGAAAACAACTGGTGAAAAGTGCATTTGAGTGTCAAAAATCATAAAATACATACAGTTACAATTTTTTTTAAAAAACATGACAAACACATTTTTTAACAAAGAAATATACATAACTTTAAATTCTATTTCCAAACACAGATACCTTTTAACAAAAAACATCTTCTAAAAATAAGCCCAAAGACATCAGAAGACCATCTTCTTCAAATTAAGAAAGCAACTAGAAATCATCAAATTTTTTGTAAAAGGTAAAAACTAATGAAAAGTGGACAAAGAAATCAATTAACCACTATTAAATCCTCTTAGACATAGCACTCGAAAAAGTGAATGACACAAAACTAATATTTTCTATTTTATATAGTAAGCAGGTCAACATATTAAAGAATCAACATTGCAAAAAAGAAGACCAACAAACAACATATTCTGAAAGAGCCATCCAAATAAATATAAAGGTAAACAAATGAAAACACTTTCAAATACTATTACTAATAAAATTACTATTCTAACTTCAGGGAGGTGTAGAAGTAGGGTAAGTGTTGGATAGTGTAGAGGTTAAAATTACTATTCTAACTCGAGGAAGGTGTAGAAGTAAGGTAGGTGTTGGATAGTGTAGAGGTAAAAATTACTAATCTAACACCAGGGAGATGTTGAAGTGAGGTAAGTGTTGGATAGTGTAGGGGTTACAATTACTATTCTAACTCCAGGGAGGTGTAGCAGTGGGTTAGTGTTGGATAGTTTTGGGGTTAAAATTACTATTCTAACTCCAGGGAGGTGTAGCAGTAGGGTAAGTGTTGGATAGTGTAGGGGTTAAAATTACTATTCTAACTCCAGGGAGGTGTAGCAGTAGGGAAAGTGTTGGATAGTGTAGGGGTTAAAATTACTATTCTAACTCCAGGGAGGTGTAGCAGTAGGGTAAGTGTTGGATAGTGTAGGGATAAAAATTACTATTCTAAATCCAGGGATGTTGAAGTAGGGTAAGTGTTGGATAGTGTATGGGTTAAAATTACTATTCTAACTCCAGGGAGGTATAGCAGTAGGGAAAGTGTTGGATAGTGTAGGGGTTAAAATTACTATTCTAACTTCAGGGAGGTGTAGCAGTGAGGTTAGTGTTGGATAGTGTTGGTGTTAAAATTACTATTCTAACTGCATGGAGGTGTTGAAGTAGGGTAAGTGTTGGATAGTGTAGGTGTTAAAAATACTATTCGAACTCGAGGGAGGTATAGCAGTAGGGTAAGTGTTGGATAGTGTAGAGGTAAAAATTACTTTTCTAACACCAGGGAGGTATTGAAGTAAGGTAAGTGTTGGATAGTGTAGGGGTTAAACTTACTTTTCCGACTCCAGGGAGGTGTAGCAGTAGGGTTAGTGTTGGATAGTGTAGGAGTTAAAATTACTATTCTAACTCCAGGGAGGTGTAGCAGTAGGGTAAGTGTTGGATAGTGTAGGGGTAACAATTACTATCCTAACACCATGGAGGTGTTGAAGTAAGGTAAGTGTTGAATTGTGTAGGAGTTAAAATTACTATTTTAACTCCAGGTAGGTGTAGCAGTAGGGTTAGTGTTGGATAGTGTAGTGGTTAAAATTAGTATTCTAACTCCAGGGAGGTGTAGCAGTAGGGTAAGTGTTGGATAGTGTAGGGGTAACAATTACTATTCTAAATCCAGGGAGGTGTTGAAGTAGGGTAAGTTTCGGATAGTGTAGGGGTTAAAATTACTATTCTAACTCCAGGGAGATGTAGCAGTAGGGAAAGTGTTGGATAGTGTAGGGGTTAAAATTACTATTCTAACACCAGGGAGGTGTAGCACTAGGGAAAGTGTTGGATAGTGTAGGGGTTAAAAATACTATTCTAACTCCAGGGAGGTGTAGCAGTAGGGAAAGTATTGGATAGTGTAGGGGTTAAAATTACTATTCTAACTCCAGGGAGGTGTAGCAGTAGGATAAATGTTGGATAGTGTAGGGGTAAAAATTACTATTCTAACTCCAGGGAGGTGCTGACGTAGGGTAACTGTTGGATAGTGTAGGGGTTAGCATTACTATTCTAACTCCAGGGAGGTGTTGAAGTAGGGTAAGTGTTGGATAGTGTAGGGGTTAAAATTACTAATCTAACTCAAGGGAGGTGTGGCAGTAGGGAAAGTGTTGGATAGTGTAGGGGTTAAAATTGCTATTCTAACTCCAGGGAGGTGTAGCAGTAAGGTTAGTGTTGGATAGTGTGGGTGTTAAAATTACTGTTATAACTCCAGGGAGGTGTTGAATTTGGGTAAGTGTTGGATAGTCTAGGGCCGGGGTCTCCAACCGGTCGATCGCGAGCTACCGGTAGCTCGCGGAGACCCCGGGAGTAGCTCGCCTGGCCCTTGCTCTGATTGGAGATCTGTGGATGGGGCGGGCCGGGCGAAGCGGATGACCCGATGACGCTCCTCCGATGACGCTCCTCTCCGGGAGCTGCAGACTCCTCTCGTGAGAGTCTGACGTCATCGCCAATAGAAAACGCGCGCTGCCATCGCACTCTGCCACTGTGCTACGGGTGCCAGCGCGGAGCTGTAGACTAGACTGACTTCCACCGCCAGAAGCCGCCACTGCTGCAGGTAAGCTCGCTCTTTTCGTGCCTCTTCCCCCCCTCCTCACATCTGGCGCCCCTCTGACCCCCGCCCGCTGAACACGCTCCGGCTGCTCTCCTGCCTCGCTCCCTCTCTTCCCAGCAGATAGACCCCCTCCCTCTGACCCCCGCTCGGGCTGCTACCCTGCCTCGCCAGACCCCCTCCCGCTGACCCCCGCTCGGGCTGCTCTCCTGCCTCGCCAGACTCCCTCCCCCTGACCCCCGCTCAGGTCTCCTGCCTCGCCAGACCCTCTCCCCGTGAGCCCAAGGGAAGGAGTGTGGGTGACTATTTTAGCGTTTGGGTCTTACCTAAATGACAGGCAGATGGCTCATTTTTCAGTACCAGGATACAAATGCAGGAAGCCAATTGCTTCATCGAAACCAGTGATCGGGATGGCTCGTAAAGCCATTCAGGCCCACAATGGGGACCCTCACCACAATTTACTAGAAACAACATAATGACGCCATTGACAAAGGCCGCCCTGTTTACTGCAAAGAAAGTGAGTATTTTAGACACCAGTGCATAATTCCACGCACGTTACAACTGCTTTTAAATACTGGCATACAAGTGTGTTTAAAGCCCTTTCTAATGATCTCTGCAGTAGGCAACGAGCAAACACTACATTTCCGCCGTTGTGCTTATCTGCAAAGTGCGTTGCATACAGTATCACACTCAGAAAGGGGTCCTTTATATGTTTCTTTCGAGGTCACACATCTATACATATTTAAAATAAGGATGACCGACTACTGGAGGATTTCCAAAAACGTCTCATCTTTGTCTCTCAGTGTGGCCTTACGTACAAAAACATTAACAGTTTTTGGAGTGATAAGAGATATTTATAGGTATGTTTGTGCTAATTAGCTACAACTTGTCTGCATATTCTCAGACTTGAGAAGCTAAATTTATTATGAGTCGAGTTACGGGAATACAAATCAAAGTAACAAAAACAATAGAAGAAAACATGGTGCGATTGAAAGAAGGCATATTTACATGAAATATAAGTGCTAAGCTTCCTTCATGTACATATAGATTGGAAAACAAATCTAGAAAAAAACATCTAGCTTGTGTAATAAAATCTAAAAATGCCCCCATCTGGCAAAAACGCAAAGAAACCCTTGGGTTGGCACCCCAACCAAAAGATTCATGTATCAAAGTCTAAAAGCCACTGCTTCACCACGAATGTCTACAAATCCTGAAACATGTACAAAATTGTTAACAAAAATCCACATGTTCAAAGTATTGAAACCACATGGGCATGTAGCAAAATGTGATAATCCCTGCACTATGTAAAGATGGTTAGAAATCCTGGTGTCAAGTGGGCAGTATTCAATTTTTTTGTGTAACACTATAAAAGTACACAAATCAACTCACCGAAACAATGGTTGAAAAGCAATGTGGCCTATTTATTTCAACCATAAACTATTGTACTAAAACTATATAATAACCATCACCCGTGACCCCCGCTCAGGTCTCCTGCCTCGCCAGACCCCCTCCCCCTGACCCCCGCTCAGGTCTCCTGCCTCGCCAGACCCCCTCCCGCTGACCCCCGCTCAGGTCTCCTGCCTCGCCAGACCCCCTCCCCCTGACCCCCGCTCAGGTCTCCTGCCTCGCCAGACCCCCTCCCCCTGACCCCCGCTCAGGTCTCCTGCCTCGCCAGACCCCCTCCCCCTGACCCCCTCCGCACCTCTGGGTGACATTAGGCCAGAAGGGGAAACAATCAGCTCAGGTAGTGGGTCAGTCCTCACATGGTAGGGTTATGCAACGTTTTAATTCCTACTCTTTCCCACAAGCGGCAAGAACAGCGCTGCTTCTGTGCACTGAACTTCAGAATGTGCAAGGATCGTTTTATGTCCGTTACAGCTGTGCCATGAATTCCTGCGGACATGCCAACAATATAGATGGTAGATGAAATCGGGGGATTTAAAAACAAAAAAAATTTGGGTGAATGCTTTCACTTTCACGCACAACAGACCGATATCAGAGTTCCTGCAATAGCACTTCAAGCAGCCTATCTCAAAGGGTCTTCCAATTTAAATGAGGCTTCACAGTATTCCATTGCCGCTTTACAGCTTATTTGTGTACTAATGACACTTCAATTAAAGGCTTGGCAGCTGCTTGCGTGCATGCACATAGCACCTAGAAAGCTGGCAAAGCGCTAGAGGAGTGTTTGATTGCTATCAATACGTTTTGTTACCTGGGGTGTGGAGTTTTTTCAAGGGTGTTCATTCTCTCGCTCAGGAAGCTTCAATTCTAAAAGAACTTAATATGCCCCATAGATTTTCAAAAGACAATAGATTCCATCCTCGGCCCCGTACTGCCTCCTTTAATATGCAAGCACACCCCCACACCTCCACCCTGCTGACTTCACAGGTTCAATCATGTTCCTGACAAGAAAGCTGCATATATACCCTTAAATTTGTGGGTGACCTGGGGCTTTTCCTGAGCCTCGATGGCTGTTCAAATTCTTTCTGATTTAGTGTGATAAAAAAATGTTTAACATTAATTGTACAAACAGCAAGCAAGCATGTTTCATCGGAATAGCGCTTGTTGGACTAGTCATCACAATATGAGACTGAAGGGGCGACTGGAGAATTATTAATTTATTAATTTATGTGTTCTCATAGGAACACATAGGACACGTGCTAATGCAACTTCCAGGATAATTGATAGACAAAACATTTAATGAAGTCGAACATGCCAAGTACATACAAAGGGGAATGATAGTAATTGAAGTGTAAGTAGTAAAGCTGAAGATTCTGTGGGCGCTTGAAGGAGTTGTTAAAATTAAGGGCGTAGGATGAGCACTGTGGTTGAAATCTCTTGCATTGTCTTCTTTCTAATTTGTTTTGTTCGTACACGTGCAAGTAAAGTGAAATTCCTGTTCACCCTTTCTACGGCATTCATTTGCAAAACATCCACCCTTCTCAGGCGTTAGCGGGTACTGGAATAAACACTGAAAAAGATGATTCTCGTCCCACCCTCTCCCAGCACCAGCAAATATCCTAGATCTGTGGATAGTGAGACACATTGGAAATGGCATCTTCTCTATGGGTTGGGCATTACACGGTGAACGTTTGCAAGATAGCAGATGCTGTTCTAGCTTTCTTCCAAATTCCCAGTGGCATCTCTGTGGCCAGCATAGGCTTGGAGAAATAACGCTGTTTTTGCATCATTTGGCTGAGGTTCCTTTTACGAGAGCCTCTGTGCTGTTACTATCCGTCTGCTGTTTTGGCCTCCTCCTTGCCTCCGCTCCTCTTCCCTTCCCGGGCTGCTGTTCCCTCACCTTATAGTCACATTGTACACAGAGCCGTCTGTAAAGTAAACTAGTGTGCTTTTGTATCATTTATTGGGCTTCATTTGCATGTTTTTCATATTACGTACCCCTAATGAGGAAGGCTTGAGTGAAATGTATTTTTGTTTGCGAGGCGTATTGTTACTTTATTGTACTGCGCATTTATTAATTACTTTGCAAGTTGGTGCCATAAAGTTCTCCTGCTTTGTAATGCATGCACTCGATTGCACAGTTTATATCGAACTAGTGAGTGGTATAACCTTGGTAAGGCTTCTCAGCATTGGGTAGTTTGTGGTTAGTTGTATGTTTGCCGTGTTCAAAGTAGCATGTGCATGTAGGTATGTTACTTACACACGCAAGCTATCAACCAAATGAATTACTTTCACTACAGCAGACACCGCACCTGGGGCAGGCAATCCATTATTGGATGGCCAGAAATGTGGGCTTGGGAGTCCCAGCATGAGCTGTCCTGCGGGCTATAGAGCGAAGATTTGATAAAGGTGTACTTTGACTAATCAGGGTTGACCGAGATGCAGCTGGGATGAGGATGGACTAAAAAGAAGTGGGCTGAGAGATGAAAAGCAAGGACATGTAGGAAAGGAATAGGGCAGCAGAGGCACAGAAGAAAAAATATCAGTGAAAAAGTTGGCGACTGAGAAAAGTAGATGAAGAAACAAAATGGAAACATAATAGGGAGTGACATGTTATATGCAGAGTGGGGAAATGGGGTAAGAGGAGAGAGAGAGAGAGAGAGAGGGAAAGGGAGAGTGGGAAGAAGTAAGAAATGGAAAGGGCGGGAGCAAAGGGGAGTGCAAAGAGTCACAATGAGAGGAGAGTGACAGGGATGGAGATGAGAGAGAAGTCCACAGAGGAGAAAGCGACAGATGGGAGGGGAACGAGTGGCAATGAGAGGGTGTGACAGATGCAGATGAGAGAGGGTGGCGGAGATGGTGAAGGGTGTAAGACACAAAGACACTGAAACACAGAAATGAGTGGGATGCAGAGAAAGGAAGGTGGTCATTTTTTAACAGAAGTAGACACTCGACTTGCTGGGACAAGCACTCAGTATTTCCTCATCCAGCCCAGTGAGTCTCGTGGAAGCTCCCAGAAAGGGGAAGGTGTGACCAGGGGGGTGCTTGTGAGGTGGCACAGGGCGCAGTATGTCTGGCTTCGGGTTTTGTGTTTGTCACTATGTGAGCAAATCGAGTATTTCAACGTCTGCTTGCAACTGCAGAAGCCTCTGTGTACTTTTTTGAGTACAGGTCTTTAAGCCTAAACAAATGTTCTTGAATCTTGCTTTATGTGTGTACTTGATAGTGTTTAAGTGTGTTTGTACTTGTGTTGGGGTGAAGTTGATGGATATAAAGATGTTGTTACAGATCCTGTTATAACACTTTCGCAAGTGCTTTATCAATCTTCCTGCTTCCTCAAATTTGCTTGAAACTCTTTTTTTTTTGCCTCAGTGCAATACCACAATCACTTACGCCTCATCACTTTCAAATGTCACCAGCCGCCCCTGATTACAGCATTATTAAGACTGTCCATGTGGTATTCTTGCCTTTTGTGGATTGAATGTGGACTTCATCAACATTTTTACTCTTGCTACAGAATCAACAGCCAATGATGGGTCAAGAGCCAGGTCCCTCCAAAAGGCCGAAGACTTACCACTTCCATCAAGAGTGGGAGAACGAATTTTTATTTACACAAATCAAAGACAACTGTGTGTGTTTAATCTGTGGAGCAAAAGTTGCAGTGGGGAAAAAGGGCAATGTTGAGAGGCATTTTACAACAAAGCACATGAATTTTGAGAGGAAGTTCCCTAAGGGAAGCAGCCTGAGGTCACAAAAAGTAAATGAACTGAAATCTGCATTGCAGACACAGCAATCTTTTTTCACAAAGCCAACGAAGAAAGCCACTGCAGCAACTGAAGCATCCTTGGTAGTTACTCATCACTTGATCAAGCACAAAGCAACATTTTCAGATGGAGCAATTATGAAGGAAGCAATGCTTCTAATGGCCCACTCTTTATTCAAAGACTTTAAATTTAGCCCTGAAGTTATGTCTGGCATTTCAGATG
The DNA here is from genome assembly GCF_964263255.1 of Lissotriton vulgaris. Classification (NCBI taxonomy): domain Eukaryota; kingdom Metazoa; phylum Chordata; class Amphibia; order Caudata; family Salamandridae; genus Lissotriton; species Lissotriton vulgaris. The sequence goes on from NC_141694.1 coordinate 1,620,254,441, forward strand.
TGCAGTTGGGGGCAAACACTATGGTACGAAGGGTATCTGCATTATCGGGCAACGTGACAGAGCAGTTGGAGCGGGATTTACAGACATGTAAATATTTTTCTCTGCAATGTGATGAATCTGTTGATGCAAGCGATATTGCACAGTTGGCTATCTTTGTTAGAATGGTTTTTGAAGATTTCACGTATAAAGAAGAATTTTTAACTCTGTTGCCTCTGAAAACCACAACCAGAGGATCTGACATCCACAATGAGGTGAAAAAGTATTTTGCGAAACAAAATGTTCCATTGAAAAAGTTAGTGGCGATAACAACTGATGGTGCACCCGCAATGATAGGGCGTCATTCTGGCTTCATTGCCAATTGTAAAGCAGATCCAGATTTCCCTCCGTTATTAAACTACCATTGCATTATACATCAACAGGCAATATGTGCAAAGGTAATGGGGTTTGATCATGTGATGACTCCTGTTGTTAAAATTATTAATTCAATTCGTGCAAAGGCCAAGCAGCACCGAACCTTCAAATTGTTCCTTGAAGAACTTTCAGCTGAGTATGGTGACCTTTTACTGCACACTCAGATCCGATGGCTTAGCAGAGGAAGAATACTGCGAAGATTCCTTTCCCTATTGCCAGAAGTCAAAGCTTTCATGGAGTCTAGAAATGAAGATACCACACAGCTGTCAAACACTGAATGGTTGCTCGATTTAGCTTTTTTGACAGATGTCACAGAGAAATTAAATTTATTGAACTACGAGTTGCAAGGCAAAAACAAGACAATAGCCAACATGATTAGTTCTGTGAAAACATTCAAAACAAAACTTAATCTTTTCATACAGCATGTACAGAAAAGAAAGTTTCAGCACTTTCCCTCAGTGCTCCAAATCCTGTCAGAAAACAACATTGAGGCTGGGATCCTTGACATACAAAAATACAGTAACCTCCTCGTGAGGCTTAATCAAGAGTTCAGTGACCGGTTTAGTGATTTTGAGCAACTGGAGCCCTGTGTGATGTTCACTTCAAACCCCTTCATGGAAGTGGATCTTAGTGACATTTCAGAGAAAATTAGTGTTCTTCTGAACCTTGACTCTGACACCATGGAAATGGAGATGGTCTCACTTCAAAATGACATTGAATTGAAATCAAGGCAATCTGACATTAATTTCTGGAGTCTTGTGGATGCAGAAAAGTTTAAGAACATCCACACAGCTGCATTGAAACTTTTTTCCCTGTTTGGCTCTACCTATCTTTGTGAATCTGCATTTTCCGATATGAACTTCATAAAATCTAAGTTTCGCACACGTCTGACTGATGAACATTTAAATGACTCCATAAGAGTTGCCCTCTCAAACTACACCCCAGATTACAAGGCATTACTGGACACCATGCAGTGTCAAGTCTCTCACTGAAATTATTTGTATGTAGTCGTAATCAATACTTGTTCAGTCGCACTTCCTGGGGAAATGACAAATCTGTTTATTTATTAAAACCAAGATTAAAGTCGCTGCAGAGAAGAATCTTCAGCCTCCTGCAAAGCTTTTTTAGTATTTGAACAAGAACAATGCAATGTGTACTGCAGGCCTGTATTACAAACACAATAAAACTTAGCTGGAGAGAAGAATCTTGAGCACGTTTCCAAATGATTATTTGCAGCATAAAAACGAATCAGTTCCACATTGAAGTTAAGATCGCTTTCCATGTATGTTTGTTAATTGAGCCGCATTACAATGATTATTTCAATGACCACTATTACTGGAAGGTCTTAATTTTGGACCTTAATTTTGGACCTGGTAATTGAAATGACTTTAAGCGTCACAAATCCAAAGTCATTCCTTTTGGTGTTCTAGGCCTGTCTTGGGTATTTTGTTCAAACCACAGTATTAAAGGCAATGAAACGAGGCGTGGGGGGGTCTCGCGGAAAAATGCACAAGTTGATTCGGGTTCGGTAGCTCACGACTATGTTCACTGGTCAGAAGTAGCTCTCACTACACAAAAGGTTGGAGACCCCTGGTCTAGGGGTTAAAATGACTATTTTAACTCCAGGGAGGTGTAGCAGTAGGGAAAGTGTTGAATAGTGTAGGGGTTACAATTTCTATTCTAACTCCAGGGAGGTGTAGCAGTAGGGTAAGTGGTGGATAGTGTAGGGGTTAAAATTACTATTCTAACACCAGGAAGGTGTTGAAGTAAGGTAAGTGTTGGATAGTGTAGGGGTTAAAATTACTATTCTAACTCCAGGGAGGTGTAGCAGTAGGGTTAGTGTTGGATAGTGTAGGGGTTAAAATTACTATTATAACTCCAGGAAGATGTAGCAATAGGGAAAGTGTTGAATAGTGTAGGGGTAAAATTTTCTATTCTAAATCCAGGGAGGTGTTGAAGTAGGGTAAGTGTTGGATAGTGTAGGGGTTAAAATTACTATTCTAACTCCACGGAGGTGTTGAAGTAGGGTTAGTGATGGATAGTGTAGGGGTTAAAATTACTATTCTAACTCCAGGGAGGTGTTGAAGTAGGGTTAGTGATGGATAGTGTCAGGGTTAAAATTACTATTCTAACTCCAGTGAGGTGTAGCATTAGGGAAAGTATTGGATAGTGTGGGGTTAAAATTACTATTATAACTCTAGGGTGGTGTTGAAGTAGGGTAAGTGTTGGATAGTGTATGGGTTCAAATTACTATTCTAACTCCAGGGAGGTGTAGCAGTAGGGAAAGTGTTGGATAGTGTAGGGGTTAACATTATTATTCTAACTCCTGGGAGGTGTTGCAGTAAGGTTCGTATTGGATAGTGTAGGGGTTAAAATTACTTTTCTAACTCCAGGAAGGTGTAGCAGTAGGGTACGTGTTGGATAGTGTAGGGGTTAAAATTACTTTTCTTACTCCAGGGAGGTGTTGAAGTAGGGTAAGTGTTGGATAGTGTAGAAGTATAACTTCTTAAAATAACAACATGAACTAAGGAAGTAAGAAAAGATTAGCATTTCAAAGAATTTCAGAAAAAATAACAAAAATAAAAAAAATTCTATGTAAGCAAAAACATATTTTTACAAAGTTTTTTTTTTCTTTTCAGATAATGTCAGCAGATAATACTGCCAGATACATCAAGTCAAACAAAGGAAACAGACTGTTAAAACATGCTGGATATATATATTGTAAGGAGAGAATAACTGAACCAAGAAGACATTGGAGGTGCGTGCAATATTACTCAAGCCATTGCAAATACAGAGCGGTTACTTTAAGTGACAGAGTAATTAAAACATCAGACCATAAACACTCTGCCTCTGCAATGGACATTGAAGTTAGAGAAACAATAAATGAAATTAAGGATATTGCAAGCACATCCAGTGACACTTCTGGTTCAATTTTAAGGGAGGTCGCTCAGCATGTCCCTAGTCATGTAGCTAGCAGTATGCCAATAATACCTAATCTGAGAAGAATAATTCAAAGAAAAAAACAGGCAAGTAAACCACAGAGTACTACTACACAAACCTATTCTGATATTCACATTCCTCCTAAACTCTCTGTATCTTATTCTAATGAACCTTTCCTCCTGCATGATAACCAAAACCCTCTTAAACATATACATATCTTCAGTACACTCCGTAACCTTGTCAAATTAGAGAATAGTGAAATATGGATGATGGATGGGACATTTAAAATCACGCCCCATCCATTCATTCAGATTTACACTATTCATGCAAAAATTAACAACAATGTAGTCCCCTTAGTGTACAGTTTCCTACCTGACAAACAATCCACAACCTACACCGAACTTTTGACAGTGATTAAAAACAAAACATCAAACAAAAGTCCTAGGAAAATAAATATTGATTTTAAATTTGCAATGATAAAGGTTTTTACCAAAACGTACAGGGATACTCAAATTCAGGGATGTTTTTTCCATTTTTCACAGGCATTTTGGCGTAAATTACAAAAAACATCCCTCGTTGTGGATTATTCTTCTGATAGCAAACTGCAATTTGAATTAAAAAAACTAACAGCTCTTTGCTTTGTTCCTCCTGAAAGTGTAGATGAATACTGAATCTGAATTTTATACAGAAAACAAGGAAAATGGCACCCTTACTAAATTATTTTGAGGACACATGGATTGGGCATGTCGGGTTACAGGAGGAAACCACGTTTCCATGTGGAGTGGTGGAACTGCTACATGAGCTGCTTAGAAGGAGAAGCAAAGACAAACAATGCCATAGAGCGATGGCATAACTTCTTCAATCTGACAATTGTTAAACCTCACCCTAACTTTTATCATTTTTTATAAACTTTGAGGAAGGAGCAAAGTTTCCAAGAAATGAGAATCTCACAAGCATTAACTGGTAGTCTAAATCCACGCATCTCTAAAAAATCAAAAGAAATGTTTGAGAGACTATTGGGTACCTTACAACAATTTTCGTTGTGTGTGGCTTTAGACTACCTAAGTAATGTTGATCACATACTACATTATTACCTCTAACATTAACATTACTTTCCTTTTGCTCTATATTCATAAAACAGTTCAATTCAATTAGCATTTTTTACAAAAAAAAATTTTAAATTAAAAAGTCGGGTCACCTTACCTTAGATGTCTTCTTTCATCTTTTTTTCTTTTAAAATCCCAAACAAATCCATTTTTTGTGAAAATCCATCAACATATCCACTCCAGTGCAAAAAAAAAGGAAATCTATGTTTTTTTCTTCTTTTTAAATATTCATTTCCCAAAATGTCAAAATTGAAAAAATCTATTCCCCAAAGACAGTAATCCACTCAAAATGTGTAAAAACTGGACAAAAAAAAATCGAATCACAATTTTCCAAACGATATCCCAAACCAAATCCAATAATTCCTTCTGTTTCCAAAATCCTTCTCCAAAACCAAAATCGAACCATCTTCTTTGCTCTGTATCAAATTCCTTTTTTTTAAAAAAACACTCAAACGAATCTTGTTCGAAATCCACGACTCAAAAGATCTCAAACTTCAATCCTTTTTTCAAAAAAGATACTCCCAAAAAAATCCTAAACTTTGCATTCGAAAATTCCATCTGTTTTCGAAATCCACCATCAAATGAAAAATCGATCCATCTTCTTGCTTCTTTTACGATTCCGATATTGAAAAAACCACAATCCAAAAAATCTTCTTTTAAATCCACTACTCAAAAGATCCCTTTAAAAAAATCAATTTAATTTAAACAAATACTAATTTAATCCAAAACATTGCATTCGGTCTTCTTTTTGATCCGGTTTTACAAACACATTTTCTAAGTTCAAAAAAACATTTTATATACATTTTTATACTGTACAATGATAATTTATTACAATAAACAATAACATTTTAAAATGTATAACTAATACAGGTGACCCGACAACGCATACAATATCTACACGATCGACGACATGCAAAAAGAATGACAATAACTTAAAAACTAAAATATACTATACCTCCCTATTCTCTCCTTACAATATATATACTTTAAAACATCAAACTGTTTAAAAAGCAAGTTAAAAATGTTTCCTACCTGAGCGGCGATCTGCTTGCTGCTGCATTGTCCATCGACGCTCCTCAAAATGGCCACGATCAAGCACATCTACGCGTCTACGTCATCAGGAGCTATAAAGAGAAAAAAATAACAATTTATTTATGTTATACATTTAAGTTATTAAAATCATTTTTAATGTAATATATACATATGTTATTATTCCATTTAAAAAACAAAAATTAATAAATAAAACTTTATTTTTTTATGAATTTTCCAAATAAAAAACAATATAAACAAACGTGCATTAAGTAGTATGTTTATACTACTTCTAAAATTAATGTTATGCTTTTAATATTATTATAATAATGTACTTACCTCTATTCTTGTTCTGTTTGCTTCTTACTGTTATAACTCCAGGGAGGTGTTGAATTTGGGTAAGTGTTGGATAGTCTAGGGGTTAAAATTACTATTTTAACTCCAGGGAGGTGTAGCAGTAGGGAAAGTGTTGAATAGTGTAGGGGTTACAATTACTATTCTAACTCCAGGGAGGTGTAGCAGTAGGGTAAGTGGTGGATAGTGTAGGGGTTAAAATTACTATTCTAACACCAGGAAGGTGTTGAAGTAAGGTAAGTGTTGGATAGTGTAGGGGTTAAAATTACTATTCTAACTCCAGGGAGGTGTAGCAGTAGGGTTAGTGTTGGATAGTGTAGGGGTTAAAATTACTATTCTGACTCCAGGGAGGCGTTGAAGTAGGGTAAGTGTTTGATAGTGTAGGGGTTAAAATTACTATTCTAACTCCAGGGAGGTGTAGCAGTAGGGTGAGTGTTGAATAGTGTAGGCGTTAAAATTACAATTATAACTCCAGGAAGATGTAGCAATAGGGAAAGTGTTGAATAGTGTAGGGGTAAAATTTTCTATTCTAAATCCAGGGAGGTGTTGAAGTAGGGTAAGTGTTGGATAGTGTAGGGGTTAAAATTACTATTCTAACTCCACGGAGGTGTTGAAGTAGGGTTAGTGATGGATAGTGTAGGGGTTAAAATTACTATTCTAACTCCAGTGAGGTGTAGCATTAGGGAAAGTATTGGATAGTGTGGGGTTAAAATTACTATATGGCTGAGATACCCGCCACCCCCTCTCAACACACTCCCCAAGGATGGGAAACCGGAAACCGTTCTTGAACTTTTGGAAGTCGGGAAGGGAGTTACCCTTCCCGGCCGTATTTATTAAAATATGAAACAAAATTAAAACATTAAAATTAACAGTTTCATATTATGTACAATTTCATTACCACATTGCGATGTTTGGCTAACCTTAACATATCCTCTAATACAAAGGTTCTCCTAGCCGAACTAACATCCTACAAAACATTTACTTGAAATTTTGAAATTGTACATCCTAACGTTTAAGGGCCAACGGCAAGGTCGTAACCGGTGTCAAGATCCCTAACCCAGACATATCCCCCTCCCTTGTGAGGGGCGGCACGGAGGCATACCTCAAGTGCAACTACCAATTTCCCTTGACTTGACGGGGGCCCCAGTAAAACTCGACGCCACTTAAAGGTCGTACGAGGCTCGTGTGAGGTATCTAGAAGGTAGCGTAGACCCCCCCCACACCCCACACAACTTACCACATCTGCCGTCGCAGACGTCCTGGCCCCGGGAAATTCACCAGGAGGGGGCTGTAACCCCTCCTACCCATGAAGGGGCCTTGACCGCCTTCCCTTTCCTTTCGGCGACCCATCCTTAGAAGGGACCGCCTCCCCGTTGAGGGGCCAATGGCCACCTCCCCCGAGCGCCCCCATCCGTAATGGGTAACGCCCACTCATAGGGATCTTCCAATTAGTGCTCACCGATCATGACCTTACCGCCCGACCAAAATAAATACGACAATGCTAACTAAATACTAAATGACTACATCTAACCAACAGTAGCAACAACAACTTTATTCAAACGCATGCGTACTGATGAACACTAAAGCAGAATTACTTTATTTGCAAAACATAACACAAATCGACCATTCTTTATTGCATACTCAAAATCTTCACGATAATACCACAACCTGTAAACGAAAATCACAGTTATCCATCAAACTTTATTAAAACCACTCGCTGTCTTCAGGGGCTGGTGGGTGGGTCAAAATTGGCTCTTCGTTCCGTCTCGAGCTCACGTGCAGCGAGGAGGTGCAGCTTCAGAGCACAGGAACAAGAGGATGCCTTCTGGTCTTGCTTCTCCTTTTATCCGTCTTCAGGGCGGGCGTAAACCCGCCCCTGCCTGCCCCAAGGGCGTGGCCAGCCGCGTTAGTGTCTAGGCCAACCCACTCGAGGGCGGGAAAAGGCGCGCCCCGGCTACGCCGCTTTGGGCATACCAGCCGAGACTCGCCTCCCGCCCAAGATGGCTTCCCGGGGGGATCGTGGTACTCTGCCATACGTTCGGGGGGACCGATTGGTCGCCCCTTTCCATATGGCTGAGATACCCGCCACCCCCTCTCAACACACTCCCCAAGGATGGGAAACCGGAAACCGTTCTTGAACTTTTGGAAGTCGGGAAGGGAGTTACCCTTCCCGGCCGTATTTATTAAAATATGAAACAAAATTAAAACATTAAAATTAACAGTTTCATATTATGTACAATTTCATTACCACATTGCGATGTTTGGCTAACCTTAACATATCCTCTAATACAAAGGTTCTCCTAGCCGAACTAACATCCTACAAAACATTTACTTGAAATTTTGAAATTGTACATCCTAACGTTTAAGGGCCAACGGCAAGGTCGTAACCGGTGTCAAGATCCCTAACCCAGACATATCCCCCTCCCTTGTGAGGGGCGGCACGGAGGCATACCTCAAGTGCAACTACCAATTTCCCTTGACTTGACGGGGGCCCCAGTAAAACTCGACGCCACTTAAAGGTCGTACGAGGCTCGTGTGAGGTATCTAGAAGGTAGCGTAGACCCCCCCCCACACCCCACACAACTTACCACATCTGCCGTCGCAGACGTCCTGGCCCCGGGAAATTCACCAGGAGGGGGCTGTAACCCCTCCTACCCATGAAGGGGCCTTGACCGCCTTCCCTTTCCTTTCGGCGACCCATCCTTAGAAGGGACCGCCTCCCCGTTGAGGGGCCAATGGCCACCTCCCACGAGCGCCCCCATCCGTAATGGGTAACGCCCACTCATAGGGATCTTCCAATTAGTGCTCACCGATCATGACCTTACCGCCACAGGTCCGGATAGTTGACCGGCTATCCGGACCCCCCACCAAACTCCTATCTAAAGGTCATGTTTTAACATCTTTAGCCAAGCTATGAAGTCTCCTATGAGTAACTCATTCCCCACCCGAGACAAATGAACACCGTCCCCCAAATACATACTGTCATCATTAATACACCCATGCGAAATAGAATGCAGTGCATTGGAACGGAACAACCTACTCACTTTGTTATTAATTTTTCTCACCGAGTGATTTAAAGCAGAAACAGAAATAGCCCCCCGCCACACTTTTCGTGGGATCATATGGGACCACGCAATTGTGCACCCTGGAACTCTCCTCGCTAACCAACTTACAGTGGAAAGCATCGCCTCCAGGAGAAGTCGTCTACCAGTGGTGACCAAATCATTGCCCCCAAGATGTACTATGACTACAGACGGCGGTGACCTCGTCCGCCCTAGCAAACCCTCAAAAAATGATTGAAACTGGTCAATACAGAGACCGCCCATTCCGTAGAAGGACACACTGTACCCGTATTCCCCAGCCACGTGCACCATGTCACCTGCCTTGAATACGTCCGCGGCACGCCTCACGTATGAGTGGCCCACGACCCACACCTCCTTTTTCACAGCCGGTGATGTCTGACCGCTGTCCTGGTGTTGGATCGACTGCATAGTCCGCCCCGCCTCGTAGGCTTGCGTAACTGAAAACCAAACAAAACAAGAAGCGTGAGTACATCATTACAGCTTCACAACATGTGCAAACGCACATACCTTTTATAACAATTGGAGGACCAACGCCCCACACGTTTAACCTGTTCTACGTTCAGACCCCTGGCTGTAGCCTCTGTAGCAGCCCCTATCCGAAAGGAATGGGTCCCGAACTCGCCCGGGTTCAAGCCCGCAGCTGTAATTGACATCGCTAGCACCCGCTGAAACTGAAACCTTGTCAGTGGGGTGGCGTCCGCGTGTCTCAACAAGGTCCCCCCCCATGATGCCACCCTTCGTGTTAAATAATCCTCTAAACACTTCACTGGGCACATGGATGACCCGGGAATCCTGCGTATAATTATGCAGTCACCCATCCCACATTGATCGGTCTTGGACCTCACAAACGAGACAGTCATTGTCTCCCCTCTGATCTGAACGTGCTCTGCGCACAGCCCTCCCGTCACATCCTGCTTGTTCCTCGCCACTAATTCGCTTACCCGCATAGCCCCGTGAAATGCCAGCGTAAAAGCGGCTCGGAACAGCACTGTCTCAAACTGAGATGAACATGTTGTAGGGAGTCTGGATAATAACTGGGCCAACCTATCCAAACCTATCGGGCGCCTGTCATCTACTCTGCGACCCTCAAGGCGTTGCCACCCACGTAGCGCTTTTTGCACAACGAAAGACGCTGTCGGGTCCTGGATCCCATGAGCCCTAGCAACAAAGGAAATGGCAGCCCGATGCCTCTGGGCCGTGGCCACCGATTTCCCTGCCAGATGTAAAGACATCAGAAAGTTCACTACCCATTCCTCCTGACCCCAAAGCTCCTCTCTAGCAGTCCCCAAAAAGGTTAAATAGGACTGGAACGCCCCTTCGTATGCCTTCCTCGTCCTGGGTGCTAAACTCTCTCCCACGAGGTTACGAAGTTCGGGGCACCGAGAGACCAGAGAGCTTCGGGAAAGGGTGCTGGCTCCGGGTCCGCTGTGGGCAGAAAACCCCAGAAGGCCTGCATACGGAAACGAGAAAGGGCATCAGCCGCCTGGTTCATTATCCCCGGGACATGTCTTGCTTTGAATAGCACATTCAATTGCATACACAGTAATACGATTTCTTTGAGCAGTCTCAAAATCCATTTGCATCGTGCTGCCTGGCTATTGATACACTCAACCACGGTCATATTGTCAGACCAGAATACCACAGAGTGATCTCTGAACCCTTCAGGCCACGTTCTCAGGGCCACCAAAATGGGGAAGAGTTCCAAGAAAGCAATGTTACTTGTCAGTCCCCTGTCGCGCCACCATGCCGGCCATCTTTGTGCAGACCATCGAGTACCGAAAATGGCACCAAAACCTACACTCCCTGCCGAATCTGTCCACAGCCCCAGCTCCTCAGAGGACACGGCCGGTTTGTTCCAGACGACTCGACCATTGAAATCCGCCAGAAATGCCAACCAAATGCGCATGTCCTGGCGGACCTCTGCCGAGAGCCTTGTGCGATGATGGCCTTCCTTCAGTCCAACCATGGCTTGAGCGATCGAACGGGAGAAAGGGTGGGCCATTGGTATAACTCTTAGGGCAAAATTCAACTGTCCCACTAACTGCTGTAATTGATGCAGCTTAACCTTAGATTCAGTCATACACATCTGCAGGGATGTCCTGAACTTTAACACTTTATCACTTGGTAAACGGAAACAACCTTCTCCGGAGTCTAACTCGATCCCCAGAAACTCGAGGCGAGTCGAAGGACCCACCGTCTTACCCGGTGCCAATGGCACGCCAAACTGATGCATTAAAACACAAAATGCAGCCAAAGCTTGCCCACATTCCGGATCCCCGGCTGCCCCCAGGAACAAAAAATCATCGAGATAATGCATCACATGTTGGAAACCCGTCTTCTTAGTGAAGACCCATTGTAGGAAACTACTGAATTTCTCGAAATAGGCACAAGAAATAGAGCATCCCATCGGCATACACCTATCCATGTAGTACTGACCCTGAAACATGAAACCCAGGAGACGCTGATCGTCTGGATGTACCGGGAGCAACCGGAACGCTGACTCGATATCAGATTTTGCCATCAGTGCACCGGGCCCCAGGCGATTCAAAATGGCTACGGCCTCATCGAAGGATGCGTACCGCACCGAACACATTTCCGGGTCTATCGCTTCGTTTACGGAAAGACCACGTGGGGCTGACAAATTATGTATCAGCCGAAACTCACCCGGGTCCTTCTTGGGGACCACTCCTAAAGGCGAACAAACAAAGTTAACAACCGGGGGCACACTAAACGGACCGGCGACTCGACCTCGAGTAACCTCCTTCCGGATCTTTTCCTGTACCACGGTCGTATGCTGCAAGACCGATATCTGATTTTTGCATTTGTCCACACCCTGAAAGTCCCCCACTGGGATACGGAAACCATATGAAAACCCGTTCCGCACCACCCCAGCGGAAGCACGATCCGGGTATTCACTGAGCCAGGGAATCATTGCCAAGGTATCAATCGGGGTAGGTAAAGGCGCCCCTCGGACTATGTTAGACCTGTTTGGCACCTCCTCTACCCCCGTTATCACCCGTTTTGGCTCTGCACGTGGACTCAGGATGGGATGATTGCCCACACCCACTACATTCGTGTCTAAATTTGCACGACCCCTGGGGCCTACACATTTACCCCTGTTAAATTTCCAACAAACCCCCTTTTTACCTGCATTACCGGTAGGCCTCGAGTGATTGTCGGTACCCGTACCTGATCGAAAGGGCGTCCCCGCATACTGACGGGAGGATTCGCCCACGTTACTCCCTACTAATGGCAATTTCAACATACCAGTATCCTTCATTTTGGACCAGGACACAGAATCATAACAATCCCAAGTTAAGTTTTTATCATGCTCTTTTGCTTTTCTGAAAAGGTTATCATAGCAGAACCAATGATTACCCTCGTGTGATACCGAGTATCCCATGATCCGTGACTGATAAATCGGCAATTCGGGTAGCAATTCGGGCCTTCGTTCTCCCAAGATCGATGTGAAAACCCCCCACGCCTTGCCCCAATTGCCAATGTTTTCATTTACCTTAAAGGCGGCCATCTTTGCGCGCCAAACACTCGGATGCATGAGGTCCTTCTGACTTTTAACATGCTCCATCTCATAATGATCAGTAAGCAACGAGAAGATGTTTACATATTCCCCTGCCCATATATTTTCTTTAATAGCTAAAGGGACATGCTGACCCAACTTCTCCCTTCGAGAGGGTGCCGATTCTTCCCTCGCAATCGGCAATGGCCGCTTACCTGAACCGGACGCCGTCTCAGCGACTCCAACCGTCCCCTGTGGCTTCTCTACGGCCGCAGCCGGCGTGGGTACCCTCGCTGCTTCCCGAGTTTCACGCAGTTGCTTCATCAACACCTGCACCTCGACAGCCGTGGCGCCCTCGCTACCTTTACCCAACCACGCTGCTAATTGTGCTGCCAGCTCGGGCGGCATATCTTCCCCGGACACGGGGGTGACCACAACGGGAATCGGATTCCCTTCCTCCGGCACGGGAGTGGGTGCTTCGAGCGGGACACTGGGACCCGGGATATTTCCCCCAGCTGCTCCCCTCCTGGGCCTCTTGCCTTTTCCTCCCGGGACTGTTCCCTCCAAAGGACGTTTCGGCCCCCCTTCCTCGTCTTTATCCATTCGCCTCTTTAAGTCGGTCACCTCTTTCATGAGAACACGCAGCATCTGGTCGGTAGTCATCCGCTTTCCCGCCTTCTTCGGCATTCTCCAGCAGAGTATCTAGAAAACAAACAAGAGGATTACAACGCTCAAAATTGGCTCTTCGTTCCGTCTCGAGCTCACGTGCAGCGAGGAGGTGCAGCTTCAGAGCACAGGAACAAGAGGATGCCTTCTGGTCTTGCTTCTCCTTTTATCCGTCTTCAGGGCGGGCGTAAACCCGCCCCTGCCTGCCCCAAGGGCGTGGCCAGCCGCGTTAGTGTCTAGGCCAACCCACTCGAGGGCGGGAAAAGGCGCGCCCCGGCTACGCCGCTTTGGGCATACCAGCCGAGACTCGCCTCCCGCCCAAGATGGCTTCCCGGGGGGATCGTGGTACTCTGCCATACGTTCGGGGGGACCCATTGGTCGCCCCTTTCCATTATAACTCCAGGGAGGTGTTGAAGTAGGGTAAGTGTTGGATAGTGTAGGGGTTAAAATACTATTCTAACTCCAGCGAGGTGTAGCGGTTGGGAAAGAGTTGTATAGTGTAGGGATTAAAATTGCTATTCTAACTCCAGGTAGGTGTAGCAGTAAGGTTAGTGTTGGATAGTGTAGGCGTTAAAATTACTATTATAACTCCAGGGTGGTGTTGAAGTTGGCTAAGTGTTGGATAGTCTAGGGGTTAAAATTACGATTTTAACTCCAGGGAGGTGTAGCAGAAGGGAAAGTGTTGAATAGTGTAGGGCTTAAAATTACTATTCTAACTCCAAGGAGGTGTAGCAGTAGGGTAATTGGTGGATAGTGTAGGGGCTAAAATACTATTCTAACACCAGGGAGGTGTTAAAGTAAGGTAAGTGTTGGATAGTGTAGGGTTTAAAATTACTATTCTAACTCCAGGGAGGTGTAGCAGTAGTGTTAGTGTTGGATAGTGTAGGGGTTAAAATTACTCTTCTAAGTCCAGGGAGGCGTTGAAGTAGGGAAAGTGTTGGATAGTGTAGGGGTGAAAATTACTATTCTAAATCCAGGGAGGTGTTGAAGTAGGGTAAGTGTTGGATAGTGTAGGGGTTAAAATTATTATTCTAACTCCAGGGAGGTGTTGAAGTAGGGTTAGTGATGGATAGTGTCAGGGTTAAAATTACTATTCTAACTCCAGTGAGGTGTAGCATTAGGGAAAGTATTGGATAGTGTGGGGTTAAAATTACTATTATAACTCTAGGGTGGTGTTGAAGTAGGGTAAGTGTTGGATAGTGTATGGGTTCAAATTACTATTCTAACTCCAGGGAGGTGTAGCAGTAGGGAAAGTGTTGGATAGTGTAGGGGTTAAAATTATTATTCTAACTCCTGGGAGGTGTTGCAGTAAGGTTCGTATTGGATAGTGTAGGGGTTAAAATTACTTTTCTAACTCCAGGAAGGTGTAGCAGTAGGGTACGTGTTGGATAGTGTAGGGGTTAAAATTACTTTTCTTACTCCAGGGAGGTGTTGAAGTAGGGTAAGTGTTGGATAGTGTAGAAGTATAACTTCTTAAAATAACAACATGAACTAAGGAAGTAAGAAAAGATTAGCATTTCAAAGAATTTCAGAAAAAATAAAAAAAATAAAAAAAATTCTATGTAAGCAAAAACATATTTTTACAAAGTTTTTTTTTTCTTTTCAGATAATGTCAGCAGATAATACTGCCAGATACATCAAGTCAAACAAAGGAAACAGACTGTTAAAACATGCTGGATATATATATTGTAAGGAGAGAATAACTGAACCAAGAAGACATTGGAGGTGCGTGCAATATTACTCAAGCCATTGCAAATACAGAGCGGTTACTTTAAGTGACAGAGTAATTAAAACATCAGACCATAAACACTCTGCCTCTGCAATGGACATTGAAGTTAGAGAAACAATAAATGAAATTAAGGATATTGCAAGCACATCCAGTGACACTTCTGGTTCAATTTTAAGGGAGGTCGCTCAGCATGTCCCTAGTCATGTAGCTAGCAGTATGCCAATAATACCTAATCTGAGAAGAATAATTCAAAGAAAAAAACAGGCAAGTAAACCACAGAGTACTACTACACAAACCTATTCTGATATTCACATTCCTCCTAAACTCTCTGTATCTTATTCTAATGAACCTTTCCTCCTGCATGATAACCAAAACCCTCTTAAACATATACTTATCTTCAGTACACTCCGTAACCTTGTCAAATTAGAGAATAGTGAAATATGGATGATGGATGGGACATTTAAAATCACGCCCCATCCATTCATTCAGATTTACACTATTCATGCAAAAATTAACAACAATGTAGTCCCCTTAGTGTACAGTTTCCTACCTGACAAACAATCCACAACCTACACCGAACTTTTGACAGTGATTAAAAACAAAACATCAAACAAAAGTCCTAGGAAAATAAATATTGATTTTAAATTTGCAATGATAAAGGTTTTTACCAAAACGTACAGGGATACTCAAATTCAGGGATGTTTTTTCCATTTTTCACAGGCATTTTGGCGTAAATTACAAAAAACATCCCTCGTTGTGGATTATTCTTCTGATAGCAAACTGCAATTTGAATTAAAAAAACTAACAGCTCTTTGCTTTGTTCCTCCTGAAAGTGTAGATGAATACTGAATCTGAATTTTATACAGAAAACGAGGAAAATGGCACCCTTACTAAATTATTTTGAGGACACATGGATTGGGCATGTCGGGTTACAGGAGGAAACCACGTTTCCATGTGGAGTGGTGGAACTGCTACATGAGCTGCTTAGAAGGAGAAGCAAAGACAAACAATGCCATAGAGCGATGGCATAACTTCTTCAATCTGACAATTGTTAAACCTCACCCTAACTTTTATCATTTTTTATAAACTTTGAGGAAGGAGCAAAGTTTCCAAGAAATGAGAATCTCACAAGCATTAACTGGTAGTCTAAATCCAAGCATCTCTAAAAAATCAAAAGAAATGTTTGAGAGACTATTGGGTACCTTACAACAATTTTCGTTGTGTGTGGCTTTAGACTACCTAGGTAATGTTGATCACATACTACATTATTACCTCTAACATTAACATTACTTTCCTTTTGCTCTATATTCATAAAACAGTTCAATTCAATTAGCATTTTTTACAAAAAAATTTTTTAAATTAAAAAGTCGGGTCACCTTACCTTAGATGTCTTCTTTCATCTTTTTTTCTTTTAAAATCCCAAACAAATCCATTTTTTGTGAAAATCCATCAACATATCCACTCCAGTGCAAAAAAAAAGGAAATCTATGTTTTTTTCTTCTTTTTAAATATTCATTTCCCAAAATGTCAAAATTGAAAAAATCTATTCCCCAAAGACAGTAATCCACTCAAAATGTGTAAAAACTGGACAAAAAAAAATCGAATCACAATTTTCCAAACGATATCCCAAACCAAATCCAATAATTCCTTCTGTTTCCAAAATCCTTCTCCAAAACCAAAATCGAACCATCTTCTTTGCTCTGTATCGAATTCCTTTTTTTTAAAAAAACAATCAAACGAATCTTGTTCGAAATCCACGACTCAAAAGATCTCAAACTTCAATCCTTTTTTCAAAAAAGATACTCCCAAAAAAATCCTAAACTTTGCATTCGAAAATTCCATCTGTTTTCGAAATCCACCATCAAATGAAAAATCGATCCATCTTCTTGCTTCTTTTACGATTCCGATATTGAAAAAACCACAATCCAAAAAATCTTCTTTTAAATCCACTACTCAAAAGATCCCTTTAAAAAAATCAATTTAATTTAAACAAATACTAATTTAATCCAAAACATTGCATTCGGTCTTCTTTTTGATCCGGTTTTACAAACACATTTTCTAAGTTCAAAAAAACATTTTATATACATTTTTATACTGTACAATGATAATTTATTACAATAAACAATAACATTTTAAAATGTATAACTAATACAGGTGACCCGACAACGCATACAATATCTACACGATCGACGACATGCAAAAAGAATGACAATAACTTAAAAACTAAAATATACTATACCTCCCTATTCTCTCCTTACAATATATATACTTTAAAACATCAAACTGTTTAAAAAGCAAGTTAAAAATGTTTCCTACCTGAGCGGCGATCTGCTTGCTGCTGCATTGTCCATCGACGCTCCTCAAAATGGCCACGATCGAGCACATCTACGCGTCTACGTCATCAGGAGCTATAAAGAGAAAAAAATAACAATTTATTTATGTTATACATTTAAGTTATTAAAATCATTTTTAATGTAATATATACATATGTTATTATTCCATTTAAAAAACAAAAATTAATAAATAAAACTTTATTTTTTTATGAATTTTCCAAATAAAAAACAATATAAACAAACGTGCATTAAGTAGTATGTTTATACTACTTCTAAAATTAATGTTATGCTTTTAATATTATTATAATAATGTACTTACCTCTATTCTTGTTCTGTTTGCTTCTTATCTGTCCCACATCTATCTTCAAATGACCATGAAAATGAGTTCCGCGGCAAACATACAGCCGACTATGAAAATAAATAAAGGACAATTCTTTTCATTGAAGTCAATGGTAAAGCATGAGAAAAAACTTTGAATATGTTATGTTATATGTTATATGCACCCCCAGTACATGGACTCTCTTATGTTGACTCCCAGGACAGTTTGGACGATGAGCTGTAGGCCGGCCCATCTGGTGTGCCACAGACCTAGAGGTCCCAAGACCCCATCTTCCCCACCACCACGTCTGCTGCAACAACTACAGCACAGCAGACCCCTGCAGTGACGGCCTCTGCCTCCACCGCTGCCACCACCACCACCACCAATACCACCAGTACCACCTGCAGCACCCTCCCTGTCCCAGGAGATGACCATGCCACACCAACAACTGTGGAGGGCAGGGAGAGTGTGCATGGACCCAGAGTGGCGAGGCAACAGGTCCGTGGCAGCAGGGCAGGTGGGAGGGCCAGTGTCACCACCAGACCTCAGGAGGAGTGGACACCATCCCTGGATCACTTCACCAGAGTGGTGGAGGCATACCAACAGGTCCAGGGACAAAGTGGCCAGTCTGATGAACTATTAAGAGAGCTCATCCTGCTGATGAGGTCCATCAACAACCGCCTAGGCCAGATGGTGGACCTCATGGGCCAGCAAGTGGCGTTACTGAGGGACAGGCCAATGTCCCAAACAATACCTTCACCCCCTCTGTTGTGCCACAGGATGACAGTGCACCATCCTCCCCTGCGGCCACAGAGAGGGGTGAGTCCTCAGATGCCGCTGGCCTAGCAGCAGCCCCCCCATCAAGAGATCAAGGGGGGGGTCCAAAGAAGAGCCTGGGAGTCTCTGCAGGCAAAGCACCAGCCACACACCAGTCACGGAGTCATCCCTGATGGCAACCCTCTTCCCCACTGCATTGACTCTTTGAACTGTCCTTCCTCGCACTGCATTGTGAATGGCACATGTCTGTTGGACTGGTTCACCACATCCATGTGGTCTCTACTCTTGCATCTCATCTACCATGACTGTCAACTCACTGCTCCATCACCACCTACATGTGAAAATGCCGCACCCCTCACATGTCAACTTTGCAAATAAAACACCTTACACACTACAATTTGTGCAGTCCTGTCTTTAGTGCTATTTTGACTGTCTCCAAAATGCCCATGATGTATACAAAAGATGTACATTATGTAGGCCAAGATGACTCCGTAGCACCTAGGGAGACCCAACAGAACAACAGTCACTGGCGTCAGTATGCTATCACAGACATAACACAACACCAAACATCAACATAACTGTACAGGCAGACAACACAATGTGCAGCAAGTGTCAACAATCAGAGTCCGGAATATGGTCACATGTGAAATGTCACTGACACATTTTCGCATACAGGTCACTTCACATGTGCCTGTCTGTTACATCCGCGCATAGCCCTTCACAACAACAGCAACCACACCAGACAATGTACAAGTTGTACCTCGTCACCCACCTTCAAGTGAAATAGAGGTCGATGAGCTGTTGGCGCAGGTCAACTCCTTCCTCCTCTCCACTGTCCTAATCACTGGACTCAGGTCCTTGAGCAGGCGGTGGCCTTGGTTCCTCACCATTGTCCATGGGCAGGGGGATCCCCTTGTGGATGGCCAGGTTGTGCAGCATACAGCATGCCACAACGATCTTGCAGACCTTCCCAGACAAGTATGCCAGTGCACCTCCTGTTCTGTCAAGGCAGCGGAATCTTGACTTCAACACGCCACAAGTACGCTTGATTACACGTCGGGTCCTGCTATGGGCCTCATTGTACCGGACGTCACCTGGGGTCCTAGGATTCCTTAGCGGGCTCAATAGCCATGGCCGACTGGGATATGCTGAGTCACCTGTGAATCACAAACACCCATTGCAATGTTGCACAGCCAGAGTGCAGCAGGTTACACACAGCACGCCATAT
The DNA here is from genome assembly GCF_964263255.1 of Lissotriton vulgaris. NCBI lineage: Eukaryota > Metazoa > Chordata > Amphibia > Caudata > Salamandridae > Lissotriton > Lissotriton vulgaris. Next base: position 1,620,273,933 of record NC_141694.1, read on the forward strand.
CAGTAGGCATACTCACCCACAATCCAAGCACGCTCGGGATGCAGATTCTCCATCATTCGGGGCACCATGCTGTTCCTCATGATGTACGAATCATGTGCAGAGCCAGGAAATCTTGCACACACATGGGAAATGGTCAGGTCCGCAAGGCACACCACCTGCACATTGATAGAATGATAATGCTGACGATTTTGAACAATGTGTTCAGTTGCCTGTGGTGGCACCAGACCTACATGGGTGCTATCGATGGCACCAACAACATGGGGGATGCGCCCAAGGGGATAGAAGTCACCCTTCACACCGGCCAATTCTGCTCCCCTAGGGAAATGAATGTAGTGATTCTTATATCGCATCATGGCTGCAAGAACATCCCTCAGCACCTGGCTGAACATGGGCTGCGACACCCCTCCAGCGCTGGCCATGGTCTCCTGGAAGGAACCAGTTGCAAAAAAGTGGAGGGCTGCCATCACCTTGTATGTGGGTGGGAATGTTGTTGGATGGTGGGAGTGAGGCTGCAGGTGGGGCTCCAAAAGATCACACAGGGTCTTCAGTGTTGGTCTGTCCTCTAGCACTGTCAGGTGACGTAGGAGATTTGGCCTCCTAGTTGAGATGTAAATGTGAAAATGTCAGTGACAACCATCATGAGATGGCCACAGCGCTCACTATCAACGATATCATGGCAAAACAAACACTGCCCTGAGAGATGCATGGCACACAGACGGCACACCTCTCCACTAACAATACACAAGTGCCGCAAACAACACATAGGTCAATGTGAATGCACACATAGTGAACCACACATTTCACATGTGCTCGCTTGGTGCTGTACCATCCGCCAATGTGTCCAAAATGACCATACCCATCTGCTGTACCTGTCACACCTCAATGCATCATGTAACCTCTACACACATCCACAACACAATGATCACAGTAGACGGAAACATTTCAGTTGTGTGCATGAGCTTATGTGAAAGCACCAGGCTGGTACGATACCATACAGTGAGACAAGCCTTGACAAGCTCAGCACTGACCCACAACACATTGATTTTTTCAACATCATTGACACCAGCTTAAGAGTGTCAAGCATCATCAACCATGAATTGCATAAGTGACATGGCAGGGATCACAGACCAAAGTGTGTCACACAGATCGAGCGTCCACATGTGGATGATATGGAAGAATGGCATTGTGTATACAAGGATGTGCTCTTCGCCATGTTGCTGCTGTGTACTGATGCAGTGTTCACGATGTACATAGCCAGTAAATGTTACTAAAATGGCGGTAGCTACCACCTGGACCCGGCGGTGCGACACCAGCACCACCCCCTTCACAAGTGCGGTAGCCATTGGCATGGAGACATGTGTAGATGGCTGTGGGCATGATCCGCCACCCAAATGGCGGTAGCTACCACCTGGACCCGGCAGTGCGACACCAGCACCACCCCTTCACAAGTGCGGTAGCCATTGGCATGGGGACATGTGTAGATGGCTGTGGGCATGATCCACCACCCAAATGGCGGTAGCTACTGCCTGGACCCGGCGGTGCATCACCGCCATGGAGCATTGCCTACAGCCAATGGCAGCGATGATCGTGGTGGCATGATGCAGATTTGAAAATCGCAGAAGGTGTGCACCGCCACCGCGGTGGAGGTCATTGGATGCTTTTGAAAGAGGCAGACCTAGACAACCAATTGTAGCAGCTTTTCAGCTTACAAACGAGCTCGGGGTCTATACATCTGTGGGAGTGTGCCTCACATTTCCACTGCTCACAGAGCCTGCTTCCTGGGACCCTCTCCTGCTGCTGCCTCAAGAGCCTGCTGCCTGGGACCCTCTCCTGCTGCTGCCTCAAGAACCTGCTGCCTGGGACCCTCTCCTGCTGCTGCCTCAAGAGCCTGCTGCCTGGGACCCTCTCCTGCTGCTGCCTCAAGAGCCTGCTGCCTGGGACCCCTCACCACTCACTTCCACCACAGGTGTTCCATTACCACTGGGATGGCAAGGACAGAGAAGATCCGTGCCAGTCCATTCACAAGTGAGGAACTGGAGGTCCTTGTTGACGAGGTGCTTGCACAGTACACAAGGCTGTTTGGTGGTCCCAATGTAGTGGTAAGTCACCATGAAGGTAGCTGTAGAGCAGGGGGGGTGTCAGACGTGTAGTTGTGCAGCTGCAGTATATGCCTGGGGGTGTGGGGTTGTGTCAAACACTGACAGACAAGCTGTCTCCAGCGCGAGGGAGTATGTCTGTCCCAAAGTTACTCTTTTCCATGCCTGTACTTGTATGTGTGAGTGGGGTGTGTTACATTGTCAGCCGTACAGAGCCACCGGATGTTAGCCATGTAGGTGCCAGGTAAGTAATTGATTGTATGAAAATTTGAGTGTGCCCCTGTTGTCTGACTCAGTGTGACCCAGGGAGTAGGTCCAGTGCCTGCCCACCCAAACGAAAAACATCACCAGACTAACATGCTCCTTGCTCCAGTTCCTTCACAGTGATTAGTAGATGTGGCCCATCTGTGTCCTGTGTAATTGCACACTTACACACTTCTGTCGATGCATATTGTGCTGATGCATCCTGCATTTGTGAGATTGTCATGGACCCTCAACGCCCCAATGTGTGCATGCAATCACATCTATTTGGCCAATGCAGAGTGTCCTTGTTAGGGGTGCCCCAGTTTTGGGCTGAGGGAGGTTACAATTGGTCCTGAGTCTGTGTCTTGCTACTGTACTGATAGATGTTGGTACCTGACACTGTGTAACTGGCCATTTACCCTTCTTTTCTATCATACCTGCAGCTCAAGGTACACCAGCGTAATTCCGTGTGGAGGGCCATTTCCGCAAAGGTGTGAGCCCTGGGGGTATTAAACAAACTACGCAACCACTGCCACAAGAGGTGGCACAACATCAGCCGGCTGGCAAAGCAAGTGGCAGAGATGACCTTAGGGATGCTACCAAACACAGGGCGTTTGGCACGGCACAGCATGACTCCACTGATGGGCCGCAACCTGGCAGTGACTCATCCAGACCTGGATGCACATCTGAAGGAGCATCACCAGCAAGGCAGAGGTGGTGAGTATCTGAGGAGGGTGCCTTTTGCTGGGAGTGGATGCATGTGTACTGTGCCTGTGGCAGCGGGGACCCATGTGATGTGCGTGTGTTGCTGTGCTGTGCTCTGTCATGTGAGTGGCTCCTGGGATGTGTGCTTCTATGAGGCATTGGGCCAGCCAGGCTCTAATGAGCTGATCCTCCCTGCTGTACTTTCGCATTGCCAGATGTGTTAGGCTCCACATGGTCATTCATCATTGAGATAGTGTGGGGAATCTATTATGGGGTGAACAGCAGTGTCCACTTTCTGAGTGTGACTTCATTAATGCCGAATTTGCATGCACCATCATCGTTGAGGCCCACACATCTGTAAACAATGTGCCCCAGATTACCACATGGTGCTTGCTATGGCCTACTTGGCATTGTGGACTGTGATGTCATTATAGGTGTGTGTGTTGTCCCCTCCGGTTCCCTGAAGGTCTCTGAGTGGTAATAAGTGTTGTACCCACATCAAGTCCATAGGTGAGGGGAGGGCAAGTTGTGTGTGTGGTGCACTCCATCTACGGGCATGTTATAGTGCTGTGTGGCATCAACATGGCTCACTCATTGCATATATTCTGTGTTACAGGCACTGCTGTGGTCTATGTTGTGTGTTGCTGCACAGTGATTGCACGGTGTGGTGGTTACCATGTAGATTTGTGCCTCTCCTGTACTGCATTGAATTGAATTTGTGTGACCAGATGATGACACTTACACAACCCTGTATCTCTCTCTCATGCAGATTCGCAAGAGACTACGGAGGAACATGAGCCACAAACCAATGGTGGCGTGAGTGGCACAACAGCTGCAGCGGAGGCCAGTGACACAGAGCCCACCAGCACATCTGAGGGGGACCAAAGTATGCAGGAGGAATCTGTGGCTGAGACACAGAGCAGTACATCATCTGATGCCAGCGGGGATGCATCCATAATCCATATTGGCAGGCACAGGTGATGGGGAGTCTGCATCATCATCTACCACCCAGGGCCCAGTGCCCAGCCTTCGATCCACTTCCTCTGGTGCTGCCCGTATCTGTGTCACTAAGAGGGGATGAGTCACATTCACACCTGGCACCGCTGCCCCTGCACCTGTCCCCCCTGCTGCCCTCAGTGCAGAATGTGTAGAGCTCCTGCGCCAGCTTTGTGTGGGCCAGATCGCCCTGCTCAATGCCTTCAATGATTAGAAATTAGGCCAGGTGGTTGCATACATGGAGGGCATACACTCTGACGTGGGTGGGCTACACCGTGAAGTCCAGGCAGTCTTTCAACAGGCACATGCTCCCATTGCAGCTCAGGTGCCTTTGTCCACCCCCCAGGCAGTGGCCACATCAGATGACAGTGACCACGGTTCGCCAGCGTCACCAAAACGATACAGCACAAGGAGCACACAACAGACACAACCCAAGCACACCCGCCCACAGACACAATCCCCACTGAAGAGCAGGGCCAGCCCAGAATGCACAAAGTCAAGAGCCAGTCAGGGAAGAGCAAGGGTAAAAGAGCAATGAGGCAGACATCAGGCTCAGATGCCACAGAGTCATCACCAGCAAAAGACTCTCCTGTCACCGAAAAAACACACAGACCTACCCATGCAGTGTCTGTGCCCACATAGGAGGTGTGGCATATCAGGGGTACACATAGGAAGAGCACAGGGACACATCCACCCACCACATCAACCCCAATTCCAAGTCCATTGAAGCAGGTGGAGGAGGGCACTGTAGAGACCACCCCTGGCAAAAAGGCAAAGGAGGGCACTATAGAGACCACCTCTGGCAAAAACGCAAAGGAGGGCACTGTAGAGACCACCCCTGGCAAAAAGGGAAAGGAGGGTACTGTAAAGACCACCCCTGGCAAAAAGGGGAAGGAGGGTACTGTAGAGACCACCCCTGGCAAAAAGGGAAAGGAGGGCACAGTAGGGGGTACATCTGGCAAAGAGGGTTAGGTGGTCCAGAGGCGTAGCCAGACCAAGCGTTCCGCAGGATCCAGCACATCACCAGAGGTAGTGCCAGTGTCTGCACCTGATGTGGGACAGTTGGTGTGTGTGCCTGTTGTGTCATCACCACTTCCCATCAACCCCAAGACTGGGAAGCCATTTCATATTCCCAAGAAGTGGAAGGGCACCCCTCAAACCTCTCCCACCCACACTGTGTCAGAGGTCTGCATGACTACACCTCCATGTGCCACTATGCCACCTGGTCCACACAGCCCTCCAGCTTGCCATGCCACTGTTAGCCCCACATCACCTGGGGCTCTCTCACCTCAGTCAAGTGGGCCTGCTGTCCCCGACACACAGCCAGGTCCAAGTCCTCATGACAGCCAGGAGTGAGTTGATATCCCCCTCATACGCCTGCGCCTCATACAGGTGTGCTACTCCTGACCATTGTTTACAACCTGGTTGTGTTGCTGGCCCTTTTGCTCTGCTGTGCTGTACGCTCCCTCGTGCAGCCTCTCGTGTACTTGCTGTCTCACCTGTGCCATGAACACTGGCCTTGTTGCTCGGCTGTGCTGTACTCTCCCCCGTGCAGCCTCTCATGTGTTTGCTGTCTCACCTGTGCCATGGACACTGGCCCTGTTGCTCGGCTGTGCTGTACTCTCCCTGTGCAGCCTCTCATGTACTTGCTGTCTCACCTGTGCCATGGACACTGGCCCTGTTGCTCTGCTGTGTTGGGCTCTCCACTTCTGCTATGGGCACTGGCCCTGTTGCTCTGCTGTGCTGTGCTGTACTCGCCCCCGTGCAGCCTCTCATGTACTTGCTGTCTCACCTGTGCCATGGACACTGGCCCTGTTGCTCTGCTGTGTTGGGCTCTCCACTTGTGCTATGGACACTGGCCTTCCTGTTTGTATTTAACCTGTGCATGGTATCCTGCATATGATCATCATTTTGTGCCTTGCTGTTGTCTACTATTGTTCTACTGCTACAGCTGTGCAATATGTGAATACATACAGTTACTCCTGTTGTATGTTTTGTCAGTGTTCTTGCTGATTAAAGTTATTTTTATGTTTGCATTTGATTGGCTGTACGCCATTCTCTATGTATCACTTAACCATTGCAATTCTCTTTGCATACATCTGATTTTTTGACAGGGGGGACAGGGTCTTCTGTCCATTCTGAACCTGATAATAATGTAATATGTGATGGCTAGTTCACCTGCCATGCAGTTTTCTTCTTGGTGATTTGCTATTGTTGGCTACACTGTTCACATGGAAGGTTGGGAGACACTGCCAGCACAGGGTGTGATGCTGTGCAAACGTTTGGAAGCAGGCTGGGATATGTAATGAGGTATGTGTGTAGATTCCTTTATGTGTGCCTAGCCGTGTTTGTGTATGGCCATCTTGTGTTGGCCCTTAGTCCTGGTACCATGACCCACATGAGATGCGTGGTCTTGGGTGTAGCAGAGGTGTGCAGTGTGAAGGGTGTAAGTTTTTAGTGGATCTGTGTGTGCCCCTGGATTGTGAGAGATACACGTGTCACCCAGGATTTGTGTGCCTGTTGTTTTTTTGTCGTGCCCTGTGTATGAGATAGTATGCACTTGTGTGAGCTGTTTGTTGTGCACTGTGCTGTGTGTTGGTGTCTCCATGCTGTTGTGTGTGACTCCTCCTTGTTGTGTTGGTAAGTTAAAAGTGTGCAACTTGTGTGAGTTGCACATCAGTGTTGTGTTTGTTTGATCCTGTATGTGTCTTGGATGTGTTTGTGTAGACTGTGTAGCCCTGCTGCTCCACACTAGCATAGTGTTTGTGTTTGTCATGCATTGCAGGCACATGGTGGCTTTTCTACTCCTGTGTGGCCTGGTATGTGTGGTGTACATCCATCCCCTATGTGTGCCACTTGTGCCTGGCTATTATGGGTCTTCCCTCTCTCTATTTGTGTGTGGTACACCCCTTACACGTCTGCTACTGACATGTAGGGTATTTCACTTTGATGTCAGCTGTCCCCTTGATTTCCGTGTGTGTGCCTCCCCATCACTTCATTAGTGAGCTTGTGCTTTGTGGTGCAGTTCTTGGGCCATGAGTGTTGTTCCACTCTGTACATTGCCACTATGGTATATGTGTGCTGTCCTTGTGCTATTGGTCATTCTGTGGTGGTCATGTGCACTTCAGCTGTGTGTGCTGCCCAGTGCTCTGGGGGAGATGGCTTGGCTCTTGCATTCCAGAGTGGTGCATGTGTAGTTGTTGTGTTGGATGTGTGTGTGTGTTGGCTGTGGTATTGCTTCACTTCCTGGGTGTGCTGTTGTATTTGTGCTGTGCTGGTTTGTGGTATGTGTGATGAGGTTGTGTCAATCATGTCTGTTTGTGGCTGTTGTGGTTGTTATGCACACACTGCTTGTTGTGCATGCAGTGCTGTGTGTATGTGGTCTTGGCATTAACTGATGTGCATCCCCTGATGTCCTGTGGTGTTTGTTGATTAGTGTTTCATGTGCATCTGTGGTTGGTTTGATGTGGCAGTGTGGGTTTGTCCTGATGCACTTCTTGAGTGATATGTGTTATGGAGTGTGTGTGTTTTGTTCCTGAGTGATGATGTTGTGAACTTCTGTTGTGTCTGTGCTCCCATTGCCTTTCCCTAGTTTGACTGACAGGGTATGTCTGTTTCTGTTGGGGTTCAATATGTGTTCCTGCAGTGTTTGTGTGTTGTTCTTGTGCAGGCATCTGTTGAGGCATCCCTGTGTGTGTTGTGCTTGTGGCTACACCAAGGGTGTGTTCTTGTTTGTTTGTGTATGTGCTGGCAAGGATTGTGGGCCTTCAGTGTGTGTGGCACTGGTGTTGTTTTTTCCTTGTCAGCCACTCCTGCAGTGGCTGTCTCCCAGGTTGTGTGTTGTGTGGTGCAGGGTGTGCTGCTGTACATGGAGGTGCACAAGATGGGCACCGGGCCTGTGACTTGATGGGGTGTGTTGGTGTGTGGTTTGGGGGGGTGTGTCCCTGTGGTCTCTGTGCCTTGCCACGCCTTGGAGTGGCCCTGCCTTCTGCATAGTGTGCATGTGTTGACCGCGGCGGTGACATGACCGGGAGCAGGACGTTGCTGCTGATTGGCGGTCGATGTGTGTCCCAGATACTGATGGGTGCCTTGTTGTCAGGTTGGTCATGTGTGGGTGCCCTTGTGGATGTGTTGTGACCCCCAGCAGGGTGTCTGTGTGGTGATTGGACCCTGTGTCGGCCTGTGTGTTGTGTGTTGTATTTGTGTAGTTGCGTACCTGCGGCGGCGTCCGCAGCGGACCATCTGAAGGTAGTGTTGTAGGAGGTACATCACCGGATGCATATGGAGTGCTGGGTCCAAGGCGTTCATTACTGGGTCTCGGCTATCTTGCTCCGCTGTCGAGTTTCCGCCTGCTCAGGTTGGGCGGTTTCTCCGCTGCGGTGCGTGTGCTTGTTTGGGCCATCCTAATTTCTTGAGCGGGCGGACGTCATTCCACACGGCGGAGAGTCTCGAATGGCTCACACCGCAGCAGTTGCGGGTGCGCTTTGATGGCGGCGCGCGGCGCACCGCGGCAGACTGGAAATGACCTATGTTTTGATATCCTAATGTGGCGGACGGGAGTACCGCTGCTTGCGGGTGGAAAAAGCAGTTTTTCCGCCCCGCCACCACCGCGGTGGTGCCACCGCCCAACATCCTAATGGGCCCCATAATATTTTAAAAAGAAATCTCTAATATTATTTATAAAAATGTACTTTAAAAAGTTGATTAATTTAATGAATTCTAATTTTTAAATGTTTTAAGATTATTATTTAAATTATCTTTTTTTACAAAATTTTTAAATTAATTACCTTTTATAATAAAAACAATAAAATATTAAAATAAAAGTAATATTGAGTATTATTTTTAAAAGATACATTTTTAAATAGTTTTAAACAATTTTTAGATTATTTTTTGAATATTAATTTATTGACAAATAAATACTACTTATTTTCTTAATTAGAGTATTAATGTTAATTTTTTTTAACAAGTATGATTTTTAAAAAAAATATCCCGAGTATATTAATAAACATTTAAATATTGAAATAAAATTACTAAAGAGTATTTTTTTTAAAATAAAAATATATACATTTTTTTTAAACAATTTAAAAAATATTTGTTGACTATTAATTTATTATTAAATAAATACTACTACTATTTATTTTAATAGTATTAATCTAAATCTAAAAGTTTCTTATCAAATTTTAATACACTTCCCCACCCAAAACCCCTATTTTCCCTGCATCCCGTCCCAGGAGGTATTTTACAAAATACATTTTAAAAATATTTGTAAATTAACTTTAATAAAAAAAAATTAAAATTAAAATTAAATAAAATTAGAAAAATATCTATATAAATAAAATAAACATTTCATGTATTATTAATAGTTTACAAATAATTATAATTATTATTAATTTAAAAAAAATAATTATAAAAAAATACTTACGTTGTAATAACTTGCTTTGTAATAGCATCTGCGTTGTAATTGCATGCGATGTAATAGCATGCGTTGTAATGTCACTTGTGTTGTAATGGATTCGTTATAAAGGTACTGCGTTATAACAGTTGCGTTGTAATGGATGTTCCCTGATGAGTAAAAGGGAGGGGATGAGTAAAAGGGAGGGGGAGGAGTCAGAGAGAGGGTTTAGAAAAGCTTGTTTTGGGGGATTGTAATAGTTAAAAGAGGTATGAGATGATGCAAGGGGGGGTGGAGCAAGGAAAAGTATTGAAAGGGTTATTTTATAGATCATAGTAGTGGTATGGGCTTTGGGATGAATGAGAGAGTGGAGGTAATGGATATATTGATATAGGTATAGGGAGAGAAATAGGGTAGTGTACTGGAAAGAGTAGTAGAAAGAAGTTTGAGAAGAGTCAGAGAGTTGAGCTGGAGGATATATTGAGAGCAGTAATGGGTGAAAATAGGGCCGGGCATTGGATGTGCTGATCGAAGAAAAGATGATAAATAACTAAATGTAATAGATATGTAGATTCAAAAGTAATAAAGATAGAGATCTATAAGTACACGGAAGGTAGATAGATGCATAAAAGAAGGTAGTATATGTAGATATTTGATATTTATTGATTTGTATAGCGCTGAATCACCCATGAGGGTATCTCGGCGCTTCGGACGGGGGAACATCAGAACTAGAGGGAAAATTAGAAGAGGTGGGTTTTTAGCATTTTTCTAAATTGAGCCAAATTCTGTCCTGAGCTTAACGGAAAAGGTAAACCATTCCAGAATCGGGGGCAAGATAAGAGAAAGATTTGCCACCACTACAAGCTTTTTTGATTCTAGGGATGGTTAGCAAATGCTCGTTACTGGCCCTGAGATTACGTTTTGGTGTATAGGAGGAGAGTTTGTTAGTGAGATACTTAGGGCCCTTGCCATTACGAGCCTTGTAAATAATGCAGCCTATTTTTAACTTTTCCCTTTTCTTTATGGGGAGCCAGAGGAGTTGATTGAGAAGTGATCCGGAGGGTGTTCTGGATGGGGCGTTGTTGGTAAGTCGGGCAGCAGTATTCTGCACCACCTGAAGTTTGTTAATGGCTCTTTCGTTGGCTGAAAACAGCAGAGCAATGCAGTAATCAAGTCTACTCAATATCAGGGCCTGTATTAGGGTTTTTTTAGTGGAGGAGGGTAAGAGTGGAAAAATCCTCCGCAGGAGGCCAAGAAGATAGTAGCAGGAACCTGCAATGGTATTGGCATGTGTGTTATGTGTGAGCCTATGATCAATCCTGACACCCAAGTTCTTAACCACTTCTTTGGGAGTAGGGGCACTTCCCAGCTCTTCTCGTCACCAAGTAGGTGACCAGTGAGTGGTAGCTGCTCCAAACAACATGATCTCTGATTTGCCCCCGTTAAGTTGTAGACAGTTGTTACGCAACCAAGCAGCGATAGCTTTCATGCCTTCGGAGAACAACAGATCGATGTTGGGTGTGTTTTTGTCAAATGTTAGAAGGAGCTGGGTGTCGTCAGCGTATGAGATTGGAGTGAATCCCAAAGATCTCATGACTCTGGCCAGGGAGGTGACATATATATTGAAAAGGGTTGGGCTTAGGCAGGATCCCTGCGGGACTCCCTTGCTCACTTTGGTCGTGGCAGATGTAAAGGATCCCAAGGTAACTGTTTGTGTTCTATCTGTAAGAAAGTTGGTAATCCAACTCAACGCTTGCCCCTGAATACCTAGGTCTTGGAGCCTTTCCAAAAGGATGTGATGTGAAATGGTGTCAAACGCTGCTGACAGGTCAAGCAGCACCAAAAGTGCCGCTTGTCCCTTGTCAACAGCCATACGTATATTATCAGTGACCTCAATAAGGGCGGACTCTGTGTTATGTTTTTTTTTTTTTAATAAATTTTATTTTTGTTGGCGAGGATAGTAAAGAAGGCACAATTTATACAGTCAGCAAGCCAGTCGACACATAAGGAACAGGTAGGCCAGGGCCAACGGGAGTACACAGCCAGGTAAGGCCCACATCCCGGAGGCAGGGCGGCGTCACTGTGAACCTGTTAAACAAGTAAAGGGATTCGCTCTTGTGCTTCAAAGTTCAAAGAAACAATATCAATGTCTACGCCAATTTTCATGCACGATGCAGTTCCAACCTAAACCACAACATAACAGCAACAAAAAAACCCCCATGAGTGGCACTTGTAGCGCTGATACGATCACATAAGGAGATGAAGGCAAGGGCCCATTAGAACGCGGTCCTCATAGTACAGTGTGGTCAAATGGGAATCACAATGAGAGACAAATGTATGCAATAAGGAATATCGGCATGGCTCAGGGGACTGCTACACTACCTCCAGACACCCCTCCCCAGGTCCCCCCCCATCTTCATCAGACTCCGAGGAAGCGGAGGAGAACAGCTCAGCGCTGGTGGCGTCTGATTCATCCCCCTCCATCCCCTCGATACACATGGCTCTCCAAGCGAGTAAGTCATCCTGGAGTTTCCCATCCCTGCGAGTGCGCTGCATATGTGTCTCCTCTGCCAAGGCCCATTCCCTGGCGTCCCGCAACCAACTAGGAATTTCAGGAGCCCTCTGGCCCATCCAGGTAATGGCCACCCGTCTCCTCGCCAGGACCAGCAGGAGTTGCAGTAATTTGTAAGACAGTCCCCTCTTCCTGGGTTTGGGCACTAACGCTAGCAAACAGTGAAGCGGGACTAGTTGCAACTTAAGATGTGTGATCCGAGTAATGTGAGCAACCACCTTATTCCAAAAATCATGTACCAAGGGGCACTCCCAAGCCAGGTGAAGGAATCCCGCCCTTTCTGCACTACACCTCGGGCAAGTATGGGGCCTATCCGAGGAGATACGGTGGAGGGAGGCAGGCGTCATATATGTGCGATGGACAAAGTTAAAGTGGATCAATTTGAAACGCGCATTACAAGATACTTTGCGAGTCAATAGTCCAATTCGCTTCCTCTGAGCCGGATCCAATTCAATCCCCAGGTCCGCTTCCCAAGCCACCCAAGCTGGCGCCAACGGGGGAGTCCAGTCTTTGCGCATGGCTGAGTAAAGGAGGGAAATCAGTCGCCTACCTCTGCCACAGGACAAAATGATGTCCAGGGTATTAGTGAGCTGGGGCGCCTCTGGGAATTGGGGCCACGTCGTCCTGGCCACATCCCGGAGACATCCGTAGTGGAGGTACTGGCCCTCCTGGAGTCCAAAGGAGTCCGCCGCCCTCTCAAAGGACACAAAAGAGTCGTCCGGATAAAGATCCGCGAGGGTCTCGCAACCACCAAGGCGCCACTCCCGGAAAGACATATTTGCCTCCATTGTGAGTATCGGGGCCAGGATCCAAAGGGAGAGCTCCCTGTGAAACGGCGCACGACGCAGAACCCGCTCAACGAACTGTTGCCAAATATTAGCCGTATGCCTGACGACATAGGGCAGAGTGTCATCAGCGCCCCGACCCCGCATGAGAGCCTCCTGTAAGTCCCTGTCCGAAGCCGCACCCACCAACAATGCCAATTCCCAGTTCTCGTCATCAGCGAACCACCTGGCCGCTGGGAGAAGCTGCGCAGCATAGTAGTATAGATCAAACCTCGGGGCCTCTAGGCCGCCTTCATCCCAACACTGCGTCACTGTGCGCAACGCGACCCTGCTACGTCCACCCGCCCAGAGCAGGGACGTGAGGAGTGAATTCAGCGTACGAAACACCCGGGGGGGCAATGGGCATAGGGTATTTTGCAGCACATACAGGACTCTAGGAAGCATCACCATCTTGGCAACTGCCAGTCGTCCCATAAGGGAGAGAGGGAGCGTGTTCCAAAAGGCAATAGATTTACGGAGGGCCACAAGAATTTTGTCTACGTTATGAGTCAAGAGAGCCTCGTCGGAGGCGGCCACCTGAATACCCAGGTATCGGAACGCCAGGCGTTCGCACCGGAGGCCCAAATAATAAGAATCCGCAGCCGGGTCAAGGACACTAGGAGTTAGTGGGAACACCAGGGACTTATTGACGTTCATGCGCAGTCCAGAGGCCGCACCAAAACGGTCCAAAAGTCGCAACAAAGCGGGGAGGGCCTCCACCGGAGAAGTCAGGTAGAAGAGCGCATCATCGGCGTATAGGGAGACGACATTGGTGGTGGCTCCCACCACGATACCCCAGTCATGCAATCCCTTGCGGGCAGATACGGCCAGGGGCTCAATCGCAAGGGCAAACAGAAGGGGGGACAGCGGGCAGCCCTGCCGGGTACCCCTCCCCAACGGCCATTCATCGGAGCGGGCCGAACCCAGACGCACCCTGGCCCGGGGCGCTCCATAGAGAACCCGGATCCAGTCTCGAAATCCGGGACCAAATCCCATCTTTAAGAGTACATGCATCAGGTAACCCCAATGCACCGTATCAAAGGCTTTAGCCAGGTCAACAGAGACCAGCACATGGGGAGCCTCTCGCCCCCGGACCTCATGCAATACATGATTCAGGCGGCGCAAGTTCATCGCCGTATTACGACCAGGGACAAAGCCACACTGGTCCGGATGAACGAGCTGGGCCACGTGCGGGGCAAGGCGATTGGCCAGTAGCTTAGTCAGGATTTTTGCGTCCGAGTTTATCAAAGTGATAGGACGGTAAGAAGCGGGGTCTGTGTTATCACCCCCCGGTTTCAAAATCATACAAACCTCACCCTGATTCAAGGTGGGTGGGAGGGTACCTGTACTCAAAGCCTCATTGTAGACCTGTAGAAGGAGGGGGGCCAGGGTATGCCCGAACTCATGTTAAAACTCCGCAGGGAATCCATCCCCGCCAGGGGTCTTGGCCCGGGGGAGGGCGGCTATCGCCGCAGTAATCTCACCCAATGTCAGCTTGACATCAAGGTCTTTCTCCGCCGCCTCTGGCAGGATCTGCAGGCCGAGGTCTTCAAGGTATAAATGATAGACCTCCTCAGATATGGACAGGTCAGCCTCATACACAACCCGCAGATGGTCTCGCAGAACTGCGAGCACCTCGGCCTCCGAATGGACCATATCGCCGCTGGGCGTCCGTAGGGCCACTATACGTTCAGTCTGCACGTCAGATAGCAGCTGTTTCCTGACCCCGTACGACAGTCCCATGCATGCTCCGCGGACGACCGCTTTCAGCGCCTCCCATTTAATGGAATAGGACAGATCCCTCCCCGCCCAGTTGAGTTCCAGATAATCGGAGAGCGTCGACGCCACGTGGTCCCGGGCCACCTGGTCTTGGAGCAGGTCAGTCGGCAGTCTCCACGTGCGTGGGCGCTCCGTCCGATCAGGCCATCGTGCCACGCACGTGACCGGAGCATGATCCGATAGGTATCGGGCCTGGTGTGTAACCGTCAGTGTGAGAGAGGAGGGGAGGTTGGCTGCCAGCACTCTATCCTGTCTACTATGAGTACCATGTGTCGGGGTATAACATGTGTAAAGCTTCTGCGCGGGGTGACAGGCACGCCAGACATCGATTGCCCCTATGTTATGCATCACTTCCTGTAAGCACGCCGTCATACGAGGCTTAGTGCCCGCCCTAGGTGGATGACGGTCCAGTTCATGATGTAGCACGCAATTGAAATCCCCGAACCAGAGGAGGGGTGCGTCCAGGCTCGGAGCCACAAGATCTTGCATCTGGGAAAAAAATGTCGGGTCATCAACATTCGGCGCATACGTATTAAGGATCAGAAGGACTTTATCGTCCAATCTGAGCTTCGCCAATATGTACCTGCCATCCACATCCGCATCAATATATTGGACAGCGCAGGGAACCCCAGGGGCCACCCAAATCAGAACCCCCCTAGCATACGTAGAATAGGAAGAATGGAAAATCTGGCCTCTCCATTTCTTGGCCAGCCGCTGCGCACCATCATCATCTAAGTGGGTCTCCTGTAAGCAAGCAACTGAAACCCCATGGCGTTTGAGGAAGGTAAGGACCCTGTGTCTCTTAGTGCACGTACCCAGGCCACGCACATTCCACGTCAAGAATTTAAATCCCATGACCACAAATCACGCCCTGCCGGGCAACAGTGTAAGCACAGCCTATGCCGACGCCAGGAGGCCCTCGCCACATAGTATTCTAGGGATGCATCGCATAGAATAAGCACCCCGCAGAACGGAATCAACATGCGCCAAATGCCAGTATCATCATTGTCACAACCCCAGTCCCACCCCCCAACAACCCCAACATTTGAAACTTTGACTTGAACCCCCTCAACCCCACCACCCACGAGCAATAGGATAGCAACAACCAAAACCGCCACCCCACCCTCCCCCTGCCAGTGCCAGGACGTGCACAGCCACCCCATACAACACACTCCACACACACTCACACAGAACAAACCAACCCCACCCACCCACCCTCCCAGCTCCCCGAAAGACCCAGTGGATCTGAGATAAGAACCTGGGCACAACTCCCAGCCGTGTCAGCAATGCGGGAAGGACCTCTGCCCACCCCACCCCCTTCCCCCCTGCAGCACATGATCCAAATGCCAATCCCAGGGTACCAACCAGTGTTCAAGAAGGCCCCAACAACAACGGTGTAGTGCGTCAGATCAAAGAAGTGCTGGACCAAGGAGGGTCACACAAGTAAGGACGGAGTCACAGAGTGGCCATTGAAATTAGAGCAATGATCATTACAACCCTGGTGCCGGTAGGGCAGTCTCCGGGACCACCGGGGCCGTAGAATCTGTGTTTAGCGGGGTTTCCTGCAAAGTATCCGGCACCAATACGTCATTAGGAGCAGGCGCCCCAGTCGAACTCGAGCCAGGTCTCGACGGCGAGTCGTCCATAAGGATAGCCCCATCCGGTCCCACCACGGGTCGGGCCTCAGGAGAACCACGGGACCCAGAACGGCGTTTCTTCCTGCCACGCCGCCTCCTCTGTGGCCTGGTCCCCCAAGTGTCACGCGTGCCACCTCGCTCACCCGGAGGCAAGTCATCCCCCCTGATCTCAAGCCACTCCCACACCTCCGCTGGTGTCTCAAAGAAATGTGCCCGGCCCTGGGAGAGTACCTTGAGCTTGGCAGGATAAAGAAGCATGTACTGAAGCTGCATGTCCCGGAGTTTTTGCTTGACTCCCAAGTAGGACTTCCTTTGTTCCTGGACATGCTGGGTATAGTCAGGGTAGATCGATACGCGACTGTTCTCAATCATATGGGGCCCCGACTCCCTCGCCGCCCTGAGAATACAGTCACGGTCTTTATAGTTTAGGGTTTTCGCAATGAGAGCCCTAGGAGCCTCCCCTGGTCGCGGCGGGGGCACCAGAGCCCTGTGTGCCCGTTCCACCACAAAGACGCCGGACAATCCATCTGGACACAGATGTTCTCGGATCCAAGTCTCTAGGAAGCGCTCAGGGTTCCCCGCCTCCAGTCGTTCCGGTACTCCCAGCACTCATATGTTGCTCCGACGCGCCCTCCCTTCTGCGTCCTCGGCGCGCCTCTCCAATGCACGGGTAGTAGAGGTAAGTTGGGCAAGAGACTTTTGCAGGGTAGCGACCTCCCCCTGAAGTTGGGTGATATTGCCCTCCGCATCCGAAACATTGTCCGACACTTTGCGAAGGTCTGTCCTCAAAAGGTTGACATCAATAGAGACCGTCTCTATCTGGCGTTCCAGGGCAGTGTGTGAACCCTGAATAGCCTTGAGGAGTTCCGCTCTGGACGGCTCCGATGGGCCCGGACTTCTAGCGTCAGGCTCCGTCTGCCGCGTGATCCTTTGTGACGGCAGGCGAGGGGTAGTGTACTGCTTGATTGTGTTGGACTGGGAGGCCTTCAACCCACGGCCCGTGCGGGCCGTCATAGCACCAAGCTTGCGTCCGTGCGTCCCAAGACGCGCACCTCAAGGGCAACCGGCCAGGGAGGGCCCCCCCAACCAATCCAGATCAGGTCACGGAGGCACAGACTGTGGCGCTCAGATGATGCTATATCATATTATGCAGCGAAGGTAGCACCCAAGGCCGTCCAGTCAGGCTGAGAGGTAAGGCAGCACAGGAGCAACAGGTATCCACTACCCACCGGTGGGGGTCTAGGATTCGGGACCCCAGCAAAAGCAGGAGCGCGGGCACCACCACCTCCTCACCTCCTCACCTCGTGGTTCCCACTGCGTGTGAAACAACAGCACAGGATCTCCAGGCCCCGCAGTTCCAGGCAGGGAGGGACACAGGTGGACTTCGCCCCCAGCAGCCCCGGACGCCCTGGAGGCCGCCCGGTACAGTCTTCAAGATGGCGGGCACGTGGGGGGAGGGGCGCAGGTCGGTTTCAGCCCCAGCAGCGCTGCCCTTCAATCTCCCTCGATGCTGCAAGGCAAGGGCAAAACCAGTGTCCAAGTCGGATGGCGGTGGGAGGAAGGAGCAAGCGAAAGATCTCCGCAAGTTGCAGCGAAGGGGCCGGGTCCAACTAGGCACGCAGCAGTCCGGGACCCCCGCAGCCCCCCCGCGCTAAAATAGAGAGCCAAGGCAGGCAGTACTCACAGCACTCCCTGCGAGGTGTAGTCGCTCCAATGGCCGGGCCCGCAGTCCCCAGCAGCAACAATAGGGGGGGGGGGGCCCGAGCTCCGTCAGAGGATCGAGTCGCAAAATGGACGGCGCCTCCGTCCCGCCTCCCTCGCCACCTCTCAGCAGTAGGATCTCTGCGCCGCCGTCTCCCGATCCACCGCCTACATTCAGGGAGCCCCGGTCAGGCCACAGGCGCTCATCAGGTAGCCCGCTCAGATCGGGAAGCCCTGGGTGGTACGCCCGCAGTCCGGCCCCACCGTGCAGGCCCAGTCCGCGGCGTCGCGTGATTCAACGCGACAGCGCCGCCCCCAGGAGCATTAGCTTTGCTGCCTACAGAGGAGCGCAGGTCGCGGGTCCCTTCATTCGGGCTCAGGGGTACCGGCGGGGTTACCGCTTACCTCGACACGCTTTCCGGCTATCGGGAGAGCCCGGGCAGGAGAAAGTACAGGATTTTGCTGGTCTTCGGGACGGAGCTGGTGGAGCTCACGTCCTGTCGGCCATGCTGCTTGGCCACGCCCCCACTCTGTGTTATGTTTAGCCCGAAATCCTGATTGGGAGATATCTAGTAATTGATGAGTTTCCAGATAATTGTACAGGTGTCTATTAATGTGTTTCTCGATGAGTTTTGACTGTAGTGGTAGCAGGGATATAGGTCGATAGTTATTGATTTCAGTGGTCGGGACCTTGGGATCTTTCCGAATGAGTCTGAATTGGCCGTCCTTCCATGCCGAAGGAAGGTGGCCTTCCCTAACGGAACAATTTAGGATAGAGCAGATCGAGGGAGCTAGTTGTTCCGCAAATTTAGCAAAAATCCTGGCAGGGATGATGTCCGTGGGTGAATCAGATTTCATAGATTGTATAAGGAAAGTAACTTGCTTCGTATGGAGCTGGGGGAAGGTGTGGAGTTGGGCAGATGTGGCATAAGTGTCCGGAGGACAAGCCGTGGAGGAAAGGGCAAAGGTGTTCGCCACAATAATTTTCTGATAGATGGAATCGATTTTAAGAATGAAATGTTCTGCCACATCGTTGCATATGGACTGCGAGGGGGATTCCGCAGTATGACATGCCGATGGGCTGGAGTAGGCTTTTACGATTTTAAATAGTTCCCTGGAATTGGATGCAGCCTTCTCCAATTTTAGGATAATGTGCATTTTGCATGCTATTTTAATGTTATTGTGCTACACTGCTAAGGCGCATTTGTATTTAATTCTGTCTAGTTCTAAATGAGTGAGTCGCCAGGTACGCTCCAGTTTTTTGCATCCACTCTTTTCGGTATGTAGGGCCGGAGAGTACCATTCAGTAGTATCAGTAGAGCTTTTGGGGGGATGGGTAGCTGGTTTTTAAGGTGCCACTTTATCCAGAACGCTGGAAATAGTGTTGTTAAAGTGGTGTAGTTGTTGGTTGACATTGAGATTGTGGGTGTCAGTGTCCCATGTCAGGAAAGAAGAGACAAGATGTTGAGCTTCGATTTAATGCCAAGGTCTATACCATCTATCAGTAAGGGGTATGGGAGAAGGTGAGGTGAAGGGGCTTGTCAGATGGAAGTTAACTTCAGAAGGATCTGACCAAGTGAGCAGTCTAGTATCTATATATTCAATACATTGTGAGTTAGAGAGAATGAGATCAAGGGTGTGCCCCGCTAGGTGAGTGGGATAATTTTTGAGCTTGAGAAGCCCATCGGAGGCCAAATCCTCTAGGCAAGTTCTAGCGTCTAGGTTGTTTAGGTCCTCACTGTGAATATTAAAATCTCCTAGAAGTAAGAAATTGTGGGTAGCAACAATATGGGGGGAGATAAATTCTAAAAGGCGACTATTAAAGTCTTTTATTGGGCCTGGGGGCCTATAAACCAGTGCTCCTTTCCAACACTGTTGGGGGTGTAGCTCCGCCTTAAAGATAAGACATTCAAATAGTTCCGAAAATAACTGGTCTAGAATGGTAACTGGTATCTGTTCTTTGTGAATTATGGCCATGCCACCGCCCACTCGTTCAGACCTATCCAGTCTTTGAATGCAGAAGCTAGGTGGAAGAGCTAGGGCGATAGCAGGAACCACAGAGGGTTTAATCCACGTTTCCATGAAAAATCCCAAATCTGGGTTAGTTTCCTTTAAGAGATCCCAAATGGCAGTGGCATGTCGGGGGAGAGATCTAACGTTTGCTAGGAGGCCTTTCCATGTGGTGGTAGCCGGGGGCTCGTGTAGGGCCGTGCCTCTGGAGTAGAAGGTAAATTAATATCAATAGAGTTAGCTATGGTTTTGGTGTCCTGGAAAGGACTAGGCTGGTACTTACATTCTTGCAAAAACAACAGGTGATGGACCGAATGTGGATCAATGTCACACACTCAACCCAGTCCAAAGATCTGGGCCCAAATCCATCGTTTTTTTGCACTCCACACCACCCCGGGTTAGACAATGGCGATATGCAAATCAGCTCTGACCCTGTGCCCCATGGGAACAGTCCAGTCTGAACTACAAAAGCCATGTCCTTCCCAGAACGGAATCAAGCATCCGAGGACCGGACCGGTTTCGAGGTAACACCTCTCATCAGCCCGGCTAGCTTGACTCCAGTGGTGTGGAGTGCCTGGGACCCACGTCTGGGCATCCCCAGCGCACTTAGGGCGGAATTTGCAAAAACAACAGGTGATGGACCGAATGTGGATCAATGTCACACACTCAACCCAGTCCAAAGATCTGGGCCCAAATCCATCGTTTTTTTGCACTCCACACCACCCCGGGTTAGACAATGGCGATATGCAAATCAGCTCTGACCCTGTGCCCCATGGGAACAGTCCAGTCCGAACTACAAAAGCCATGTCCTTCCCAGAACGGAATCAAGCATCCGAGGACCGGACCGGTTCCGAGGTAACACCTCTCATTAGCCCGGGTAGCTTGACTCCAGTGGTGTGGAGTGCCTGGGACCCACGTCTGGGCATCCCCAGCGCACTTAGGGCGGAATTTGCAAAAACAACAGGTGATGGACCGAATGTGGATCAATGTCACACACTCAACCCAGTCCAAAGATCTGGGCCCAAATCCATCGTTTTTTTGCACTCCACACCACCCCGGGTTAGACAATGGCGATATGCAAATCAGCTCTGACCCTGTGCCCCATGGGAACAGTCCAGTCCGAACTACAAAAGCCATGTCCTTCCCAGAACGGAATCAAGCATCCGAGGACCGGACCGGTTTCGAGGTAACACCTCTCATCAGCCCGGCTAGCTTGACTCCAGTGGTGTGGAGTGCCTGGGACCCACGTCTGGGCATCCCCAGTGCACTTAGGGCGGAATTTGCAAAAACAACAGGTGATGGACCGAATGTGGATCAATGTCACACACTCAACCCAGTCCAAAGATCTGGGCCCAAATCCATCGTTTTTTTGCACTCCACACCACCCCGGGTTAGACAATGGCGATATGCAAATCAGCTCTGACCCTGTGCCCCATGGGAACAGTCCAGTCCGAACTACAAAAGCCATGTCCTTCCCAGAACGGAATCAAGCATCCGAGGACCGGACCGGTACTTACATTCTTTGCACGGAAAAGGCCCTTCAGGCCATTTTCTCAGGGGGCATATGTGGGAGGTTGGTCTAAGTTTTAGCAGGAATTCTCTTGTATAGGTGAGCTCAGGTAAAGTTTTAAAGGAGATATCTAGGGTATCAGACTTAAAATGACCAAGGGTCCTGGCTCCTGGCGACGAACTGGCGCGAATGGGCGCAGACGAGCTTGCCTTTGGCGCGCCTTTGGATTAAAGATGCATTAATAAAACTCAGGCTTTAAATTGTTGTTGTACTTTAAATTAGTTTTATTTATTTATATATATACACATATATATATATATATATATATATATATATATATATATATATATATATATATATATATATATATATATATATATATATATATATATATATTACCTACTGGCGGTCGCCAGTAGGTATACATAGTTAGGATTTTTTTTAATAGGGATTTCTGTAAATTCTATGTTGAATAACTTTGGTGTTGAAGGACGGAATTGGCTCAAATTTTCAGGAAAATGGCATACTGTATTTCTGAGCGTCCCCTGAAAGTTTGGGGGGGTTTCGTAAAGGGGGGGCTGAGTAAAAAGGGGGGTCCCAAAACGTGTTTTCCTCATGTTAATTTCCATAGGGCGGTTGGACTCACTTTTAGCTCGAACGGCTGAATGGATTTTTATGAAACTTGGCAAAATTGTAGGGACTGGTAGCCCGATGTGCCTTTGCTAGGTCTCAAGATATGTGCTCCAGTGGATTTTGAGAAATTAACGTTCAAAAAAATATATATATCTGTGACAGCGTCCCGGTTAGCGTCCCGGTTCGCGTACCTGACGCGTAACGGAACTTCGCGTGGAGAAGCGGATTGGCTCCCTGGTGACTGTGAACATTCTAGACAGTTCAGAGTGGCCGCCATTTTGTCTCTTGGTAGGATCGAAAGACAAGAGGTGGAAATAAACGAAGGGGGAAATGAATGAAAGGGTGCAAGGTAGACCCCTCTTGACCCCCTAGGATTGATGTGGGGGCTATGAAAGGGCCCCGCGGGCAAAAAAAAAAAAAAAATCGATTTTTCGCGGTGGAAGCGCTACCGGTACGCGAACCGGGTAGCTTACCGGTAGCGTAACGGGAGTCCGCCATCTTGCGTTAAGGTCTAATTTGGACACAAGATGGATGATAAACAATGCTGAGTTTGTGTAAAAGGGGGCAAGGGAGACATATCTTGACCCCCTAGGTTTTGTGAGGGTGGATGAAGAGGCCTACATATGTCTAAAAAAGAAAAAAAAAATCAAATTTTCGCGCGATTAGCGTCCGGTGCGCGAACCGAGTAGCGCTCCGGAAAGCGTAAATCGTGAAAATTAGTAAAAAAAAAAGTTACATTTAAAATTTATATAGAGTAATCATAGTTAGGGTAGCTCTGAAAAGAGCTTTTGGGTCTGTGGAAGATTTAGGTACTTATAAGTATGTACCAATACACAGTCTTAAATTCTGGATGAAAACTCTGATCCCCTCATCTGTGAAGTGCACACCATCTCCTCTGTAGATATCTTGCATGTAGTAACGCAAGTTATTGTTGTAGATGGAGCCCATTCCATGGTCTCTCATGTAAGCTGAAACAGACTTATTTACATGCTTCCTCACTTTCTCAATTTGTGGACAAAATTGATTGGACCTCCTCCATTTCTGTCTTTGGCATATATTGGAATATACCAAGGCAGTTTGAGGAAAAGGTGCCATCAATTGCTCAAAGGTGTCCTTTAAAAGCATTTCCAGACCTACCCCAGTCAAAGTGCCCAAATCATTTCCTCCACAGTGTACTATTATGAGGTCAGGGTTTGGCAAATGCAAAAAGGTTTTCACCAATGGTATCAATTGGTGACATTTCAATCCTCTCTGGCCAATCCATTTGATTTCCACATTTTGTAAATGGAGGTTGTGTAAATTTCTGTTATCAGCATACCTGTGAGCCTAGTGGATGTAGCTATGTCCAAGAATCCAGACAGAAAACATGGTGAAAGGAGGTTCTGCTGCAGTCAGATGAAGTGTGGGAATGAAATGGCAGTTGGAACAGTAGGAGTTTGTAATGAAAAAAATAGTGGAGTTTTAGTGCTAATGATTCAGTAGCAGTGATTGGTGGATTTTGATTGCTGAAAACAGAAAGTTAGGGTGCATGGATGTGTTCTTTGAAAGATGTAATTCGAATGGTTAAGAAAAAATCATTTTAAGAAACATTGCACTGGATAAGCAGGTGTACTGAGAGTTCAGAGTTCATTTGAAACATTGTTGTGTGAACTTGTAAACATGAGAGGTCTTTCAGGAGGTAGTTGCTATGGAAAAAAGGCAGAAAGGGCAGAGGGGGAAAGGGTGTTGATTTGAAAAAATTGAGGGAAGAGTTTTGATTGGGTGACATGAGAGATATGTGTGATGAATTACAGCATTTCTTTGCCATTGTTGGTTGCAGCCTCTGGAGTGCATACCCTTTGCTCTGCTAAAGAAAAATTGGTGTGTGTCTGAGACTGTTTTGAAATTCAAAAAGCATTTGCTAAGGTGAGAAAAGATTCATTCAATTTAGAAAGAGACTAGTATGCTTTAGGGAGAAAATTAGGAAGAAAGTTGTGTATTTAAAATGTTGCTTTGTGTCAAATGTTTTACAAAAAGATTTTGTTTCTTTGAGAAATTGTAATTGGAGATAATGTGAAGTATTAGTACTGACAGGGTGTGCTTGTACATAGGAGCTGTGCTGTGTTTTCAAATTATGACTTGAAAATCGTTTTTATGGAAAAGCAATGCTTTTTAAATTTAAGAGAAGGAAAAAATGGTGTCTGCTTCTTTAAACAAATATTTCACTTGCCCCATGATTCAGAGAGAATAATTTGCTTACTTGATGTGTTTAAAAACGTTTCTTGAAGTCATTTAGGTTTCTTGATATGTACTGCTAGAGTTTCATAGCCAGCATGGGGCATATTTACAAGGCCTTTGGGCCACTTTCACGTTATTATCCCCATGTTAAAAGTGATGCAAAAGTGGTGCAAGGGCCTTGTAAATACGCCCTCATGTGTGTTAGGACATTTTAAGTCACTTCCCCATGAATGGGGGAGAATAATTTGCTTACTTGATGTGTTTAAAAACGTTTCTTGGAGTCATTTAGGTTTCTTGATATGTACTGCTAGAGTTTCATGGTCAGCATGGGGCATATTTTTAAGGACTTTGAGCCACTTTCACGTTATTTTCACCATGTTAAAAGTGATGCAAAAGTGGTGCAAAGGCCTTGTAAATCCGCCCTCATGTGTGTTAGGGCATTTTAAGTCACTTCTCCATGAATCTGGGAGAATAAACTGGTTGCAGCCTCTGGAGTGTATACCCTTTGCTCTGCTAAAGAAAAATTTGTGTGTGTCTGAGACTGTTTTGAAATTCAAAAAGCATTTGCTAAGGAGAGAAAAGATTCATTTAATTTAGATAGAGACTAGTATGCCTTGTAAATACGCCCTCATGTGTGTTAGGGCATTTTAAGTCACTTCCCCATGAATGGGGGAGAATAATTTGCTTACTTGATGTGTTTAAAAACGTTTCTTGAAGTCATTTAGGATTCTTGATATGTACTGCTAGAGTTTCAGAGTCAGCATGGGGCATATTTTTAAGGACTTTGAGCCACTTTCACGTTATTTTCCCCATGTTAAAAGTGACGCAAAAGTGGTGCAAGGGCCTTGTAAATCCGCCCTCATGTGTGTTAGGGCATTTTAAGTCACTTCTCCATGAATCTGGGAGAATAATCTGGTTGCAGCCTCTGGAGTGTATACTCTTTGCTCTGCTAATGAAAAATTGGTGTGTGTCTGAGACTGTTTTGAAATTCAAAAAGCATTTGCTAAGGAGAGAAAAGATTCATTTAATTTAGATAGAGACTAGTATGCCTTGTAAATACGCCCTCATGTGTGTTAGGGCATTTTAAGTCACTTCCCCATAAATGGGGTTGAATAATTTGCTTACTTCATGTGTTTAAAAACGTTTCTTGAAGTCATTTAGGTTTCTTGATATGTACTGCTAGAGTTTCATAGTCAGCATGGGGCATATTTATAAGGACTTTGAGCCACTTTCACGTTATTTTCCCCATGTTAAAAGTGACGCAAAAGTGGTGCAAGGGCCTTGTAAATCCACCCTCATGTGTGTTAGGGCATTTTAAGTCACTTCTCCATGAATCTGGGAGAATAATCTGGTTACAGCCTCTGGAGTGTATACCCTTTGCTCTGCTAAAGAAAAATTGGTGTGTGTCTGAAACTGTTTTGAAATTCAAAAAGCATTTGCTAAGGAGAGAAAAGATTCATTTAATTTAGATAGAGATTAGTATGCCTTGTAAATACGCCCTCATGTGTGTTAGGGCATTTTAAGTCACTTCCCCATGAATGGGGTTGAATCTTTTGCTTACTTGATGTGTTTAAAAACGTTTTTTGAAGTCATTTAGGTTTCTTGATATGTACTGCTAGAGTTTCATAGTCAGCATGGGGCATATTTATAAGGACTTTGAGCCACTTTCACGTTATTTTCCCCATGTTAAAAGTGACGCAAAAGTGGTGCAAGGGCCTTGTAAATCCGCCCTCGTGTGTGTTAGGGCATTTTAAGTCACTTCTCCATGAATCTGGGAGAATAATCTGGTTGCAGCCTCTGGAGTGCATACCCTTTGCTCTGCTAAATAAAAACTGGTGTGTGTCTGAGACTGTTTTGAAATTCAAAAAGCATTTGCTAAGGAGAGAAAAGATTCATTTAATTTAGATAGAGACTAGTATGCCTTGTAAATACGCCCTCATGTGTGTTAGAGCATTTTAAGTCCCTTTCCCATGAATGGGGGAAAATAATTTGCGTACTTGATGTGTTTAAAAACGTTTCTTGAAGTCATTTAGGTTTCTTGATATGTACTGCTAGAGTTTCATAGCCAGCATGGGACATATTTATAAGGACTTTGAGCCACTTTCACGTTATTTTACCCATGTTAAAAGTGATGCAAAAGTGGTGCAAGGGCCTTGTAAATACGCCCTCATGTGTGTTAGGGCATTTTAAGTCACTTCTCCATGAATCTGGAAGAATAATTTGCTTACTTGATGTGTTTAAAAACGTTTCTTGAAGTCATTTCGGTTTTTTGATATGTAGTGCTAGAGTTTTATAGCCAGCATGGGGCATATTTACAAGGCCTTTGAGCCACTTTCACGTTATTTTCTCCATGTTAAAAGTGACGCAAAAGTGGTGCAAGGGCTTTGTAAATACGCTCCCATGTGTGTTAGGGCATTTTAAGTCACTTGCCTCATGAATCAGGGAGAATAATTTGCTTACTTGATGTGTTTAAAAACGAATCTTAAAGTCATTTAGGTTTCTTGATATGTACTGCTAGAGTTTCATAGCCAGCATGGGGCATATTTATAAGGACTTTGAGCCACTTTCACGTCATTTTCCCTATGTTAAAAGTGACGCAAGAGTGGTGCAAGGGCCTTGTAAATACGCTCTCATGTGTGTTAGGGCATTTTAAGTCACTTCCCCATGAATCTGGGAGAATAATCTGGTTGCAGCCTCTGGAGTGTATACTCTTTGCTCTGCTAAAGAAAAATTGGTGTGTGTCTGAGACTGTTTTGAAATTCAAAAAGCATTTGCTAAGGAGAGAAAAGATTCATTTAATTTAGATAGAGACTAGTATGCCTTGTAAATACGCCCTCATGTGTGTTAGGGCATTTTGAGTAACTTCCCCATGAATGGGGGAGAATAATTTGGTTACTTGATGTGTTTTAAAAATGTGTTTTTTGACTTAAAATGGCTCAAAGGCTTTGTAAATATGCCCCATACTGGCTATGAAATTCTAGCAGTACATATTCTGTCTATGCTGCTAAATTACCATAGGTAGAATTGACATCTATTGTGTTAATTGTTTGCTTACTGTTATTGATTTACTGTTTGGTAATAGTATTTAATAACATTTTTTTTTTTAATTTAGCACAGATTCAACTCAAGATTTTTTGAAAAATTCAAACATGCCCTCAAGGTAAAGGAGAAGAAAAGAAGGAAAGCGACTTATACCCCACCTTGGTAAAGCATTGCAGCAGTCCTCTACAATAACAAGTTGTCAAGTCATCAAAAAAACTCCGGGTAAGACAACAAAATCTTTTTTAAGAAACATTTGCAGACGAAAAAGTATCACTACAGAACATGTTTTACTTCAGAAAAAGAGAATCAATTTAAACGGGAAGGAAAAGCCTCTCAAAAATGTTACTGCTAGAGCAGGAGATAACTCTGTGCATGGCAGTAGAAGGAGGAATCTGTTCAGAGACATTCGTAGACGAATGTTCCGCAACAGGATAATTGGCAATTTGTTAAAAAATATTAAGAAAAGTCAACAGAAAGTGGCTTTTTATAAGAAAAAGAAAAATGTAGAGAAAATTATTGATCAGGCTTTTGAAATTAAGCGAAAGTTATTTTTTTTTGATAATCAATAGAATTAGGAAACTAAACAAGGCAATTTATGATTTCAAATCAAATAGTAGATCGAAAAGAACAGTTATTCGTAGTAATTTTTGTGACGTTTTTTCAGGAGAATGGATGCATAGTTCAAGTTGTGAGGCATTTTTTAATGAGGAGAGTTATTCACAGGACAATGATTTGGTGCATGCAGTTGACACCAGTGGTCGAGCTTATGAGGTGAAAGACGGTTGTCCGGTTGAAAAAGAAAAACTTGTGTCAACAGAGGCAGAAGAGGTGTTAGGTAATGAAGTTTTAGGAAGACGTCCTAAGGGACCAGTGTACACCTGGAAGTGTAGTAGTATATGCAGTGTGCAACAGGATTCCATCAATTTGCTTTGTGATTTTGTACGGACATTTAATAAGAAAAGTTTAAAACAGAACATGAAGTTGTTGCAAGAATTAGATCCTTGCAGAGTGAGAGAAGTGACAGGTTTGCGTGGTCATTCACTGGCTTGTCTTTCCTGGAGAGTATGCCAGAGTGTTTTTCATCATTTCAGGATGCTAGCAGTGCATCATAATAAAGTGAGGAAATTAGTTAGAATGTTGTATTATGCTAAGAGTCCAGCAATTATGCTTAAACAATTGAGCACTGCTCTTTTGCATGGTTCTGAAGTAGATGTGAAGAATATTTGTGAAGAAATTGAGTTTTGTTACTTTGCAAGTAAAGAGAACAATGTTGAAATTGACCCAGTAGAAGAAGGTAATGTGGAAGAGAGTGTACAGATTTTCAGTACAGATAAGTTTCACAAGGAAATTTCCACGTTTATGGTGAAATCAAGTGAGAGGCCTAATTTCACTTGTGTGTGTTGTCGACAGACTTATTATAAGAATCAGACTAAGTTAGTGGATTTATATACAAAAAGTGAAATGGTAAACAATAGTGAATGGAAGGATTTTGCAACATAATTGATGGTAGAAAATCGTTTTGATTTGGGATCAGATCAACGTATGTGTACTTATTGTTTTAACAAATTAAATCAAAACCGGATGCCTGCTAGAGCGGTTCATAATAATCTGGAATTGGGTGACATTCCTTTTGAACTGAAGGATTTAAATACTTATGAATCTATTTTGATTCAAAGTGTTCATCCTTTTCAGGCTATTGTTCGAATGGAGCCTAAAACAGGGAAATTGCCTCCATCAGATTTACAGAGAGGATTAAAGGGAAGAGTTGTTTATTTGCCTCTGGATTTGAAGAAAAATATTGATACAATTGGTGTAGACAAAGTGGAAGAGGAACCTCTGGTTATCCTAGTTAATGGGGTTCCGACAAAGAGTAAGAAAATCTGGCAAGATTTAGTGGATGTTAGGAAAGTCAAAAAAGCAACGTTGTATTTGATGAAAAACAATGAGTACTACAAGAATGTATGTGTTGCAGAAGATGAACTAAGTGAAGAAGAGGACAGCGATTTGTGTACTGGACAAATAGAGAAAGTAGATGCCTCTAAAAATTAAGAAATATATGAACATTATAGTGTTCATCCTTTGCATTCTAAAGAAGTCATGGGGAATGCTATTGAGTTGTTTCAAATGAAACAAGTCAAAGGGAGTCCCATTAGTGTTTGGGAGGAAAGTTTGGAAGCTCTGTGTTTCCCACAGTTATTTCCAACAGGTCGAGGAGGAAGATATGATGAGCGACCTGATCAAATTCCTGCTTCTGAATACCTAACTTTACGATTGTATGCAGAAGATCCTAGGTTTCGTCAATGCATTCCCTATTTGTTTCATCTACTGTATGAAAGTGATCTGTCTGGACTGTCTTATGCAGTGAACCACATCCTGAAAAGTGGTGTACAGTTGCAAAATATCTCGGCAAGGGAGTTTATGGATAAAGTCAATGTGCAAGACAGTATTTTGGATTCTCACCTGATTAATCTCATGGCATGTCAGCGTGGTACTAATGAGTATTGGTACCGTCGTCATGGTGACTTAAAATGTATGCTGAGGAACTTAGGAACTCCCACATGGTTCCTCACTCTCAGCTGTCCCGAGTATGGCTGGAAAGACTTACTTGAATTTCTACGAGAGGCAAATGGAAACATTGAAAATATCGAATTCAAGACACCCGGAGAACTGTGCTCTTTGGATCCAGTCAATGTATGCAGGTACTTCAATCATAGATTCGAAGCTATGATGTCTTTCATTACGAACAAGAAAAATCCACCTCTTGGAGAGGTGTTGGATTTCTTCTGGAGAAAGGAGTATCAAGCAAGAGGTGCTCCTCATATACATATGCTGCTATGGATCAAAGATGCACCCAAATTTGGAACAGATCCGGCTGACTTAGTGATGAGTTTCATAGAACAGTATTCTACATGTGATGTTCCAAAGACAAAGGAAGACAAAAGTTTAAGAGAACAAGTTTTACGCTTTCAAAACCATCGTTGTGGAAAGTACTGTCGTCGTAAATTTAGAAACAAGAACAAGTTCTATACAAAATGTCGTTTTGGGTTTCCACGATCAGTGATATCTGAAGGAAGAGTGAACAATTTGATGTCTTCGCTGCGACATAATGTGACGAGGAAATCACCCAAAAATACATACAATTTAAAAAGAAACGAAGAGTCCAAGTACATCAACGACTACAACCCAGTGATTTTGTCCATGTGGAATGCCAACATGGATATACAGTTTGTGGCTGACAACTGTATGGCTGTGGCTCGGTATGTGACGTCTTATATCACAAAAAAAGAAAAGACAGAACTGAAGGATATGTGGGATGACATTTCACATGAAAAGAGCCTCAGTAAGAAGTTGTACAGTTTCAGTCTAAAGATGTTGTCGCATCGAGAAATCGGAGCATACGAATGTTCTGATCGGTTATCTTCAGCAAGTCTCTATGCCAAATCTAGGAGTATAATTTGGGTGAGTCATGGTCTTGCTGCAACACGTAATTGAGTTCTGAAACCTGTACGGGAAATTGAGTATTTGGCGGAGAAGGAGCCAAACAGTACAGATATTTTGAAGACCAACATGTTGGATACATATTATCCAAATAGAAGCAGTCATCTCGAGAATGTTTGTCTGTATGAGGTTCTACAAAATTACATATTCAAGAGGAACATCAAAGAAGAAATTGATAAAAGAGTGTATGCTGTAATTGGAAGTGAGGGATGTCTAGTCAAGCAAAAAAAATGCCAATTGGTTAACCATCGAAAATTGAATTGCGAATCTCCTGAAAGAAAAGAGTTTTTCTATTTAGCTCTTTTGCAACTTTTCAAGCCTTGGCGTGCAGAAGAGGAACTGCTTGGAGATTTCCTCTGTTATGAAGATTCTTTCAATGCAGCCAAGGAGTCCATAGAATGTCCTGTTTTTGCAAAATATCTAGAAATGTTGAATGCAGAAATCGAGCAGGAAGCAACAATTGCAGCCGAGATTGCTAGAGACAGTTCTCAGGACAGTCAGAGTTCCACTTCATTGAGTCAGGATCCACTAGGAGGACCAGTTATCGAAAATGAAGCTGCCACTGCCATGATTGAAGTGGAAAGAGCCATGGCACATGCTCAGGAAGATGCGGTTAACTTAGAAGATTTGGAAAGACAACTCAACGTTGAGCAGAGGAAAATATATGATGAAGTTACCAACCAAATTGATCATGGATTAAGTCATGAGAAGAAACAGTGCTCATGTACGTCGTTGAAGCCTGTCCGACTGTACGTGAGTGGAGAAGCAGGAACTGGAAAAAGTTTCCTCATTAAAGCAATTTCATGTTATTTGCAGAAAAGGACTGAGTCATCGCTGTCTTGTGTTGTCACCGCTCCAACTGGCCTGGCAGCACATAACATTAAAGGTATTACTTTGCATTGTCTACTGATGCTGCCAGTGGAGCATGATAACAAATTACAATACCACAAGTTATCTGGAGATGCTTGTTGTGAAGTTTCAAGAGTCCTAAAGAAGATGAAACTTCTTATCATTGACGAAGTAAGCATGGTTTCCAATGTCATGCTTGCCTTTGTGCATTTGAGAATGCAAGAAGTTCTTAAAACAGAGTATGATGTGTTATTTGGTGGCAAACATATCATTGTTTTCGGTGATCTTCTACAGCTGACACCATTGAAAGGACAACCAGTGTTTAAACTACTGACGCATGAATATACCAGGAAGGGCCTAGGGAGTATTGGCAACGTTAATATATGGTTAAACTTCAATTATACTGAACTGCGTGAAAATATGCGTCAGGCAAAGGATGAAGATTATAAGAATATTCTACAAGATGTTAGAATTGGAAAAGTGATTGAGCATGGGAAGGAATCTTTACATGCACGATTATTGTCAAATTTGTATCCAGATGAAGACGTTCTGCAAGAGAATATTTTTCAGAAAATTACTAAGAAGAAGTCTGGGATATGTTTGATGCCAACTCTGCAAGAATGTTCCATCTTCAACAACAAAATGTTGAATTTAGAAAACCAAGACATAGTGAAACTGGAAGCTATTGACCGAATTGAGCATATGGGAGCAACAATTATTTTGTCTGAAAATTTGAAATCTAAATTGGATTCATTAGAGAAGACTATATCTAAAACTGCGGGTTTTGAAAAGACTCTGAATGTGTGCTTAAATTGCCGTATCATTTTGAGAAGGAATTTAAATGTTGAAAGAGGTCTGGTAAATGGATCAATGGGTAATGTTGTTGATTTTGAGAAATACAGAAATAGAGATGGAATTAAATTTATAAAAATTAAATTTGATGGCATTGAGGATGTACAGCAAATTGGTTGTTGCTCTGCTAGGTTTTTGATTGTTAAAGACTTATATGTTCGCCGTAAGCAGTTTCCTGTTTGCTTGGCATATGCGGTGACAATCCATAAATCGCAAGGTTTAAGTGTAGACAGTGCTTTGGTGAATATTGGCAGTTCTGTGTTCAAGGAGGGTATGGCTTATGTGGCATTATCACGAGTCAGAACTTTATCTGGATTGTACTTGATTGACTGTGATGAGACAAATATTTGTGCAGATCTAGATTGCGTTAAGGAATACAATAGGTTAAGAAGAGAGTATGCGCCACATTTGCCTCAATATCCTTTGCTTGAAAAACGTGTGGTAGGCCGGAAACGAACAAATGTGACCAATAGTAGGGATGTTGTAGCAAAAACACGAAAAGTCGAAGAACCCAAAATTGTAAGCAGAAAGAAAATGGATGCTGTTCAAGATGTTGTTGGTTTTCAATTTGAAAATAGTTCTGGTGTCAACTGCTATGCTAATGTAGTGGTTAATGTTGTCTTTTCTCTAGAAACATTAAAAGAACAGATTGTGGTCAATTCGGATCAAAGATTTTGCTGTTTGTTAAATTCTGTGTTAGAGAAATGTAGCACTGATAGAAGAAAAATAGAAAATGTATCTGAAATTCGAAATCTCTTAGACAAATGTTCAGGTCAAACGCAATTCTCTCAAAATATTCAGCAGGATTGTCAGGAGTTTTTAATGTATATGCTTGATGTTTTGCAAGATGAAGGTGTAGATGTAGATTATCTGTTTGGCCTTTCTTATCAATGGCAGCATGACTGCGAGAACTGTAGGCTATCAAGTACTACTAGTGTAGACTCAGAAAAATTTATATATTTAACTTTGCCTGACAGTAAATCAGTTTCCTTTAATAAGCTAGTAAAAGCAGCCGATCAAAAAATGGAGTGTAGCCAATGTAAGTCTGCAATGCTGTCCACATTATTTATACGAAGTTATGGCCAGTATGTCATTTTAATGTTCCAACGATGTAGGTCTGATGGAACTAAATTGACAACTTTAATAAAAAACATTTGTGGCTTCGCAGTTGTCAATATCAGGAAGGACTTTTGTAACTGCAGCAATTATATATCATGACGGTCCTTCAACAACTTCAGGACATTACACAGCTTATTTAAAATCTGGAAATGGCTGGTCATTCTGCAATGAATCTGTTTTAACTTTCAAAAAACGTTTACCGTTTGACTTAAAAAATTCTTACCTAGTGTTTTTAAAACCAAAATTTTAGGGAAGGAAAGTGGCCTACGAAGAGTTGAGCAGTTGATAAATTTTAGTCTGCTGTTTTAAATTGCTTTGTGAATTAGAGTGATCATAATAAATAAAAATGTAAAGTAGTCATAGAGATACATAACTGGTCTATAATGATTCAAAGAGTTGATATGATTTACTCTGTTGTTTAAAATTGCTTTGTTAGTAACTGAGATCAAGAGAATGAAAAAATTAGAAAAGTCATAGAGGTAGTGTAAGTGTTTCTCATAGTAAGTGGTATCAATGTTATAGGAAATGTGAAACATGAGTAAACTAGAAGGGGAGATATTATTAGTACAAGATTGTGAAAGTGATTTTGGACGTTTTCTTTCTGAAAGTCGGGGAAAAAGAAAATGACAGTATTTGCTTTGAGGAATTCAAAGAGATTAAATTGGCTCTTACACGATTTGGCCTTGAGGAGAAGTGTGGTAGAGAGCAAAAAGTCATTTATTGTTTCTAACATATTACTCAGAAACAAAGAGCTTTTCTTTCAGAAAGTGGCGGGCACGGATTTTTTAGAGCACAACAGAGTATAAGCTGTTCATCGCATATCATTCGACGTCATTGAAAGTAAGTGTACTTTTGATGAGTTCTGATTTCTGATTTGTTATATTATATGGGTTTTTTAAACACAATCATTTTGATTGTGTTTTTTTTCCCCCGCTGTTATATGATGAATACCTTCAACTCACTGTTTTTAGTGAAATTTGATATATTCTGAGAACAGCAAAAATAAACCATTTAACATGTATAATTAATTCTATATTGTGATTTTAAATTTGTACTCATCTTGTCTCATGCTCACTTGTCTTTTACTACTTTATATCAATTCTCTTTACATACTCACATTGCCTTTTGTTGTATTCTCTTTCACCCTTGTTCTCTAACTCCACTTATCTTTCAAA
Organism: Lissotriton vulgaris; assembly: GCF_964263255.1. Taxonomy (NCBI): domain Eukaryota; kingdom Metazoa; phylum Chordata; class Amphibia; order Caudata; family Salamandridae; genus Lissotriton; species Lissotriton vulgaris. The sequence continues at coordinate 1,620,308,783 of NC_141694.1, forward strand.
CTTTGTTTCCTTATTCCAACTCTGCTTTTTTCTTTTGTCTCATGCACCATTTTCTAGCTTTTAGACCCTCTGCTTCGCTTCTCTTTTCCATCTTTTCTCCCTTTTGTTTTCGAAATTAAATAATTTTGGGTTCTCCTTTTTTGTTGCAATCAATTAGTATAACTCACCTTCACTCATTTATCTTTCTTTGTTGCTTCACTCAGTCTGTATCTGACACTCTTTCCTTCACTTTCTGTGTCCCCTCTCTCCCTCACTCTCTTTTCCTTATTCACCCTTTCCTTATTTAGTTTACCTTACTCACATTCTTTTAGTATCTTACACATCTTTAGTTTATTTTTCTCTTCTATCCTTCTTTTCTGTCACGGAATCTATCCTCCTTTTTATTCACTTAGTAATTTACTCTATTTCTATTTCTTTTTGACTCTGTCTGTCTTTCACCGTTACTTTATTTTCCTTTCTGAATCTTTATCTCTAACTTTATTTCTTTGTAAAATTGTATGATTTTCAACCTTATACCTTGTCTTTTCTATTTTTCAAATACATGTTTTAATATTTTTCAAATTTTTGTTCTTTCTTTCACAGATTGAAATTAAAAAAATTATAAGTGATGGAGTTAACAACAACTATAAAGTAAGTTTTTAGTACTTTTTCCCTTACATCTCTATCACATTCAACTTCTATTACTTCCACTGCTTTATTTCCTTAACCCTCAGTTTCCTTCCTTTGCTTTTTCCCTCATTCCTTTTCAATTACTTACTTACTCTACTCCTTCCACTCCTTTTGTCAGTCCCTCTGTTCTCACAGTTCCTCACTCCTTTTCACTCAGTCCGTCTCTCTAACACAAACTATCACTGTCTCTTCACTCTTTTACAAGTTGTTCTTTATGCTTTCTCTCTGTAGTTCAAGCACACTATCTTATTTTTATTTTTTTGCTGCTTCAATTATTCTTTTTCTATCACTTCTTCTTTTCTTCTTCCCTGTTTTTTCTCTCTGTCATTCCTCATGTTTTAATCTTATTCACTATCATACACCTTGTTTTAATCCTATTTACTTTCACTCACTGTTTTTTTAACACCTTCCCTCAGGGTTGTTGTTTTAGTCCGGTTCTATCCCTACCTCTTACTCCACATCCTTTACTCTCTTTCTTTTTAATTTGAAGATTCATTCACATTCTCCAAGTAACTCTTGTTTATTATTCTTCTACACTCTTTTTTCTTTCACTTCCTTTTCTATTTTCTTTTTCTCAATTTTTCCCTCTTACAACTTTTCTTTGTATAATTATCTACTATAAAGTATCTCTGTGTTACTCCCTCTAGCTGTCTTTCTTTTAACATTATTTTCTCTGTCTCCTTCCTTTATATTCACTATTTTTTTTCTCATTTTTTTTTTGGTTCGCTTCCGGTTCGCGTACCGGGGCGCGAACTAGGAAGCGAATCACAAAAAAAAAGATTACAAGAGTGCTAAACATTTTAGCAATTTTTTATAAATGGGAGGTAGTTCTGAAAAGAACTTTTTTTATTGTTTTTGTTGTTTTCTATTTTTTTTTTATTATTTTTCTGTTTTTTTTAATTTTTTTTGTATTTTTTGAACAATTTTAATTTTTTTTTGTTTTTTTTAAGGGGGAACAACGAAAAACAGGCATTAGAAACGGCTCAACAGGAGCAAAAAAAAAAACCAACTTTTTGGGGCGTTTTGAGCACTTGTGATTTTCATATGCTCTGTTCATTAAGTTTACACTCATCTCGCCGTAACAGAGTAATCCCCCACAATAAATACACACAAGCTTGATGTGTTGAAAATTGGTCTGGATACTGGGGACCGTCGCCCTCGCCTCTGGTCCCGAAAGACTTTCCTGTGTTGAGGTGGTGGCCACAGAAGTTGGTTGGTTTTCACAGAGGTTACGCACCTCAACCACACTGTAATTTATTGGATGCCACCTTTGCATGTGGCGATGCATAGTATAGTTCCCGAAACTGACGGGCATTGACCTTTTTTTGGCCTTGAGGAAATGTAAAAAACTGCCAAATGAAATTGTCCTTGTGGTGGGATTTCCGGGGCTGTTCAGGCAAGAATACTCTCTCATGTACCACCTCTTCCTCTTCTTCCTCCTCTTCCTCAGGGTTGGGAATGAATTGGGTAGGTGGTCCTTCCTTCCTAGGAGGTGGTGGTGGTGGTGGGGGTCCACCAGCTGCAGCTACTATTGAAGCCATCTCTTAATAATCAAAATAGGTCTTCCTCTCACAAAGTTGAAAGTCAGAGTGAGAAAAAAGGTGGGGGCTTTCATCATTTGGGAAAAAAAAATGTTCTAAACCAATGAAAAGTGTTATTTTTAGGTCACATGACCTAGCCTTACATCATTAGGAAACCAAAAGTGAAATGAACCAATAAAAGGTTTTATTAACAAGTCACATGACCTGTTACGCTTACGTTACGCGTCCCGCTACGCACCCGGAGCGCTTCCTGGGTGCTGCGCTTCACGCCTCGGTTCGCGTTCCGGAATGCTTCCGGGTGCGCTAACGCGGCGCGTTATAAGACGCATTACGCGGCAACGTGATACGTCGCGCTTACGCGACGCGTCACGATGTTGTTTTCTAACGCGGCAGTTGCGCTAACGGAACGTTTACCGGTTCGCGGACCGGGTCGCGGCATTAAATTGAGCTAACGGGAAGCTATCCGGTACGCGGCCCGGTAGCGAAACAAAAAAATAAGTAATTAAAAAAATATATATACATAAAAATATTATATTAAAAACATATAAAATATATTTTTCGATTAAAAGAAGAATACATTTTACAGCTTTTGATATTTGCTATTAAAAAACCATTGAAATTCAATGAAAAACCCATAGGTTATAGACCATATATAGTTAGGAATTAGCATTTACAAAACCTTGAAAATTCACTGAAAAAAACATAGGTTATAGACCATATATAGTTAGGGATTAGCATTTACAAAACCTTATTTTACTCACACAAAACCATTGAAATTCGCATATATAGTTAGTTGCACTAACTATATATCGCGCTCCCGCAATCCACTGCTGATGATGTCACATATTGCATCATTCATGACATGGTCAGTGACATCACTGATGACATCACTGATGACATCTCAAATGACATCACTGATGACATCACTGATGACAACATCCAGTGACTGTATGTTTCTGTAAAGTTAAAATATGTCTTACATATTGAAGAATGAGTGGATGTATAAGTGTCTGGATGAAGGATTTAGTAGGTGCATGACTGACTGTATGAGTGAGTGATTAAATGTGTCTCACTGAGTGCATGGGTTAGTGACTAAACTGTCTTAATTTGTGCATCATTATGTCTGTTGTTCTGTAAAGTGCTGCATGTGTTGATCAGTAGCTATATGAGTAACTATATGGGTTATTGATTGGTTGCCCAAGTATTTGTATGGGAGACTGAGTGTGCGTGTGGGTGGCTGGGAGGTGTATGACTCTGTGCATAGATGTGTGAGCAGTTGATTCACTAGATGTATGGGTTCAAAAGTGCATGTGGAAACAGCTGTATGGGCGGTTGACTGTGTGCATGAGTGTATTGGTGAGTGAATGGATATCTCAGTGCTACATGTCGAAGTACATATGTAAAACACAGCACATGTGAGAGTTGACATATATAAATAGCTGTGCATAAGAGCCAGTGAATGTGTGAGTGGCTGTATTGATCATTGTGAACTTGTATCAGAGATTGTATAAGAGAGTAAATATGTGTTAGTATATGTTTGAATAAGTAAGGTGTGTATAACTGTATAGTTGAGGAAATGGAGGTGTGATTGATTCTTTGCATGACTGACTAGGTGTGTGAGTAGCTCCATGGATGAGTGACAGTCTGTGAGTGTCTGTTTACACTGATTGTATCTAAGGTTATATTAGAGTCTGAAGAGGTTCATCGTATTATCACATGAATGATATCATCAGTGATGTGATCAGTAATGTCAAATGAGATGTCATCAGTGATGTCATCAGTGATGTCATTTGAGATGTCATCAGTGATGTCATCAGTGATGTCATTTGAGATGTCATCAGTGATGTCATCAGTGATGTCACTGACTATGTCATGAATGATGTAATATGTGACATCATCAGCAGTGGATTGCGGGGCGCGATATATAGTTAGTGCAACTAACTATATATGCGAATTTCAATGGTTTTGTGTGAGTAAAATAAGGTTTTGTAAATGCTAATCCCTAACTATATATGGTCTATAACCTATGTTTTTTTCAGTGAATATATATATATATATATATATTCACTGAAAAAACCATAGGTTTCACACCAGTTATAGTTAGGAATTAGCATTTAAAAAACCTATTAAATTCACTGAAAAAACCATAGGTTTCACACCAGTTATAGTTAGCTGGAAATTTTACTGATATAAAACCATTGAAATTCCCACGTTATAGTTAGTCGGACTCACTATAACTTGCGCGTGCAATGCACTGCTGATGACATCACATATTACATCACTCATGACATGGTCAGTGACATCACTCATGACATCACTGATGACACCATCCAGTGAATATGTGTCTTTCTGAAAAATAAATATTAGTGAGTTATGTTTAAATATTTAAATACATATATTAGTGTTTCACTTTGTGTATAAGTGACTACATGTGTTGATAAGTAGCTACATGCGTATGTATATGGGTTATTTGATATTTTTATTAGTATCAGTATGAGTGTCTATATGGTTTGGTGGGGGTATTACTTAGCACATAGATGCATGAGTGACTGACTCTTTGTTTGTATGTGTTTTGAAGACAGCATATGTACAGGACTGTATGGGTGGATGAGTGTCTATATGTGTTTGTTAGTGAGTGAATGACTGTCTCACTAGTGTCTTTATCAGTAACTACATATGTTTTAATCTAGTATATATGAATATTGATGTATATAAGTGAGTATATGTGAGAGTAAGAGATTGTAAGATTTCCTGTTTAAATAAGTATGTGTTTCTATAAGTGATTGTTTAAGAGAATAAATATGTGTAATTTTCAATAAAAGTAAGGTGGAAGTGTGTGTATAACTCTATATTCAAATAAATGGTTGTTCAATAGTTTATTTGCACGTGTGAATATGTGTGTGAGTAACTTTTGGATGAATGTCGGTGTGTAACAGGATGTATAGGTGTATCTCTTCATATGATGAGTGAGTATATGTATGAGTGACTATATAGAACTGTTGGTGAATGAGTGGATGTGTATATAGATAGTGGAAGTACAGAATTGCTTGTTGTAACTGATATAGGTATGTCCATTTTTTAAAAATTTCAGTTTCTATTTTTGAATATGTGTCTCAAGGGTTACTTTACACTGAGAGGAGGTCTGTGACTGTGTCACAAGGATGGTGTCATCAGTGATGTCATGAGTGATGTCACTGACCATGTCATGAGTGATGTAATATGTGATGTCATCAGCAGTGCATTGCACGCGCAAGTTATAGTGAGTCCGACTAACTATAACGTGGGAATTTCAATGGTTTTATATCAGTAAAATTTCCAGCTAACTATAACTGGTGTGAAACCTATGGTTTTTTCAGTGAATTTAATAGGTTTTTTAAATGCTAATTCCTAACTATAACTGGTGTGAAACCTATGGTTTTTTCAGTGAATTTCAAAGGTTTTTTTAATGCTAATTCCTAACTATAAGTTTCACTTTATAAATAAGACTGTTAGCACTCTAGTTGTTCTTTTTAACACTCTGGTACATTTTCTCATTGGGCTACAGTTGGGCTACATCTAGTTGAATTTTGGGCTACATTTTCAATTTTTGATCTCTGGTGGCCATCTTTGGGCTACATTGGGCTACTTTGGGCTACATTTGGGCTACATTTTGGCTCTAACATATATTAAGCCCAATGTAGCACAATACATATTTTTCTAAAGTTAATGTTTTTTACAAACCACTTCAGAATAGAGCTACCTGTCCCTACAATTTTCCCAATTTTTTTTTAAAAAATTATTTTGGGGAGCGCTCCCGGAGCGCGCCCCGGGGAGCGCCCCGAAAAGCGTATTTTTACAAAGCGCCCCGGGGCGCGCTCCGGGGAGCGTCCCGTAAGCGCCAATATCGCAAACGAAAACATAATCGTGACGTATCGCATAGCCGCGACCGCGTGATACGCACGGCGTAAGCGCACCCGGAAGTACTCGAGCGAATACGATCGCACAACGTAAACTTCCGACGCGCTTACGCTGCGCGACCCGGGGCGCGCCCCCGGGCGCGCCCCGGGCGCGTAGCGTAAGCGCGTCGGGTCATGTGAGCAGAAAATAACACTTTTCATTGGTTCATAACAGTTTTGGTTTCATAATGATGAAGCCCCTGGTCTTGTGACCTGAAAATAACACTTCTCATTGGTTCAGGACAGTTTTTTTTTCTAAATGATGAAAGACCCCACCTTTTTTCCTTATTCTGACTTTGTCCTTTGACTGAGGAAGACCTGTTTGTTGCTCTGTCTACTTTTTTGCTCTTTGAGTAATATTTTGTACTATAAAATGGCTTCATTAGTAGCATCAGCTGGTGCATCTGCCCCACCACCACCACCACAACCACCAAGAGGACCAGCTCCAAATTATGTTGGTGGTCAAGAACAGGAGGAGGAAGAGGAAGAGGAAGAGGAGGAGGGGAGAAGAAGATGGCTGCCTGAAGAAAACACACCTTATAAACCCAAACCACACTTCATTTGGGAGTTTTTTTCAATTCCAGAGGGGAAAAAAAAGGTGAATGCGCCCAAAGTCACTTGCCTCATCTGCAATGATGAACTTTCACGGGGCAACCCAAATAAGAAATATTCTTTTGGTAACTATACCATGATTCGGCACATGACAAGAAAGCATCCAAACAACTACTCTCGTGCAGAGTTCCGGGAACTGGCCAGTAACCTCCCCCATTCATCAAGGACCCCCTCCCAAAGAAACCAACCCACTTCCTCGCAACCAGAAACATCTGAGGTGATGCCTTGCATTCAGCCGAGGTTTGCTGATTTTAAAATTACTTGCAAAGCTTGTGGCAAACTTATCTCCTATGGGGAACAAAGTGTGAAACTCATCGTCCTTGCAGGTGATAATCACAAGTGCCCCAAAAAGAAGTAATTTTTTGGGTTTTTTGTTTTTTTGCTCCAGTTGAGCCAGTTTCAATTCCCTTTTTTTGTTTCTCCCCCCAAAAAATACAAAAAAATATATAAAACTGTTTTGAAAAGCCAAAAAAAGTACAAAAAGTTCAAAAAACACAAAAAAAATATAAAACAACAAAAAGAAGAAAAAAAAAAGTTCTTTTTAGAACTACCTCCAATTTCTAAATCAAAACTTCATTTTTTAAACACTCTGTCACCTTTTTTCATCATAGTGCGCTCCCAGGGCCGCTCCCCGGTGCGCGCACCGTGCGCTTCCCCCGCGCAAAACGAAAAAAAAAAAATATTTTAAATGCCCCGCGGGGCCCTTTTATAGCCCCCACATCAAACCTAGGGGGTCAAAGGGGTCTATCCCTGACGCCTTATGGTCAGTTCCCACTTTGTTTTAGCCACCTCTTATGTCTCGATTTTACCGAGACACAAGATGGCGACCGCTCTGGACTGTTTCGAATGTTTACAGACACCCGAGAGCCAATCAGCTTTCCATGCGCACCTCGCGTGGCGCGCCTGGAGCGCTCCCCGGTGCGCGCACCGGTGCGCTGCTATAGATATATATATTTTTTTGAACCTAAATTACTCAAAATCCACTGGAGCACATATCTTGAGACATAGCAAAGGCACATCGGGCTACCAGTCCCTACAATTTTGCCAAGTTTGGTGGAAATCCATTCAGCCGTTCGGGCTAAAAGTGAAATCGACCGCCCTATGGAAATTAACATGGGGAAAACGCGTTTTGGGACCCCCCTTTTATCTCGGCCCCCGCTTGACAAATCCCCCCCAAACTTTCAGGGAAGGACCGGAACGCCGCGAGGCCATTTTCAGGAAATTTTCAGGCAGATTCGTCAACCGGCGCAAAAGTTATTCCAAATAGAATTTTGAGATTTAACATTGAAAAAAATCCTAACTATAACTACCTACTGGCGACCGCCAGTAGGTAATATATATATATATATATATATATATATATATATATATATATATATATATATATATATATATATATATATATATACAAAAATGCCCAAAGGGTATTTAAATTAGACATGCTGCGAAGGAAAATGTTTGGAGTCATCTGCTGTGTGTATGCCATATACCCATGATTAAGAGGCAGGAGTCTTGAAACGTGTTGGGAAAAGGACAATTAATTTGAATGCTGATGCTGGGTTTTCTTTAAATAAACCTTTGGTTTCCTCTGCAAAGTCGAGTGCACTCTTGTTGCTTTGGGCATTCTTGGTATATATATATATATATATATATATATATATATATATATATATATATATATATATATATATATATATATATATATATATATATATATATATATATATATATATTCAATTTCAATCTTTATTTCGATCTACTTAGATAATAGAAGATATACATACAATTTAAAATCAACTTACAATCAATAGCAAATAAAACACAGATTATAAAAGCCTTACAGTAAACATTTTAAAAGAATTGCAGTGCATTCTGATTAGAAATCAACTGTACATTTCATTATTCACGAATCAGTGACTGACTTCATATAACGAGTGCGGGTATGCCACATCGCTGTTAGGAATTTTGCCACCGCAAACACAATTGGGGGTGATGAATCGGTCTTTAAAATTCTGTATGCTGGAAGATGATGTCTAAAACCTAGGTTTTTTAAAAGTGGGATAAGCCAGTGCTTCCTAGATCTATGGTAAGCTTTACAAAAAAATATAATGTGCAAATCATTTTCCTGAGGATATGTGCATACCGGGCACTGTTCTGTGGGCAAGGGCTGGCCCCAGCATCTGGTAAAAGCCCCAAGGGGGAGTGTGACGTATCGCCACTGCAGAAACAATTTCCTGGTCAAAACAGGACTAATGCCATCAAGGACGTGCTCTAGATAGTATGAGTCTTTAAATTTGATGAACAAATTTGTAAGGGACCCCTCCCGTGTGCTCTCTGCTAATGCAAGTAATTTTCGCTGGTAGAAATCCCTTGATAGGAGTTGACGTGGGATCCTACAGCATGCATTTCCCGGGTCTAACCATAATTCTGGTCTTCCTAAGCTCTCACAAGTTTGTTTAATGTATCTCAACCAGGGAATGTGTGTAACATTTGGTAAAGATAGGATCTCTTGGAGCTCGGTCCTATAATTCATAAGTTCAGGCGTACTCCAAATTTGACGCCAGAAAGTAATTGGTTTCAGTCCCAACTCCTCTGTAATTGGTCTTAGACCCAGATCTAGCCTCATCGGGAGAGGCGGGGTGCTTGAGGGTAGAGCTACCAGCTGCCTAATGAATTTATTTTCAGTGGACAACAGGTTTTGGGCTGGTATGTGACCCCACAATTCCCCCCCATAGGTGACTGCCCCCTTGCCTGCATTTCATAAATTTGGAGCACAGGACCAAGGGGTTTGTAGGTTGACCTATTTACCATCCTGCAAATGCCACCCGTTAACTGTGCTAATTTCATGTTCGCCTTGGTCCGGTGCGTGTCCCAGGTCATGTTTTGGTTAATAGTCACCCCGAGATATTCAATACTAGATACCCTCTCGAGTCTCAGAGTGCCTATAGTGGGATTGGGGAGTGTTGAGGAGGGGGGGTTGAGAATCATATATTTAGATTTAAGGGCATTGATCTCAAGCCCCCGCTCCATGCAAAAAATCGAGAACCCATCCAAGACCCGTTGTATTCCCATAGGGGATTTGGACATCAGCAGGGTATCGTCCGCAAACATAATGACGGGCACCCTGCTACCGTTGAGCCTTGGAGCATCGATGTCACCTATCCTAGTCAAATGGGCGATTACCCTGTTGACAAAGAGGCAGAACAGGGTCGGTGCAAGCACGCAGCCCTGTCTCACCCCCCTGTCAACGGGGAATCTTCCATAAAGTGCCCCATTCCTACTGCACCTGACACGTGCAAAATTCCCCTGGTGCAATCTTATCAGGATCGAGAGGATATCAGCTGGGATGCCCATCTCCGCCAACACAGTCCATAGTCTAGCTCTTGTCACTAAATCGAAGGCGGCTCATAAGTCCACAAATACTGTGTACAAACTTCCACCTTCGATTACCGCTGTCTTCCAAAACAGAAGATTTAAACTAAAAATCTGGTCCATGGTTGAGACCCCCTTTCTAAATCCTGCCTGGTAGGGGCTTAAAATTGCAAATTCCTCTATCCAACTTTGAATACGGTCAAGTATCAGCCTACCAAATATTTTCTGGGGTACGTCTATGAGGCTGATGGGCCTGTAGTTGTCTGGGAGCAGAGGTGACCCCTTCTTGAATATCGGCACAAACTCTGCGCCCAGCCAAGTACTCGGGACCTCCATACCCCTCAGGACAGCATTGAATATCAGCACCAAGTAAGGGGCCCACACGTCAGGCTCCTGCTTAAATAAGTCGCCGGGTAAACCGTCTAATCCGGGCGCCTTGCCTGGTGTCAGCCCTGCAATGGCGGATTGCACCTCCATCTCTGTAAAGGGTTCCCCTTCCGGTAAGCCACTGATGTGTGGTAAATAAAGTATTACCCTGTCATAATTTCTATACTTAAACAAAGGGTCATGCATATAATGAGAGGCAGAGTCCGTGGTGTCCGATTCAAAAGGGCTTTATTTCAGTAACTCGAGTTAAGGGAGAATCAGGTTCCATCACCACTAAGGTTCAGGAAGGGTCTTCTAAACTTTATTTACAGAGTACAATATTTATACATTGAATTGCATAGAGAAGGAGGAGCGCTCCAGGCAGAGCAAGAGAAAGAGAGAGATAAGAGCATGTGGGCGTGCAAGAGGGTGTACACTTGAGGAGTCATAGGTAAGTCATAGGTGGGTGGATACATGGAGGGGGTCTGCATGGCCAGCTGGAACCTTTGCCCTACTTGTGTGCGCAACCTGGTCATGACGTGCAATTGACGTGTAACTGGGGAAAGCTGGGGGGAGCTGACTTTCGGTCTAGTAGAGAAACCTTCAGTGTCAGGGCGACCTGCACGTCTGGTATTATCTGATATCTTAAGTTAGGAGGATGTATTATCTGAAGCAAAGGTCGCTCTTCACCAAGAGCCAATGTTGGCATATATTTCTTCGTGCATTGCGTGGGGGCTTTGAGCTTTCTGTGGATGCGAGCTCTGCAAGTCACTTGGACGGAGACAGAAAAGCAAGGCCCTATCTCTGCAGACGGGTTCTGTTTACCTTCTTCACTGAGCAGGAATGTGTTTCTGTGGAGCAAGCAGATAACTGTGTGCAAAATACTGTCTTGGCACCCCGGGCTGGGCCCCTCTCAGCTGAGCCAGAAGTATGCGAGAGGTCAGGGATACGTAGCTGCAGCTTTCAGAGTGTCTGGAGGCATGAAACCTTAATTCGGGTCCTGGCTCAGGCTGAGCCACAAAATGGGTTCATCCTGATTTTAAACGTGCACAAATGCAAATACATTGGCAACATGGGCCTCAGTGCAGAATTAACGTTTCTTTCATGGAAGGCCTGGTGACTGACATCCTAATGTGGGACGCAAATACAGAGGCATTATTATTGCAGACATGAGAGGGAAAATGCATTGGTGACATTCAAGTACACTAAACGTGGGGGTACAAGCAGGGGACACATTGGCCATGTAAAATTTCTATTTCCTCATTCCCTCCTTGTCCCCTACTGTACCCTTCAGGACACATCTATATTCATGAGACCCTATATCTGACCATACAGCATCATTTGTTCATCTTTAATCTTTTGTATACGTGGATGGGGAACAAAGGCAGTGGCACACAGGCCGCAAATCGCCGGGCCACACTGCAGACAGAGACAGCAGCCGAATATCATAAGCAGTATCATTCCTAGGAACGACAACACTTTCCATCCCCATGCTGATATTACACCCCAGAGCCAACCGGACCAAGTCCATGTGCCTGGGTCTTGGTGTATATCATGAGCAATCTTGTGGAGCCTTGTTATTGCTGCATACACAGATGGCGCATTATTTGGAATGAAAACGCAGCAACTGGAGCCAATCACTCTACAAGCCCCGCCCCTATCTGCCAGGATGACGTCAAGAACAAGGCGGTTCTGAAGAACAACAAGTCTCATGGCAGACTGCTCCTGGGTCAAGTTAGCCAGGGCAGATGCAGTCTCATTCACAACTGCTTCCAGAGTTCTTGTTAACCTGCGTATGAGTTTACTGTTTTGGACGGGACCTATGAAGAAAAAGAATCCTCTATTGAAATCTGTATATTGCTCCCAGGCTGTCTCAGTCTGATCAATCACTTGGGAATCGGTCTCCCTCCTGTGTCTAACATGCTCTAGTCGTGAATCTCGATGATAATGGGAAGGGGCCAGAAAGACAGGTGGCAGCAGGAACGCTATATAACATGTCCCACCCCAGTCTAAGGGCAGATGTACATAGGCTGTCTGACCGCAAATGAAATAAGTATGGCGAGATGCTTCGAAAGAAGACTTTCCTTTATCATTAAACTCTACTACAGCATTACACTCGCTGTGTCCCAGGTGTACTGATCCTTTCTTTCTTACGCACAAATCACCTTTTACTGGTAGGACTGAAATAGATGGTGGACCTGCATTTTGCATGGGCTGAACATTCAGTATCATAAAGCTAAGGGAAGCATTTCCTTGCTCGTACTCTTCATTTTCTAGATCAGTCCCCTTCCTTTGAGGGAGGCCGTCTTCGTCTGGAAAACATGCCTCATTCATTACTTTATTCAAGTTTCCCCATATCCAGTCACCCTGGTAAACTGCGGACTTTCTGTCTAGTGATGACATTAAAGCAAACCATGCTCCGCACGAACCATTGTGGGAGAACGGAAAAGGGAAGAATGGCAGAATACCCTTCAGCTTTTGATAAGGTGGGAGTTGGCCACATACCCAGCAATCTGTTACATTGCTGGTCTGATGAGAATGGTGCAACATTCGAATAAAAGTATTGTTGCGCAGGGCTAGTCGATATGTTATGTTATGTTATGTTATGTTATGTTATGTTATGTTAAAATGCGTTTGTATAGCGCTCGGCTACTCAGAAAGAGTGTCCCGGCGCTTTCCACGGGCTGAAGTGTAGAACAACATAATGATATGACATGATATGACAGTTCATGGGGTGGCAGATCACTGAATGTATGCTCTGTGGTGTCATTAATGGAAAAGTGCATACGTGAAGAAATAGGAGGAAAGAAAACATGTAGTGTCAAGCTGATACATATTATAGTGATGCACAGAAGAGACATAATATCTTGCAGTATTTCTCTCTCATCTTGCTCTTTTTACTATTCTGGTCTACGATCTTATACATGTCAGGAACCCGTCTAACTGATTCACCACCTAGTGGACTTAAACAATTAAACGCTGTCTGACTTACTAGATCGTAACTTGGACCTATACTCTTGTTGCGGAGTCTTTTCTAGCAAAGGGGGCTTAAAGTCTGTACTATCGGTACTGTCTTTAGTCTTGATCAAAGTTCCAGAATCTCCAAAGTACTTTTTACAATGTTGGGCATGAAGCCATCCTTTACGTCCTTCGACCTTGACGGCTGTCCTCGTGGTGAGCAATACTAATTTCGGTGTCTTCCAGCGTGGCTCAAGGGGACTTGATCGATCAAAGTTCCGCACATAAACGAAATCCCCAGGGACTATGGCATGCTCCTTGACCTGGGTGTTGTCAGGGAAGGCGGCGGCAACCTGTGAACGACAAGAGAGTAGTGCAGACATCAAGGAAGCCAGGTAATCTGTCAGCATGTTACTGTCAACATCAGTTATTTTCTTAGGCATAGGCGTACCCCACATATTCGGTGGTCTACCGAAAACCACTTCATAAGGAGATAGGCCTGTTCTGGAATGAGCTACCATATGCATGTAAAAGAGGGCAACCGGCAAGGCTACCATCCAATCCACGCCTTTTTCTGCACAGATATTCGCTAATCTCGTCTTAAGTGTCTGATTATGGCGCTCTACAAGTCCTGCTGCTTCAGGGTATCGTACACAATGAAACTTCCACTGATATCCTAACAGAAGGGACACTTGTTTCATTAATTCAGAAGAAAAGGGCTGACCATTATCTGAGTACACGACACGGGGCAATCGATATCTGGGGAAAAACTCACGCACCAATTGCCTGGCGGTGGTCACAGCAGTATAATCTGGGACTGGGTACGCTTCGGTCCATCTAGATAGCGCACACACAACTACCAGGACATACTTGTAACCTCAACATCTGTCCATTTGGATATAATCCATCTGGAGGACTTCAAAAGGATGGTCAGGAGGATGAAATCCGCCTTGTTCCACCGGAATGCCTTTGCCTGGATTGAACTGGCAACAAATCATACAGGTGCGTACTTTCTGTTTCGCTGCTGCACGTAGGTGCTTGTTAAACCAGATATTCTGTAAGCTGTCTAGCATTGCCTTTTCCCCTAAGTGTACTGGGTTATGTGCTGTGTTTATGATGACTTGTACCATAGAGTCGGGGAGAAACCATGTAGCTTTGCCTTTAGTCATCCAACCCTGGTCAGTCTGGACCCCTCCTTGTTCAGTCCATTTCTTTATTTCGTCTGAAGTGGCATGTGTCTGTATGTCAAGTACATCTTGAGAAGGATCCCTGACTGTCATACTTTTTGTCAGTAATGGTACCTCTATCTTTGTCATGTCTGTTGGTGTCTGGGCTGTAAGTTTAGCTGTTCGGTCTGCCAGGTCATTACCCTGGGAAATGGTGTCTGTAACTTTGGTGTGTGCTTTGCATTTCAGGATGGCTATGGCTGTAGGTAAATGTATTGCTTCTAACAGAGCCTGAATAAGCGGGCCGTGCTGAATTTTAGCCCCATGAGAGGTCAAGAAACCTCTCTCCCTCCATAACACTCCGAAATCATGAACAACACTGAATGCATACTGTGAATCTGTATAAATGTTCACTTTCAAGTTCTTGGCTCTTATGCAGGCTTGTGTCAGACGAATGAGCTCTGCTGCTTGTGCTGACAGTGTGTCTATTCTATGTGTCTCTATGACTTCAGTATCAGTGGTCACGGCATATGCTGCCACTAACTCTCCTGTGCTCGTTCTCATGCATGATCCATCTACATAAAGTGTCAGGTCAGGGTCTGGCAGTGCAATATCTGTCAGGTCTTGTCTTGGTTTCGTCACTGTATTCATTATTTCTACACAGTCATGTGGTGCGGTGTCTATTGTACTTGAGGGCAAAAGAGTAGCAGTGTTAAGAATATTACATAGTCTGATCTCTATGTGTGGCTGAAATAACGTCAGTTCATATCCTGTCAGTCTCGCTACAGTCAAGTGCTGTGTCTGTGTTCTGTTCAAGAGAACTTCCACTGCATGTGGTACCTGGACTGTCAGGGGGTGTCCCAGCACTATGGAGTCACTTTGTCTTATGGCTAGGGCTGTTGCTGCAACTGATTTCAGGCACGCAGGCAGAGCCTGGGCCACTGGGTCCAGTGTACTAGAAAAATAAGCGCAAGGCTTGTGTTTTCCTGCTTGATCTTGTGTAAGGACAGATAATGCTGTTCCATCTCGTTCAGTTACGAAAAGCATAAAAGGTTTGCTGTAATCAGGAGTCGCTAAAACTGGCGCTTGACATAAGGCTCTTTTTAATTCTTCAAATGCCAAGGTATGTTCTTGTGTCCAAGGGAGGACAGTCGAAGACGCTGCCTCCTGTGTTGTCAACTGTATGAGTGGTTTGGCTAGATAGGCATACTGGGGAATCCACTGTCTGCAGTATGAAGTGAGGCCAATGAAGGCCCGTACTTCCTTTTGTGTCTTGGGCTGTGAAAGGTTAGCAATTAACTGAATACGTTCTTGCGTCAGCTGTCTACCCCTCTTGGACAGCAAGTGTCCAAGGTACACCACTTGCTGTGCACAGAATTGCAACTTTGAAGGGGACACTTTGTGCCCCTTGTCTGCCAGGAAGTGTAAAACTGTCAGTGATGCATTTTCGCAGTCTGGTTCTGATCGTGCTGTAATTAGGATGTCGTCTACATACTGGAGCAGTGCAGTGTTGGCAGGCATATGAATACTGTCCAGCTGTCTTTTTAATGCTTGGCTGTAAATGCTAGGACTCTCTGTAAAACCTTGGGGAGCTCTCGTAAATTTAAAGCTGCGTCCATTTAAACTGAATCCAAAGAGATACTGGCTGTCTGGATGGATTGGAACACTGAAAAATGCATTCTTCAAGTCAATGACAGTAAAGAACGTTGCCTCAGAATCAATAGCAGTCAGAAATGAAGAAATGTCTGGGACCACTGGGTATTGAGGGACTACACATTTGTTCAATTCTCGAAGGTCAACCACTAGTCTGTAAACTGGTGGTGCATTAGGGTCTGTTCGTTTAAGAATAGGGATGACAGGTGAATTACATACATTCGAGTAGGTCTCCACTACCACCCCTTGTGCAATGAGCTCGTCAACAATTTTCAGTAAGGCTACTACGGCATCAGGTGGTAACTTGTATTGTCGGATACGTGGTAGTACTACTCCTGCTTTGAGAGTGACACGGTGTGGTGTAATGTGCATGTAACCTACGTCAGTCGGACCTTGTGCCCATCGGTGCTGTGGTACATTCTGGAGTCTGTGGTCAAAATCCTTCAACACATAATGTCCCTTAAAATCACGTAAGAACAGTCGTACTCCTTCCGGAGAACAACATATAACTGCTCCTAGTTCTTTTAATGTCTTTATCCCAAGCAAGTTTTCTGGACATGATTTAGTAAGTAGCAAGTCTGTGGTACGTGACAATGGACCTACTCCTAGGGAAACTGGTTTCGATACTTCATTAACAATAGGCTTTCCTGAAAATCCCAGGGAAACATTCTGTGAGCCTGAGAGGGGTGCCCCTGGAACCTCGTCATGGCTGATGGTAGTTCTGCTCGCCCCTGTGTCAATCAGAAACTTTCTGTCCTTTCCCAATACACGACTATGTACATAGGGGCCCTCTTGATCTACAGGAACCTCAATAAGGGGCAAGCCAACTTCCCTCTCAAGGCTGTTTCATGAGAATGCTTGGTATTCTGGATAGTCAGACTGCGTGTACTGATACATTTGTTGTGTGGCATGAACAGGTGGTGGTAGGGGTGGAAAATTCGCTACTGTCTGTTGTGCGTTCTGTGGGGTGCTATTCTGCCTAGGAACGTGTGGTCGTTCTTTTGTCTTGCCTGTAGCTATATTGTGTTTCAGGACAGCACAATCTTTTACAAAGTGACCTGGCTGTTTACAATAATTACAGTTCCCTTTAACAAGTGTCGTGCCATTTTTGTTCGCATTAGCTGGTACCGTTTGGGCAACCAGCACTTTCATTTTGGTCTCTTTCATGCGTCTCTTTTCATGATCCTGCTCCTCTCTAATTCTGTTCTGGTGATATTGTAGCATTTGCAACATTTGTGAAGGGCTGTTTGCTTGCCAAGTACTCTCAACCTTCAGTACTCTATTCTTGATCTGGGGTAAGGAATTCTCTACTAATTTGCTCACAAAAAGATGAGGATATGACTCGCTACTGGGCTTAAGGCCACTATTAATAGAAAAACATTTCTCGAATCTAGAATAGAAATCACTTGTGTCCTCGTCTTGTTTCTGTTTACAGGCTGAAATAGCATCCCAATCTTCCTTTTTAGTAATCAATAGTCTCGGCAAAACCTGTATTAGGAGTTCAGGTAGTTCTTTAGCTTTGTCCCCAAGACCAACACCAGGGTGCCTGCCTTTATCCTCTGCTTCCAATTCTGTCCAACTTAACTTTTTCTCTCCCACCTCCCAGTCTTTTTCCTTAAGCTTTTCATAAATACTAGCAGGCAACAGTACTTTCAATAGTTTTATAATGTCAGCGTACGTGTAATCCCCTATACGGAGAATGTCTTTTAATTCACGGTGAAACCCCCCCGGGTCTTTATCATGACAGGGCAGCATCTTTTTCATTTCCAGTATTTCTAATTTCGTCAAGGGCGTGTAAACATACACTCGCTGAAGCTCACCCGCTGCATTTTTGACGGGATGTACCTCTCGTAGGGGGTTCTGTCTGTCTATATATAAATTCTTTCTGTCGTAGTGTGGGGTGGGAAGCATGCATGTGGTCAGAGAAGTTAAGTACTTATGTCGTTGGTCCAGAATAACATTAATTAAATCAGTACCCAGGCCTGTCCATCTGTCTAGAAATATGTCGTCCAGTAATTTATACAAGTGACCAGGATCAGAATATTGACTCTCATACAACGTTATTAAATGTTGAACCATGTAAATACCAGCCAAACGCTGTTCGTTCGGCGGAAGGCTCAAGAAAGTTTGAGCCACTATATCATTGCTATATGTGTTAGAATTGGACACCCACTGGACGGCAGACCGGACCAATTCCTTTTCGTGTGGGGTATGGGATCGTTCACTTCCTATCCGTTGTTTCAGTGCTTTTTCAGTAGCTTGGAATAGATTCTCAAGGGAATATCTTTCTTTTATAGCCTGTCCCTGTTTGCGGTAGTCGAGGCACTTGGGCCTGTCAAACTGTTGTGCTTTGCCTACATAATTCATTTTGTCCTTTGCCTCGTTTTCCTGTTCAAACTCTTCTGTTGATGACTCACTCTTCTCGTCAGACTCTTCTCTGTGTATTTCTATTATTTCTTTTTGTATTTTCTTGTACATACTGTCTGTCTGTTTCTGTTTATCATGCCGACCGGCATCTATGTTGTCACTCCATTCCATCAGACCTCTCTTTATATCTCTGTCTGGTTGGTCTTGCTCCCTGATCAGACAATTAATCATAAAACGTAGGATGTAGTTCTTAACCTCCACCTTTCTGTGTTCCATGGCCTTTTCTATACACTCGGGTCCCTCCCCCGTTCTAATGAAATGGTATATTTTATCTAGGTGTTCCTTCATGTCTGGTAATGTGACCAAATAGTCGACAGCTTGTCTTAATCTTAGTGAAAACACGAGCATTGAACCCTCTCCCGGTACTGGATCGTATATACAACGTGGAATTGTTACACCTACAGAATACTTAAATGGTGTTGATGACGTTTGTGGCGTTCGTGGTGGCCCTAGCGGTGTTCGTGGCATTGGCGGTGGCCCCCCTCCCACTGCCCCGGGCCCTACGTCCTCTTTCACGATATGCTGGAGCTGTAGGAGCTGAGCCTCTGATGGGGGCGGAGGGAAATCTGCGTTTACATAGTCCGGTGCGGGCTCTTCTAGATAGGAGGAAATAAAAGCTTCAGATGCTGTTGGCTTTATTCTACGTACTCTAAAGGGTACAGGTGGTGGCGTTCGTGACCTACGGGGTGTTTCTGAGGGGGTCCCTTTAGCTAGTTCTTCTGAGAAGACGGGATAAATACCAGCAACGAGGGCATTTCTTTCTCTATCAGCTTGTTCTGCCTTGACCCGTTCCCCCTCCTCCCGCAGTTCTTTTTCTCTGGCTTTTTCCGCTGCTTGTTTACTTCTCTCTGCTTGGTGGAATTCTTTCTCTGCTCTCCTATGCGCTTCTTTACGCCATAACTCAATGGCATCTTTCTGAGACAGTCTTACTTTCCTTTTCCATAGCGCTTCCTCTACTTTCATAATGCATTCAGAATCCCATGTTCCTGAGGCAGGCCATCTGTACTTCTCCTCTAAATCCTTCATGTAATCTACCCATAAGTCTAAAAACAATATGGCATCTAGCCCGTGTTTATTGTACATGTAATGACCAGGTGTGTCTCTAGGCGGGACGGGAACTGACTCTTCGAGTATTCCTTTCCTGGTCCCTATCTGACGTAATTTCGAAAACAGTGGCATGTTGTAACCGACTTAACGAAAACACAATATACACTAAAATCGACTGACTGGAACAACCATTCACACTACAACACTAAAACACTAAAACAGATACACTTTAACTGATACATGGGGAAAAACATGAACTTGAGAACAGTTAACTTTATGCACTGGAATACAGTACAACCATACCGGTCTCATAAAGAGACACGTCTTTACCGTGCCCACCGAAATGGACCCGTCTTTACCGTGCCTGTGTGAACGAACACGTCTTTACCGAGCTCAAATAAATGAACCCGTCTTTAATCTTTATGCATTCCCAATAGCGGTACTCACCGGGAAGCAGAACTTGAAGGCCTCGGAAACTTGATACTGCGTGAACTTGGTACTGCGCATGCGCCTCGGAACAGGTTGGCCTCTGGAAACCTCGGACCTTGCTCTCTCACGGCTTGGGCTCTGGTTGGGATAATCCGCAATCCTCACCGCCTCGTGTGGATGCCTGGTCGCAGTCCGTCTCCTCCGTGGGCCTGAGGGAGTAAGCAGGAAGTCCCGCTGGCGTGTACACTTTGAAGTCCGTCACGGCTGTAGAAGGGGGCAAGGGCTGGACCTACATCGCCGGTGCGTGGGGAAGGGGATTTGTCCCTATTCGGGCGCCAGAATTATGTGGTAAATAAAGTATTACCCTGTCATAATTTCTATACTTAAACAAAGGGTCATGCATATAATGAGAGGCAGAGTCCGTGGTGTCCGATTCAAAAGGGCTTTATTTCAGTAACTCGAGTTAAGGGAGAATCGGGTTCCATCACCACTAAGGTTCAGGAGAGGGAAAATGCATGGGTGACATGCAAGTACACTAAACGTGGGGGTACAAGCAGGGGACACATTGGCCATGTAAAATTTCTATTTCCTCAGATGGACGGTTGTGCTTGATTTGGAGCCCCATCGTCAACCATGTAAAGTGACTGAAAACGGTCTTGCCAAGCCTCTGCTGAAATATTAGGTTCGATAGCCGAGACTGGCTCCTCGGACCCCGTGTTGACAATGCACCAGAATTTGCGGGAATCCCTGCCAACTAATAAGGTGGCGAGATTTTCCCACTTCTCCTGTTCCCATTCACTCTTTGCATGGGTGACCAAGCGCTTGTAATCCCTCCTTCTGGCCTGAATCTCAGACCTGTCAGTACCCGCCTTAATTGAAATCAACAGGTCAGATTTGGCCTTACAGCATGCAGCGTTATACCAAGTGGGGCAGTTGGAACAGCCGCCCCCTCTCTTTCCTGTGGTAAATAGGACTTCCGCTACGGACTTGATGAGATCCTCGTGCGCCAACCACAGTTGCTCATGTATATCCTGGGTGCTGTCAAGCTCCATTATTGCAGACACCTTATCCAGTGTGGGGATGACCCGGGCATAAAGCCCTGAAATCTTCTCTGCATTCACTGCTAGCTTCTCCCAGCTCACTCTCCGTCTATTATTCGTCAGTGCCAGCGCAGATGCTGGTGAGGGTACTGCTACCCCTCTATCATCTAAGCTGGGGAGTGCGTATTCCAGTTCGAGCGCTTATGGTCGCTATCTTCCCTTGGGATCACCTTAAAATCAATGATATGCGACCATAAAGCGAGTTGGACCAACATGTAGTCCAATCTAGACTCCCTACCCACTCTATTATATGTGCATTTGGGGGGAATGTCGGAGATTATACGTCCATTGCAGACCCGCACACCATGTTTCAGAGTTAAGCCAGTGATCTGGACGGCAAGAGGGGTCCAAGCTCTGGGGGGGGGACTGACGTAGAGGGTACAGACCACACTGCATCCTCCTCTAGGGAAAGTCCATCCAGTAGGCCTAGGATAGGCTCAAAATGGCAGTTTAAGTCCCCTCCTACCAAAAAGGGTGTACCCTGGGCGATGTCGCTGAGGAAAACTGATAGTTCGTCGATGGTACGCGTCTCCTTTGTGATGTTAACCGGCCTGGAGTATAATTTACTACGGCCAGTCTGCTCACGTTTGGCCACTCCAACAGGACCCCCAAAATATCCTCCGAGGCTGTGTCAAGTAGTCTGGCTTTGCAACCCAGGTCGACCGCCACCCACGTTGCGAGACCTCCTGAGGGGCGCCCCTCTCCCCCCCATTTTGCCGGGATGGAGAATGTCGCGAAGCCTGGACGATAGGCATCCTCTCTCGCCCAGGTTTCTTGAAACATACATATCTCCATACCCTCTATAAATAAGCTCCAATCCGGGCAGTTCAATTTGTTCCCCAGGCCAGCCACATTCCACAATAATATCTTTAAAGAGGATGATCTGTGATCCATGGTTTTGAATGACGGAATGTCCGTCTCGCATAGGCTTGGCAATAATTCCTGCTCGGCTATAATATCTGTCAAAGCGGATCGGGGCCCTACAGTAGTCAATTGAGCCGCCTTAGTATTTTCTTCCTTCACGTCCCGGTGGCTCTCCCTCAGGGAATTATCATAAAGTTCAGAGGGGTGGTTAATTTTTCCTTTTTTGGGACCCCCAATCGGCCACCTGCCTCCCCCATCCCGGCCAGATACTGTCAGTCGACCATGTCTAAACAGCTATACCTGTTAAATGTCTGGAAGTGGGCAACATTCTGGGGTCTGGAATGGTGGAAGGCTCCTCTCTCTCTGCCAACTTATCCTTCCCCCCTCCTAGAAATTGTTTCCCATCCCGCCTCCTCGTTTGTCCACGCCATTGGTGGGTAGAAAAGGGATAGGGATAGGGCCTGAATGGATGTCCCCTGGTCCGGATGCAACCATCTGCATATATGGGAGATGGTTCTGGGATCCCTAAAGTTAATTAGGACGCAATCTCCGGTGATTGATTTGCTTGAGTTACCTAACCATGGGACTCTCCTTACCATAAGAACCTCGCTCGTTACTCCATGGGGAAGAGGTCTGTATGTACTAAGCCAATTAACCACCTTATTTTTTTGCGCAACAACAGGTTCTTTGTAATCAGGTTTTAGCTCGGGGAAGCCCGCTAGAATAACTGTATATGGACTCGCCTCCGGTGGCAAGTTCATTGGCCTAATTTTTTTTAGTGGTGACATGTGCTCCCTGTATATCTGTAGTTTTCCTCTTGGTGTTGCTTTGAGGTACAGCGCAGTCAGTTGGCTGAGGGATAGCAGTATGTGGTATGGGCTGCTGAGTTTGTGATATTACGGGGGCTAAATTACCATCCTTTACTGGGGGCACTAATGTAGTCTTCTTGTTCCTAGTCTCCACCCCTCCTCCAGCTACCTCACTATCTTTTTTGTAAGTGTCCGCTAATTGCACCGTTGCTTTCTCTATAATCACAAGCCTGGCCTCAATCTTTATTAGGCGTGCTTCTAGGGGGCTTATTAGTGACTTCAAAAGAGCGCCAATGTTGGACAAAGTAATGTCAACATCGCCATTGGTTACATTTGGGCAAGGAGGATTTACATTATCTAATGCCTGTGGGGATGAATTCATGATGGGTGGTGCCTGGGTATAATCCGGCTGTGCTGGTCCCTTATTAGATGATCCCTTTTTATTGCCCACAATTACTGGGTTGCGCTTTGCAACTTTAGCCTTGCGCCCCCCCGGATTTTGAGCCCCTCTTTTCCTCTTTGGTATAGCTCCTTCCCTTTCCCCCTGTGTAGGATCGCTAGCTATACTGTTAATGTCAACTGTGTTAACTATAGTGACAGAAGGTGTGGGGGGAGGGGGGTTTTCTTGAGACCTGGATATGGCTAGTAAACTTAACTCATCAGGACTGCTCGCATTACTGTGAAGGGTAAAATTGGTTATATCAGACATAGCTAACGTCCCACTAGCCCCATTTTCCTCAATGTCTAACTCAGTACGTTCTAATCTGTTTTCAGTGGTCCTAGTATGAGCTATAGGGCCTAAGGAGGATCTTTTCACCCATTCAAATTCCTGGGATATTCGCCTTTCAAGTGTCGTAATTTCATCAATCAGGAGAGACCCCGCTTTAACAAAATAATTGTCCAGAGTACCTTTTGCTGGTCCGGCTGCCAGCAAGCTCTTGCTCCTTGTCTCTCTAGCAGTCATTGTTCGAAGATTATGGAGGCAAGAGGCGATAGTGAAAAATGGTGGCAAGAGCAAAAGGGAATGGCCCAGTCTCGGTCTCGTCCGTTCTCGAACTGCCTCAAACGGCCCGCCCTTTGCCTGGGCTTAGCCCGGCGCCCGCCCGCATGCGTCCCGCGTTCGCGGTGATGGGTGTGGTTATGTAGGTGCAGCAGGGGGCAGGAGGAGACACCAGGTGCGCTGTGTTGGTAAAGCGCGGTGAACCCTGGGTCTCGCAGTCCCGGCCCCTTGCAGCACACAGCGGTTGTCTCAATAGTCAGCAGTTATCCCGGTGACAGGCTCCTCTGGAATGCGTGAAGGCAGGGATGATAAGCCCAAAGTCCTCGACCCTGCAAGACGGCTGCGAGCGGCGCCCGCGGAGTGGGGGCCGCGAGCCGTAAATAGCTGTGAGGGAGCAGGGGGCAGGAAGAGACACCAGGTGCGCTGTGTTGGTAAAGCACGGTGTACCCTGGGTCTCACAGTCCCAGCCCCTTGCAGCACACGGCGGTTGTCTCAATAGTCAGCAGTTATCCCGGTGACAGGCTCCTCTGGAATGCGTGAAGGCAGGGATGATAAGCCCAAAGTCCTCGACCCTGCAAGACGGCTGCGTATATATTTTAGATCAATAGTGAAGCAATTACAGAAAAATAGTTATGATAGAAAATGTATGAAGTCACATATATACATGTTAAAAACATAGAATAATGTAAATATCAGTAACATGTACATTTGTTAAGCAGAACTAATGAATATCTATATGTAATAATTTTTTTAAACAGAAGTATTCTGCACGTTTATACAAAGCAATGCACATATATAGGTCCATATCTATGGTACAAATAAATGCTTATATACGAGAGATATGCTACAGATTTCTGCCTATTTGTGTATGGTGGTTATGTGGGGAAGAGACAATTCTTGGGTAGTTTTCTGAAGATAAGGGGGTTATCTGTTGATCTTATGTTGGGAGGTAGAGAGTTCCATAGTTTGGCTGCTTGAACAGAAAATGATGCGCCGCCCATTGTTTTTCTTGTATCTTGGAATTTTGAGGCGAGGTGTCACTCTAGAGCAGAGGTTTCTCATTGAATGTGTTTGGTTCCATGTACTGCTTTGTGGGTGATACAAAGCAGCTTGAACGTGGATCTTCTGGCAACTGGTAATCAATGCAGGGTTTTCAAGGCAGGGGAGATGTGTTCTCATGGTTTTATATGTAAGAGTAGTCTGGCAGCCAAGTTCTGAATTCATTGTAGTCTTTTCATTGTAATTAAAGGTGCTCCATGGTAGAGGCTATTGGCGTAATCGAGTTTGGACAAACCAAGGGAGATCCCAAATGGGGAAGATTCATCTCAGAGTTTTTATAGTAACAAAGCTTGATCTTGCTAGTTTGCCCAATTGGCATTCATTGATAACTTGGAGTCCATGGTCATTCAAACGTTTCCTACTTCTTTCAATATTTTAGTCAGTGTTCCCAGATCATCAGACCACATGGTGAGCGGGTCATAATGTTTCCAATTGGCTTATGTGAGTATTTCAGATTTGGAAGAAGTCATTTTGAGATGGCTCCACGTCATCTATTGATGAACAGCTTTGAGACAACTGAAAATTGGTGAGTTTCCAATGTCTTTAGGGCATTGCAGTTGAAGGAGTATTTGGGTGTCATTTTCATAGTTATAGCAAGTAAGGTAAAATTGATTGATCAGTGCCGGTAATGACTTCATGTACATGCTGAAAAGCCTGGGTGAAATAATAGAGCCTTGAGGGACCCCTGCTTTTGTGAAGTACAGTTTGGACAAGAATGGTGGGGTATGAATGACATTAATTATGTTGCAAAGGTAGGATGTGATACAGTCTAGAGCAGTTTCATATATGCCAGCTTCATGGAGTCTTTGAATCAAAGTGTCATGGTCAACCGTGTCAAAGGCAGCTGAGAGGTCCTAGAGAAGTAGCGCAGCAAACCCGTTGCCTTCAACTGTGTTCTTCAGGTCATCCCAGATGGCAAGAAGGGCAGAATATGTGCCTCTTCCTGGATGGAAATCTGTTTGGAAGTCTAAAAGTATGGCATTCTCTTCGCGAATTGTAACATCTGGGAGAAAGCTGCTCTTTCTATCAGTTTGCCCAGGAAAGGTCCATTTGAAATCCGTCTGTAGTTGTCAGAGTTCAGCTGGTCCAAGTTTATTTTCTTCAGTAATGGGTGTATGTATGACTTTTTGAGTTATTCTGGAAATATTCCGGTAGTTAAGGAGTTGTTGATGATTTTACATACTGGAGTGGCAGCTGAGGTTGCTGGAAGAATAGTCTTAAAAGTTTGTGGTGGAAACGGGCCGGAAGGGCTGCTGGCAGGCCTGCTTGCTTTGATCAGGTCCATAAAGTCATTGCGTGAAATGTGTTGAAAGGAACTGAGAGGCTGGGTTAGAGTATTCTTGAATTGTAGCTTTGTAAAAGGGTTATTGCTAATGCTTTGTCTCTGTTTTCAAGTATGATAGCAATGTGTCTGCTTTGTTTGTGTAATGATTTGCCAGTTTGTCCGTGAACTCTTGAGTAATGGGATGAGCTGCTTCTAGGCAATTTAGTTCACAAAATTCATTAAGGATTTTATAGAATTCTTTATTTGCACATTTAACATTGTGAATTCTGTCTGAATAGTATTTTTCCTTTGCCTTTTTTAATAGCTGAATTGTACAATCTGTTAATTTTCTGTAGGGGAAGTTTGTCTTGATTGGTGTTTGTTTTGAGCCAGGCATGTTGCAGCTTTCTAATTTGTTGTTTTATCTCTTTTATCTCTGTATTTCTCCAAGGTGCTTGTAGGTTGTGTGGTTTTTAGTGGTATCAGGATATCAAAAGGTTCCTAAAGACACTCATACAGTTTGTTAACAGAATGTATTGTTTCCAGATCAGTACTGGATGATTATTTTGTTTCTAAGTGTTCAAAATTAAGTTTGTCCCACAGCCGATAGGTGGATGCATCTAAGGTGGTTTTAAGTGCGTCACTTAGCGTTGTTTTATGTTGGAATGCAAGCAAAAAGTGGTCTGTCCATGTGACTGGAGTCATTGTTTGAAAGGTAACTAGTTCTGTATTAGTAAAAATGACATGTAAGATGTGTCCAGCAATGTGTTTGGGTTCATGGACGATCTGATGCATGTTCAGTGCTTCTTGGCCAGTGATGATTGTTTTTGAATGGGGCATATTTGGTTTGTCAAACTAAGGGGGTCATTAGGATGACAGGCGGACTTAGTCCGCCCGCCATATTATCGGAAATCGGGACCGCCCTCCATATGGGCGGGGGTCCCGTGGGGGGTATTAGGATGTGCCCGCCACAGTGGCAGACACATCCTGCATTTTTATCGTTGTGGCGGGCGGTGCTCTCAGCACCCCCCGCCACAATGATAAAAATGCACATTTGCATTTACATTACCAAAGCGGCCGGCACCGCGCGGTGCCTGCCGCTTTGTTAATGTAAATGCATGGGGGTACCACAGGTACCCCCCCTGTGCACCCCCCACCTCTCCTTCACTCTGGGGACCCACAGGGGGTCCCCAGAGTGAAGACCGCATGCCTTTCCATGGCGGCATTGCCGCCGCGGAAAGACATCACAAAAAGCCAATTGTAATATGGCTGGCGGTGTCTGAAAGACACGGCCATCATATTAATCCTATTCTGGCGACCGGGGCGGAACAGCGGCGGGCGGTCTTTCCATCCGCCGAGGTCCCCCCGCCATACTAATATGGCGGGGGGAATTCCAATGCGGATGTCGGGCGGATTGCCCCCGCCAGGCTGACGGTAGCTACCGCCAACCTGGAGGGGGCAATCTGCCCGACATCGTAATGGGCCCCCAAATGTTGAGGTCACCCAGAACCCATAGGTTGGAGTGTAGTGTTATCACGTTTGAAACCGTGTCTAGAAGTGCATCTGGGAAAGTTGCCTTGCTAGGTGGAGGTCTGTAAAGGAGCAGGAATTTACTGGAGGAAGCGTCTGGATTGTATCTGGTGAAAAGGGCCTCACAAATATTTAGCAGGACATCATCAACTTTAGTGACATTAAATGTTTGCCTGAACAGAATAGATAGGCTATACCTCCTTTTTTGCCTCTAAGATATTGGGTGATTGTTGGATAGCCTAGAGGAACATCTTCATCTAGGGCTGGAGCTATATCATCTCCCAAGCATGATTCAGTAATGAATAGCATGTCTGGTTTTGCGTCAGAGAGGAGGTTGTGGACGTGATGTTTCTTCTTAGAGAGCAATCAAGCATTTATTAGTAGAGAGCGATCAAGCATTTATTAGTAGACAGTTTAGTGAATGTGCTTTGGAGATAGTGTGACTTTGTTCTTCTGCCAGCAGGCTAAGAAGGCATTTTGATGGGTCTGCATGTGTAGGTGGTGGAGACAGTGTTTGAGAGTGAGTTGGTGTGCTGTGTTGCTTTTGTAGTGTAACCTTGCTGTGCAGTAGACATGGAGAAGCAAAGTTGTGAGGTGTGGCACGTTGCTTATTTTGTTTGCATCTGTGGCTCACCGGTTAGAGGAGGCCGTCCCTGATGCAGAGGTCAGACCCGGGACCAGGGTTCAATCCCCGACGCGGCAGGGCCTTGAGCTCAAAATGTCCACGGAGTCGATAATTCTCGCCTCGGTGCCTACTTGAATTGTGGGTTCACACTCTGCAACTCTGGGCAATAGCTTGCTTAATCTCCACTACGGCCCCACCGCAATGGGATGCCTGGTCGTCACCTTGGGGATACCCAGTAGGGGTAATCTCGCAGGGAAAGGCCAGGACGGGTTCCCAAAGCAAGCGCCTTGAGACCTTACGGTGAAAGGCGCTATACAAGAACGTATGATTTACGATTTTTTTATGATTTTCAGTGGAAGGTCTATGAGTTAGGGATGGCGGTGCAGCATGTGGGTCATGTAATAAGGTTCTACATTGTCCACTGGATATGAAGTGGTTAAAAGAGAGTTGCTGTGGTGCTATATGGGCGTTGGGTGTTTTGGAAGAGGGAAAGCTTGGTATTGGAGTTTGTTCATTTGTGTAATTTGAAAGGTAGGTTTATGTTTGTAGTTTGTGATGTAAGTATTATGAGGTGTTGCGCTTGAGAGATTTTGTTGTGCTTGTGTGCGTGATATGTTTTGTTTTTTGAGGAGTAGTGAAAGGGGATGCTGATATATTTGTTCATGAGAGGCATTTGTTAGTACAGTGTTCTTTGTGACTGAAAGTTTTAAGGTAAGGGGGTGGTAATGTGTTTGGGAGTGAGTGTATGTTGTGTGTAGGAAGGGATGAACTAGAGTTGTTAGTGTTTGTCTTAGACTAGTTTGCTTCAATATGTAATATGTATGGTGTAGTGGAGTTTAAGTGTTGTACAGTTGTGGTTTTGTGGTAGAAAGAAGAGGAGGGTGTTTCTGGCAGAAAAGATCGAAGTCTGAGTATAGGTTTGTCAGTGACAAAAAGGGGTCTGTTAGGAGTAATTAAAGCAGGGAGTGTGTGTCTATTTGGAATATAGTTCAGTGCAGTGTGGAATTGGGTTGTGTTATTCATGAGTGAATTGGCTAGTTGTATATGATAGAGAAATGTGTGTAGCTAGGATAAAAGGTTGTATAGGTGTTGTTTGTACGGTTTAGTAGAGTCTCCTGAGACAGAATTTCGTATACAGTTAGTTTGTAGTAAATGAGTAGAGTACAGTTGGATGTGAGTGTGGTACTTTGGTTGTGGATCTGGGTGGTGTGGTGTGGGTGCTGGGGTATATGAATTTGGGTAGCATTTCTGGCCCTGGTCCTGACCAGTCTCAAACAGGCACTCACCCTTGTCCTCTCCACCCTTGCCTAGACGTCTGGGCCCTTGCCTTTTATAGTGCTAGTAATGAGGTGACACCATCAGCCAATGGGAACCCATGCTCTAAACCTAACCATGACCAATCACAACACTAGCCCTAAGCTCTACAACCAATGGGAGACCAAGACCTTACAACCAAATATAGCCCTAGTCCAAGCATTCAGTCAGGCCCAAAACCCTTAATCCTACGTCCAATAGAAAGCCTATCCCTAGCCCTAGTTCCAACCCTATTCCCAGCAAACAATCACACAGGAAACCCCAGGCCTTATGTCCAATTGAAAGCCTAACCCCAGCCCTAGTCCCAACCCTAGTCCCAGCAGCCAATCACACAAGAAACCCTAAGCTCTACCTACAATAGAAAGCCCAGCCCCAGGAACTAATCTGAGACCCTAAACCTATCCACCAATCAGATCACTAACCCTAAGCCCTGCATTATTAGAATCACTGACCCAGGTTCCAATCCGAACCCTCAAATTACCAACCATTGAGAACACTAACCCTAATCCAATAGAAACACCAGATGCAACCACCCATCAGTGCACACCATTCAATAGCAGACTATATAATGTCCCCCAACTTTTATCAAGGTTTTCTTCCCAGGGAGTTGGAAGCTGCTCCTCTGTTCAGAATCTCCTAGGAAACAAATAGTCTCAATCCCCACTCTGGACCTCTGCAGGTAAGGGTCTAACAAAATTTGTCCTATAACAATACTATTTGTATAAACCATTACACAATCAACTAGCCAAAACTGATTGCACAATCCCTACAAAACACAGCTTAAACAGCTCACAGAAGACTATTGCTATCTCAGAGCGCCCTCTGTTCACTCTCTGATGTAGAATATCCCTGTTGCTAAAGTGGAAAAGGGAGGGGTCTGGTTACACTCACATGCTAACACCAAATAGGAGCTGAGGGTGGATTGCTCATCATACAGGTCTGACCACAGAGCAAGAGAGAAATTAGGAGGGAATAACAACTAGTCACGGGCAATGTGAGGAAAAAACAATGGATATTGGACTGCAAATCCCACAATTCAACAGGTTAAATCAAACGGTCAAGGGCAAGTCAAAACCACAAGTTGCTACACAAAACAGGTGAGAAATTTTTAAACTCTAACAACCATCAATGAAACAATTAAAATGATGCAATCACGGGTAGGGAAAATCACTTTTTAAATTTTAGGAAAGAGACAGCACTAGTCTGCTACCTTATAGCCTCCTGGTCTTTGGTTTATTGCAATCTTTGCCACAGGGAAACTGCAGCTCACAAAATGGAAGTGAATGTTTTGGGATTCAGCCAGCAAACCCTTAATAAGCCTGGGCAGGTGTGAGAGGATGGCTCAGGGTTGCCTGGGAGCTGGGGAGCCTATCAGGAAGCTTAGGCGGCTGGGAAGCTGCTCCTCTATTCAGAATCTCCTAGGACACAGACAGGCTTAATCCACACTTTGGACTACTGTAGGTAAGTGCCTAATAAACGTTGTCCTTTAACAATACTGTTTGTATAAAACTTTACTCACTCTCCTAGCCAAAAAATGAGTGCACAATCCCTACTAAACACAGTTTAAACAGCTCACAGCAGATTACTGCTGTCTCAGAGCACCCTCTGTAAACTCTCTGATGTAGTATATCCCTGTTATTAAGGGGACAGGGGTGTCTAGTTTCACTTACTTGCTAACTCAAAATGGGAGGTGGGGTTGGATTGCGTAACACACAGGTCTGAGCACAGAGCAAGGGAGAAATTTGGAGGGAAAAACAGTTAGTCACGGGGGATGTGAGGGAAAAAAACAGAGGTAATCAAATTGTAAATGTACTGCACATGTTTACCACAAGTGCCTGCCTTTTAAGATAAGTCCACTGAGAAGCACCTAGGTTAATGGGCACTTGGCTGGTTACAAGTGTGCACACATATGTGCACACATGGGTGGGCTGTGCGTGTGAGACTACCATTTGGGCCGATTCACAGAACTAACTTAAGACAAAATCATAACTTTACTACGTTTGGTATTCACAGAAGGCATTTAGTAGTCTTAAATTAGGATTTTGTCTTAAATTAGGATTTTGTCTTAAGTTTGGATTTTGTCTTAAGTTATGATTTTGTCTTGATTTCAACTTAAGTCTAACTTAAGTTTGTCCTAAGTTTAACTTAAGATAAAATCTTAACTTAAGACAAAATCGTAACTAAAGACAAAATCGTAATTTAAGACATTGTAACTTAAGACAAAATCCTAACTTAAGACAAAATCCTAACTTAAGACTACTAAATTCCTTCTGTGAATACACAAAGTAGTAAGTTTATGATTTTGCCTTAAGGTAGTACTGTGAAACGGCAGAGCCCGGTAACTGTGCGGAGCCTGGTAACTGTGCACAGGTAGCCTGGTGCAGAGGAGATTCTGCAAGGTTAGATGTTGACCTGGGATATTTCCTATAATATTAGTAGGCACTCATGGTTAAGGGTAGTAGGGTTTACTTTTTTATCTGCGTTATCACTGTATTATACACATAGGTGGAGTTTTGCCCAAAAGTAAATTTTTCTTTCCTTTAGGCATATAAACTCCAGAGAGGTATCAAACTGGGGTGAATATGTCTGCCAACTTTGAATATGCAAGTCCGAAGAGGCTACATGTACATCGTATGAGCCATCCAGAATTATCAAGTTTCTTTGGCTTAGCTCAGGATCAGATTCCAGGACTTTTATCACCTTGCTGGGTCAAGTTAACTACTCTGTTCCCCAGATGAAGGAACAAAGGCCTCCCCACACAAAAGTAGCACTTAAAAGAACTTCAACCTGCTCCTAAGCAAGAATGTCTGAAGTTGTCTTAACATTTTTTACAGTATTGTTTAATATCACCAAAGCAAAACTGTAACAAACTATAGTTCTTGAGTTCAGAACAAAAGCCAACAACATTGATGATCGCTTTGAAGATGTGAGCAAAGAAGTGGAAGACAATCCTATGAACCGAAAGGTGTATGCTCTGCAAATGTACTTTCTTTTCCAAATCATGTTTTATGAATTTCATCACGACAAAAAGAAAACTCCACTACACATGATGATTGCTCAAGCAATCTAAGACAAGTGCAAAAACAAATAGCTTATCACTTAAATGAATAGGATTGGTGAATCAACAAGTTATATTGACATAGTACAGAACAGGAACTTGCTAGCAGCGCATGCTGTAAAATCTTGTGAAACCAACAGCACACCACTTCCAAGTCACTTTACCAGGAAAGAATTTACAATTACTGCTCTTGATCACTTTGATTTTGAAGACAGCTCTTCTCTTGTCTGGAAAATCCAGTACACATGATCCTGCCATGGTGCTTTTTCAAAACTGTACCAATTAATTAGCTGGTGGAAAACCAGCTGTATCAGCTGTAAGCATTAACAAAAGAAGCTGCAATCTTATAACCCAACTGCATTGCCAACATAGGCAAACTATCAACACGTCCCAGTCTACCAGAAAGTTTCAAAGTGGCTGAGGACATGGATCTTTTTCTATCTGATGCGGCGGTCTGGAAATCTGATTTAACTGAATTCATCCCATCGCTTATTTGGTGCAGACTGAAGGATAAAGAAAAGCCAGTCCCTCCAGGGGCTGGCATTCATGCTCTGAGCTCCCGGAAAACTGTCCCACTGAAGAAGGTTGGGTTTTTTACCAGTAATACCATCTCCAGTCACAAACTATGCAACAGTATACAAAGTTCTAAAAATTTCCAAAATGTGTGCACCCAGTTTGAAGACCAGCCTATACTGCCAATTATCTGCAATTGAGGTGTTTTCTGTTTTGTACCTGACATTTATTGAGTAATACAGTAGAATTTGATGATCTTAATACAATGATGGGTGTTTTCCACATGACAAAAGTTGTTTTGCAGTGTGCAGGAAGTTACCTCAGTGGGTGTAGCATAGACGATGCACTTACTGAGGCTGAAATCTTTGGAAGCAAACCTGCCCAGTCAGTATTGAGCGGAACTTATTATGTTTGATTGTTACAAGGTATGCTCTTTACATCTGAGGCTATAAAAATATTGTGTTGGAATATTTTCTGGAAAAAGAATGACAAATTAGGTTTTGCATATCTTATCTCAGAAGTGAACAAGTCACAGGGTGCACTTCAATCAAAAGATATAATGCAAAGTTAGGCAATGTTCAATACACTCAGTTCAAAATCAGAAAACCATGTCAAAGAATGTGAAGAAAAATCTGAACTTTGCAAGTACTGGGGAAATGTTTTACAGTTGATAGCTGCAGTGAAATACTTGGTACATGCTGACCAGGAAGGTGATTGGGAGCTGCATGTGAAGACTGTGGAGACACTGATTACTGTGTTTCACGATTTTGATTGCATAAACTACCTGAGATATGAGTCCTGGTATTTGGAATAAGTGAGGAAGCTTGAGGTGGGAAAATTATACCTCTACAGAAAAGTAATCCAAAGACATTTTCTGGTGAAAGACAGAGAGGGAAGGTTCAATGCTGTGCTCCAGATATGAAACTGAAACAGACACTCCAGAGATCACAGAAAAACTCCAAGGTAATTGTTGGTCAGTCATGTAAAAGTAATTATGTTGCTCAATGGCAGTTAATTTACCATGAAGTCCCTTCTATTTGCAATGCTTTCAGAGAGATGACAAATTCAAAATGAATGGACCATCATGAAACTTTTCCTCGCCACAAATTTGTGGTTAAGTAGGGGAATGTTTTAATAAACATGTTGGCAGCCTTCTTCATTTCATGCAGCAGTAAGGAAACCCTTGAAATGATTGAGCCTATGCAACTACACAACTTCGTGACCAAACAATATGAGGATAAGAATATAAAGACACCTCTACTAGATGTCTTCGAGAGTGGATCGAAATTATACGCAGAACTGAAGCAGGAGAGATTTGTATTGAAAGAGAAAAAGTTTGACATAATCACTAGAGCTACACTTCCATGCCTTAATTGCCAAAGTTTTGTACAACCAGCTTTTACAAAACAGGTTAAAAAAAACAAAATTATTTTGCAAGCACATAGAGAGATGGATGTAGCAAAAGAAATGGGTGAATTTATCAAGGATATTCTGTCACATGATCTTCCAACAAATACATTATTTGTTATAGATACTGCTGCCAAACCAATGAAGCACAACTCATACAAGAGCTTGATAAAAAAAACTTTCACCTGAAGAACTTCAATTCAAAATGGTGACCTCATTGAACTGCTGGTATTGTAGACTATATGTCACAATTGAGAATTATCAAGATTTGATCCTTGCTAAACTTCGGAGAGGTCATTCAGACTGTTCCACAGATATCAAAGTCAGTGTGCACCATGCAAGAACTGCCCATTGTCTTTGACAGATATCTTGAAATATCTGTCAAAGAATGTGATAGAATCAGAAGAATGTCTACAAGTAAAACAATTAACCTTACCTGAAAAAATAAATTTGACACCTAGGTCTATGCAACTTGATAAATTCTGATCAACATCGAAAAAGATGAACTTGGAGATGTTAACTTGCCAAAACTTTGCTGATGCCTTAGTGAACACTGAATTTCCAATTATTGCTAGTCGAATCATTGTCAATGAGGTGTTAATGCCTGCAGAGATATATTTAAAAGGTATGGTCAATATTTGTCAAAAATTTAACAGCAAATTGGAGGAGCTGACTTTCGTATTGTGCCACACATTGAGCGGGCTGTTCAAAATGTTTCCAATCGAGTCATTGTACTGTCAAATGACACAGATATTATTGTGCTACTTATATTTGGTGCAATGTTCATAAGTCACGGACTGTTAGAATTATGGATATGTTATGGAACATGCAAGAGAAGACACTTAATCCTGCTTCATATTCTGTCCAAGAAACTTGACCCAGAGATGCCCATTGTTCTAATCAAGGCACATATTCTTACCACTGATGAAACTATGAGCAACCTTGAAACAAAGCTTGGAACTTTAACTGCTGAACTTGTGAAATTGCTGAAAAGATTTGCTGAGACAGAAGAAGAATGTGACTATAAAGACATAGGAAAATACCTGTGTGTGTGTGTGTGGAAAACGAGTTTTGGCTGTCACACATTTGATGATCTTCGGTACAGTGAGTCCAAGAGATTAGACCCGCTAAGTGAAATGAAATGAAAATTATATTTATATAGCGCATAGACTACCCTGAGGCCTCGCAGCGCTGAAGTGACCTTCCACCTACATCATATTCTGTGAAAGACACATTAAAAGAGGATTCTACTATATCAGAAGATGTGTAAGTATTTTGGATCATGCATATTTAGAGAAAGATGCGTGTGAATTTGGTTACGAAGATATTGATGGGGTGCTAATACCAACGAAATATCTAAAGCCTCTGCCCTCAGAACCTACACGTATATGTACTTGCAAAACCTGTGCTACAAAAAGATTCCCTGTCGATATGCTCTTCTCAAGAGTTCAACATTTGGCAAATGTACCACGAGTGATTGCCGAAACAAATAAATAAAGTGAACTATGAAAATGTGTCTAAACAGGAGTGATAAACATTATTGTTTCATATTCAGATCATAAACGTTGTTTGGTGTATACATAAAAGGATGAAAAAATATTATTTTTATTTGTTTCATTTTTATATATGTCTCATCTTCATCTAGTAAAGCTGCCATTTTGGAAAATGGCAGAAGCATTGCTCTGAGTTATATTTTGTCTCTATAAGACTGACTGACTCCCAAGACATATGTCTTGACACCAAAGTGAAGTATATAAATCTCATGGTTCCTGAAAAATTATATCACTGCAACACATCTGCGATTGTAAAAAATATTGTTCCAAAAAATTCGGCCAGGGTCAGCAATGTCTATCCAAGCTAAATTACTTCTCTAAAGATCCAAAAACAGTAATCAAAAATGAAAATCTCTGGACAACAATTATTTTTATGGAGGCATAGTGGAATTATGGGGGAAAATGTAGTGAAAACTCACCTTTTCACCACTCCCCCTCACTCCCGACCATCTTTGGCTGCTGACAACTGGTCAATACTAGCGGTCACTGCTACCACTGATCCATGGAGAAAATACACGCCGTGCCCTCCCCGTCTATGGACTACAAGGTAGGGACGCCACATTGCCAGGGTACATTGGATGGCATGGGTTGTTTTGTATCAGACTGGCAATAGGTACATGTATGTATGTGTTGTGTTGTGTAGTGTGTAATACATGGGTGTACCTATGGCTAAAGGACAGTGTGTGTGTGTATGTGTGTCACTTACCTCCATTCCATAGACGCTGACATTGTATGAAGTTCATTGAGTCCCGCCTTAGTACACAGCATGCAGGATTGTAACATCTAAATGTCATCTTGACTGTCTTCTCAGGCTTGCCACTGACACGACTTGGTGGTAACACCACCACCATCAAAATCAGGCCATATGTTTCTTTTCGATCTTGCCTAGAGACGGCTTCAGCTAATTCTTCTTTAAGACCTATAGTGAACAATACATTACAGGGCTGTGTAATGGTTCACCTGTTAACCATGATTACATGGTTTTCTTGCCTGTGTCACTTCGCTGCTCCTGATTTGACGATTGCCCTTCCTATTCTTGAGTTTATCCCACCCTGGAGCACTTTGGTTGCACCATGTTTTGATTGGGACGCATGCATCCTTCCTACTGTCACACCTTGCCGTGCAGTACAGTGCATCTGAAAGACTATTTTCTATCCCTCTCTAAATCTCCCTGGCCTTCCCTGTTCCCCCTACCTCACCAGCACTTGTCATTCACCTTCTTCTATTTATTAAAACATCCCCCCACACCTGCTTGCCTCAACAGCCCACATGTGCTCTTAGCGCGGCACACCAGATGCCACCTTAAATAGTTTTTTTTATTATTCCAATATGGTTACTGATGCAAGATTCAATGAAGGGCATCGCAGATGCATGCTTGTCCTTGATGCCCATGTTTGAACAAAATACATTCTTTAAAGTTATGCATTCAGAGATGGCCACAACCATCTGCAAAGCCAATACACTTCAAGGGCTGGGCCTACTGACTTAGCCAATGAATTTGTTTTTGGCCATGTGAGCTTTGACTGACAGCTAAAACTGTTCTGGTCATATTTAAAAGCTCTGAGCTGTTGCAGCACTCGTTTTTACTATTCCCTTCCCTAAATTTGGAAGAAATTAGGTGTTTCAGTGTGAAACTGCAAAAATATTTCCTGTTTAACCTGGCCAGTAGACTGTATTCGACTTCTGCCGGTGCCAAAAACCCCATTAACTAAGATTGCAGTCAATTTCTAGATAAACTAACACAGATGGAGCAAAACATTATATGCAGATTCCTAGAGAAACATAAGGTGTGCAAAGCATTCACTGAATTATTATTTTAATTTCATGTTTAGTTTGCAATTTATTTTTTCTGAAAGGATTTTGATTGCCAAGAATCCAAGGAATGCCATCAAATGTCAAAAAAAGTATAGCTGCGCCATTAACCACGGTGTTCCTTTCCACTTCTTGTTTTTTGCCACGGCTGGCAACGTGCACAACCGCAAATATCTTCAGAAAGAATACACTGCGTGGGTGACAAAACAAGCTAAAATAGGAACATCTGTTGAAACCTGCTGCTCCCTGCAATGTGATTTTTGAGATGTTTGTGCTCCTGCTGACGGTTACCTGACTCACCTATAATGATATTCTTTGACCCATCCTGTCGTTTCCCTTTAATCACATCATTCCCTCACACTGAATGTGTTATTGAAATAAAAAATGGTTATTACTAGCATAATCGTGTATTTGAAGTTCTTTTAATGAAAGCAGATTAATGTGAAATTATCTGGCTAATTACTTCCAGTTTGAATGTATATATTGCAACACTGGGCGAGTCCTTTTTGGTAGCCACTCAGAGTGTTCTGAAGCTATTTCGACACCTGTTTGCCCAAAGGTACCTAGCATGTGACATAATTGCCTTGATGGATAGCATCTATTTAGTGCCTAATGACGCTGGGTAATTAGCCAGTTTAGCCTGGCAGGGGGTCCTTGTCTGAAACAATATTTGGCAGTCTTCGTGCAGTGTGAGCCAAGAAGCCTAGCCAAGTGCCTTTAATACACAGCACTTACAAAGCATCCGACATATGGGCACATCCACGCGGAAAGAAGTAAGTGAAGGCGACCTTAGGGTCTGTGTTAGGTGCCGGGATGAGAAAAAATATTTACACATATTCAGATAACAGATATTTTACTATATAAAGATATTACTTTTATCTGTGTGATTTTATAATAAACGCCCTTAGTTCCACTTGGATTAATTTAGTGCACTTTAGGTTTCCTCATCATAGTTCATGTTGCAGTGCCAGGCAATAGCATCTCGGGATTGACAGGGTCCCCAAGGCAGATGGAAATATTCACATATCCAGATGTACACCTCATTAAATAATATACATGCAAATGTGGTGAGGGTAATATGCTGTTTAATGGCATGCAAGGCGGCACGAATCTTAAGAGTGGAAACCTCGAACAGGTCATGATGACCCCCCTCTCTCAAAAATGACAAAACATAACATGATACTCTGTAGTATTACTTTGCTAAGAACCTACTCCATGAAAAAAAACAGGTCAGTATAAAGTCAATACTGACCTGTATATAAAGTTTGTCTTTTTTTTCATCATGTAGTGGGTTCTAAACAAAGTAATTTAAACAGAACCTGATCATCTAATGGTCACATCCGTGCAGATAGAGAAACAATCTTGTTAAATAGGCCTTGGATGTATAGGCTCGGTTATTTCCTCTATAAAGTGATTGGGATATGAACTCCATGAGACAGTGAGCAGTGATTATGACCATTGAACTGTAGAAATAATGTGGACGTGCAGTTACTTGCATACTTGGATCTAATAAGTTTTTTTATTTGGCAGATTTATTTTCCTTAGCATGGCAAAGTCTTATGTGTTAGGGCACAGCAGTGCATAACATAAGATGAAAAAATCACTCACCTGTTGTTGACATTAAGTAAAAGCAACTGCAGCAACACTAGGAATTTCAGACCCAAGGTCATTATGAATAAAACAAATGGGAATACTGAATCTAAATAAAGACTAGCATACGGAGATTTTACTACAGCCCCAGTAGCAGTATATGATAAATGAGTAATACAAGCTGCATGTACAGAAGAATCTCATCAAAACAAGGAGCTCTCAATGCTATGACATACCCTGAATGTAAAAGTAACTTTAACTACTATTAGAGCCTCTCACTGGCAATAGCAACCGCACCTTTGAAAGCCAAAACTCTAATATTAAGGCCTCATTTATAACCTAGGCAGGAGGAGGCTGTAGCGTCCCTATAATAAGGTACTGCCACACAGCTGGATTTAGAACTTGTTCTAAATCCGGCTCATGCTCCGACCGCTGACATCGTAATTCGGTGATCAGACTGCAAACTGACAGTGTCAGTCAGAAAGCCTCTGACTGTGTTCCGAAAGTTTCCAACTACCAGTCAGAGGCTTTCTGGCCGACATAGTAATAGGCCCCATTATATTTTACTTTACTCCAAATTTCTTTAATTTATTTTTGGAGTGGGTTCTATTTTTTTATGTTTTGTATTTTTTATTTTGGTTTGATAATTTGGGAAACTGTGTATTTGTGACTTCAATATTTTGTTGGTATTATTGTATTAACCCCTGGGCGCGGCGGTAATTCCGCCGCGGCGCTGGGGGGGCAGGAGGGGGCCGCGTGGCGCCGCCATGCTCGTGACGGAACCACTCCGTCACGAGCCACGGGCGTGCTGTGCTTGTGATGGAGTGGTTCCATCACGGCCACACCAGCTCAATAGACATGCCGTGCATGCGTGGAATCGCAGCAGCGTGGGCGGGGCGGGCGTGCCGTGACGTTACCACTCCGTCACCAGCACAGCGCGTCCGTGGCTCGTGACGGGGTGGTTCTGTCACGAGCGCTCAAGGGGTTAATGTTTTTTTGCATATATTTTGATAATTAATGACAAATTAATATTTTTATTTTCAAAGTTTCAAAATGTAATTCTTTATCTGTGGGTTAAATTGCAGTAAAATAAATGTATGCTTTTATATTTTGTTTTATCTTTTAATACATGTGTAATACATTGGAGTGGGAAAATATATTTTAAAGACTTTGAAAGTCTAATACTTGATTAGAGTGGGAATTGTAAGTCTGAATCTTCAAAGCCCAACACTTTCCACAATGCAGCTTAGATTGGAGTGAGAATAGTCAATCTAAATCACTCAAAGTTCAACACTTTCCCCAATGTAGTATTGATTGGAGTGGAAATAGGATAACCAAACCCCTCAACACTTTCCCCAATGTAGCCTAAATTGGATTGGAAATAGTGAATCTGAAAGCCACAGAATTCAATACTTTCACCAATGTAGCATAAAGTGGAGCCCGAATATTAAATCTAAACCATCAATGTCCAACCATCTCCCCAATGTAGCTCAGGGTGGAGTGGGAATAGTTATTCTGAACTCCTCAAAGTCCAGCACTATTTAAGGCATTTTAAAACTGCATAGAGGTCATTTTAAAAGTTTTGTTTTGAATATTTTGTGTGGATTTATATTATGGGTGGGATTAAATCCCATAATTAAGTGCAGCATAATCATCCAACATTACCTACAAATTATGCAAGATTATGCCTGAATTACTTAAGAACATTGATTCTGCGTTTAGCGCTATTTCTGAGTGCACAGATGCCCCTTCACATCCAGAATGGACATAAGGTTGCATA
Source organism: Lissotriton vulgaris (assembly GCF_964263255.1). Lineage (NCBI taxonomy): Eukaryota > Metazoa > Chordata > Amphibia > Caudata > Salamandridae > Lissotriton > Lissotriton vulgaris. Next base: position 1,620,350,236 of record NC_141694.1, read on the forward strand.
TTGTGCCAAGAAATAGTTCTAAATGCAACAGAACACAAATATCGAGCACAAGCAGCAGCTCGCAAAATGTTATCTTTGGGTAGGAATTTCTCCCATGTTGCTACTGGCATTTAGCACTGTGTTCAGAGCTCAAAATGCTCCCTCACATCCAAACTGGACTGAGAATGCATTTTGCACAAAAATCAGACCTAAATGTAGCAGAACACAAATAGCGATCGTGAAAATTAGAGACCTGCCACAAAAACAAAGCACGAGAAAACTGAGACCAAGGAAGGAACTCCAAATCCAAAGCAACCAACCCGAAAAAAGAAGACTCCTTCCACATGTCAGTATTAAACAAACACAAACTGCTGTAAATGAAAGGTGTAGATAAGTAACATAACACACAAAACAAAGACAGAAAATGTTCTCTATATTTTTAAATTTAACACAGGGTGCAAAATGTTTAAAGAAGCAAGATACATTGTGTCCCAGAAAGGAAAATACTGGCTACCATATATAGGCTACATATACAGCAAAGAATGTAGTAACAACAAGTTTAACCACTGGAAATGCACCACATACAACTCAAATGGTTGCTATGGGAGTACAATTAATTGTTAATGATGAGATTAAGATAACCTGCCAAATACGGCACAAATAGAGGTCTGAAATATAGTTCAAGACCTCAAAGAATCTTCCACAAGTTCAGGTGCTCCAAGTGAAGCAGTGCTTAAGTGATGTGCTCACGAAATTCCTACTCAAAATACTTTCCAAAACCTAAACAGCATACACATAATAAATAAGATTTCTTAAACAACATTTCAATACAAGTAAACTTGAACAAAATAGTACAACACAAGTGCACATATTTAGAACATTCACACCTACAAATAAAAACAAATAAAGAGACTATTTATGTTTAAGTAACAGTAAGACATCTTGATCATTCACTCACCCCAATACAAATTAGGTCTGGGTAGAATTTCAATTATGCCAGAGTAATCAGAGTAATTTTCATAATTTTTGCGATACTCTTTGATGCAGCATTACCCATAATTACGTGATTACTCCTGCTTGCGTAGTTATGAGTACTTTTGGGTGGGGGGGGGGAATCCTACAGCAAGAGCACATATAGTGAGCGTGAGCATCTGCTAAGGTTTGCTATTTGTGTTTGGGTACATTTAGCTCTGTTTTAGTGCAAAATGCATCCTCAAGTCCAGTATGGATATGAGGTAGCATTATGAGCTCAGAACACAGTGCTAAACAGTAGCAACTTGGGGGAAAATTCTTACCCGAAGATTATATTTAGCGAGCTTGCTATTTGTGTTCTGTTGCATTTAGCACTATTTCTTAGCACAAAATGCATCGGTACCCCCATTTTTGATGTGAGGGGGCATTTGTGTGTTCAGAAATAGTGCTAAATGCTGAATTTTCCTGTATAATGCAAACGTAATCTTGCCGGATTTTTGGTAATTTTGTATGATTATGCTCCACGGAATTACGGAAGTTAATCTCACCCATAATGTAAATCCACAAAATTACCCACAAAAAAATGAAAAAATATTAGAATCAAAACTTTTAAAAGAACTGTATAAAAGTACCTTTTTGCAGTTGTAAAATGTCTTAAACAGTACTGGATTTTGAGGGGTTCAAATTAACTATCCCGATTCCACTCTTTGCTACATTGGTGAAAGTGTTGGATTCTGAGACATTCAGCTTGATTATTTCCACTCCAGTTTAGGCAACATTGGGGAAGTGTTGGACTTTGAGGTATTCAGTTATCCTCTTCACACTCCAATCAATACTACATTGTGGAAAGTGTTGAATTTTGAAGATTCAGACCTACAATTCCCACTCTAACCAAGTATTAGACTTTGAAAGTCTTTAAAATATATATTCCAACTCCAATGTATTTATTAAAAAATAAAACAAAACATAAAATCATAAATTAATTTAACTGCAATCTAACCCACACATAAAGAATTACATTTTGAAACTTTGTAAATAAAAGATAATTTTTCATTAAATATCAAACTATATACAAAACATTTTCAATACATTAATACCAACAATAAATTGTTGTCTCAATTACACAAATTATCAAAATAAAATAAAAATTACAAAACATCACAAATAAAACCCAATACAAAAATAAAATAAAGAAATTATCAGTAAAGTAAAACATAATGGGCCCTATTACTATGCCGGTCAGATAGCCTTTGACTGCTAGTTGGAAGTTTTCCGACCTCGCTCAGAGGCTTTCCGACAGGCACTGTCAGTTTGCAGTCCGACATCCGAAATTTGATGTCGGTGGTCATAGCGTGAACCAATCAGTCATTCCAACGCAGTTCCGACTGGCTCTCCGAGTCTTCTGGCTGGTCGGATCCGCACTATAATCCCCTATAGATGGTATTTCTGCCACTGGGATTATGATGTTGGGTTCCGACAGCCTTTCCATGCCAGCCTTTCTGACATGGAAAGGCTGTTGGAAAGCAACTTCAAGGGGCCCCTAGCAGGGCCCCCTTGCCTCCCTGACCTATGGTAGGTGCCGAGGGAGTGCCCGCCTGTAAATCCATGCACTGTGTGGCAGGCACTATGTGGTGCCTGCCACAGGATGCAGGTTTTTACACACACCCCCATTTTTATATGGGAGCCTGTGTTCTGGCCGGCATACAGCCGTAACACAGGCTCCCTAAGAGATATGTGAGTGTCAGACCGAACAATGTTCAGTCGCATCATAATCAGGTGGTCAGAACCGCCAAACTCCAACCGGAGACTAAGACGGTGTCGGTCGGAAGCAACTCCGAATGACATCGTAATAATTCCCAATGGATTAGCTTCAAGATATATTAAATGTAATATATTTCAATTAAATTTAAAAGTAATATAATTAAACTGTTTTTATGATTTCACTAATTAATATTTATAAATATACATTTTTTAATAAAAATATATAAAACCTACAATGCATAAATAAAACAACTCAAACCTAAAATTATACAGGTTTTTGTAAAGCACTACACACACAAATACCCTGTAATATACAAAAAATAAAAAAAATGAAAACACCAAACCGCATTTTATCAACAAATGTGTAATAAAGATTTAAAGTTATGTATATATGTTTTAGTTTACAATAAAATATATGCATCTTAAATTGAAATGTACTAAAAGAAAAATACAAGAAACACAAATAATAACATTAATAAAAGTACTACCCGCAGTAATTCCCCTTAAAATCCCAATAACCTGAAAATCTATAATAAATTACTAAAATATGAACATCACTAATAATAAAATGACTTTAAAGTTAAATTAATTTTAGGTTTCAACAAAATATATAATTTCAAAAAATTAAATACGTTTTACCTTTCTTTTTAAAGTACTACCCACCTTAAACCTCTATATTGTCAAACTCCCCAATATTAAACATCATTCAAAACTATGGGCCTGATTACGACCTGCCTCTCATTCGACCTGCACCATAGCGGAAGCAGGACCGCCCGACTAGAAGTCGGCAGTCTTGCTGCCCAGATTATTATGCGATCGCCTTCACAGCAGACGCAATGTGTTTATTTTCTATTGCGGCATGTGCTGCAGGCTGCAGCAAACACCCCAATAGGAAATAAACACATAAAAAATATCCCTGCACTATGTGGAAGGTACCATGCGTGGCCTGCCACATGGTGCAGGGATGTTTATGGGACCCCATTGCGGAGGGCCAGAGAGCCCAAAAGTCACTTTCCGTCTGCCTTTTCATGGAATCGCCATGAAGGGGCGGGCGGAAAGGGACATTGTTATCCCTATGGCCATGCCTGAGCAAGCACCACCCACGTAGGGATTGCTGACCCTCCGACGGGATCAAGAAGCGTGGCAGACAGTCCCTTCGCCAGATGCCTCCACCCATCGCATTGTAATGTGGCAGGAGGACAACAGGGCCTTATATCAGTGGGTTCGCCACCGACGAGCCGTCAGTGTTGGACCCACCGACATCGTAATCAGGCCCTTAATTACAGTTTATAAATACAGAATAAACTGATAGTAAAATATAATTTTACTAAATTAAATACCAATAAAATGTTTGAAACATTAAAAAAAAAAACACCCTAAAACACAAATATTGAAACAAATAAAACACATATTAAAAACATTATACAAGCAGTAAAGCAACAATATGTTAATAAACTTTAACACTACAGCAATAAAAAAATACGAAAAGGATATCAAAAACAACATTTCAAATTATGATCTCTTAAATTTCAATAATAATGTACTAAAAATGATATACTTACCAAAGGTATTACTTACCTTGATATAACAATACTCTCAATATTCTGTCTTGGATATTTAGTATCATCTATATTCTGACTTTGATATTATGGGTGCACGCTCTTCTTCATGGTGATAAATGGAGGCATTAGATTTCTCCATTATAGTTTACAACCACATTTACAATATAAACAGTGCTTACATTAGAATGGAACCTCAGAGAAAGTTCCATTTGAACATGCCTCGGTGAAAGAGTAGTTTCAGCAATCTATCTAGCAGATTATGGGTAGTTGGGAATGAGGTTAAGCAACTGAGAAACTTTCCATTGCACACTATTCATTTTTCGAAGATGTGACTGACCCTCACATGATCAACTATATGGAAAACCACCAGTCTTTGCATGTGTATCCGCTGCCGAATATGCAGGGTATGTCAACTTGCATTTTTTAAATTGCGCTTTGGTATTTGAGCATTTGCAGAATGCAAATTGATATGGTGCTAAAAGCTTACCATTTTCAATGAAGGTGCTGAGTTCCTCAGAGATGCATTATCCAGTCACTTTGGTGAGCAAAAGCAGATCAGCATCCAGACACTAATGATCTATCTGGTTTGGTGGAACACTGGCTTCTTTAGCAGGGGAGCATCTGTTTTTTTCTTTTTGGAGACTCAATGAATCTTTGATGAGTAATGATGGAATATTCTTTTTTTTTAGTTTAAAGAGAGCTTTATTGAAATAAGTTAGAACAAAGGTACAGCATTACAGCAGCATTTGTAGGAAAATTACAAAAATAATATACGTTGTATAAATCCATAGTACAAAGGAAACCTGATATAATTACTATTGTAAAAGGCAAAAATAAAAACTAGGAACGGTAATACAAAATTTGGTACCTTAGCAACTCAGCATTTAACATTTTTATATAGAAAGAGAGAAAAGAAAGAGAAAGAAAGAAAGAAAGAAAGAAAGAAAGAAAGACAGAAAGAAAGAAAGAATGAAAGAAAGAAAGAATAAACTACATCTGTATCTAATATACTCAGAAAGAAAGTGCAATAACAGACACTATTAAATTCAAATAGCTGAGTGATAATAACTAAGGGCCCCATTAGGATGACGGGTGGACATTGTCCGCCTGCCACCTTATTGTAGAACGGGACCGCCCGCCATAAGGGCGGGGGTCCCGCGGGGGGAATTAGGATGTGCCCGCCACAGTGGCGGGCACATCCTGTTGTGTTTGCATTGTGGCGGGCGGTGCACTCTGCACGGCCCGCCACAATGTAAAAAATGCTCTTTTGCATTTGCATATGCAAAGCGGCAGGCACCATGCGGTGCCTGCCGCTTTGCATATGCAAATGTGGGGGGGTACCATAGGTACCCCCCATGTGCTCCCCAGACAGTGGCGCCAACCTGGGGGCCCTGCAGGGGGCCCCCGCAGCAATCACCGCATGCCTTTCCGTGGCGGCATTGCCGCCAAGGAAAGGCCTCTGCTTTTTGCAATTGTAATATGGCTGGCGGCGTCCATTGGACACCGCCACCATATTAATCTATTACCGCCGCGGTCGCAAGCCGACCGCGGCGGTAAAGTGGCGGACGGTCTTTCCGTCCGCCGCTGTCCCGTCCGCCATCCTAATCAGGCGGAGGGGAACACGAGAGTGGTTGTCGGATTGCAATCCGCCCGATTTCGTAATGGGGCCCATAGTGTCTTAATATGGACAATATGAAAAGAATAATTCTCATTGTTCACAGAAGGTGAAAAACAAAAGAACTGACTTTGTTACGCATTATAGGTGAGATAGCTAGTGAGTGGAGACCAAAAAGCCTCCTTTCGAAGAAGTTGATGAGAGGTAGTGTCAGAAGCTCTATCCAGCCTATGAGGATGACAGAGTAGCTAGAAAAGGTGACCTTATTTGCATCTTTCCTATTAGAAGGAATAACTTGTAAACCAATGGCAAGTAACAAATCCACAAAAGTTCCCAACTTATGAGCACCAAACCAATTTACAGAATTACCACCCAGAAATATGGAGTAAATCCCAAAAGAAAAATTAATAGAGCAAATTGAAGAGATTTATTTACAGACCTGTGTACAGAAAGAGGTAATGTTAGCGGAAAGGAAAAAGGAATGTAAATATGTACCAGGAGTGTTTATTAGGGCTGGGCATAGTTTGCGAAGTAGCGCTACACGAAACTAGGCTGCACTTCGCACTACGCGAGCTACGCGTAGCACTACGCGAACTGCATAGTAGCCTGTTAGCACTGTGCAAGATGCCATTTTCAATTATTGCACAGTGCGGACAAGCATCCGGCACTGTGCAATCATTGAAAACAGCATCTTGCACAGTGCGAGCTGTAGTTTTCTGCCACTCGAGTAGATTTTTACTCCAGAGGCAACTTTCTCAACGCGAACTGGTAGTTTCTCATCGCGAGCGGTCGCGAGCATACGTGACCATTCGCAATGAGAAACCTGGCCTCCCCATGTTGAGAATCTCGCCGGGAGGTTTATTTTCCAGCGCACGCGATCGGCAACTTGATGTTGCTGATCGCGAACGAGGAAAAAGTCTCGCCGGGATGTCATTTTGCTTGCTCGCGGTCACCAACTTGATGTTGAGGACCGTGAGCAAGCAAAAAATGACGACAGCACTACGCTACACATGTTTGCACTGTGCTACGTGCAATTTGCGTAGTGCAAAGTACCGGAAACTTTGCAAACTACACGAGCGTAGCGTAGTGCTTTGGCCAGGGTTAGTGTTTGTGCAGGTCCAACATTTAGTGGATATCTAAGAACTACATTTGGAAATAGATATGGGGGTTAAAAACAACCTCTGATAGAAGTAATATAAAGTTTGAGTGGTGCTAGCATTACAGGGAGTGTCTTGTATTTGTGACCATATAGAGTTCCAAGTGTGTACAGAAAGGGTGTGTTGTGAGTCTGACTCCCATATAATTTCGATCTTACTCTTGGGACAATTAGGAAGAGAAAAATGAAGATATTTGTAGATGCAACAGGCCCGAACGGACAAGGAGGTAGATAACGGTTTTAACGGGGGATGTTGAAAAGTAGAAGACGATTGAGAGAGAAGAGAGTACTGCTGAGTTAAGAGCATTCTTAAAGAATCATACTTAAGAAGGGAAGTAGAGGGCAGACCAAATTTGGATTAGATTTCCTGAGAGTTAAGAAAAAGTGTGCCTTGAAACAAATATTTAACTTGGACTATCCCTTTAGCAATCCAATCCTTCCAGAAAATAGTACAGTTAGAGATTTTAATGGATCTGTTATTCCATAAAGAGTACTAAGAAACATTTGCAAAGGTGGGAGAAATTTGGTAAAGACCGGGTAAATGATCGATATAAACGGTGAAATGGTTATGGACTTAAAGGAACGAGGGAGATGCGCAAAGTTAACTAGTGAAGAAAAAGGAAGGGGGTGAATCAGGGTGTCCTCCAATTTACGCCAAACCGATATAAAGGGTGCTTCCAAGGGAGAAAGATATGGTAAAACTTGATGTATTACAAAAGAGGAGTAGTATTGTCGGAAGTTAGGAATATTGACACCACCCCGATCCTTAGGGACAGATAAAGAGGATAAAGAAATGTGAGCTTTCTAATATTCCATAGGAATTTAGTTAGAGTACTATCAAGTGTGCTAAAGAACCTTAACGGAAGCCGCACTGGTAGCATGGACATGTAGAAATGAATGACCGGAAGCATCATCATTTTGATTGTGTCCAATCTACCCCACCATGATAGATATAGAGGTGACCATTTCCCCGACATATGAAGCACTTTCAGTAAAACATCTTCCAAGTTAAGTTTAACAGTTTTAGAAATTGAAGAGGAATACTTGATCCCCAAACAGGTAATGTAATTGGTGTTCCATTTGAAACCTGTATCTGCGAACATGTTTTTAAGCAATATTTGTTTAGTGGGTAAACGTCAGATTTTGGAAAGTTTAACTTGTAATCCGACACGGTGGCATAGGAAGATAGGATATAGTTGAAAGCAAGTAGAGAAACAAGGGGAACCGAGACTTATATTACGTAGGAGTTTTCCCGTATACGGCAGCCCCAGCTTTAACATAACCGCATTGAGTCTATAATATTGTCGACATTCCCTGCCAAGCATATATGATGCAGGCTGAGGAACTGGTATGACTTTCATGTCAATGTCGTAATCAGTGCTTTACTAATTTTTGGAACAGAGCGAGGTCATTTACTACCTCTGTATATCCCCTGCCCATTTGTAGAATAATAATCCAGCGAGATAACGCAATATTAATGTAACTCCCACAGAGTAAAATTATAAAGGATGCAGGCGGAGATACCTATCGAGCACGCGGTCATCGAGCATGTAATATTTAGGACATTTTGAGATAACTGGGAGCGAGGAGGTTGTAATGTAATGAGACAACACCTCTCTGTGACCTAGCCATCCATACAGGTCCTATAACATTAGCGAGACATTACCGCAAAGGATACATTACGAGGCACAACAAGAGTATAGCTTCGTATGCTGATATCTGGCTTTGTTGATAGCTCACAAAGCGTTTATTTAAGTAACTAGGCATTAATAACATGTGGCTTATATAATTGATAGAATATGCTTGCTCAAGCAGATGGGGATTGATGGAGATGAAGGCACATCTAGGATATAGTAACGATGCCACTGATAAGGGAGCATTACTTTATCTCACTGTCATCTTCTTAAGCTCGCGGCGCTATACAATTAATATCATCGCCAATGCATTGAATAATCGTGATCTCTAAAATGTGAATAAATAAAGATGATCACACTAAAACCTTCTCTGAATATTACATTAAATGAAAATCAGTTGAAGTTTATATATCAAACAGAATATAAGGAATATTACCCCACCAAGCCAGCCTCTCTTTAGTTTTTTAACAATACTATTAACACGTGATAAATAATACCACTGTTTATTGTAGGTGGTTAATTGTAAAGACCAGACCAGGTGAATAGGTTATGACCCCAAGTTTGGGCATACCAGATCCAGAATACTGCAGATCAATAAAAAATTCAGCTATCCGAATCACGCAAGCAGCATTGGCACCTTCCAAAATGTCAAATTGGTAAGTTTTTGGCCGCTCTATTGTAATCTCAGGGTATAACAGTTATCACACAGTGAAATACTAAACACGTACTTTTGTTTTTCTTACAGCACACCTTAGATATATTTAGTCTACGGTGGCTCCAGTGTATATAATTACACTGCGAATACCTTACAACTAGAGGTAATACCTTTTATCTACTGGATAATTTCTGATCAATTGAAATTGCTACCAATGAATCAAACACAACTAGTAAATGTGTTTTGTACTTTCTTTTTTCACTTAAGGTCGGTTTCATTGGGAAGGCCATCATTCGCCCTGATCTCGTGGTTTTGATTCTACGATTTTAATAATCTGAAGGGGGAGACATAACGCACTCTAATGCCTCACCCCTGATATATTTAGGTATGTAGAGGAATTGTAATTCTTTTTCTTGATGTGTGACAGTAGACTATTCTATGTAAACATTTAACCTTGGGTAAAGCTATGATTATGTCATATCGAATGGTATGCGTTCTAATTATGCTGGTGGTCACTTCAAATATGTGAGATGTTTTTTCCCACAAAAGGAACAAAAATAGAAACAGTGCCTGTGAATCATTGTTAATTATTACCTCAAAGTAAATTTTAAAAAAATTATAATGTTACCTTTTTAAAAAAAATAATGTTATTAATTGTATGTGTTTCGCTATTTAGAAAAACAGTTCTGAAGAAGTTGTTAACCCAATACCGAAATGCTGCGTCGACAACTGTTTTTCTACAACTATATGTTTTTAACCATATGCTTTTATGATTTATGTACAAAATTATACTGTATAGTATTGAATAAATTATGCCTTTTTATATATGATTTGTTATTGTCATTTTTAAACTTGTGATGTTTACGCAAACTGTAAATATGTTTTGACATTGTAGCACTATTGGTTCCGTGTAGGCTTTGTGTATCTGTCTACTAGCAATTTTGAATAGTCTAAATCACATCATTACAGTGTTTTCTGTTATCAAGCGACTTTTTGGTTTCAAAGATCCGAGACATATAACAAAATGTCATCAGCATAAGCCGTGAATTTGATTTTTTTGGACTTGTAAATAAAACTCTGAAATAAAGGAGAGTGTAGGAGGGAGTGAAGAAAAGGTTCTAGGGATAAAATAAAAAGCAATGGAGAAACAGGGCAGCCTTGACGAGTGCCCCTTTGAAGAGTAAAATATGAAGATTGAGAAGCATTAACAAAAACCAAAGTAGTTGGGGTGTAATAAAGAAAACTGACATAAAACAAAATAGCAGGTCCAAAACCATGCCCTTAAAGTGCCCACATCATGAAACGCCAGTGAAGGTGATCAAAGGCTTTTTCAGCGTCTTTGTGAGGAACTCTTGGAGGCAAGGTTAACAATATTCAAAAAGGTTCTGGAATTATCAGCCAAAATTCTGCCCCTGACAAAACTAGTCTGTTTGGGATTCATCAGTTATGGAATTACCTAATTGATGTGACAGGCCAAAATTTTAGCAAACATTTTGCAGTCCAAGTTTATTAGAGAAATAGTATGGTAGTTGGCACAGGATGAAAGGTCCTCATCCTCCTTCGGGATTAAACAAATTATAGTTTCTAGAAAGGTTCCATGGGCCTCATTTTGGGAAACAAAATGCTGAAAAAGGGATAGGCGATGATGGAGAAGAATCTGTGAAAAACAAAAATAAAATTCACCTGTAAAGCCATCAGGGCCAAGTCTTGATCCAAAAAGGAACAGTCATGAGATGGAGAGGAATGATGGGGTAGAGAGTCGAAGACCGAATCCAAATTGGCGTGTGAGGGAGAAGCCTCAGGAGTATATCCCTTCTTTTAAAAATCTGTGAAGCCTTGCAATATCTATTCATGTTTAAGGTGAATAATACCTTTTTCATCAATGATGTTAACTATTTTGGATTTCTGAGATTTGACTTTCAAGTAATTTGCTAGTAATTTACCAGCTCTATTGCGTCAAACATAGAATTTAGAGTTAAACTTTAGCAATGTCCCTAAGGCTTCTTAGGTCGATTTCTTGTTAAAATTAAATTTAGCCTGGACAAGCTGTCTGAGAGTGTGATCATATTAGAGGAATAATATGCATGCTCGGGTTCTTTAATAGAAAATAATAAGGAAAAGTATACCTTAAGAAGAGTATTTTTCTTAACAGCCACGGAGTTAATGATAAAACCACTGGCTGTCGCTTTAACAGCATCCCAAACATTAAGAAATAGTATGTCTGGGCTAATGTTGGTAAGAAAGAATTCTGATTCAAAACTTATGAAGCGTTCTATAAAAATGGGATCTTTAAGTAAATAGTTGTTAAAGTGCCATCTACGAGGTTTTGAGGGTTCAGAGGAGGGATTTAAATCAATAATACATGTGCATGGTCAGTAATAATTATGGATCTGATTTCTGCATGTGTTAGGTTAGTGAGAAGATGGGGAGTCAAAATTTCATCACTTCTAGATTTGAAGATGGGTGTGGGAGAAGAGAATAAAAGGTGATCAATAAATTGTCCAGGTTGTATATCCTCCAAGCATCAGACAAACCTCTCGAGTGAATAGTGCTTGTAAAGGTTTTTGCATTTTATTAGGGATATTTCTAGAGGAGGATTTCCTATTGATGAATGGGTCCAGAACCTGAGTACAGTCCCTGCCCACCAGGAAATTGGAAATTGAACAAAAATGAAGGACAGGCGACATGGAATGCCAAAACTGTGAATGTAAACCAGTAGAGCCATAAATGTTAAGGAGAGAAAGAGGGGAACCATTAATGACATGGTGAAGAAAAAGCCATCTTCCATCAGCGTCTCTTTCCTCCGTGTCTATAGTTAGAGAAAGGGATTTGTGAAATAGTGTCACTACCCCGTTCTTTCTTTCCTTGGCAGGAGAGCAAACCATGTGCCCCACCCAATGCTTTTCAAGAGAGCTAATATCATTTTCATTAAGATGAGTTTCATGTAGCATTGCAATCTGGATAAATTAGTAAGTCTTTTCTGTTTCTTAATGGGGTTATGAAGACCCTTCAGATTCCATAACACTGTACCAACATTGTCAGTCATAATGAGGAAAAGAAAACAGTACCAATAACCATGAACTTTCTAAAATTGACAACTGTATGAAATCAGTATGGAAGAATATTAAGCAAACATAAAGAGAAAATTGTTGTCAGAATAAGTGCCAAAAGCGAATGTTAAAAAGATGCACACTAAGATAGAAACATCAGATGAAAGAGACTTGAGATAGAGAAGTGGTGTAAAAAGAGGAGAGAAAAGAGTTGCAACACAAAAATAAAGAATGAAAGATTAAAAAAACATGTATAGAGAAGAAGAGGAAAAAGGAAAGAGAAAGCGATGTAAATGATAGAGGAAGGTATGTTGACAGGAAGCCAAAAGACCTCAGTCAAAATAAACCAAATGCTCTGCCAGTGTGGATGAAGCAACATGAAGAGGTGGGGAAACGCAGAAAGAAAGACCAACGACAGAGTCAGCGAAGTCATGGAGAAATGGCGAACACCACTATAAAAGATCAATTGGTAAGAATAGAGAGTGGAGCAACAATAAGAAGATATAATAAGCGAAGTTAAACCGGATGAATAAATGTCACAAAAGACAGACATAAGAAACTAGCATATCTAATGAAGGAAGTAAAACTTACCAAGATATCAAGAGGAACTATAAACACTAGGACTAGAAATGGAGGCACAGGGAAGAGGGAACATTAAGGAAGGGTATCTGTGTTAGACAAGAGACATCTGTAAAAAAAGAGATTGCAAAAAATGGTTACGATAATGCAGTCTAAGACAGCTGACAGCAACATTTACAAATAAACAAGAGAACAAAGGGAATAACTAGTCATTCCTGTAAAATAAAGAAGGGTTATGTGAAAGAGAACTGAAACATGCTAAACAAGTCCATATTCAGGATTTCCCGAAATCCTTATTATGTTATTGTTATGTTATGTTATGTTATTATACACTTGTAGAGCGCGTTATCACCCTGAGGTATCTAAGCGCCATGTCTTAACCCTTGTGGCAAAAAATAAACTGTCTTAAGTCTTTAGGGCAATCGTATGAGTAGGACTTTTCTTTCATAGTAACTTTAAAAAAACCGGGATGCACTAGACCATATCTGGCATTCATGGACCAAAGAGCAGGATGAAAGGAAAGAAACTCCTTACGATGAGCAGCTGTAGCACGAACCACATCTTGAGAAAAGAAAACTTTCTGGCCAGACCATAACATCTGCTTTCTGTGCTTGGCCGCTGAGAGAACCATTAACAATTCAGTATATTCCAAAAAAGGGCAATTATCCCGCTGGAGCGACTGGTTGATGATGCAGAAGAAGACCCCCCCCCCCAAGTTTGAGTCCAATGAAGTGCGCCCACTGCAAAATGAGATTAGTAACTTCCTTGATACCAACCAGTTTAGGGATATGAAATTTGAGGAAAGCAAGCATGTCAGATTCCACCTCCCCTTCAGGAATACCATAAATTCTAAGGTTATTACGCCTGTTGCGATTCTCCAAGTCCTCCGTTTGATGTTTAAGAAGAGCTATTTCTTTTGACATAGTGTCGACTTTGGAATCACATCCTGAGCACCGCTAATCCTCATCTCCACCACCGACACTCTGGACTCTAGATTAGAGCATTCTGCCTCTAATCTCTGATGGGTTGCGTTGGTGTCTATGACAAAAGGTTTCAAAGGTTTTATTTCCTCCATAAGGTCATCTAGCATTAAGGGTAATGGAGATTTTGTAGGAGAACAAGGCTCCTCTTTTGTCGTTTTGAGGCAGCAGTAGTGGAGTCCTTACAGAGGAAGGACATGTTCACAAAGGCACTCTTTTGACTGGAGATGGAGGGAGACTCCATGTAGAGATGAGGGAGAGTATGTTGCGTAATGTACCACAGCCACAGAAGACAACCAGATATCTAGTGAGTGTCACAATGCCAAAGCACCAGAGGAAGTCCAGAATCTGAAGAAAATGCAGCAGGGAGCCAATCTAGCAGCTCTTGCAGAGAAGCAGTAAATTTGAAAGCAGGTGAGCAGCAGAAATAACACATCTGGTAGAGCTCTAGGTTGAAAGGGTTCATAATTGGACTGGTGCTCCTTTAGAAAGTTGGTAGAGCACACTCATAAAAATATTATGGTCATGTAGGATACCAAAGGATGGGTTAGCGCACCAAGGGCAGTTCACCGCCGCATTCCACAATATTCAAAATGGCGTTCGTTGTGAGGAGAACGCAGCACGGGGAAACTGGGTAAAAAAAATGGCTTAATTGAAGCCAAAAATGCGAGCTACCTGTCCCTTGCGTCCGCGCGTTCAGAAACTCTGCTACATAATGACAGGAACAGAAGTCTGCCGCTCCAGAAGAGTGAAGGTCTCAGTCAAGAAGTGGAGCTTCACTGAGACACAGCCATCTTGCGGCATGTCAAGCAACGCCTCCTGATGGAATTTTCTATTATGTTAGAATGCTGGTTTTAATTTCTTTAATAGTTTGTTATTTGTTCTTCTACATTAGGCAAAAACATTGCCCCCATGTTGTTCTGACTTGTCTATCTCAAGAGGTTTGAGACTTTCAATTCTGCTCTGATTAGTGATTACAAAGTGTCATATCTTGCTTCTGATTTGTTGAGGATACATCAAAAGCTGTTAACATAATTTTGCAATACCACATTCCAGAATGAGCAATCAATATGATTTAGTGAAATCCCAGAGCTTATATTGAAATGCATGGAAAATAGACTTTTTATATAAAGAGTTTGTTGTCGGATACTCTGTGACTTCATCAACGCTCATTGAAGAGCTTCTTTATCTTGAAGAATGACAAATGTCATGTAAATGGATGGTCTTATTAAGAGATATGCTCCATGTGACTTTTAAGGCTCAGAACGATGATAAGGTTTTAGTTATTGATTTCTGGCAAGAAGGATGTTGTGGTGAATTGAACCGATTCCTCCTCCTATGATATTTGCTCTCTCCAACCTGATAGTTTAATGTCCTTGTGGAGCTAGAATGTCTATGATCACCTGCAAGTAAATAGGCAACCAAGCTTTTGTGAGAAAGTATAGTTGAAAAATGAAGTATACATGGTGTTTGAAATTAATTTGTAATTAGCATTGGCTCATTTGCATTGAACATTTTATTTATTTTGAGAAGAAGTAAACTTACTGCATCTCTAGGGATGTGCCTTTGGTTGTGACTCAGTATACTCCTTTCTTAGAGTTTTAACTAGTTTTCAGGACAAGGTATAAAAGGGATGGGCTGATGCTTCATAAGAAGTCACAGTTTTTTTAGATAATGTTTGTGGAGATAAATGTGATCTGTTGCTAGGTCTCACTCCAATAGAGTATCAATGGCAATTCAAATCTTCTGGATTGCCTACCCTGGGAGCAGGCACAGGTGCATGCAGTTAGAGACAGCACGTTTCCTGTCTGGGGTAAAAGTGGAAATCTGTGTTGCCAGGTGAGACTGGTGGAGTTCCAGAGCCAGATATGTTTCTGGAGGTTTCATTGAAACAGTACTCACACATACATAATACATAATCTGTGAATGCACTTTGTACAGGTATTAGAGATGATCAAATGATTACTGTGGTGCCTGTAAGAAACTGAGAAGGGTTCCTTATTGTCTCAATATTTAAATTGGTGTGATCATTACAATAGAATGGGTTTTTGTAATATTCCAAAAATGGCTGGTGCAGATAGAAGTCAGATATTGTTGATAACTGCAGTGTTTCTTGTCCTTTGCATTGTATTCAGATAGTAGAATTTCAAATTGTTATTTATCTGCTTACTAATTCTTCGTAGAGATGACTACTTGTTGCCTGACTCCAGTACGTCAGCTGATATGGACGTTAATTCAGAGGAGGAAGAAGGGCTGATATTCCAGTAGTTGTGGCTTATGTGACATGAACTAAATATCATTGTTGTGAGAAATTTCCCTATCTCAGAAGATGACGAATATTAGCACTCTTAAAATAATTTCAGGAAGACAATGTGCTGAGAAATGATGCTGTAAAGAAGAGTGAGCAATTTAATTGGAATGGGCTTCTGCTTTCTGGATGAGCTGATTGAATTTCAGGGTTGGTGACTTTATAAATCACTTTCTCATTAGAATCTGTAAAAGTATAAATCAGTCCACAGCATGGTGCTCAAACTTTGGGCGAATACTGTAATTGTGGGTGTGCAGCTGTAGGCCACAGACTGTGAAGTGGCTGTCAGCATCTACTTCAGTGGTGTGAAGTACAACCTGACAAAGAGGTGGTGCAGCACTGATTGTAGAAGACCCAGACTCTTCTTAAACCTATTGTACCTTATATAAAGATGATGGTAGGTCATTGTCTAGAAGATTGGAAGGCTGAATTGAACTGCTCTGCATGAATGAATCAGAACATGACTGGGAACTAGAACAGGGTTGCAGTGTGCCAGTCCAAAGGAGAGTGAAAAACGGATCTTGCAAGTCTAGTCAGCACTAGACAAACAGGCACAGGGAGGACCAACCAGCAGCATCAAATCAGTGTTGGGACTCCAAACAAGAGGGACAGCAACATCTGGTAGTTCCAAGCAACCTGACCCAATCAGTCCCCTGAAGAAAAGAGACCAGATATCACTGACTAGACCCCACAGTGACATAATGAATGAATACGTTCAGCCTGGAAAGGTATGTATCGAAGTTAAAGAACGTGAGAGTAGGCTCCTTACAGCCCTCTCAGATAATGCAGTAGTCACCAATACAGGGGCACACAGGTGGTTAATTCATGCAATAGTAAATTCTCATCAGTTACTAGTGCAGTGTCTTGAAGAGGGGCTAGAGAATTAGGCTCACTATCATCTGTAATGTCCATGACAAGCCTTAGAAGTATGATAGTAGGTTTGTTGAAAACACTTGCTTACAGATTAGCAGTGAAGATTGCATGTTTTCTATTGGTGCTTCAAATCAAATCTAATCGAGTGTTTTCAGGGTATAGCAGTGTCACGTTCCATTTAGGAGGTTAGGAGGGAGTTTTGGTGGGGCGGAGAGGCAGGGCGGGGGAGGGGCAGGGTGGGAGGTGCTAAAAACTGGAGTATGGATAATTGAAGGAAAGTAAACAATTTAATTAATAAAATGAATTTTGTAGCACACCCTGCATCGTAAAATACGATGCAGGGTGTGCTTCAAAATTCGTTTTATTTATTAATTGAAGGTAAGTAAACAATTTAATAAATAAAACGAATTTCGTAGCACACCCTGCATCACATTTTGCAATGCAGGGCGCGCTACGAAATTCGTTTTATTAATTAAATTGTTTACTTTTCTTCAATTATCCATACTCCAATTTTTAGCAACCCCCACCCTGCCCCTCCCCCACCCTGCCTCTCCGCCCCACCGAAACTTCCTTCACGGGCCGTGGCTGTTTATACCGTGGAAGGAACGCGGTTGGGTTGTGATAGAAACCATGGGGGTTATTTAGAAACCCCTTGCGCTGCTGCTGCGTCACTTTTATATGATGAATAAGTGATGTACTGGCGGACCAATGGGCTTGTAAAGAAGCCCCCATGTTTTTATAGCAGTTAAATGTGATACAGCTTAGATCAGATGTTCTTTTATGGAGATTGGCATGGTACTGGCAGGACATTGCATTTGTGTAAGTGGTAGTGCACTACAGTACAAGCACATTTGTGGGTTGTAGCAAGGACCAGGTGCATTGGTTTGGATAATGGCACATGAAAACCACAGGATTGCCTATGTCTTTTATCCTAGTGACAGCAGGGGACGTAAAGATAAAAAGTAATTTTCTGGAGTTTGCTTGGAATGCTTCTGCAGTTTTTAGGGGGTGAAGGAGTAACCATTGTTTTGTGCATGTGTGAGAAAGATGTGTTTGTGTGTCGGTTAAGGGGTGTGCACAATATCTTTATGTCATTCATGTACTCTGAAGTCCATATGTAATGTAACTGGTTCTATTGTAAAGCGCTCTGGCACAATCTTGTAAAGTTTGCATATAAAAACGCATAAAAAATAAATAAAATAAATAAATCCCGTTAGGCCCCACACCGTCGTCCTCCTCCCTGCTGTACACTGTATTTTAATTTACTGTTGCCTGCGTATATTTCCGTCACTCTGTCTGCCTCCTTCACATTCCAAGCATTTGCAATGGAACAGGTATCGCATTTGCGAAAGATTGAACTATTGACATTGTAAATGACAATGCCTTTTAATTATCTGTTGTTTTTCAAAACCCATAAATAAAAGGCATTGTCATTTACAATGCCAATAGCTTAAACTCTCGCAAATGCCAGACCTATTGCATTGCAAATGCTTGTTCTCTTTTCTGACAGCGATGAAATAAGCTCTTTGCTTTAGAGGTTATCATTCATTCGAAGGAAGAGTGTCGGTTTACGCCCCAGTCTAACAAATGTCACAAAACTTATGAATGAGTCTGTGCTTTTCACCCAAGGGTAGGAACTCCCTTAAAACGTAAACCCATGACCTTAGCCGGGATTAGAACATCGAAACCCAAGGCTGTCAGAGAGAGCGAGCATGAGAAATGTCTTTAGGTTAGAAAAACTATTCTTTCCCACACTAATCTGCTTGGCTGTACTGCTTGAAACATTCCTTAAACGCACATATTTTTTTTAACAAAGCTTCAGTAATTTAGGTACACAGAAATCGTTTAATATACAGAAAATAACAAAGCTTTACATTTGTACCCATAACTCAGTGTGACTATAGTAGAGCATTTAGTAAGGTGTTAGAATAATTACAACCTGTTTGAAATCTTTGTATTTGTGCAATAACTTGATGTTATCAGTGTGTTTGCCCAGGCTTTCCATTGACACCTTTTTATAAATGCAGGTATTGTGAAAGAACGCGTTAATGGTCTTATTAAACTCCACAGACCCATGCAAGGCTTTGTGTAAGGTGCAAGAATAAGTGAAATCCGAGATGACCTTGAAAGTGACTGACATCATTTCCTGTATGTCCTCCATTTCTGCCAAGGCATGGGTGCCTGCCAGATTGAGCTCATAGCACCTGGGTTGCACTGCTGAGGGAGAGTGCACCAAAGACATCTGCATCCTTCTGCAAACACCAAGTCATCTTGTCACTCCTACAGAATACACTCGAAGTCTGCAACAAAAAACTTTTTTGTGAAAAACTAATTGTATCTAGAAAATGGTACATGTGGTCAATTCGTTTGAAGTGGTTGGAGTTATTAATTTCTTTGTGAATTTGTTTACTTATTTAGGTTTTGAATAGCACCCCTGTATTAGAGTTATGTTATGGTAATAGTATCTTATAGAGCGCACGTACACCAAAAGGTTTCATGGCGCTGAGTCTAACATGTGCCAGGGCCAACAGAGGATTATACGTGGGCCTGTGTAAATAGCCACGTTTTGAGCAGCCTTCTGAAATTTAGCAGGTTGTTGCAGGACCGGATCTCCAAGGGAAGGGAGTTCCAAAGTCTCGGTGCAAGAGTCGCAAACCTGCGCCCACCCTGACGATGAAGCTTGAAGGAGGGAGTGGTCAAGAGATGGAGGTTTGCGGAGAAGAGGTTGTGGGAGGGGATGTACCTGGGTAGGAGGTTATTGATGAATTGGGGGCTGTGGCCGTGAAGGGATTTGAAGATGATACAGGCCATCTTGAAGGCAATTCGTTTGGGAATAGGGAGCCATTGGAGATTTTTCAACAGAGGCCTGGCTGATTGCCAACGCGGGTGCAGATGGATCCATCTGGCCGCTTGATTCTGGACCAGTCGGATACGCTTGATAAGGCAGAGTGGAAGGCCTAAGTAGATGGAATTGGCATAGTTCAAGTGTGATAATGCTAGGGCTATTACCACCTGGATCAAGGCTGATAGGGTAAGCATCCGACTGATCTTCCTGATCTTATGGAGCTGGAAGAAGCAGGAGGAAACAACTGTGCCTATTTGGGTTTTACATATACCAATTAATTATACAATATGACATTAAACCAGTTACAAAGTAGAAGGCACAGATAATGAAGTGGGAGTTAGCAAAGGGAAGACAGAGAATGCCAGAGAAACACAACTGAATGAATCATAGAAAAAATGAAAAGGTCTGTGGTAATTGGGAAGAGAGTCATCGTTATTTCAGGAAATGGTGGAAATGGCAGAAGAGATGAGTCTGAAGATTCTCCCTGAAGTCAAGAACGGTGTGTTGAATTCTGATGGGTCAGGAGTTCTTGTGCAAAAGTGGTAGCTTTAGTGGAGGTTCAATTGTGTGGGTAAGGAGCACTCTAAACCTGGAGGCCTTTATTTGTGGAGAGTTGCAGTGTCTAATCCTTCTGAGTCCACCAGATCGGGGAAGCATTTAGATTGGTAGAGGAGGGTGTTGTGCTTAACAGGACATCAACATTTGCACTAGATTCTTGCATTCTTCACTGAGCGGTTTAGTGCCTCTTCCTCAGACAGCAGGGCAGCCGCGGCCGGTAGTCGGAGTAGTAATGGATTACAGACTTTAAAAGGTAAGTAATAATAAAAATAAATAAAACAAATTTTGTTGCACACACTGCATCACCAAATGCGATGCAGTGTATGCAACGAAATTAGTTTTATTTATTTTTATGTTTACTTACCTTTTAAAGTCCGTAATCCATACATTTCTACCCCCCACCCTGTCTCTCCCACTCCCCACGTCACCGCCTGTCCCGTACACCCACTACCGGCCGCGGCTGCAGCAGGGCAGTCCTTCTTCTAAATTTTCCAAATTTTCCACAGGTCCAGGAGTGTTCTGATAAGAGGTTCAGAAGGTCCCTTTTTTGCACCTGTGTCAGCCTTTGTGTGGCGAATTTCCTGGCCTACCCCCAACATTAGTTCTGGTCAGATGTTCTCTTTCCTCTGGTTCTAAACTGTCTTGGGTGACACAGACAAGGTCAGGCCTGGTGTCAGATTCTGTAGTAAGTTCCCCTAGGGCCCACTTTGGTTCTCCCTTATTTTAGCATATTACACCTTTTAGGCTACCTTTGCTTTGCACATTTCCTCATAACGCATTTATTTGGTGCCATGATATTATTTTCGAAATATGCTGTACATGTTATTATTATTCAGTTCTTCTTCTTGAGATTTAGTCTGAACATTTTATACAAGGTCGAACAACATGGTGTGCTGTTATTCTCTGCTCGATCAGCAACAACTCCTAATGTTTAGACACAACACAGCGGCACAGCTGCTGTTTTCCAACACAGTAGTTCTTATCATATAACCAGCCTTGCGTAACCTGAGATGTGGATTTCCTAACTGCAAATGCCAGGTATGGGTACTGGTGCTAATTCCAGAGATCACTGATATATCCCTGTGCTCATGTAGTGAGGGTAGGCTTGGACAGATATATCATTCGCCATGATAAGGCTTTTCATAGTATACAGTTTGCTAGGTATTTGTATATTATTTATTTATTTCAGACTCTTATATAGCGCATGGCTACTCAGGAGCATCCCAGCGCTTGTATGGAGTCCAGAGAGTACACAGCGACGGGATCAGGAGCTATTTACATCACTGTATGAATCTAGCTTTATACTCTGCTGAAAAGCCAGGTCTTCAATTTCCTTCTGAAGATCAGCAGGTTAGGTTCATGTCGAAGCGGGGGGTAACGAATTCCACAGCCTGGCTGCATTCAGAGAAAAGAGACGACCCCCGGTCCTGGATCTACGGACTCTCAGGATCTCAGCTAAATTCTGATCATCTGAACGCAGGTCTCTCCGGGACTTATAGGGCCTAATCAAGGTCCTCAGAATGGCCGGACCCTGTCCATACATGACCCTATGTGTAATACATAGGGCCTTGAAGGAAATCCGTTCCCTCACTGGGAGCCAGTGGAGCTTCTTCAGGGCCGGTTTAGCCGACATTCTTGGGCCAGTGCCTGTCAGGATTCTAGCTGCAAAATTTTGTGCGATCTGGAGCCGCTGGATTACCCCTGCAGGGGCGCCCAGATAGATGGCATTGCCATAATCTATCCTTGATAGAACCAGAGATTGGACAAGTGTCCTTTTCGCTGCCTCAGGTAGCAGGGGGAGGATCTTACGGATCATCCTTAATAATCCAAAACAAGTGGCCGTGGTTTTCCTAGCCTGATAACGGAAAGAAAGCTCTGTGTCAAGCCAGAAACCAAGGCTCTTGATCTCTGGTTTCGGCAATGGTCCTAATCCCATACAGAGTGGCCAAGCCTCTGAGTTGTCGAGGGAGGCTCCCTTACCCAGGAGCATCACCTGCGTTTTTCCTCTATTTAGCTTTAACTGAGACTGGTCCATCCATCCCGCGACCGCCTCAAGGCACATCCTCAGATTAACAGAGGAGGACCCGTTCCTGTTCAAGGAGACCACAAGCTGGGTGTCATCAGCGTAGCTCACCAGCTGGATCCCGAAGGGTGCCACTAGTCCCACCAAGGGGAGCCATGTACACATTAAACAGCGTGGGGCTCAGGGAGGATCCCTGCGGAACCCCACACTGCAATGGTACCGGGCACGAGGAGATGTTTTCCTCGAACACCTTGAAGGCCCTTCCCTCCAGGAAGGATTTGAGCCAACTCAAGGCGCTCCCCGTGACTCCCAAGTTGTTAAGGCGGGCCAGTAGGGTATCGTGGTTCACCTTATCGAACGCGGCGCTGAGGTCCAGGAGGATAATGGCCACGCTCCCACCAGTGTCCAGAATCCTCCTGGATTCCTCCACCACGCTCAGCAGCGCCGTCTCGGTACCCTGCCCTCTCCTGAATCCAGTCTGGGAGGAGTGAAGCAAGTTGTTGGTCTCCAAGAAGGAGGCCAGCTGATGGTTGATGTGCTTCTCAGTAAGCTTGCTAATGCCCGGGAGAAGAAAGATGGGTCTATAATTGGAAAAATCACTAGGGTCAAGTGAGGGCTTCTTTATTAAAGCTTTTACCATTGACAATTTCCAATCCTTCGGAACGACTCCTGCCCTAATAGAGGAGTTCACGAGATTGGCAATGGGTGTGGATAGAGCAGGAAGCATTGATTTTATTACGCTCATAGGGGCGGGATCGAGTGGAGAAACGCTTTTAACAGAATTGATGAGAGCTGGGAGGGCTTCCTCCTTAAGGATTTCAAAGGCCTCGAGTCGTGGCCTGTCGTTCCCTCCCAATATATCGGAGCAACCGGTTGGGCCAGCTAAGGAAACAGGGGGAATAGAAATCAAGATTTTTTTGATTTTGGTGTCGAAAAAAGCCGCCAGATCTTCGCAGCGGGTGCCGACTTGATCAGGGGAGGAAGGGGGATCAGGAGTTTTTAACAGTGACCTAGCAATCTGGAAGAGCTCCCTCGGAGCATTTGAGGCTGTCTCAATTCTCTGGGCATAGTAAGATGCTTTGGCCCGAGTAAGCGCCGCTTTGTAGAGTTTAATAGATGCTCTGTAGATGTTCTCTAATCACAGCACAAGTGCATCATAATAGAGTATGATAGTTTCAATAGATATTATAAACTTTCTTCGTGTCTCCCTTTCGTTTATTATGGACATGCATGAGTGAGAAACAAAAGGTGATGATCTGTTTTCACGGTCCCTTGGGGACTAGAGAGCCAGATTCTAGGTTGCCAATTCATCTGTTACTCTGGTAGGATTAGAAGGGCAGGTGAGGCACCTTAAGCGAGTCAGATTTGGGCCCATAGGTACTGATGTGGTAAGGATACTAAATCCTTACAAACTGGTGTCCTGTGATCCCAAGGCACAGTTCTGTTTCCAAGGATAATACCTGCAACAGCTCCTTTCAGTCTGCTGCAGGTATGATCGTTTGAAATGTGGTTAGGGTAGGATATCCTGTCAGGAGGACCTTCTCTCCTGGGGTCCCTTTGTCTCAATGTTGTGTGAGCAATATACAACTCACAAAAGGAGAGCCACTCCCTGTAATGTGACTCAGGACAATTGCAGCAAGGCACACTTGGTTTAGGCAGAAATATGGCAACTTTCTAAAAGTAGCATTTTCCAAATTGTACCTTATAACCTGGCTTTACGATTAAATAGGGGTTTGAATTACAATTTGTTTGAGTGGAAACATCATTTCTCTATCTGGCTCCAAAGTGAAGTTAAAAATAATTAAGTGTAATAAGGTAACCGAGGATAGCCTATGGGAGAGATAGGCCTTACAACAGTGAAAACAACTTTAGGATTTTCTTCACTGTCGAGACATGTAAAAATTAAAACACACATCTCCTACTTTTAAAATACCTTTGGCCCTGCCCTGTGATTGGAAAGGGCCTGCCCTGTGGTAACTTACAAGTAGTAACAAGCATTGGCAATGCTACCAGGTCTGGCTTTAAAGGAATGTTCTATGGTAATGTGAAGCATTACAAGTAAATAGCATGGGAATGGATATATATTTGTGTGGTAGCAAAGAACTATAGGTTAAACTGACAGTTGGCAGTTACACTGTCAAGCTAGACTCAAACAGCCATGTAGGTTAATGACTGGCCTTCTCCCAGCTGTGCTGCTGTCAGAAAAAAACACCATAACTCATCTAGGGCCAGATGTAGGTAATTCATATTTACCGACTCTTAAATACCGAATTTTACCGATGCGGTATTTAAGAGTCGGTAAATATGAAGGGGGGAGATGTAGGTAATTCGAATTTGAGAATTACCGAATCGGTAGGATTCGGTATTTACCGATTCGGTAAATACCGAATCGGTATTGCCCATTGATTCCAATGAGCCATGAAGCCCATAGGAATCAATGGGCAATACTGATTCGGTATTTACCGAATCGGTAAATACCAAATCCTGAAAGGGTGCAGAGGGTGTCACTTTGACACCCTCTAGCACCCCAATTCCGGACTTGTGTGCTATGTGGCACACAGACATGCCCTAAGGGCATGTCTGTGTGTCACATTGCACAGGTGTGCATGCACAGATGTGCATGCACACCTAAATTCGGTATTTTACCACCCGATTGGATTGGGTGGTAAAATGCCGAATCTGAAAGGCCTTTGGGACTCAGAAGAGTCGCACCTACATCTGGGTTTTACCGAATCGGTAAAATTACCGATTCGGTATTTTACAGAATCTTTAAATTTAGCGATTCGGTAA
The DNA here is from genome assembly GCF_964263255.1 of Lissotriton vulgaris. NCBI lineage: Eukaryota > Metazoa > Chordata > Amphibia > Caudata > Salamandridae > Lissotriton > Lissotriton vulgaris. The sequence goes on from NC_141694.1 coordinate 1,620,375,576, forward strand.
GTTTACCGAATCTGTAAAATGATGCCCCTACATCCCAATCTCCAAATACCGGTCAGTAACTGACAAATTCGGCCATTACCGACCGGTATTTGGTTTCCTACATCTGGCCCCTAGTTGTCTAAAACACTTTAATACCATTGCAATGTTATGTGTTTACCTGCTAGTTCAAGTTGGATATTTAAACAAAATGAGCACAGCTGTGTGGAGGGCAAGGTCGTTTTTTGTGGACACACACGATTTTTGTCCAATCAAAACATGTACTCCCAGCTCCCAACATATGGGCAGAGCCACATCCCCTCTCTGGTGATGCTCACATAACTGCCTGGTGACAGCTTTGCTATCAAACCAGACCATAAAAAAGAAAGGTTCATTCCTGACAAAAGTTTTATTTTGCCAGGTCGAAATAGCAATTTAAAACTGCACTAGAGGCTGCAGTGGCAGGCCAAAGAAAGGTTTTACTGTGCTACTTTAGTGAGTGACAGAATGGGTGCTGCTGCCCATTAGTAACATTTAATTGACAGGTGCTGGGGATAGGTCGTTCCGATTGCTAGGGAAGTACAAGTACATTAAATCTGCCAATTCAAGTGTTGGCCAATTTTACCATGTATTAAGGAAAGAGTGCAGGCACTTTAGCACTGGTTAGCAGGGCTAAAGTGCTTTAGAGTCCTAATGGCAAAAAAATTAGTTCAGCCAAAATCAGGGAGTGACAGCAAAACATTTGAGGGAATACCACACAAAGGATGTCAGGTCTAACTAACCGGGATACCTTTTCTTGCCACCTGCCTATATATAAGTCGGAAAGTATCGCAAACATCCTTTTTCAAGTCAGAAAGAAGTTTCTAACTGGTAAAAGGTTCTTTGTACATCTAGGAAGGCCAATTGGCCATTGCAAACCCAGTGATTTTTTGAATACCCATTTTTGCAACCCCAAAAGAATTTTGTACCAAACACTTAAGACTGGAAATAACAAGTGCAAGTACAGCTGTTCTCAAGTGGTCTGTACAAATAAGGTTTTTGAATTTGAAAAGTCATAACATTTAGTGAGTCTGGTATTGGGTTTAGTGAAAAAGACATAAAGTTTGGAACTGTAAAAAGGCAAAAAAACAAGGAACTGTTGGGGTAGCAAGAGACTGCTTTATGAAATGCAGCCATCTAGACCTTCGAGGCAGGTGAGTAGAATATCAATATTCCCAGTTGATATTTTGAGGTAGGGTTCTGTGTCACTGGCATAGTGCTGCAAGTAAATGTTTTCATCTTTAAGGATTAGACCCACAGTCCATAAGTACAATTTAAATAAAGTGGGAACTATGCTCAAGCCTTGGGTGCACTGTTATAAGATATATTGACCATTCCTGAGATGCAGTTCTCCAATACAGCACTTGGTGCTTGTTGTTGAAAAACAATGACAAACAGTTCATTGCAGCTGTAGTCAACACTTTTGTAACCCTCCTGTATATCTTAAAGAATGAATAGACATGAGTCTCCTTTGTCCTAGATGTAATACACATATTTAGAATCTTCATAGTTGCATTTGAAGATTAACACTTCTATTGACTATGAATATATGCATCAGACACCTGACCTGAGGTCGAAAGGCGAGGTGCGCTTTCAAAACACCCGATTGATCGTGTTCCTGAAATACTCCAGGACGTACAGAAACAACAGCAACCCTTTGATCCTGTTAAGGCGAGGCTCCGCACCATGGGCGTTAAGTACATCTTGTTGTTCCCCGCCAAACTCAAGGTCATATTCCAGGGTTCCACGATATTCTTCCAGACACGGGAAGAGGCGTGGGCGTGGATCGAGGAGCGCCCTATTCTGCGACGTGTGTCACCTCAGACACAGGGTGCATCCACAGAAAAAAAGATAGTTCCCAGTCGGGAAAGGCCATTAGAGAACCGACAGAGACGCCCTCTGAGAGCACGGACTGCAGCCGATGGGACGCCAGGGATGACTCTGCTGTCCAGAGAGAATAAGTCACAACTCTTGGAATCTGACGACAACACCCCTAGGAAAAGTGGGGCGTGGTCCCGACTACGATCCAGTGACATCATGAACACTGACTACTCTGAAAAAGACAACTCAGAGGAGGTGGAAGGTGACCACCCATTGCTCGAACAGATTCAACGACTGGAAGCTATGGGCCCCAGTTTGCTCGAGACTGTGTCACAGCAGATACATCCATCTAGCAATGGTGGAGAGGGCTGTGTTGCGGGTCCATACGAAAAATAAAGGACAGTGCGATGACCCTACTTCCGACTGGACTTTGTATAAGAGCGGCCTGACAAAGGGAAGTATATTGCGAATTCTTATTTCTTCTTTTTTGTTGTAATTGTTGTTGGGGGGGGCAGGGAGGGTGACAGACCTCTGGTGGAATACTGGTGCCTGAATTGTCATGTTGACGAATTGGGGGTGGTGCGGGTGCCTGAAGAGTGTGGGGAGGGGGGTTTGTTCATTGTTTTTTTCCATTTTTTTAGGTCCTCATTTCACCATTGGTGTCTGCAACTGAACATTTTAAAACCCGATCCATCCTGGGCACCCCGGGTTGATGTTCTTGCATTCACCTTGATCCGACCACGCCTGCTTCTTTATCCGAGGCATGGTGTAATCATAGAACCTTTGAGACCTTAGACCAGCCTCATTTCTCTCCCCCACAAGATCAAGGGTTCCCATACCTTACATTATGTGCCAGTACCATTTCTAGACGCGCCATACCTAATGCTACACGCAGCCAGTTTTCATAAAGATGAGGACTAGCATTCTTCCAGAGTTTGCAGATCTCTCTACGCGCAATCAAAATTAAGCTAAAAAACAAAGCCACTTGTGTCGCCATTAGCCCCATTAAAAGATCTGCATCAAGACCAAACATTACTAAATTAAGTCACACTCTAGCTTTAAAAATACCCTCCATAGCCCTCTCCACGTTAGCCCAAAAGGGGCCCAGACTAGGACAGTCATAGAAGTGTGGATATCATCGGCTTCAGCCAGGCCACATCTGGGACACTTAGGGGACGGACTCACAAACTTCGCTATTTTTCTCGGCGTATAGTACAGCCTATTAAATAATAACATAGAAGTGGGTTTTTTTTAGTGCGGCTGGTCTGACAAACATAGATAAGATTTGCCGGCATCTGTGGCTCGGCCTTTGACTGGGTTAGGTCATTTATTAATGGCCTCGCAAGCAGTGGGCCTGTCCCCTTTTTTGTCTCCTAAACTCCACACAACCTGTGGGGTCCTCCAGGGCTCTTCGCTCTCACCCCTCTTGTTTAATATTTATATGCTTCCCCTACTTCACTCATTAAAATCCTTTAAAGTCACCACATTTAATTATGCAGACGATCTGCAACTTACCTTCACTATTGACAACTCCCCAGAATCTATCCATCAATTTCAGTCCACCATGCTCTTCATACGCCACTGGATGGATAGTAACCAACTAAAATTGAACCCTGAGAAGACAGAACTGGTCCTCTTTGGGAAAAGCAAATCCTTGTGGGGCCCAAACTACTGGCCTCCAACACTGGGTCCTCCCCCTATTCCATCCAGCACGGTGAAAAGCTTAGGTGTACTCATTGATGGAGAGCTCTCATTAAGACCTCAAGTTAATTCTGTGGGCTCATCCTGCTTCTTTCAGCTCCGAAAAATAAAACAAAATTAGTGCTTACCCAACCTGCTTTGACCCAGGTCATGTCGGCCTTGGTGTTGTCACATTTAGACTACGCCTACGGCATCTACCTGGGCCTTCCTATTGCCTTGGGTAAACGCCTTCAGATGGCCCAGAACCCGGCAGCTAGGCTTATATACCGCATTCCACGGTGGCAATCAGCAAGATCCCTGCTGAATCAACTGCACTGTTTATGGATCACACAGCGCATACTTTTTAAAACCGCCTGTATAACTTTTAAGTCCCTCAATGCTCGTTGCCCCAAGTTTATTCAGGCACTCCTCCCTAGATATATTCCTACACGTAGCTTGTGCTCTGCCTCACAAATCCTCCTGACTGTCCCTCACTATAAACTCCAACGGAAAGGAGGCCGTAGGTTTGCCACACTTGCCACTAAACTGTGGAAGTGTCTCACCCAAGAGATCCGTTCCTGTACCACTCTCTTACAGTTCAGGCAGAAACTCAAGACCTGGTTATTTGTCCAGACCTTAGCCTAATCCCTCTGGGGCCCCTCGTCAGGTGGTTTTTCTGAATATGTTGGTTAGCGCCAAGAAACTCTCGGGTGAACGTGCTTTGTATACATTTTTGTTAAGATAAGATAAGATAAGGAAATTTACAACTGGTAACCTCGCAGGTTAAGGGCGCCCAAAATCTCTCCAGGGAAAGATAGTTAATTCTCAAATTCGTGGTGCTGCAAAGTGAGAAAAAGGGTGGTTACCAGACTCCCCTCAAAATACACATATGTGGGAAAGAACATTAAACAATGGGGGCTCCCACCTGCGCTCCTATATATCAGTTAATGATAATTGTATTCCAAGTAAAGGCTAGCACAATATAGAAAAGATGCATCAAACAGTTATAACACACACGCGCATAAACTGAATGTCGTGACCTGGAGTTCACTGGTCACATGAATAAACAATGTCCATTCCTCAAAATCAGATCTAAATGTGTTATACAATATATCCAAAAATTCCACAAATAATGTCTTTAGACTGTTATTTCGTCGAATAGTTCTTCTTTATTCTTGATTTCTTTAACTTGTCACATTCCTTTAGCGTGTCACTTTCCACAATAATCAATCTACAGCCAACACGTGTTTCGTCTGGCTCTATACAATAGCCATCGACTTCATCAGAACATTATATTGAGGTCACGAGGTGTCTCATTTTGGAGAAGTTTATTTCAAACACACTTCCAAAGTATCTAAGTCTCTCGGTTCTATCGGCAGTGTCCCACTAATGTTATATCCGTAGTGGGTCGTGTATCATAGAGTCATCGTCTTATTCAAATCTGGCGTACTGTGTTTGAAATAAACTTCTCCAAAATGAGACACCTCGTGACCTCAATATAATATTCTCCAACCGATCTCGGATTTAGTTGTGTGACCAAGATATTTCTGAAGAGCGTTTGAAATAAGGTCCGCGAGTACGAATCTTTCTCATTACCTCAACAATTGTACCGCCGTAGTAAAGGGATATTCTTTAAATTGCGCAAGGTGGAGGTGTTGCATAAAACTGACATTCACTAAATCAACGCTCTAATTTGAGTGAAAATATACTCCTGCCCTTATAACACTAAGGAGAAGGAAGTGATACATGATATTGAGTACATGAAGTAGACGAACCTTCTAGGACGAATCTTTTACTTCATTTGAAAGCCCTGATGAAGTCGATGGCTATTGTATAGAGCCAGACGAAACACGTGTTGGCTGTAGATTGATTATTGTGGAAAGTGACACGCTAAAGGAATGTGACAAGTTAAAGAAATCAAGAATAAAGAAGAACTGTTCGACGAAACAACAGTCTATAGACATTATTTGTGGAACTTTTGGATATATTGGATAACACATTTAGATCTGATTTTGAGGAATGGACATTGTTTATTCATGTGACCAGTGAACTCCAGGTCACGACATTCAGTTTATGCGCATGTGTGTTATAACTGTTTGATGCATCTTTTCTATATTGTGCTAGCCTTTACTTGGAATACAATTATCATTAACTGATATATAGGAGCGCAGGTGGGAGCCCCCATTGTTTAAGATAAGATAAGGGATGTCCCATATAAGATAGCTGAGGCTTCCTCCAACATGGAGGAATTCCAGACTAGATGAAGTGGAGGGGACTGAAATTCCTCCGCGTCCAGCAAACTTCTATACCAAAATCCCACTTCTTTCTTCCCGGGGTTAGGTAATTGAAGGGCAAGCTCGATATCCCAATTACCCCCAATGTTCTCTTTCTCAGCCAGATACCAAGAGCATAATTGCATATATTTAAATCTGGAGAAAGAGTCCCCGATCTTAACTCTCAGGACCTTCCAAGGGAGAACCCCCTCCGATGTTACTAAGTCCGACAATACCTTAATCCTGATGGGGAGTGATAGGTTGTCCCTGAGGCATAGCTGTAAATCAGATTGGGGCGAAGTCGGAGTAGTATCTTATACTCCATCTCCCTTTGACTCTGTTCCAGACCGTAAGAGCAAATTTTAATACCGGGGGTTTGTTCATTGTGAATAATCACTGTAAGTTGTGGTCATTGCAAAGGGTGGGGGTCTATATGTTTTTCTGTATTTTGTTAGGTTCAATAAGTGCTGGGATGGAGGGAGGTGGATTGGCTGGGGATACTCCTAGGGAAGGGAGCTGGAAACACGTAGATTCATGAGAAAGTCATAATGGCTGAGTAACGCTTCACGATACTCACGTGGAACATCAATGGGTTAGGCAACAAAATCAAACGAGGTCTGGTCTCTGCTTATCTCATAAGAGTTAAACCCGACATTGTCTTCCTACAGGAGACACATTTGCTGGGATTGAGTTGTTCTTTTTTCCCCAGAGAGCAAGACACTACTCTGGGACACTTGGGATTCACCTGGGGCTCGAGGGGGGTAGCAATTCTTGTTCGGAAGTCTCTCCCATTTCACGTCACCCGGCAGTGGGTGGACCCTGACTGGACCTACGTAGCAGTACAGGGCACCTGGAGAGACAGGCACATTTTTCTGACTATGCTCCCCCATGGTTGCAACAGCGCACACTGGACAAACTCGCAGGGCTCCTACTACAATCCAGACCAGCCACACATATCCTAGGGGGGGACTTTAATGATGTAATTGACCCAACGATAGACCGAACACAAATGTGACCAGGACCCCCTGGCCCCACGGCGTTGGCGCAGTTCCAACAAACCCTTGGCTTAACCGATCCGTGGCACCAACAACATCCTGGGTGACAGGTCTATTCTTATTTCTCCGGCGACCATGGGGTGCTTTCGAGGCTTGACTACCTCTTTGCAAAGGCTGGGGAGGTAGTGGGGGTGGAGGCAGTAGAATATTTGGCTTGGGGCATTTCTGACCACTCACCACTCATGTTGACTATGGGGCAGAGGGTTGAAAGCCAGCCGGCAACTTGGAGGTTAAGCTTGTGGGCCCTGAAGGACAAAAAGGTGATGGACGAACTAAGGGTAGAATCAGACCTGTACTTTCAGGTTAATATCGGTTCAGTTCAATCGTCAATTCACCCTTTGGGAGGCCTACAAGGCAGTACTCAGAGATAGGGTGCAGAATATTGTTTCCCACAAACAAAAACGAGACCTTCAGGAACTGGCGGCTCTAGAGGGCACCCCCTGCTACACTTAGAGAATAAGATTGCCGATACAGCTGATACCCGGGCCTTATGCCAACTGGAAATAACCAAAAATGAGTATCAGGTGTTAGCTACTCCTTCTGTCCAGTCGCAACAATTGGCAGTGCAACATCGATTGTATGAAACAGGGGACAGGGCAGGGAAACTGCTTGTGTGGCTGGGCAGGAAGGAACTTGAGGCGTGATAGGTGTTGTCCATCATGGAACGGCAACGCATATATACTACACCACCAGACATAGCGGGGGCCTTTGCCCAATATTATAAGGATCTTTACGCAGCTAAAAAGCAGGTGAGCATGGAGCAAATCACTCATTATTTGGGCACAATCCCTTTGCCATCACTGTCCCAAGAGGATAGTGCTAGGTTAGAGGAAGACATAACTCTTGAGGAAGTGGCGGAGGCCTTTGGCCGTCTAAAGGCGGGGAAAACCCCTGGTCCAAACGGACTTCCGGGGGAATTTGTTTAATTAAATAGCGGCCTACTAGCCCCACATTTATTGTAGATGTACTTGGAGTCAAAAGAGCAGGGGATCCAATCTCAGGTTCTCTGGACAGCCACGGTGGTGGTAATCCATAAACCAGGGAAACCATCAGAGGAATGTGGATCCTATCATCCCAAATCATTGCTCAACGTTGAAAATAAGATCCTGGCTATTAATCTTGCCATGCGCCTCTTGACAGTTATTACTCCCCTGATCCATAGGGACCAATCTGGGTTTATGCCAAAGCGTGCCACCCAATTTAAACCGTGCCGCCTGGTGAACTGGAAGGACACGGTCCAGGGCCATTCTGCTCCTCTCCTTAGATGCCGAAAACGCATTTGACACCATTCACTGACATTTCATGAGCTGTGCCCTAGAAAAATTTGGGTTTGGTCCTACGTTTAGGGAATGGTTGGCTCTTTTATATACTGCACCTGAAGCTAGGGTTCGAGTAAACAGGATAACGTCATTGAGCTGGGCCATTCATCGAGGTACTAGGCATGGCTGTCCTCTATCTACCCTACTATTTGCGCTCATTCTGGAGCCCCTGGCCTGTATGATTCATTCCAGCCAGCGATTGGATGGGTTTATAGATGACTCCCGCTATCTTGAGGAGAATGCATATTGTTATATGCGGACGATATCTTGCTCTATGTGATGGACCCGACTGAGACTCTTCCTATGATTCTTCAGATATTTGAAGAGTATGGCTTTTATGCTGGCTATCGGACCAATTGGAACAAATCCACTTTATATCCAGTGGCAGGGGTGGTTGACCCCCAGTCCTACCCGAGCTGCCTTGCGGTGTCCTCAGAGGTGATCACTTACCTCAGATTGTACATCACTACTAACGCCGTGGCCAGCCTAGAACATAATGTTCAACGTATCCTTGACAACTTCCAGGAGGATGTCAAAAGACGGAGGAAACTCCCTCTAACGATCATGAGATGGAAGGCAATGTATAAGATACACACACTCCCACAACTGCTATAAATTTTACAAAACACATATTGTAAAATACCAGAGGCGATATTCACGTCCCTTAACAGTGTACTTCATACGCTTTTGTGGGATGGGGCCCAGCCACGTATAGGGATGCAAACCTTACAACTGAACCAGTACAACAGCGTCTTGGCCCTACCTGATTTCAAGGCTTACTGTAGGGCGGCACACCTTATTGTAATTAATGAATGGGGTCATGTCACTGATGACATTTGAGATGTCATCAGTGATGTCACTGACCATGTCATGAATGATGTAATATGTGACATCATCAGCAGTGGATTGCGGGTGCGTGAAATATAGTTAGTACAACTAACTATATAGGAGTAATTTCAATGGTTTTTTAAATGCTAATTCCTAACTATATATGACCTGAAACCTATGGTTTTTTTTAGTGAATTTGCACGGTTTTTTAAATGCTAATACCTAACTATATATGACCTGAAACCTATGGTTTTTTTAGTGAATTTGCAAGGTTTTTTAAATGCTAATACCTAACTATGTAAGGCTTGAAACCTATGTTTTTTTTCAGTGAATATATATATTTAATATAATATATATATATATATAATTTTTATTTTCAAGTTTTTTTTTATATGATTACAGGGTCCACGCACCGTAAATGCTCTGAGCTCTTACCCCGACAAATTTTTTAAATTTCTAAAACATAATATCTACGTTTGTAACGTAGATTTCAAAGGTAGACAATATCTGCTTTAATGTAGAAAATGGTTTTGTTAAACTTTTAACAACAGTATATTACTTTTTGAAGTAGTAACAAATCTCGCGAGGGTACATCACACGTGCACACAACGTAAGAGCTCCGTCCGCGCACCGTAAAAGCTTCGAGCTCTTACCCCCGAAAGTTTTATAAACTTTATATCATTATATCTACGTATTCATTGCACAATGTAAAGGTATACATTATCTGGGATAATAAAGAACATGTTAATTTAAACTTTTAAAGACCATATATAACTTTATTTAAGCAATTATAAATCTCGTGAGGGTGCGTACTACATAAACGCATCGTAAGATGGCGTTAGCGCTCCATAAATGGACCGTAAACGTAACGTAAGCTTACGTAAGCGCTCCGTAAACGCTCCGTAAGCTTACGTCCAACCATGTGACCTTAAAACAAAAGATTTAATTGGTTTATAATTCTTCCTACTCCAATTGTTGAAAGACCCCTGCCATGTTCATCATTCTTCTTTGGCTTTCAGAGAAGCAACACCTTTTTTCTACAGCTCCTAGCTACAGAAAAATACTTCAAAATGGCTGAACATCCAGAGTCTGACCATTCTTCTAATGAAGACTTTGTTGAAGAGGACCCCGCCCAAGTAAGAAGAAGGAGTCCGGAGGGGGCGTGGCTTGGGTGCCGCGCAAGATGGACGGCTAGGTGAAGAGCTCCTCCGTGCCGTATCACCTCCTTCTGGCTTCCCGGCGGTGAAGTGGGCTATTTCTGTCACAACTCACCGGACTTCTCAACCGGAACATGGTGTGAGCAATTTGTGCCTTTTGGTGCCTTTTTCGGACCTTCCCTGAGGTTTTGAAGTCGGAGACCGGGAATGAGATGCCGAGATCCGCCATTTTGTGCAATGCCTCAGCGTCAGCGGCTCCTCTGACGAACTTCTGCCCTTCTGCTTTTTGAGAAGACTTTCCTCATTTCGGTGCCTGCATTACACCGACAGTTCTTGGAGGTGAGCGTGGGGGGTTATTTCATGGCTCTCGCCGCCCTCGTTGTGTTCAGGCACGTCTTTCACCTTGAGGTGTTGCAGCCGCCATTTTAGGATTACCGTGGCTGATTTGAAAGTCGCGGTTCCTCTTTTTGGCGCATTATCTCCATCCTGTCACAAGCCTCCTTTACTAATGTGACTGTGACCCTCTGCTTCACACAGATATATTGCTGCAACATGTCCTGAGGTCAGTGTTATATGACTATCCATGCGTTATTGGTTGCTGTGACATGCGCACGTTTTTTTTTCTGAGGGATTCATGCCTTTTCCTCGATACTTTCTTGGATTTTATGGTTGAACTTTGATCTACATTGTCTACATATACAGCTGGCTAGGTATTCCACCTGATCCTATGCAGTTTACCATCTTATGTTCCTTATCATTTGGTACCAGTCACTCACACCAAATGGAGGTACCCGCACCTTTGATGCTGTTATAGTAAACGCTATCTTCAATTGACTTGCTGTATGCTGACCCACTTGAGGCTCTGTGTGACTCATTCTGGATGGACATTCCAATGCTTTCGATGTATTAGCGCCATAAAGTCCCTATTGTTCACTGTACGGAGTTTATATACATTCCTTTGCCAGGTGTGTTCTTATTGACTCAATTTCATCTATGGTGCGGTTGCGCAAACCCAAGTTTGTGTTTAATCCCTCTGAGAGGATTCCTGTGAGTTCTTCCAACTTGGGTGCCTCCTCACAATCTGTCAAAATGTCGACTTCCACCACTCAGTGCTCTTCTTCAGGTAATCCACCATCAAATAAGTCTTCACCCTCCGCATCGTCAATCAAAAGGTTGAAGCAGAACTCTCCTACACCTGACTCTTCTCCTCCACCTTCTATGGACTTGATTTTGGAAGAGATCCGTGCGTTGCGTCCATTCATTGAGGACACGAGCAGAGATATGCAACTTTTGAAGGACAAGTGGGAAGTAATGGACACTCGAATTTCTTCCATAGAACATCAACTTCCTGAGGTCCACTCCAACACGCAACGTATTGAGTCCCTGGAAAAGACTGTCCTTTCTTTGCAAAGACACACAGAGGATTTGGAAAATGGTAACAGGAGGAACAACCTTCGCCTTTATGGTTTACAGGAAACTCTTGAGGGGGATGATCCAGTCACCTTTTTTACCTCCTTCCTTCCGAAGTTATTGGACATGCCACCGTCCACATCCATCAGCATTTAAAGAGCCCACAGACTTGGAGCACGTTCGTCCACCTCTACTAAGCCTCGTGGTGTTATCATCCTATTTTTGAAATTCACTGATCTATTATCCATCCTCTCTGCTGCTAGAGCCAAAAGACAGTTAGCCTGGCAAGGTCAACGTATCTACATATCTCAAGATGTTTCTAATGCCACTGCATCTAGACGCAAGGAATTCCTAGCTCTACGACCATCTCTGCGTTCTCTAGGGGCCCGATATGGCTTATTCCACCCATGTACCTTCAGAGTCACCCATCAGAATAAGTCTTGGTCCTTTCAAGAACCTGGCGAGCTCCGTAACTTCCTTCTTCTGCACAACAACGATGGAATGGAATCCTCACCTTCTACTAGTGGCTGATGGATACTCTTATGTTCCTGGTGCATTTGCTGTTATTTGCTGTTGTTTTGCTCTTTCACTTCATTGACCAGTTTTTCGATTGCCTCCGCTATATTGGATCCCTGCTTGACTTAGGTCTTTCTCTTATTGCTTAGATTATATGTAATACGTTCCTGATCTCATTGTTTTTCTCTTTCCTTCCCCATACAGATGTGTCCCAGTTTCCCCTTCACCATGTATTATCCTTTGTACTCCTGTGAGGTTTCGGCGCGGCTGTGTTCCTGATCCTAGTTTCCCCGTCTTGTTCCGCATCACCACTTCCCCACTTCCCTTCGTGTACCCTTCCCTTCAGGTATGTTTTCTACAGTTATCCGTATGGATTTGTACTGTCTTCTATGCGTTCTCTCTCTTCTTTCCTTTCTTCCTTTCTCAGTGCCTATTCCTTTTTCTCCACTACTTCCCCTTCCTCTTTTCCTATTCCCTTTCCTTTCTCCCCCCTTTCTCCTACTTTTCCTTACTCTTCCTTTTACTATTCTACTGGTTACCTTATTTTTTACTATGCTACTGATGGCTTTATTACTTGTACAGTATGTTCTTGCACCTTTCAATGTTGAACAGTTTATTATGTTGTGATTTTCAAAGTTATTTCATGGAATGTGAAAGGATTTAACCATCCTATTAAACGGCAGAAAGTACTCTCCCACCTCTCCTCTTATAATCCCGATATTGTTCTCATTCAAGAAACCCATCTTTCAGAAGTTGAATCATTGAAACTTAAAAGACTGTGGGTTGGCAATGTTTTGTTTTCTCCGGCCTCCCATAAAAAGAATGGTGTTGCTATTTTAATCCACAAACGTCACAAATGTAAAGTTCTTCTTGAAGACAAAGATGATGAGGGGCGTTGGATTCTAGTTAAGTTGCTTATTAATAATATTCCACTTACTTTGTTCAATGTTTATTGTCCTACAGGTTTTGATTCCTCTTTTTGGCCCGTAATTACTGCAAAATGTATCCAACATAAAGATGATTCCTTCCTTTTGGGCGGGGATTGTAATTAAATTATTGACCCCTTTTTAGACCGCAAATCCTCTGTTTGCTTCACCCCCCACAAACTCCATAAACAGTTTCTCAATACTATCACACAGCTTCACCTTGTAGACTCATGGAGGCTCACACACCCAGACACTATAGACTTTTCTTTTTTCTCCCCACCGCATGCCTCTTTTTCCCGTTTAGATTATATTTTTCGGTATGTTACACTTACAACGCAACTTTTACGTCGTAATGCTGTTACAACGCAGCTATTACAACGCAAGATCCATTACATCGGATGCCATTACAACGCATGGCATTACATAGCAGATGCTATTACAACGCATACCATTACATCGTAAGTATTGGTAAGTATATAATTTTTTTTTATTTTATTTAATATTATATAATTGATTTAAATATTATTAATTATAAATAAAAATATTTATTTATGTTTTTAAATATTATAAATTAAATATATTAATTTAAGTAATTTTTTAAATAAGTATGAGTATAGGAGTATATGTTTTGGGGTACTGAGGTATATGTTTTGGGGTGTTTGGGTATTTTTATGTTTTAGGGCAGGGTTTGGGTTTTGGGGTACAGGGGTGTTTTTAGGTTTTAGGGCAGGGTTTGGGTTTTGGGGTACAGGGGTGTTTTTAGGTTTTAGGGCAGGGTTTGGGTTTTGGGGTACAGGGGTGTTTTTTTAGGTTTTAGGGCAGGGTTTTGGGTTTTGGGGTACAGGGGTGTTTTTAGGTTTTAGGGCAGGGTTTTGGGTTTTGGGGTACAGGGGTGTTTTTAGGTTTTAGGGCAGGGTTTTGGGTTTTGGGGTACAGGGGTGTTTTTAGGTTTTAGGGCTGGGTTTGGGTTTTGGGGTACAGGGGTATTTTTAGGTTTTAGGGCTGGGTTTGGGTTTTGGGGTACAGGGGTATTTTTAGGTTTTAGGGTTGGGTTTGGGTTTTGGGGTACAGGGGTATTTTTAGGTTTTAGGGCTGGGTTTGGGTTTTGGGGTACAGGGGTATTTTTAGGTTTTAGGGCTGGGTTTGGGTTTTGGGGTACAGGGGTGTTTTTTAGGTTTTAGGGCAGGGTTTGGGTTTTGGGGTACAGGGGTGTTTTTAGGATTTATTATTTTTAAAGTACGACTTTAATTAAATTAAATTAATTAAATTAATTGAATTTAATTTAATTAATTAAATTAATTGAATTTAATTTAATTTATTAAATTATATTAATTACAATTTTAAGTTTTATTCAATTATATTAATTAAATTAAATAAATTAAATTAAAATAATTACTATTATAAAATTAATTAAATTAAATTAATTAAATTATATTAAAATAATTAAATTACATTAATTCCATTTTTATATTTAATTAGACTAAATTAAATAAATTAAATTAATTACAATTTTTAAATTTATTTCATTATATTAGTTAAATTAAATTAATTAAATTAACTTAATTACATTTTTTAAAAATAGATATACTCACCTATACTTACGATGTAATGGTATGCGTTGTAATACCATGTGCTATGTAATGTCCTGCGTTGTAATGGCATCCGATGTAATGGAACCTGCGTTGTAAAAGTTGCGATATTACAGCATGCGTTGTAAAATAACGCGTTGTAACATCATAGATCCTATTGTTCTTTCTTCTTCCTTATCTCAAAATCTTATATCCTCGTCTATTGAACCTATTGTCATTTCTGACCATTCCCCTATTATCACTGATTTTGATCTTTCTCCTCCATCTCCTAAATCTTCTCGTTGGCGTTTTAACTCTTGCCTACTTACAGACCCTCTTTTTTCCTCCTCTTTTCGCTCTTTCACATCTGAATTCTTCCAGCTTAACTCTGATCCTGATATCTCTCCCCATGTTCTTTGGGACTCTTTCAAGGCCACAGCCCGCGGATTTATTATTGATTTTGTATCAAAAAAAAAGAAAAAGTTTCTCCAAAAACGTAAGGTTGCTCTTGCCCATATCAAATCGCTTGAACACCAATTTTATACCTCCTCTCCCACTCAATTTCCTTCTGAACTTCTTCAAGCTAAAATTGCATTTAACAAACTTACCACAGATTCGGCTTCCTCCTTTCTCCTTCGAGGTAGTGCACGGTATTACGGGGGGCGCAACAAATCGGGCAAATTGCTTGCTAATTATCTGAAATCACGTAAAGAAAGAACTCTCATAGACTCTATCTATTCCCCTTCCAACGTCCTCTTGCACACAGATAAGGACATTTTACAACAGTTTCAGTCCTTCTATGAATCTTTATATTCTCCTGAGAATCCCCCTACCCCAGATCTCCTACAATCATATTTTGAGGGCTTGCCTAAACCAGACGCTTCTACACTTAATTTCTCGGACATTGAGGCGGATTTTACCCTCTCTGAATTATCCACAGCGCTATCTTCTCTAACTAAGGGCAAGACCCCGGGCCTGATGGCTTTCCCGTTGAATTTTATTTACACTTCTCTGATCTCCTCTTACCTAAACTTCTTTTTCTTTTTCAATCTTTTTGCTCCGCAGGTTTGGCTCAAGGCTCCTTTCAGGATGCTACCATATGCCTCATACCTAAAGAAGGGCGTGACCCAAAATTCTGTAAGAATTATCGACCCATATCCCTAGTCAATGTGGACTATAAAATCTATGCAAAATTATTGGCCCTCCGTCTTGATCTTTTTATGCCTCATCTTATTGGGAAGGAACAATGTGGTTTTGTTAAGGGCCGCCTTACCTCAGACAACTCTAGACTCCTCCTCAATGTCCTCAACAAGGCTTCCTCTCTTTCTATCCCCCTCGCTGCTATCTCGGTTGATGCCGAAAAAGCCTTCGATCGAGTGGATTGGTCCTTTCTAATGGCTTCATTGAAATGGCATGGCTTTGGTCCGAAATTTATTTCCTACGTTTCTTTGATATATTCTATGCCCAAAGCATCGGTCCTTGTTAATGGTCAACTTACCTCCCCCTTTACCCTTAAATGAGGTGTACGTCAGGGCTGTCCTCTTTCCCCTCTTCTTTTTATTTTAGCACTTGAACCCTTCATTTCTTCGATTCGTAACAACCCTTCCATTTCTGGCTTCCCATATGGTGAACATCAACTTAAGTTATCTACTTATGCGGATGATATCCTTTTATTTATTTCAGATCCACATACTTCTGTCCCAGCCCTAATGCACGAATTTGAGAAATTTTCCCAGGTTTCAGGGTATAAAATTAACTCGGATAAGACGGAGATTCTTCCTATAACTAAATTCTGCCTTCCGCATTTCTTTGCGTGCACCGGTTTTGCCTGGAACAGTACGAAAATCAAATATCTTGGCGTCCTCTTCTCTAATTCTATCCGCTCTTTTATCCGACTTAACTTGACTGCAGTCATTGCTAGAATTGACTCGCTTCTCTCTTCCTGGAACCCTTTATACCTTTCCTGATGGGGTCATCTTGACTCGATTAAAATGATGATTGCTCCGATTTTGATATATTTACTCTCCATGCTCCCTGTACATATTCCAGCTCTCTACTTCCGTCGCATTGACTCTCTTTTATCCAAATTCCTTTGGAAGCAGAAGAAAGCTCATATATCTCTCTCAGCTCTTCGTAAATCTAAGTCAAATGGGGGGATTAATTTTCCAAACTTCCGTCTTTATCACAAGTCCTTCTCCCTTCGCCAGGCCTCTCGTTGGTTATCGCAAGATGTGTCCCCTTTTGCCCCTTTATGGTTATCGGTTGAACGTGAGTTGTTGCTTCCCTATTCCTTTCAGGATGTGATACGCTTTACTGCCAAGGCTCCTTGTCTTAACCCTCCATTATTTAAACATACCTCCTCTCTTTTGCGACCCTTGCTTTCCACAACCTCTGTCTCCCGTGAATCCTTTTTAGCGTCACCCATTTGGTATAATTCATCCATTCTCATACGGAATAGACCTATTGCCTGGGCTTCGTGGAGATCAAAAGGTATTATATGGGTTCATCATCTTTTTGATGGTTCATCCCCTCGTTCCTTCCCCCAATTTCAGGCCCAGTTTCATTATCCTGCGTCGTTTGCAAAGAAATACTGCATTCTCATGGACACCGTTCTTGATCGTTACTACTCTCTATCCTCGGATGAAGTATCCACCTCCCTTTCCTCTTTACTCACCATTCTCTCCACTATTCCTAAGGCTTCTCTTATTTATCGATACTTCTCAGCTCCTGATCCTGATCGTCCCAAGTCAAAATTGGAACTTTCTTGGGAAAAAGACTTAAATTGCTCATGGCCGACCTCTCTTTGGGACAAACTTTGGGCTAAATCCTTGAAGACCTCTCGCACTGCATCTCTCACTCAATCCTTATTCTTCTTCTATCATAGGCTCTATCTCTCTCCTCTTTCTCTCTCTCGTTTTCTCTCTTCTTCTACAACCAACTGTTGGACCTGTGATGCTCCCAATGCTGATCGCTATCACCTTTTCTTTCTCTGTCCTTCTGTCCGTCGTTTTTGGAATCAAGTGTGGTCCCGCATCTCTCGTATCTTTAATCTCTCTATTTCCTTTTCTACCTCTTTGGTTTTTCTAGGTAGCCTTTCAGAGGCTTTAGACCTCCCCCCACATTCATGTGGTCTTTTTGACCTTTTTTTTAGCACTTGCACTCCAACATATCGCCTCCAATTGGAAATCCCTGAACAACCTCTCCATAATCTCCTGGTGGAATTTACTATGTCATTCTCATAGATTGGATGTTGCCTTTGCATCATCCTGCAAACCCCCTCGAAATGTTGAACTTTACTGGTTACCTCTCACCTTATACTTAGATCATTCCGCCAAAAAGAAATATACCTCATTGACCCCTGATAATTTTAAACCCCCTTGAGCGTTTGTACTTCTGCTTGTAAGTTTATGCTTCAGTTTTTACTATTGCAAGTTTTTCCTTTTCCTTTGTTTATTCATATCTTAATGATATTTTTAACTCGTGCATTTATTAATTACTCGTGCATTTACTGTTCTATTTGCCATTACTTAATTTGCTTCTTTTATATTGTAGCCTTAACTGTATTATTCATTGTTCTAATTTTCCCTTCCCCTCCCCTCCTTTCCCTCCCTTAAAATTCTTAAAATGCTTTGTTCCCTCATTGTGCCATCAGCTGACTTAATTTATTCTCCTATGCTTGCCTTTTCTCATTTTATTCTGCTGTTGTCACCTTATTGTATTGCTAATTCTTTATTTCAATAAAGCTTTCAAACATAAAAAAAAGAAGAAGGAGTCCATATTCTGGAATTTTTCCAGCTTTCCAGAACATCAAAAAAAAGTAAATGCACCACTGGTCACCTGCAAGATCTGTGACACAGTGTTATCTAGAGGAAATCCAAATAAGAAATTTTCATTTGGAACCCACAGCATGGAACGCCATGTAAACAATATACACCCCAACAATTGGAGTAGAGCTGTGGTGCAAAGATCTCTGGAGCAGGACTCTTCTCCAAGTACATCTACAGCAAGAACCGTAGTACCACCAACGCCATGTTCAATGGTGGCGAACATTCAGCCAGAACTGAAAATTTTTATGATGCAATGCATACATTGAAATAAATTAGTAGCCTTCGGACAACAGTCCATTGAAGTAATTTTGCAGAAGAACAGGAACCACAGATGCTGCAAATAATTTTTTTCTTTCAATTTCATAGTTTGTTCCTGTTGAACAATTGTTTTGTGTAAAAAGTTCATTTTTCTACGTTTTTCCAGCAAAACAAAAACAAACAAAAAAAACAGTTCTTTTTTAGGGCATGTATGTGTGCCACATGGCACAAATGTACATGCACAGATATGCATGTACACAGGAATTCATTATTTACCTCCGAAAGTTTTATAAACTTTAAATCGTTATATCTACGTATTCATTGAACAATATAAAGGAACACATTACCTGGGATAATAAAGAACATGTTTATTTTAAACTTTTAAACAGAGACTACATCAACTGAGGAAATCCCAGAGAGTGAGGGGATTTGCTTGGATATGTACAAAGTTTTGAACGGTTCAAGAGACGTAGTTTTCTAGCTTTTTTCCTCTGGCTAATTATATCCAGCAATAAGACATGAGAACCAGGCTCAAACATTGGTGATTTCTCTGACTTGACACTGATTTCTTTACACTTCTTTTTAGCTCCTGATGAGTTAGTTTCCTTTCCCTTAACAGGCACTGGGTGACTTTTCATTAGCAAAGACTTTTATGGGCTAGGAATTCTCGGTTGGTTGAATTCTGACATGCATTTTTGCTACAGCTATATCTAGAGCTGATGTGGAACCACTAGGCGGGGGTGAGAGCTGCGGTACTGCTTTGGCCTGGGACCCTTTTGTTGTGGGGGTTCTGTCTCTACTCTGGTCCCTACCTTTGTTCTCACACTCCTTGGTCTATTCCTCTAAACCTCTGGGAAAGATATTAACTTGAGGAGAACTTGGGGGACTAAAATGTGTTGCCTTTTCTAACTAACATTGGATTTTTTGAGATACAGACTGAGCCCTTGTAACTAGGCGAACCTGCACCTTCACGTGTTGTAGGCCCTTGTCCCAAAGCTTCCATGATGTAAATGAACTTTCCCTTGTCACTAGTAAGCCCTAAATAGTTCAATCAAAATGCCTTTCAAATACTTTGACAGAACCACCTGATTTGTACCAACAGCCACTAGTGTTTCTAAAATGCCATGTATTGCATTTTGCAAAAAAGACGCATAACGACCAACAAGGAAGATGATCCAGATGGCTCAATATCAATAGACCCTCCCAGAGAGTCTTGAGTTACATTAGTCACGCAAGGCAGTGAATCCTTCTGAAGCAGTAATCCACTCTGATTCCAGGAAGATGTCCTTGACCTGACCTTAAGTCTCCAACCCCATTGACTACCTAAGAGGTTCCCGATATATTATAACAGGGTGTGGATGAACGTCTATGGCCTCTGGCCAGGGTGGTCGGAAAAGAATCTGCCAGGATATTATCTGGCTGATCAAATTTGTCTGCAGGTACCCCCTCCTCTGTTTCTAGACTTTGGTTTCCGGGAGTCCAGCTGACCACACATAATGGGTTAGAGAGAGAGATAAAGTTGAAGTATTTGGTGACAAAGATCCTTATTGAGGTAGCCAGGGGTGGGAGGTGGGCTTTTCATTTTATACAGATGGACCCTTGCATACATAGGAATTTGAGTCAGTCAGATCCTTTGTTTTTTTTACCGCTGCCTTCCAGGTTTTACAGGGCCTCTCCCACACTTTTCCTTTTGACCAGTAGTGGCTCCTCGAGGGAGTGCTGCGAGGCGGTGAGGTGAGGCAGGGGACGGGCAGGGTGGGGGTTAGTAAACTCTGGAATTGGGCTGGAGTTGAGTAAAGAAATAAATAAATAAAACAAATTGCATTATGCTCACTGCAATGCCAAATCGGCAATGCAGCATGCAATGAAATGTATGTATTTATTTATTTATTTACTCAACTTCGTTTAGCCCAATTCCGGAGTTTACTGTCCCTACCCTTTCCCTCGCCCGCCCCGCCCCACCCTTCCCCTCCCCGTCCCGCAGCACTCCCTCGAGGAGCTGCTACTGCTTTTGACACTCCAGACAGAACCCTCTTATAGCAAAGTGCAGGTGCAGGATCCATAACAAACTGAGAAATGCAAAATGACAGTAAAAAAGAAAAAATAGGGAGACAACTGGAAAGATCACTTACCTCCTCCTTTGTCACTCCACCGGATATCCACTGCTGCCGCCACCACCACACCACACCTCACCTTCCTCTGCCTGGCACTTCTTCAAAATCAGTCAGACCAACAAGGAAGAAAAGGCTGTTTCCTTACAGACAGAATTCCAGACCAGTGATGGGCTAAAGCCAGGGGCTACCTGGCTTTGGGAGCATTGAATTCGGTGTGGGGTCACAAAATCAGGGGGTGCAGACCACCTTCCCACCCTGCTGCACGTCTGGGCCCTTAGACACAGTGGTGTGGGGATACCTACCCAGCCTCCAGGCCATTTGGCACTAAGAAAGAAGATCGGAATGCTGGACGTAAGTTGGGGGAAAATCATACCCCAAGAGCACATTTAGTGAGTGCGAGCAGCTGCTAACTCTGCTTTTTGTGTTCTGTTGCCTTTAGCACTATTTCTTAGTGCAAAATACTTCCTCATGCCAATTGTAGAAGTGAGGAGGCATTTTTGTGCAAAGAAAATAGTTCTAAATGCAGAATTACTCCTCACATAATTCTGCTTAATTTTGCTGAATTTCTAGGTAATTCCACATGATTCATCTGTACCTAATTACGTGATGTACATCCATCCCTTTTGCTGTACCCATAACCTGCCTAGTGGAGCTGAATCCAGCATTCAGTGAGCACTAGATACAAACAGAGGGTCTGGCTCTCAGAACCCACTTGGTCTAGCTGGTACCCTGGAGGAAGCGTGCACAACAAATGTAGTCACTTTCTCAAGTATATATCATGGTAAATTGAAAACATTGGAGGACAACCTTTTACTTCAGGCATAATACGTTTTTTTACTAAAACATTGGCTAACTAGCATTATTAAAAAGAAACAAAAAACAAATTGGGCGGACGCTGTCTATCTTTCCTCTGACGGCCCTCGTCCTTTTGGCTATTGGAGGAAATTTTCCATTGCCTGAGCCAACGAGGGATCCGTTGACGGAACATGAAAGGTCCCTCGCCTGTAAATATGGTGGCGAGACCTAGAGTTTGGCAGACAGGGTATACTCAGTTGTGTTAGTGGCAGAGCACCAAGTACACCAAACTTTCAATCGGGCTCTATACCAGCATATTTGGTTTGTGTCATGTCATTTAGGGCCAGATGTAGGTAGGAAATGATTTGCGATTGCCAAATAGCAGATTTTTATGATTCGCTATCTAGTAATCGCAAACACCAATGTAGGAATTTGTCTTTGACATATTTTGCGATTCACAGTGTGTGGCAAACAGACCTACCTCATTCATTTTCATGAAGTTGGTATCAGTTTGCGACCCATTGAGAATCACAAAAATCACAGGGATGGTAGCCTGTTGGGATAAGGAGACCACAAAGTCTGTGATTGCTTTCCAATAAAGTAATCTTTTCTTTTTTAAATGCATACCGTTTCCCTTAAAGAAAAACGGGATGCGTCATTTTTTAAGAGTAGGCAATAGACCCTGGGACCACTGCCTGCTCCTAAAAAATATTTGAATAAACATTCAGAAAAGGAAAGGTGTCCCTTGGAAACCCCTTCCAATTTGTGAATTGGTTACCACAAACTTGAAGTAGGTGGTAAAGGGATAGGGCCTCATATATTAGAAGTGACGCATCGCTGCGTTAAAGCAACGATGAGTCACTTTTCATAGCACCACTTGCACTTTTCAGAGCAAGTGGCGCAATTTCACTGCATCACTTCTATAAGGCTTACTTGCATCGGAACCCCCACCCTGTATACATTATACCTGGCGCAGGTATTTTGTGGCGCAGGGGTTTACAAAGTGACGCATCTACCTAGATGCGTCACTTTTTAAATATGACACAACACTGCACATTTTTTACGGCGCTGGTGCATCACATAAAGTGACGCACCGACAGCGCAAAAGTGACGCAAGGGATCATAAATAAGCCCCATAATGTTTTGTGATCGCATTTCGGATGCAACACATTCTCACATACCATTGCAATTCGTATTAGGAAAGGACGCCCTAAACACGGCCCTTCCTAATACCAAACCGTAAACCCACTTTGAGATTCGGTAATAAGTTACCGAATTGCAAAGTGAGCCTTTTTTTTATGCTATTTTGCAGTTGCACACGGCTGATTCATAGAATCAGGCAATTTGCGACCTCAAAAAGCTTTGCACATCTGGCCCTTAGAGCCTTTTTTACCTATTAGTGTAGGTGAAGACATCAAGTAATTGTCAGTAGTACCAAAGCATTGCCTCACTATGTAAAAAAAATAATGTGGATTTCTAGGAAGGCTACTATGGATCAGTGATACGGCGTCCTTGATATTCTACCTAAACAAAAACCTGCTGCAACACCTTATAAACTTACTACATCTTTTCGTCTCTCTAAAATCTTTCTCAAAGTAGCTCGTGATTGTCATTTCATGTCCACTTTATTTTTGCAAGGACACTTATTAGCAGTCCACAGTAAAAACAACATTTTTTCGATTTCTTGTATATGTAAATAACTCTCTGCGTAAAGATTGTATTGGTTACATCAATTGTCAAGTAGCCATGTAAGTGATTGATGGTGTAATTTGTAATGATATGTATGATATCTTGCTAACCATTCCTGGCAAATTTCTCAGATTTGAAGGTTTTGGATCATTACCATAGCATCGATTACACTTATGTTTTTTAGATTATTTTTTTTTTGCTACAGTATTTCGTTATCTCACCCTACAACCACATCTTACCTTTATCAAACGTTTTTTGCACAACAACCCACCTCCACACACAGTCGCCTTTATCTCCATCCTATAGCCACAGAATACAGTGCCTCTTGTTAAATCATCTAACTTACCTCTCCTGAGGAAACTACTCCGTTTCAACATTTAGGCATGCAACCAGAAATGCCTCTTGTTAAGTTCAACCTAATATATTTCTCACTGACTACTGACCACTTACCTGCTCCCCACGGTCCACAGATCCCAAGCACATAAACATATTGATTTTTTTTCTTTTCCCCCCACTTCTCTTTTAAAGATCTTTTCCATTGCAAAAGTGTTCCATAAACGCATTAAGGTTTAATCAGGCCCAGGAACCTGGCAGGAGCAATGTTTTGGCTGTTTTGCACAGCTGTGCATGCATCACATTCAGCTTAATGTGATAAATTAAAGACCCCGCTGGCATAAATTGCTGAACTCCCACAGCAGAAAGTCAATTAGCACAACCCACAGAAGCTAGCACTAGACTGCCATGCAGACAAATAGGCCAAGATGACTTAATGCACGTTGCATTTAAACATTCTTTCCAAAGTTAGAAGTAAAGCACTATTGTTAAGCAAACATAAAATGAAGATGCAATAATTAAAAATATCAGTGTTTTTTTATGTTTTTTAATCCTTTACGGGCTTCATCGTTGACTTTTTTCTCCCTTTTTCCGACCCCAATCTCTCATTCTTCTTAGTCTCGTCCCACTCTCCTTTCACTCTCTCCATGAGGTTATTCAGAAGTTTCTCCTCTCCTCTCCTCTTTCCTTTCTTCTCTCTCTAAAATATTTCTCCCTATTTCATCCCCTCTGTTTGTCTCCATGCCCCTCTTCCTTTCTCTCCTTTCCTTTTGTCTCTTTCTCCTTTTCTTCTCTAGCTCTCCCCTATCTGTAACTTTTTAAACCAGCATAGAGGGTGAATGATGTTGTTCACAGAAATATTGTCAAAAAAGACATTCCCCATTATGAGTTTGAATTCATATTTTTAAATTCAACGTTGTTTAAAACTTTTGGGATTCTTACAGCTTTTCTGTTGTTCCACTGCTCTTCATGTGTCCACAGTACAGCATAAAAATGATACTCCCAATCTGACTAGGTGAAGACTAGTAGCAGGCCCCAGCAGCTGGCCTCTCCGATCATTGTGGTTTGATGCATGTGCACAAAAACCTCCTACCCAAGCCCATGACGTGCTAATTGTGCTGCTTAAAAGAAGCACCACTTGCAATGAAGGAGGTGCACCACATGCTGTGCCTGCTCTGCCCATTAAATTTTGCAAATGACAATGTGAATGAATGGACCGGAATTTGTGGCTTGCTCAGACTAACTTTCAACTGGGGCTACAGCAGCCTTTCGGGTTCTGCTCCAGCAGCAAAATCGGCCTAGACTTTTGCAGGTGTTTTAGTCACAGCTGAAAAAACAAGCATTTTCAATGCAATCGGTCTCGCCTTTGGAACCTAATATGTATTTAGCTATGCAGCACATTAGCCTGGGTCTGAAACATCTACTGCTCTTTAACATGGAGGGAAAGTAAGCACCAAATTGTGGAACACACCAGGTATGGGAACACATGGAGAGAAATATTGCCTATCACCTTGAAATGGTGTAGTTCAAAGCTTTGTTTTTAATATACAATTGGGGCCTTCGGTGGCCATATCCCTGAAAATACAAGATTTGAAAAAAATATTATTGTCTATGGGTGCTTGTGGAAGTCAAGTTTTTATGGCCTGAAATCTATGGAATGCTAAAGTGATTATTGTATTTAACTGACCCCTTCTGGTCGTTTTCTATCAAGAAAGACAAACAGAGGCAATTGCCAGAGCACCAAACTGCGCAACACCCAGATATGGGAACACATGGAGAGAAATACTGCCTATCTCTAGGAAATTATATTGTCCAAAGCTCTGTTTTTCATATAAAATAAGCGCCTTCAATGGTGATATCACTGAAAATGCAAGATTTGAAAAAAATATTACTTTAGAGAGGCAGTTGCCAGAAAAATAAAAAAATAAGTCAGTAAGCAGAAAGCAATTCTGGTATTTTACTGACCTCTACTAGTCATTTTCTATCAAGACAGTTAATTAGAGGCAGTTGAACATGCAGAAAGCAATTCTGGCATTTTATTGACCTCTACTGGTGGTTTTCTATAAAGACAGTTAAATAGAGGCAGTTGAACAGAAAACAAATCCCTAAGCAAAGGTGGAAGCAGTCTAGTCCTGGGGATGACCTCCAGATGGACCAGATCCCACTAAGTTCATACAACAGATCAACCAGACAGCGCAAGTACTGTCTAGGATAGACATAAAAATGTGCCCTAATCGTATAAAATAATAGTGTAGGAATGCTTGTCCTAGTCAATAAATTATGCTCCTTTTCCTTTGGGCTACAATCTTTAAGCACGTCGAGATCAACACCTTACTCAAGAAACACAAGGCGGACCCCAAGGACCTAAAGAACTTCTGGCCCATCTCCCTGCTCCTGTTCCGGCAAAGGTCATCGAGAACACCATCAATGAACAACTGACCGGCTAACTCGAGGAGACCAACATCCTGGACTCTTCCCAGTCCGGGTTCCGCAGCAACCACAGCACCGTGACTGCCCTCATTGCCGCCTCCGATGACATCAAGTCCCTGCTGGACTGTGTTTTTGCAGCATTCAACTTATAGCCCAATAGTTGACCAAAAATCTTAGCTAGCCGCTCAATTTCTACCAATCCAGAAGTCGGGTCTTCTGTAGTCACTGCTATATCATCTGCAAAGGCAAAAACAATATGGGGAATATTGCGTTCAAAAAAGGGTTTAATAGCCTCACTATTATTAAGCAAACCAATAAAAGGATTTATATATAGTGCAAAAAGAAGAGGAGAACAGGGACATCCCTGCCTTGTCCCTCTGGTTATTTGCACTAAATCAGAAGTTGCGCCCATAGATGCTATCCTAGCCATTGGTGCCATATATAGACTTTGCAGTGCAATCATAAACTTCCTGGGGAATCCCATAGTCTCCATTACCGTCCATAAATAGTTCCATTCCACTTGATCAAATGCTTTTTCAGTATCAAGTAAAATCAACCCTAAACTACGTTTTTCTACTTCTGCTATATCGAACAGCGTAATAACTTTGTTAATATGTGCCACTGTTCCTCTCCCTGGAATGAAACCATGTTGTTCATCAGACACAGTGGCGTAACGAAACTTGAGGGGGCCCCCCTGCAAAGCACATGGAGGGCCCCCCCCCCCCGCGGCGCGGCCCACCATGCCTCCCCCGGCGGCGCGGCCCACCATGTACCACTTTGCCCTACCACGCAGAAATCTAGCATATTTTGTTTGAGACCTCCAACATTTAAATGAAATGCCTCTATATTGTCTTTCTGTAAGTTCTAGTGAGAAAGTGGGTAACAATCTCAGCATACACGCTAATGATTGTACTGTGGAAGAATGGCCAGCAGGGGCTCCAACTTGTTAAGTTCTTGAGAAAACTAAATTAATTCGTGTGAATGCTCTTGTGGGAAATCAGCCCATTCTCTTGTACAAGCAGCCCGTGAATACAAAGAGAACACAGGCTACCTGATGCACGGCAGCAGGCAGCCAACCAAAACACCGACGCAAAGCAAGGACTTCTGTCAGGCCCATACACTTCTCATAATAGGCGCCAATAGACGTGACACAAAGCAATCTGCAATGCATCTTTGTTCTGCAAAATAACCGGTTGTGGACCGCAACGCTATTGTTTAGGCACTAATCAAATGCTACAGTTGGCTGTGCTGCATGACGCCCCCTGGCGGAGCCGCGCCTATGACCATCACTGCTACACACACGGGGTGCACGTGCACCCTACACACACCAAGGACGAGTCGACGAGAATGGCCTCTCGGGGTGTGATTAAGGGCTCAGATCAGTCACTGCACCAGCGTTTTTGCTCAATGCTGATCCGTCTCCAGAAAACAAGACACACACATATATTATACACATACCTATTATATATACACACACACACAACGTGCGCGCCCTCCCTGAGTATTGAAATAACCCAGTAGTTAAGATATGCACAAACAAATCACTTGTCACTTAACTGGGAAGCAGGATACCTAAATTCCATCCTAATATTGTACAAGGGAAGTGGTCTTGGCAAAAAGAAAACTTACTTTAAAAGCAGGAACCTCATCTCAGACCCCAATGCCATGAGAGCTCGTAGTACACGAACTCGGCCTCAATGGGATAGTACCTCCTCTACTCATGGTTCCCACTTCGGGAATCCAACTCCGCCACTCCCAGTTACTGACAATTGTCAAAACGTGTCTGGAGACACAGTGTGTGCTTGTGCTAAATGCAGTAAGTAAGTCAGTCACAGTGACTGAATATGATACAGCTAAACTGTTTTCAGACAACATCACAATTGTTTTAATATTTTATATATACATAGTATGGATGTCACTCAGTCCCAGTATATACATAATGCGCAAACAGTGTACACATTAACGCTTTCATACGTGAATGTTGAATATATTCCAAAAATAGCCCAGAAGGGCAGACACTGACTCATACGGGCCCGTGATGACGTGACCTGCACAGACACTTGTACGGTCCAGGCAAGGAGTAGGGACACCCCGAGCTGTGCCTGTGTCCATATTAAATGGTGCCACAGGTTTAGCCTGCTCACCAAGTAAAATATCATTAGGCACAATCAGGGCTAACTGGTGACTCAAGGGGGGGTAGAACTACCTACATATGGCGCCAGCAATCAATGTTAATTTTTCCAAGCCACCAGTACTACATTCAAACGGTCTATAGTTTAGTTCCTGCTTAGTTTGTCTAACACAACCAGTCGCCAGATGGTGTATGTAGTCAGTCCACATAATCAAGAGGAGAAAAACGATTAGAGGTTGGGATAACGAAGTTATGAATGGCATTGCCAGTTGAAGGAGGTGGTCTATGTCCTGTGGCTATATATGGCTTATAAAAGTACCCTAAGGGTACTGCCTCAATAGGACCACTGGCATTGTCCCAAAAAAGCCTACCCAAAAGAGAATGAACTAATAACCTGTTTTAAAAGTTTACAATAAAACAGTCACCTGGTCCAATTTTGGATTGTGTACCCACCCACGAAACCCGTTTAACATTATTCATGTGATGAAATAATTCTTCTCTTTTTGGCCAATCTGCCGCTTTCGCTAGCCAAATGTACAGTTTTATTCTTTAACTGCATCAGCTCTTCCTCCTTATTAGGCAACAGAGATGGCACATTATTAAGAACTATTACCAATGGAGTGGATTCAGGTGGAAGATGGAGTATTCTTTTATGACTTTACCTTGATGTAACATGGCGGTTTCTGGCAGGATTAAGCACTCCAGCCTCTTTTGGCCCATATGGAGTAATTAGCTGGCCATTGGCTGAAACAGAGGCATTGTTTTTATGGAGCTGGGAGGAACAAGTTGGAATGTTAGTGTCAATTACAGGGCGATCTCCTAAACACGAGACCAAAGAAGGTGCTGCACTAGTAGAGAAACGTGGAGGCGGGGTATCAGGATTTGGTAAAGTATTTGTCCCAGGAGTTAGGCCAGATAGGGTTGAGCCAATCAAAATTTTCAGTGACAGGTCGATACTATTCAGAATACTTAAAAACGGAAGAAGAGACTTCATTACTACTTTGAGAGAACTAATAAATTGTGTGTGCGATAATGTATCCCCTTTGACTCCATGTTCTTTCAAATCTAGAACCCCTTTCACTCTTCCTTGCAGGAGGTGCCAATACTTTTTTGCGAGTTACCGACGGCAGGGCCTCTTTCATGGACTTACTGCATGCCTTTGCCTTTTTCGGCAGAGGTGGGCATAAGTAAGGTGTCTAAACAACAACCTTGCTTTTTAACACTGGTATATTAGTTTTATTTGCATGGGCTTACAGAGCATTAAATGCCATAGCACCCGTAACTGTGTCAGACGTCCTCAGCAGCTGTTCACTGTCTGATATACTCTCCAGCTCCGGCAGCTCCGACAGTATGTATACTATACTATATATGTGTGTGGGTGATCCCAGTCTGCACCCCCTCCCTCTCTTTTATGACATATGGCAATTGTCATTTCTGTCTGCCGTTATTTTTCCTTTAAGGCTTCGTTGGAATTAAATCAGCAAAAGTCACGATTAGGAAAGCTGCTGAGGAGGACTCTGAGTTAATAGGGCAGCCTGTCCACCGGAGCGGTGAGCCGGCCCGGCGGGCGTCTTCCGTTCCGTTCCCCGCCTAAGATGTGAACGGCTGTATTGGAAAATGGACGGGGGGGTCGTGAGTCAGGACGTGCCTGCTCCTATCTGCCCCTTTTATCTCTCGCCTTTGTGTGCCTGTTTTGCCCAAACAAATGCCCACAGACACAGGCCTTTAGTGTTTGCACGAGGGCCCCACGGCTGACTTTGAGGGCTTATATTTTGCAATGAACTCCAAACTACGACAATGTTCAGGCCATTTAGGGGTCATTATGAGAGGCGCGGTGAGCGCCTCTCAGCAATTAGTTTCTATTGCGGGTCAGTCGAGGCTGCTGCGGGACCGGGTTGCAAGCCCCTGCTGCCCCTACCCCCCTCCCGGCCGGGATGGAAGTTCTCCAGTCAGTGAGTAATGCACCACCCCAGAACGCACAACAAGGGCGGCTAGCCAGGAGGACAGGGGCCGGGGCAATGTAAATTATAAAGGAGGAAGGCCCCGCAGCCGCAGGCGACGGGACGGACTTACTAATACTTCAGACGCACGCAGTCTTCAATTCCTGCAAACAAACAGTCCTGTCTGAGCGTGGGCGGGCTTGGCTTGGTCTTCTTCTCTCTTCTTGACGACTATGGGAGGCTTGCATTTGCGTATTTGTGCATGTGCTGCGCCTGTGGTGCCAAATGTAATGAGGACATTGGTCACTCAATCACCAGGAATTAGAAAGTGAAAGACAAAGTAAAGGAGGGAGTAAACAACTGTGTGCGCGCCGCGCCCGCTGTCCCGCCCGGCCCGCCGCCATTTCATATCGACTGAAAAAAAGATGAACTAAACTGATAACTGAATCGCTATATTTGTGTTGTGCAGTGTTGATAATTGCAGTATACCCAATTCTTGAACGGACTCCTCGCACATACATTCCTCCCATTGATTTATTGATATCTCGGACGATACCTCTGAGATGTCCCGACCCTTCTTATGTTGTTGAACTTTTAAAACGCCTAAAAAGTAAACGTTCCATCTCATCGGCGGTGCTACTGCAGTGCCAGCCTCACTGACTCACACGGGTGACAAGCAGGCCCCGGTCGGGCCGGGCCCCCCCACCATGTCGGACTCACTTGAATCTCGGTGCGGGCCCCAGGCCGGGGGCCCCCTGGCGCCCGCCCCGCACCATTTCGAACACTCTCGGGCGACAGGCCCCGCACAGCACCATGATGGTGATGCATGCACACTGACGACTCGACTCCCAATCCCAGGCCCAGCCGCCCAGGGGGCCCCGGACCGCAGCCCGCCCGCACCATTTCAAACTTAGACCCGACCCGGGGGCCCGGCCCCCGCACCATTTCAAACTCGCGCAGGGGCCCCGGCCGGGGGTCAGGCGCTGCGGCTGCGCACCATTTTGTCACAGCCTACTTAGTGTGCTGCGCAGTGGCAGATCTTATGTGAGGGGCTAGGGCCCGGCCGGGGGCCCCCCCGAAGCGCGCGGCCCCCCGCAATGCGGGGCCTGCGGGTGCTTGTGTTACGCCCCTGATCAGACACTAATCCCACATGTATTCCTTATGTTTAATGGGATAAGGCATGGCACAGGAGATAGGCTACTCAACTTTTCAACTGGCATGATGTTAATTGATGCACCACTGTCTCTAATGAAGGTTATGGGGTGACCGTTCACCTTTAATATAATTTTAGGATAGTGTTGTCAAATGAATTTTGTCGCTTTGTTTCATGATTCTTCTTTGCAAGCAGCTAATTCTACATATGTATGTCGTTCCTTAGTCGGCATCAATGCACATCAGTCTTCTCCACTTGTGCTTGATAATGATGTTGAAGAGCCTTTAAACAATGAACTGGGGGATGATCGACTATGCTTGGTTTCCCCTTGTCGTAACTGATTTTACCTTTTGGCCTTGTGGGCACGGTAGGAATGTTTCTTTAACCTTCTGGCATCCATTTCCTCTTCTTGCTTTGATGCATTTAGTTTCTCTTTCACTTTGCATACCGTTATGAAGTGGTTTCTTTCCCTCAGCCTTTCCTAAACTGTGCTACGGCTAGAAATGTACCTTCATGAGAAAATAAAAACCCACATCGGAAGCATAACTTTTTCTGATTCCGAGACGTTGACTTGTGTGCATCTATTTGTGCTTATGCTTACTTTTCATGATGAGCACTGATTTATTACATGCTCTTTTGCTATGCAATGATATGCCTAGATGTTGAAGCTGCCAGTTTACCAGTCAAGCTTGGAACCCCTGAATTATCTCGTTTTAGCCTAATGTAATTTATTGATTATGCGTTTAGACCTATTTTCGGCTTCATGGAGGAACCAAACGTTATTTATTGATGAATTGTTTTTATTTGTCATTCTATAAAACCGAATTAAGAAATGATTATAAAAAACTTGCCTACCCCTTAGAGCAAAGATGCCATTGGGCAGGGCGATTGTACAAAAGATGACAATTGAAATCTCCCTCAGTGCTATTTCGCCATATGCAGCTACCCTTGACTCCCAGTTGTTGCCTCATGGCTTAATGTAAATGTAAATGTAAATGTACAGGAATTAATATAGCGCAAATCACCAACTGGTTTCTAAGCGCTTCTTGCTCACGAATATGCTGAATAGGCTTTAAATTAGCACATTTTGTATTAAAGTCCATGATATGCATTTGCGAAAATCCACATTTTGGTTCCAATGGTAAATGTCTGTATTGTTTGATAGGCTTTATTCGATAAAAGATTTATCATAAAAGCATTTTACAGAATAAAAAAAGTTATATATAGAATTTTTCATAAAAAGACAGTTAAAAATTCAGCACAGATAATAAGATGACATAGAAATAAAACAGAAGATGGGAATATAACATCATATCTTTAAAAAATGATTGGCCCATAGGTCCGAGGTTTCCATTATGGCAGAAAGGAAAGTTGCAACCCATATTGTTCCCCGACTTGGGTTGGGCGCACTGGACCAAAATCAGAGTTCCTTGTTAGGCAGTTGTAATTGCCTTGCAATTGTCACAATACTTTTGTCTGATTAGCCAGGCACGCCCCAGGAATTTGGCCACACCACAAACAATTGTCAAAGTGGAGGTATCAGTTGTCAAGATGCGCAGGGCTGCAAAATGGCTCATAAAGCCCAGTACCCTGCATGCTGGTTTGAGCCACTTTTCTCTGGCGTTTTTGTATGCCGGGCATGCCAGGAATAGATGGGCAATTGTCTCCTCAGGATGGCCACAACTAGGACAGGGTTCGGGGACATGATTAGGACCTTTCCATTGTGAGGTAAAGCTGTTAACTTGCAGGGTTCCAAATCTCATCTGGATATATAGTGATCTATCCCTAGGTACCTGTATAAAATCGAGGTAGGGTTCCAAGCTGCAGGTGCTTTTATGCTCGAAGAAGCCCTCTGTTAATTTCCCTAGTTTTTGGGTGGATTGATTCCGTTTCGACACCCATTCCCAGTAAACACGTTTAAGCTCCAGCTTGGAGGGGGGTGTCTGGGAAGCCCAGGCCTGGCTTATCCTGATGAGGCCAGTGAGGTGTCTGAGGTCCGCCAGCAATGTCTGTATTGTGCATTTTAGTACTTTTTAATTTTCTCTATTTAGCTTTTATATTTTAATATCAACTGTTTGGATAAAGCACCAAGGTCCAACTTGAACTTAAAAGACTTCAATGTACTATTATTATTATTATTGATACTTATAAAGTGCACTATCACCCTACGGGTACCCTGGTGCTATGATATGTGTGCCCAATTGATCCCAGACGACGTGGAGCAAAGTTGGCAAAAGAGGAATCAGGAAAGCGGAAGGAGGCAAGCTCTGGGATATAGCCATGTCTTTATCCTTTTTCTGAACTGAAGAAGATCTTCCAATTGTCTGATCTCAGGTGGGAGTTTGTTCCAGAGCTGTGCTGCTGCGGTGCTGAAGGCCCTACCTCCTGAATTTGTTCTTCTGAATCTGGGCACAATCACCAGTTTAGTGGAGGCAGAACGTAGGCTCCGGTGGGAGCATACCATGCAAATTTGTTCTGCATTAGTTTAGGTCCAGCACCGGTCAGAGCTTTGAACACTATGCAGTGACATAAATTGTATCCTTTGCAGGACTGGGAGCCAGTGCAGCTACAAAAAAGTCTGAGAGGCAGATGAGCGTTGTGGCCTCAATAAGGCTAGTTTGGCCGCCATTGTCTGTATTCTCTGGAGACTCTCAGTCAGATATCTGTGGGACTCCAGCAGCAAGGCATTGCAGTAATCCAGCCTGCTCAGGATAGTACTACTTACTATCAGCTCTCTGGCCTGTGTTGATAGCATCGGGGGAATCTTCCGAAGTACTCTAATAACGCAGAAACGACCCCCAACTGTTTTATTCACGTGGGTTGCAAGGGTCAAGAATTACTAAGAATACATTTATCTTAAATATCTTGCGCTGATCACCTTTTTCGTCTTCACTCAATGTATCATATAAAGTTCTTTTTATCCTCAACTCCATTTTCATTTCCTGTTGATATTCAATAACAGCTACACTGTCCGCCTTAAATTGCTAAAAATAAAACTGTCTTTTTTTTGTGTGCTCATGATTGTGATTCCTGTTTAGGAGCCGCTTTCAATGTAACTCAAATGTCATCTCTAGTGGCTTACATTTCTATGCTCCGCAAACATGGTTCTAGTTAAAAGGCGTGTAGGGATTGCTTTCCACTGTTCTCAATTTACACAACACATACATGGTGCTCTGTGTTCAATGCATGAGGGTGACGTTAATTAGCAGTTCTCTTCAGCGTTTCCGAGCGGCTGTTGATTGAATGGCAATATCAGAAAGGAATACGGGAAACAAAATATGAAAAGTCTTTAAAAGGAAAAATAAAGCACCTCAGGAACGCCAGAAATGTTCGAATTGCTGCCTGGAAATGAACATTGCCTGAAGACAGTGTTAATTATGACAGGTCTTTAGAGCCGGGTGTGTGAGAATCTGTGGTAACATTTGGAATCTCTTGACAGGGTTAAGTGGGGCCAAAACGCCTCTGTGAGAACAAACATTTTTATTTGTTTTCAGGTTTGTAGAGTGAGAAAGAAAGGCAACCGAACGGCAGCTACAGAATTTCCATGCGTAGGTGTTTGAGTTACTTGCTGTGTACAGTGCAAGGTGTTGTAGTGAACTTGGTAAGAGATCTGGTCCGCCGGGCATAATCTCGTGTGAAATGGCTCACCGTGAACTGGCGATACTGGCCCGGGGCGGGGTTAAAACTGTGGGAGTGCTTTCCCCAGTGAACTTTCAGCTTGAACTTTCAGGGGCATGGAGGCGGTGGCAGAAAGGTTCAGAAGGGCCCTCTGGCACGGTACGCCCTCATCACGTCACTTTCACTTCATCGTGGGGCACTACATCCTCAAAGTTAAGTAATAAAAAAAATGAAGTGATAAAGTTATTTAATTCAACATAGAATAAGGTTTAAATAATTAAAAGAATGATAAAAAAAAGAGAAAACAAGGTCTGGACCCGCCCCCGAGACAATGTAGGACCCCACCGTGCAGTAGAGGCGATATAGTGATCGGTGATGTACTGACACACAATAAAGTAATATAAAAACCTGCCTCCTTCCAAAGTCTGTCCAGAAATCCCCCTTTACCCATGCTATCAATATGTCTGTGGTGGCATGGATAGGATGCAGACGTGCACATCCAGTACTCGGGCCCATTTCACGTCCTCCCCCAAGGGCCATGTAGGGTATAGTCCTGGGGCAGAGGGCATACCTGCTGCACAGTGACAGTGTGCTGAGTTCTGCACAGCACAGGTGCAATGAGGGACTTATTTATGAGAGGCTTGTGCCACCGGAGTGTCACTTCTTCTGACGCGCCAATGGCACGAGCCTCTCAATCATATCTAGGAGGCGACACAAGGCACCCTGCCTGGCTTTCCATGGCCTCCTCGATGTGGAGTAAACCAAAGCAGCACAAGTCTCTGCGATGCCTTACTGTGCATCAAGGAGGTGTTCCATGAGCATTGCAGTGAGCGCTCCCATGCAACAACCATGTATTTGAACGCTCCCCCAGATTTACTTAATCGCGGAAACCTGGGGCAGCGCCAAAACGTTACGCCTCCGCAGAACAGGCATAATGAAGAGAAATATTTTTATTTTATTTCTTCTTATTTTTATTATCCTGCAGCACCCATGGAAAGAGGAACACACGTGTCAGGATTGTTTTTGTCCAGGAAGGTGCCCCTTGCAGCACAAAAGCAATCCTGCCTGCAATGGAGGCACCTGCAGGTACTTTAGTGCAAGGGTGCCTATATTGGGGCTGGGCAGCAAATTGTGCAGCAGCGAAGGTGGAATGGACAGGAATGCATGATATTTTATAACTACGGTGCATTACTTTCCTTTCACATTGGCATAGGGAAGTATAGCAAGAAGACTTGCAACTCTGTTCTATGCCAATTCCTCAAAAACGAGGGCCTCAGAGTCTGTAAGATCCATACATTTTTTTCAAGAATGGAGCATTGCACTGACCATTATAGCCGACTTGCACTTGCAAGTTCATACAACTATTTTTGTAAATTATATTTTTATTATGGTCTGTTTCAGATATTAAACATTCAATTTTATGAACCAATCTGCCCTACTTTGTATGGCCGAGATACCCGCCACCCCCTCTTAACACATTCCCCAAGGAAGGGAAACCGGAAACAGTTCTGAACTTTTGGAAGACGGGAGGGAGTGACCCTCCCGGCCGTATTTATTAAAATATGAAACAAAATTAAAACATTAAAATAACAGTTTCATATTATGTACAATTTCATTACCACATTGCGATGTTTGGCTAACCTTAACATATTCTCTAATACAAAGGTTCTCCTAGCCGAACTAACATCCTACAAAACATTAACTTGACATTTTGAAATTGTACATCCTAACGTTTAAGGGCCAACGGCAAGGTCGTAACCGGTGTCAAGATCCCTAAACCAGAAATATCCCCCTCACTTGTGAGGGGCGACCGCACAGAGGTGTACCTCAAGTGCAACTACCAATTTCCCTTGACTTGACGGGGGCCCCAATAAACTCGACGCCACTTAAAGGTCGTCCGAGGACTCGTGTGAGGTATCTAGAAGGTAGCGTAGACCCCCTCCCAAACCCCACACAACTTACCACATCTGCCGTCGCAGATATCCTGGCCCCGGGAAATTCCCCAGGAGGGGGCTGTAGCCCCTCCTACCCAGGAAGGGGCCTTGACCGCCTTTCCTTTCCTTTCGGCGTCCCATCCTTAGAAGGGACCGCCTACCCGTTGAGGGGCCAATGGCCACCTCCCTCGAGCGCTCCCATCCGTAATGGGTGACGCCCACTCATAGGGATCTACCAATTAGTGCTCACCGATCATGACCTTACCGCCCGACCAAAAATAAATACGACAATTTAACTAAAATCACTCAATTACAAAAACCATAACCATTTCACGTGTGATTACTGGTCAATACTAGTGCAGAATTACTTTATTTGAAAAACATACTGTAGCTGACCATTCTTTATTGCGTACTCAAAATGACACGACAATCACCACAACCTGCAAGAGATAGGATTACCACATCAAAGCTTTATTCAAAACAACTGGCTGTCCTCAGGGGCCGGTGGGTGGGTCAAAATTGGCTCTTCGTTCCGTCTCGAGCTCACGTGCAGCGAGGGGGTGCAGCTTCAGAGCACAGGAACAAGAGGATGCGTTCTTGGCTTGTTGCTCCTTTTATCCGTCTTCAGGGCGGGCGTAAACCCGCCCCTGCCTGCCCCTAGGGCATGGCCGGCGCGTCAGTGTCTAGGCCAGCCCACTCTAGGGCGGGAAAAAGCGCGCCCCGGCTACGCCGCTTCGGGCATACCAGCCGAGGCTCGCCTCCCGCCCAAAAAATGGCTTCCCGGGGGGCTCGTGGTACTCAGCCATACGTTCGGGGGGACCGAATGGTCGCCCCTTTCCATATGGCCGAGATACCCGCCACCCCCTCTCAACACATTCCCCAAGGATGGGAAACCGGAAACAGTTCTGAACTTTTGGAAGACGGGAGGGAGTGACCCTCCCGGCCGTATTTATTAAAATATGAAACAAAATTAAAATATTAAAATAACAGTTTCATATT
This sequence comes from Lissotriton vulgaris, assembly GCF_964263255.1. NCBI lineage: Eukaryota > Metazoa > Chordata > Amphibia > Caudata > Salamandridae > Lissotriton > Lissotriton vulgaris. The sequence goes on from NC_141694.1 coordinate 1,620,413,365, forward strand.
ATGTACAATTTCATTACCACATTGCGATGTTTGGCTAACCTTAACATATTCTCTAATACAAAGGTTCTCCTAGCCGAACTAACATCCTACAAAACATTAACTTGACATTTTGAAATTGTACATCCTAACGTTTAAGGGCCAACGGCAAGGTCGTAACCGGTGTCAAGATCCCTAAACCAGAAATATCCCCCTCACTTGTGAGGTGCGACCGCACAGAGGTGTACCTCAAGTGCAACTACCAATTTCCCTTGACTTGACGGGGGCCCCAATAAACTCGACGCCACTTAAAGGTCGTCCGAGGACTCGTGTGAGGTATCTAGAAGGTAGCGTAGACCCCCTCCCAAACCCCACACAACTTACCACATCTGCCGTCGCAGATATCCTGGCCCCGGGAAATTCCCCAGGAGGGGGCTGTAGCCCCTCCTACCCAGGAAGGGGCCTTGACCGCCTTTCCTTTCCTTTCGGCTTCCCATCCTTAGAAGGGACCGCCTACCCGTTGAGGGGCCAATGGCCACCTCCCTCGAGCGCTCCCATCCGTAATGGGTGACGCCCACTCATAGGGATCTACCAATTAGTGCTCACCGATCATGACCTTACCGCCACAGGCCGGATAGTTGACCGGCTATCCGGACCCCCCACACACTCCTACCTAAAGGTCATGTCTTAACGTCCCCAGCCAAGCTATCAGGTCTCCTATGAGTAACTCGTTCCCCACCCGGGACAAATGAACACCATCACCCAAATACATACTGTCCCCTTTAATACAACCATGCAAAATAGAATGCAGTGTACTTGAACGGAACAATCGACTCACTTTATTATTAATCTTCCTTACTGAATGATTCAGAGCAGAAACTGAAAGAGCCCCCCGCCACACTTTTCGCGGGATCAAATGGGACCATGCGATTGTGCACCCTGGAACTCTTCTCGCTAACCAACTTACAGTGGAAAGCATTGCCTCAAGAAGTAGTCGTCTACCAGTGGACACCAAATCGTTGCCCCCAAGATGTACTATGACTATAGCCGGCGGTGACCTCGTCCGCCCTAACAAGCCCTCAAAAAATGATTGAAACTGGTCAATACAGAGCCCGCCCGTTCCGTAGAAGGACACACTGTACCCGTATTCCCCAGCCACGTGAATCATGTCACCTGCTTTGAATACGTCCGCAGCCCGCCTCACGTATGAGTGGCCCACGACCCACACCTCCTTTTTCACAGCCGGTGATGTCTGACCGCTGACCCGGTGTTGGGTCGACTGCACAGTCTGCCCCGCCTCGTAGGCTTGCGTAACTGAAAACCAAACAAAAACAAGAAGCGTGAGTACATCATTACAGCTTCACAACATGTGCAACCGCACATACCTTTTATAACAGTTCGAGGACCAACGCCCCACACGTTTAACTTGTTCGACATTCAGACCCCTGGCTGTAGCCTCTGTAGCAGCCCCTATCCGAAAGGAATGGGTCCCAAACTCGCCGGGGTTCAAGCCCGCAGCGGAAATTGACATCGCAAGCACCCGCTGAAACTGAAACCTCGTCAATGGGGTGGTGTCAGCGTGTCTCAACAAGGTCCCTCCCCATGATGCCACCCTTTGCGCTAAATAATCCTCTATGCAACTTACTGGGCACATGGAGGACCCTGGAATCCTTTGTATGATTATGCAGTCCCCCATCGCACCCTGGTCGGTCTTGGACCTGACAAATGAGATGGACATTGTCTCCCCTCTGACCTGAACGTGCTCTCGGCACAGTCCCCCCGTCACATCCTGCTTGTTCCTCGCTACTAGTTCGCTTACCCGCATAGCCCCATGGAATGCCAGCGCAAAAGCGGCTCGGAATAACACTGTTTCATACTGGGATGAACACGTTGAAGGGAGTACAGATAATAACAGGGCCAGCCTATCCAGACCTATCGGGCACCTTTCATCTACTCTGCGACCCTCAAGGCGTTGCCACCCACGTAGCGCTTTTTGTACAACGAAAGACGCTGTCGGGTCCTGGATCCCATAAGCCCTTGCCACAAAGGAAATGGCTGCCCGATGCCTCTGGGCCGTAGCCACAGATTTGCCTGCCTGATGTAAAGACAGCAAAAAATTTACCACCCACTCCTCCTGGCCCCAAAGTTCCCCTCCAGCAGTCCCCAAAAAGGCCAAATAGGAACGGAACGCCCCTTCATATGCCTTCCTTGTCCTGGGTGCTAAACTCTCTCCCACGAGGTTTTCGTAGTTCGGGGCACCGAGAGACCAGAGAGCTTCGGGAAAGGGTGCCGCCACCGGGTCCGCTGTGGGCAGAAAACCCCAGAAGGCCTGCATACGGAAACGAGAAAGCGCATCAGCCGCTTGGTTCATCACCCCCGGCACGTGTCTCGCCTTAAATAGGACATTCAATTGCATACATAACAAGACAATTTCTTTGAGCAGCCTTATGATCCATTTGCATCGTGCCGCCTGGCTATTGATACACTCAACCACGGTCATGTTATCAGACCAGAATACCACAGAGTGATCTCTAAACCCCTCAGGCCAAGTTTTCAGGGCCACCAGAATGGGGAACAGTTCAAGAAAAGCAATGTTACTCGTCAGCCCACCCTCATGCCACCATGACGGCCATTTTTGAGCTGACCATTGTGTGCCAAATATGGCGCCAAAACCAATGCTCCCTGCCGAATCTGTCCACAGGCCCAGCTCCTCAGAGGACACCGCCGGTTTGTTCCAGACAACTCGACCATTGAAATCCACCAGAAATGCCAACCAAATGCGCATGTCCTGGCGAACCTCGGCCTAGAGCCTCGTGCGATGGTGACCCTCCTTCAGGCCGACCATGGCCTGAGCGATCGAGCGGGAAAAGGGGCGGGCCATTGGTATTACTCTCAGGGCAAAATTCAGCTGTCCCACCAATTGTTGTAATTGCTGCAACTTAACCTTAGACTGACTAATACACGTCTCCAGGGATGCCCTGAACCTGAGCACTTTTTCTCTTGGTAAACGAAAACAACCCTCATCCGAGTCGAGCTCGATCCCCAGAAACTCGAGGCAAGTCGAAGGACCCACCGTCTTACCGGGTGCCAATGGGACACCAAAATGATTCATTAAGACACAAAATTCATTCAAGGCCTGACCACATTCCGGATCCCCGGCTGCCCCTAGAAACAAAAAGTCATCGAGATAATGCATAACCTGATGAAACCCCGTCTTCCTTGTGAAGACCCATTGCAGGAAACAACTGAACTGCTCAAAATAGGAACAAGATATAGAGCACCCCATTGGCATACATCTATCCATGTAATAGTGTCCCTGAAACATGAAACCAAGAAGACGCTGATCGTCTGGATGTACCGGGAGCAACCGGAACGCTGACTCGATATCAGATTTCGCCATCAGCGCACCGGGCCCTAGGCGATTCAATATGGCTACGGCCTCATCGAAAGATGCATACCGTACTGAACACACTGCCGGGTCTATCGCATCGTTTACGGAAAGACCACGTGGGGCCGACAAATTATGTATCAGCCGAAACTCACCCGGGTCCTTCTTGGGGACCACCCCTAAAGGGGAACAAACAAAGTTAGCAACCGGTGGAACGTTAAACGGACCGGCGACTCGACCTCGAGCCACCTCTTTCCCAATCTTCTCTTGTACCACGGTCGTGTGCTGCAAGACTGATATTTGGTTTTTACATTTCGCTAAACCCTGAAACTCCCCCACTGGGATGCGGAAACCATATGAAAACCCGTTTCGCAACACCCCAGCGGAAGCGTGATCCGGGTATTCGCTGAGCCAAGGAATCATTGCCATGGTATCAATCGGAGTAGGTAAAGGTGCCACTCGGACTATTTCAGACCTGTTTGGCGCCTCCTCTACCCCCGTTATCACCCGTTTTGGCTCTGCACATGGACTCAGGATGGGATGCTTGCCCACACCCACTACATTCGTGCCTAAATTTGCATGACCCCTGGGGCCTCGTACATTTTCCCCTGTTAAAATTCCAACAACTCCCCTTTTTACCTGTGGTGCCGTTCGGCCTGGAGTGGTATTCGTTACTCGCGCCTGATCGAAAGGGGGTCCCAGAATATTGGCGGGAGGACTCCCCCACACTACTCCCTACCAATGGCAAATTCAACATACCAGTATCCGCCATTTTCGACCATGACACAGAATCGTAACAATCCCAAGTTAAGTTTTTATCATGTTCTTTCGCTTTTCTGAAAATATTATCGTAACAGAACCACTGATTGCCCCCATGTGACACAGAATACCCCATGATCCGTGACTGATAAATCGGCAATTCAGACAGCAATTCGGGCCTACGTTCGCCCAGGATGGATGTAAAAATCCCCCACGCCTTGCCCCAATTGCCAATGTTTTCATTTACCTTGAAGGCGGCCATCTTTGCGCGCCAAACACCCGGATGCATGAGCTCCTTTTGGCTCTTAACATATTCCATCTCATAATGATCGGTAAGCAACGAGAAGATGTTTACATACTCATCTGCCCATATCTTCTCATTAATAGCTAGAGGGACATGTTGACCCAACTTTTCCCTTCGTGACGGGGCAGACTCATCCCTTGCAATCGGCAATGGCCGCTTACCTGAACCGGAAGCTGTATCTGCGGCTGAGCCTATCCCAGGTGGCTTTCCTCCTGCCGCGGCCGGCGTGATAACTGGCGATGCTGCCTTCGCCGCCTCCCTTGTTTCACGCAGTTGCCTCATCAAAACCCGTGCGTCATCAGCCGTGGCGCCCTCGTTATTTTTACCCAACCACGCTGCTAATTGTGCTGCCAGCTCGGGCGGCATATCCTCCCCGGACACAGGGGTGACCACCACGGGAATCGGATTCCCCTCCGCCGGCACCGGAGTTGGCTCTTGGAGTGGGGTACAGGGAACCGGGATGCCCCCTCCAGCTGCTCCCCTTCTGGGTCTCTTGCCTTTTCCTCCCGGAGCTGCTCCAGCCAACGGACGTTTCGGCCCCTCTTCTCCATCTTTCTCCGCCATTCGCTTCTTTAGGTCGGTCACCTCCTTCATAAGAACACGCAGCATCTGGTCGGTAGTCATTCGCTTTCCGACTTTCTTAGGCATTCTCCAACAGAGTATCTGTAAGACAAACAAGAAAGATTACCACACTCAAAATTGGCTCTTCGTTCCGTCTCGAGCTCACGTGCAGCGAGGGGGTGCAGCTTCAGAGCACAGGAACAAGAGGATGCGTTCTTGGCTTGTTGCTCCTTTTATCCGTCTTCAGGGCGGGCGTAAACCCGCCCCTGCCTGCCCCTAGGGCGTGGCCGGCCGCGTAAGTGTCTAGGCCAGCCCACTCTAGGGCGGGAAAACGCGCGCCCCGGCTACGCCGCTTCGGGCATACCAGCCGAGGCTCGCCTCCCGCCCAAAAAATGGCTTCCCGGGGGGCTCGTGGTACTCAGCCATACGTTCGGGGGGACCGAATGGTCGCCCCTTTCCAAGAACATGGGTCCTAATGAACAAAGATCCCTAATCAGAAATTTGTAAATTCCATCTAATAACGATTTGCAATTTGAGATTTCGCATTAGAAATCTAATAAAATGGATTCAGAAAAAGGGGTATATTTTTTTTACTGCCTTCTACAGAATGCATAGGCATTTTGTTCCTGAGGTAGATATCAAAGTGAGACTCACTGTGATTGGTTAGATTTACAAGTCTGGTGGCCCGCTATCTGTGATTACATTTAGCTTTTTACAACCACTCTTTCTTTTTAAGGCATCCTGTTTTCCAAAAAGGAAAACAGGATGTGTTTAAAAATGAAAATGAAAAATTTCACAGCATTGACTGCTTCTTAAAAAGTTTTTGTCGAAATTCACAAGGAGGAGAGGCACTTTAGGGGCCAATTTACATTTGCGAATTGTTACCTCCAATTGGGATTTGGTGACAAAAATATTAATGTTTTTTAACCAGATTTCAGTTACAAAATATTAATACTTAAGTAATCGGTATCTGGAAAGGGTGTCATTTATTTGCCCCTTCCAAACACCAATTCTGTATTTTCCCTGAAATCCATGTTGAGATTTAGTAAAATGTTACTGAATCACAATTTGGGGGTTTTACACTTAAAAAAGCAATTTTTCAGCATCTTTGCCACTGTAAACTTAATTTCTAAATCAGGCCCAGGGTTTCTAGACACATAATATTGAATATATGTGTTTTTGAAATGCAGCCTATGACTAGCATTTTTTACACTTAGGGCCCGATTCACAAAGGTAAACTTAGACATAAAGTCTTAGTTTAGACTTAATATTTAACTTTAGACCCGAAGTCAAAGTTTAGACCTAGAGTATGACTTTAGACCTGAAGTCTGAATTTAGACCTAAAGTTTAAACTTGGATTTAAGGTTCAAAGTTAGATTTCGGATCTAAAGTTAGACTACAGGTCTAAAGTCAGACTTTAAGTCCAAACTCAGACTTCATTTCTAAAGTTAGACTTCAGGTCTAAAGTTAGTCTTCGGGGCTAAAGTTAGACTTCTAGTCCAAAGTTAGACTTCAGGTCTAAAGTAAGACTTAAGGTCTAAGTTTACCTTTGTGAATCTGGCCCTGTGAGTGCAGTTCTGCAGTGTGCTCAAATCATGTTGGAGCAGTCATGTAGAAACACATTTTTGCATAAGATGTGATTGAAATGATGGGATTCTAATTTGCGTATTCCTACTATAATTTATTGTAACTATTTTTTAGGTGATTACTCATTCTCATTTTTTCAAGAGGTTGTTCCAGAGCTTGCATGTTTGTAGGTTGTTTTGAAGACCAAATGATTGCGAGTGGAAACATTTTGGCTGTAATTTTCCTCCTTTATAGGAAGAGTCTGAGCTTGAATTGTAGGAAGGTTGGTCCTGCCCGAGTCGTAGACTGAGCAATGCAAAGAGCTTTGGAAGTTGCATCCTCAAAAATTATGTATAAAGAGGAGTGAAATGGTCAGAGTAGTTTGTGTCTTCGAGAGTCACACAAAACAAAGTTTCAGATGCTAGGCATATGCTCTGGTGTGGCTATTTGCCTTTGCTACAAACAAAAGAGTAACTTTTTTTTGGTGATAAAAAGGAATACTTCCATCAAAACAGTAACATCCCATGGATACATATAAAGTCCTTTGTACACCCGTCATGAATTCTCTTTATTGAAACAGTACCAATCTCAGTGGCACTAATTTGACACACCTAAGAAGCACAAAAAGCTGCATGTGTAACTGTGCTCACTCTACCTCAGCCTTATTGACATTTCAGAGGTGCTGCCTGAATTAGACAATTTCAGATGCAAGAAAACGTATGTGTCTTTTTTGTCTAGTGGTAATACATACATCAGAACTCTTTTTGTACTGAAAGAAATAAAGGGACCTCTTTATTTTCTCATCACAGATACATTGGTCAGATGGCATGAGACCCTTGGCTTATAGATAGGGTTTAAACGTCCAGGAGACATTCTGGGTTGCAACATTTTTATGTTCAGTAGGAAATCTGTCTTGTTAGGGGTGGATTCCATTGTATTTAACTATGTAACAACCTCACATGTATCAGTGTTTTATATTCAATCTGTAAATATTCCACCACCAGGAGCACTGCGCTGTCTGCACTATCAGCAATGCTGTTTATAACACTGTTTTTGAGAACTGACATATGTTCATTATAAGGAGAAATCCCCTTGTATTTATTACTACACTGAATGCTCATTTAATTATTGGTGGTATATAACTGATTAGGCAGTGGCTGTTTCATAGCCCCACATGAATAATATGGGTAGCCGGTTCTAAGAATGAACACCTGGTGACCACTCTTTGATTATTCTTAACTGCTTCGTGAACTGTAAACATTGGTAAATTTCATTTTGTCAGAAAGGACTCATAGACCACATAGGATGACATAAATGAGAAAATGGTAGAGAGTTGGGAACAATTAAGAGGCTAAGTAATCAGCACAGTGAGAGGGCCTGCTCAACCATGCAGACAACTGCCAGCTATGGAGCTAGACTAAAAAATATGAGGACCAATTATCTCAAACTCACTTCAGTGGGGGACAGTTTCTTTGTCATTCTCTCGATCCAAGAGTTAAGGATCAATCACAATTTCATAGCATACCATAGCATTTCATAGCCAAATTACATGACACAATGTAGGCCAAAGCTGTCAAATAGATAACCAATAACATCTCAACCAGAAAGGCCAATATACCAAAACACTGGAAGCCACGTGTGACTGGGAGCATGACATGCAGGGTGGGCAGAGATCCCACAGAACCCACTCAGGGCCCACACCCTCTGCCTCAGCCATGGTGAAGGACAGCACCAATCTTCTCCTGGAAGTGAGCCCAACACTACATTTTCAGCATTCATGCACACTGCCATCCACATGATGCTTAAGGTAATATGTGGGTCAGTTCCTTCTCTTTTGTCATGACTCCCATTTTAGAAATTGAGTTACCAGTTGGCAGAGGTATGCACCATGTCCAAGCAAGAACTACGATCCTACTCAGGGTAAGTCAGTAACACACTTAAATGGACCTGTGCTCACCCTCTGGTAGTTTTGGCACAAAGCAGTCAGGCTTAACTTAAGAGGAAATGTGTAAAGTATGTGTGAAACACATCAAGCAGCAACACAGTGAAAACACCACAAAAAGACCCCACACCAGTTTAGAAAAAAGAGAATACTTTTCTAAATAAAACAAGACCAAAATGTCAAACACCCAATCAATAGAAGTCAGGAAATGAATTTTTAAAGATTAAATGCAAAATTAGCACCTAGAAGCAGTAAGCACTTAGGGCCAGATGTATGAAGCTCAAATGGGTACGCAAACGCGAAATTTTCAGTGCAAAATAAGGAATCGCAAATTTGCAATGTGCCCTTAGGGCATGTATGTGCACCACATGTGCACCCATGCTTATTTCAGGGGTGCAAACCTTGCACCCTTGAAATTATTCTCATTTTGCGACTAGCAAATTGAGAATCGCAAATTGAGAATAATTTCACACTCATTCCTATGGGCCTCCTGGCCCATAGAAATGTATGGGAAATTATTCCTTAATTGCGATTAGAAATTTGCTGATCGCAATTAAGGAATTTTAAGAAATTGCTAAAAATTAGCGAATTTCTACATACATACCATTTTGCAATTCTCAAATAGCGATTCCTTAAAAATCGCTATTTGAGAATCGCAAAAGAGTATCTTGATACATCGGGCCCTTAAAGAGTTAATTAATTGTGCTGGACTGGGTCAAACTCAAGATTTCAGGCTAATGGCAATGGAGTGCAGGCCAGATATAGAGCCCACACAGGACCCGCTAAGCAAAAGTACCTTGATCCTGGTTGCAAGAAACAAGATGCGTCGGTGATCCCCATGCAGTTTGGGTGATGCGCTGGATTTCTTCACGCAACGGCGGTGATGTGTCGGGTCCGTGAGTGATGTGCCGGTACCGAGACGAGTTGGTTCTGAATGCCATCTGCCAAGTTTCTCCACTTTATAGAGGTGATGGGTCGATCTTCTGTACGCAGTGGCGATGATGCATCAGTTCTGTTGTGTCGGTTCTGGAGGGTATGCAGCGGTCCCAAGTGCTATGCATGGATTTGGTTCCTGCAATGGCGGGGATGTGTCAGTTCGGATCAGTGAAACAACGTTGATGTGATGGTTCTGGCAGATGCAGCATGTGATACTTGCTTCCTAGGGCCCAAGGCTAGATTGGCATCACTTGGCAAGGGAGGGTGCACAGCAGATAGAATCTAGGTGCTCTTTTCAAGTTGAAGAGAGAAGTCTTTGATATTCCCAAGACTTCAGACTCAGGAGGCAAGCTACAAGCCCTTGGAGAAACTTTGCGTCTGGGATGTAGCGATGAGGTCCAGTCAGTCTCGCCCCCACGAAGAGGCAACAGGCAGCAGGTAAGACAACAAAGTTGTTCAGCAAAGTGGCAGTCCCTCCAGCAGCACAGCAGTCCTTCTTCCTGGTACAATGTCCTCAGTTCCAGACTTCTTCTGATATGGTGGTGTCAGAGCTCCAGTACTTATACCTAGTTGGGCCTTTGAAGTGGAAGAAGCTTCAAAGCAATACTTTGATGTGCACAGGGTCCCTTTCCTTCCTGTCCTGGCCCCAGGCTCAGTAAAGGGGCGTATGCAACCCTTTGTGTGGGGACAGGACACAGTCCTTTCAGGTGTAAGTGTCAGCTCCTCCTCCCATCCTGCTAAGGATGGCCCATCAGCACGCATATGGCCGCTCAGTTACACCTACCATTCCTTTGTGTGTGGCTGTCTAAAGGAAATGCAAGAAGCCAGCTGTCACCAACTCCACACATGCGTTCCAGAGACAGGCAGACGGCATCAAATGGTTACAGTAAGAAAATGGCTACTTTCTAAAAGTGGCATTTTCATAATTGTAATTCAAAAAACAAGTTTACCATAAGTTGTGTTTTTAAATTGTGATTCCAGAGACACCAAATTTAGGGGTCCCATCTTTTCCCAATTGGAAATTACAACTATGAAATGTAATAAGGAAATCCCAATGTTATACTATGGGAGAGAGAAGCCTTGCAGTAGTGAAACCGAATTTAAGAGTATTTCACTACCAGGACATGTACAAATTTAAAAGTACATGTCCTACTTTTCAAATACACTGCACCCTGCCAGGTACTGCCCAAGGTCTACATTAGTGGTGACCTATGTGTAATGAAAAGGGGCTGTTTGTGCCTGGCAAGTAGTGATTAACTTGTCAGGTCAACATGGAAGTTTGAAACTGCAAACACAGGCTTTACAGTGGCAGGCCTGTGACATGTTTAAAGGGCTATTTAAGTGGGTGGCACAATCAGTGCTGCAGGCCCACAAGTAGCATTTGATTTATAGGCCATGGGCACATGTAGTGCACCTTACTAGGGACTTATAAGTAAATCAAATATGCTAATTGTGGATAAATCAATGTTACCATGTTTTGAGTAAAGAACACATGCACTTTTGCACTGGTAATCAGTGATAACATGCCCAGATTCCTAATGCTAGCAAAAACGAAGTAAGCAAAAACAGGCAGTCAGAAGGCAAATGTCAGGGCAAACCACACCAAGAATGCCAGGTCTAACATCCCAGAAAAGTTGAAAATCTGAATTAAATGTCAAGGGCAACACTATTAACAAATTCAGATGCAATGCATCACTTTAGAAAACTAAACTTACACAGTGTGAGTGATTGTGATTTTTGTCTCCACAGGTGCAATTCCCATCAAAGAGAATCTGCATCTTTACAGTAGCTGCATATTTTCTATTATAATGTTACTGCACATTTGTGTCAGCTGAATAAATGCAACAGTGTATACGCTATGCAGAATATACACAAAACATTTTCTTTGAGCCATATATTTTGTGCTTCATTTAGATATTTAGAACTTTAGCTGATGCTCATTTGCTTCAACTAAGTACCAATAACTTGCTATAGAATATCAATATTGATAACCTACTTGATTTATGTCGTGTTATATGATTTTAATTGCCATCACTTTCTGAACATTAATGAATATTGTGTTTCATGCTCTCCCTTCATTATCCCAATTATGCGATATTGATACGATTGCTTATTTAGAAAGGATCATGTAGCCTGTTACGACTCCAGAGTCCGGACATAATTGTCTTGAAATGAAGTCAGCTGTCTATGTTACTGACCTTTCTCGTTACCCAGCTGAACCAATTATCGAATCATTTGTCACTTCTTCATTATAACTGGACTCTTGCAGCGAATGGATTGGCACAAGCAAGTGCAGTGGTAACTTTTTAGTACTTGGAAAGCTAGGTCATCAGCCTATCAGATCCAACTACATCTTTGGGAGCCTCACGTCAACAAGATGCACAGTTCTGTGAGTTATTAATATTGTAAGATATGATTTAGGTTATTTATAATGCGCGCAAAATTCCTTGTGCGTGAATTGTGTGACACGAAAAAGCGTGCCTGGGTTTTGTAATAGTGTAGAATCCGCACAGGACAAGCAAAACCCTCAAAGGACTGTCGAACCTAAAAAAGAAGGCTGGGTCACCTTGAGTCCGTTGCTTTCAGTTAAGCCCTCTCGACTTTTTGGGGAAGTCTAATGAACTATACTTATTCCAGTCCCAGAATATTTTGGGAAAAGTTAAACTTTCGCCAAAAACCATGAAACTATCATTTAAAAACGGTGAATTGGCAAAATACTGTTAGATAATCCTAACTCCCAGAATGTTTGGGGAAAACTAATTTGCCATAAAGCATTCCAGGGCCGAATTAACAAATGGAGGGCACTGCATAAATCTGTGCTTTGGCGCACGTTTGAATGTGCTGCCCCCAGCGCATCTGTGAAGCTCGCCTTCACTATGATTAGCCCATTAGTGAAAAATGGACGGGCTGTCTGAAGCCTCCTGTCTGCCTTTCACTGTGTAGAGGGCAACAGATTGATATTTTAAAGGAGGATAGAGCTCTCGGCTGAAAAATAATGCACCAGGGTCAAATGCCAGTGAGACCTCTTAGACAAGCTTAATTCAAACATTCTTTTATTCATGCTTCGAAATAATTCTTAAAGATTGTGTGCCACTACTATCAGTGTGTGCAGATTCTAGTGCTCACTACATGGAAACTATAAAAAACAGGTCGTGGAGACCTACCTATGATAAAATTCAGGGGAAAGTAAAAAGGTTTATTAAACTAGAAACAAATACAAAAAATAATTTCCTGTTAAATATTATTGTAAATGAATGTTTTATATTTATGTTAAGTGTGAACAAAATAAGAAATGCTACAGCACTATTAAGTCAATTTGAATTTAAAATGCAATTATTTTGAATAAACTAAACTAAATTAAAATTGTTTATCTGAAGATGAAATTAAAAATAATTCTCACCTAACATAAAAATATATTTATCATTATGTATGAAAAATGTTAAAAGTGATGTGTAAAATTAATTGAAAGTAATTTAATTATATTTTATCAAAAAATAATCTAACATTATTTTTTCCATTCAAAAAGGTTGTTAAAATATTGAAAAAATACATAAAATATATTTTTTTCTTTTTAATTGTTAAAGTAAATGTTATTAGAACTTATTGAGCTTATGTGCACCATGGGTCTCTTGGCACTAGATGACCAGCATATCGGAGGGTCATAAGCTGATTCAGCTAATCCCTTACACTTGTTTAAAAAGGCAGGTCTTCAGGCTTTGTTTTAGAAGACAAAGTATTTGTCATAGATCGAATTGTATCCAGTAAAATATTCCAGCTGGTAGAGGCAGTAACCGTGAAGCTACAACCACCAGATCTGCACTTTCTGCATCTAGGAACAATTAGCCAATCAGAACCTGCTGACCTCAACTTACGTGTGGGAAAGTATTTCTTAATTTTATCTGAGATATATCTCAGAGCAAAGTTCTTTAAGCTCTTAAAGATCATGTAGCAAAGTTTAAACTGTATTGTTTATTTTACTGGAAGCCAATTAAGTTCTTTTAACAGAGGACTGACATCAGTGTCAAGGCATCCTAAAACCCAGCCTAGCTGCTTCATTATGTAACACCCGAAGTCGATGCAGCAAAACCTAAGGCAAGCCAGCAGATAGCATTTGCAAACTCTAATCTCAACTGGATGGTTGCAGTAACTATGGTTTTCACGTACTTCAAAGGACTAGAAAGGTGCCGCATTCCTCAGCATCCTCAACAAAAATCACTGAATTTACTTGGGTCTACATTGTAAGATACCCATCGATATGGCTGAGATACCCGCCACCCCCTCTCAACACAATCCCCAAAGGAGGGAAACCGGAAACAGTTCTTGAAGTTTTTGGAAGAGGGAGGGAGTGACCCTCCCCGGCCGTATTTATTAAAACAAAAAATTAAACGTTAAACAGTTTCATATTAATGTACAATTTCATAACCACATTGCGATGTTTGGCTAACCTTAACAGATTCTCTAATACAGAGGTTCTCCTAGCCGAACTAACAACCTACAAAACATTTTCTTGAAATAATGAAATTGTACATCCTAACGTTTAAGGGCCAACGGCAAGGTCGTAACCGGTGTCAAGATCCCTAACCAGAAATACCCCCCCCACTTGGGAGGGGCGACAGCACTGAGGCGTACCCCAAGTGCAACTACCAATTTCCCTTGACTTGACGGGGGCCCCAATAAACTCGACGCCACTTAAAGGTCGTTCGAGGACTCGTGTGAGTATCTAGAAGGTAGCGTAGACCTCCCCCCAAACCCCACACAACTTACCACATCTGCCGTCGCAGACGTCACTGGCCCCGGGAAATTCCCCAGGAGGGGGCTGTAACCCCTCCTACACAGGAAGGGGCCTTGACCGCCTTTCCTTTCCTTCCGGCGGCCTCTCCTTAGACAGGACCGCCTCCCCGTTGAGGGGCCAAAGGCCACCTCTCCCGAGCGCTCCCATCCGTGTTGGGTGACGCCCACTCATAGGGATCTTCCAATTACTGCTCACCGATCATGACCTTACCGCCCGACCAAAATAAATATGACAATGCTAACTAAACCAACAATACATTGGCCACTATGACCAGAATAAGCATTCTTATAAACGGACACTAAAAACCGAATATCTTTAATCACAAAACATACATAAAATCGACCAACTTTATTACACACTCAATATCAACATGATAATACCACAACCTGTAAACGAAAATAGAATTATCGATCTATTTTAAAACAACTGGCTGTCCTCAGGGGCTGGTGGGTGGGTCAAAATTGGCTCTTCGTTCCGTCTCGAGCTCACGTGCAGCGAGGAGGTGCAGCTTCAGAGCACAGGAACAAGAGGATGTCTTCCGGTCTTGCGTCCCTTTTTATCCGTCTTCAGGGCGGGCGTAAACCCGCCCCTGCCTGCCCCGAGGGCGTGGCCAGCCGCGTCAGTGTCTAGGCCAGCCCACTCTAGGGCGGGAAAGAGCGCGCCCCGGCTACGCCGCTTCGGGCATACCAGCCGAGACGCGCCTCCCGCCCAAAATGGCTTCCCGGGGGGATCGAGGTACTCTGCCATACGTTCGGGGGGACCGAGTGGTCGCCCCTTTCCATATGGCTGAGATACCCGCCACCCCCTCTCAATACAATCCCCAAAGGAGGGAAACCGGAAACAGTTCTTGAAGTTTTTGGAAGAGGGAGGGAGTGACCCTCCCCGGCCGTATTTATTAAAACAAAAAATTAAACGTTAAACAGTTTCATATTAATGTACAATTTCATAACCACATTGCGATGTTTGGCTAACCTTAACAGATTCTCTAATACAGAGGTTCTCCTAGCCGAACTAACAACCTACAAAACATTTTCTTGAAATAATGAAATTGTACATCCTAACGTTTAAGGGCCAACGGCAAGGTCGTAACCGGTGTCAAGATCCCTAACCAGAAATACCCCCCCCACTTGGGAGGGGCGACAGCACTGAGGCGTACCCCAAGTGCAACTACCAATTTCCCTTGACTTGACGGGGGCCCCAATAAACTCGACGCCACTTAAAGGTCGTTCGAGGACTCGTGTGAGTATCTAGAAGGTAGCGTAGACCTCCCCCCAAACCCCACACAACTTACCACATCTGCCGTCGCAGACGTCACTGGCCCCGGGAAATTCCCCAGGAGGGGGCTGTAACCCCTCCTACACAGGAAGGGGCCTTGACCGCCTTTCCTTTCCTTCCGGCGGCCTCTCCTTAGACAGGACCGCCTCCCCGTTGAGGGGCCAAAGGCCACCTCTCCCGAGCGCTCCCATCCGTGTTGGGTGACGCCCACTCATAGGGATCTTCCAATTACTGCTCACCGATCATGACCTTACCGCCACAGGTCCGGATAGTTGACCGGCTATCCGGACCCCCCACAAAGCTCCTACCTAAAGGTCATGCTCTAATGTTTTTAACCATGCTAAGAAGTCTCCTATGAGTAACTCATTCCCCACCCGAGACAAATGCACACCATCCCCCGAATACATACTGTCATCATTAATACAGCCATGCGAAATAGAATGCAATGTCCCGGAACGGAACAACCTACTCACTTTGTTATTAAGCTTTCTAACAGACTGATTCAAAGCAGGAATAGAAATAGCCCCCCGCCACACCTTTCGTGGGATCATATGGGACCACGCAATTGTGCACCCCGGAACTCTCCTCGCCAACCAACTTACAGTGGAAAGCATTGCCTCCAGGAGAAGTCGTCTACCGGTGGTGACCAAATCATTGCCCCCTAAATGCACTATGACTATAGACGGCGGTGACCTCGTCCGCCCTAACAAATCCTCAAAATATGCTTGAAACTGGTCAATACAGAGACCGCCTCTTCCGTAGAAGGACACCCTGTACCCGTATTCCCCAGCTACGTGAATCATGTCACCTGCTTTGAATACGTCCGCGGCACGCCTCACGTATGAGTGGCCCACGACCCACACCTCCTTTTTCACAGCCGGTGATGTCTGACCGCTGGCCCGGTGTTGGGTCGACTGCATAGTCCGCCCCGCCTCGAAGGCTTGCGCAACTGAAAACCAAACAAAAACAAGAGGCGTGAGTACGTCATTACAGCTTTACAACATGTGCAACCGCACATACCTCTTATAACAATTGGAGGACCAACGCCCCACTCGTTTCACTTGTTCAACATTAAGACCCCTGGCTGTAGCTTCCGTAGCAGCCCCTATCCGAAAGGAATGGGTCCCAAACTCGCCCGGGTTCAAGCCCGCAGCGGCAATTGACATCGCAAGCACCCGCTGAAACTGAAACTTCGTCAGTGGGGTGGCGTCCGCGTGTCTCAACAAGGTCCCCCCCCATAATGCCACCCTTCGTGCTAGGTAATCTTCTAAACACTTTACCGGGCACATGGAGGACCCGGGAATCCTGCGTATGATTATGCAGTCACCCATCCCGTCTTGATCGGTCTTGGACCTGACAAAGGAGACCGTCATTGCCTCTCCTCTGATCTGAACGTGTTCTTGGCACAAACCCCCTGCCACATCTTGTTTGTTCCTTGCCACCAGTTCGCTTACTCGCATCGCCCCGTGAAATGCTAGCGTAAAAGCGGCTCGGAACAACACCGCCTCAAACTGAGATGAACATGTGGCAGGGAGTGTAGCCAACAACTGGGCCAACCTATCCAAACCTATCGGGCGCCTCTCATCTACTCTGCGACCCTCAAGGCGTTGCCACCCACGCAGCGCTTTCTGTACAACGAAAGACGCTGTCGGGTCCTGGATACTATGAGCCCTGGCAACAAAGGAAATAGCAGCACGATGCCTCTGGGCCGTAGCCACAGATTTCCCAGCCCTACGCAAGGACATCAGAAAATTCACTACCCATTCCTCGTGGCCCCAAAGCCTCTCTCTATCAGTCCCCAAAAAGGCTAAATAGGACCTAAACGCCCCTTCATATGCTTTCCTCGTCCGTGGTGCTAGACTCTCTCCCACGAGGTGACGAAGTTCGGGGCACCGAGAGACCAGAGAGCTTCGGGGAAGGGTGCCGGCTCTGGGTCCGCTGAGGGAAGGAAACCCGAGAAAGCCTGCATATGAAAACGAGACAGTGCATCAGCCGCCTGATTCAGTACCCCTGGGACATGTTTTGCTCTGAACAGCACATTCAGTTGCATACACAGTAAAACAATTTCTTTGAGCAGTCTTAAAATCAGTTTACATCGTGCTGCCTGACTATTGATGCACTCGACCACGGTCATATTGTCAGACCAAAATATCACAGAGTGATCTTTGAACCCTTCTGGCCAGGTTCTCAGGGCCACCAAAATGGGAAAAAGTTCCAGGAAAGCAATATTACTTGTCAGACCATTGTCATGCCACCATGTCGGCCACCTTTGTGCCGACCATTTTGTGCCGAAGATGGCACCAAAACCTATGCTACCTGCAGAATCTGTCCATAGCCCCAGCTCTTCAGAGGATACGGCTGGTTTGTTCCAGATGACTCGACCATTAAAGTCCGCCAGAAATGCTAACCAAATACGCACGTCCTGGCGGACCTCAGCCGATAGTCTCGTGCGATGATGGCCCTCCTTTAGGCCGACCATAGCTTGGGCAATTGAACGAGAAAAGGGGCGGGCCATCGGTATAACTCTCAGGGCAAAATTCAACTGTCCCACCAACTGCTGTAACTGATGCAGCGTAACTTTAGATCCATTTAGACACACTTGCAGGGCTGCCCTGAACTTCCACACTTTGTCAGGTGGCAAACGAAAACAACCTTCTCTGGAGTCTAACTCGATCCCCAGAAACTCGAGGCAAGTCGCAGGACCCACCGTCTTACCTGGTGCCAATGGCACACCAAACTGCTTCATTAATACACAAAATTCGGCCAAGGCCCGGCCACATTCGAGATCCCCGGCTGCCCCAAGGAACAGAAAATCATCAAGGTAATGCATTACATGTTGGAAACCCGTCTTCTTTGTGAAGACCCATTGTAGAAAACTACTGAATTTCTCGAAATAAGCACAAGATATAGAGCACCCCATCGGCATACACTTATCCATGTAATAATAACCCTGAAACATAAAACCTAGGAGACGCTGATCGTCCGGGTGTACCGGGAGCAACCGGAACGCTGACTCGATATCTGACTTCGCCATCAGCGCCCCGGGCCCCAGGCGATTCAAAATGGCTACGGCCTCATCGAAGGATGCGTACCGCACCGAACACACTTCTGGGTCTATTGCATCGTTTACAGAAAGACCACGTGGAGCTGACAAATTATGAATCAGTCGAAACTCACCCGGGTCCTTCTTGGGGACCACCCCTAAAGGAGAACAAACAAAATTCTGTACCGGGGGTACACTAAATGGGCCGGCGACCCGACCTCGAGTAACCTCTTTCCGAATCTTTTCCTGAACCACGGTCGTATGTTGCAGGACGGAAAGTTGATTTTTACACTTCTCCACGCCCTGAAAGTCCCCTACCGGGATGCGGAAACCATTCGAAAATCCGTTCCGCAGCACCCCAGCAGAAGTACGATCCGGGTATTCACTGAGCCAGGGAATCATCGCCAAGGTATCAATCGGGGTAGGTAAAGGCGCCCCTCGGACTACGTTAGACCTGTTTGGCGCCTCCTCTCCCCCCGTTATCACCCGTTTTGGCTCTGCACGTGGACTCAGGATGGGACGACCCGCACCCACTACATTCATGTTTAAATTTACACGATCCCTGGGGCCTGGTACATTTACCTTTGTTGAAATTGAAGCAGAACCCCCTTTTCCTGTATTGCCGGCAGGTCTCGAGTAATCGTCGGTACTCGTACCTGACCGAAAGGGCGTCCCCCCATAATGGCGGGAGGATTCGCCAACATTACTTCCTACCAATGGCATTTTCAACATACCTGTCTCCTTCATTTTATCCCATGTCAAAGAATCATAACAATCCCAGGTTAAGCTTTTATTATGCTCTTTTGCCTTTCTAAAAAGATTATCGTAACAGAACCAATGGTTACCCTGGTGCGATGTCGAGTACCCCATGATTCTTGACTGATAGGTCGGCAACTCGGAAAGCAACTCGGGCCTACGTTCCCCCAAGATTGACGTAAAAATTCCCCATGCATTGCCCCAATTGCCGATAGTCTCATTTACTTTAAAGGCGGCCATTTTTGCGCGCCAAACACTCGGATGCATAAGATCTTTCTGACCCTTAACATGCTCCACCTCATAATGATCAACAAGCAACGAGAAGATGTTTACGTACTCCCCCGCCCAAATCTTCTCCTTAATTGCCAAAGGCACATGTTGACCCAACCTTTCTCTACGAGAGGGTGCTGACTCATCCCTCGCAATTGGCAATGGCCGCTTACCTGCACCGGACGCTGCATCTGCGGTCGCAATCGTCCCTTGCGGCTTGTCAACAACTGCAACCGGCGCGGACGCCTTGGCTGCATCCCGTTTCTCGCGTAATTGCTTCATCAGCGCCTGGGCCTCGGCAGCCGTGGCGCCCTCACTACTGTCGCCCAACCACGCTGCAAGTTGTGCTGCCAGCTCGGGCGGCATATCCTCGTTGGACACGGGGGTGACCACCACAGGAATCGGATTCCCCTCCACTGGTACTGGGGTTGGCGCTTCGAGCGGGGTACAGGGAACCGGGGCGTCTCCCCCAGCTGGTCCCCTCCTTGGCCTCTTGGCTCTTCCTCCCGGGGCTGCTCCAGCCGACGGACGCTCCGGCCCCCCTTCCCCGTCTCTCTCCGCTACCCGCTTCTTCAGCTCAGTCATCTCCTTCATGAGGACCCGAACCATCTGTTCGGTCGTCATTCTCTTTCCGCCTTTCTTGGGCATTTCTCCGACAGAGTATCTGTAAGACAAAAAGAAAGATTACAACGCTCAAAATTGGCTCTTCGTTCCGTCTCGAGCTCACGTGCAGCGAGGAGGTGCAGCTTCAGAGCACAGGAACAAGAGGATGTCTTCCGGTCTTGCGTCCCTTTTTTATCCGTCTTCAGGGCGGGCGTAAACCCGCCCCTGCCTGCCCCGAGGGCGTGGCCAGCCGCGTCAGTGTCTAGGCCAGCCCACTCTAGGGCGGGAAAGAGCGCGCCCCGGCTACGCCGCTTCGGGCATACCAGCCGAGACGCGCCTCCCGCCCAAAATGGCTTCCCGGGGGGATCGAGGTACTCTGCCATACGTTCGGGGGGACCGAGTGGTCGCCCCTTTCCATGATCATTCCAAGGTTTTAAGCCACCATCGAAGGGGGAGGGAGTGGGCCAACTCATCGGGCCAGTAATGTACACTCCAGGCCTGGGAAATTATTGTTCAAAAGAACAATTTCCATCTTATCAGTATTTAATTTTAGTTGATTTAATTTCATACATTGGGCAATATATATCTTAATATCTTCAATATGTTGTTTGTGTCAGCGAGGTGCCAACAAGATGAAAAATTAGTTGGGAGTCATCCGCATAGTTGTAGATGTTACACGCTCTGTTCATCAGTTCCTTTACATGTACAGATTGAACAGGTATGCGGACAGGGAGAACACTCGAGGGACACCACACTCTCAATACTTCTGCAGATCGCAGTGTGACTGATTGTGTACTCTCCGACATGAATAACTGAAACTACAGCAGGGCCACACCCTGAAACCCTGCCTCCTCCACACGGTTGACCAACAACTTGTGATTGACCATGTCATAATTGAAGACAGATCCAATAAGATCAAGACAGCATATTGCCCCTGATCTAGTTACCATCTAAGATCATCTAGTACTGGAACAATAACAAATTCAGTGTTATGCTGAGAATGAAAACGGGCTTGTACAGGGTGCAGGACAGCTGTGTCTTGAAGATATTTATAAAGTACAGAGACACCATGTGCCTCTTACATATCTGCTGGTTAAGTCAACAAGGATTTTGGCCTGAAGTGCTTGAAGTCGTACGGCTCTGATTCTTGCTTGTTTAGCAGGTGGATGACCAACATGTTTAAATGTGCTAGCTGCAAACCAATGTGAAAGAGAAAGGTTAAGCAAGTTTAATTAAAGAAAATAGACTATCTGCCAGATTCATGAAGCAAAAATCGTCTCGCAAAAGGCCAGATTCTGCGAGCACTTTTTTTGCATTTGGGATTCATCATCCCAAATGCAAAAATCGCAAAATGTGAAATCGCTAAATTGCAAGGAATTGCATTTAAGAAATCTCTATTTGAGATTCCTTAAGTGCAATTCATGAACCATTTTAGAATTGCGAATTCGCAATTTTTGGCCGCTACTTACCGCGAAGTCTGACTTCGTGGTAAATAGCGAAAACTTAGAAAAATGAACTTTTGTGCATTTTTCTAAGTTGGATGTTACACACACACATGTCCTTTGGACATGTGTGTGTGCAACACCACTGTAAATCACCATTTCAGGGGAGCTACAGGGTGTCCTTTGGACACTCTGGCACCCTTGAAAT
Organism: Lissotriton vulgaris; assembly: GCF_964263255.1. Taxonomy (NCBI): domain Eukaryota; kingdom Metazoa; phylum Chordata; class Amphibia; order Caudata; family Salamandridae; genus Lissotriton; species Lissotriton vulgaris. Next base: position 1,620,435,186 of record NC_141694.1, read on the forward strand.
CGCATCCTTATTTGCGATGCGCTAATTGCTAATCGCAAATAAGGATTGACTCCCCATTCATTCCTATGGGCCTTTGGCCCATAGGAATGAATGGGGAGTCATTCCTTATTTGCGATTAGCAATTAGCGAATCGCAAATAAGGAAGCAGTAGAAATCGCTATATATTTTGCGATTTCTACATGCATCCCGTTTTGCGAGTCTTTAATAGCGATTCCTTAATAATCGCTATTAAGGACTCACAAAAGAGGAGCATGATGAATCTGGGGGTAAGTCCATAAGTTTTTTTAGCACTTCAATCGGACAGGGGTATCTAGGTGAACCCGATTTAACCTTTACAAATAAGGATTTCAGAGTGTCCACATTTATTTCTGGAAAGACGAAAATAATTTCCATGTTCACCTCCCTGAGGGACTCAGCAGCTGTGGATGAACACCTAGCAATACCCCTCTTAATCTTTAGGATTTTGTCTACAAAATAGTTATTTAAATGATCACACAATTCCAATGAAGCTAACACATTAACCTTAGCTGATTCAGGGACATAGAGTACCTCACGTATTTTAAATGTCTCCTTTTGTTTGTATTTGGCTTACAGAAGTCTATTAAAGTAGTAGTTGGATTTGGTGGTACTGAGCAAAGCTTTAGATTTAGCTTATTCCTCCTTGTAATGCACCTTACTTTTTTCCAAATATTTACAGTGCCATTGACGCTCAGCATGTCTTAACTTAAGCTTGGCTTCTTTTAATTAATCAGTCAACATAAAGGCCCGTCTAGGCCTAGTCTTAGTAGATTGACTATATGCAGGTGCTTGAAGGTCAGCAGCAGTTGACAACCAACAGGAAAAATGAAGTCCTGCTACTAAGGCAGAATCACTTTCAGCAGGAAATGACTGTGAAAGCGTAAGAACCAATTAGTTTTGAGTCATCCGCATAGTTGTAGATGTTACACGCTCTGTTCATCAGTTCCTTTACATGTACAGATTGAACAGGTATGCGGACACGGAGAACACTCATCCATATTGACCGATTGTTACTTACATCTTGACTAATCACCATTGGCTGTCTAAAAGGTGGCTTAAGGTTAGGAAGCTTAAATTCAATTAGGTCATGATGTGATCAGAGCTTGGCTTTACCTTAAGGTCAGTTATCTTGATATTTTGAGATCAGACTTGATCAATTATATAGAGTACTCTCCGTGGTATGTTGCTGGAAATTCACACTTGTCATAGAATCCAGAAATCCATGGCTTTTATTGTAAGAGCATACCTTAAAGTCAGCAAGGATTATTAACTGGAAATATTGTGTCACCAAACTGCAAAGTAGATAAAATATTTGCTCATTAAAATGTGCCATTAAGTGAGGGGGAAATACAACACCAAATAAATGAATGAACTTGTAGTGAAATCTACTTTGAGGCTTAAAAGATGAACAGCTAGATTCATCAAAGAGCCGTTTTGCGAGTCCTTAATAGCGATTATTAAGGAATCGCTATTAAGGACTTGCAAAACGGGATTCATGTAGGAATCGCTAAATAAATTGCGATTCCTACACATTCCTTATTTGCGATTAGCAAATTGCTAATCGCAAATAAGGAATATTCCCCATGCATTCCTATGGGCCTATAACTCCCCTTTCATTCCTATGGGCCTAAAGGCCCATAGGAATGAATGGGGAGTATTCCTTATTTGCGATTAGCAATTTGCTAATCGCAAATAAGATAGCGATTTCAAGGGTGCAAGGGGAGTCCAAAGGACACCCTGTAGCACCCCTGAAATGCCAATTTACACAGGTGTTGCGCACACACATGTCCAAAGGATATGTGTGTGTGTAACATGCAGCACAGAAAAATGCACTAAAGTGCATATTTCAATTTTTTCGCTATTTACCACGAAGTCAGACTTCGTGGTAAATAGCGGCAACATTTTGCGAATTAGCAATTTAAAATTGGTTAATGAATTGCATTTAAGGAATCTCTAATAGAGATTCCTTAAATAAGATTCCTCGCAAATATGCGATTTTGCAAATAGCGTTTTTTGCATTTGGGATGATGAATCCCAAATGCAAAAATTGCGCTGGCAAAGGGTCAGATTCTCAGAATCTGGCCCTTTGCGACCACAATTTCCTTTCATGAATCTAGCTGTAAATGATTCTAAATAGTTACACTGAAGCTGACTCACTGAAAACGTTTTATTCACAATTGCCGCTACCCCCCAGCCCTTCCGAATACCCCTTCTGTTAGCATGGAAAACATGAAAGCCATCAGTGACAGCCTCTGCAATTTCTGGAAATGAGTTGTCTGTCAGCCAAGACTAGGGGTTTGTGATATATGTTGCTATGCCAGATGAGTTGGTGGAGTTTTGGTCACTATGAATTAAGCATGTAACGCTGAGTTCCGTAAAATTTTTGCCAACCAATGCGTATTGGGGTTTTATCTCCCAAGCAGCTCACCAGTGGTAGGTTGGCGAGTGCTAGTGAGATTTGGCGTCCTTTAGTATGATTGTTGGTCACTAGGAGGGCACTGCCCGAACTGCCAGCCTAGGTCCTCCATGGACTGGAAACAAGCATCCAAGGACTGGTTTCAGGGTATCACCCCTCATCACCCAAGCTAGCTTGATTCCAGTGGCATGGAGAGCATGGGACCCACGTCTTGGCAGTTCGGGCTGGACTGTTCCCATTAGGAACAGCGTCAGGACTGATTTGCATATGGCTGGGTTGGCAAAGTGAGCTAATGAATGATAATGGATTCAACCCAAATCTGTGAGTGGGGGTAAGTACCTGAAAAGTTTAAGCGCTCCATCCATCATCTCCTTGTGTTTGCTTTGTTTGCCCTAAGTTGGCAGGGTATGCCCAGACATGGGCCCCTTGCTCGCTTTTCCACTGGATTCAAGGAAGCCTGGCTGATGAGGGGTGTTACCCTGAAACTGGTCCTAGGATGCTTGTTTCCAGTCCAGGGAAGATCTGGTTTGGCAGTTTGGGCTGGACTGTTCCCGTGAGGAATACGGTCAAGACTAATTTGCATTTGGCTGGGTCAGAACTGGGGTGGCGAAGTGAGCTAATGAACGATGATGGATTCAATCCAGACCTGTGACAGGGGGTGAGTGCCTGAAAAGTTTCAGCACTCATCTCCTTTTGTTTAATCTATAAAGCTATGCAGCGCTCAGAAAAAAGGGAGGGGGAAATGGGAAGGTGGGAAGAGCTAATTAAAGTAGCCAAGACTAATGATGTGAAGACATTCTGCCACATAGTGAGTCATGGCAGCAGCCATATTGCAATGAAACCTGTGGTCCACAGCCAGCCTGATCGTTGGGTGAACCATTTTGAATCTCTTTATACCAGTGCCATCCTGATTCCTCTTCCTGATCCCTTACATGATGAGAATAATATTTAAAACAAACTGTCACCGCATGTACTATAACCTTCTCCTTGCATGATACCAAAAAGTCAGTTATTGCCCAGAGGAACAATAAGGCCTGAGGTTTGGATAAAGTCCCAGTGGATCTGTTCCATTCGGAGCCCAATCCTGGGTGCCTTATATTAATCTTATTTCTAATTCCATAGCTGTGAGCACTCCAATATCCTCATGACAGGATGCTGAGATTGTCCCTATTTTAAAAAAGGGTTGTAGTCGTTTGCAAGGAAATTACCTTTGCATTAGTCTCCGTCTCCTGGACAACATCCAACAGATTTTCTCCAAACAAGTACTCAATGAGTTAAGTGACTGGATCACAGAAAATAATATTCTAGGCCTTTATCAAGCAGACTTTAGAGAAAAAACAGGAACTGTCGACCAGGTCCTTAGGTTCCACATGATCAAACTGAGGATGGGCGCATTGGTTTGCAAACCTTCATGCTGTTTTCTCAGAGCCACATTTGACCTGATTCCCAGAAGGAGGCTGGGGGAAGTCCTTGACAAATTGGAAGTTACACCAATCTGTTAAACGTTTTATTAAACCTCCATGAAGATAAGTTTGCTCCATTTAGGTGTGACGCAAAGGGCAAATCAACAGGCAAAATCAGTATTGAAACAGGTGTTTGCCAAGACTGCGTCCTAACCCCTCCAAATTTCTTCTCTTTATCAATGACTATCTTAGCTTTTTGCCCAGTTTTCAAAATGATGCCCCGAAAGTAGCTGAAGAGAGGGGTCCAGCCCTACTCTTTGCCAGTGACACTCTGCTCATTTCTAAATCCCTAAGAGGACTCCAAACCCTGCTCCATAGGCTTTCCATTTTTTGTGACACTCATGTGTTGAAAGTCAGGGCCAAGATGACCAAATTCATGTGTTTTTTATAGTGAAAACATTTTTCGGGGGGAAATGAGGTTGGGGGAGAATTACCTTGAGAGAGTCAACACATTTGACTGACGGGGATTAGGCTAACTGACTCTAATTTATGAATGTAGATAAAGCCTCAAGTGATAAAGGTGGCTACCACTTGCTTTGCCGTTTTAAAATTGTTGTGGAAGATCATCTGGCTACTTCCATTTCCAGGTCAACGGACAGTGGTACAGGCACTTATCAGGTCAACATTGGATTATCCAGTATGCTCTAATTGGGGGAGGACAAAGCTTTCACAAGACGGTTGCAGGTGGTCCAAAACTCTGCGGACAGTATGATTTATACGGTACAAAAGGGAGTGGTGATGGACGGAGCATCTGAATCAATCAAACACTCACACCCAGTCAAAAGATCTGGGTTTAATCCATCACCGTTCGGACTGGAATGTTCCCATGAGTTCCCATGAGTCCCCCTTTTGTACTGCTTTTGGCCGCAATTAGTGTGGCAGGGTATGCTCAGACGTGAGTCCCTTGCTCACTTTGCCACTGGATTCAAGCAAGCCGAGCTCAAGACGGCTGGAATGCCAGAAACCGGTCCTCGGAAGCTTGTTTCCGGTCCAGGGAAGACATGGCTTGGCAGTTTGGGCTGGACTGTTCCCATGAGGCACAGGGTCAGACTGATTTGCATATAGCCATGTCTGAACTGGGGTGGCAGAGTGGGCTAAAGAACGGTGATGGAGAAGAGAGGAACCACAGAGGAGAGAGAGGTAAGTGTCGTTTTTTGGGTCATACAGGGGGTAGTCTTTTAGGTTGTAGGGTTGTGTTTGAGTAGTGTATTTGAGTTTAGGGTAATGTTGGGGGTCGTGAAGGGTAGTGGTGGTGAGTAGGGCCAGACTAGGGGTTGGCAGAGGGATATGCATGGGATAGTATTTTAGGGTAGTGTTGTAGTGTTTGTGTAGTGTAGGGTAGTGAGTTAGGGTTTAGAATAGTGTAGAAGGCATGCAGGGTAGTGTTTGAACATAGGGAGAAGATTGGGGAAGGGGGTAGTCTTTTAGGTTGTAGGGTTGTGTTTGAGTAGTGTAGAGTAGTGTATTTGAGTTTAGGGTAGTGTCGGTGGTCGTGAAGGGTAGTGTTGGGGAATAGGGACAGGACTAGGGGTCGGGGGAGGGATGTGCAGGGGTAGTGTTTTAGGGTTTAGGGTAGTGTTGTAGTTTTTGTGTAGTGTAGGGTAGTTTTTTAGGGTTTAGGGTAGTGTAGTGGTGTTTGAGTAGTGAAGGGTAGTGTAGTGTTTGAGGGTTTGGGTAGTGTTTTAGAGTTTGTGATGTGTGGGGTAGTGTATTGGTATTTAGTATTTAGTGTAGTATTTGGTTTTTATTACTAGGCAAGTTTTTTGTTCGCATACATTAACATTTGCAATGTAAATGTATGCAAACTAAAAACTTGGGTAGTAACAGTATTTGCAAAGTAAAAACGAATTAGGGGAAGGGGTAGCCTTTTAGGTTGTAGGGTTGTGTTTGAGTAGTGTAAAGTAGTGTATTTGAGTTTAGGGTAGTGTCAGGGGTCGTGAAGGGTAGTGTTGAGGAGTAGTGACAGGACTAGGTGAAGGGGAGGGATGTGCAGGGGGTAGTGTTTTAGGGTTTAGGGTAGTGTTGTAGTGTTTGTGTAGTGTAGGGTAGTGTTATAGGGTTTAGGGTAGTGTGGGGGGCGTGCAGGGTATTGTTTGAGTGTAGGGAGCGGATTGGGGGAAGGGGGTAGTCTTTTAGGTTGTAGGGTTGTGTTTGAGTAGTGTAGAGTAGTGTATTTGAGTTTAGGCTAGTGTTGGGGGTCGTGAAGGGTAGTGTTGGGGAGTAGGGACAGGACTACGGGTCGGGGGAGGGATGTGCAGGGGTAGTGTTTTAGAGTTTAGGGTAGTGTTGTAGTGTTTGTATAGTGTTGGGTAGTGTTTTAGGGTTTAGGGTAGGGTAGTGTAGTGTTTGAGTGTTTGGGTAGTGTTTTAGAGTTTGTGATGTGTAGGGTAGTGTATTTGCATTTAGTATTTTGTGTAGTGTTGGGTTTTTATTACTAGGCAAGTTTTTAGTTTGCATACATTACCATTTACAATGGAAATGTATGCAAACTAAAAACTTGCGTAGTAACGGTATTTGCAAAGTAAAAATGGTATGGGAAATAACAAGTCATATTCAAACGACAGGGCTTTTGACATTCGTAGGTTTGCTAAACATACTTCCTTATACCCAATTTCCATTGCAAAAGAAATGTATAAAGCCTAAGCAATCAATGCTGCGATTTACGGTGCTGAACTTTGTGGCCACTGGGATGTCACAAACCTAGGGATTTAAGAGAACAAATTCATAAGGTCTTACTAAATTTTGGCCAGAATACCTCTTTGCTACCTTTAAGATTAGATCTTGCATTGAAGCCCATTGTAGCGCTCACCAAATTTAAGCCTATAAAATATTGTTTTTTTATTTGGTATGTTGATGAGTTAAGCCCATTTAGGAATTAGCTTCATGACATGATCACCAGACCTCAAGCATCGAAAATCCCTAGGCTAAGTTATATCAAGAAGTCCCTACTATAACTTGGCTTGGGAGAGTGCTGGTATAATTCAGATTTTTGTTGTCTAGCCACAGTCGCCAGGGCGAAGGCCAGATATTAAGAATCACTTATGGAGAAGAGGGAATTTTCTATAGTGCTACACACTTTATCTCAACTGTTTTTGCACCATAAAACTGTTTTTAAGTATGAGAAAATATAAAGCATATTAACCCACTACTTTTAAGATCTTTGTATCTGAAGTATAAATATGGTGTTCTACAACTAGCCCAACTTACATTTACTTCATCATCCTCCGCCATCTTTATCTGTCATCCTTTATGCCACGTGACAGAAGAATCAGAGGAACATTTAGGGCTTGATTTAGTTCTTGGAGGATGGGATCACGTACATGACGGATATCCGTTCACAGAATTACAAGTGATGTGGCTTATAATTAGGCTTTCCTGTTTTCAGTTTCTAGTTTTGGTGAATTCCGGCGGGGTTTTTTCAATACCTGAAGAAACTGTGATTATCAGTGGTTACCCATTTTTGCACCATTAAAAATCAACAGAAACAGTGTTTACCGGTGTTTATGGAATTTTTATTTAATTTTAATTATTGCTTGCTTTCTGCAATGATAGTGCATGTGTATAAATAGTGTGTGCACAGGGTATATGAGGTCCAACTACATTTTTAGAAATCAAACTTATTGTAGAACACCTTACAAAACTTTAGTGAGTCTTTGGTCATGCGCGCTCGCTCTTCCCTTCCTATGTAAATGTTTGTCTGTGAAAAGGTCCTCTCAACATTGGCACTTGAACGGGCAACGCCAAAACAGCCAGTACACAATTTGGTAACTCTGGCCAATGACATAGCTTTCCATGCCAATACTGGTACACCTGAAGATTGTGATTCTCTAGGACATGTTCTGCAAGACATGTGTTGAATTGGGCACATATGCCCTCACTTCTACAACCATTCTGACAGAAGCATGTGCTTATTTAATCTCTCTGCTGACACATTAGTGCTTATAAACGCATCCTGATGTCAACTACTAACAGTATCAAAACCCAGACACTGTTTATGCACTTGGAGAATGAGTCAGGCATTCAGACAAGCAGTGGTATAGTCAAATGTGTAGAATGTATGCGGTCACCTAACCCTTTCCAGACTACTGAGTCTCTCCTACTAAAATCCAGGGAATAGTCTTGCCTGTCTGGAATCATACTGTGAGTCTGTGTCCACTTCTACAAACATTCTGACAGAAGCATGTGCTTATTTAATCTCTCTGCTGACACATACGTGCTTATACATTTATCCTGATATTAACTACTAGCAGTACCAGAACCCAGTCACTTTTTATGCAATTGGACAATGAGTCAGGCATTCAGACAAGCAGTGGTATAGTCAAATGTTTAGAATGTATGCCGTCCCTTAACCCCTTCCAGACTACTGAATCTCTCCTGCAAAAGTCCAGGGAATAGTCTTGCCTGTCTGGAATCACACTGTGAGTCTGGGCCCACTTCTACAACCATTCTGACAGAAGCATGTGCTTCTTTAATCTCTCTGCTGACACATAAGTGCTTATAAACTTATCCTGATGTTAACTACTAGCAGTATCAGAACCCAGTCACTGTTTATGCACTTGGAGAATGAGTCATGCATTCAGACAAGCAGTGTATAGTCAAATGTGTGGAATGTATGCGGTCCCTTTACCCCTTACAGACTACTAGTCTCTCCTGCTAAAGTCCAGGGAATAGTCTTGCCTATCTGGAATCACACTGTAAGTCTGTGTCCACTCCTACAATCATCCTCACAGAAGCATGTGCTTATTAAATCTCTCTGCTGACACATAAGTACTTATAAACTTATCCTGATGTCAACTACTAGCAGTACCAGAACCCAGTCATTGTTTATGCACTTAGAGAATGAGTTGGGCATTTAGACAAGCAGTGGTATATCATCTGCAAATTTATACTCAAAATCTAGAAGAATCATTTGGGTGAGTCTAGGTCTTGCTGCAACGCAAAATCGAATACTTAAATCTGTACAAGAAATCGAATATTTAGCAGAAAAAGAACAGGAAAGTACAGATATTGTCAAAACAAACATGTTGGACACATATTATCCAAATAGAGGTCATCATCTTGAGAACATATGTCTTTATCAAGTGCTGAAATATTACACTTTTAAAAGGAATACTACAGAAAACATAAATGAAGGAAAATATGCAGTGATTGGTTCCGAAGGTGAAACAAAGGAAAAGAAATGTGAATAATCACAGAAAACTGAGTTGTGATACTCCTGATAAAAGCGAATTTTACTATGTAGCTCTTCTGCAACTTTTCAAACCGTGGCGTACAGAATTGGAATTACTAGGAGATTTTCAGACCTATGAAGATTCCTTCAATGCTTGTAAAGATAGCATAGAATGTACAGTTTTTGCAAATTATCTGAAAATGTTGAACAATGAAATTGATCAAGAAGCTACCATTGCAGCTGAGATTGCTAGAGACAGTTCTCAGGACAGGTCAAAGTTCTGCTCCACTGAGTCATGATCCACTAGGACAACCAATTCTTGAAAATAAAGCGGCAATCGCTATGAATGTTAAATGTTAAATGTTGTATACTTGTAAAGCGCACAGCTGCCCCAGCAAAGGGGCGTCCCGGCGCTGTATACCGCTGGGGAACCCATCCTGGCTTTCCCTGTGAGATGGTCCCTCCTGGGCATCTCCAAGGTGAAGACAAGCATCCCCGGCGCTGATGGGGCCGTTAGTAGAGATTAAGCAAGCTATTGCCCAGAGTTGCTGAGTGGGACCCATGGTTGGAGTAGGCACCAAGGCAAGAATTATCGAGTCCGCTGACCATGGCCCAAGACCCTGCCGCATCGGGAATCAAACCCTGGTCCCGGGCCGACCTCTTCTTCCGGGTCTGCCGCCTTTAACCAGTGAGCCACACCACGAATGAAGTAGAAACAGCAATACATCAAGCTCAAGAAGATATTATGGACCTAGGAATCTTGGAAGAACAACTAAATGTGGAACAGAAAGAGATATATCAGCAAGTGAGACAACAGATTGACCATGGATTTCTTCATAAAAAAAGAATGTACATGCACATCATTTCAACCTATAAGAATGTATGTCAGTGGTCTAGCTGGAACAGGAAAAAGTTTCTTAATTAAAGTATTGACCAGTTATCTACAGGAAACAACTGACTCACATTTGTCTTGTGTTGAAACTACTCCAACTGGGTTGGCGGCACACAACATTAAAGGAATTACATTACATCTTTACTTATGCTACCTGTAGAACATAAAAATAAATTGGAATATAACAAACTATCTGGAGAAGCTTTCTATGAAGTTTCAAGAATGCTAAAGAAAATGAAACTTCTGAGTATTCATGAGGTAAGCATGGTCTCAAACTTAATGCTTGCTTTTGTGCATTTAAGAATGCAGCAAAATCTTAAAACAGAGTACAATGTCTTATTTGGAGGAAAGCATGTGATAGTTTTTGGAGATCTACTGCAACTTACTCCTGTAAAAGGACAACCAGTATTTAAAACCCTTGTACATGAAGACACCAAAAAGTATTTGGGAAGTGTTGGAAATGTTAACATTTGGTCATATTTTGAATACAAAGAACTCATTAAAAATATGCGACAGGCAAATGATGTTGGTTATGGAACTATTCTTCAAGATATAAGAATTGGAGTAGACAGAACATGGCAAACAAGCTTTGCAAAGTCGACTACTTACAAACTTGTTCCTGAAAAAATATATTAAAAAAATTGCAGTAAGTAAATCTATAATCTGCTTAATGCCAACACTGCGCGAGTGTTCTATATTCAATGAAGAACTTTTGAAGCTAGAAATTGAACAAATAATGAAAATGGGAGCCATTGGTAAAATAGAGCATGAAGGAATCACTATTATTTTGATGGAGAAATTGAAAACAAAATGGGATTCTTTAGAAAAATCTATATCTAAAGCTGCAGGTTTAGAAAATAATTTATATATATGTGTAAACTGTTGGGTAATCTTACGGCGTAATTTGGATGTGTAAAAAGGTTTAGTAAATGGAGCAATGGGTAAAGTTGTTGATTTTTGAAAATTATCAAAATAAAGATGGAATTAAATATTTGAAAATCAAATTTGATCGGATTGAAGGAGTAAAACAAAGTGGTCATTGTTCAGTTTGTTTTTTGCTCGTTAAAGATTTATATGTTTGTAGAAAACAGTTTCCTCTTTCTCTGGCAAATGCAGCGACTATTCATAAATCTCATGGTTGAAGCATAAATAATGCTTTGGTAAATACTAGAAATACTGTTTTTAAAGAAGGTATTGCATATGTTGCTTTGTCCCAAGTCCGAACTTTATCTGGATTTTATTTGATTGATTTTGATGAGGGAAAGATTAGTGCAGATTCAAACTGTGTAAAAGAGTATACTTTGTTCAGAAGAGTGTATGTCCCAATTTAGGTGAATATCCTGTATATGAAAAGCATGTAGTAGGTCGAAAGAGAAGATAAGAGAAAATCTGTAGTGAAGCTATAGAGAAGGAACAAATCAAGATAATTTTGAGATTGCAAGCAAAAAGAAAAAGGAAACTATTGAAGAGATTGTCGGGTATCAGTTAGAAAAGAGTTCAGGTATTAACTGCTATGCTAATGTAGTGGTCAATGTTGTTTTTTTTCTAGAAAGTTTGCAACAGCAAATTATGGAGAATCATGAAAAAAGATTTTGTTCTATGTTGCATTGTATTTATGAAAAATTGAGACCTGATGAAAGGAAAATACGAAGTGTTTCTGATATTCGTAATCTTTTGCATATATGTTCTGGTTCTTCACAATTTACGCAGAATATTCAACAAGATGCTCAGGAATTTCCAATGTATATGCTTACAGTATTGGAAAATGAAGGAACAGAAATTGAAAATCTTTTTGGCATATGTTATAAATGGGAACATGAATGTGAATATTGTATGTTTACATCTAGCACTGAAAGATTTATATATTTGACATTACCAGACTGTAAAACAGTGTCTTTCAACAAACTAGTTAAAGCAGCAAATCAAAACATTGTAGTGTAGCATATGCAAATCAGAAAGTTATCAACAATATTTATGCAAAGAGTTGGATAATATATCATTTTAATGACACAACATTGTACAGCTGATGGAAGAAAATTGGAAACTTTCATTAAACATTTTGTAGCAAGTTAACTATCAATATCAGGAAGAACTTTTGTAGCAGTAGCAATAATTTTTCACGATGGTCCTTCTACAACATCTGGACATTACACTGTCAATTTAAAATGCAATAAAGAATGGACATATTGTAATGATGCACATTTGGTTTTTAAACATCGTTTGCCTTATGAATTACAAATTCCTACCTAATATTTTTAAAGCCAAAGTTTCAAGAACATAATTTGGCCTATTAGGAATATGTTAAAATGTAATAATACAATTACTATTGGACAATTTCAGTATAAAGAATTTCAGGAATACCATTTGGCCTAGAGGAAAGGTATTAATTTCAATTAAGGACTTTTTCTTGGACATTCTCACAGCATATATTTTTAAAGAACATCATTTAGAGTATTTGGAAATTATAAAGAATTCTTTATTGAATTATTATTTCAGTTCTTTCATATTGAAGTAAGAACATTCTCTTAGAAAGAAACATTTTATATGTGTGATTTGTATTATATGGTATGTTATTGAGGAATGTTGAAAGATAGTTGACTATATCGAAAATATTTTTGACAGAGATTTGTTTTCTTTTAGTATTAAATCATTTTTATTGAAGGAGTATCATGCATATTATCATACACAAACTATCAGCGATATTACATTCAATAGCGTAACCAAAGCTGAAGACACTGAATAGAATGAGTCCAAGCGGGCAAAGATACATTGAAATCAGCGCAGTATCTAAGTGTGTACAACCCTATCGGGAGAAAGGCGAAGAAGAAAGAAAGGAGAACAAAGGGAAAAAAACCATAACATAACTAACCCCTCCCACAACTACCTTCCTATCCTGCCCAACGCCCCTTCCCATGGTCCTTGTCCACCACATTTGTGCTGTTCTAGCAAGCTATCCCTGTTATTGTTTTTTTTTTTTAAACAATCTTATTAATTGGTTTTTTTTTGCCCGCTGTTATGTGATGAGTAACATTGAAATCACTGTATATGGTGAAATTCAAAATATTCTGAGAACAGCAAAAAAGGCAAACAAAATAATTCATATAATGTTAAAATTATGTTGTGTTGTAAAACATATAATATTATATATTATAACTGTATTTTTTCCTCTCTTTCACAGATCCTCATTCTAAAGTATGACATTTTAAGAAATTTAAATTGTAAAAAACAACAAAAAATTGTTAATCATTTTTTTATGTGTACTACTGTCAAGTTAAGATAAAGTAATGCAAGCACTATCAATGCACTGCTACATTCAGCTGTGCACTATATATATAAACTTCTAACAACTACTAAGTAAAGTAGTACCAATGCAATCTTGGAATCCTCCTGTCTATATCATGCACATCTCCAATCCCCCATCTAGCACTATCTACATATTCTATCACTTCACCAAAACCTAAGCATTTATCCATTTAGCATACACTCTCTTTGCAGCACTAAAATTACTCCAGTTACAAGTCATATACTTATGAAATGGCCTAGCAACTAACAGAAGTGCAGGTGCAATATATTGTACAGTTTACATGTAAAGTCTAAACTGTTACATACTATTGATACACTCTTCTAAATACCCAATTAATACTTATGCATTGCAGACATCCTTCTATCAGTCCCATGTATTTCTGCATTTACCAATTTAGCACTATGTACGTACAGTAAAACGCTGCAATACCTAATCACTTATAGATTCAACATGTACTTTATTTGCAGTACTGAATTTATTCTTGTTACTAGTTATGTAGGGAAGCAATGGCCTACCAGTAAAACTATTACAGCTATAATATTTTGAACACTATGCATGCAGATTTTTAAGCAGCTACATATTATTGATACACTCTTCTAAATACTCAGTTAGTACCTACACAGTGTAGGAATCATCCTATCTGTCCCATGCATTTCTTAAATTACCCATCCAGCACTATCTACTTATCCTATCACTTCACCAATACGTAAGCACTTATAAATTAAGTGTTCACTTTGTTTGCAGTACTGTCATCATTCCAGTTACTAGTGGTATTCTTATAAAATGACATAGGCACCAACACAAGTACACATACAGTATTCTGTGCATAATCCCTACAAATCTCCAAGCAGATACATATTATTGGTCCACTCTATTATATACTGAAGTACTACCCATGCAGTGTAGGATACCTCCTGTCACTCTCATGCAATTCTTCAATCACTCATCCAGCACTATGTTCTTATTGTATCAGTCTGCCAATACCTAAGCACTTATGGGGCAGATTTACAAGCACTCTGAGCCACCAGTACGTCACTTTTTGTAACATAGGGATGGCACCAGACACTCCTTTATATTTACAAGGAGAGGAAAAGCCACCCTGCATAGTTTTTCTTCTCCTTGTAAATACAGCCCCTTCATAGAAAGCACTTTGCATTGAAAGGGTGTTCCGAAGGTGTTGCTGTGGGTGTTCCCACGCAACATATAGAAATAAAGAGGAGTTCTCCCAGTTAGTTTAAGGTTCAGAGGGGGGAGACAAAAGTGAACTAGGCATAAAGGGTACCTATTAAGAGACCTATATTGCTTTTATCAAAGGAATATATCCAAAAAACATTTACATGTGAAGGATGCTATAGACAGAAGCCAAGACATATAGATATTACTAAAACATATTTTTCTTTTCTTTTTAGGTTTTGATTTAAACTATTACTTTATAGAGATTTGTGCATCTGTACATTTTATTTTGTCACATAACATCACTGACAGAAATTCGTAAATATTCAATATGGATTTCAAACAGTGCAATTGAATAAAGAGTGATTAGGAAAAGGTGGTGCCCCTAACAATATAGTGTCTTACTAACATACATACACTCTCACATACCAGTCATACATCTACATTCATTTAAAAATACATGGAAACATATAAACAGAACTTAACAAAATAAGACGGTAACCCGAAGGTACAGTTGGTGGTTCGCTATTGGTACATAGATTTGAAAATTCCACCAATTATTCATTGATCTGTGTGTTGTTGACCAATCTTTGATTCATTGTCCAGGTCTTATTTGGATCTATGGCCTACGTACGTTTCGGTGATAGTGTATTAATGGATCACCTTCCTCAGGGCCAGGAAAATTAAACAGCAAATAACTAACATGTATACTCGATCAATATGTAAAGGTTAAAAAAGCAGGGGCAGTGCGATTTTTTATTTTTTTTTATTTTTAGTCACATGTGTACAGATGATATGTACAAAGGAGGAGGTTCTTTTACCCTCTTACTGCTGCAGGTGGGATAATGTCTGCTAAGCAAAGTAGGTCGATATTATAAAATGATCCAGGAGTTGATTGTAGATTAAGAAACTCCGTATATTTGTAGATTAAACAGTGTACTTTTTTAGTAGTATTATTTCATCATGTGGTTCTGGACATTTGGCTTTATACATTCAGATGCCGGAATTTGATAGAGAAGATTGACCTCTTCACCTTAGGTGTTTTGAAAATCACTGCAGCAATGGGTCCCAAGCGTGTCCGCACAGCGGACACGCTTGGGACCCATTGCTGTTGTGATTTTCAAAACACCTAAGGTGAATCTATAATGAATATTTACGAATTTCTGTCAGTGATGTTATGTGACAAAATAAAATGTACAGATGCACAAATCTCTATAAAGTAATAGTTTAAATCAAAACCCAAAAAGAAAATAAAAATATGTTTTAGTAATATCTATATGTCTTGGCTTCTGTCTTTAGCATCCTTCACATGAAAATATTTTTGGGATATATTCCTTTGATAAAAGCAATATTGGTCTCTTAAGAGGTACCCTTTATGCCTTGTTCCCACGCAACACGCATAGAACAAGACAGGGGGCATAAGGAACTATTACCGGCTCCAGGAGGGGTCGCAGCACGCTGCTCTCACCTACTAGCATCCACAGCGCCACTGGGTCCCCGACGTTGTGGTCGCCCCTGCCGCCGTGCAGCACCATCACACTGCCGCGGAGTGGAGCGGACCACAACTCCCAGCTTGCCTGGATCAAATCACCACCCACTTCCTGCTCACAGCGCCAGGAGGCGCACAAAAGGAGACAGCTCAGGGAGTGGAGCGGGGGGCATAAGGAACTATTACCTGCTCCAGGAGGGGTCGCAGCACGCTGCTCTCACCTACTAGCATCCACAGCGCCGCTGGGTCCCTGACGTTGTGGTCGCCCCCGCCGCCGTGCAGCACCATCACACGGCCGCGGAGCGGAGCGGACCACAACTCCCAGCTTGCCCGGATCAAATCACCGCCCACTTCCTGCTCACAGCGCCAGGAGGCGCACAAAAGGAGACAGCTACCTCCGCGTCGCGGACGCGCGCGGGCGGCGCCGGGCGGAGCCCGGGCAGAGGGCGGGCCGTCTAAGGCCATCCAAGGAGGACCAGGGACGGGACGGGCCATATCCCTTTTATCATGGGTAAGCGCAAACTTGTAACATCGGCGGCAGGCGAAGCAAAAGCTAAGGTGCCTAAGTATACCACTAGTATCATTACGTACTTAACAACGAAAGTGGGTGAACTATCAACACAGATTGCAGAGTCAGAGCGTGAGCTGGGTCTTGCAACTAGCCCAGTGGCCGCTAACACATCTAATACTTCCACTATCAACTGTATCCCGCTGGAACCTAGGGTCATCATTGAGTCTTGTAGACCCATCTTGCCACAATCTCCTACAGTTCTTCCATTCCCGGTTCTGCCTGAAACAGTGATACCATCATTCCCTGTGACCTCAGGGGATTTAGGAAGTACAGCAATTAACCAGCCTGGGGCTCAACGTCCAATTTACGTCACTGAGGAGGGCATCTCGTCTTTATTAGAAAAACTTTTTACAGAAAGACTTGAAGCCGCACTAATCCAGATTGCTTCTGACATCACTGAGACTCTGAAGGATTGTGTCAAGGGCCTTGTGGCAAAATGTGAGCGCATCAATGTTGTCCTTAATACCCGGGCCCTTTTTCTTTTACACCTATGGCGCCATGTCCTACAGTTGTGCAGGTTTCTGCCCCTAAGGTTGGTGGTCCTTCTACAAATAGACCCACCGTCACTTCTAAAGTGGCCATTGATAACCCTGTTCAAAAAAAGGGAAAGTGGATAAAGGGATATATATTCCCACGACGGAGGCTGCTCCCAGTGTAAATCCCACAGTAAGGCCTAGAGGCCCGCAGGGGGGTGGGGCGGGAAGGGTACCCCCAGTGCATCTACCTCCGGATGCAACACCTTTTGTAGCAATTCTGGTTAACGTGCCTAAACTTGCAGATGGGGTGGTAGAACATCATGATACTCTTCTTAAGCATGTCAAAAAATGGTGTAATGCGAATTGCACGGGAGAAAGTAACATCGCAGACAATATTGTAACAGGTAGAAGGGTTAACTGGGTGGGCACAAGAAAGAAAGAGGTAGATGGAGATTGTGTAATTGTTAATTTTAAATCTAGAAATGTCGCCAGCCGTCTCTTTTGGGATGGTTCCCCTTTGGACCCTGTAGGCAAAGGTGTTCGAGCGATGCCCCTTGGCTTTTTTTATCCTCGAGTTTATAGGCCAGGTGATGGTGAGAACAACATGTCACATCTTACCGAAAATGCTTGGGCTGAAGATAAACTTATTTCGCCTTTGTTTGTTAACGAATGGGTGACAAAGCCACCTAGGGGCGGTGGCTTAGCTAATTCTGTAAGGAACATCCCTTCTAACGACTTACCATTGTCAAATAGGTTCACGGCTCTAGCTGATCGAATAGATATTGACTGACTAGAGCCTGAGCATGAAAGCCTGATTGTCCCATGCTTGGATAATGCAGTGATTGTTACATCATGTAGTACTGTTAGTACTGCCATAAATGACCCTTTAGAACCGGGCAGGGGGAACATCAGGTTATTATCATGGAACATCGCGGGCCTACGGGCTAAACAGGAGGACCCGATTTGGATACAAAAGCTGAAGGAACATGATATAGTTGCCTTACAGGAAACTTGGTCAAAAGAAAATGGTTTTTGGGTAGATGGCTATACTTCATTCTTTGTTAATGCGCAGAGTTCCACGGCGGGAAGGGATAGAGGGGGTCTGCTACTTCTAGTTTTAGTTAAAGTAGCAGGCACTGTCAAAGAAATCCCCAGTTCCTCATACTTTTTTCAGCTGGTGGAAATTCTTTTGGCAGATAAGAACAAGATTGTGTTAATAAACTGCTATAACTCCATGCAGGGAGGGGCCCTAATTTTGTCTTAGAAGGCTTATCTTCTTTTTTAACCAATTATATGTCAAAACAAACCACTTTTGTTCAACTAATTATGATGGGAGATTTTAATGTTCATTTGTGTGGGTTACACTGCCAGATTGTAGATGATACCGGTCCAGATCATACATCTTTGCCACATTTTGAGCATAGCCCCAAGGGTGTGGCAATGGAAAATTTGTTATCATCTAATGACTTTGAACCAGGGTTTTCAGACTTAAAAAAGCGTGTGGTCACGTATGATGCAAGGGGAAGTGAATCGATCATTGATTACTTTTTTATGTCCCCGGGGCTCTTACGCCATGTATTGTTCTATAATGCAATTGTAAGCGGGTTCAGCGACCATAACCCGGTGCTGCTAGTTTTGGACGCTTTCTCTGGCTTGAGCAAAGGGACTTTGAGGGTCACCTCTGCAAGGGATGTAAGGAGTAGAGACCAGGGAAGGCGCCTTAAATGGTGTATAGTTTTCCCTGAGGGCTTTCTTGGTCTAATTGAGCAAAACATGGTAGTAGAATTTGAGAAATGTAGGGACTTAGAGAGGGGGGGAAGGAGGTAGTTAGTGCCTTTGAGGCTATTTGTGCCAGAGTAGAAAAAGAGCTTACAGCTACACCAAGAAGGGGTCCTGTTCCAGCTTTTGGGTGGTTCGATCGTACTTGCTCCAAGGCACACTCGGCTTTGCTGAAAGCCCTTAAACAATCCCCTAGAGATAGGTCATTGGTGGCACAGTTGAGAAAAGAATATGCTATGGCGGTCAAGTCGCGAAAAAAGGCCATCAAAGAGGAAGCCTGGGACTCTTTAATGGATTCCACCACCCTTAAACAAAGTTCCAAATTCTGGTCCATAATTAATAACCCCTTATTTGCTCAATCAAATAACATGGATCTTGAAATAAATATCCCTGAAGCAGAGTGGATTAAACATTTTTCTAATATATATGGCTCAAATGAAATAGTTGAGGCATTTGCAATGCCCTGTTCCCCAACTTCTCCTCTTAAGTTAAAATTTAGTAAATCCGAAGTAGAGGTTGCGATATTAGGCTCTGCTGTTAATAAAGCTCCCGGCCCAGACGGGGTCCCTTTGGATCTTTACAAACTAAACCCAGAGATGTGGGCAGAGATCTTAGCCAATGTTTTTAACTGTGTGCTTGAGGGGGGTTTGCCTAAAAAACTTGGGCATGTTCAATCATAGTCCCCATTTTCAAAAAGGGCCAAAGAAACGACCCCAAGTGCTTTCGACCAATATCTTTATTGGATTCTTCCATGAAGGTCCTGGGCAAGGTTTTGCTAGCAAGAATTAACAGTTGGTCTCTAGATAATGATATTTTAACAGATGCCCAGTATGGGTTTCGTTCAGGCAGAGGAACAGAGGACCAATGCTTAAATCTTCATTTGATAATTTCAAAATACACAACGGCAACAAAGGGGTACATTTTTGTTGCATTTATGGACCTGTCCACGGCCTTTGATTTGGTCAATAGAGCCCGGCTATGGACCATGTTGTTAAAATTGGGACTCGATCCTCCCCTTGTGCACTTTTTGGCAGAACTCCACAAGGATTTAAAAGCATCAGTTAGAATGGACCAAGAAGGAAATCATACAGCTTGGTTCAAATCGAGTAGGGGCGTGCGGCAGGGCTGCATTCTTGCTCCCATGCTGTTCACTCTTTATATAAATTCATTAGAGAAGACTCTTTTAACTGCTACCTTGGACACTCCGCATGCAGGGGATACTCGCATCCTTGTTCTCCTGTACGCGGATGACGCTGCTTTGATAGCTCGGACTCATTTAGGTTTGCAAAGACTCCTAAATGCTTTTAGTGATTTTATGTCTTCACTTGACTTAGTGGTAAACAATTCCAAATCTCACGTTATGGCATTTGGGGCTGTTAAAAATAATACCAAACAGTTCTATTGTAATGGTGATGTGATCACTAATGTCAAAATATTTACTTACCTTGGTGTAATCTATGATACCAAGGGTAGCTGGGCTCCTCAAATTACAGCCAAAACTAAAGCGGTTAGGAGCTCGGCTAATGCAATTTTAAGTTTTTCTAGGAGACTGGGTGGGAAGCCGACTGGTGCTTTATTAAGCTTGTATAGGGCAAAATCTGTGGTAATAGCCAGGTATGGCTCAGGCCTGTGGGGCTATGTGAATTGTGAATCTATTCAAAGGGAAGAAAATAAGTTCCTTCGATCTATACTAGGGCTCCCCCAATCAACAGCCACGTTTTCAGTTCACCAGGAACTTGGTTTAGGGTATATCACTGATATCCTTCTAATGGCACCTATTTTGTTATGGATTAGGACCTGGACCAATAACAACCTAGATTTAAATCATAAAATACTGGGGGACTGTCTAAAATTGGATAAATCTAAAAATATTGCTTGGCTATCATACATCCATAAGTGTTCTTTGGACCTTGGTCGTCCTGAGAGTTTTTCTGCCCCTCAAGGTCTAAAGAAATCTGATTTAGATTGGGTCAAGCTCAACTTTTCTAAATTGAAAATCGTGGAGAGGGAGGAACGCCAATTTACAAAACCCACGGTTAGAGCCCATTTTTTGACCATTACCTGCCTTGCTATACAACCGTACCTTGCCATTGTTAACATCCCTTTTCATAGGTGGCTTCTGGTAAAATTCCGGTTTAACCAGATTTATACGGTCCTTTGTGATAGTCAAGGTTGGTATAAGCAGGAGGATGCACCTGTGTGTAACTGTGACAACTTTTCACCGCAAGATAATATGCACCTTATGCTGTTCTGTCATTTCTATATTATGCCCAGACAGAAATACCTGGTACCTTTATTGAAGGACAAAGCCTTCCATCAGGCAAAACCAGCCCTCCTGTATCTCCAATTGTTGGATTCAGCTTTGGTTATGTTCAGCGTGGCCAACTATCTTGTTGCTGCTTTTAGGATCAGGAGGAGACGACTTAAAATGTAATATAGGGGTTTTGCACTGAAGGATGAAATGTATTTTTTGTACCTGTAATTTTTAGCTAAATATTTATTCTTCTTTTAGCTGTTTTTAAACTGTGTATATATAAATTGTTATTGATGTATGTAACTTCTCATGAATTTGTATTGTCCCTTTTTAAATTGCTTGTAGAATGCTTTTATGATTTTTAACTAAATCGAATAAAGTGGTTTTTGACTTGAACAAGACAGATCTCCTGATTTATGAGAAATCGTAAATCTGGAGATGTGTGTGAATGCTGCACCATCCTAGAGTTGGTGTAGCAAGGCACAACAAGGAGAATTCTTTTCATTTCTCCTCATTTTGTCCTCTTTCAATGCATGTTGAATTTCACAGTATATATTGAAAGAGGAAAATGCCTTTACTGATAGTTTTTGTGCAGGAAGGTGTCCCTTCCTCTGCAAATACAATCTCCCCACGACACAGACATCCTTGCACCATGGTGCAAGGGTACATGTGTCACCGCATGGCTGCAGTTTGTGCAGCACTGCAGAGGGAAGCATAGAGTTGAAACATATTTATGTACATCTATCACATTTCTGTGCTTCGGAAGTGCCACAGCGCAATGAGGCTAAAGAGCTTGCACTGTGACGCTGCAGTACTACCTTATAAATCTTCACCTATAAATTCACCATACAGTACTGATACATTCTTTCAATCATTCATGCTCTACACATATATTCAACCAAACTTTCACACATTACTATAAAATTATAGTTCTTTCTTTAACCAGATAGGGTAGTTCTGATAAGAACTTTCATTTCTTCTTTTTTTCTTGTATATATATTTATTTTTTCAGAACAATCTTGTATTTTTTTGGTGTTAAAAAAAAGAACAAAAAAACTGGAAACTTCAGGAATTATTTTCCATTCCATAAAACAAAGCAAACAAAAAATTAGCAACAATGGTTCCGTTGCGCAGCACAAACTGATTCCATAGACTGCTCTCCAAAACATATCAGTTTTTTGCACTTCACACAGTGCTGTTTTAAGAAGACAAACTCTGGCCTAATGTCTGATGTAGGCGTGCCTGATGATGTATCGGTAGTGCTGCAACTGCAGTTGGATGGTTCATTGAAGCTCGTCTATATTTCTCCCGAGCCAGTTTGAGAGGATAAATTGTCTTTAGATGTTTGTACAATGAGGCAGTTCCACAAGAATATTTCTTCTCACTACCTCTTGACAACACTCTTTGACAAATGCGGCAGGTCACCTTTGTAGCTTTCACCTTTTTCTGCCCGGGTGGAAAGGTGAAGAACTTCCACACGTTGGATTCAGGCCTTTGAGGACGTGGAGCCTCCTGCAAAAATTCTTCTTCTGAAGATCCTTCCTCCTCCTGCTGCTGTTGTGCAGAAGCCACGATTTTGAATTTTTTTTTGATAAACACCAAAAAAATGATGAAAAAAGGGTTCTTGAAAGAACAGAGATGTCTCTCCAAAGATGATCCAACAAGAATTATTGAAATGGGTGGGGTCCTTCAATAGTTACAATGGGAAATGTTGTGAACCAATCACCTCTTTTTTTTGCGCGCGCCTGCAATGCACTGATGATGATGGCACATATTACATCATTCATGACATGGTCAGTGACATCACTGATGACATCTCAAATGGCATCAGTGATGACATCATGCACGTGAGAATCTGATACACCTCATCACATACTAATACAACCTTTGATCACTCACTGTAAAATACAGAGTACCATTTTTGAAACCATTGACACACCAGTATCAGTTTCTACATACCCACTCACTGATTCCTAGGTCTACACACACATGTACTCACTTACCCATAGAATCACTCATACATACTGTCACTGATCAATAGAACACTATCAAATGCACTCATGCACCAATACCGACATTGACACACCAAGCAATCAATCAATCATGACATTTATAAAGCGCGCTACTCACCCAGAAGTGTCTCAAGGCGCTGGGGGGGAGGGGTCCGCTACTGCTCGAAAAGCCAAATCTTGAGCAGCTTCCTGAAGGTGAGATGGTCCTGGGTTAGCCGAAGGTGGATGGGGAGGGAGTTCCATGTCTTGGCTGCCAGGTAGGAGAAGGATCTTCCTCCGGTGGTGGCTCTGCGGATGTGTGGAACGGCGGTGAGGGCGAGGCTGGTCGACCTTAGCTGGCGGGTGGGCGTGTAGAAGGTCAGGCGGTTGTTGAGGTACTTGGGGCCTTGGTCGTGGAGAGCCTTGTGTGCATGGGAGAGGAGTCTGAACGTGATCCTCTTGCTGATGGGGAGCCAGTGCAGGTCTCTCAGGTGGCCGGAGATGTGGCCGTGTCGGGGGATGTCCGGGATGAGTTGTGCGGAGGCGTTCTGGATGCGTTGGAGTCTTTTCTGGAGTTTGGCTGTGGTTCCGGCGTAGAGGGAGTTTCTGTAGTCCAGTCGACGGGTGACGAGTGCCTGGGTGACCGTCTTCCTGGTTTCAGTGGGGATCCATTGGAAGATCTTTCGCAGCATGCGCAGGGTGTTGAAGCATGATGATGAGACGGCGTTGACTTGTCCGGTCATCGAGAGGGCGGAGTCCAGGATGAAGCCCAGGTTACGTGCGTGTTCCGTTGGCTTGGGTGCAGTGCCCAGGGCCGGAGGCCACCAGGAGTCATCCCAGGTGGAGGGTTATGACCCTAGGATGAGGACTTTTGTCTTGTCTGAGTTCAGTTTCAGGTGGCTGATCTTCATCCACTCGGCGACGTCTCTCATCCCTTCGTGTAGGCTGGTTCTGGTGGTGGCTGGGTCGTTGGTGAGGGAGAGGATCAGCTGGGTGTCGTCGGCGTAGGAGATGATGTTGAGGTTGTGTTGGCGTACAATGGCTTCGAGGGGGCTCATGTAGAAGTTGAAGAGGGTGGGGCTGAGTGATAAACCCTGTGGTATGCCACAGATGACTTCTGTGGCCTCGGATCTGAACGGGGGAGGCGGACTCTCTGGGTTCTTCCATCGAGGAACGAGATGATCCACTACAGTGCCTTCTCTTGGATTCCGATGTTGTTGAGGCGTTGCACTAGGGTGCGGTGGCAGACAGTGTTGAACGCTGCAGAGAGGTCCAGGAGGATGAGGGCCACTGTTTCCCCGTTGTCGAGCAGGGATCTGATGTCGTCCATGGCTGCGATGAGGGCGGTCTCGGTGCTGTGGTTGGCTCGGAAGCTGGACTGTGAGTGGTCGAGGGATCCATTCGTTTCGAGGAAGGTGCCAGCTGTCTGTGACGGTCTTCTCGATGACTTTGGCCAGAAAAGGGAGGAGTGAGATAGGGCGGAAGTTCTTGAGGTCGGTGGGGTCCGCTGTTGGTTTTTTTCAGGAGGGCGCTGAGCTCGGCGTGCTTCCAACTTTCCGGGAAGGTGGCGGTGTTGAAGGAGGCATTGATGACGTGACGTCCCGAGTTGGGGTGCGCTGATGGAGTCAGACCTTGTTGAAGACGTGGTGGGGGCAGGGGTCGGTTGGTGATCCGGACACCAGCACTCATCCTTGTCGGGTATGCAGTAGTCCTACTCACTCATGCAAACAATCAATCACACTTACATTTACTCACCTACACACTTATACAAACACCACCTCATTTATTCATACAGATAGTAACACATACTTAGTGTCTTATAAAATCACAATTACAAGTATACAATCACCCATGGTCACTCACACAATCACTGACTCTTACGTATAGTTATTTATATACAACTGTCACAAACACTGCCTTTTATTTTTCTACTTCATTGAAGATGTACCACTAAGAGATATATTGACTCAACAAACCCATAAACACTCTCCCTCACCCAAACAACTGTTTCCACATGCACTCTTAAACTGATACACCTAGTCAATCAACCACTCACACATCTTTGCACAGAGTCACACACCCCCACCCAACCACACACACATTCAGTCTCCCATACAAATACTCACCCAACTAATCAATAACTAATATAGACATTCATGTAGCTAGTGACCAGCTGATGCAGCAGCTTAAACAACAACAGACAGAGTGATACAGACATTCACACAGTGACTAACCCATGTATTTAGTGAGACACTTTTAATTACTCACTTAAACAATCACACAGCTACTAAATCCTCCATCCAGACACGTATATATCCACTCATTCTTCAATGCAGATTGCTGTATTTAATGCATTTTAAAAATCAAACAAAACAACATTCCCTGGATGATGTCATCAGTGATGTCATCAGTGATATCATTTGAGATGTCATCAGTGATGTCATCAGTGATGTCACTGACCATGGCGTGAATGATGTAATATGTGACATCATCAGCAGTGCATTGCTGGTGCACGAGTTATAGTTAGCAGAACTAACTAAAACAGAGGAATTTCTATGGTATTGTATGAGTGAAATATCCAGGTAACTATAACAGCCCTGAAACCTATGTTTTTTTCAGTGAATATATATATATATATATATATACATATATATAATCTATCTATCTATCTATCTATCTATCTATCTATCTATCTATCTATCTATCTATCTATCTATCTATCTATCTATCTATCTATCTATATATATATATATATATATATATATATATGTATATATATATATATATATATATATATATATATATATATATATATATATATCTATATATATACTATATATATATATGTCTTTCCAGGTTTCCCATATGTGGCAGGCACACCCAGGACTGCTCCTCTAAAAATCATGCTGACAGACAAACTCCCTGTACTTTGCCGACGCGTTTCAGATTTGACATCCTTCTTCCTGGGCACTTTAGAAATGACGGCAGACCACACAAGCACTGGCTTAATCCCTCATTTATTTCAAGCCTGACTCCCAAGGCATTATGGGACCAGTAGTGCGTACCAATGCGTGCCGTCAATTTCATCACAATCACCAGGGGTTTAAGTGTCTGTAAGTCTTTTAAATTATTAGGGCGTCTCCTGTTTCACTCGAGCTGTCTCAATCCCGACAGCGAGTAAACCCACCTAGCAGCAGAAGTGGGATTCCCTCGTAGCAAGGCAACAAAGCAATCACCGCACCGTGTCCCAAACAATCCGTAGTTGACGGACTTCTGCAGCTTCGTGGTGGCGCCCACCGTGACCAAGTAGGGTCTCCCCCCCTGTACCTATGTAGGACTTAATATACTCATTACTCTGTTGCAGTGCAAGCCACAAAGCCTAGACGACATTTCCATATAAACAGGACTGACTGTGGGCAGGATTAACACAAGGTACGCTTTATTCTGGCACTCGTGTTGTTCTGAGAGTAGTGGCTAGAGGACCCACTTTTTAGTAAACACTTTGTTTTGTTTTTTATTTCAAACAGTTCCCATGGACTAGATTCACACTGCCCTGATGAGAATCCTGCAAGTCACTATTCAGGATTCGAAACGCGTCGGCACCCCCTCTTTCGTGTTTACTGGCCAGTTGGCCATTGTTATTGACGCAGAAATGGGCAATATTCCTGAAATTTAATTGATTGTTTCTTGTTCAGGTCGTGGGAGTTGAATTGACTTTGAATACACCTTGTTCTCTTTTCTCTCCCCGTGTTGTGTAAATGTTCACAAGAGTCTTTTTTCATTCGCAAATGTACAACTTTATTTATGTCCACCCTTCTTTAACGTATTCATTGTGATATTTGTTTTTTGGGAAAAATCACTTTTTTAAAAATGTCAAATACATGTTTGGTTCACTGTATATATGTATAAAGTGTTTTTGAAACTGTATATGGCTAAGACATGAGGTTGATAGTGGTCTTAGTTCTGTGTTTTGAATTTCTCCTTTGTGTTTGTAAATTGAGTACGAATTGAAAACATAAACTGTTTTGGGTAAACTAACTAATTGTGGTTTACTTGTACATGAATCAGGTGTACTTCAACTAGTCCGGAGGCATAGGCAAACATTTCTATTTCGCACCGTGACCAAGGGCGGGCCACTAGTATGTCTTTCCAGGTTTCCCATATGTGGCAGGCACACCCAGGACTGCTCCTCTCAAAATCATGCTGACAGACAAACTCCCTGTACTTTGCCGACGCGTTTTGGATTTGACATCCTTCTTCCTGGGCACTTTAGAAATGACGGCAGACCACACAAGCACTGGCTTAATCCCTCATTTATTTCAAGCCTGACTCCCAAGGCATTATGGGACCAGTAGTGCGTACCAATGCGTGCCGTCAATTTCATCACAATCACCAGGGGTTTAAGTGTCTGTAAGTCTTTTAAATTATTAGGGCGTCTCCTGTTTCACTCGAGCTGTCTCAATCCCGACAGCGAGTAAATCCACCTAGCAGCAGAAGTGGGATTCCCTCGTTGCAAGGCAACAAAGCAATCACCGCACCGTGTCCCAAACAATCCGTAGTTGACGGACTTCTGCAGCTTCGTGGTGGCGCACAACGTGACCAAGGGCGGGCCACTAGTATGTCTTTCCAGGTTTCCCATATGTGGCAGGCACACCCAGGACTGCTCCTCTCAAAATCATGCTGACAGACAAACTCCCTGTACTTTGCCGACGCGATTCGGATTTGACATCCTTCTTCCTGGGCACTTTAGAAATGACGGCAGACCACACAAGCACTGGCTTAATCCCTCATTTATTTCAAGCCTGACTCCCAAGGCATTATGGGACCAATAGTGCGTACCAATGCGTGCCGTCAATTTCATCACAATCACCAGGAGTTTAAGTGTCTGTAAGTCTTTTAAATTATTAGGGCGTCTCCTGTTTCACTCGAGCTGTCTCAATCCCGACAGCGAGTAAACCCACCTAGCAGCAGAAGTGGGATTCCCTCGTAGCAAGGCAACAAAGCAATCACCGCACCGTGTCCCAAACAATCCATAGTTGACGGACTTCTGCAGCTTCGTGGTGGCGCCCACCATGACCAAGGGCGGGCCACTAGTATGTCTTTCCAGGTTTCCCATATGTGGCAGGCACACCCAGGACTGCTCCTCTCAAAATCATGATTACAGACAAACTCCCTGTACTTTTCCGACGCGTTTCGGATTTGACATCCTTCTTCCTGGGCACTTTAGAAATGACGGCAGACCACACAAGCACTGGCTTAATCCCTCATTTATTTCAAGCCTGACTCCCAAGGCATTATGGGACCAGTAGTGCGTACCAATGCGTGCCGTCAATTTCATCACAATCACCAGGGGTTTAAGTGTCTGTAAGTCTTTTAAATTATTAGGGCGTCTCCTGTTTCACTCGAGCTGTCTCAATCCCGACAGCGAGTAAACCCACCTAGCAGCAGAAGTGGGATTCCCTCGTAGCAAGGCAACAAAGCAATCACCGCACCGTGTCCCAAACAATCCGTAGTTGACGGACTTCTGCAGCTTCGTGGTGGCGCCCACCGTGACCAAGGGCGGGCCACTAGTATGTCTTTCCAGGTTTCCCATATGTGGCAGGCACACCCAGGACTGCTCCTCTCAAAATCATGCTGACAGACAAACTCCCTGTACTTTGCCGACGCGTTTCGGATTTGACATCCTTCTTCCTGGGCACTTTAGAAATGACGGCAGACCACACAAGCACTGGCTTAATCCCTCATTTATTTCAAGCCTGACTCCCAAGGCATTATGGGACCAGTAGTGCGTACCAATGCGTGCCGTCAATTTCATCACAATCACCAGGGGTTTAAGTGTTTGTAAGTCTTTTAAATTATTAGGGCGTCTCCTGTTTCACTCGAGCTGTCTCAATCCCGACAGCGAGTAAACCCACCTAGCAGCAGAAGTGGGATTCCCAGTACGCACTACTGGTCCCATAATGCCTTGGGAGTCAGGCTTGAAATAAATGAGGGATTAAGCCAGGGCTTGTGGGGTCTGCCGTCATTTCTAAAACCTGGAAAGACATACTAGTGGCCCGCCCTTGGTCACGGTGTGCGCCACCACGAAGCTGCAGAAGTCCGTCAACTACGGATTGTTTGGGACACGGTGCGGTGATTGCTTTGTTGCCTTGCTACGAGGGAATCCCACTTCTGCTGCTAGGTGGGTTTACTCGCTGTCGGGATTGAGACAGCTCGAGTAAAACAGGAGACGCCCTAATAATTTAACAGACTTACAGACACTTAAACCCCTGGTGATTGTGATGAAATTGACGGCACGCATTGGAGCCAGCCTCTCCCTCCAGACACACGCCAAACATGTTTCGGACGGTAAACGTCCTTGATCACTGGCAACAAATGACGTACAGCAGCAGGTGGTGGGATACAAGCCTCATTTATTTGATAAGTTCCCGCCCCAGTGGGCGTTGAGGTCACGCTCGATAGGCGTATGTCAAATTGCATGCTGGTTAACACAGTCCCGCTGAACAATAAATCCATGTAGGTGCTGCTGTCTGCCATCCGTATAATTAATGTTCACCCCAGTGGGTTGGTTGAAGTTAAAAACTGGCTCCTCTACCAGTACCGACGTCACTCACAGTTGGGTACCACCCGGTCCTGCCGGGTTACCGTGTCAGATAGCCCAGGATCCGCTGTATCTGGGGCGGGGCCTTTCCGCGACTGGACTGGCCGCAAAACATAAACACGAACAGGTTGCCCTCTGTGGAAAATCACACCCCGGGAAGTTCACCTCCTTCGTGAGTGCAGAAGATGAGCCAGCCTCTCCCTCCAGACACACGCCAAACATGTTTCGGACGGTAAACGTCCTTGATCACTGGCAACAAATGACGTACAGCAGCAGGTGGTGGGATACAAGCCTCATTTATTTGACAAGTTCCCGCCCCAGTAGGCGTTGAGGCCACGCTCGATAGGCGTATGCCAAATTGCATGCTGGTTAACACAGTCCCGCTGAACAATAAATCCATGTAGGTGCTGCTGTCTGCCATCCGTATAATTAATGTTCACCCCAGTGGGTTGGTTGAAGTTAAAAACTGGCTCCTCTACCAGTACCGACGTCACTCACAGTTGGGTACCACCCGGTCCTGCCGGGTTACCGTGTCAGATAGCCCAGGATCCGCTGTATCTGCGGCGGGGCCTTTCCGCGACCGGACTGGCCGCAAAACATAAACACGAACAGGTTGCCCTCTGTGGAAAAGCACACCCCGGGATGTTCACCTCCTTCGTGAGTGCAGAAGATGAGCCAGCCTCTCCCTCCAGACACACGCCAAACATGTTTCGGACGGTAAACGTCCTTGATCACTGGCAACAAATGACGTACAGCAGCAGGTGGTGGGATACAAGCCTCATTTATTTGATAAGTTCCCGCCCCAGTGGGCGTTGAGGTCACGCTCGATAGGCGTATGCCAAATTGCATGCTGGTTAACACAGTCCCACTGAACAATAAATCCATGTAGGTGCTGCTATCTGCCATCCGTATAATTAATGTTCACCCCAGTGGGTTGGTTGAAGTTAAAAACTGGCTCCTCTACCAGTACCGACGTCACTCACAGTTGGGTACCATCCGGTCCTGCCGGGTTACCGTGTCAGATAGCCCAGGATCCGCTGTATCTGCGGCGGGGCCTGGTCGCGAGGATGCTTAGACGCTAACGGCGGATCCTGGCACGTGTTAATTACAGGTGCTGTTTGGACATCGGGGGCCTGAGCCGCAGGATAACAGTGGCAATGAGAAGCGGTGCAGCCGTAACTTTTTCTCCTGACAAGGAACATTTATTGACTGAAGTTGCAGAAGCGGTTTTCACTTGGTGAAAGGACCGGCGAGTTTAAGGGTAGCAATTTGTACTACCATGTCCAGCATGCCCTTGGCCCACATAGGCGGAACTCTATTTGTGAATAAAAAATCAAATTCAATGGTTCCTGTTTCCGCTTCCTGCATCTTTCCACGCCAGTGACCAAGGGCTCATGGGAGCCCGAAACGCGTATGGCTGTAAGAGAAGGGAGGCAGCCTGCTTTTGACTTTGCTTCCTGCGGTGCCGAGTGCAGCAACCCTGATGTATGTAGCATCCTCACTAAGGGCAACTTTGTGTTTTGTATATATATATATACTTATATATATATATATATATATATATATATATATATATATATATATATATATATATATATATATATATATATATATATATATATATATATATATATATATATATATATACAGTCCAAATCCCCTTCACCTGGAAGAAGAAAAAGCCACACATAGGTAACCTGGTCCAGCACACTTTATTGCACGGCTTTCTGGCATGACGCGTTTCGTAATAAAACTTTTTCAAATGCCTTCAATCCTTGAATGCTCGCCAATGTCCACCTTTTAAACAAAATGTCTTGCTGCGATTGGCTGCTGACACCTGACAGGTACTAGGGAGTATCCCAAAACTCGGCACTCCGGGTCTCAGGAACGGCAGTCACAAGGCGTCTGTACTGCCCCAGTGGGCGGTCACTGCCTATACTCCCTCAATGCACCTGGATGTTCTTGTGGGAAAAGCGGCTGGCCTGCACCTTCACCCCCCCACACACCACAGTTGCAGACTCGGAACATTCCAACAGTGCAGGCAGTTCCCTCGTGCAGTTCACGGTCCAAAACTGGTAGGCTGCTCCCGTGAAGCGTGGTGGTTCGGCGTTTCCCCAGACAATGAGGCGTTACCAACAAAGCACTTGCCACTGCTAACACCGAACTTCCTTTGTGGGGTGGGGGCTCCAAATGCACTGTGGCCGCGCACAACATATACAGTCCAAATCCCCTTCACCTGGAAGAAGAAAAAGCCACACATAGGTAACCTGGTCCAGCACACTTTATTGCACGGCTTTCTGGCATGACGCGTTTCGTAATAAAACTTTTTCAAATGCCTTCAATCCTTGAATGCTCGCCAATGTCCACCTTTTAAACAAAATGTCTTGCTGCGATTGGCTGCTGACACCTGACAGGTACTAGGGAGTATCCCAAAACTCGGCACTCCGGGTCTCAGGAACGGCAGTCACAAGGCGTCTGTACTGCCCCAGTGGGCGGTCACTGCCTATACTCCCTCAATGCACCTGGATGTTCTTGTGGAAAAAGCGGCTGGCCTGCACCTTCACCCCCCCACACACCACAGTTGCAGACTCGGAACATTCCAACAGTGCAGGCAGTTCCCTCGTGCAGTTCACGGTCCAAAACTGGTAGGCTGCTCCCGTGAAGCGTGGTGGTTCGGCGTTTCCCCAGACAATGAGGCGTTACCAACAAAGCACTTGCCACTGCTAACACCGAACTTCCTTTGTGGGGTGGGGGCTCCAAATGCGCTGTGGCCGCGCACAACATATACAGTCCAAATCCCCTTCACCTGGAAGAAGAAAAAGCCACACATAGGTAACCTGGTCCAGCACACTTTATTGCACGGCTTTCTGGCATGACGCGTTTCGTAATAAAACTTTTTCAAATGCCTTCAATCCTTGAATGCTCGCCAATGTCCACCTTTTAAACAAAATGTCTTGCTGCGATTGGCTGCTGACACCTGACAGGTACTAGGGAGTATCCCAAAACTCGGCACTCCGGGTCTCAGGAACGGCAGTCACAAGGCGTCTGTACTGCCCCAGTGGGCGGTCACTGCCTATACT
The DNA here is from genome assembly GCF_964263255.1 of Lissotriton vulgaris. Taxonomy (NCBI): domain Eukaryota; kingdom Metazoa; phylum Chordata; class Amphibia; order Caudata; family Salamandridae; genus Lissotriton; species Lissotriton vulgaris. The sequence continues at coordinate 1,620,467,863 of NC_141694.1, forward strand.
CCCTCAATGCACCTGGATGTTCTTGTGGAAAAAGCGGCTGGCCTGCACCTTCACCCCCCCACACACCACAGTTTCAGACTCGGAACATTCCAACAGTGCAGGCAGTTCCCTCGTGCAGTTCACGGTCCAAAACTGGTAGGCTGCTCCTGTGAAGCGTGGTGGTTCGGCGTTTCCCCAGACAATGAGGCGTTACCAACAAAGCACTTGCCACTGCTAACACCGAACTTCCTTTGTGGGGTGGGGGCTCCAAATGCGCTGTGGCCGCGCACAACATATACAGTCCAAATCCCCTTCACTTGGAAGAAGAAAAAGCCACACATAGGTAACCTGGTCCAGCACACTTTATTGCACGGCTTTCTGGCATGACGCGTTTCGTAATAAAACTTTTTCAAATGCCTTCAATCCTTGAATGCTCGCCAATGTCCACCTTTTAAACAAAATGTCTTGCTGCGATTGGCTGCTGACACCTGACAGGTACTAGGGAGTATCCCAAAACTCGGCACTCCGGGTCTCAGGAATATATATATATTTTGTCGCTCCAAGGTTGTCCACCTTTGAGTGGCACACGAGCAGCAGCTTGATTTATGTGTAGGTGAGGACGGGGATCCGCTTGTAGATGCCGCTCCGTGATGGATCTGCCCGATGAGTTTCAAAGCTCCATATGCTTCTCTTCAGGGGCTTTAACGGAAGCGGTGTGCGCAACCGCTAACCCACTTCTCCATATTCCATATGACGCACCCAATAATGGGAGGCTCAAATGAGACTTTGTATTATGGGAAGTGTGCTGCGGAAAGCACACAATCAAGTCCTGTATGGACCCTGCAAGTGGGCCTGTCCTCGATCCCGTGTACGGCTGCTGTTTTACTTCCATGACCCCCAAGGATGACGGGGTGGTGCATACTCCGCGGCTAGACGGCCGCGTATAACTTGTCGCTCCAAGGTTGTCCACCTTTGAGTAGCACACGAGCAGCTGCTTGATTTATGTGTAGGTGAGGACGGGGATTCGCTTGTAGATGCTGCTCCATAATGGATCTGCCCGACGCGTTTTGAAGCTCCATATGCTTCTCTTCAGGGGCTTTAACAGGAGCGGTGTGCACAACCGCTAACCCACTTCTCCATTTTCCATATGACACACCCACCAATGGGAGGCTCAAATGAGACTGTGTATTAGTGGAAAGCACACAATCAAGTCCTGTATGGACCCCGCAAGTGGGCCCGTCCTCGATCCCGTGTACTGCTGCTGTTTCACTTCCGTGACCCCCAATGATGATGGGGTGGTGCATACTCTGCGGCTGGACGGCCGCGTATAAATTGTCGCTCCAAGGTTGTCCACTTTTGAGTAGCACACGAGCAGCAGCTTGATTTATGTGTAGGTGAGGACTGGGATCCGCTTGTAGATGCCGCTCCGTAATGGATCTGCCAACGCGTTTCGAAGCTCCATATGCTTCTCCTCAGGAGCTTTAAGGGAAGCGGTGTGCGTAACAGCTAACCCACTTCTCCATTTTCCATATGACACACCCACCAATGGGAGGCTCAAATTAAAATTGTGCCCGTGTGTTCCACCACCAGCTCGCATTACCCGCATTGCCCCTGAGCACAATCGCTACCTGATTGCGCCCACAGCGTCCTGTTGTCCTGTTGTTGTCTCGTCCATTTTGTTGTGCCTGCAGCCCATCCCTCCCCCTACGCTCCCGCCTCCCAGCTCCCCCTCCCACGCTCCGCCCCCTCCACTTCTCCATTTACGTCAGATGCACCTACGTGCAGCGTTCACGCGCAGCGGCCGTGCCCCATGCGCGCCGAAGGTGCGCCAAAGGATCACCCACAGTGGTGACGAATTAGCACCCCTGAAAAAACACCAGATCAAATCAGCCAGCAAAAAGGCTCCCTGGTTCAATGATGACCTTAAAAAAGTCCAAGAAGCTTTGCCGCACCCTGGAGAAAACATGGAGAAAAAACCCAACCACCGACAACATGTCCACCCTCAAGGCAGCCACCCGCAAACACCACCAACTGATTAGATCCGCCAAGAAATCAGCATTCAAGGATCGTCTCGACAACAACACTCACAACAGCAAGGAACTTTTCAACATCGTCAAAGAATCCACCAATCCCACCGCTGCATCCAACGACATCACTCCCTCCCAAGACCTCTGCGATGCGTTATCCTCCTTCTTCTACAACAAAATTGCCGACATCTACAACAGCTTCGAGAATACTCCCAGCGTTCAACCCTCCCCACCCCTCTCAGATCCTACTCCGCCAACTAACAACCTTACCGCCTGGAACCCAATCACCACTGAAGACACCATCCGCCTAATGAACTCCATCCATTCTGGCTCGCCAACTGACCCCTGCCCCCACCACATCTTCAACAAAGCAGACTCCATCATCGCACCCCATCTCCGTGATGTCATCAACTGCTCGTTCAACTCTGCCACCTTTCCAGAAAGCTGAAAACACGCCAAACTCAGCGCCCTTCTGAAGAAACCCACAGCAGACCCCTCTGAACTTAAAAACTACCGACCCATATCCCTCCTCCCATTCCCGGCCAAAGTCATCGAGAAAGCCGTCAACAAACAAATCGCTGCCTTCCTTGAATCCAACAAATCCCTCGATCCATCTCAATCCGGGTTTCGAGCCAAACACAGCACCGAAACCGCCCTCATTGCAGCGACTGACGACATCCAAACACTACTGGACAACGGTGAAACAGTGGCCCTCATTCTACTCGACCTCTCCGCCGCTTTCGACACAGTCTGCCACAGCACCCTTATACAACGCCTCAGCAACATCGGAATACAAGGAAAAGCCTTGGACAGGATCACCTCATTCCTCGCTGGGAGAACTCAAAGAGTCCGACTCCCCCCGTTCAACTCTGAAGCCACTGAAGTCATCTGTGGCGTACCACAAGGATCTTCACTCAGTCCCACCCTCTTCAACGTTTACATGAGCCCACTCGCCTCCATCGCGCGTCAACACAACCTCAACATCATCTCGTGCGCCGACGACACCCAGCTAATCCTTTCCCTCACCAAAGACCCTAACACCGCCAAAACCAATCTTCACGAAGGCAAAAAAAGAAGTAGCCGAATGGATGAAACATAGCCGCCTAAAACTCAACTCAGACAAAACAGAGGTGCTCAACCTAGGATCTTCCCCCTCTGCCTGGGACGACTCTTGGTGGCCCTCCGCTCTGGGCACAGCACCCACACCCACAGACCACGCACGTAACCTTGGCTTCATCCTAGACTCCTCTCTCTCGATGTCCAGACAAGTCAACGCAGTCTCATCCTCCTGCTTCAACGTACTTCGCATTCTCAAAAAGATCTTCCGTTGGATCCCCCTCGAGACAAGAAAGACTGTCACCCACGCACTGGTCACGAGTCGACTGGATTATGGTAAGACACTATTCGCCGGAATCTCAGCAAAATTACAGAAAAAACTCCAACACATCCAAAACGCATCAGCGAGACTCATATTAGACATCCCTCGCCAAGATCACATCACTGGACACCTAAAAGGCCTCTACTGGCTTCCCGTCAACAAAAGAATTACATACCGCCTTCTCACCCACGCACACAAGGCCCTCTACAATCTAGGACCCGAATGCCTCAACACTCGACTGTCCTTCTACAAGCCCACCCGCCTACTAAGATCGTTCAATCAAGCCCTCGCCGCTGTCCCGCGCATCCGAAAATCCACCATGGGTGGCAGATCCTTCTCCTTCCTTGCTGCCAAGACCTGGAACTCACTCCCCACTCAGCTCCGCCTTACTCAAAACCACATCCTTCAGAAAAGAACTTAAAACCTGGCTATTCGACAAATAATGAACCCCTTACCCAAGCGCCTTGAGACCCTCTGGGTGAGCAGTGCGCTATACAAATACCCGAACTTGAACTTGAACTTGAGGCTCAAATGAGACTGTGTTTTATGGGAAGTGTGGTGCGGAAAGCACACAATCAAGTCCAGTATGGACCCCGCAAGTGGGCCCGTCCTCGATCCCGTGTATATATATATATATATATATATATATATATATATATATATATATATATATATATATATATATATATATATATATATATATATATATATATATTCTCTGAAAAGACCATAGGTTTCAGACATCTTATAGCTAGGAATTAGCATTCAAGAAACCTTAGAAATTCACTGAAAAAAACATAGGTTTCAAGGGTGTTATAGTTAGCTGGACATTTCACTCGTATAAAACCATTGAAATTCCCCTGCTATAGTTAGTTGTACTAACTATAACTAACTAACTATAACTTGCACGCCCACAATCCATTGCTGATGATGACACATATTACATCATTCATGACATGGTCAGTGACATCACTGATGACATCATCCATGTGACAAACTGATACACCTCATCATACAGTAGCATAAACTTTCAACACTCATTATAAAATATAAAGTACCATATTTGAAACAATTCACATACCAATACAAGTTTCTAAAAACCCACTCAGTGATTCCTACATCTACACACAGATGTAAACACTTACCTATAGATTTACTCATACATGCTAACAAAGATTAATAGAACACTATTAAATATACTTATACATCTACATCAACATTACACACCAGAACACATCCTATTCAATTATGCAGACATCCTACTCACTTATGCAAACAATTGATCATACTTATATTTATTAAGCTACACACTTACACAAACACCACTTTATTTATTAATATAGATAGTAACACATATTTAGAGTGTTATAAAATCACTATTACGAGTATACAGTTATCCATACATCACTCATACCATCACTGAGTTTTATGAATACTTATTTATATACAACTGTCACATACGCTGCTTTTTAAATTTCTAGTTTGTTGTACATGTATCATTAAGAAATATATTTACTCATCACCACACCAATAAAGAGATTCCCTCACCCAAACAACTGTTTCCACATACAGTCTTAACGTCATATACCTACTAAATTAACTATTTACTTATCTTTCAACAATCACACACATCCCTCCCAACCAAACACACATTCATTCACTATCCTATACAAATACTAACTTAACTAATTATTAACTAATGTCGACTTTCATATAGCTAGTAACCAACTTATGTAGTAGTTTACACAACAAGAGATAGAAATATTCACTGTGTGAATATAGATATTCACACAGTTTAATCACTATCCCATGTATTTAGTGAGACACTTTAAATTTGACAGTTACACAGTCAATTACAGTGCTACTAAATCCTCCATCCAGACACTTAAACATCCACTCAGCCTTCAATGCAGATTCCTATATATAAAATACTTATTTAAATATCGAAGAAAACCGCATTCACTGGATGATGTCATCAGTGATGTTATCAGTGATGTCATTGACCATGTCAGGAATGATGTAATATGTGACATCATCAGCAGTGGATTACGGGCGCACGAGTTATAGTTAGGACAACCAACTATAAGTGGAATTTGAATGGTTTCATACGAGTGAAATGTCCAGCTAACTATAACACCCTTGAAACCTATGTTTTTTCAGGTAATTTCTAAGGTTTTTTTAATGCTATTTCCTAACTATACCATGTCTGAAACCTATGGTTTTTTCAGTGAATTTCTAAGGTTTTTTAAATGATAATTCCTAACTATAACATATCTCAAACCTATGGTTTTTTTAATGAATTTCAAAGGTTTTTTAAATGCTAATTCCTAACTATAAAATAATACAAACTTATTGTTTTTTCAATGAATTTCAAAGGTTTTTTAAATGATAATTTTTAAATATATTTATTGTTCTTTTTTGAATATTTTTTAAATACATTTTTTTAATCTTTTTATTTTTAGATATGTTATTATTTTAATTACATTTCACATATTATTTTATATTTTTTTTACATAAAAATATATTATTTTTATTATTTTATATTGTTTGAAATGTACTTAATTTATTATTATTATTTATTTGTATTATTATATATTTTAATATTTATTTTTTATTTTAGGGTCGCTGTCTAGGATCCGCATAGGGTGTGCGATGGGTACGACTTTTCCAGCGCTGTTGCTATGCGACTTCCGTGCGACTTCTGGCGCATACGCGCGATGCATGTATTACGCAACGTCCTGGGACTTTTCCCATTTAACCAGTTTAGTAAAAATGTTTTGGTTACAGTTGAGTAAAAGCTTTCGCGTGTTTGTGGTAGCGCATGCATGTTAATGTTGCGCAAGCGCACAATACGTCCTACCATCTGGCCGTGTACCCCTAATTTATTTCATTTTATTTGCGCATGCTCATTTACAACATGCCCAATCACAGCTCTCACACCCAGTGACATCATGCTCAACTAATCGTCGTTCTGGAAACCATTTATAACCTTTCAACCTTCTTGAACTTTTCCTATTACGCAGTCACAGCCATTGATAGCATTCTTATCCACTTCTTCCTGGGTGAGCACTTTTTTTAAGGGTAATTAAGTTAATAATATGAACGATCTTTAAGTATAGCGTAAATATACATTTTTGTTCGATTTGGCAATGCTGTTTTTAAGCACGCTTTCCTGCTTTTTTATGTTGTTAAAGTTGACTTTGTAACCTTTGTTTATATGCAAATCACTTAGTCCTGCTGCGATTCTTGAATTTGCCAAGCGCCACGTGGCCGCTCCCACAGCAGTTTGCTACATGGTGTTTAAGGTAACATGATGTTGTTTTTCTCGTGTAAGTAGAGTGTCACGTGCCCATGCATTGCAAAAGTATAGTTTTCAGCAATGGTGTATTTTAGCACGGTTTCCCAGCTCTTGTATATCGAATAACTTACCTTGGTAGCTGCTGTTTCTGGGCAAATCACTTAATCCTGCCGCCTTTCAATTTTTAAGTAGTGCGCCATGTGCCGCTGTCTCCCCATGCAATGCACATGTAATCGATTGGCCAATGTTGTATTTTAGCACACTCTCCATGTTTTTCAATATCGTTAAACTTGATTTGCTATACTTTGTTCTGTGCAAATCACTTAATCCTGCTGCGTTTCTTTAATTTCCTAAGCACCACGTGGCCGTCCCCGCAGCAGTGTGCTGCGTGCTATTCAAATTATTGCGATGTAGTTTTTCTCGTGTTAGTAGTTCGTCACGTGCCCCATGCATTGCAAAAGTAATGATTTCGGCAATAGTGTATTTTTGCACGGTTTCCAGCTCTTCTATATTGAAAAACTTGCCTTGGTAGCCGTTGTTTCTGAGCATATCAGTTAATCCTGCCACTTTTCATTAGTTATGTAGTGCGTCACGTGTTGTTTCCTCCCCAAGCACTGCATATGTTATTGATTGGCCAATGTTGTATTGTAGCAAACTCTCCATGTTTTTTTAATAAAGTTAAACTTGATTTGCCCTCTAGTCTAGCTCATTATACAGATGTTTCAAATATGGAACGTAATGGTCGCTACAAGCTATTTATTCCTGCCTATGCACTTTCCCAGGTGATAGTCAACAGCTCGACACACCAGATCCACTGACTGCTCTCCATATGCTTTCAGCCGAAAATTGCAATAGACCTAATGGAGTTATCAGGTTTGATTTTAACATTTCATGATAGAAAATGTATAATACCCTAGTGGTGTCATAAACTTTGGATTTTCTTAGTACTTTCTTTTGTCTTTGAATGTTTTTTTATAAAAAGACCCAGCTTAAATTTTGAACATAGTACAGTAAGATATTTCTATTACGTTTGTGAATTTATAATGATGTTTGTTATCTTGCCATTACAAATTGTTTTGAACAGTTGTGACTGTCCAATGTTGTTGATCAGTAAAACCCTTGAAACATATAAATATTATTGGAAATTACGTTTTCAATTTTTACCATTGCTGATATGATGCGCGAATATTAATCTTTTTTACATTTAGAGTCTTTTGAAACTTTCTGTACTGTACGCAGTCAAAAAGATTCACAAATTTTAACGCATAAGGTAAAAGTAATCCACCAGTAAAGAGCTGGCACCTGTATCGAACTAAACAGTAATTGAGAAAGGGTACTTCAAATTTCATAAACAGTATAATACAATAGTCCTTTTAAATATGAGAGGACACGTGTGTGTAAGGATGATGTTATTCAACTCCACATTAAGTTAGTAACAATGATCAATTATAACATCTTTCTTTTACTATCTTTTAGATGTAGAGCTTCAGGGTGCATGATGTCCCAGCACGTTGTGAAAAACACAATGGTGATAGAAAGTTGAGCTGCGAATATTCTTTGCAGTCACTCTCACTTCCTCTCTCCATTGATAAAGCAAAACAATATTAACTTCCTTTTTATCTTACAGGTTGTGTTTCACAAATTGGCGTCCCCCAACACCTCTAAAACTCAACGTTCCAGGATTCTGTGATGAAGCGTGGCCATCGTAACAATGTTTGAGAAGGCTGCTATGACACATGGTGCACCATCTTTGAATTACGCCAATGGCACAAGGTGAGCAAAAAAGCTTGTTTTCGAAACAAAGACAAGTCATTTGTGAAAGGAGAGAGTGGGTAGTGTGCAGTAGCTTTACTGCATAGGAATGTACAATTACAGCCAGGCAGTGAGAATAGATAGATTACAAAAGTCGGAGAAGCAAATCTACAAGCCCCTTGCGCCACTTTTGTATGTACTATACTATGACTAACTCTATATACTATATTTCAGATCACTAAACTGGAGGGTGCACTATGAACCAGCGCGTCTTTGGACAATCAATCACCAAAATTTGTATAGCGCGCTACTCACCCGTGAGGGTCTCAAGGCGCTGAGGGGGGGTGGCTACTGCTCAAACAGCTAGGTCTTGGTTGTTTCCTGAAGGAGAGATGGTCCTGGGTCAGCCGTAGGTGAGTGGGGAGGGAGTTCCATGTCTTGGCTACCAGGTAGGAGAAGGATCTTCCTCCGGTGGATTTCCGAAATCGTGGGACGGAGGCAAGGGCGAGGCTGGCGGATCGGAGCTGGCGGGTGGGTGTGTAGAATGTGAGGCGGCTGTTGAGGTACTTCCAGCCCATGTCGTGGAGAGCCTTGTGTGCGTGGGTGAGGAGTCTGAACGTGATCCTCTTGTTGACGGGGAACCAGTGAAGGTCTTTCAGGTGGGCAGAGATGTGGCTGCGGCGATGGATGTCCAGGATGAGTCGTGCTGAGGCTTTCTGAATGCGCTGGAGTCTTTTCTGGAGTTTGGCTGTGGTTCCAGCGTAGAGGGTGTTTCTGTAGTCCAGACGGCTGGTGATGAGGGCCTGGGTGACCGTTTTCCTAGTTCCGATGGGGATCCATCGGAAGATCTTTCGGAGTAGCGCAGGGTGTTGAAACAGGATGATGAGACGGCGTTCACTTGCTTGGTCATTGTGAGGGAGGAGTCCAGGATGAAGCCCAGGTTGCGTGCGTGGTCCGTAGGTTTGGGTGCGCTGCCCAGGGCAGGGGGCCACCAGGAGTCGTCCCAGGTGGAGGAGATGGTCCGAGGATGAGGACATCCGTCTTGTCTGAGTTCAGTTTCAGATGGCTGATCTTCATCCATTCTGCGACGTCTCTCATTCCTTCCTGGAGGTTGGCTTTGGCAGTGGCGGGGTCGTTGGTGAGGGAGAGGATCAGCTGGGTGTCGTCGGCATAGGAGATGATGTTGAGGTTGTGTTGGCGGGCGATGGCAGCGAGAGGACTCATGTAGATGTTGAAGAGGGTGGCGCTGAGTGAGGATCCTTGCGGAACGCCGCAGATGACTTCGGTGGCCGCCGATTGGAACGGAGGGAGGCGGACTCTCTGGGTTCTTCCGGCGAGGAACGAGATGATCCACTCCAGTGCTGCAATCCGGTTCGCATGCTGTCCCCAATAATTACAGACTTTTAGCCCTTCTGGATATTGAGGCAAAACACTACGCAGGGCTCCTTTAGGAGGACCTGAGGCATTGGGCAAAAGATCATAACCGGGTGCCAATGAACCAAACTGGGTTCACTGCCAACTCGGGGACCATGGCCAATTTATTAGCGGTGTCTTCAATTGTCGACAAAGCCCTCTCTACATCAAGGTTTGTGTTTTGTTGCTTTGTCGACTTCAAAGCCGCCTTCGATAGGGTTCCCAGGGAGGCCCTTTGGGAAAAGCTGAGGAAGTGGGGAATCCCAGACAAATTATTGAATGCAATCATTGAACTGCACACACGTACCTGGGTTCGAGTAAAGTTAGGGAACGGCACGCATCTCTCACGAAAAATTTGAACAACGAGAGGCGTTAAGCAGGGATGCGTGCTGGCCCCTCTCCTTTTCAACCTATTCCTGGTCCAACCTATCCAGCACCCTGGATGACGTTAACAGCCACCCGCCAAAGGTAGGGGGTACAGCATTGAGTAATCTCTTATATGCCGATGACCTGGTGCTGTTCAGCCTCACAAGGGTGGGGTTGCAAAGGCTCCTTGACACACTGCTGCAATATACGATTAAGAACAAACTAGAAGTAAACATGAAGAAAACCCAGGTAGTTCTGTTTGGGAAGAAGAAATATGTCGGTGGCGGATGGTCATTTAATAACAATGGCTTTGCCACAGGCAAGTCGTATAAATATCTGGGGGTTCATTTAGACTCTAGGGGCAACCTCAAAAAGCAGCGTGACGAGATCGCAGTCAAAGCAACGACGCTCGTGGTGTCATTGACTAAGCTCTCGAAAAATCTGTCAGGTCCCACTCTGTCACCCCTTCTGAAAGTCTTGAAAGCGAAAACAGGCCCCACTCTGTCGTATGACATAGATATACTCAAGGGCAAACTGAACACCGTTCTAAATCAGCACACAACCAAAATTTATAAGAAGGTCCTTCAGTTGTCATACTCTGCTTCCCCCCCACAGATTAGACTAGAGATGGGGTTACTGAATTATGATGCCTCCAGTATTGGGGTATTTCTTAACCTTTGCCACAAACTAAGACAATCTAACCCAGGCACACTAGAGTTCCTAGTCTGGCAAGAAATAAGTGTGAAAAATCCAGGAGGAACATTTGGCCGTCTTTTTAAGGACTACATTCAACAAACGTCAGCAGACGGCCTCTGGGCCCTTAACAACAGTAAGTCAGCGTTTAAGCAATATTAAAAAATGTGTAAGAACGCTATCATTTACTAGTGACAAAGCACTGTTTGCAAAACAAAGTCATTCATGGGCAGTTATTAATTCTTATAACCGCCTAACCCCTGCCTCCTACTTCTCCAGCCCTTATACACTGTATATAAAACTTAGTTTTACAGCAATTAGAATGGGCGACTGGCGATTTTTGCAAAACCTACCCGCCTGGCGTTGTACGGAGAAGGATACAATATGTAGAGGGTGCCGCGAAGCAGCAGAAACGCTACTGCACATGGTTTGCATTTGTCCAGCATTTGATCTCCAGCATAGGTTTAAGCTGAGGGGGAAATGGAATCGTCTGGATGCAGGCAAGCTATCATTGCGGCTTTGAGCCCAGACAACACAGATCTAAACATAAGGTTGACAAACTTGATCCAGCAGGCATATCGCAATTTTAAACAAAAGTGATCAGTTACAGCTTTCCCCTAACCTTTTTTAAATTAATCAACGCTTTTAAAACAAATAATCTCAAAACCATCAGGTAATCAGAGACAAGAACAGCTAAATAGCTTTTTAGGACCATGGTTTGTTTTATGTATGTAATCACAGATTAGGGGAGCAGTTGTAATAATATTTGTAACTAAGAGACCAAGGAATATGATTATGCATATTTCTGCTGTGTATTTGACTGTCTGTATTGTTTTTAATATTTGTAAACAACATGAACTGGAAATTTCTCTTTTAAAGATATTTGTTTTATATATAAATAAAGATTATTATGTGTCACTCCAGTGCCGCACCTTGAACAACCAAGGCAAATGCTCCATCATTAACTTTCTCTCTCCCACAGTTTTAATGTTGTTTTCTCTCTCTTTCTTTCTCACTCTCTCTCACATCGTTTCTCTTTCTCTTTTACAGTTATGAACGTTGCTGTCCACTCTGCCGTGTACATCCAAAGCTGAGTTAAAGTTGTTAACTCTGTTGGCCACAGTGTTTACACAAGGTAAGCAGAGCAGCCTAGATATACAATGCCTCCTATTAAATGTATTAGAAATAAAAGACCTTATTTACAAGCCCAATGCTCCACTTTTACGTCACTTACAACATGAGAAAAGTAACACAAAAGTGGCGCGAGAGTCTTGTAAATAAGCCCTAAAGAATATTGTCCTGCATAATAACTTGATCTCTCACCTAATTCTGTCTCATGTCTGAATCATTTTAAAGACCTGTTGATATGTAATCTAAATCTGACACAGTAGGCACTTCCATACAGACACTGCTTCAACGCAAGCCTATAAGACAAGTGAAATGTATTAGGGACACTGCACACAGGAAAATAACCTATTATCTTCAAGTGTTAATTTGACTGGTAATCTTTCACCTCATTTAGTCACATCAATCTCATTTTAAACACTAATTTTCTTTTTTGTTTTGCAGATTACCTACCGTATTTCTATTGGAGTCCATATAACATTTTGTTTATTATATTGTTTTGTTAAAGTTATATTTCCAGTTATTTATTGTATTATGTTTAAGTTTCGTTTCCAGTTGTTTATTGTTTTAATAAAAGTTATTTTTTCAAAAGTATATACGTTTTTTTATTTTTTTTTAGGGTGGGGGGGTAGCGGTCCCCAATATAAATGATATTTATATTTTGAAGTATAATCCTGAGGCTAACTCTTTACCAGATCTTTACCAGAGTCTATACCCACGACTAACAGTTCCTATGCAAAAGTTTAAAAACTCCAACACAGTAGATTTTTTATATTTGTAACATAGTGTGGTGAACTTCTAACCTCTGTGCTCATTTAAGTGTTCCATGAACTGTTACTATGGTAACAGGCAGGAAGCCATTTGGGGGTAGGGTTGAAAGGTACTGGCTGTACAAAAAAACGTTACATTAACCCAGGATTCTCCACAAGACCAAAAAGGAAAGCAAAGTAAAACAAAACACTGTGTACCAGATTTTCAACCCCCTGGCACCACTTTCGCGTCCAAGCCCCCCCTCCCTACAAAATTAAAAGTGTGTGGGCCTCAATGACCCCACTCAAAGCCCGGGAGCCCCACCCCCGGAAATTTGTGTATTATGGGAGACAGACTGCGTGGCACTTCTTCTAGTGCCCTCGAGAGCCCTGGAGACCGCCACGCCTGACGGCCAACTCATGCAATGTCCTGGGGTGCCCACCCCCAGGACACTGCCATTTGCTCCCACTTTATCATTGCAAAGTGCCACAGGGATCCCTTCCCACACATTAAAGAAGCCCCGGGGTTTCATGGGGCCGGAGGGGTCCTAAGACCCCCCTCCCTTTTTAACAAGCCCAGGTAGTGGCGGTCCTTGGGGGGTCCGCTTGACCAATCACCCCCAATCTTTCAGGTAAGGAGCGGAACTGAGCTGGCCAAAAGTTTGGAAAATTGCAAGAAGATTCATCATCAACGCTAAAGTTATTCCGAATAGAATGTTGCGGTTTTCCTATGGATAATAGGTCCTAACTATAACTATAACCGCCAGTAGGTAATATAAACATATATATGTATAAATATATATATATATATATATATATGTATGTATATATCTATTACCTGAACCCGCTGGCTTTGCGAGTAGGTAGTTACAGTTAAGACCTAGTTTCCAGAGGAAAAGCATTTTTCGTTTTGCTAATAACTTTGGCGCCACTTGATAATGGCGGAATTTCAGGAGATTTTCAAAACATTCACTTTGGTTGCTGTCTTTAAAATTTCGAGGTTACATGTTAAGTGGGGCCCGAGAGAAGGGGGTCCAAAAACACATTTTCCCCATGCAATTTCCCATTGAGATTTTAGACACAACTATAGCCCGAACCGCTAAACGGAATTACACCAAATTGGAAGAAAGCAAGATCTTTGTCCAGAAAGCTTGCTTTTTGTGATTTGGGGTAAATCCATTCAGTAGTTTTCGAGATATTAAAGGGAAAACAAATTAGTATATCTAGAGGTGCTAAACCTTTTTGAATCCAACAAATCTCAGGGTGAGAACTGATTGGCTACCAACAATTCAACCAGGAAGTGTTGGCAGCCATCTTGGGACTCCCGACTCAGCCGAGTCCCAAATAAAAGGGAAAAAGCGAAGGGGGCCGTGTAGGAGTATCCTGTTTCCTTAGGCCTGGTGGTGGACCCCCAAGAAGCCTGCCACTGCTACAAAGCTTTTTTTTCAATGTTGCCATTATTTTGTGATGGATTCGGGATTTCGCAGCAAAATTGTAAAAATAAAGCATGCACTGTCTCACACGCTTGTTTCTCGTTGAGCCCCCAGGTTGACCAGGTCCCAGGAGCATATTCAAATATATATTTTGAGGACAGGAGGCCATGCAACCCCTCACTCAATGGCCGATATCTGTCCCAGGATCACCACCTACCCTGAGCCAGGAAAACGAAAAATGAAGAGGAGGGGGGCCAGCTGGTTACACCCCCTGTAGAATATTCTCTGCCCTGGGGACCACCACCTCCTTGGAGCAAGAACAATAAATTAATTGGCACACTCAAGATGCTAAGGAAAACCTTAGACATCCTCCCTGTGTCAGCAAGAAAAACTATAGTCCACGCCCTAGTGACCTCTCAATTGGACTACGGGAGCATTCTGTACCTGGGTGCATCAAAATGCTGCTTGCAATGCCTGCAGCGAATCCAGAACGCAGTGGCACGCCTAGTCCTTAATCTATCGAGGCTTGCCTCAATGACGAAAGCCTTTGACTCCCTGCATTGGCTACCAGTGGGAAAAATAATTATATTTCAGGCCATGTGTTTCTGCCACCGGAGTTTACAGGGGAAAGGCCCCAGCTATTTGTGAGACCTTCTAACCCCTTACAATCCAAGTCGAAAGTTGAGATCGAAAGGAGCTCACCTGCTCAAAATACCGAAGATAAAAAGGGCCAGGATGGGGGCATGCTATTTTGGCTACCTGGCGGCCAGAAATTGGATCATACTCCCACCTCTGCTATGAGCAGAGAAATCAGAATCCACCTTTCGAAGAGGTCTGAAATACTTGCTATATAAGATTTAGTCAGGTTTCTCCCTCTGCTCCTGCTTGAAACTGCTTCCTAGCGCGGGGACATACCACCTGGTGTTGTAGTGTAGTTCCTATATTCCCAATAGGTTCTGCGCATTGGAATAGTATATCCAAGAGATTAGACGTTGGACTGAGGTCGACTAGGTCTCTATCGAATATACTAGACTTAATTGTGTGTGCCAGCTAGCTCAGAGGTAACTAGAAACTTTCTTGAATTCACAAGAAGGGATTAGTCTCTGACAACCACATAATTAATTGTCTGTCTTGTAAAGCGCACTGCTACCCGCACCGCAGGCCTCGTAGCGCTATAGACCACTGGGGAACCCGTCCTGGCTTTCCCTGTGAGATAGTCCCTCCTGGGAGTCTCCAAGGTGAAACCAGGCATCCCCGGCGTTTGTGAGGGGCCGTTGTGGAGATGAGGCAAGCTTAATGCCCAGAGTTGCCGAGTGTGATCCCTGATTAGAGTAGGCACCGAGGCGAGAATTATCAAGTCCGCTGATCCTGGTCCAAGACCCTGCCGCGTCGGGAATCGAACCCTGGTCCCAGGCCGTTCTCTGCTCTCGGGTCTGCCGCCTCTAACTAATCAACATTACAACTTTGTTTCCCCAAGATAAAACGTATCTTCAGAGACGTGGAAACAATAGATAGATATTTCACTCAGTCAATTGTGCATGCTTAGTTTCACCAGAGGTGCAGAGAAATAGATAGACGGGAGTTTTCAATAAAAGGATCTATTGAACAGTCTTCTTTCTCAAGCATAAGAAATGAACTGCTACAATCGTAAAACTGTTTGTAAAATGTAATGCATACAGTATAAATAGTAGAATAAAATAATAATGTAAGAGCATTGTATGGTTCCTAAACCATATATAAATACATACATAAATAACAGAGGCTAAAAGTACTCAACTGGTGCTTCTAAAATACGCCTACCCCGGTGTACCTAACCTAAGCTTAGTACGAGGTAGGAAGTAAGTGAGGTATAGCATAAAGGTAGTATTCCTTTGCCAAGAATCTGCTCAAGATTTCTCTAAGGGTCTAATCAGCTCTGTACCTTAGTTTAGAATGGAGAAGCTGGTCTCAGGATTTGATTTCCTAACAACCTGCAAGGGTAGCTTGGAAACACTGGAGCTGGATTTCTCGACAGGAGAAAAGACAGCGTCTATCTCAGTGCGTCTGCTGGAGGGTCGATTTCCTTCGGCACTTGCGTTTACAGGGCGCGTCGGGCAAGTAGATAGTCGAAATGCTCCAAACCCCTGTATGTTTGCTTGGGCGAGTGTGGGCATATTTATACCTTGAAGGTGCCGAGTTTGACGTACAGTTGAACATGATAACGTCATCAAAGAGTCTCAGTTCTTTAAAAACTCAATGAGTTCTTGGATAAATCAATACTCAAGAAAGGGGAATTCCCTGACTGCTGAAGGCGGGTGTTTCCAAGAAATCATTGTGGATTTTCTGACGAGTGGAAGTAGCTCTGCCGTATTTGAACTGCATAAGCTATGCCTAATATGGTTATGATTTCTATGCCTATATAAGGATATGGTGATTTATACCTATATAAAGGCATGAATCGGGTAACTTACAATAGGGTCCTAAAATTATACATAACAGTGTAGCCAGGCACTCTATAAATATCTTATTATTATTTATTATTATTATTTTATGGGTGTGTGAGTGTTTGTATGGATCTGAGTGGGTGTGTGAGTAGGTGTGTGAGTGGTGGTATGGGTGTGTGAGTCAGTGTGTGAGTGGTTCTATTGATGATGTCACAAGTGATGCCTTTTTGAGATGTCATCAGTGATGGCACTGACCATGTCATGCGTAATGTATTATGTAAAATCATAAGCAGTGTATTGCGGAGGCATAAGTTAAAGTTAGCTCAGGTGCTGCCGTATTTCTATGGTTTTCTGTGTGTGAAATCTGAGCATAACTCTAAAGTCCTTGCAAAAAAAAAATTTTCTGTGGATTTCTAATTTTTTTTTTTAATTCTATTTCCTAACTACAACTTGCCAGAGGAATGTTATACATGCTTGATTAATAGTGAAACTAGTAATTTGTTTGCTTTTTATTCACTTCCGATTGGCTCAAGTTTTAAAACATGCCTATAAAATAAATATCAAAACAGTTAGCACATGGAGTCAGCAGGCAAAGAAGAGAAAAATAAACTGCTTATATACAACGGAGACCTACAGAGACCAATGACTCTACTAGTAAGACGAGTATCAAGAGTAATAATTACTCTACACAACCTAGGTTGAATAGTAATAACCTTAGTATGAAATAAAACAAGAGTGCTGGATTACCACCTACATATTACATGCCCAAAAATAATGACAAGAAGAGACAAAACTAGGAACATTGCTGCAAAGCAGTATAAAGTTTGTGTACTGAGAAATCTTCTCTAAACGCTTGTCTTTATCATGAATTGTTACACTCATACAAAAACAATATGTTTATGGAATAGTTGAAAAAGCATTTCTGTGAAAAGAAAATTGTTTATTTTTAATACTAATCAGATGAAAAGGCTGGACTTTAAGGGCCTGATTATGATGTTGGTCGGAAACTAAACTGCCCCACTCATTGTGGGATTCAGTTCCAACCGACTCGTGGTCAGAGCTTCCGCCTGACCGATTATGATGCTTCCAAATACTGTTCCGAAGGACTCCCATTGACTTCAATGAGAGCCTAAGTTCCCACCGACAACACAGGCTCCTATGGGGAAAATGGTTGTCTGTGGAAAACCTTGCACCCTGTCACGGGCACCCCATGGTGCCTGCCACACTGTGCATGGTTTTACAGGGGGCTCGCTTGGGTCCCCACACAGACCCCAAATGGAGGACTGGTAGGGGCCCCCAAAGGCAGTTTTCATCAGCCATTTAATCTAACAACGTAATCGGTCGGTCTGAAATGCTGTCCGTAGAGCTGTATGTATTGGCTCAACCGAATTGGATTCTCTAAGTGTCGGTCGGAACTGATTCAGAATGACCGAATGGTTTCCCTTCCGACCGCGAGCAACGTAGTCGGTCAGTCAGAATTATTTTTGGCTGAGTGGGTCAGAAGTGTTCCAACACAGTCTTAGTTTTAATCTATAAACTACATAAACTATTCAACGAAGAACTAACAAGAATAAACTTCTGCACAATTTTCAATGTATATTAGTGACATACCTCTAGTACTGAATCATACTTCTATGAAGAGACTTACCATCAACTCACTAATTGTGTACTTTCCATCACAAGTGAAGGATGTTATTATGAAGTGTTACTTGGAGGTGTAGTAGAAATAGGGAAAGAAAATAGTGAAAGTACAAAATACATGTGTATATGATTTACAGAAGTGGAAAAAATTGTATATGAATGGAATTGCACTTTCATTTGCAAAATTCAATATACTTCAATGCTGAAGCAAGGCCATTTTTTGTCGCATTTAAAAAAGCCACTTATTCTCATTCCCCAAAAAATAAGAATTACTTCAGACCATGGATCTTAGTTTGCATGCATTACTAACTCACAAGTTTGTTCTTTAGGATGCATTAAAAACGAAATGTGTGACAACGTCTTCCATCACACGCCAGATACTTTTCACACATCACTCATTTATACGAAAACGTATTCATGCGTAGTTTGTCAAAACACCATCTTTGAGATTAGCAACTCAATAATGTTCTACTTCACTCAAATCCAGCAAAAGTGAACATTACACAGAACATTCAATGAAAATATTTTGGTGCTCTAGATGACAACAACAATGGGACAGACTTTGTATTCACTCAGAATGCACACGAAAATCTGTTAATGAACTTGAACAAATGCAAAATGGAAATACTTCACTAACAAGACCCATTAAAAAATACCAAATCTGATTTACATTTGCTGCTGGAGAAATTATAGACCTCCCTGACAAAACTGAGGATAAAAATAGAATGACCTGGAGACATTTTTGTATATGTCTAACTATGGAATAAACATATGCTGTTAGTGATTATCAGGAAATATGTAACTACTGCCTGGGAAAACTAGACCATCATTTTATGACTTCACAGTGTATTTGGATAATATTTTGAAAATGTATCCAATACTGTATGAACTACTACAACTTAATGTATACGAAGTGTTTCAATACAAACTGTACATCCTTTTCATACCTTTGTTAGGATGCAACCAAAATCTGGAAAATATCAAACCACATGTTTTGAAATAGATAGTTGTTTTCTTTCCGTTAGATCTTAAAAAACCTTACCACTCTTGGAATACAACATAAATTAGAGAAACCTTTATTAGTTCCTACAGAAGACAGAAATTGAAAATAGAACACTTTATCTCACCCTTTTATTTATCTATTATAATGGAAAGTGTTAATAGACAATTCCAAAATATCATTCTTAAACACGCTGAAGAAATATATGAACATTACAGTACACCCCCACATTACTCAAGAGATATGATGGGCGATGCTCTATCAAAGCAGGGAAGCTAGAGGAGAGCCAATAAGTGTTTGGGAAAAAACTTTGAAAGAAAGATGTTATCCACATTTGTCCCCCATTGTAAAGGTGGACACTATGATGATAGTCCAGTAGAAATATCTGCAGTATGAGGCAACAAAATTACATGCAGAATATCCACGCTTTCATCAAGACATTCCTTATATTTTCCTACTCTTGTATGAAAGTGAATGCTCAGTCTCTTCCTATGCTGTTGCATGCGTTATGCGGACTTGAACTGGCTTCCATAATATAACAGCACAAAATGTCATCCAAAAAGCACAGGAGAAAGATGAAAACCTAGAATGTAACTTGATTGACATTATGGCATGTCAACAAGGGACATATGAAATGAGTATTGGTTTCGAAGACATGGAGAGTTGAAGTGTATACTTAGAAACCTTGATTCCCCAACCTGGTTTCTTACTTTAAGCTGTGCTGAGTACCTATGGAGCAGCTTTTATAAATTTCTACTTAAAGCAAAGGCTAATATTGCAAACAATCACAGCACAACTATGGGTAAAATATGTTCTATGTATCCTGCAGATATTTCACTCACAAATCTCAGCCCATGCTTCAACACCTCACCAACAAGAAGAAAAATCCCATTGGAGATATAGTTGATTTTGATATGACTCTGATGAATCATTTCTAGACTTCATTGAATGTTCCGTTGCTGGCAATTTTCCTACTAAAGAGCAAAACAAGAAACACAAGTTACACACTTTCAATCACATAAGTGTGGCAAATACTAGCTTAAAAATATATCGAAACTTGTCCAAACTTTACTCCAAATATCACTTTGGATTTCATTACAGAAACTGACTTGTGCAGCACACTTGAAACAGACCAGCCCAATACCATGACCAACCTAGCGATTATATCATCAACTTCAAGCAGTGGATCTCCAACTGTGCTACGCTCTGGCACTCATCAAAACTCATAAGCAATGCAGAACAAACAAACAGGCCTTCTGGTACCCAGTAAAATTCCAGGACTCCAAAATATATTGCTCACAGCCAGAAAGAATATAGAGAGCCAACCAAAACGCCTGATGCCAGATCAACTGACAAGTCTGCCCTCAGGCACTACCACCACCTCCTGGGAAACACCAAGAAAAGATCCCCCACAGATCAAAATGAAGCCAACTCCAACACCAGCAAGGGAGAGTCTTGCTATCATCAAGAAATTCACCACTCTGGAAGCCTCAGCCAACTCTGTCACTCCCTCCCGGGATCCCTGTGACAACCTCTCAAACCATCTTCAACAGCAAAATTGAAAAGATCTACAATACCTTAGAAAAACAACCAAACCCTGAGGACATCAGCTGCAAGAATACCACTCAGACAGACACCTAACCAACTGGAGAACACTCACAGAGGAAGGCACTACTTCAATCATGAAAACAGTCCACTCTGGGGCCCCCACAGACCCATGTCAATAACATTTATACTACCTAGGAGGGCAGCAAATTCATTTCTCACATCATCAACTCCACCATCAAGTCTGCAACCTTCCCCATGGACTGGAAGCATGTTGCAGTCAAGACCCTTCTCGGAAAACTGTTGGCCGACCCCAACAAACCAAGCAGCTCTCACCCATCTCCCTTTTACCATACCCAGCAAAGATGATAGAGAACGTAATCAACCAACAACTCACCATCTACCCGGAACTCCACAATTTCTCAACCACACCCAATCCGGATTTCAAAGCAACAAGAGACAGCACTCATCTATGACACAGATGAGATCCATGCGCTACTGGACCCAGGGGAACCTGCCGCCTTCATACTGCTGGACCACTCAGCAGCACATAATTCTGTGTCACACTTAAGCCTCATCAAAGCACTACATGCAAAAATCATACAAGTTCCAGCTCCTAAATGGATGTGCTCCTTCCTCACAAGAAGAACACAGTGAGTCCCAAGAGTACAGGACTTGATCTGCGGAGTCCCTTGAAGATCATCTACCACCCCATCCTTTTAAATATTTACATGTCGCCATTCGCTGTTGTCATAAGATCTCAAATCATCTTCATTATTTCTTACGCCAATGACACCCAGCTCATCCTGTCTATGTCAGAAAAGTCCCCAATGACCAGATCCGACTTCATCAAATGCATGATCTGCGTAGCAGAAGAGATGAAAAGCAACTGCTTGAAACTCAACTCGGACAAGACAGAAGTGCTAATGTTAGGGAACAAGAACCCCCCGTGACTCCACCTTATAGCCATCAGAGCTTGGTCCAACACCATCACCCACTAACCACGTACAAAACCTGGGAATAATCTAAGAGGATAAACTCAACATGGCCTCACTGGTAAATACAGTTAGCTCCTATTGTTTCCTCATATTATATATCCTCAGAAAAATCTTCAAATGCATCCCCAAGAGCACCAGGTGTACCATCACTGATGTCCAAATCTCCAGTAGACTAGACTATGGCAATGCACTTTATGACAGCATCCCCAACCATCTCTTTCACCAACTATAGACTATTCAGAATGCTGTATCTAGACTCATTGTGGTACTCCCACAGTGCACTCACATCACTCTACAGGCCAGAGAACTCCTCTGGCTGCTGGTATACCAGTACTGCAAATTTAAACCCCTCATAAATGCATACCAGGCACTTAAAAAAACTTGTCAAGCTTACCTCACCTGCCACCTCCACTTCCACCACCCCACCCGACTCCTATGCTCTGCCTCACTCTCTTTCGCACAGACGCCCCTCACATACACCAAAGCAGAACAGGAGACCTTGCCTTCCCCTACCTTGCTCCCAAAACTTGAAACAGATTCCCTCTTCACATAAGGATCTTCTCGTTTCCCTTTGGAATTCTGGAAGAAGCTGAAGACAAGGCTCTTCAGATAACACCCAGTAGATGGCCTATACTCCTGCTCCGGCACCCATATACCCTTCAGGTGATAAGTTGTGCTATACAAATCCAAATAACATAGCATAACATAACATAACATAACATAACATAACTACAGCCCTTTAATATTACATATGCGGGATCCTAACATGAATATACAATTTAATGCAGATAATTCTACAGAAGCTGCACTTTATGTTACTTTCTACAAAAAATGATATTAAAGAACTATGGGGAGAAATATCTACAGAGCGATCTTTAACTAAAAGATTATACTGATTTAGCCTTCAAATGCTATCCTACTGAGAGGTCAGTAGTTATGAAGCATGTGATTGCTTGAGTTCTTCCAGTTTATATGGTGAATCCTGGGCAATACTGTGGCTTACCTTAGGAT
This sequence comes from Lissotriton vulgaris, assembly GCF_964263255.1. Lineage (NCBI taxonomy): Eukaryota > Metazoa > Chordata > Amphibia > Caudata > Salamandridae > Lissotriton > Lissotriton vulgaris. The sequence goes on from NC_141694.1 coordinate 1,620,490,694, forward strand.
TGTCATTCTCACGCCGAAGAGTTTTCAAAAGACTACTTGAAATTGAATACCTTGAACAATTGATCCAAGTAACAAAGACATTTTGACAACAAACAAAAGTCCTTTGTTAGAAAACCTATAACTCTATGCAGTTGCTCAGTTGTACACTACACATATCACAGTACTGTAGCAGAGGATACAGACGCAAGGAAACTCGAGTTGAGGGTACCAATGGATGTTTAATATGTCATTCCAAACCTACTTTCATTAATCATCGTAAACTATGTTGTGTGAAGAAAATTCTACTACTTAGCACTTCTATAACTATTTAAACAATGAGAGAAAGAAGAAGCACGTTTACAACTATTTAAACCATGACAGAAAGAAGAAGACATTAAAGGACCATTTGAATCATATGAAAATGCATTTCTTGTATATAAAAATGAGGAATGAGATTACAGTCCCTCAATTTTACACATACTTAGAAATGTTGGATTAAAAAATATCTGAGGAGAATAACTTTTATGGTGAAATACAATGCAATTCTGCACCAACGAATTACTCTTTCACTTCTAAAATTGTATACCCGCTTGTACAACTAATAATTGATAATGAAGTCAGGGTTGCAATGGGCAAAATTCGACATGCAATGGAAGAAATGCAAAAGAACATGGAGATTTGGGATCATTTAGTATCACAGTTAAATGCTGAACAATTACAAATCTATGACAGCATTAAGAACTAGGTCGATCATTGACTTGAACATGAAAATGGAATATATTAATGTTCTGATTTTAAACCTACATTGCAACATGTTAATGGCCAAGCAGGAAATTAAAAAACTTTAGCATTCCTTTACGAAGCTGTTCGGTGGGCGGGCAGAGACGGGAGAGAGGCCCTCATACCTATACAGAATTATATGAAGCTTGTACTGTGTTTTCTTTATTGTCCTGAAAAATGTATGTTCCTGTAGAAAATAGATATGTTATTTGATGTTGTAATTTACATGTAGAAGAAGGACTTTTTAATGGAGCCAAGGGTTTTGTATTAGACTTCTTAATGTCTGCAACAAATGAAAAAATTGAATTTATTGTGATCACATTTGATCATATTACAGTCTCCCCAAATAATCATGCTGCACTGCAAGATTATTCCTTATCAAAGACATATATTCGAAGACAATGGTTTTCTGTTTATGTGGCGTATGCAGTTTCAATACACAAATCTCAAGATCTACGCTTAGACTTTCCAATCATTAACATTGGGTCTACAGTATTCAACGAGGGAATGGCATACATTGCTTTATCTCCAGTTAATAAATTAACAGGCCTATATACCATCATTTTAGATGAGACAAGAATTTTTGAGTAAGCCTAAAATGTGTTTCAAAAGAAAAACATTATGTGACTACAATAACAATAAAGATTTTGAAGAATCAAAACAAAAGAAAAAAATGCAAAGTGGCATTAATTGCTTCAGCAATGTCATAGTTAATTTACTCTTGCACTTACCATCTGTCAAAGAACTGATATCGGAACATCAACATCTATACAAGGCCTTCACAAATCCTCACTAAAGCATTGTTTCTAACCCCATATATGCTACTCTACAAGTAGAATTAAAGATATGGTAAATATATGTGTAGGATTTGTTGAATTTTCTATTAATGAACAACGAGATGCATAAGAATGTTATATGGCCGTTCTACAGACAATAGATAACAAGACTCAGCCTAATTCTGATCTCTTTGCTATAAGCTACTCTTGAAAACAAGAATGTTTGAATGGCTTACATTTCAACTCTACTGCTACATATTTTGAAAGATTTATTTATGTACCAATCCTAAAATGCAAAAAATTTGGTTAATTTATAGGGCAGTGCAATCAAACTTCTGTCCACATTGTCAATGCCAACTGGTGTCAAAACTTTCTTTGGCAATTGTAACCAGAATATGCAATTTGGATACTTCAAAGATGCTCTGTAAATAGCACATAAATTATTACTTCTATTTTTAACTTTACTGATAGCAAAATCACTATTTCTGGATGGACTTTACTTGTACTGCTATCATTCTCCATCATAGAGAGACTGCAGCATCAGGACACTATATCATCTACTTAAAAAAACAGCACAGGCTGGACAGAATGTGTTGATAATACACTTACATTTAGGCACAGGCTATAACTGGTGAATTTCTGTGGGGTTTTTTAAGTTCAAAACGTTATGTTGTCACTGACATATTCACCTAACTATAAAATTATGTTAATCTTTGTTTTTTTCAGTGAATTTCTAAGGTTTTCTTAAAACAAAAGCATATCTTTTTATCACATCAAACTATATCGTTAACATAACCTTGGGTTTTTTCAGTGAATTTCTAGGTCTGTTTAAATGTAATGTAATATTTTATTACCATACATAAAATCAATCAAGGTACTGTGGCAAACCCACACAGGGCCTTATGTTTTTTAAAAAGGAAGGAGGGCACTTGGCCCATCTCCTTGAGCCTCATTAAGCCTATTATTTCCTAGGGTCCCATCCCCCGGGGCCTTATGTTTATTAAAGGGGGAGTGATGCCACAAGGCCCCACCCCAGCTTTAGTAGGCCATGGAGACCCCACACCTAGAACCTTTTTTTAAAGGGGAGGGGGCAATATTGTCACACTCCGCAAGGTTCATTAAGCCCTGGAATTCCCATCAACTAGGGCCTTATGTTTTTTAAAGGGAAGGGAGACCAATGCCCCCTCTCGAGCCTTATTAGGCCCTGGTAGCATTACCTCCCAGGGCTGGTTTTTTTCTAAGGGGAGAGGGCCACACACCCCCCTCCAAAAGCCTTTAGAAGGCTGTGGGTACCCCATCCCCCATGGCCCTATGTACTTTCAAGGGGAGGGGGACAAGTGGCCCCCTCTCGAACCATATCAGGCCCTGAGTAGCCCATCCCCTGGAGCTGTTTTTTTAAAGGGGAGGGGGCCTCAAGGTCCTCATCCCCAAGCCTATTTTGGCCCCAAGCAGCTCTGTCCCATGAGGACCAATACAGTAAATTAGTGAAGTGGGGCCATGCAGCCTCCCTCCCTGAGCCTTTAAATGACCCTGGGGAACCCATCGGCTAGTGCTGTGATTTTTTAAAGGGCAGCTCAGCCTCTGTCCCTGAGCCTTTAAAAGGTCTGGGGGACCCCATCCCCTGGCACCTGTATTATTAAAGATGGGTGCACTGGTGCCCCCCCAGGGCACCCACCAAACACTTGGGGGTTACTGGGAGCCACATTGGCCCCCATGGCCTAAAGTTGGTTCCAAACATACAGCACGAGCTGGCATTGCTCGCACCCACAGGGAACAGCTACTTATTCTGATTCCTCTGGGCAGGAGAAATCTCTTGATCTGTTCCCCTACCCACATTAGTGCAGGCAGGAAAATAGATCAACACCCCAGGATGGGAGTGAGTTAAGTTCAGCCCCGGGGAGGTGGTGGTCTAAAGGAAGGCCCATTGGGCTCACCAACAAACATATTATAAAGTACCCCGGGTGATGGTGATCCCCAGGGTTGTGTGGGGGTTATACAGCATGCATTATTTGACATATGCCCCGGAGCGGTGGCAGTCCCCAGGTCTGAGGGCGGGCCCAGTGGGCTCGCCCACACACAAATTATAAAGTGCCCTGGGGATATGGCAGTCCCCAAGGCTTGCTGGGGGATCACGCAGGCCCCCCTGCCTACATAATAAGAAGTTCCCCAGAGAGGCGTCAGTCTCCGGGGCTTTCATTAGCCCTAGGAGGGGGGCTGATGCAATCCCTCCTATTTTTATGATATGCCCCCGGGGCTAGGCTTGCCATGGGGTATTTAAAAGCAGGTGCAGAAGTTTTTGAAAGTTGGGGAATATCGAGATTTTGTGGCAATTTCTGTTTTTAAAACATGATTTTTTGTCTTGTTGAGTTCTCTCTGGGACCCCTGGATCAACTTTATTAGGGACACCTGGACAAACTTTATTGGGTCAGGGCATTTCTACCCTGGCCCTTTTCTTTTTTTCCACATTTTGTTTTGGAACTGGGCTAAAACCGAGTCTCAAGATGGCTGACAACACTTCCTGGCGAAGTGATGGCAGCCAATTAGAGCCCTGCATTTCCCTGCAGGAGCTTGTTATGTTTCAGGAATTCATCACATCCGCAGATATCACTAATTGTGTTTTCTTAAATTTCTCAACAGCTACTGGAATGGATTTACACCAAATAACAAAAAGCAGAATCTGCATAACCAAACCTAGCTTTCTGCCAAATTTGGTGTAATTCTGTTCAGTGGTTCGGCTGTAGGTGTGTTGACAGATCCTAAATGTAAATGTAAATGTATTGGCATTTATATAGCGCACTACTTACCCGTAGGGTCCCAAGGCGCTTCGACCGCTGCGAAACCCTTCCTGGCATCCCTGAGAGATGGTCCCTTAATGGGTATCTCCAGGGTGAGACCAGGCATCCCCGGCGGTCTGGTGGGGCCGTTAGTGAAGATGAGGCAAGCTAATGCCCAGAGTTGCCGAGTGTGATCGCTGATCAGAGTGGGCACCGAGGCGAGAGAATTATCGAGTCCGCTGACCCTGGTCCAGAAACCTGCCGCGCCGGGAATCAAATCCTGGTCCCGGGCCGTCCTCTGCTCTCGGGTCTGCCGCCTCTAACCAGTGAGCCACACTGGTTTTATTAATGTTGGAAATGCACCCTTTTTTTAACCCCATTTTACTCAGCCCCTGCTTCGCGAATTGTCGTTAAACTTTTCATGTGCAGCAAGATTCACCGGAACACTTTGGAAAGGTTTGTGAAGATTCGCAAAACAGAGTCAAAACCATTTTTCCTATGGAAACATGACCCTAACAATATCTACCTAAGCCAGTAGTTAAAGTTACGTTATAGTTAGGTGAATAGTTCAGTGACAGCATTAACATTTTGAGCACAAAAAAACCCCAGAAATCACCTGTTAGATAGCAGTACAACTATAACTTGCTCACCATGCACTGCGTATGACTTCATATATTACATCACTTATGATAAATTCCATGACATCATTTATTACATCACTGATGGCATCTCAAATGATGACATTATCCAATGAGTGTGATAGTTTGTTTTCTAGTTTACATTGTAGCAGGTAGCTACCATATTACTTTTCTACATCATTTTTGTACAGCATGTGTCAACTAATTGGTTTAAATGTTTATCAAACAAATATTGTTCTAATGCAACATAGGTGTGTAGAGGTACTGAAAGCTTTACAAATCTTAGGGCCTGATTTAGATCTTGGCGGGACTCCCGTCGCCCCTCTGGGGCGGCAGCTACAAGTACACCATTGCATGTAAGAGCAACGTCAAAATACACGTGGTTTAATCAAATGTCAAAACACGATTCATACTAAGACAAGCATAAAAGAAGCTTACCTGGTCAAGTTGTAGCAGCAAAGGTGGGATCTGGACAGTGGGAATCAAGAAGGAAACGGAAGTGCAAAACAGGAAAAAAGATAAGTTCCTACCTCTTTTCCTTCAATTAAGACAACTCAAAGCAGGAGGTATCCCTGCCACAGTTTCCTAGCCTGAATAAAAACATTGTGATTGGCCAGGCGGTAAACTTGGCTGGACTCCCGGCAACAGCCCATTCTGCCTATGACACCGTCAACATGGCACTCAGACAGTCTTTTGTTCATGGACCCGCCAACATCTAATAGAGAGGGCAGGCCGGCAAGGAGATGGGCGGTGAAACCTTCGAAAAAGTAAAAGTGGGACCAAATTCACCAAGATCTAAATCAGACCTTTTCTATTGAAGAGTAACTATGTTCGCAGATGACATTTGATGACTTGTGTCCAGTGTGTTCTACACAGCTTTTTTAGTTCTGCAGAAAATGTTTCCGACAGGGCAAATATTCTATGTAATAGAAACTAAGGCCCTCATTAGGATGGCCGACGGACCTGCATCCGTCCGCCATCCCAGAGTAGGAGGGACCGTCCGCAGGGGCAGCGGCGGTCCCTCCGTGCAGATTAGGATGTGACCGCCACCCTGGCGGTCACATACTCTATCTTCAACATTGCGGCGGGTGCAGCTTCAAGCTGCACCCGCCGCATCGCTGAAAATGCATGCATCGCATTTGCATGCACAAAGCGGCAGGCACCGCGCAGTGCCTGCTGCTTTGTGCACGCAAATGCAGGGGGGTACCATAGGTACCTCCCATGTGCTTCCCCCATGCCCCCTTCACCCAGGGGGCCCGCAACGGGCCCCCGAAGTGAAAGTCTGTATGCTTTTCCACGGCGGCCATCCTAATAATTAAGGGTGGGCGGCCAGCTACGCTCCGTGCACGGAGTGTGCGTAGTGCCGCCTACTCCGCATTTTGCGGAGCTGGCGGAGCCAGGCGGCACTACGCACGCTCCGCAGATGGAGCGTAGCTGGCCGCCACCCGCCTCCCTCCCGCCCTCCCTAAATACTTTGAAATAAAGGAATGCAATAATTTAAAAAGCACTTACCTTGCCGCCGCTGCCCGCCGCGTCCCCGGGGCTCGTTATCTTCCGTCTTCCGTCTTCTTCAGTAATGCGCATGCGCGGGCGGCCGCGCATGCGCATTTTCACGAGAAAATGCGCATGCGCGGCCGCCCGCGCATGCGCATTACTGAAGAAGACGGAAGATAGCGAGCCCCGGGGATGCAGCGGGCAGCGGCGGCAAGGTAAGTGCTTTTTAAATTATTTCATTCCTTTATTTCAAAGTATTTAGGGAGGGCGGGAGGGAGGCAGGTGGCGGGGCTGGCGGCCAGTGGCTTTGCGGAGTGGGGCTACGCGGAGTGCGGAGGTGGGCGTAGTTTCTCGCCCACTTCGCGTAGCTCCGCGAAGCCCCACTCCGCCAACTCCGCCCAGGGCTACTAATAATGTTAGAGCTTTTCCGCCGCGGTCGGAAGGCGGCCGCGGCGGAAAAGCGGCGGACGTAAAAATGACCCCCCAGCCATCCTAATCTGGCTGGGGGTCATTTGTGTGTCCACCACAGTGAATCCGCATACTCCAGGCTGGCAGTGGCTTCCGCCGGCCCGGAGTATGCAGATTCACCGCAATTGTAATGAGCCCCTAAGCATTGTAAGCAGCCTTGAGTTATTATACAGATTTGTCTCAGCATACCAATTTCTGTGTGCACCAGGTACTAACCTATTTGCATGTGCTTCTTCCGCTTCAGAAGATGGGCTGTCTGTAAAGCCTTCACCACAGTATGAAGGCTGCAGGTAGTATGATCTTTAACACCTTCAGGCCTTGGTTATTTTAAGTGAGTAGTATCTGCATACAGTCTACACTATTTGCATTGGGTACCTCTTATTACTCTATGACGTATATCTCATGAGAGTTTCACTGTCTGCAAACAGTGTGGTACAGAGTACATTATTTCTTCATAGAGTAAACACTGTTTACAGTACCTACTTTTCTACTTATATCAACTTAATTTCTCAATGTAGGTTCAGTGACTGTGAGAGGTTTGATAAAGATAAAAGCTGTTTTTAGGAGGGCATTAATTTTAGAACAGATGTTGAGTATCTTGAGGAACTTGACTTTCTCTGAACAGTTGTATACATATTGAAAACAGTGTGCAATGAGGGTCTCCAATATATTTGTGGTTGATTACTAATGTGAACTAGGATACCCATGAAGTATATGATATAGGGCCTATGTTGCACATAACACATGTATCAGTGATGGCATTAATGATAATATATATTTTTCTGAGCTATTTTGTACCTACTTTCAGGATTATAGTGCCATACTAATTTATAGACTTGCATACGCTTCTCAGCCTGACTGAGGAGGACGTGAAACCTTTGGTTTTCCAGAGGAGGAGCTCAAGTGGTGTGCGATGTGAGGCTCAGAGGCGGAGCCACGGAGAGAGCCGCTGACAAAGATCATGGTAACCACAACAGTGGCAGCTCTGCAGTCTTACAGACGAGGAGCCTCAGAAGGTGCTTGCAACGAGGAGAGAGACAGCAGTAAGGATAAAGCACTTGGCTGAAACCTTCCTCGTGTAGCGTGGAGTTGGGCTGCTTTAGGCTGGGGCGGCTTGTGTTTGTTGAGCAGCTTGCATTCCCGTTTCCGCTGTTGCCTGCACAGTGCTGTTTTCCTCTCTTTGCTCCCTTCTTGTTGGTCCTTGGGGCTGCCTTGACCCCCTGCAACCTGTTAGGTTAGGGAGATTAACTGCCTGGTGTTCGTTGGGAGGTTTACTGAGAGAGGTGGCAGGAAGTTTGCAGAGATGAAGAGAGAGCTCGAGGAATTTTGTGGTCATGAGAGCGTGTGGACCAGTGTAGTTTGACATGGTTTGGCAGCTCTGTGCCCCTGTAGCCTGGATGGTCCAGCATTGGGTGTCGCTGCCGCTTTTTCATTTTGCAGCATTGGGAACACGACCACGTTGTGCTTCTACCAATAGGCAGCCTTCTGATGTCTTTCGTCTTACTGACTGAGGTGACGCAAGCTTAGTTTCCCTGACAGAGATGAGGAGAATACCACCAGCATGTGGGGAGATCCTAGGCACACCATTCTATGCACCATTCACAAGAAGGGCTGTTCCACAATACAGTAACCTGCCTGTCTGGTACTGCAGTCATCTAAGTACTCACAGACGAGCTTTGGAGTCAACTACCTGCGATGGGGCAAGTATCGGAGGAAAGGAGTCTGTTGTGCTAGGTTTCGTTGTGTTTTATGCCTTATGGTCCCGCTGCAATTTATGCCCTCGCCCCCTCACATCATGCTGAGCCCGTTGTGTGGAGTGTGGAGGCTGAGGAACTGGAGAAGTGACTTAACCAATGGAACAAGCCACACAACAGTAGTGTCTGTGGCAGTACAGTGGTAGTGACCTTGGTGTGACATATGGGCAAGCTGATGGCGGGGCCCTGGGTATAGCTGGAAAGGGTTGTGCTCTTAGGTGCTGCCAAAAGGGGGTTTGATTTTTTGCCTCCTGGGCCAGAACAGCAGTGGTCAGGTAGCACAGTAACACCGCCATGTTCAGTCTTTAGACTCTAGGAATTATTTACAGCTTGCAATTTTAGCTGCCTTTACTCAGTTCTCTTGGTTTGATGTTTGGAAATATTCAGTTACTAGTTGAAGGTGCATATGCCTAGCAGGAGGTGGCATTTTGGAGTCTTTTTTACCTGTGCTGTAGATTAGATGACACTGAAGAAATTGCGCTTGGTGTATTATCATTCCATATCGGTCCCTGAAGGTAAAAACATCAAATACTTGCAACAAGAGATCTCAATTACTTCATTTTAAATCTTAAGGTATTATTCTCTATAGAGAATGTTTTATTCTCCATTCTAGCACTCCTGGAAAAATCTGTGCCAGATTCAGATAATCTATTAGATATAGTGTCTTCAATATTAATGGGAGTTCAAAACCTTACATCACCTGTAACCACCAGAATGCTCTGACAAAATACTAAGGAGTCGAATTCAATTACAAATGAAGTTAAACATGAGGTAAACAACATTTCTGTTCAAGTTGGCAAACCAAGTTAGGCAGAGGGCAGTTTAAACACAAAAGATTATAATATCTCTAAAATAATTCAGCATCAAGTTTATTGTTTAAAATCACTATATGAAAATCCAAAACAAGTGGCATCATTAAAGCTTACAGAGGTAGAGTGGTTTTGAATCTTTAGGAAAGATCTAAAATTAACTGTTTCTGTAAAGTCTCCAGCTATTTTGATGGACTCCTCTGACCCACCAAAGGGAAAGAATGGTATGGAACATACCCTAAAAAGATACTCTGGTAATAAATAAAAGAAAGGGAAGTGTGGGAAGAAAAGGTGTATCATGAAATGTAAAGCAAAGAAAATTAGATTTGAGAATGCCGCAGCCGTGGAAAACTCCAAGCTGACTTTATCCCTCAATTGCTTCAACCAACACTCCATCCATAGCATCTAATTGTTGGCACCCAAAATTCATACGCAAAACCAGAGGTGGATATTGGTAATATTTATTTGATGCTCAGAAAAATGTATCATCACAGCCCACCAGTGGTTTCGCATTATATAATGTGGTGGGTTCTTCTTCAAATGCCCCTCCAAGTGATTGGGTCAATGGGAAATGCTCAGACCCTTTAAACATTGCAGTGGATGCTCCAGCTGGCCAAGGCATGATTGGTAAAGTACAGCTGGATCATAAGAATGTTCAAGGTGAATATCTTTCTATTAGAAAGGTCCCCACAGATAACGTTGGAAATATGGACCCTTATGTTTCATGTGCTGTTCAGCAAGGAGCTAATGCCTGGAAAGATTCTAGGCCTTTAGGTCTACTAGACCATGTAGAAAATGTCATGACATCGACCAGTTTCTGGAAATGTCCTGTGTATTTCCAACATTGGGCGTTTGGGTTTAGATCTTAAGACAAATAAGATGGACTTTGTTCTATTGTTTGATCAGGAAATGTATCCTTTCAATAGAAGTTGTATTCTGCATGCTCTGTCGGAAATTGAGGCCTTGCAATTAGTAAAAAGTGGTGATATTGAAAGTGTTTATATCAATGTATCAGGTCCTGTACCCAGTACAAGAATTACCTTTGGGTCAATGATTGTTGTAAATCTCATATTGCAGCCCTGTGAACATTTCCTTAAGCAGGGTATTGATATAATCCCGGTTGTGCAGGGAATAGATTCAGACTTTAACAAGTCTAATGAGTTTGACCAGAATAAGAACAGGGGTCCACTGTCGTTGGGGCCAGATAAGATTCTACTACAGAACCCCAAGAATGTTGTTGTATCAGGAGGCCAGGGGGGCAGAGCTATGGAAATCTTGGAGACTATTCAAATAATTCCCAGGCACCACAGGAGGGACACAAGTTAGCAAAATGGAGCTGGGGGACTGGAACTTTGAACAGCAGTTGTCCTGTATTGTTGGAGTCACAATAATATCCTGGAACCTGGCTGGTTTTGGGAAACAAAATGTAAAATTAAATTATTTAGAGTCCTTTAATTTTGCAATTATATATTTGCAGGAACCTGGGCCTGCTGTGAGTTCATGCACGAAAATTATTATGTTTTCTCTTGCATGGGAAAACCTGCTACTAAGGGGCATGCTATTCGGGGAATAGCTATTTTGCTAAAAACACCATGTCAGCTGGAACCATGAATCATTTGTCCATCCCTTTAACTTATGTCTGTACCTAAAATTGAAATTGGTTTCAAATGATGGTTCAGGGTGTTCCTCAGATGTTTTGTTAGCTAATGTATATATCCCCCTAGGAAAAACTCATGATTACTTTATCCTTATGCTCATCCGTGGCTTTAGCGTTTCAGAGGATTGCCCTAAGATAATAATTGTAGGTGATCTAAATGCAAACATTTCTAATTCCGCCTGCTTTTCCTTTGCAAAACTGGAAAATGAGGAAGCCTGGAAAATTCCAGAGGTACTGCTTCCCTCTAAAAATAAACCAGGCAGGTAGGGATTTAGGATTTTTGGATTCCCTCAGAACGTGTGAATTTTTGTCTCTGAATGGGCAAATTCAAATTGCACCCCAACATCTTCTACTTTTTCCTCTCCTCATGGTTATTCCTTGATTGATTATATGCTCATTTTGTATCATATGATTGGGGCTTGTGCTAATGAATTGTGCAGCCATCATTCCAGAATAATCATTGTTTTTTTTAGTATGAAGCTTGAGTTAACGATGCAGGTCAAAGAGCCATGGAATTGTCTGTGGGATGATGTTCTCCTCAATAAATTGAATTGGAGCAGTTCTTGGGCCTTTAGCAGTATTAAAGATTTTAGCTCTAAACTTCTAGTGGTTACTAATGGTTTAAAGGGAGCAAAGGGGATAGTATGCAGTGATCCATTAAGTTGGTATGAAAGGTTTTCTAAGCCTGGCCAGTAAAGCTAGACATTCTAAGTCATTTATAAAAGTTAATCAGAATGTGAAGGTAGTAAATATAGAAATAAATCAGTTGGTAAGGAAACAACTTGCCCTTTTCTCCATCTCTACACAAAGTGAAATATGTCGACTTAAACGTAAGAGGTCTAGATTGAAGGCCCCTGATCAGAGAAGGGAATTTGATTAAGAGAAGCTGCAGCCCCGAATGGTCTCAGAAAGTACTGGTGTTTCGTAGCACTATACTGTGATTCTAGATGAGTGCTCAAACAATTCCCATTTTTGATGTGGAGTGAAAAAATTATCAGGCAGATGCATCAAAGAAAATACCGGGAGCAAACGTGCAGATTCTCAGAATCTGGCCGTTTGCTCCCGGTATTTTTGCATTTGGGATGCATCATCCCAAATGCAGAAATCGCAATTTAAGGAATCTCTAAATAGCGATTCCTTAAATTGCTCTTGCATTTAAGGAATCCCAAAATGAGATTCCTTAAATGCAATGCATGAAACCCAAAAAAATAGCGATTTCGCTAATAGGGGGAGCAAATTACCATGAAGTTGAACTACGTGGTAATTTGCTAAAACTTTGAAAAATGCACTTTTGTGCATTTTTCAAAATTACATGTTGCGCACACACATGCCCTTAGTGCATGTGTGTGTGTAACATTTGTGCACAGGTCCATTTCAGGGGTGCAACAGGGTGTCCTTTGGACACCCTGGCACCCTTAAAATATCGGAACATTAGCGATTCGGTATTAGCTAATCGCTAATAAGAAATGGCTTTCCCATTCATTCCTATGGGCCTTTAGGCCCATAGGAATGAATGGGAAAGCCATTCCTTATTAGTGATTAGCTATTACCGAATCGCAAATAAGGAATCTGTAGGAATCGCTAATAACAGTGCGATTCCTACATGCATCCCGTTTTGCGAGTCTTTAATAGCGATTCCTTAAAATTTGCTATTAAGGACTCGCAAAACATAACTTTGATGCATCTGCCAGTATATTTCTAATCTTTACGCCTGTAATCATAGTGGTAGTGATGCCTTGGAACTAAGAATAGATGTTGATTTGTATGAATTATATGGGCCTCCTTCAGCCCAGGAGACTGAGGGGCTTCTCAAGAGAGCTAGAGCCTGAGGGGCAATGGGCCCGGATGAAACCACGACTTCAATTAATAAACAGACTGATACACTCTAGGCAGTTTTTTTGTGTCCATTATTTGCTATCTTTAAGGAAATGTCCTTTTGTCTTGGAAGGGTAGCATTATTGTGCCTCTTTATAAACAAGGATCAAAATCTTCTCCCGTGAGTTACAAGCAAATATCATGATTAGACGCTGTAGGCAAACTCTTTGCCAAAAGTATACTAAGACACTTCCAGTACTGGGCAACTCAAAATAATACTATTCCCCCAGACTGGATTGAGGAGGAACTCCGCAACTTAGATAACATTGCAGTACTTCAGGCAATTATAGAAAGGTACCCTCAGTCACCGAGAATGCCTGTGAAGCAGCATTTATCAACTTCTCCACAGTGTTTGATGGAGGCAATCGTTGGACGCTGTGGAGAAAATTGTTTCAGTTGGGTATGCTATGCCATCTCACATACAGATTAGTAATAGCACTTCATACATCAATTTGGAGTAAAGTGCTAATGGGTGGGAATCATAGTCTATCTCAAAATGTTTTGACGCACAACGGGCTGAAACAAGGCTGCTTGTTGGCGCCTTTGTAGTTTTATTTATTTATTAATGATCTCCCAAGTAACGTGGGAATGATAAAGGGGATGCTCTAAAAGTTGGTAATATGAATATAGGTTGTCTCCTGTATGCGAAGGATGTGGTTTAATGGATTTATCACCTGTTGGACACCTTGGCACATTAGAATTATATAGAGAGAACATTTCCTAAAAATCTATATCTCGAAGAGTAAGATTATGACTTTTTGTAGAAGGGCTCAAGATTGAGGGGGAGAACTAATTGGTTTTTGGGGCATGAAAGTTAGAGAAGGTCCAACTCTATCCCTATTGAGGAAAAAACTTTCTGGCAATTGTGTAGAATATGGCCATATAAAACATTGTTTGAGGGAGGTTATGTCGCAAGCTAGTGCTGCAAGTAGATTATAGAAAATCAGTGTAAAAAGACATTTTACTCATGCATTATTGGGCGTTAGGGTAAGAATCCCCCATTTTCTAAGCTATGCTTGTGAGATAGTGGATTTTGAATACTGGAGTTTCTTCGATGTATTTTTTTTAATAATTCTTTTGATTGAACAGTTTTGACATAACTCACCATCACAAAATCCAGAGTAAGTGACATTATAATTATGTATTTCAAAACATCAACATCATATTTCAGGTCACATTTACAAATATGAGAGAATTCAAGGGGTTTCCAGAGTTCCAGTATCCGTCTGGGGAGTAGGTGGAGTGCAGATATCTCCTCTATATTGATTCCATGCCTCCCATACCTTTCCCCATTTACCGGGGCACCCTCTTGCCACATAGACTGACTTCTCCCTGAACATGCACCAGTTTAAGTCTTCTGTCCATTTGCCCAGTGTGGGCAGATGACTCGCTACCCACTACTGTGCTATATTCCTTTCTTCGATGTATTTGAAGGACGTATTTTGCACCAGATTTGGAATCTGAACTCCAGGGCATCTCCTTATGATCTATATCTGGAGTTTGGACCCCAGGCAACTTTTGTGACAGCACTAGCGTCAGTATTGAGGTGGGAGAATTGCCTGCTTAGCAGGAAATTGGGGTCAGTACATGCTGCTTTGCTTTCTTGTTAAGAAAAGAAAAAGGTGCTTTCTTATGTTCCTTTTTAAAAGCTAAAGAAACATTTGAGTCAAATCTTGTTTCTGGTTTTCCGATGTTTAAGGGCCTGATTACGAGTGGACCGCCGAACCCGTGGTGGAGGTAATGTGGCAGACGGGGATCACCACACCAGTGGTCCAACTGCAGTATTACGACTATAGTAGTCCGACCGTTTTAGGACTGCCACAACCACCATTGGTGCTGCAGTCTGGAGGCCACAATAAGCTTAGTGGGGCTGCTACAGCATCGCCAAGCATGTTACAAGTTTCCTCACTGCCACAGTTTTCAAGGCGATGAAGCCACCATGAAAACTGTGGCAGTGAGGAAACAAATGGGGCCTTACAGGGTCCCCACTTGCCTCAGGGCCAAGGTGTCAGAAGGTAGATCTCACTTCTAGTCTTGCACAGGAACAGAAGATGCTGATTCCCAACTCCCTCTACAAGGTCCTCCAGAGCCCGCTTAGGGAACTTGACTCTAGGTAACCCCGCAGGGGGAAAGGGGAGTGGATAAAATAATAAAGGTACACAGAAGAGACTGCACTGGAACTGTTCCTCAGCTTCTCTTGTTAAATCTGCCTGCAGACCCAACTTCGAGAGAACCTGTAGTATGTTCAAGATATACAGGTTAACACATTACCTAGCTACTCTACTCTTTCTCAATAACTCTTTCTTTGCCCTTTTCTTTACCTAGCTTTCCAGTAACCTTGCTCCTCTTCTTCTTGGTGTACTATGTTTTTGGACTTCTTCAATAGGTATGTCTGAAGAAATTAAACTAGCTTCATTAATATGCCTTAATACTCCACTACAAGTACTTTGCTTATTTGGTTTCTTACCTATTTGTCTATTATAGATGCTTATTTTCATCCTCTGGATTCAAGTCAGTTGTCTTTTCTATTCTTAGCACTATTTTCCTAACTACTCTACCTAAAGAGCTCTTGACTAATGCTGTCTCAGTAACTAACTAAATGCTAATACTATGTTTCTTTTCTTCTTTGGGGCATTGCATAAACCATATGGCATAACTTGATACTCAAACAGCCCAAATTTAGTTCTGAATACTGTTTTCCACTCATCCCCTTCTCACATTCTCACTGAATGATAAGCCCCTCTTAGATCCAACTTGGTGTAAATTTGCGCTCCTCTAACTTGATCCAAGAGAACTGAAATGAGTGGAAGTGGATATCGATTCTTTTATGTTATCTTGTTAAGTGCGCGGTAGTCTATACACGTCTGCAAATCTCCATCCTTCTTCGGTATAAAAAACAGAGGCGAAGATACAGGGGATTGCGATGGTCGTATGAATCCGTTTGCCAAATATTTGTCTAAATATTCCCTCAAATGCTGATGTTCCTTTTCTGTGAGTGCATAGACTCTGCTGCATGGTAAATTGGCTCCAGTTTCCAAGTCTATTTTACAATCGTACGGACGATGCGGAGGCAACATCTCAGCTTCTTTCTCATCAAAGACATCAGCATATTCCTGATATTCCAGAGGGATTTCTCTTTAATTTATTATACACACTGACGCTTCCGCTGAACATAAGGAGTGTGCAGGATTGGCCACATGACTTTTATCCGTTTCTTCACAGCAATTTTCGCTGCAATATGTTGAGTTCATCGTGATGATTCGATTGCTCCAATAATGGTAGGGTTATGCTCCGTCAACCACGGCAATCCCAGAATTAACCGGAACTGTGGCGCGTCAATTAAATGGAATTGAATTATCTCCTGATGCCCATCATTCAATACCATTAACATGGGTTCGGTGTGGCTCACAATTGGTCCTGATGACAAGTTCGTCCCATCAACCGCTCTCACTGGCTCACTCTTTGTCTTTGGTATGGCTTGCAAACCCACCTTCGCAGCAAATCTTAAGTCACAAACATTTCCTGTGGCTCCTGAGTCCACCATTACCGAAACTTCTGTCAACATCTTCTGTCGGAACTTTATCATTACTGATAAGATTAAACGAGGGGAGGACGATTGCAACGTATTAGCTAATTGGTGCTCTTGGGGAGTTGATTCTTGATTCGCAACCACTTGTCGAACTCCTCCTACAAGTGGTGCTGCGAGTTTTCCTTCGGCTTGTACGTTGTCTTCGGTTTCTTGGGGCAATTTCTCACAAAATGGCACCCAGATCCACAATACATACAAAGATTTCCTGTTCTTCTTTTTTCTTTTTCCTCCTTAGTTAAAGGGCCTCTAATCGTTCCAATTTGCATGGGTTCAGGATTGGTCATTCCATTGAGGGGCCGATTTGTTTCTGTCCTTGCCCTATCGAATCTTGGCATTGGAGTTTTAAAATCTTTTCTCCTCTCACCTTCCGCTCTCCTTGGCGAAAATCGATTTCCAACACCAAGTCATTTAATTCCGAAACTTCCGTAGGTCTGTTAGGTATCTGGGCTAAGACATCCTTGAGTTCGTCACGTAACCCACGATAAAAAACTGCCGCTCTTTTGCCCTCTGGCCAGTTGGTCTCTACTACCAATTTATTAACCTGGGCCAAATACGCCACTACATCTCGATTCCCTTGTCGTAACTCCAACAGTTCATTATCCACTGCTTGTGATATTCTTCGTCGATCAAAGATCCGAAGGAATTCCTTTTTGAATTCGTCATAATTTTGGGGTCATCTCTGGTGACTAATGGCATTGACCATGACGCAGCATCTCCGCTCAAATACGATAAGGCAAACGCCACTCTAGATTGCGCATCAGGGAAAAGGGAAGGGCGGCACATAAAATGAAGGTAACATTGAGTAAGGAAAATCTGGGCCTTTTGTGGATCTCCACTAAATCTTTCTGGAGGGGCTAAGTGAATCACAGGAGACAATGAATGAATGACTTGAGTTGTTAACTTATTCGAACCCTCAGTAAGTTGACTCATCCCCTCTCTGCTTGCTCCTACTGCTGGACCTATTCTCTAGGCTAATTCTGCAGTTTCTTTTCTGGCATTGACCATCTCCTGTCTAAGGTTCCGGTTATCTTCACGAACTGCCACTAACTCCTTTTTTCTAGCGCTTCCAATACTACTCCTAAATTTTGCAAATTTAACCCTTCCGCCATCTTCTGCTCGGGTGCAAGAATATACTTGGGCACTTCACTCTGTCAGAAGGTACCTCTCACCTCTAGTCTTGCACAGGAAAAGAAGATGCTGATTCCCAACACCCTCTACAAGGTCCTCCAGAGCCCCCTTGGGGAACTTGACTCTAGGTAACCCTGCAGGGGGAAAGGGGAGTTGATAAAATAATAAAGGTACACAGAAGAGACTGCACTGGAACTGTTCCTCTGCTTCTCTTGTTAAATCTGCCTGCAGACCCAACTTCAAGAGAACCTGTAGTATGTTCAAGATAAACAGGTTAACACATCACCTAGCTACTCTACTCTTTCTCAATAACTCTTTCTTTGTCCTTTTCTTTACCTAGCTTTCCAGTAACCTTGCTCCTCTTCTTCTTGGTGTACTATGTTTTTGAACTTCTTCAGTAGGTATGTCCTAAGAAATGAAACTAGTTTTATTAATGTGCCTTAATAGTCCACTACAATTACTTTGCTTGTTTGGTTTCTTACCTATTTGTCTATTATAGACGCTTATTTTCTTCCTCAGGATTTAAGTCAGTTGTCTTTTCTATTCTTAGCACTATTTTCCTAACTACTCTACCTAAAGAGCTCCTGACTAATGCTGTCTCAGTAACTAACTAAATGCTAATGCTATGTTTCTTTTTATTCTTTAGAATGCTGGATTCAAACATGATACAGTCTCTGCAAAAGCTTTTCAATGGTAAGTACTTCACAACCTTTTAGTTTGTTATGCCGTCTTCAGTATATTATTTACAAAACACTGTTCAAGTTCACTTAGCTCTTCTTCTTCTTCTATCTGGCAGGATATGCACAGGAAGCGGAGAGCCACGAAACCCTTTAGGAGACCAAAGGTAGGAAGTCCGCAATGCCGCTGCTCAGCTGCTTGTCGTCTTGAAGCCTGGAAACCTCACACGCGTCTTTCCTCACACGTAGTGAAGTAAACTGCTGCCGGAATGATAGAACTTCACCCGCGTCTCTAATTCAGTACGCGGTGAAGTTTTCTCACAAAGCTTTCTCCTCAAAATACTCGGCCTGAATTGACAGAAGCGTGAAACACGTCTGCCTCCGGATTCTACTTCGGTGAAGTGCGCGGTTAATTACACCCGCGCGCTTCAACTAGATGTTAACACCTGTTGCCGTGTTGAAAAACTGGAGCGCGTCCGCTTCAGTCTCCCTGGCCGCCACCTTGGAATTCCATGTTGCAACTAATGCAGTCCATTTCCTACACTGGGGACATTTTCCTTTGCCATTCAATGCCGCTCCACTCGCCACAGCCGAGATGACATGTTTAGACTGGGGAGGATTCCTTTTGCGCTCATCCATATTCATACCAGCTGGGGATAGAATGAATCCTAGAAATTCCACCTCTGTGACATTGAAGGCACACTTCTCGAGCTTCACAAAAAGGCGGTTCTCCCTGAGCTTTTGCAAAATTCCTCTAACCTGTTCGGGATGTTTATTCAGATCATTGGAATAGATCAGTATATCGTCAATATATACTATTGCACATTGATCGATGTATTCATGAAGGATGTCATTTATAAAATGCTGGAAAGCAGCAGGGGCATGGCATAAACCATATGGCTTAACTTGATACTCAAACAGCCCAAATTTAGTTCTGAATGCTGTTTTCCACTCATCCCCTTCTCTCATTCTCACTAAATGATAAGCCCCTCTTAGATCCAACTTGGTGTAAATTTGCACTCCTCTGACTTGATCCAAGAGAACTGAAATAGTAGAAGTGGATATCGATTCTTTTTTTTTATTTTGTTAAGGGCGCAGTAGTCTATACACGTCCGCAAATCTCCCTCCTTCTTCGGTATAAAAAACAGAGGCGAAGATACAGGGGATTGCGATGGTCGTATGAATCCGTTTGCCAAATATTTGTCTAAATATTCCCTCAAATGCTGATGTTCCTTTTCTTTGAGTGCATGGACTCTGCTGCATGGTAAATTGGCTCCCGTTTCCAAGTCTATTTTACAATCGTATGGACGATGAGGAGGCAACATCTCAGCTTCTTTCTCATCAAAGACATCAGCATATTCCTGATATTCCAGAGGGATTTCTCTTTAATTTATTATATACACTGACGCTTCCGCTGAACATAAGGAGTGTGCAGGATTGGCCACATGACTTTTATCCGTTTCTTCACAGCAATTTTCGCTGCAATATGTTGAGTTCATTGTGATAATTCGATTGCTCCAATTGATGGTAGGGTTATGCTCCGTCAACCACGGCAATCCCAGAATTAACTGGAACTGTGGCGCGTCAATTAAATTGAATTGAATTATCTCCTGATGCCCATCATTCAATACCATTAACATGGGTACGGTGTGGCTCACAATTGGTCCTGACGACAAGTTCGTTCCATCAACCGCTCTCACTGGCTCACTCTTTGTCTTTGGGATGGCTTGCAAACCCACCTTCGCAGCAAATCTTAAGTCACAAACATTTCCTGTGGCTCCTGAATCCACCATTACCGAAACTTCTGTCAACATCTTCTGTCGGAACTTTATCATTACTGATAAGGTTAAACGAGGAGAGGACGATTGCAACGTATTAGCTAATTGGTGCTCTTGGGGAGTTGATTCTTGATTCGCAACCACTTGTCCAACTCCTCCTACAAGTGGTGCTGCAAGTTTTCCTTCGGCTTATACGTTGTCTTAGGTTTTTTGGGGCAATTTCTCACAAAATGGCCCCCGGACCCACAATACATACATAGATTTCCTATTCTTCTTTTTCCTTTTTCCTCCTTAGTTAAGGGCCTCTAATCGTTCCAATCTGCATGGGTTCAGGATTGATTGTTCCATTGAGGGGCCGATTAGTTTCTGTCCTTGCCCTATCGAATCTTGGCATTGGAGTTTTAAAATCTTTTCTCCTCTCACCTTTCCGCTCTCCTTGGCGAAAATCGATTTCCAACACAAAGTCAATTAATTTCGAAACTTCCGTAGGTCTGTTAGGTGTCTGGGCTAGGACATCCTTGAGTTCGTCACGTAACCTACGATAAAAAACTGCCGCTCTTTTGCTCTCTGGCCAGTTGGTCTCTACTACCAATTTATTAAACTTGGCCAAATACGCCACTATATCTCGATTCATTTGTCGTAACTCCAACAGTTCATTATCCACTGCTTGTGATATTCTTCGTCGATCAAAGATCCAAAGGAATTCCTTTTTGAATTTGTCATAATTTTACAAGATGGGGTCATCTCTGGTGACTAATGGCATTGACCATGACACAGCATCTCCGCTCAAATACGATAAGGCAAACGCCACTCTAGATTGCGCATCAGGGAAAAGGGAAGGGCGGCACATGAAATGAAGGGAACATTGAGTAAGGAAAATCTGGGCCTTTTGTGGATCTCCACTAAATCTTTCTGGAGGGGCTAAGGGAATCACAGGAGACAATGAATGAATCACTTGAGTTGTTAACTTATTCGAACCCTCAGTAAGTTGACTCGCCCCCTCTCTGCTTGCTCCCGCTGCTTGACCTATTCTCTGGGCTAATTCTGTAGTTTCTTTCTGGCATTGACCATCTCCTGTCTAAGGTTCCTGTTATCTTCACGAACTGCCACTAACTCCTTTTTTCTAGCACTTGCAATACTACTCCTAAATTTTGCAAATTTAACCCTTCTGCCATCTTCTGCTCGGTGCAAGAATATACTTGGGCACTTCACTCTGTCAGAAGGTACCTCTCACCTCTAGTCTTGCACAGGAACAGAAGATGCTGATTCCCAACTCCCTCTACAAGGTCCTCCAGAGCCCGCTTGGGGAACTTGACTCTAGGTAACCCCGCAGGGGGAAAGGGGAGTGGATAAAATAATAAAGGTACACAGATGAGACTGCACTGGGACTGTTCCTCAGCTTCTCTTGTTAAATCTGCCTGCAGAACCAACTTCGAGAGAACCTGTAGTATGTTCAAGATAAACAGGTTAACGCATCACCTAGCTACTCTACTCTTTCTCAATAACTCTTTCTTTGTCCTTTTCTTTACCTAGCTTTCCAATAACCTTGCTCCTCTTATTCTTTTTTGTACTATGTTTTTGGACTTCTTCAGTAGGTGTGTCCTAAGAAATGAAACTAGCTTTATTAATGTGCCTTAATACTCCACTACAATTACTTTGCTTGTTTGTTTCCTTACCTATTTGTCTATTATAGACACTTATTTTCTTCCTCGGGATTCAAGTAAGTTGTCTTTTCTATTCTTAGCACTATTTTCCCAACTACTCTACCTAAAGAGCTCTTGACTAATGCTGTCTCAGTAACTAACTAAATGCTAATACTATGTTTCTTTTTCTTCTTTAGAATGCTGGATTCAAACACGATACAGTCTCTGGAAAAGCTTTTCAATGGTAAGTACTTCACAACCTTTTAGTTCGTTATGCCGTCTTCAGTATATTATTTACAAAACACTGTTCAAGTTCACTTATCTCTTCTTCTTCTTCTATCAGGCAGGATATGCACAGGAAGCGGAGAACCACGAAACCCTTCAGGAGACCAAAGGTAGGATCTCCGCAATGCCGCTGCTCAGCTGCTGTCGTCTTGAAGCCTAGAAACCTCACACGTGTCTTTCCTCACGCGTAGTGAAGTAAACTGCTGCCGGAATGATAGAACTTCACCCGCGTCTCTAATTTAGTACGCGGTGAAGTTTTCTCACGAAGCTTTCTCCTCAAAATACTCGGCCTGAATTGACAGAAGCGTGAAACACGTCTGCCTCCAGATTCTACTTCGGTGAAGTGCGCGGTTATTTGCACCCACGCGCTTCAACTAGATTTTCACACCTGTTGCTGTGTTGAAAAACTGGAGCGCGTCCGCTTCAGTCTCCCTGGCCGCCACCTTGGAATTCCATGTTGCAACTAATGCAGTCTATTTCCTACACTGGGGACATTTTCCTTTGCCATTCAATGCCGCTCCACTCGCCACAGCCGAGATGACATGTTTAGACTGGGGGGATTGCTGACAAAAAGGGGTGCCTGCAGGGGGGAACATATTGTGCCCCGCTGTGTGCAGTCACCCCCTTTTCTGCATGGCATGCACTTTACACTCATGCCATGCAGGAATGGGCTTTGGCATTTTAATTGTGGTGCCCTTTTATTAGGCACCGCCATGGGAACGCCAAAGGACCGCCCTGCCAGACCACGAGATTACTAGTAATCCGGTGGGCGACCGACGGTCGAGTTTACGCTGATGTGGGGGTCCACTCCAGGACAGACAAACTCGTAATCAACCCATTCTTCTTTTTACATTTTTTGTAAAAGTCTTCTTTTAGAGTAAGTTTTATTTGGGATATGTTACTTTGTCAATGCCATGGAGAAATGTAGTCATAAAGGAAAGCTGTTCATAAAAAAAAACACAAGCTTATTTTACCTGGATACTCCACATGGGGTAAGGAGAGCTATTTTGTTGTTCAGATTAAATTTGTGACCGCTGCAGATGGTAATAGGTGCCTGGGACGCAGTGCGTAGGAGTGAGAGAGTTTGCGATTTATGTAATCTTCATGTACAATATATAAACCATGTAATTTTGGCATGTCCTTCTCTGCACAGTGCACAACGTCACTTTCTAAGACCATTGTTTAAAAATATAACATACAATCAGTACTAGAGACAGGCCAATATTTGTTTTCTCCTTCTAATGGAAAGGTATGTGCCAAAATGTGTACTTTCTTTTGAAACTTCCTAAATCTGTACAAGCAATTATTTCATATTGTGTTATTGGAACTTCATAGATTGGAATATATGATTGCCCTTTGCACATTGTCACTTTCCCCCTATGTGAGAGAGACTCAGTGAATTATTGAATTCTCGTGCCTCTGATTTTATTTGAATAACTATTATTGTAAAAGAAAATCTGTATCAGCATGTCCCACCTCTAGCTTGATGCATACAAAAAATATATAAGTAAGATGCGGCTTGCTTATGCAGATCGTACAATTTTTATGCTTTTTTGACGTTTTTATATCTGCACTGATTACTTGTTGTATCCTTTTAATGGTACTTTGTACAATGTCACTTTTTTTCTAATGAAAAGGAACATTTTAATGTTTTATCTTTTTTCCAAAGTTTTAGTACTGATGATTTACTTGCCACTATTTTATTGATTATGTACATTTAATTTATGAAAGCTGTTTACACTATGCAAATTTTTCTTTTTAATGCAGGAAAATGTGTTTAAGTTTGATGGATAAAATCTGCAACAGGATTTGAAAGATATTCATTAAACACAGCTACTGTTTTCTACAGCAAGGGGCTTCCTTTTTCCAAATCCCTGTTAGAATACCAACATATCTAGATCATTTCACAGGTTGTGCCTCTTAATGTTCCTTTAATTACATATATTACCCACAAAGATGGAATCTTGAAAAATTTGGACAATTATTATTTCTTGGTTCAGTCCCCTCAAACCTGGGTCCTTTGGATCGGGCGTCTTTCAGGAGTCTGAATCCTACAGACATGGGAGGGGGTTAAAACGCTGCAAGCTGTTTCATTGTAACATACCATTAGCAATTCAAAATGTATTTCTTAGATCTATGTTTACTGATTTTCCTGACATTACACCAAATTTGAAACTGTTTGACCTTTTCATTTCCCTTGCATTTAAAGTGATTTTAACTTGTTGGAAAGATAACTCCAAAGTTTGTACATTAACGTGGTGGAACCTTATTTGTAATGAACATAGAATTTCTACTGTCTCATCATCAACATTATCTCAGATCAAATCTGGTTTATTTTGAATTCCCTTTACTTCTTACTTATATTCTCACCCTTCTATACCTTAGTCTTTTATCTCGTCTTTCCACTCTTTTCCTTTTCTTTTTTTCCCTCTTCTTTTTTTTTTCTTTTATTTTTTATCCCTATCTCTCTCCTTTCTTATCCCTTATCTTTAAAAACTTTATTCTAGCTTCCACCTGTCTTAATATGTACCCTTATTCTTCTTATTCATTTCTTAACCATAAGATGATCTTATTTCCCTACTCCTTATTATCTCAGAATTAGATTGCTCTTTATTATAATATTTTTGATGTTATACACTATATTATTCTATTGTTTCATCTTATGCTCAATTTTAACTCTGATACTTTTATTATTACATCAATAAAAATTATTTAACTTAAAAAAAACAAAAAAATGCTGCAAGCTCCCCATAAGCTCCCCCTAAGACACTGTATGCTGAAGCAGCCCAGGCTCCCCCGGGCCTCAAGTGCCTCTCTCAGGAGAGCTCACCCTCCAGTTAGTAATGTTGATGTCCCCTTCACTCCAGAACTCCACCTCTCCACACCATTTCAACAGCAATAGAAGCTGAGATGGAAATGGAGCACGTCTCCCCAAGATGGCTCAGCAAGTTAAACGTGCGCTGCTGGCATCTAGTATTCTCGGAGTCCGAAGTGACAATCCTCACAATGCCACCTCTACTTTCAATCTTTATGCAGTTGGTTAATTAAATACCCTTAATTTGTGCAAGAATAACACCCATTTTTCACAAGGCTTAGAAACAACTCTGGTACAGTATAAAGCACTTTGTAACAAACATAATGTTATAATGTATCAGTCTTGACCCTGAACGGCTGGTGCTGGGTCAGTAGCTTCCGATTCCTCCGTGAAAGACTGAGTGATTCAGTGGAATCTATTAAATGTCAGACGGCTGTCTGCAGGGCAGGGGCCGTGAAAAAGTTTTATGAAATATTGTGTGTTGGAGATTGTAACTGTCTTCTGTAGCTTTTATAATTTTCTTATGTGGACCTTGATCAGAGTTCCAAATAAGAAAATAAAATTGAATTGAATTGAATTGAAGTTTATAGAGTAATCCGAACAAAAGAAGATCAGATGATGTCATCAGTGATGTCATTTGAGATGTCATCAGTGCTGTCATTTGAGATATCATCAGAGATGTCATAAATGATGTCATAGAAAATGTCATGAGTAATGTAATATGTGAGGTCATAGCAGTGCATAGCAGTGCACAAGTCATAGTTAGCTCTGCTAACTATACCTGGTGAATTTCTGTGTTTTATTTGAGTTCAGAAAAGTAGGGGTGTGTGGCCAAGATGGCCACTGACTAAGACATGTCTCAACATTGCTACATCCTTGCCCCTGACATAGCACTCATCAGCTCCATGCCTGCCAAGCAAACCGACCCTAATGGCAGTATTAGTTGGCGGCAATGGGTCTGCACCTGAGGCGGTGTCACAGGTGTTCCTCCCTGCGCAGAGACTGCCTACTTTTAGAGAGATGCCCTGAGAGCAGAGGGGCTTGGTGGGCCTTGTGTTTGAGGCTGAAAGCCACCCTGAAAAACAGCGCTACATGTCTGAGGGAGCCCAGCAGCCCGGCAGAGTCCTAACTGAGGCACAGCTGACCCTGTGAGCCCTGCTGGATGGACGCCTGGAAGGCCCTCGAGGCGAGCCCTGAGAAGAACTGGAAGATGAGGCCTGTGGCTGAGCTCCTTCCTGGTTTAGGGCCCATCTGTGTTGTGCTCCAATGCCCTTGATCCAGGGCAGTCGAGTTGTACATTCGGTCCCCCCAGGGTGTGCGGTGCCCATGGGGCTCCCGAGCACATACAGGACAGAGAAAAGAGCAGTGCATACTGCGATCCGTGGCATGTCTCCACAGGCACTAGTCACTGGGGACGCCAGTAAGGGGGATCTGCCCAATAACACTGCTTCCAGAGGATGAGGTTTTGGGGCAGATGGGGCCCCACTAGATATCAGTGTGCCCCAAAGGCTGGTCCTCCCCCTGGTTCCACTGCATAACTGTGACATCTGCATGGCCCTGGAGCCTGGGCCTCTGCCATTAAAGTGGTGGGAGAGCAGATAACTGTGGGCCTACCCTTGTTGATTGAGGACTCTCAGAGCAGACTATTCAGAGGTTCTAGGCTCCCTGCCTGCTATGACTGGTATGGGGGCTCAAGCAGGTCTACGTGGAGCTGGCTTGGCTTCTCAACTGTGAGGGGACAGCAACTTTCGGCCCCTGCCCCCTCAAGGGAATACTACTGTTGTACTGAACCCTGATCTGAGCTTCTGAGCTGGTGGATATGAGGGCCACTGGGGAGGGGCTCCTTGAGTGTGGGGTAGTCCACCTCCCATGCTGAATATTTCCTGCTCCGCCACTATCTTGCACAGACTTTGAAAAGCCACAGGGGACAGTACTTGGAGCGGGGCATAGGAATAATCCTGCGGTACGCCGTCAGTGGGAGTCTATCATCATTAGACATTCCCTCTCCCACACCAGTGGACAGGGTCAGCAACCAGTGAGTGACACCTATGGCTGTTTCTGGACAGAAAGCGTGGCCATGTCTATGACCACGACCAAGAAGGACCGCTTTTTCTGGGACATACTCATGTAGCACACAGGGGGTGCCATCGAGAGACAGAGCACCCACAGTGAACACTGAGCTTCTCCTTGAGACTGATGATGTGGAAAACCCAGTTACCTGCCCTTTTCGAGAGGCTTCGTTCACTTTCATACATGAATCCCTAAAGGCGGTCAAGAAGTACCTCTCCTCTGACCTTCGCAAGGTGCGCCGTGATTTTGGACAAGGTGGGAGAGAGGGTCTCCACTTTGGAGGACAATAAGCCATTTGCAGTCAGGAGATTAAATGGCTACAACAGGAGGTGCTCTGGCTCCAGGAACAACAAATTAACCTACAGACTCACGCCGAAGAGCTAGAAATCCACTCCAGGTGAAATAATGTCAGCATTTGAGGGGTTCCAATGGATACTGAAGGAGACAACCTTTAGGAATATTTTGGGGCTCTCTTTTGCCACATTCTGGGGGCTTCGCAGGTGTGGAGATAAAGCTAAACCAGTTCCATTTGGTGGCACAACCGAAACCAGTGAAAGGCCCTCCTATGGACATATTAGTGTGCTATTATGATTTTCATGTGAAAGAGACCATTAGGCGCAAGGCCTGGGATATCCATCTACTCCAGTTTAGGGGCCACACACCTCTGCTGTATCATGACCTAGAGGCCGTTACACTTTAGAAGTGATGCAACTTTTACATGGTCTCTGCCCACTTGAGGTATGCAGGCATATCCTATTCCTGGGGCCGTTTGGTCCAGATCATCTTCCATCTTGAACGCAAGCTTCATCAACTCCAATCCATCATGGAGGCCTGCCAAGTGCTTGGCATCGAGGATCCTTCCCAGAAGCAACGGCCGACCAGTCCACATGGTCGAATAGCAAGGCAGCAGCTGTGCTGGAAATAGTCCAAACAACCCTCTAATAGTCTGTGTCCTGATCCAGAGACTATGGCAATGGAAAGGAATTTTGAGCTAGATATTCTGTCCGAACACACTGATAAGATTGATGCATATTTTGAGACTGGGGGGTCATCAATCATAATACTCTCTCTACTGGTAGCTGGGTCTATGAGAGGTAGTGATGAGACACAGGAGCCCTGTTGTTTCCAACTGGTCCAATGGGCTGCTTCCTTAATGGGATGTTTTTCCTCATCTGTAACTCTTCCCTGGTAATGGCTATGACTGCCTGGACCACACTTCATTCGCTGTTTCCAAGTACTTGCTGTTTGTTTTCACAATTTGTTTGTTGGGGGAATTCTGGGTGTTTTTACTCCTTCCTCTAGCATGGTCCATCTTTGCCTGCTAAATTTGCATTGTGATTGTTCACTGTAGGGGGGTGACACCTTATTGCTACATGCCCTTTCAGGTCCCTGGTGGAATCTTCTCAACTCCTTACCCCCCAGATTCAGACTTCCTCCTGGAGCTTAAGGTTACTATCCTCAATGTAAGGGGCCTTACCAACTCCACTAAAAGGTCAGCAGTCCTTTCTCTCTTCCAGCAATTCAGAAGTGATGTTCGTCAGGAGACTCACTTGATCTCTAAAGGTGTCCACAGAAAGCAGTCTTGCAGGTTCCGACAACAGCTCAGGTCCTCTTGTCCTGCGAAGAAAGGTGGGGTTCCCATTTTCTTCTCATGGGACTATCAGGGAGAAAACCTATCTGCCATGGTGGAGGCTAAGATGCACCTTCTCATGCTTTAAATTAGGGTGAGCACCTTGCACTTTACCCTAGCAAACGTTTATACCCCTAATAAGTAACAGGAATGCTTCCTTGCAAGGGCCTTGGCCTCCGTGCTTCAGACTACTGATACAGCTATAGTGATAGATGGGGACATGAATTTGGTTATGGATACTTACATGGACCAATGTATCCAATGCTCTGACCAGGCAGGCGCCTTCTCAGCTGCAGGCCAAAGTTGGCTTGTGGACTCCGAACTGCAGACTGTCAATTGTGGATTGTGGACTGCAGGACGTATGGTGATGACTACACCCATCTAATAGGTACTACACATATTATTCTGCTGCACATAAGACATATTCTCATATCGATCACTTCCTAGCAATCTCAACCCTGCTAGACCTTTCCTTCCAAACTTCTATTACCCTTCCCTCGCTCTCTGATCATGGTCCCATATCCCTGACTCTCTGACTGCCTATTTCCCCGGCCCTGTGCTCCCATTGGCTTTTGCGGGATACTTTTCTTCGGTCACAGTCAACTCGATTCAGAAGTTAATTGTTCCTATCTCCAAGCTAACAATACCAGGGAGACCTCCCTGGCCTTGGTCTGGGAAGACTTAAGGCTGGTGGTGAGGGAGAAGCTTATCACCATTTCTGCTGCTGAGAATCACCCCCACTGAGATAAAGGGCCAGGTCTTGAAGGAAATGTTTCCAAATTGGAAGCAATCCATAAAGGGACAGGGGCCCCCAGTGTGTGGAGGGATCTAGGGTAAGCCCGACTCTTTCTCAAATGCCTTGACTTGGATAGGGTGAAATACACTATGGTGTGCCTCAAACATGAATTCTACCTGGGGAGCAACCGAAGTGGGCACATGCTGGTGCATTGTCTGCGCAAAGAAAATCTACACCTGATTGTTAAAGATGTTTTGTACTGGATCCTCCACAAACACCTGTTCTGATGAGAGAATAACGTCGGCCTTTCAGGCCTTTTATGATTCTCTCCACACTACGACTGATGGTCCCAACTGAGATTTCTCAGGATATCTCCAAAATGTCACCATAACCCCTCTGTCTGATGCAGAGACTTTGGCCTTGAAACAGCCTATTCACATAGATGAGGTGACATCAGCCACAGCGAGTCTGAAAACAGTTAAGTCCCGAGGCCTGATGTCTTCAGCTCACAATTTTATGAAACTTTCTGTCAGGATTTAGCCCTCCCTGCTCACTCGGCTCTATAATTCTTTTGTCGAGTCGGGCTCCCTGACGGACTCCATGCTAGAGACTGTTATTTAAATAATTCTGAAACCAGGTAAGGATCTGACCCTCTGCGGGTCTTACAGACCTATCTCTCTCTTAAATGTGGATGCAAAGTTATTCACCAGTATATTAGCACACCGCCTTAACCAATTAATGCCAGGCCTGATCAAACCGGACCAAGTGGGATTTATTCCCTCACACCAGTGTAGCGTTAACACCAAGTGCCTTTTAAGCATTACAGATAAGATCAGTTACGCAAGGAAGCTTTGCTTCTCTCCATCAATCCTGAAATGGTGTTCACGCATGTCCACTGTTCTTACTTTTTTTACACACAATGAGGAATTTGACATTGTCAAAAGGTTTTGCAATTGGGTCCAGAGCATCTATAGTGCCCTCTGAACCTATGTCAGGGTTAAAGACGTATTTTCCAACTGGCAGGGAACGGACCAGTGCTGTGTTCTGTCCCCTCTTCTTTTTGCTCTGTGCATGGAGCCCATGGCACAACGGCTGAGTGACAACTGCCACATAGCGGGGATTCACCTAAGCATTGACCAAATTCTGATTAGCCTATACATGGATGATGTTATTTATCCATCACAGAGTCCATGGTCTCATTCTCTGCCCTCGACACTGAGCTTCAGGATTTTGGGAATGTCTCTGGATTTAAAGCAAACATGCAAACGTTCCAGGTTTTCAACCTCTCAGTCAAAGCCACTCATGAAGCTGCTTTGCAATCCATGTTCCCCTTCGAAAGAGTAGCAGATGCCATACCATATTTAAGCAGCTCACTGGCCCGGCCAGTTCCTAAAACAGTGGCCACTAACTATGCGACTCTTACCTCTCAAATACGCAAAGACCTGTCAACTTGGAGCCGTCGTCACCTCTTAAGGTTGGAAGGAATAGCCGCAGTCAAGATCACCACTCTCCCATGCATACTTTACTTATTTCAAACTTTGCCCTTGTACCCACCACCAAATTTAATCCGCTCCATCCAATTGCATCTTAAGGAATGCCTGTGGGACAGTAAGAAACCCCACCTCCATAAACACCTAATATATATCACTTGAAACTGGATGGTGGTTTGGCAGTACTCCTTCTGCTGTGTTACTACCAAGCCACCCAACTTAGATTTTTTGTGGAATGGACAGGGTCTGGTACGGTATTCTCTGCTGTGATGTCCCTGCCAAAACTTGCTGCCCCTTCCCGCTCCTCCTTGCCTTCCATTGTCCAATATCATGCACCTGCCCTCTCATTCCAGACTTGTTTGGCCGTTATTTTGCCACTACACATCTTGACTGTCCTGCACAGTTAGCTTACTACCTGTACCCACCTCCTCCCTGCCCTCTTTTGTCCGATTCCATGCACCTAACCCCCCTTCCTGCCCAGCTTGGTCTGATGTGCTGCCACTGCCCTTAAATTAGCTTGTTATCCCTGCCCACTCCTCCTGACCTTCATTGCCTTAGCTTAATCCCGTCACTGCCCTCCTGCTTAGCCTTTGTGCTTAGCTTGCTGACCTTGCGAACCCCTCCTCTTCGATGTCTGTGTGCATTCCCTTGTTCCCTTACTTTTGCCCACCATGATCAATGGAGCTGCAACTGCACCTCCTGAGAATTCTGTTGAGCTGTCACTACCCCTCCTGTCTGTCCAGCATGGTCAGATAGCTGCTGCCTGTCCCTGCCCCCTCTACCCTACCTTCCATTGTCATCGTTCCATGCCCCTATGCACTCCCTCCTGCCCTCCATGTGTTAGATTAGAAATAGTCATGTTCACGTATTGCTTTATGTAAGTTAGTATTCGCTACACCATTTTCTATGTAGATGCCATCATGAACCACGATTGAAACTAATTCCTTACTATTTCCAAGAAAAGACCTTACTTATGTTTTGTTTATGCAATGTTAGGTTTTGCTACACTAATAAATGGACTGCTCTTTTAGTGCATACGTTTCCCTCTAGAAAGAGGCCCTCCCCACTTGTCTGGTGGCGAGAACAGGGTGAGATGACCTTGGGCAGTAATAGGGAGGTGTGAGATATGAGAACCAAAACTTATTTTTTGTATTTCACTGTCCAGATGAATCTGCTTGGAAGATTCCACTATTGGCATGTTTTAGCCCAAGTTATGTAGTGTACATAATGTGTCTTTATGCTTATTGATTTCAGTCCCTTTGCAGCACACCTAGCGACTGGGCAGACTGGGCTCCGCTCTGAGTGTATCTAATAAACAGTTATTGGTTTGTATTCTCTACTGTCTGACTGACTCTTCATTTAGCATGGAAGGCTAAGAGGTGGTCATTAGTGACCCAGTTACCCTTATTGGGTCATTTTCTTCATATGGTCCACATTGCTGCCACTCCCTTCTGCTTTAAATGCTATGTGGTGTTGTAACTGCTCCTCCTGCGCACCTTGCAAGGTCTATCATGAGGCCCCTAGCCACCCTTGAATGTGTCTAGCCCCTGCTCCTCCCTTCTGCCCTTCATGGTCCTTGGTGCATGCCTCTGCCCCCTTCTGATTGTCCACTGTGGCCATTGTGCTGCCACTAACCTTCCCAACTGTCATGTATGGTCTTTTGTGCTGCCACTGCCCCTTCCACCTTCCTAATGTGGTCAGCCTACTACCCGTGATTCCCTCCCATCCTTCCCCGTTGTCCGTATGTATGACCTTATGGGCTCCTGGTTGTCCTTCATGGTGTTTTGTGCTTCAAGTGCCGATCCTGCCT
This sequence comes from Lissotriton vulgaris, assembly GCF_964263255.1. Classification (NCBI taxonomy): domain Eukaryota; kingdom Metazoa; phylum Chordata; class Amphibia; order Caudata; family Salamandridae; genus Lissotriton; species Lissotriton vulgaris. The sequence goes on from NC_141694.1 coordinate 1,620,523,349, forward strand.
GCCCTGTATGGTCAGCTTGCTGCTTTCACCCTGCCCTCTTGCCCCCTGCACTTCATTTTCCATGTGAGAGTCCCTTTCCCCTATGTTCTGCCTTCCATGGTCCCTCACTTCTGTTTTAATTATGGCCCTAGGGGATGGGGTTTCCAGGGCCACTTAAAGGGTGGACAGGGGAACCAAGCAGCCCACTCCCCTTTTTATATATATATGGCCCCTGGGGATGGGGGCCCCTGGGTCGTAAGTCAGACCCAGGAGTGATCTGCATGTCCCACTACCTATATGTAAATACTCGGCCAGGGTGGACAGGGTCCCTGGGGCCTTATGGGTATGGGCAGGGGCACAGTGCACCCCTTCCCCTTTATGAAAATGGTGGCTCAGGTTGATGGTGTCCCTGGGCTTTATTAGGCTCAGGGAGGGGTTGGGGGCCACATTCCCCTCCCCTAGAAACACCCATGGGTCGCCACCCTGGACCCTGGCTTGGCCATGGGAGTTTAACAAAAGAAGTGCAGGAGTCTGCACTTGTTTTTTTTCTATTTAGCTATGGATCCTCTGCAAACTGGTGTCAACATATTTAGAAAACATAAAAAAATATTGGCCCCAAGTGGGGTCCCTCTGGGACCCCAGAAAAGACCTAGTAGGTTAGGAATCAGATATTCCCTACCCTGCAATCTACGTTCATTTTTGCATTTTTCTTACGATTAGGGACTGAGACCCGAATCCTAAGTTGGCTGCCATAACTTTATAGCTGTGACGGTGGCAGCCAATCAGATCTCATCAAGACATCTGTCGGCTCCGCAGATCCTCTGCTGAGTGATATATACAATTTCTTCCAACCTTAATTTCTCCAAAATTACTGAACAGATTCACACTAAAAGAACAACAACACTCTTTCTGGGCGATGGTCTAGCTTTCTGCAAATTTTGGTGTAACTCCATTCAGTGCTTTGGGCTGTAAATGTGTCTAAATTTCCTATTGAAAAATGAATGGGGGAAATGTGTTTTGGGACCCTCCCCTTTTCTCTGCCTCTACTTGATAGATCACTCCAAAACTTTTGTTATCACTCCAAAACTTTTGATGCCCAAACTACTCAAAAAATAGCTTTTTTGGAAAGTGTTGTGGAAATGTGTTAAACGGCACTAAAGGTATTAGCAACATAATATAGGCATTTCTCATGGAAACATTAACCTAACTATAACTATCCAGTGGCAAATGCCATAGGGTAATAAATTGCCACTTGGTAGTTATACGTAGTTTTGCTGTTCCATAGGAAAAGCTTTTTTTGTGTTACTGATAACTTGGGCGCCGTTGTCATATATACGTGTATCTCTCTGAAAGTTGTAATTCTTCATGTCTTATTCTTTGACAACCATTTCGTGTGTGTGCTTCTAGGGTTGTAGTCTGTCAATTTTACTTCTTGGCCGTAACCCTTAATTTCAGCCGGTGAGTCATCTTTGGTACATTTTACCAGGCACTTCTATCTTGAGAAGACATGCTTATTAATTTTCGTGTCCTGTATTTTTGTAATTAATACGAAATCATATTGGTATTACTGCATAAATAACTACTTAGACCAAGGGGAACAGTAATTCGAAGGTGAAGGATTACTGCAGTATTATGAGTTATCCCCTGCAGAAAAAAACTGGGAGTGAGATGATCCCACAGAACATGTAATTATGTGACCTTTGGTCATTTCTATGTCCAGCTGAAAAGATATTTCCCAGGTTCGTACAATAAGGGCTCTAATGCTACTATGCCACACTCTTTGGGGTCCTCCTGGTTTAATTCATGAAAAGTACTTTACACCTACTAAAGTACAACAGACAGGTCTCTGTCACTGTTTGCTCGATTCCTGAAGAATTAATCTACACCCCTTTCAAGGAAGCACTAAAAGAAATAGAAAGACACTACGCCACCCTAAATATAAATAGGATAACTAATGCATGAATGTCGTAAATAGTGCACTTTGACTAACTGTCTAAAGCTGTTCAGGATCATCATGATAGAAGAATGTTTATTATGGCAAATATCTCTAGAAGTAGGATATTGGTGTCTTTGACTAGAGGGATTCTGAAGGAAACCCATCCTTGAAAAGACTTGACACATAGCGGGTCTTCTAAAATAATCGATAGCCGGCTATAATGAAGAAAAGTCAGAAAAGTTCCTTAAGGTAGTACCAGTGCTTAATATACAAAGAAATAGGTTCCAGGGCCCTGGTCAGGAGACCACAGCAGATTGCACCATCTATTGCAATACTAAAGACAGTTGAGACTTTTTATACATTAAGATGACTAATACCTGCCACCCAACCTATTTTTATAGCTTTGGTTGGCAGGAATTAATTATTTTATCTGTGTCCCCGCCGATATCTTGGCAATCCTGATAAGACTCCATACTAATAATTATGCCCGCGTTAGGTGTGGCAAAGGTGGGAAACTATCTGAGCGGTTCCCCGTTTGCAGAGGTGTAAGACAGGGCTGTGTACTTGCACCCACCCTGTTTTGCATCTTCGTGAACGGGGTAATTGCCCACCTTAACAGGATCGCCAACTCAGACGCCCCCAAGTTGACCGGCAACAGGGTGCCTGCAATTATGTTTGCAGACGACACCCTGTTGCTGTCTAAATCCCCTATGGGGATTCAGCGCATTCTGGACGGCTTCCTTAACTTCTGCTCCGATCGGGGACTGGAAGTCAATCCTCAAAAAACAAAATTCATGATTTTAAATCCTAACTCCCGGAATAGAACCCCCCCCCCAAGCTAGGCATGGTTCAACTAGAACGGGTGCACAATATCGAATACCTGGGGATTACTATAAATGAACACTTAACTTGGTCGGCCCACCAGGCCAAAGTGACCATCAAACTGGCACAGTTGGCGGGTGGCACTTTGCGTCTGGCTAACAAATCTAGTTATCGACCACTTACCCCAGTTTTTCATATATACAAAACACAAGCTAGGGCAGGGGTCACTTACGGGGGTGAGTTGTGGGGATACACCCAGTACCCCAAGTTACAGATCACGGAGAACAAGTTCTTGAGACAGGTAGCTGCCCTCCCCCAGAGCACCCCACTACTACCACTCAGGTTGGATTTGGGAATCAGACCCATTACAGAGGAGCTAGGACTAAAACCCCTAAAATTCTGGAGGCGTTTGTGGTCTAGCCCAGATCTCGTAAGCTACAGAGAAGAACTACAAGAATTCCTGGAACTACGGAGCATAAAGAGGATTCCTTGGTTGACCTACGTCAAGGGAAGGTGCGAGGAAATGGGATTCCCGGAACTATGGACTGATCCTCTTAATTCCTGCACCAAGATCCCAAAAAAGGCACTCGCGGACACCTACTACGCCATGATGCTCACCAGAGCCTCTAATGACACTCGCGAGGGGTCTCTGACAAATTTATTTTTGAAAATAAAAGATACCTATTCCCTTGAAAAAACTCTAGATGAGATTTCCCCTGCATTAACCAGGAAACTGTTTTTACAATGGCGTTATGGATGCCTTCCTCTAGCTTCGTTTACAGCATCTTGGTCAGTCTGCTCCACTACATCAATTTGCCCAATGTGTGCACACCCGAAAGAGGACGACATGCATGCGGTCCTTTTTTGCAAGGGCTATGAGCGGAGCAGGAAATACTGGCTTGTCCCGATGCTCAGGAACTTGGGTTTTAGATCTCACCAAACTGCTTATAGAGTGCTAAAATCTGATCTTTCCCCTCCTATCGTTTTTGCACTGTCAAAATTTTTAACCTCCCTGTGGTTTACCCGTAGCCGAATGATGAAATGCCTGGCATAAATGGACATGACCAGCGACTTCCCACAAATGTCTTATTTATATTTTAACTACTCTTAGAAATTTTGATCGCACTATGTTTAATAAGTTTTTAAATGTATGTACTGTTTTGCATCTTTTATGATCTGTGATCGAAATAAAGATAAATGAAATGAATTATTTTAATTGAAGGTATTTTAACCTACATAGAATTATGAAACAACTTTTTTTGTGCTTATCACAAAATTGGACAAACAGCACCACCATGTGGCAGCCTGTCACAAGTCCCGCTGGTGACAATTAAGTGGTGGTGCCGAGCACTGGAAACCACTGGCTCAAATTATGTACCGCGTAGTACACAGCTAACGATTATATTCAAAGAGCGTGTGCTTGTGTGTGGGAGTTTGGTTGTGCTTGCATATATGTGTGTGTGTGTGTGTGTGTCTGTGTGTCTGTGTGTGTGTGTGTGTGTCTGTGACTATGGGTAAAACATGGGATAGTTATGTACGCGAAATGTAAAAATGTAGAATGTTTTAACCATTTTTACAAGCAGCTAAAGATGCATAGTAATTTCTAAGCCCTCAGTAACATTAGCATATTAATATAGTACATATATATGCCTTAAAACTGTTAGCATATCGGAAAGAAGTCACGACACATACCTTGCATGATTAAATAGCTAGAATAGCTAGAACAAAAAAGTTCTCTTTAAACAATGTTGCCAAGTATCTTGTGAATAAAGAATGCAGAGTTCCAAATTGGTGGCAGGTCATATTTGCAAATCTTTGTTTCCTAACACAATGTGTGTTTTTGTTCCTAACCAGCAATCTATGCATTTAAACATAACACATTTGAGGCCAGGCTGCTCTGCACACATCTGTTCAGCACTTGACTGCAATTATCATGGAATAAAGTTACCTTTTATTTTCAGGCGTGTCACCACATTAACATAGCTGCACGTTCAAATTGATTGTAATTGTATGCTTCCTGTACAATTACGAATGTCTTAATTATAATTAATTAGTCTGCGGTGTTACATTAAGTATAATTATTTGGCACCACTCAAGTGCAGTAACACATACATATTTACGTAGAAGAACACGGTTCTGCTCAAAGCATGGAGTGTCTACAATAATATTACATAGCTAAGTTGTGTGCTCACTGTGGCAATTTTTATTTGTCGTTATTTTTGTGCTATTGTGGTTCTTTCTTTACAAACGCTTTGTAGTTTGTAGCTTAATTTAAGTTATAAGACTGTATTTCAGTAATCTTTTTCCTACTGCAGGCACACATTCGGAGGGATGCTTGCCCAGTGAGGGCTGGCACTTCATGTCATATTTTACTGTACTTGGATACATATTTCAACATAAAAATGGCTGCTTGTTGAAAAATATGGCATTCTCATACTATACTAAGGAACAAATTATGTCAACAATATTATATGAGAAACAAGTGCCCCCTGCAGTACACCATAAGGATAATGCAAGTCAATAAGGAGTTCCACATCTATTTGGACGAACAAGGCCGAAGGCGAAGTTCCATTGTAAGGTCATGGAATTTCCAAGATGAATTGCAATATCGTTTTAATATATGGCAGAGGCTATTTTATTGCTTATAGTACAAGGTTACACCATCACATTTTCCACAAACCTCTTAAAATCTTGGGCCTAGATTTGCTGACATTTTGCTTCTTGGATGCAGTGATAACACAAAATGCTAATCAAGATATACAAAGCCGTACAAGGGCCGATTTGCATCATCAGTGATGTTAATATTTTTGGTGTAGGCCAGAAATTGCATACTGTTACCTGTTCCAACATCTTGGTCTGATAGGGAAATGTTGAGATAATTAGACACGTCAGAAAGGCCAATTTGAGGGCTTTGCAAAAGAGGGAATAATAATAGCTTTCCTAAATTAATTTCTATGGCAAGCATATGCCACACTTGATCTGAATTTACACAGGATTTTATTAATTTTGCAATACTCATCCTTTAACCATAATTTCTGCCCACCAAAAATCCAGATTTAATATGCAATCATGATTTGGCCCAAATGTCTACCTTTCTCATTACCGAAAACAAAGGGGCTTATTTACAAGAAGCTTGCACCACCAATGGGTCAAAGTTTTTGTCAGTACTCCATATGTGCAAGGTGACGTATCTTGGAGGCTGCATACTTTTCAGGAGTCCTCATCAAAAGGAACCTATGTTGCAACCACATGAGTCACGTAAGTATTGTATCGGGTTGGATATTAAAACCATTATTTATCATCATTACTTATTTAAGAACATATGTCTAGAAAATGCAATAAAAATGACATGATCCCAGGACAACCCATGCATCAGTTAGTGGGCATTGGTGTCTTTGAATCAAGGGATTCTGAAGGAAATCCATCTATGAAAAGACTGGTCACATTGCAGGTTTTGCCAAAATAATCGATAGCCTTCTATGGTGAAGAGCGATTTGAAACGATCCTTATGGTAGTATCAGTGCTCAATCTGAAAGAAATACAGATTTAGATTTTATTAAATATATAAGGTAGGCGTCTCATCATGATTTTGTGAAAATATTTTCACAAAGTCATTATAACTGCCAAAACCGCGGTTGCACCCACATCCCTTAAACATGACATCATTCGAACGTATTGCCAGCACCACAGAAAACCGCGCAGAAACAAAGGCTTACACAGCAGAAGAAGCCACGGAAATCTACGCTTTAATTTCAGCTACCAGAACGTTTGACACCCAAGAAGGGACAATTACTCAACAACTTAAACATCTTGAATTCATCTGTCGGAGGGAATTAAACCTGCATGCATCAATACTCATCCAATACCATAAGCACAAAAGAATACCTAAAGGATTCCGATTACCCTTCAAACCAATGCTGTTTTGCTTTCAATTTAATAAATCCTTCATGGACCGTTGGTACGCAGTGTTGAACAAGTGTTCCTTGGATTTAATTTCATTGATAGTTGAGGAACTTTCTGAAACGATGAAGGAATTGAAAGAGGACATTTTCAATATCACACAGGATTTAGCTAGACGCATTGATTCTGAAGATTGAGCAAATACATTGGAACAAATCAACACTAGATTAGAAAACTATGGCAAAGAACTCCAAGAGCGCAAGCTCCGCAAATTCAAAAGAGAAACCATTGACTACAGCTTAAATGAAGTTTACACATGGGCAGAAGTTTACGCACAATGTAGACCATGCAAAAATCAACACTCTTCATCCGAAGAAAGCATAGTGTCAGATCGTGACACTCAGTTAATCAGACCACCTTTGAACATCAATGGAGCCAGAAGCAAACAAGCAAGCACCATCAAAACGATCCTTGTGAAACTCATGCCACTGGGTCTTCAAATATTTTTTGTCCAAGGATCAACAACCACCGCAACCACCAGACCCATCAGTAGAAAAAACCAGCAGAAATCCTGCAAAACCAGGCGAGGAAAAAGAAAAAAACAAAGAGAAGTCACGCCAAAACCTACGGAGTCAGAGACAATAATCATAAACATTTCCTCTCAAACGCCCAATACTCAACAAGTACAAATTCTTAACAAAGGAACAACTTTTGGTCCAACGTACAAGACGACCTTTCACGAGACTGAAGTTGCAATCTATCGCTTCATGCGTACTCTAAGACTACGCCATTTTTTTGACGTGTTAACGCACCTTATCAAAAAAGATCACAAGTTTTTGGAATTTAAACCCAAAAGTACCTTTATGTCTCCAGTATCCCATAGAATATTGGATTGTTTTGAAACTTCAGTGAAACAGGATTTGCACAAATTGGATTATCACCAACACGAAGGCCAAAATCTAACTAGAAAAGAAAAAACCATACTAAAGGACTTAGCTAACAATGACATTTCAACCCACCAATAAGGGGGGAGCATTGGTCATGATGGATTCGACATACTATCACAGAAAACTTCTAGAACATCTAGTGGATGAAAACACCTCTCTGAAATTGGATCATGATCCCACTGCAGAGATTCTTAAAGTTTTGAAGAACATTTTGGACAGAGCACAAAAGATGGATTGGATCTCAAGAAAAACCACATACTTTTTGATTCCGCTTAGCCTAAACGGCCGCACATATATATGCTGCCTAAGATCCATAAGCACCTGTCCGAGCCTTCCTTCAGACCCATTGTGTCTGGGTGTGGGTCTATATTTGAACCTTTGGGTGTGTACATTGATCAATTTCTTCAACCAATAGTACGGACATGGAAATCATATATATGAGACACGTCAGAATTTCTATCACGTTTACAACACCTTGATTTATCTAACATCACAGAGTTTTTCATATGTACCATCAATGTAACATCATTGTACACTTCAAGAGGGACTTGAAGCCATTGAATGGGCGTTGCTCAACCAACCACAAATACGCGCTCACAACGTTTTTCTCATGGAGCTATTTCAATTCTGTCTTCACCATAGTTATTTCCACTACCAAGAGGATTTCTTTCTCCAAATAAGTGGTACATCCATGGGTTTTGGGGTGGCGCCCACATACGCAAATATTTTCATGGCTTTATTTGAAGAAAAACATAATTTTGAAAATCCAAACTGGAGTAAATATCTCATCACGTACTGGCGCTACATTGAGGACATTTTTTTGATCTGGTCCAGCACTGAAGAATCTCTCCAGGAACGCAAGTACTGAACACTCACACCAATCGCATTCAATTTACATCAAACATCAGTTCTACACACTTGCCATTCTTAGACGTCTTCGTGGAAAATGTGATTGCTACCATCCCCACCAGTGTATTCATTAAACCGACTGACCTCAATAACACTTTATTGTTTCAAAGTTTCCACTCTCCTAAATTGACACAAAATGTACCTAACTCTCACATCATTCGTTGTAAAAGAATATCATCTACCACTTACAAATTCAATACAGAACTCACCAGGATCAGAACCAGATTTCAACAAGGCAGGTACCCATTCGGTGTTATCCAACAAGTGGAGGACCGTATTCAAAGCATTGATCGGAGCTCTCTTTTGACAATCAAAGAAAAAATGCCCATAAACCGGCCAGTTTTCGTTTCCAAATTTTCCACCACATCCAAAAGTATTAAGAAAATCATTCTAAAAAGATGTGAACTATTAACCCAAGAGCAGGAGTTTGGGATATCATTTAACCAACCACCATTATTCGCCTAAACAAGAAGCGCAAATCTTAAGGAACTGATAGCTAAAAAAACGTCACCCACTAATATTCAATACACAGGCATGAAAAATGCAGCAATTGCACACACTGTAACAACGTCATGCAACAGAATTTGATTATGCATCCGAGAACAGGTGCAAAGATCACTTTGCATCATTCTTTAGATTGCAATACAGTTAACCTCATTTACTGTATTAAATGTCCATGCGGCCATCTATACGTCAGAAAAAGTGAAATTAAAATTAAAATTTGCATTGGCAAACACAAAAGCATGATTAGAAACAAAAACACCAATTCCAACTTGGTGCTTCATTGAATGGAGCAAAATCACAATGTCACTCAAGTCCGATTTCTCATTTTGGAAACACTTCAAATTAGGGAAGGAACGGATATCAGCAAAAAATTTGCACAAAGAGAAGTGTTTTGGATCAGGAAGTTAAACACCATGATGCCGTTTGACTTGAATGATAAATTGGATTTAAGCAGCTTTTTGTAAACATGGTAGCCCTGGAAGGGTCACTATCATAGCACACTCACACTACCACAACACACTGTAATTTTGCCTTATTACCATAGGTGGACACAAGAGGTAGAGTCCACTTTAGGAACACACATTCAGGTGCATAGTAGAGACTTACTTTTTAGGTAGGACATCCATGAGGTGTTACCTTATTTGTACTTTAGTTATGTAAGCTTTTCATTTAGAAGATTGTTTTAATACCATCCACGATTGCCATACATTTTTTGCTTTGTTTATTCTTGATTTATCATTGTCATGGGACATGTTATCTGTTTCTTCATACTCACCATATTCACCTGGCACCATATGCACTTGGCACTTTGACTGTCTGTCTAAAACCATTGTATGGGTACTCACTTTTCAGCACATCCCGATTAGGACATGTTTCACCATACAGACAGAATTTGACAGTTTTTTTACCATCTTGGAGTGTTTTATTTATTTTTTGTCTAATGGTTTCAGTTTGTGGAATTTTGCACGCTCTGCATTGAAACGATCATTACGTTTGGGTGAGCAGATATTTAGCTTTGGATCACTCGCATTTGTTACATTTGATCATGAAACCGCATTAAAGATGGTGGCTTCATAAATGTTTTCATCCAGAGTCCTCTTTCTAGTTTTCCTTTAAGTTGTTTACGTGAACTAGTGGGCACGCCAAATCTTTTTTCTCTTTAAAAATGGTGTAGGCGGGGAGGAGCCAAGATGGCGATCGGAACGGACACATAGGCTCCCGGCTCCGTGAACCTCCGAGCCCCGCACGACTATCCTGCACATCATCCTGACATCGCGCTATACTCTGTGTTGGGGAAGAAGCGCTGCAACCGATGGCGCGGCCCTGATATCCCTGTCGGCCCCAGAACTGGAGAAATCTGCGAGGGCAGTCAGCGGCCCTGAAGACCCTGGAGCCGGGACATAGGATGCAGAACATGGCCTGGTGAAAAGACAACAACAGCGGCCATTTGCACTGGTGCGGAATCGAACCGTTGGTGTGCAGTGACCATCGGTCGGATTTGTGCCGCGGACGCCCTAATTGGCAAGCAACGCGACGGTGCATCACCCTTCAAAACGCTGGCCTGAAAGACGAATTATATGCCTACGGAGCACATCAGTTAGCTGCTCCGACGCTGCATAGGGTTTGGCCCGGTTTTTGAGGGCCGCTCCCGAATTTTCGGCTGGCAACCATCGGGGTGAGGGTGACAGATGCGTGAGACTTCTCCTTGGGTGTCTGCCTTCAGTGTCTTCACGAACTGGAATGCGGCCGTATTGAGCTGATTCGCCTCTGACCACCTCACAGTCCCCATTAGTGATGGAAGCGCCAGAGTGTTGCCTGGATGGGGTGGAGACTGCTATCCTGGCTACCGGGGTACAGCTGGGGGGAAAGTATGCACAGCCAAGTCGCGCCGCGATACGGGAGAACAGGACTACGCTGTCCTGCGGCGATATCCTTGCTGCTATTTGTGACTTTCGATCTGCTTGGGAGCATAGTTCCTCTTTGCTGGGGTGGAAGCTGGATGGTGCTACGCTCCTGCTGGGGCACTCACGGTCGGATTGCCCCCTGGCCCATGGGGACCGGCCCCAAACTGTTGTTGAAGGATGCGCCGTGGCTGCCCCTCTGTCCGGAGGGGTACATGTGCTGCTGGAATGTGCGGTGAACTATGGACAGCTGTCCGTGGGCCTGAGCTATTCTGATGGTCTCCCTTTCCAACAGACGATGGCTGCTCCACACTCTACATCGCTGCCGTCGCCCCGTGCTTGTTTACAGCGGCGGTTGTCTCCTATGCCTGCTTCTTCCGTCCTTGTCCTCGAGTTTCCGATGTGGACTACGTGTACTGGGACTGTCGTAAGGAAGGTGGCCGTAGGTACTGATGTCCTTGTTGGTGGCCAGCGACGTCCATCTTGTATGTCTGTGCTGCTCTTCGTCCTTGCTTGGACACTCTGTTTTTCTCCACCGGCTGAAATGAGAATTCATCTGCAGACATGCCTCAGGGGACTTGAAAGGTCTGGCCAGGGATGAGATGTATCCCGTTAATGCTGGCATTTAGGTGGCTGGCGGGGGTGAGGGGCGCGCGTTATTTTTGATACGCCTATCTGTGCAGTATGTTGATACTTCTCCCCATCACTGATTGATTCGATTGAATGCTGTAGTGACTATAGGTCTTGGGGATGAGTGCTTTTGCGGGAAGGGGTGGCCGGGAGCCCATACAGATGGCTCTCCTCCAGTTTTATAAAATATCTTTTCCTTCTCTTTCTGTGACTAAATTTTGGGTATTCCTCGTGGGCGACAGGCACGATGCTAGGGGGGGCGTAGGCCGTAGCCTCTGCAGGGGTGCAGGGTGGGGGGTAGGGAGGGGGGGTTCTCTTTAGTTTTGTCCTTTTTCAGTTTCTATGGGCCTTTTTGTCTCTTCTTCTTTCCTTTTCTTGTCTTCTTTCGCTTCCCTTTTCTTTTGGGTCAGGGTGCTGGTTAGGTACTGCGCTTTTTGCCATGTTTGCTTCATGTGCTTTCTGTACTTATTATTACGGTAATTCCATGTTCATGAGGTGGGCGATGACTGGTGCGAAATATGATTATGTGTTTACTCATCCTGATAAGTCTACTCTAGCAACGATACCTCGATTATGATTACTTGGTCTGTTGATATATTGTTGCGGGCGTTGCTCACTCCCTGTTCTCGATTGCCTGTACTGCATCTGATCCTTCTTATTTTATAATAGTAAAATTAACCACATTGAATCCTGTAGCTCAATGGTCACATTAAACAGAAGTACTGTTTTGAAATACTGTTGTCTTTAATACTGGGGGGACTGTTGAGTTGTTTTATTGCTTGCGGATGTGCTAATAACTGCTTCGAGGCCGGCCAGGTGGTTGTAGGCCTGTATATGTACGCTGATGATGCAGAATAAAGGTTTTCAAAAAATTTTTAAAAAATGGTGTAGGCGTATTGACCGCAACTCATTTAATTGAACCCGTTGGAAAGCTTGTACTCAGAGTTCTTTGCCGGAATCCTCGGTGAGTTGCTCTTTTGCTGTTGATTTTCTGTCAGCCGCCCCGGTTTGGATGTTCTGGACTTTTTTAACCACACTTTCGTATTGTTACAGATGGTTTCTCGCTGACTACATTAAATCAGGTAATCTTCTCTGATTACACAGGGCTCTCACTTGTATACTTTGTGGCACACTCGATAGTAACGCACTATTTTGGCGCAGTGTATCTAGTTTCACCTGGTATACCTATACCTAATGACTTTGTGTACGAACCGCAGTATTGGAAGAAACAGCTTACGAGTTGTCATGTTATGTTTCTATTTCAGTATAGGCGTTTTTCTTCAAGATCTAAAGCTCACGTTACTGTTCGTATCACAACAGTTGCGCTTCAAGTAGGTTGCGTATTCGCTTTTTTCTGCATGTTGTTTGTAGTGATCATTTGCAGTGGTTTGTGGTTTTGATCCACTTTAGCACATCTTTGAGCACTAGTCTTCACATAGAGCAATGGGTGATGGTAACTCTTTCGTCATGCACTTTCCTACTTCTATTTCTCTCTCCATTCTCTTACCATTGTAGAATAAAAACATGGAGTTGTCACCGTATTCTTGTTACAGTTAAAATATGGTGTCTCAAGGTGCTGGTAGCATTCATATTATTGCATTGACTTGTCATTTGTATATACATATGCATCATTTATGGGTATATTCTATTTATATTGCAGTGGTCCCTGAAGAAGGGACACAGTCCCGAAGTGCATTGGGCCTCCTACAACTGTTTATGTATCTGAAGCTTTGTAATGTTTGAACGTTGAACAATGTATTATAATTTAATACCTATGTAGGTCAAAAAGGAAATAAGCAATTATTGTTGTTTGTATAGCACTGCTATATTTACAAAATACATTAAGAAAAATTATTGTATAACAATTTATGCTTCATTTCAAGTTTCTCGTTGAATAATTTCTTTGACTTACATTGTTTATCATGTTGAGATTTGACTAAGCTTTCTAGAACACACACATGTTGTGCATGCAGTTTCTCAAGTGAAGCTTTGCTTGATACAGTTGCATTCTCATCATAATTGCCACCTTAAAACAGATGTATGGATATTTACGGGATTTTACCAAAGTGATGCAATGCTGGCTTGAGTTCCACAGAGGTCTGCTAATGTAAAACATCCTGTGCCTGTGAAACCCACGTGTAGAAAATGACACATTGCCATTAGTACATAAAGAGAAGCCAAACAGAACAGTTTGGCAACCACAGCACCATGGAGGTGCTCATGTTGCAGCTGGGAGTCACAAGGAGACGACCACCACAACCACAACTACCCCCGCCCCACTCCCCAACCACCCACCCGACACCCCATCCCACCACAAAGATAACACAGGAGAAGGGAGTGCGTTTACCACCTGCGGACTATCCTAATTGGACTCAGGGAGAATGAGGTCATCACCTATTACCAGCTGAAGAGGGAGTTCACTGTAAACCTGCTACACAAGATTGCACCAAGGCTCCAGCCAACAGCTGCCATGTCTGACAACATCCCTCCAAAGGTGAAGCTCATGGTGGTACTACACATGCTGGTATCGGGGTCCTTTTCAGACAACAGCCACCAGAGTGGCCAAAATCTCCCAGCCATCTTTCTCCTCATTCTTCCCTTTGTCCTGAATGCCATCATCTGTTTGACACTCCACCACCTCTTCTTCCCCAACACCCACGAACAGGTGAAGATAAAACAAGGGTTTTAAGGCATTGCTGGGTTCCAACATGTGCTGGGTGCCATGTACTGCACACATGTGCAACTGGTTCTACCTGCTGCAGCATCCCATACCTACCTGAACAGGACACACACCTTCTTTATCAATGTGTAGGCCATTGTCGACCATCACGGGTTGTTTACAAATGTGCTGGCCAAACACCTCGGCAGTGTGCATGATGCATATATGTGCCGTAACTCCATAAGAAATGACTGCTTCCAGGATGTGCGATAAGGGAATGGCTTACTTGTAGTTTAGGAAAACTCAAGTACCTAGCAGATCCACTAACAGTTGGAAATGAATGCCACAATACCCATCTCTGTGTCTCTCAACGCAGATAGGGACATTAGTATGAGGGGTGTGCCTCATACATGCACCATGCAGCATGGTACATATGTAATGCAAATCCCCAAGTCATACGTGTTAAGACACGTAAAGCTACTCTGTCTGCGTTGAATGATGTAAAGGTAAAGAGCATTGCATCACTGGCCAAAATGCTGTGTAGCATAACTATGTGCAAGGGGGGTGTTCCACGGGCATTGTGGAGTGTTGCCATGCCCACATCAGGCATGTCATGTGTCACACCCCAGGAAAATTGTACAATGTGACACATCAAGCAGTCTGCCCAGGTGATGTTTAACAGTCAAAACAAAATGAAGTCAACCAATTTACTCCCATGTCCTATGTGTGCTGTGTTCTGTGGCACACATATATAGACAATAAGGTCTATTGGCTGTCCGCATCATGAACGCAAAGAGTCACACATATGTTCACTGTTGACATGCACATGCAACACATTGCAACAAAGTGACCCTGGGAGTGTTTACCTGCATTGCACCAATCAATGCACTGTAGCACATACGAAGGGCTAGTTGCATCAATGAAAAATTTGCACATTGGTCAACAGTGTGAAGTATTGCACTCAGACAGTCGTTCAGAAGCCAGCCATCAATGTTAAAGCCTCAGAAACAATGCATTGTGTTGTGTGTAATTTGTGCCTTGGCTAGTTCCTTAGCAATGCATAAAATAAACAAATCTTTAGTAGGAAAGGTGACACTATAGTAGTAAACGTAACATTATAGTAGTAAATGTGACACTTTAGTTGTAAACGAGACACTTTATTTGGAAACGTCACACTATAGTAGTAACCGTGAAACTATAGTAGTAAACGTGACACTTTAGTAGGAAACATGACACCATAGTAGTAACTGTGGAACTTTAGTAGGAAACGTGACACTATAGTAGTAAATGTGAGAGTCGGGCGGAAGCCACGCATCAATGCAAAAGTACCAAAAAACACTGCATTGGGCATTGTCATGTGTTGTGTGTAAATCGCGCCTTGGCTAATTCCAGAGCAAAGTGTCTGAAATAAATGATGCTTTAGTAAGCGTTGTCATACTATGCAGAGTGTGGTCAATTATATTGGACTGTTCATATGGCCATCAAAGTCTGGCACCTTTGCAACATGTTGTAAGTGAGGGTGGTCTTGCACCTTGTCTGCACTCTGTGCACCTTGTATGTGACGTGCTTGCTTTTATCATCTGAATAAACTGTATCATGACATTAATATACCCATCACAACGGTATTCCAACTGTGCCTCATGATACAAGTCCAACATGCAGACAATACCAGGCATTTGTGACGTCAATGTTCTGTGCTTCATATGTAACCCTGGGCGTAGTGGGCGTAGTGGGGCTTCGCGGAGCTACGTGAAGTGGGCGAGAAACTATGCCCACCTCCGCACTCCGCGTAGCCCCACTACGCACCGCAGGCCTCCCTCCCTCCCGCCCTCCCTAAATAATTTAAATGTTATAAAGAATTAAAAGGCACTTACCCTGCCCGCCGCTGCCCGCCGCGTCTCCGGGGCTCCCTCTCTTCATCGCCGCCGTCTTGGGTACTAATGCGCATGCGCGGGCGGCCGCGCATGCGCATTTCTCGTGAGAAATGCGCATGCGCGGCCGCCCGCGCATGCGCATTAGTACCCAAGACGGCAGCGATGAAGAGAGGGAGCCCCGGGGACGCGGCGGGGAGTGGCGGGCAAGGTAAGTGCCTTTTAATTCTTTCTAATATTTAAATTAAAGTATTTAGGGAGGGCGGGAGGGAGGCGGGTGGCGGCCAGCTACACACCGTCTGCGGAGCGTGCGTAGTGCCGAATTCTACGCCTGCTATGCAAAATGCGTACAGGCCGGCACTACGCACACTCCGTGCACGGAGCGTAGCTGCCCGCCCAGGCTTATTCATATGTACACAGTGTACATGGTAAGCATTCACAGAGCAGTGTATGATGTTTTTGTCTTGTAGGTGGACCGGACCAATACACTCGTGGTGAGGCGGTGGTTTTCAGAGATACCAATGCTAGCAGTAAGTGTCACCTGATTTTTTCTGTACTCTGTAAGGTTTGTGTGTGCTTCCTTAAATGGGTAGCATGAGATGTGCAAAGGGTTTCATCCCTCTGTGGAAACAAGTTGGGCCTTACATTACCCCTGGGGGGAGTATGCAGAGTTGAACTACGCGGAGCTGCGGAAGGTGCAAAAAAACTCTGTTGCACTACGCGGAGCTCCGCAAGCGGTGGTATACCATAGAAAAATGCTGTTCGTGGTGATTGCACAGTGCGGATGCTTGTCTGTAATGTGCAATCATTGCGAACGGCACCTTGCACAGCGCATGTGGTCCCTTCTTTCTCTTTTCTGCCGTTCAAGTAGATTTTTAATCGAGTAGCAGCTTTCTCAAAAAAGAACAAGCAGTTTCTCATCGCTAGCAGTCGCGAGCGTACGCGACCACTCGCAATGAGAAACCTGACCACCCCGCATTGAGAAATCACGCCAGAATGTTCATTTTCCACGCTCGCCAACTTGATGTTGACGAGCGCGAATGAGGAAAAATCTCGTCGGGAGTTTGATTTTCCTAATTTGCGCTCACCAACTTGATGTTGGTGAGCGTGAGCGAGGAAAACAACTCTGTTCCGCTGCACGAAGTGGAGATTTTGGAATGCCGCGTGCTCCGCATAAAGCGGAGTGCAGGAAACTCCGCAAACTCAGCGAGTGGAGCGGAGTTCACTGCCTAGGATTACCTTATATATGGATTCACAACCAAAAGTAGGACAAAGTTACATGTGCAATTGACGGAGCCAAATTGCTAAGTGGAATCATTTCCAATGTATGCAGGCCCACATGATGGAGGCCTCTTAATATGCTGTGCTGTTGTTTTGGCAGCTATGGTGTGGACGGTTAGGGCATATATATCATCACTTACCCAAAAACCAAATGATGGTCATTGGTTCTAATATCTCTCACCCATACTACGGACAGAAAGTGCCAGCATGTTCCCTGAAATACGTGACACAAATGTTACCTAGGATAGGCTGTGATTTCTCTAACACAGTATGTTTGTCCAAGTCTAAATTTGAACAGGGCATAGGTGTGGTTGTGGTTTAACACATCCCAAACCATATGTCCAATCGTAAATAGAACATCGAATGTTGACATGTGCACAGTGGACATTTTACCAAAATATGTGTCTTCCTATTATGTGTTCACATCATACCATGCACATGCCTGCAGATTACTGTCCTCCACCCTAGCAACATTGGCACAGTCTAAATGATTGAAAGCATGTCAGACATTCATGCCACTCAAACAGCAATGTGCTTTATGATCCATACATGCACCTCTAGTACAGCATCTACCCAAATTTTGGAGTCCAATGGATTGGGTTATCATGTGAGCAGGCTCTGCAAACCAAAATATGATTTCGTCCTAGAATAAATGCTGCATATGGATTTGTAAAGTGGCATTTTTAACATTTATCATTCATGATAGCATAACCGGTGGGCAAGTTACGTATCCCCATTTGTTGCAGTGAGTGCCATTGACTAACTTGAGATCACCCTTTATGCCACATTGATCATGATTTGAGGCAACTCTCATACCGCATCATGGGTACGAGCGCATCCCTCAGAGTACTGCATATCGATGACATGTGAGATGGGGTGCCAGAGGTGATATTGCCAAAATGACATGGTGGTACAAAGGAAGATGTGATGAAACTCAATGTGAACATGGAACCAGATGGATGACTGTCTATCAGCCCACATATGCCTATGATGTTACATGTCTGACTCCTGCCTCATATATCCAATACCCTGTAATAGACATGTGCCCCTACCTTTGCAGTATTTTGTGAGAAATAAGGCCAATGTGTTAAGTACTACAGGCAGGTGAGCACTGTGTTGTCAGCATACAGGCCACTTCACAGTCCACCTACTGTTGCAGTTACTCGTACTGTCTCTTCCATGGAATGTACCATTGAATAATTTTCGCCAATTACCTGCAAGATACAGCACAATATACTCATACATATGAGATCTAGAGCATGCATGCACACATTCATAACATGGATTAAGTATGAGTTGATGTACAGCTAGGTAACAATTCTTACAGAAATGTATGGACACACTCTTGGATATGTGAAGGACCACATGCCATTGGTAGGTTTCCATTAGGTGGTCTAGGTTAAAGAGTTCAAGGTATGTCCATGTGTCGTCCTTGGAGAAGTGTCCAACAGGTCTGTTGGTTTGGAGGAAGCTGGCCACACTCTCTCCATGTCTCAACTTGGCACAGTGTCAATCCATGCTGCAACATGTGTGGCCTTATGTATGTGCCATAACAGTGAAGCATTGCTGAGGCACAATATGTGTACATGCTACACATTACTAAGTTTGCATAGTTGATAGGCCATTGATTTTACCCTCTTGCATGCTACACTACGATCCTGACCGAGTACCTAGATGAATCATGAGTACCATGCCATGTGTACCCAACATAATTGTGCAGAATCTGTCTTAATATGCACATGGGTCAACATATACTAGGCCGGACGCTGCCAATTCATGTACCTACATGTCTCATATTTGGGTGGGCATGCCACTTGTGCAGCTACTTGTAATTTATGCATGTAATCGATAAAAACCTAGACATTTCAGCTTGGTATGATACATATGTTCTTCCTACCCAACAGACAACAGTACCCCTGAGCAGGAGCGCCAGTACTGCATTAGAAAGGAGAGGTACAGCCACATCAGGCACGTGCCAATGGGCTTCCAGAGAATGGGGAGCCAGTACAAAAAGGCAAGGGCAGCAGGGGGCTGGAGTCACCACCTTGAGCAAGAAAGCACAGAAAAGGGCAAGCACCAGGCCTGAAGTGGCCCTCTCCCCTGCGTCTGATCCCAATGCAGTAGCAGGACCCCCCACAGCACCCCCAGAAGTTGCACCACAAGCAGGGACTTCTAGTCCTGCTCAGCCACGGAACTTCGAGAGGGAAGCCCTAAAGAACAATGCATACATGAAATTAAGGATGGCAAGGCCGGAACTGCAGATGGCAACACTGTTGTGGATGATGAACACACTACAGCAACCAGTGGACAAAATTGCTGAGCAGATGTAGGCCCTCCCTCCTTTGTTCTGCCCCTCCCAAGTTCATTTTTGTATTTTTCATAGGGTACATAGTTTTACCATAGATTAGGAGAGGTTTTCGATTAATGATAGGGTAGATTAGTTTTAGTGCTATTATAGATTTAAATAATTATGTGTTGTTAAGTGGGGATATATGTGGGTAGGTTTTTATGTGGGTGGGGGTCAATGTTAAGTATGTGTTTAAAAAATATTAAAAATATAAAAGAAATATATTTGTTTCAGTTTTAATATTCAGGCAGTTTGTGTATAAGTGCAGTGTATGTTTGTCTCATGTGCAAATGTGTATTAATGGGGGTGGTGGGCTGATATTTAACCTGTCTGTTGTGGTATATGTGTAGAGTAGTATAAGTTAGGTTAAGTAGGTCAGGTTAGTATTAAGTTAGGATAGTGTAATTGATTTAGCATAGGCTAGTGTAGGCATAGTTTAGGTAGAAATGGTTAGTGCCCTTTCTGAGGAAAACTGTTCTTCTGTTCGACATCATTTGTACCGAGACTCCATTGCTTTTTCATTGCCATCTCGTGTCAAACACTTCCACACAACCCACCTGGTTGTTTCTGCTGATGCCTGAGGAAAATCTAACTAACACGACAACAGCCATCTTGCAGCCTGCATTTCTGCCCAGGAACTGTCGCACACCCAACCCCCCCTGTTCTTGCAGTTCAACAGAAAGCCATGAGACACTCACACCCTGTGTAAATGATTTGTTTTCCATCTCCTGCTCCCAGCCTGGTAAACATCCTTGACACCGTGATCAGGTTATCTGAACAATGGTCGGACTGCCGGGCCTTGATCAGGGTGATTAAACAATGACCTGAAAGACCGGGCTTTGATCAAGGTGATTAAACAATGACCTGAAAGACCGGGCTTTGATCAAGGTGATTAAACAAGGACCTGAAAGACTGAGTTTCGATCAAGCTGAGTGAAAAATGATTTGTGTACCAAGCCTTGACCAGGTCACCATCTACAAACGTCGTCTGGATCTGGTTATCAACTACAAACACTGCCCTGATTGAACAATGAATTAACAGTGAAAAGACTGAGATGAAAAGTATAAAAGGCTTGTAAGCTGCGGAGTAAAGCAGCAGCCTCCTCTGTCTTGTTTCTGACGAGCTTAGGACTCTGTTCCATAGCCCGGGCTATTTGAATAAATCTGGGTTCCTCCTGCAGACGAAGGCTCCTGTGACTCTTTTTACTACGTATGAAGGGTATGGAAAGCTTGGGCAGTTCCCCTGCCGCCGAGACCCAGTAAGTGGGCTAATCCTGTTCTTCAAATGTCGTCTGAACAAGGACTCCACGAGCACGAAGGTCAGGCCCGGCGGATGTGAGGAGGTGCACGGAGAGACTCCGACGGAGGTACCCTACCCAAGAGATTCTTGCAATCCGGTAAGCCGAACGACTCGCTCGCTGTTCCTCCCCACCCGGTCTGGGCCACATGACCGCGTTCTCGCTGGAGTCCCCTAGCAAATAATTTCTGGAGCAGGACACAGCCCTACGTCAGCAGAAGAGAACTACCCCTGTAAGGTAAGGCTGGACTGATCATCCACCAATTCTGTATAATTCTGTTATTGACTTTCGCAAAAGCCAAGCTGTTATTGACTTTTGCCAAAGCCAAGCAAGCGAGGTGAGTTTTTAAAACCCGCTGGTGTCTGTTCTGTATTATTCTGCTGTTATTGACTTTTGCAAAAGCCAAGCAAGTGAGGTGAGTTTTAAAACCCGCTGGTGTCTGTTATCTGTTTTCAAGCATGCCAGTCAGTAGTAAGTTCAAGAGATTAAGTTATTGTATGTTTACACAGGACTCCCAGCTGGAGGCGGCTTGACCGCTTCCTCCAGAAGTGACCCCTGGCCATACGATGTATGTTAAACATGGCCCTTCTGCCATAATGTTTTCCCAATTCTGGGTAAAATATACGTAACGCTGAAAAGTAACGCGGAATTACAGTGGCCACATTATGGCTCCTTTAATTCCCAAGTTATCGCCAACCTAGAGGAACAATTAACGAAAAGAAAAACACGCCCGTCTATGTTTGAATCAGTCCGATTTTGGAGGAAAGAGAGCAGAGAGCTAGAAAGCAGAAGGCTCAAGAAAGAAAAGAAGAAAGTATGTCAATGGCCGACCACGCCAGAGAAAATTTACAAAATCAAATGACAAAATCAGTAGAAATAGCCAATAGGGAGCATGGGGCCTGGGAACAAAAATGTTATCCAGTTCGTGAGGAGAAAGGAAAGGGCCATATGGAAGGGGGAGAAGAAGGTGATTCCTTGCTTGATACCATGCTAGAAAGACCTCCTGCATATGCCCCAATGTACCCTCCCCTGACGCCTCACACCCTGCACACAGTCACCTCCTGCCCCCACTGCCCCTCTTACTGTTCTCCCTGTCACACTATCCCTCCCGATTTTTCCTCTGACACCAACTACGCCCGCTAACCCTGTCCTCGCTGCGGAAATGACAACAAGTCTCCATCCGCCCAACGCCTGCGGCTTCACCCCTACACTCCCTTTTCCTGCTTCCCCATGGTCTACAGTTAAGCAGGATTTATATAAATTGTTGAATTCCCCCCGACTAGCCTCCTTGCGCTCTGCAGTCAGCTTTTCGTCCCTTCGAGAAAATGACCTGCAGAGGCAACAGTGTGAATAAATAACGGGAATATTTATGCCTTTAAAGAAATATGGTCCACCTTTTCTCAGTGGACGATTATGGAACAGACCACCTGGGCTAAATACATGTGTACCCTGGTCATGCCAAGATTTGAGAATGCGCTTATGCAGATACCCACCGGATGAATGGACCTTAGGTCGCAAGTAAAAAGAGGCGATTCTCAGGGAGAGGGCATGTTTGGCACTATGTCTGCTTTAATGGCTTACCGTAATATGACCGCTTTTCCCAACGCCCCTCTAGAAACAGCTATGCCAATGAGAGAGCCGGCACCTGTCTTTGTTAACGCACTTACTGATGCCCAAAATAATGGCTGATGGGCTGTTGAGGCACACTGGCGCAGGCTTTGGGTTCATGTTCCTTGGAAAAGGTCAGAAGTAATGCAGTTAAAAGGACAATTACCAGATCCCCGGAAGAATCTGGCTGCCTTTTACAGAGAATTAGGTCAGATTATATCTGCAGGTACTCTCGTTATTGAGGATATAGATTTACTTTTTGGTACAGTTGTCCCCACTGAAATTTGGGACAAAATTCGACATACTGACCATGAAGAAGCGTTGGGAGGTAAATGGGCGGACCTAGAGGCTATGGAAGAAGCAAGGGTAGGAGGGACGAAACCAGAAGCTGCCATCCTGACTTTGCCCGGTAAAATAATGACGTTTATGAAAACACTTTTGCCGGAAACTAGCTTTACCTGGGATAAAATAAACACCTGTAGGCAGCGAAAAGATGAGAATGTGGGTGACTTCTTTACCCATTTTGAGACAGAATACAAGGGACATAGTGATTTGAATCCCCCGGACCCCAGGTTCTGGCCCAGTATTTGTTGATAAGTTTGTCAGCAACTTGCTTCCTGAGATCTCCACCAGGCTTAAGAAAGTTGAAAGTACGTGATCTGACCAAACTATGACTGGTATCTTGGCTATGGCACAATATCATGAGAATAGGGAGAATGAAGATAGAGACAATGAAAGTGAGAAGGTTAGAGATCTTAAGACTAAGGTACTTCTGCAGCAGGCTTACCCTCCCTGAGGTCCCGATGCCCGTGGGAATTTCAGACCTCAAGCCCAACCCCCTCCGCGGGCTCGCCAGTCTACCCCTTCCAGCCCTCAACACACGGGAGCCCTCCAAACAGATCTGTGTGCTTATTGTAAGGGGTACAGCCATTAGTTAGATGAGTGTCCTGAGTCAGCTGAAAACATCCGTCAGGGAAGACTCGGCCTCGCGCTCCTAGGGAGGGGAGGCCAACTAGGGCCCATGGCCCGCCCCATCCACAGGATAAAGAACGCAGGCCCAGGGTTGACGCACCCATCTGGCAGCGCCCGGCCCATAGGTTTGATGGGTGCGAAGCAACACACAATTATTACAATGATGATTATGATGAAGTTGATGATACAGGGTCCTACCAAACATAGGACAGCCAGGAAAGGGGTATTACCAGAGTGCAAATTCCAGTGGATCAAAGGGGCCCGTATGTTCAAATGTCAGTTGTGGGGAACGATCAGAATTTTCTGGGCCCACCAGGTCTTCTATTGCACGTCTGTTAGTCCCGGAGGCACCCCTTTCTGGCAATATGAATGTCTCCGTGGGTTTTGCAGGAACACCTGTGACCAGCCCCGTCTCTGAACACCTTCCTCTTGATATTGGCCCTGCACCTGTTGACGCTCCCTTGGTCCTTACTACAGGTTGCAGTGAAAACTTGTTAGGCATGGATTTACTGAAAGCTCTGTATGTGACCATGTCATGTAGTCCCCAATGTGTATCCCTAACAATTTCCCCCACCGCAGCTTCCTATATGTATATATCAGGTCCCCTCCCACCAGAGTTGCAGTCCTTACCTTCCTCCCTCTGGGCATCATCAGACACTGATGTAGGGTGTCTCAACATATCCCCTCATGTGGTACGCATTCAGCCAGGTGCACTTCTCCCCCGTCTCCAGCAGTATCGACTGCCTGCAGAAGGAGAAATGGCCCGTTTAACAATAATATCAGAATTAATGGATAAGGGCGTAGTGGAGGAGATGTGGCAATATCTGTAACAGTCCCATTATTCCCGTTCTTAAAAAGACCAATGAGATGCTCTCTCCCCTAAAATATACAGATTTGCGATTGACCTGAGAGCCCTTAACAACAATCTCCCAATAGCCTGTTGTCTCCGACATTACAACCCTCTTAACGATGGTCCCTTCTGACGGCACACACTTTTCTGTCATAGACCTGAAGAATGCTTTTTTCAGCATTCCTATATATCCTGACAGCAGACATTTTTTTGGTTTCTCCCTTGGTGGGCGGAGCTTTAGATTCTGCTGCGCCCCTCAAGGTTTCACGGAGAGCCCCAGTATCTATAGTCAAGCCCTAAAAAGTCAACTAGATTCCTTGGAACTCCCTGATATTTCCACACTATTACAATATGTAGATGACCTCCTCATTGCTGCAAATTCTGCCCCAGCATGTAAAGAAGCTACTCTCTGTTTGTTACTCCACCTTGCCCTCCATAATCACAAAGTCTCTAAAAAAGCTTCAGTTTTGTCAAGAGAAGGTGACTCAAAGGAGGGAAGGCAGTTCACCGCTGATAATGTAGCCTTTATCAATGCCATGACGGCCCCACAAACTCAAAAGCAGGTGCGAGGCTTTATAGGCCTAACCTCATACTGTAGACAGTGAATTTCCAATTTTTCGGCCATGGTCAAACCTCTTCTTGCCATCATCCACTAAAGACATATCAGACAGTTCCTTTCCGTGGACTAGAGAGCATGCACAGGCCTTCCAAGATTTAAAAAAGGCTCTGTGTACTGCTCCCGGCCTCAGTACTCCTGATTATAACAAACAATTTTTTCTTTTTGTACATGAGACAGACGGCTGTGCATGCGCTGTCTTGACCCAGATGTTCAGAGGTCACCACTGGCCATGTGCCTATTTTTCAGCCACCTTAGATGCTGTTGCAAGGACTCTCCCAGGATGCCTACGAGTGACCGCTGCGGCCACCCTCATGGCCCGTCAGAGTGAGGGGATCGTCATGAACTCCCCCTGACTCTGATGATCCACCATTCTGTAGATACCCTCCTTAATAACACCAAGACACAGCACCTCACTAGCACACGACTCACAGGATATGAACTGACACACTTTTCCTGCCACATTAACATCAAAAGATGCACTGTACTAAACCCCGCCACATTACTCCCACTGGATACTCAGGATGCACGCTTAGACCCACATGACTGCATATGAAGGACAGAGGAGGCGACGAAGGAACAGGTTGACTTACAGGATACTCCGATAGCAGAACCAGAAGGTACACTGTATGTGGACGGATCGTGTCTCAGAGGGTCAGATGGTAAAACCTCAGCCGCCTACGCCCTCACGACATTAGGGCGAGTAGTAGAAATAGCTCAGATTCCGCAGTGCTCTGCTCAAGCAGCAGAATTAGTGGCCCTCACTAGATCCTGTGAGTTAAGCAAAGGGATGACGGTAAATATTTATACTGACAGCCAATATTCCTTCGGGGTGGCCCACAACTTCGGGAGGTTATGGAAAGAAAGGAATTTCGTTACTTCCCATGGGACCAAGATTCAACATGGCCCCCTAATTCACCGATTGTTAGACTCCCTGATACTCCCCAGAAAGGTGCCCATTATAAAATGTAAGGCCCATAAGAAAGTGACAGATGATGTTGGGAAAGGCAATGCCCTGGCTGACCAGATGGCCAGACAAACAGCTCTTAGGAAAAGTGAAGGAATGTATGTAGGAGGTCCCGCTAGGTGGGTGACAGATGAGGCCATGGTTGAAAACACAGTACAGAGTGTGATTGATATTCAGTCCCATACAACTCCTGAGGAACTACGGTGTGGAAGGAGCAATTAGCAAAGGAGGGAATTGATGGTTGCTGGGTCCGTACGACTATGGGAAGACAATGGATGTTACCTGATAGTCACATGCTACCAGTGGTTACGATGGACCATGGTCCTGCTCACATCAGTGCAAAAGGGATATGTAAACTGTTGATACCTACATGGTACAACTCTAAGATACCAGCAAATTCTGACAAACTGGTCAAAACATGCATGATTTGCCTAATGTATAACCCAGGAAAAGGCACAGTTACTCCTAAGGGAGGATTCTCACCTCCTACCTTCCCTTTTGAAGTCCTCTAGATGGATTACATCCAGATGGACAGATGTAACAATTTGAAATATGTCCTGGTAGTGGTCTGTACCTTCAGCCGATGGGTGGAGGACTACCCCGTCAAAGACTGCACCACTATCACTACCGCCAAAGTGCTATTTAAAGAGTACCTCCCACGATTCGGTTTGCCCCGCTTGGTCTGGAGTGACAACGGGACCCACTTTACGGCTCAAATTATGGAATATGTCTGTACAGCATTGGGTATAAAACAAAAATTTCATGCAGCTAACCACCCCCAGTCAGCAGGTCTAGTGGAGGTGTACAATGGCATCCTAAAAACGAAAATGTCCAAAATAGTAACCGAGACAGGTGTCACTTGGGTTGATGCTCTGCCCTTAGCCCTACTGTCCACAAGAACAATGGCCCACACCAGGATAGGGCTATCTCCCCATGAGATTGTGTTTGGCAGGCCTGCCAATGTATGGGGTGTCCTGTGGCCTAAGAAGCTGTCTGACGTTGAATACCCTGTATTAACTGATCATCTGTACAGTCTGACTAATACCTTTCGTACTCTTTATCACCAGGTGCATGAGGCCATACCCGACAAGAGCGAGGGCCCAGGACACGCAATCCAACCTGGGGATTGGGTTTTGGTGAAATATTTTCAACGGACTAAGATCCTCGAGCCCCGCTGGACACAGCCCCGTCAGGTGTTACTGGCCACCCCCACTGCAGTGAAAGTAGAAGGTCGGAAGAATTGGGTGCATTTGTGTGCCTCTGCCCCGCCCCTATGATCAGTGGGTGAGGGAAGGACAGGGAGAGTCAGAAACAGAAACAGTCCCGACGTTTGTCTCATTCAGCGATGCCAGACTGCAGTCGACATCCACGGAAGCAGAGAGTGACAGCAAACTGAAAGGAACGGTGGAACCCTCCCTTAACTCTGCTCAACACCAAGAACAATTGTTTCCCGACCATACTGTCCCTACTTCCGACTGATACAACTTGCGCCCCCAAGGAAAGGCTTGTCCTTGACTTCGCCAAGTACCTATAGGCTGTAGGGCTATTATCTTCCCCAGGTGAGAGTAGTGCTGGTGTGTCAGACTAAGGTACGCCAAAGGGCCCTTGGCACCTGCGCCCAGTGAAGCAACCACCAATCACAGACAGTCACTAGAGGTCCCTGGCTTAGCACAATGGCAACCGTCCAAAACACCCGAATCCAGAAACAAGATGTCAGTCTCCGATATAGTAAATGCTTCATGGCCACCGTGGTGATGCTGTTTGTCTACAAGAAACCGATGGCCTTATGAACATTGACATTTCTTAAAGTATTTGCCACTCAATGGCAAAAGGAGGATCTGAGGAAAAGTGGTCTTCTGATCGGCATCATTTGTACTGAGACTCCATTGCTTTTTCATTGCCATCTCGTGTCAAACACTTCCACATGACCCACCTGGTTGTTTCTGCTGATGCCTGAGGAAAAT
Source organism: Lissotriton vulgaris (assembly GCF_964263255.1). NCBI lineage: Eukaryota > Metazoa > Chordata > Amphibia > Caudata > Salamandridae > Lissotriton > Lissotriton vulgaris. The sequence goes on from NC_141694.1 coordinate 1,620,551,309, forward strand.
CTAACTAACACGACAACAGCCATCTTGCAGCCTGCAATTCGGCCCAGAAACTGTCGCACACCCAATCCCCCTGTTCTTGCAGTTGAGCAGAAAGCCATGAGACACTCACACCCTGTGTAAATGATTTGTTTTCCATCTCCTGCTCCCAGCCTGATAAACATCCTTGACACCGTGATCAGGTTATCTGAACAATGGTCTGACTGCTGGGCCTTGATCAGGGTGATTAAACAATGACCTGAAAGTCCGGGCTTTGATCAAGGTGATTAAACAATGACCTGAAAGACCGGGCTTTGATCAACGTGATTAAACTATGACCTGAAAGACTGAGCCTTGATCAAGCCGAGTGAACAATGATTTGTGTACCAAGTCTTGACCAGGGCACCATCTACAAACGTCGTCTGGATCTGGTTATCAACTACAAACACTGCCCTAATTGAACAATGAACTAACAGCCAAAAGACTGAGATGAAAAAGTATAAAAGGCTTGTAAGCTGCGGAGTAAAGCGGCAGCCTGCTCTGCCTTGTTTCTGACGAGCTTCGGACTCTGTTCCATTGCCCGGGCTATTTGTAAAAATCTGGGTTCCTCCTGCAGACGAAGGCTCCTGTGTCTCCTTTTACTACGTATGAAGGGTATGGTAGGCTTGGGCGGTTCCCCCCGCCGCCGAGTCCCAGTAAGTGGGTTAATCCGGTTCTTCACTGCCAATTCATGTACCTACATGTCTCATATTGGGAGGGCATGCCACTTGTGCAGCTACTTGTAATTTATGCACGTAATCGATGAAAGCCTAGACATTTCAGCTTGGTATGATACATATGTCCTTCCTACCCAACAGACAACAGTACCCCTGAGCAGGAGCGCTAGTACTGCATTAGAAAAGAGAGGTACAGCCACATCATGCATGTGGCGATGGGATTCCAGAGAATGGGGAGCCAGTACAAAAAGACAAGGGAGGCAGGGGGCTGGAGTCACGACCTTGAGCAAGAAAGCACAGAAAAAGTCAAGCACCAGGCCTGAAGTGGCCCTCTCCCCTGCTTCTGATCCTAATTCAATAGCAGGACCCTTCACAGCACCCCCAGCAGTGGCACCACAAGCAGGGACTCCTACTCATGCTCAGCCTAGGAACTTTGAGAGGGAATCCCTAAAGAACAATGCCTACATGAAATTAAGGATGGCAAGGCAGGAACTTCAGATGGCAACACTGTTGTGGGTTATGAAAACACTACAGCAATCAGTGGACACAATTGCTGAGCAGATGTAGGCCCTCTCTCCTTTGTTCTTCCCCTCCCAAGTTCATTTATGTATTTTTCATAGGGTACATAGTTTTACCATAGGTTAGGAGAAGTTTTAGCTTAATGATAGGGTAGATTAGTTTTAGTGCTATTATAGATTTAAATAATTATGTGTTGTTAAGTGGGGATATATGTGGGTAGGTTTTTTATGTGGGAGGGGGTCAATGTTAAGTATGTGTATAAAAAATATAAACAATATAAAAGAAATATATTTGTTCTAGTTTTTATATTTAGGCAGTTTGTGTATAAGTGCAGTGTATGTTTGTCTCATGTGCAAATGTGTATTAATGGGGGTGGTGGGCTGATATTTAACCTGTCTGTTGTGGTATATGTATAGAGTAGTATAAGTTAAGGTAAGTAGGTTAGGTTAGTATTAAGTTAGGATAGTGTAATTGATTTAGCGTAGGCTAGTGTAGGCATAGTTTATGTAGAAATCGTTTTTAATTAAAACAAGTTTAGCACTTTCACAACTGCTTGCTCATTGACTGCATGGCAGTTGTCATACATGCTTTGGTTGGGTAGAGCAAAAGCTGTAGGATTGCCTGGCAGTGTTTGGATATATGTGTAGCTAGGTAAAGCACCTAAGGAGTATATCCTGTCTAGTTTGTAATGAGTCACATAAGGGATCTTCCAACATTATTGTGCACTGTAGGTGGCACTCTTTCTGTGAATGGACACACATCCCAAACCCAGGCATTAACCAAATGGTGCACTGTGTGCGTATGTGATGCTACATGTTTTGTGTGGATGATTGAGTCAAATAAGTGTGACTAAACTTGGATGTGTTGTGTGCTGCTTACACACAATCCCTAGCACTAGCTGTTGTCACATCACTCTTGTCTGCTGGCCAGTATGAATGGAGGTATCACTCACCTGGGTAGAAATGTCATTCAGTCAAACCATTGACGGGTTGTTTATTGTAGTGCTTCATGTATGCGACCTTGGTTAAATACTTGCTAGTTTAGATGCACATATAGAATCACAAAAACTAATTTGCATGGCATGTGCAGTTTAACTTAAAATGGTCTAAACATGCTGTTGTTAACTAGGTGTGAACACTAGACAAATATTAAATACGTATGATAGGTGTTCACAACCTATTTAAATGAGGAGTTCAGGTGACCCTTTGTTACACATTACAGGGGCGAAATGGTAGTTAGCACCATTATTTTTGACACTTTTCTCATTATTCACATTTAGTTGAGTTAAGTCACTTATCTTTTTGCCATTAAAGTGATGATGATGAAAAAGTGAGCACACTGGTGAGTACCTACCAGCAGCTCCCATAGTGGTTGCTTACGTGAGGCACTTTCTGCCCCACCTCACATTTTTCATATTGTCTCATACTTCTTATGACTAGTGTGCCAGTATTATCCTTAAATTTTTAGGAATATTGGGACATGGCTGTGGTTGTGTGTTTTATTGATTTAAATAAATATACACATATGGGGGAATGACTGAAATAGTATAAGCATATCCTGCCTCGGAGGTATAGTTCATACCCAGTCAATAAAGAATATATTAGGCGGGTGTGTATCATTTGGATTCAGACCCTTTTGTTGAATAACTGTGTGAAGGAAGGATGGCCTGTTTTTTTATCCCTCTTATGCTCCTTATTTAATGAGTTCTGTACAGTTTTACCCCTGGGTTTATGATACACATTGTACTTTAAATAATAGGTAGTGTATTTAGAGTCAGCACTTCCACCATGGTTTACTTAGTCAAATCATGAACAGATATACAACACGCTGGTCTTGGTTAGTGAAATTTTTGGTGCTTGAACCAAGCAGCAAGCCACAGTCTCTGGGGCAACAAGCTCAACATTGTTTGTGAGCCATTACATGTCCAGACATAGTCCATGGGGGATATATGACATGAGACATGGGAAGTAGAGGAGTGTTCCAGTGAGGAGGAGGACCAAATTTCCATTATGGAAGATAGGCCACATAGGCAGACCACAAATGGGTGAGATCAACAGGTGGGAAAGCAAAGGGAGGACAGTATCAGTTGAGAAGTAAAATGGCATGGACATAAACACAGGTAAATTGCTAACCGGCCATGAGGCACAGAGAAATGCTACCAGATCTTTTTTTGCAGGAAAAGGGGAACATCTACATCTTTTTCCTCTAATGTGTGTGGTGCCGCTTGTGAGTGGGTTTTGTTGGTGCTGGTGGTGACTGAGGCACACACATATCGAGGGCTAAAGATATGGATCCCTTGTCCCCAGCAGCATTTCTCAGAGCCAACAAGTAAGGCGGCACAGCACTAAGAAGGACCTGCTGGTTTGAAAGCATAGAGACGAAGTTGCAGTGTAAGGCATATATTGTCACTATGTAGGAATCTTGCTTCCACTCCATGGACTCCAGGATGTTGTGGATCACCACCAGCTTGTTGGCAACCTTACTGGTGCCACATCGACAAGGCAGTTGCTTGTGCCTCTGCCTCATGACAGGAGCAATGTCAGCCAGGGACCGTTTGAAGCCATGAAGCGAAGAGTAGGTGGCTATTATTGCCTTCAAGGTGTCCTTATTGGGACTGAGACACCAACTGACCACTCTAGAATGCCTGACATGGTCTCTATCCTTACCCACGACACGTATACAAGCTCCGGCTGGACTCCTACCACACAACATTGGATATCAACTTGGGGGTCCTCGGAGTCCAGGAATGAGGGTGGGGTGGCCGGTGGTGTTTGTAGGTAGATAGATGGATCCCCTGAAGACCCGGTGACACTGTCTGCCCGTCTTGTAACCGGAGATGGTGTCCAATGGAGTATAGGCTTTGTTTTATGGTGTCTTGGTTGAGTGTTGCCAGGCTTTCATCCTCTGTATGTTAACATTGCAACATTATTGTCTCTTTGTTCATATCTTCTCTTTATGTTAAGTAAGCACTCATGGGGCCATTTTATTTGCAACCGCCATTTAGTTGTTTTGATCAAAATGTATCCTTCTGTTATTTCCAAGAAACAGCCTTCTCTAGGTAATGTTACTCTGGAGCTGAGTTCTGTTACACTAATGAATTCACTGTTCTTATTAGTGTATACCTTTCCTTTAGATGTGAGCCTTCTCCCACTTGTCTAGTGGTGGGCACAGGTAGAGTGTCCTTGAGAAATAGATAAGGTGTGCCCGGCCTCAGAATCGAAACTTACTCCTTGGTAAATTACTGACCAGCTGCATCTCCTTGGAAAATTCCATGGTAGGCCTGCTTACATTGGTTTTGAAAAGTGCACAATTTATCGCTATGTTTGCTGAAGTCAGTCCCCTCTGTAGCATCTAAGAAGGCTAGTCTGACTGGACTCCGCTGCAGAACAATTACTAATAAATAACTTGGTTTGTATTCTGTACTGTTTCACCAACTCTTCATTTCTTGGAAGGCTGAGAGGTGGTCATGAGTGACCCGGGTTGCCCGATTCGGGTCACTTCCTTCAGTTAGCACCTGAACAGGGACTCTATCGAGCTGACCCATCTCGCCCCTAACCGGGTGTGGAAGACGGGGCCGCTTCGGGTCAGATGGGCGGATTGGGAATCCCCACATGATAGAGCTTAGTTCTCGCAGCTGCTCCTCCTGTCTGATCGGGTGGTGCCTCGCCCAGTGGTCATCCAGGCTGGGGTCCTGAAAAGGTGAAACCCTTGGATCTGACAGCTTGGTCCAAAGAGATGGCAGTGGAGAATAACTTTGTTCCACTTGTGTGCACCAGGTGAGTTTGTCTTGATTTTTGGTGAATATGACCCCATCTTGAATATTCTTGGGTATGGTTTGAAGGCCATTTCTTGGCTTGCTTGAACTTCTTAGGTCTGTGGATCATCTTTGGACACTCTGTCAGGCAATATAATGAATTTGGCGTACTCTTGAAAATGCCTGGGGCTTGAGCCTATCTTCTTGGTGTAGTCTGAGGACTGACTTGTAGTTTCAGAGGTGTATTTGCAAGTTATTTGTCTGGTGCGAAGAGTGAACATGTCTTATATTAACATGCCTTATTTGAGCAAAATGTGGCGTTTGGGATGCTGTTGTTGCTCCGCTGATGCTCGACTGGAGGAGAGACAACCTGCACATCCGGAGGGCACCCCGAACTTTGACATGTACGTCAAGCACGGCATTGGCTCTATTATGCTCAGTACATTGTGGCACAAATATACGAGGTACAATGCCGAGCTGCAGTGGCTACTAACAGGTACCTTTGATGAACAAAAAACTGAATTTCCTGCAGGATAAATTGTTTGCCAAAGAAAGTAGACAGTCGATGTTTGATACTCTTCAGGTATTGCAAAAGGATGCCAGGCAAAGGCATATGAGAGCAGAAAAAGTTGGCAGGGTATGCTCAGACGTGAGTCCCTTGCTCACTTGGCCACTGGATTCAAGATAGCCTGGGTGATGAGGATTATGAATCCGAAACCGGTCACAGGATGCTTGTTTCCGGTCCAGGGAAGACATGGCTTGGCAGTTCGGGCTGGACTGTTCCCATGAGGCACAGGGTCAGACTGATTTGCATAAGGCCATGTCTGAACTGGGGTGGCTGAGTGATCTAAAGAATGGTGATGGATTAAACCCAGATCAGTTGACTGGGGGTGAGTGTTTGATTTGCTCAAACGCTCCGTCCATCATCCCCTTTTGTATTGCTTTGTTCGCCCTAAGTTGGCAGGGTATGCTCAGACGTGAGTCCCTTGCTCACTTGCCCACTGGATTCAAGATAGCCTGGCTGATGAGGCTCGTCAGTACCAATACTTTTATATGCCGACGATGCAGTAATTATGTCCCGAACACAGGTGGGTCTTCAAAAGGCTTTAACTGGATTTTCAACTTTTATGGGGTCTAAAGGTCTGAAGATAAACGTGGGAAAAACTTTCACCATGTGTTGTACCTCAAAGAAAAACTCAAAAATAGTCTGCAAAACCTTCGTTAATCAGTCCAAGATAGACGTGACCAAACCATTTTCATATTTAGGCATCACTTTTAATAATAGAGGAACAAGGACAACAGCTATAGCTACACGTAATCTGGCTTTCTCCCGCACCATCGGCGCGGTAAAACAATTCGCCAAACGCCTGGGATGGAAACCCATAGATACTCTGATAAAAATCTATGCAGCCAAATGTGTTTCAACTGCGACCTATGGCGCTGACATATGGGGGACGGCTGATTGCACGCAAATCCAATTAGTGGAAAATGCATTTTTTAGATACTTATTAGCTGTCCCAAGATCTATCTCTACTACCATATGCCATAAAGAACTAAACCGAGTGCATATCATAGATCTAATCAAGATAACACCTGTTATACTCTGGCACAAGATATAGACTTATGATGAGACGGCTTTTAGTAGGGATGTGATCCAGGATTGCATGAACCAATCAGCGGCCAAGAAGATCATCTGGCTCCAATATGTTAAAAAATTCATGAATTCTATCGGTCACCCAGAATTTTTTGCAACCCCAAGCTCATGTTCATCAATATCGAAAAAAAACCTAAAAGAAACATGCCTTGAGCTGCTAGAAGACAGACGGTGGTACCTGGATGGAAACAAGTCAACAATCATCTCTCACCGCCGCATTCTTCACGGCCCAGGCTTACATCCATACCTGGCCCCGGAAATAGCTAGTTATGCAAGAATGCTTCTAACCAGGATGAGAACTGACTGTTTTTTCAGGTTGATTACATTTCCCACTCCAAATGATTGGTCTGCGTTGTTAACAAAATGTCCTTGTGATGATATTTCCATTCAGTCAAATATCCACAGCATCTTTTTCTGTGAATATTACGAGTGGGGGAGAAAGAGGATTTTGCTATCCCTTTTAAGGCTGTGGGGCTTGCGACAGTGCAGGCCCGCACTAATTAGACTTTACATGTTACAAGATGAACTGACAGTGGATGTAGCTACTAAATATCTGAAATATGTGGTTAGAACCAGAGGCACTATGACTTAATGCTAACATCGGATAACATCAACTTGTAGCTAATAGTACATTTATTTATCCAGATACTAGTGATGCTTTTTATATGGATTTTAAACTTTTTAATATTTTTAATGCTTTCTTTCTTTGTAATATAGAAATATCTAATTGAATTATCTAATGTGATACGTATTTTTTATGTGCTTTTATGGTCTTTTTAAAATACCGAATAAAGCTATCTTTGACTGACTGACTGACTGATTCAAGATAGCCTGGCTGATGAGGATTATGAATCCGAAACGGGTCCCAGGAAGCTTGTTTCCGGTCCAGGGAAGACATGGCTTGGCAGTTCGGGCTGGACTGTTCCCATGAGGCACAGGGTCAGACTGATTTGCATAATGCCATGTCTGAACTGGGGTGGCTGAGTGAGCTAAAGAATGGTGATGGATTAAACCCAGATCAGTTGACTGGGGGTGAGTGTTTGATTTGCTCAAACGCTCCGTCCATCATCCCCTTTTGTATCGCTTTGTTCGCCCTAAGTTGGCAGGGTATGCTCAGACGTGATTCCCTTGATCACTTGGCCATCTGAATCAAGATAGCCTGGCTGATGAGGATTATGAATCCGAAACCGGTCACAGGATGCTTGTTTCCGGTCCAGGGAAGACATGGCTTGGCAGTTCGGGCTGGACTGTTCCCATGAGGCACAGGGTCAGACTGATTTGCATAAGGCCATGTCTGAACTGGGGTGGCTGAGTGAGCTAAAGAATGGTGATGGATTAAACCCAGATCAGTTGACTGGGGGTAAGTGTTTGATTTGCTCAAACGCTCCGTCCATCATCCCCTTTTGTATCGCTTTGTTCACCCTAAGTTGGCAGGGTATGCTCAGACGTGAGTCCCTTGCTCACTTGGCCACTGGATTCAAGATAGCCTGGCTGATGAGCATTATGAATCCGAAACCTGTCGTCCCAGGATGCTTGTTTCCGGTCCAGGGAAGACATGGCTTGGCAGTTCGGCCTGGACTGTTCCCATGAGGCACAGGGTTAGACTGATTTGCATAAGGCCATGTCTGAACTGGGGTGGCTGAGAGCTAAAGAATGGTGATGGATGAACCCAGATCAGTTGACTTGGGGTGAGTGTTTGATTTGCTCAAAGGCTCCGTCCATCATCCCCTTTTGTATCGCTTTGTTCGCCCTAAGTTGGCAGGGTATGCTCAGACGTGAGTCCCTTGCTCACTTTGCCACTGGATTCAAAATAGCCTGGCTGATGAGGATTATGAATCCGAAACCGGTCCCAGGATGCTTGTTTCTGGTCCAGGGAAGACATGGCTTGGCAGTTCGGGCTGGACTGTTCCCATGAGGCACAGGGTCAGACTGATTTGCATAAGGCCATGTCTGCACTGGGTTGGCTGAGGGAGCTAAAGAATGGTGATGGATTAAACCCAGATCAGTTGACTGGGGGTGAGTGTTTGATTTGCTCAAACGCTCCGTCCATCATGCCCTTTTGTATCGCTTTGTTCGCCCTAAGTTGACAGGGTATGCTCAGACGTGAGTTCCTTGCTCACTTGGCCACTGGATTCAAAATAGCCTGGCTGATGAGGATTATGAATCCGAAACCAGTCCCAGGATGCCTGTTTCCGGTCCAGGGAAGATATGGCTTGGCAGTTCGGGCTGGACTGTTCCCATGAGGCACAGGGTCAGACTGATTTGCATAAGGCCATGTCTGAACTGGGGTGGCTGAATGAGCTAAAGAATGGTGATGGATTAAATCCAGATCAGTTGACTGGGGGTGAGTGTTTGATTTGCTCAAATGCTTCGTCCATCATCCCCTTTTGTATCGCTTTGTTCGCCCTAAGTTGGCAGGGTATGCTCAGACGTGAGTCCCTTGCTCACTTGGCCACTGGATTCAAGATAGCCTGGCTGATGAGGATTATGAATCCGAAACCGGTCACAGGATGCTTGTTTCCGGTCCAGGGAAGACATGGCTTGGCAGTTCGGGCTGGACTGTTCCCATGAGGGAAATAGAATACTCTTTGCTTGTGGACTACTTACGTGAGTCGACTATAAATTTGTGTTCTAATCATCAACAGATCCATGAGGCTCTGCCGCCAATACCTGAGGGGCCAGGTCACAGCATTTGACCCGGCGACTATATCCTGGACCACAATTACCAGAGAAGGGGGAGTTTAGAGCCACACTGGAAAGGACCTCTGCAGGTGCTCCTCACCACCCGGACGGCAGTGAAGGCGGATGGCCGGAAGCATTGGATCCACTTGTCTCATTGTCGGAGAGTCCACCTACCTCTCCCCTACGATCGGTGGGTCCTTGATGGCACAGGGAACCACGACACGGAGAAGGTGCCACGCTTTGTTCCTTTTTCTGATGCTTGACTGATATGGGCGCAAATGGAGAAGAACAATGCTGTTTAGAATGAGGCAGACCCCCAGAAGTAAGGGCTGCCTAGGATCCTCCTCCATCTGGCCCACAATCAGTCTGAGTCCCTTGCCCTCTCTGAATTTAAGATCCTTTTCCCTGACGAGACAGTGCCCGGATTGGTTAGGTACAATTTGCGGCCCTGGCGGTAGACAGTGCACCAAAGGAAAAGTCAGATTAGTAGGGATGGACCTCATGGATGAAGAATAGGGTGTATGTACCTTGTCTGCAGTACCAACAATAGATTATGGAAAGGGAGATTGGTGCATTGTCCGAGACACTGGACAGGATAAGTTGGGGGGTCTTCCCAGGAGGAAGGGTGCCCTATCTTGAGCCAAGTGGATTTCTTCAGAAACGGCTGTGATCACACAGCTCCACCAAGAAGTGCTCAATAGCACCCCCAAAGATTAACAATAGGAGTCTACGAGCAAGGCTCGGAAGGACCCCGGACTGTGTGCTTCTTTTCTTTGTTTTTTCCTTCATTGGCTCCACAGTGTGACCTTTCCTTTGGTAGTTTGACATACATATATATATATATATATATATATATATATATATATATATATATATATATATATATATATATATATATATATATATATATATATATATATATATATATATATATATATATATATATATATATTAAAAAATTACCCATCTCACCATCCCATTGTGGAAGAAGAACAGTCTTTTGCTACCTTGTGTTTTGAACAAACTGGGTCCGGTTGGTCTGCTGAGAAGAAAGTGTTCTGTGCTGTTTTTGTATTGTCACTGTCACTGATTTTGGGAGGGGTTTTCTGGGTTTTGGAGTGCTGTTATAATACCCCATCATGTATTATATATAAGGTTGTTCCTCCAGGTCGGGCAAGAAGAGCAATGCAAAGTAATGTCTTTCTAGATACACACAGGAAATTCTTTGGTGAAAGTACAGCTTGTTATCCTACTGACTCCGTTACAAGTTTATGGACTGCTTATTCATTGTCACTGGTTAATTATACATATGTTCACCCCACTTTGTAGAGGTAAAGGTTGAGTTCAGAATGGGATATCTGTTCCCTGTTTGGTATACAGGAAGCCGCAAGGGAAGTGATACCAAGGATGTAACACTAATGTGTATTGCGATAACATGTATATGAAGGAGCAAAACGTTACTTTAACAGCATGGCATTATCAGGATTTGACAGTCACTTGAAAAGTAGGTTACTATCCTGCATGATGCCCGATAGATAATAGTACTGATGCTTTCTTATACAGAAAATGTTCCGGACTGATACTGTACAAGAATACATTGTCTTTAGTGAGGAAAGATGATCCGAGTACTAAGGGGATGAATACTAGATATGCTCCTGTAGATTACCAAGGTCCACTTAATGCACACCCAGGATTCTACTTCCTGTCAAATGGCACGTACTCCAATGTTCATAATGGTACTGGAGATGTGGCTTTGGGAATGGTACTTCCTCATGGAGTACCTTGTAAGTTTAGCAAACAACATATACAATGGGTTAAAAGGACGTTAACAAAGGAATTCTGCAATGGAGTGACAGACCTAAAAATCATTCATTATAATTATGGTATCACTTTCGGATATATTCTTTCCTCAATTATTACGTTCAGTGGTAACGCCATGGCCAGGGGTCAAAGGGCTAGGGAATATTTTGACTTAACCTGAAGATATTATGTAAATCTACAGTGGTGGCTTTACGTGACATCACCACTCAGTTAGAGAGTATGCAGATATCCTCCAAGCAACCAAGAAATGTAGTTGTGTTTATCCTGGCTAAAAGTGGTGGTGTGTGAGCAGTAGTGGGGGGCCAGTGTGTAGTCGGAATTAAAATCATGGAACAGAATATCACCCAACACATTTTAGACATTTTAGAGAACATCTAGCCCACATCTCAATTAGGTGAGTACCTGCACTTTTTTTTCCGTTTTAAGCACTGCCCCGAACACTGCAATATGCCTTTGCACCCAGATGCCCCAGAGTTTCCCGAGATGACCTCTTGATGTGGCCTTGGACCTTACCCCACACTTACCTTAAGTCCAGGAGATTGGCCCCATAAGTCGCTGTGAAGTGGCAGAATGCAGTACGTTTTTCCCCTGTAGGATAACATTGGACACCTGATGCTGAAAAGCACCTCTGCAACCAGCCGCCCCAGTGCAACCCAAGGTGACCTCTTGGTGCTGCCTAGGACCTTGCCCCATACTTTCCTTAGGACCAGGAGATTGGTGCTGCAGTTGCTGCGAAAAACCTGTATGCAGTGTATGTCTTTCTTCCATAGGATAACATTACCCCTTCAGAAATTGCACTGTGTCCATTTTTTAAAATTGTAAAAATGTATAACTTGAAACATACTTACCTGATTTTGATGATCGGGGTGCCTAAGTTAATTAAAGGTAAGTGTTATTTTTATAAATTGATGTGGATCTCCTTATTGAGTCATGTATTTCATTTATTAACTGTGTGTATGGATCAACTGTCTAACGCACCCCTCTGAGAAGCCTAAGACTGCTTGACCACACTACCCCCTAAGAGAGCAGCTTGGGATTGCTAGAGAAAAGCCCCTCTCCACTTATAAAGGATATCTGGATTCTTTGCACGGTATACCTCTTTTTGGTTTACTATAAAGAGCCATCTTCCCCCACCCGCAGAACCGACACATTGTGACAAATCGTCCTGCAGGTCCACCACTGTGTTACACATCTAAATGAAGGGCACAGCATCACAGCTCCCTCAGAAACGCTGCTGTGTGATGAAACTCTGCGTAGGAATTCACATCGCAGCCCCGTAGCTCTTCAGAACCTCAGCTGCATGACACATCTTGATGCATGACCTCACAAACCTGCAGCTCATTGGAACCACCCCTGCGTGATGCACACCAATGCAGCACCTCACATCATAGCCCTTCAGTGCATCGGAACGACTGCTGTGTGAGGCAAACCGACGTAGGACCTCACAACACTTGGCAACTCAAATTTGAGATACTTTGTACAGCGCATCTTTGGTTCCTGTACCTGGCCCGTGTTCCATTGCAGCCGGCCTGAACTTGTGACTTTATCTCAGTCTGGGGCGACCAGATAACCACAGTTGGCACCTTGTGCTTCTAAGCACTGTTTTCACTTCATTCTTTAAAATTGCATATCTCTGGTTCTACTGATTTGATTTTTGCCATTTGGCATCAGATAATTTATTACATTTTGCTGTACTTTTCTAAATTGGTGTGGGATTTTTCTTGTATTGTGTTATCACTTTATTGCTGTTTGAAGTGCTGCGTAAATATGTTATGCATTGCCTCTAAGTTAAGGCTTGACTGCTTTCATGTCAAGCAACCAGAGGGCTACACTTAGGTTAATTTAGGTTTGCTTGTGACTTCACCCTAAATGGGATTGTGGTTTCTGCTTGAGCAGAGTTTCAACCCCTCAATCAGTAATCCAGTTTCCTGTACCATGGTAATTAAGTGTTACAGTTGTAAAGTTAAGTCTGTATGGGATGATATTGTGACCTTCTCGATCTGTGAACTTCTGGCTCTGGCCTCCTGGCACATCAGCCGTCGTGCATTTGCACCCAGGCCTAGACTGTTGCAAAGACAAAGAAAGTTAAGGTTTAATCGGGTCGACTTTTTTATTGAGTGTGAGGCAGACCAGTCCAGGCAGTCTTCCAATGCAGCGAAGGAGCTGGTACTTCCTGTGCCTGGCCTGCGCTTCATCACGGTCGGCCTGAGCTTGTGACTTTGTCCCCATCCGTCATGACCAGATAACCACAGTTAGCGCGTTGTGCTTCTAAGCAGTGTTTTCACCTAAATCTTTCAAATGTAATATCTCCTGTTCTACTAATTAGATTTTTGTAGATTTGATCTCAAACAATTCATTTAAGGCAATATGCATTAACACATTTCCCCATAGACACAGAATGGGCAAAACCCTTTGATGCAGCTGACCCTTAATGTTACTCTATGTTTCTACATTGGTGTGAAAATGTTCTTGTGTTGTGTTTGCACTGTATTGCTCTCGAAATGATGCCTAAATACTTTACACATTGCCTTTAAGTTAAACCTGACTGCTTTCGTGACAAGCTACCAGAGGCTTAAGCACAGGTTAATTTGGGGTTTGCTTGTGACTGCACCCTGGCAAGAACCGTGGTTTCTGCTTGAGTAGGGATTCACCCCACTCAGCCAGTGACCCTATTTTCAACAAAAAATGAATCAAAACAACATCAAATTAACACAGAACAGTACACATTAAAAATGCATTTCATCTGTGTCACACAGACAAATAACAAAGCCCTGATGAGGGTTCGGAAATTTGCTACTCGAACCTGAAACGCGTCGGCACATCTACAAGAGCCAGTTATATCATTGAGTGATTTATTTGTAATCCATTATATTCTGTTTCTGCTCTTGGTTTCACGTCTCTTTGTTTGTCTATAAATAGGAATTTATTTGTAAACACTGATGAAATGCATTTTTTAATGTGTACTGTTCTGTGTTAATTTGATGTTGTTTTGATTCATTTTTTGTCACAATTGTTAGATATTGTGTAAATGTGTATCTATTTCTGCCTTAAAACAAAAATTTCTTCAAAAATAATTCAAAAAATATGAGTAATAGGTATAAATAAAAGTACCTTACCAGGTTTCATGAAGTTGTACTTGGTCTTCATCCAATAAGTTTCATACTAAGATATGATGGTTCGGGCATCTTTTTTGTATTCTATAGTCTAAATGGTCCAGCCCCCCCCCCCTCCCTCAGTCCCGTCAAGGACCTAACTCCTTTGTTCATCTGACTTTAAAACAGGAGCATAGGCCAGATACTGAGAGACAGCAAGATAATGACATCATTAAAAACATTGCAGCAACCAAGAGTCGGTCACGGGTCAGTGCTGTCTTATCTGTGAGATTTCCTGCCCAATTATTAGTTCTGAAATTGATACAAATCAACATGCAAGACAAGCCATTTGGCACTCTAAATTCACACTGATTCGATAATTCACTAACTGGTAAGTACTCAAAAGCATCCACCCATCTTAATTACCAGAGTTTGCTCGATATTTAAAACTCTTTGGATAAGCCAAAGCACCTCACTACTCACTACTCTTCAATAAAATAGTAGAGGCATCACAAAGATTACATCTGAGTAGCTATTCCAGATATTCTCAGGCTACACACACTAACAAGCAGGATTTCATTGAGTGTAATAACTGAAGGTAAGTTCCAATATGCTGTCAAATGGAAAAATATTTCTATAAAATCATTATATCATCGTGATTGACTCTGATATAAACAGAATGAAACATGGCATCATATGCATTTCTTGGTGCTTGACTGAGTCCGACTGACCATTTGTATAGTAACAACTGTAAATTAACGCATCTGTTGATAAGAAAACACTTCAAACGAAATATGAAACATATAAATATCCTGGGACCCATCTGAAATATTTTAGGGTTATATTCTTTGAATATTTATCTGAAGAGCATCATTAGCAAAACCCCTTCCTTGAAACTTGAGTTATAATAACAAAAACAGAAGAAGTACAGTCTGAAAGTCTGCAAGGGAAATAATTTGCATGCAAACAACGGGAGACAAAGGACTATAAAAACAAAATGATGGCCTGCATGCCGATGAAGTCAAATCAGAACAGAATATCAAGGGAACAAATAATAAATACTTGCAGTCAAATTTAAAAAAGGAAAAGGCTTGCTACAAAATTACAAATGAAATAATCAAAGGATGACAGAACAAAAGCAAATATAATCAGCATTCGCACTATTAACACGTTTAGCAAGAATTATCATGGAAAATCATTTACATTTGCGAATTCCTGCAAGTTGATATTTGCATACGTAATAATAAACGAACAATTAGTATTTTTGGAATGTTTTAATACTGCACGTGTTACATTTTGTGAGGCAATTGTTAATGCAAATCAAGGAACCTCGTGAGCTGACAAGTTATATTAAAAATGTCAGTACTGCTGCTGACAGTGCTTTTGATGTGATACTGGCTACACAAATAGAATAAGTGCTGGAGTACAGTTCCTATACAAGATGTATACATCGCCTAAGCTTTCTGTACTTTTTGTTGTTGTGTCTGTGCCTCAGTGATAAATGCATTTAAATACGTTTTCATCCATTACCTGCACACTTTACTGCACTCTTCTACAGTGAAACATGTTTTATTTGAAATAACATTGTATAATAAAAATGCAAAACCAACCTATAGTCGAAAAAGTTCAAACTCCCTGAGATAATGCTTGATGAAATCACCTTTGCCGACATTTGCAGCTGAGGTGGGCTGGAATAGATCTACTCAAGTAGAACACCTACGTACAAGGGCTCTTGAATATTCCTCTGTATAATTCTGTCCTTGAAATTAGACTTTTTTTTTTGTTCAAGTGTTTTTATTGAAAAATATACAATATAATACAGTACAGTAACGATGCCCCCAATGCAATAAGATTCACCCGAGATACATTAAAGTGATGAGGTGTTTTGAAAAAGTGAGAATGCTGCTTGTGTTTTATCTCTGCCCATTCAAGCCATATTGGATGCAGTCAGGCGAATTTCCGAATGAATAAGCTTGCTACGTTTGGAACCCGTTTCACTTAAATTGTCTCAGATACATTCTCTAAGTGTTATTGTCGTTACTAGAATAATAACTTTGAACATTGGCCATAACTAATTATTTTTCTTTTTACAGTTCTGTATGAAATAACCACTTTTTATCACAACTCACACATCGAATACTTTTACATGTCTTTATTTTTTTCTCTTCAAGTGGTGAACAGTGTCAGTTTTAGTGCAATTACAATGCGACGTCATCAATAAGTAATTTATCCATACAATACACTGCAAGTGTTTTCCAGCGTGAATTGTAATTGCTCTACCGACAGTTTGATTTGTTGCAGTTCTGTCAAACGACCAAGATTTTCATACCAGCTGCCTTATAAAGGTTGTACCTTCCGTCCACGTGTCCCTTATTTGTGCATCACAATTTGTTATCTGCATCACTGAATAATTCGCCATTATACAAATAGGTCTCAATCAAGAGAGGCCCACTATATGTAATGCAGTCAAGGATATTTGGTCTATCAACTTGCCCAAATATTCTTTACTGTAGTTAATGCTACCATTTCCAACGCCTAAATAGACTTGAGTCGTGCCATACCTGATTTTAGTCTAGCTCTTCAAGCACTACCTATGTTGCTCCTAAGCACAGAGGTAATTATTACTACTTTTACAGTTTCTTCTTTTCAGTGTAACTGAACTGAATACAAAATCGTTACCTGCTTACCACCACCGGTTTTAGAAGCAGATATTCAAACCCTTCTGCGACTATTAATGCCTCTCTCATCGAGGGAGGCATAATGCCAGTGCCACACATCTCCTCAAATAGCGTAGTCAAGTGAGGAGTAAGTATATCTTTAAATTCCTTGTAAAACGTGACTATCAGGCCATCGACGAAAGGTGCGTTTCCTGATTTCATCCCCATCAGGGTGGCAGATATTTCCTCTTTCTCCAATGGACGCATGAGATATTTTCGGTGCTCCTTTTTCAGCCAGGATAGGTTTATGTGCATTAAATATTCAAGGACTTCCGCCTCAGTGGCCGCACTTTGCGAGTTGTATAGGGTCGAGAAGTATTGCTTAAACCTGTCTGCAAAATCCATTACATCAATTACAGTCTCACCCAAATCACTGCCTATCTCGGTGACTCCCCTTGTCTCCCTACGTTCCTTTAAGAGCGATGCCAAGACCGCGCCTGGGCGCTCGCCTTTTCCATACGTGCGGGCCGTCGCATACTTTCCTAAATGTTTAACTTCAGAGTCTGCAGCTTCATGATATTCTTGCAACAATGTTTGGAACTCCTCTCCCACGCTGGGATCTGAACCTTCTAGGAGCCTGTGTTCTAGGGTTTTTAGGGAGTTTTCCAAGTCTGATAGGTGCTTACGGAGGGCTCAAAGCACCCCCGAAGGTTTAGCTATGGATATCCCGCATAAATAAACCTTGAATGCCTCCCACACTGTCGCAAAAGAGTCTACTGACCCTATATTATATTCAAAGTAGGAGTCAATGGCCTCCGCCAGTTCCGATTTAAAACACTGTGTAGAGTAAGGAGTATGGGGGAAAACGCCAGGTGAAAGGGGGAATATGCTTCTGCAGGCTATACATCACTAGCAGTATCGGGGAGTGGTCAGAAAGCGTGCGAGAGAGCACCGTAAAATTATGGACCTGTTCATACAGGTTCCTGAAGGCCAGCAAATAGTCGATTCTGGTATGGAGATTATGGTAAGCAGAGTAGTGTGTGTACCCACCCTTATCCGGGGCTTGGCGACCCCAAACATCACACAGCCCAAGTTGGGTCATCATATCGCCCACATCGCGTGCCACCGCAGAGGTGCAACGCTCCGGGCCTCCCGACCTATCCCTACGTGGTTCAATACACAATTGAAGTCACCTCCCCAAAGTTGGTACCCTTCACCGGCACTCCGCATTTTCTCTAGCAATTATATAAAAAAATTAGGATTATCAAAATTAGGGCTGTAAAGATTGACAATAGTCATATTTAACCCACTTCTACTGCATCTTGTAATAGCAAATCTACCCTCCAGGTCAGTATCTGGAGGTTCTAGTTTGAAGTTAGACTCCGGATCAACACAAGCTATCACCCGACAGACATGTGAGGTAAACCCTGCTACATGTGTATTGCCCAGGAGTCTTCTCCTGCGAAACATTGTGCTAGTTAGGGGCAGTTGAGATTCCTGCAATAATGCAATATCTATCCAATGCCTCGTCAAGTAGGCAAAAACTTTCCTCAATTTTCTATATTCGTTGAGGCAACGCACATTCCAGGTTAGTATTCCTAATTTTACTAACGTGCGTCTGTGTCATATGTTTCGAACTGAGTCATCATTCTAGCCATGAGTGTGTTGTGTAGCTAAAACATGCCCCACAATGCATAGTAACAGCAATGAAAACCATCAGACAATAACCAAACGTTTTGTTCTCCCCTCTCTCCCCCCCAACCACGCCACACGTACCCCAACATTGCAATGGCAAACATCTCCCAAATGTACCCCTATTGTCATGATTAGATTCTCATTTTGACAATACCTGTTGATAACAATTTAGGCAATACTCAAAGTTGTGGTGCTCACTCGTGGGCGAATGTTCCCCGCGCCCTTAAACAACTGAGCCGTCTGCCATCTAGTCAGTCTGAAGCGTCAAGTTATTTACACCTTCTTACTTCCTGTGCCCTTAAAACATACTTTATAACAAGATCACAAAAAAGCATATGCTTGTACATCCTGACCCGACAAGCCCCTCCGCGCAATTTTCAGCAGTGGCATAATGCTCACAGCCCCACTCATGAGCAACCACACATGCTGAAACAGATCCAATATACTTCAAGAACAACTCCCCCCTCACAAGCCATAATCTTAGTTGTTAGTGAGAGCGTCTCAACGGTTAGTCCTGGTTGTCCAGATCGCCTCTGGTGGCTCCATCTGTGATGGTGTGCTGCACACCGCGTGTCTTCTCCTTTGACCATTCTTTCTTTTTGCAGCATTTTAGGGTATGTAAAAATAACTGATTTGCCCTGTCTGTTAACACAAAGTCTCACTGGATAAGCATGGCATTGTCTAATTGTTGACCTCGCAACTGTCATTTCAATGACGCAAACTGTCTGCGTGCCTCCTGCACAAATGATCGTAAAGTCAGGGTAGAGCGAGATGTTCAATCCTTCATACTGTAATGTCTGCTTCTCATAAGCTACCCTAACTGCTGCATCCCTGTCATGGTACTTTAGCAGCTTTGCAATTATCTGCCTCTGGGGTCCACCAGGGGGCGGTTTCGGACCCATCGAAAGGTGAGCACGTTTAACCACGAACACCGAGGAGAACGCATCATCAACCAGTAAGGTGACCAATAACTTTTCACAGAAAGTTCATTTTTTCCCACTTGAGTGCGCTCCGGGAAACCCTTGATACTTATATTACTACATCGGTACCTAGCTTCTAAGTCTTCAGCCTTGTCTTGGAGCACCTGCAGCACTTTTCCCATCTGCTTGTTTTCAGAGCCTAGTTCTGTCTGAGCTTCCTTCACTTTGGTGACTCGGCGTTCAGCCATTTCCAGCCGCTCCACTTGTTTATCCATCCGCTCAGTCATTCTATCCATACAATAAGATAGCGAGTCTAGTTTAGTGTCAACGGTGGCTAGGCTTTTCTGTATGGCTGCTAGTATAGTCTTGATGATCCCCTCAGCCTGTTGTGGTGATTCCTCATGAGCAGTGTACCTCTCCTCCGATCTGGTCTCCCGCAACCGGGACATGCGTTGCTCAAATTGTAATTTCAGCTGATTCTTGTACGTTTTCCCCATGGTGGCTATATTGTGTTTCTCCCAGCCTCGCCTTTTTATTATGAGGTACAATTGTGGGGCTCTGCTCTGGTGTGGTGTAGGGTTTCGTATCTGTGCAGTTTAGTCGCCGCAATACCGGCGCAGCAAAGATCTCTGGACAATGCACTATGCCTATAAAGCAGCACCACATGACACCCGCTGCTCCACAAACACTTATCGGATCAGTGCTCCATCCAACACAGCCCCATCTTGTGGTGGCAACAGTCTCAGCCAGGGGCCGCCACGTGATGTGGCACAGTGACCTAATCAAACTACAGGTGGAAAAAAGAAATTTTGCTGGCCCACCTCATTATTTGGTCTCACTATGAGTTTAAGAGACAACAAACAAATAACAACGTCTCTTTGTTTGTATGGGGAATTTTATTTAACCCTTTTGTTCATTATTTTTAGAAAGATTTAACCAATCAGTAGGCGAGAAGAACACTCCATACACCTATGTACAAATACAAAACATTAAGACATATTTCACAAGTGCTAACAAATATCACATAAATAATAGATCAAACATTCATCAACAAACTCCTCGTATGAGAAATCAATAACAATTCTATGTGCGCAAATAATTATTCTTTGCGAGATAATCAACAACCGCTATTGAACCCAAAAGGTTGTAAAAGATTCGACAGACATCAGAAATTGATCCATAATTAGTTTTGACCATCAGAGCTGCACCCATAGGTATTGACGGGTCCTTGAAGTCCTCACTTTTTAAGAAAGAAACAGACAGGAATACCATACTCCATTATGGGAGTTCACATCCCAGAAATCTGAGAGCAAATTTACCATATGGACAACTCCTGCGAATCAGGAGAAATTGTTCAGAGCTAACACAATTTGAACAACATGGATCAAGATTTTGTGAAGAACTAACGCAACGCGGGTACCCCAAAAAGCTTCTAAAGCATTCTTTTAAAAGAGCACGTTGTACACCGAGGGAGACCCTCCTTGAAATAAAAGTTAAACGTGACCTTCAGAATCTGGTCTGCGTGACGACATTCTGCCCCAAAACCCACAATATACGCCAAATGGTCTTGAAGCATTGGCATCTACTGGAACAATTAGAGACACCGATTCCCCGTCCAATATTTGCTTTTAAAAGAAACCAAAACATTGGCCAACAATTAGTCCGTGCGGACGTAAGATTGGCCAAACCTAAAAGTGACCTGTTATCAAAATGGGGTCTCAAACCCATAGCGAAGTATAACTCGCACAGGATCTTCGTATTCAGCCCTAAAACCCCACTGAACCCAGTTACACAACTGCGTCTCACTGTTAATGTGTGACCAGGCTGGCAAGGAAGGAACAAGGCCCAGGAATGTTCCCCTCACTCAAGGTAGTGGAGGGCACCTACCCGAATCTTCCTAGCGATTGGGCAGGGGCAGCGCTCAGCTCCAGCATAGATTACGGTCCTCTGGTGTTGATTCTACTGTATGCCTTGAGCGCTGGTCCCTGTTGATGTGGCAACGCAGGAATACCTGGAAGTTCTCCAGCCCTTCTTGGGACACTCACCGCTTTTGTGGGAGTGGGGGTGGGGAGGAGGCCACCACTCACTGGCTCCGGAGTCTTGCACCTAGCCCACAACACATCGCCCCAGTGTACTCAATTCAACAGTCGGCGTAAGTCGCAGTTCACGAGACCCATGGTAGACCTCTACTCCAGAATGGACGCCAGCCTCTCACAATGTCTCTTTGATGTAGGGGGGGTGAAAGCAGGGGCTGCTGTCTCCACCATGCCACGTACAATCACTTGTGCTACTCAGCGCCCCGTTCACTGTTAGTAGCGTATAACAAGAAGTTTCACTCTTCGCCAGCCGATGTGCTGGCCGCGTATCAACCACAAGCTACTTGATACTGAATCAGGCCCGCACTCCGTAACTAACCCCCAATGTCGTCAGTTGCCACAGCAGGTGGAAGACCACCATTGATGTTCAATGTACCTCCGATGTCGAGGGGGGACACCACCCCCGTGATCAATGGCAATGTTGTCCGAGCTGCACAGCGACCCGCTATCCTAGTTTTCCACATGGCAGATATCTTCTCGCTCCGTCACCCGTCGTGCTGACCATGTCACAGCTCCCAGTTCCGTGGCACAGATCAGGGCCAGCACGCTGAGTCTTATTTGCCAATGTCGCGGGTCATTTCAGCAGCTGAAAGTATGTGCGCTGTTATGGGGACATGTTACTGCATTCAGGTCAGGGCAGTGCAAACAACCAAGAAAGCTTCAATGTAGGATAATTAACAAGTTTTATGATGGCTCAATGGAGGTCCTTCCTTAAGTGGCCATTTTAGGCTCAGGCAAGCTCCGCCCCCAACGTCAGCATAATTAATAAGATAAATGATCCAAAAACCATAAGGCATAATAACTAATGCTCAGCAACAAAAAAAACTACAGCACATGAAATCTTTAAAACAATTAGCTTATCCGCATATAAAGTGCATAATGCAGATGACAACCAGATCTTCATCTTACTGAGCAAGGACGGCATAGGAGAATCCTCCAGATTCTGTGACCGCATGCTGGCAGTCAGCACAT
This sequence comes from Lissotriton vulgaris, assembly GCF_964263255.1. NCBI lineage: Eukaryota > Metazoa > Chordata > Amphibia > Caudata > Salamandridae > Lissotriton > Lissotriton vulgaris. The sequence continues at coordinate 1,620,573,863 of NC_141694.1, forward strand.
GGATGAGTGGACATTGCCTCAAATTGAACGAAGAAAAAATTGAAGTGATGCTGTTCAGAGAACAAGCATCCTTCTGGTCCCCATCATGCTGGCCAGCAGAGATGGGCACTCTCCCAACTCCTGTCAACAAGAGCTGGAATCTGGGAATCTTGATTGACAACAAACTATGCTATTCCAATCATGTCAGTGTCCTATCTTCCACCACATTTTTTACTTTGAAAATGCTAAAAAAGATACTTCCATCCATTCCAGCCATATTCAGTCAGTCAGTCAACTCGTGTTATTCGATACTTATGTAATAAGATCATATAACTACAGGTAAACATTGTTAAAACAGCCTTGCAAAAATTATTTATAAAACCAGTTAAAACAGTGAAAAGGTTTGTAGCATTCGCAGTTAAGAGAGAGTTGATAAAAACCCAGCTGATAAAAACAAAGGTTTACAATTCAGTCTCGGGTATTATGCAATCCCCTGATCTTCTGTGATTGAACCACCAAAAAATAAACCATAGGCTCAGGCAAAGATTGTAGAAAGTACTAAGCATGGGCGGAAAATCCGTTCAGCTCGCGGATTTTGCGGATTTTCGGTAAATTCGCAATCCGCGAACGCTCGCGAATTTACCGAAAATCCTCAAATTCGCACGTAGCGGATTTTTTTTTCTTTGTGATACAATTTTGCGGCGTGCGGTGTAAGTTCGCAATTGCGAACATGTAGGTGCGGTGGGCAGCAACAATCTCGCACTCGCGAAATTACAAAAATTGCAATTCTGCACAAGAAATCTACTAGCAAGCAGCATAGACCTTCAGAAAATGATGATTTTTATCAGAATAACTCCTCAGGTTGACATTTGCCTGCACTTTTTTGGATTTGAGGCCTTTTGATTTTCTTTGGATAACTTTTGGATTAGAAATCAACTTTCTCATATAAGCTTGTTTGAGGCATTACAGTTGCTGTAATGCTGTTCTGCAGAAAAACGAGTTTTGCAAAAGTGAAAGCATTCAGGAGGTTCAAAAGTTCAAACTCATCATTAGTAACCATTCCCTGTAGTGCTTCCTGACAAGGGCCCCTCCTGAGTTTAGTTGCTAGTTGCAACAATTGTATGACCCTGCTCTGACCCTCACAGCAGGCTCATAGAATAGCTACAAGTAGGCCACAAAGGTCCTGGAAAAAAAATTGCACTGCAACAGAAAGCAAATTACAGATAAGGAAGCAGGTGCCAGACTGGAATTTTAAAACAGTGACACATTAATAAATCAACCCCAAATTAATTCATGTCAGTTGAAGCAGGCAGGTGTGCTTGCTTTTCCCCCCCATAATCTACAGTGATGATGAACCAGAGAGTGGCATTGATGAACCAGAGGGTGGCATGGGTGAAACAGAGGGTGGCAGGGGTGAAACAGAGGGTGCTGGGAACCTGTGATGATGAACCAGACATAGAAACAACATAATCGTGACCGTTGCGAGCCGACATGTAAGTTCGCAATTGCGAACTGGTACAAAACCCTCGCGAACTGGCAGAAATCCTTGCGAACTGGCAGAAATCCTTGCGAACACAAAAAAAAAATCCGCAAATTCGCGAGAATTCGCGGATTTTGCGGATTGCGAGTTCGCAAATTCGCAAAATTCGCGAACGCCAGATTCGCAAAATTCGCCCATGCTTAGAAAGTACATTGCTACACAACATTGTTCATAATGGTATTTACTCATCAGTGGCAATATAAATCTTTTGCGTGGTTCCATGTAAAATTTACAAAAGAAGAAAATGTGCAAATTTGATTGTGCGAAAACACCATCGCAGGGACAGAATGGTAAATCCTTTATGGGATTGATTCCAGCTGGATAGGCCAACATACAGGGAATAAAATTCAATCAAAATCTGATTTAAAAGAATCTATGGTGTGAGTTTGTCACAGTGATAAATATGAAATTGACCCTTCCTGTGCCATTGGTCCCTTTAAATATGATTTAGCCGATACTTTTGTGTACTTTGTCTTTAGTCTTTCGTGGCCCTTTGATAAAGGAAGTAGGAATTGTATCTCCCTTTTTGAGATATTGGAACAATCACTAGGGGAAAAAATAAAAGCTCTAGTCCAAGAGAAGAAAGAGTGGATTTAATGTAAGTGATCCATGGGATCCTATGGGCATATTCCAGAGATAGGCAATCTTCAATTAGATTTTGGGTGACATGAATAGATTCCCTTCTCCAGTTAGAGTGCCACGAAATGATTGAAGCCAGAAAATTGTATCGGTAAGACATGGGACATCTAATTCTGTATGAAAAATAAAATTGAAGCAGCTAACGGGGAGACCTACTAGTTTTCTCCAGAAAGTGTCCTCTACGGTCTGAAGTGCTGGGGGGTTAGTATAACCCCATATGCCTGCCCGTAGGTTGCTACCGACACTGATTTGGCTGCATAGACTTTTTTAACCATGTCAATGGGTTTAGCACCCAGTTTTTTCATAAAAGAATGAAGAGCAATAATACTTCTCTCAAGTGGTAAGCCCCTTGTGGTGATCATATTGGACCATAATAGTTGCCTACCAAATCTTACATCTAGGTAGGAAAAGGTGTCGGTATGGGCTATTTGCTGACCAGATATATGGAAGCTTGGGACCTTCCTGTTCTTAAGGCCTGTGATTAAAATAAAGGACTTGGCTTCATTTGTTTTCAACTCTAGTTTTTGCTTGTAGTTTACATAGATATCTAGTAGTTTTTGCAAGGCCAGGTCTGTGCGTGCAATTAACACTCCATCATCAGCACATAGGAGAATTGAGGTGTTTACATTGTTGATTTTGGGAACATCTGGAGTTGAGTCAGACAGGGGAGCGTCTATCCCATTAGTATAATTTTTTTTTTTTTTAAATGGGGCGAGTACGCAACCCTGTCGGACACCCCTGTTGATTGGAAATGCCCTGGTGCACTGCCCCTGTCTCCCATATCTGCCTTGGCTGAAGAATAAAGCTGCCTGATAAAATGTGTAATGGCCTCATCTACACCCATGTCTTCCATTATCTTCCATAGGTGTTGTTGTGCCACGCAATCAAACGCTGCTGACAGGTCCATAAATGCCAAATATATCTTTCCAGGTTTAGCTTGAGTATACTTGTCGATTAGGAGATTTAAATTAAGGCACTGGTCCTGAGTGCCCATTCCCTTTTTGAAGCAATATTGGACCGGGATCAGAACCTTGTTACTGGCTGCCCATTGCTCAGGTCTATCCAGTAAAACCCTACCCATACGTTTTGCTATGCTATCCAACAACAAAATTGGCCTATAATTTTTGGCTCAGATTTGTCTCCTTTCTTATGGATTGGGATTAAAATGGATCTCTTCCATGAGTCTGGTGGCCCCACCTTGGCGACTGTGTTAAAAACGTTTGTCAGCACAGGTCCCCATAAGTCTGGCTGGTCAATGAAAACATCTATAGGGGTACCGTCCGGTCTTGGTGCTTTGTTGCTAGAGCACTGCATAAGGGATTCTCTGATCTCATGGTGAATAAAGGTTAAAAGGGGTTTGGTGAGAGGGGATATAGATACATTCTGTGGTATCACCCCCTCAGCATTTGGATCAAATATTCAGGAAACGTATGTAACTCAGAATTCCATATTTACAAGGCAATCCAATGTTGGTGCCGTGGCTGGTTTGAGGAAAGGGGCATTAATAGTGCTTCAAAAGTCCCTGGCATTTTTTGAGATAGCGGCTAGATGGAGTTGTTCCACGCTTCTTCCTTTAGAGTTTTAATTCTGATCTTCCTGGCCTCTTTATATTGGAGACGGAGAAGCTTAACTAAAACTGTATCTCTGTGCGTTGACCTACGGGCCTGGTGTAAAGCTGCTAGAGACTTAGTACATGATCAATCAAACCATCTGGGACCTGAGGTTTTGGCAGTGGGATTTTTTCTAGTGAGATAATTCCTGATCTCCAATAATATCAACTCAAATGACGTAATTACCTGAATTGGATTAGAGGCTGTTTCTAGGCACGTTAGAATATTGTTTTGCCTCTTTGCAACCACGATCGGAGCAAGGGATATTTTACTTGCTAGAGCCCATTGGTCCTTGTTATCACGGGTTTAACATGCCTTTGCTGCTCCAAGTGGATTCCTGCCCAGTCCAACTTGCCAATGATGGCAGCGTGATTGCTAAAACTTAAGTACTTTATCTCGATATTAGAAATGGGTTTTTAAGGGGTGCCACTATAATTATGTAAACTATTGTGGTACCCTGCGTGGGTGTGCCAAATGTATTTTGCAGCATACCTGATGGTATATCAATAGGGTTACAGATTTCTAAGTTTTTAATCACAAGGAGTCTATTCAGAGCTTTTCCATACTGATTATGGTTAAAATGGATTAATGGCTCGCCTGCGTCCTTAGTTATGCCACATGCTGCTGAGGTTGAAAGCTGACAGCAGTGTGTGTTGAAATCTCCCATCCGTAAAATTTTTGGAATACGTTTTAAAATGCTAAGAAGATTTTTGACATCCTTCTCCAGCTGGTCTACAACCTTTTTCATGTCTCCTGTGAAGTTATTGTTATAAAAGTTGCTAAAAGAATTGTGTCTCCGTCTGGAACTTTTAAAAGTATTAGATGATAAAAAGGAGGAACATTATGATATGACACGACTTACAGTCTAAGCCAGGGGTCTCCAACCTTTTCAGTAGTGAGAGCTACTTCTGAACAGTGAAAATTGTCGTGAGCTACTAAAGGGCAAGAAACTTGTGCATTTTCCCAAGAGTACCCCACGCCCAGCTTCATTTACTTTAAGCTTAATTTCGTAAGTTCGCCAGGCAAAACAAGGAAATGCTTCCCACATAGGAGCACAAACCAACAAAGAAAATGCTACCAACCACCTGCCCTACACATGCCATAGTTTGCTGACCATTGTAAATCAATACTTCAGTGCCACACATTGGTTAAGTTGGCAAGCACTATAAAAATACTGCAACACAGTGCCCCCACCCCCTCTTCTTCGTTATCAAATAAACAAAGAGAGAAAAGTTGTGTTACAAATTAATACATAGGATCTCCTTTCATGTCTGGGCATTTGCAGACTATTAGTTACAGTGAGGGATGGTGTATTCTGGGCCTTGTTTTTAGTTTGAACTTCATAATAGCCAGACAACTGCCCAGGAAACAAAACAGTATTGATTATCACACCATTTGGTATCAACACATGGTACTGGACAGGTATATCCTATATATGAAATGGGAACTTTTTTTATTGTGGCGAAGCATTTATTTTAAAATCAAGAAGAACAGGGGATATAAAGCGCCGTTCCAGCAGATGTTAAAATTTTAGTGTCAAAAATAGGCAGCGTTTCCCACTGATTTTGTTTTTATTTTTGGGAAAGCATTTAATTTTCTAACATAGATCATTATTACTTGATACTTTTGCAGTTTTATATATACAGCGAACTTGACCAAAGTCTTGAAGCACTTTATATGTACATCAAATACATTACACAAGTACACATTCATTTTGGAGGCATTTTCCCAGAATTACAGTATGTTGAGACAACATGGAGACTCGAAGCCCGACCCTAAGGGCACCACCTCCCCAATTGAGAAGTTAATTGATGCTTGGGCTCAAAACCTTACCCTTCAGCTGAGTGTCCAGGTCAGGACCTCAACAGTACAGCCATCAGTGATTGACTGGAGCTGCTGAACTGCAATTACATAAGTGCATATGAGTACAATGACCCACAATGGGTAAGGTTTGCTTGTGAAGCCTGTCCATAGCCTTCATAAGCAGCCCACTGTCTCCCCATGGCTAGTAAACGGCTGCTCACCCTCAGCGGGATTCAAGTTCATGGCCCTGATTACACCTTACTGAAAAAAAGAAATGCAGTTGCTTCGCACTGACCAGACATACACACATACTCTGGTCAGATACCCTGGTTATTTAAACAACATCGTACGAACGGCATACTCAATTTTTTGTATACTGCGACCCCCTCTGATCTTGCTGTAACTGGGCCATGAATTCAGTAAGTAAAAGCCAGAACTTTGAGCTAAAATATTTTCACAGCTAATCAGGCAACACAGTTAACTGAAAACTGCTTTAGCTCGCGGTGGTAACTAAGCCCTTCTTGTCAATTTATAGCCCCCTCTCACTCTCCCCCCATAGTGCATGCCATCATAACACAGTATTTCGAGAGGCCAACAAATGTGAATGTGCAGCTTGAAGACAACCTCGACCAAAGGAATGACTGCTTTAATGAAGACACCAGGGAGAAATCGATTTGCCCAGCTAAGTTTAGCGTGCCACATATTAAACAGGGGAGCTTAAAATAGGGCGGGGAAAGGCAGCAGCGACGTCTCACCTGAAACCTTTGAAGAATTGCTGCCAGTTCTAGAAAAGGCTCCACTTCTGCCTCAGCTAACGACATCATAGGATCACAACCACTGCGCTGCAGAATCGCACAATTCCATTTATGTCTGCATTTGCATTTTTCAACGTGGAAGCAAGGGTAGTAAGCACCTCGCTTTCCATTTAGTAAAGAATGGTGGTAGCTGACGATAAAATCAAAGGGCCTTGCACGCATTCAGCCGCTTTCACTGACTAATATGTGAAGGCAAATATAAAGCGCAGTGTAGTCAATGAAAGCGCACGCAACGCCCTTTGATTTTAACATCTTCTGCCGACGCGCTTCTTACTAGGGAAGGCAGATATGAAGCGCAGTGCAAGCACATGTGAAAACCAAAGGTCCTTCCTGCACTGAACCGCTTTTGCCGACTATGCAGCTACTGTGCCAGAGGCTTACTTACCGATCTGCTGCTCCACTCCACCCAAAAGATCCATGTAAAGCACGGTGCCCGTCTGAAAAAGGCGGGTGGCGCGATTCCGGATTGTGCCGGACTACAGGAAGTGCGTCATGTTCCTCTGTCCGCCCGCCCCAGCTGAGCTCAGTTCAGCCAATCTGAGCAGCTGGTTTTGCAGAGGGCGGGCAAACACTAATAACAAACCTTAAAAGACAATGAAGGGCTAATTAATACATGCTGGAGCGCCGAACGAAAGATGAATTATCAGATGCTGGGCGAGCTACTCCCAAGGGGTCGGCGAGCTACTGGTAGCTCGCGATCGACCGGTTGGAGACACCTGGTCTAAGCATATTTTACAACAAAGTTACAATCCCTCCCTTGGCTCTTCCTGATTTTGATGGGAGGTCAGCGGTAAAAAAAAAGCGGTATAACCATCTAAATTAATCGGCTCGGTTTCCCATGTTTCCTGAAACCAGATCAAATCATACATAGTAACAATTTTTATCCAAACAGGGTCAGACATTTTTCTATTCACGCCAGCAATATTCCATTTCATAAATGTGATGGATTCAGTCTGATCGTATGTTGCATTTTGGGGTATGTGAGTTTCAGACTCTGATATAGAGGAGTTTTGAACAGGAGGGTGGCTCTCCTGTTCCTTCTCTGTCAATCACAGCCATCCAGGTCTGTTAGCGCATTGAATCGATTGTATGTGGGAAGAGAGGTGGGGTGCTGATCCAAGGAGTGTTGGTGGGACTTAAATAGGGGAAAGGGGACGGGGCTGGGGCGTTGTTGTCCCTGCAGTGTAATTGTGGTTGGTTTATAAAAATATAGCTGCTCTTATAATGACCAAATTGGACTATTGTAATGGTCTATTACTTACCTCACATCAATACATCCTCAACAGACTGCAAATTTTGCAAAGCACTGTGTGCAAGACTTCTTCTAAAATGTCCAAGACATCACTCTGTAGCCTCTGGCATTAGGAACCTTCACTGGCTCCCTATCAGACAGCGCATCACTTTTAAGGCACTCTGTCTTACTTTTTGCGATGCAACTTCAAATGATACACCCCAAGTCCAACCCTGTGTTTTACCGCAGCCAAACACAAATTCATTCTCAAATGTAAGTGCTCCACCTGGGGGGTAGGCGCTTCTTTTTGAGAACGACAACTACCTGTGACACCCTACCACTCCACATTAAGAGCACACTTCAGGAAGCTCCTTAAAACCTGTATTTTTAGTGCCTGCTAAGCCTGTAGTTCTTCCTGCACATCTCTTCTCCTGTATCAAAGCTAGCGCCAAGACACCCTAGTGTAATCAAGTGCTTTAGAAATAATTTAACATAATAATTAACATAGTGAATCTATAAAATATGAACTAATCAAGTACAGTAAATATCTAAAATCATAATAAGATCCTATTAAAACAAGCAGTACTATTCGCCCATAGTTCTCCTAGCTAAAACTGCTTCTTTAAGGAAAGAACACACCCTAGCACTGATGATTGGGGTATCTAATGATTGCAATTTGCGCAAGGCCTTTTCACAGCTTTGACGTCCCAAGGATTGTAAAAGTGGCTTCAAAAAGTGTCTCTGGGCATAACTAAAATAATACAGAAAAGGATATAATGCATTAGTGATTATGAGGAAACCCCATCACAGGGACATGCCCTAGAGGATCCTCCGAAGGTGTCGCTGGCATCCTATAACTGATAAGCCGCCATACCGAGCCTGATCTGAAACAAAAAAGAAGGGACCTTTCCCATTATGTTAATTCTAGAGAAAAATAAAGGAAGGGCTCTGGACTGGCAAGGATACAAAAGTAAGTCAAGACAGAGCTCATGGTCAGCTACTTCTGCAATCTTACCTCTGCACAATGTTCCAAAAAGAGACGTTTTATCCTAGATTTGTCTCCTTTCTGTAGCCTAATAGGAGACGGGATCATCAGAGACAACGCCAGCACTTGAAAGGTTGTGTTGATGTATTTCAACCACAGTATAAAACCCCAGTTATCCAGATGGAAACAATCTGAAATGATCTCTTTACGGAATGTGGCTTAGGAATATGCCTATATAGTAATCCAAAGAAGTAGAGGTGCCATTCTGACACAATCCTCAACAAAACTGTGCTTGATCTGTGTATAAAATAAAACTAGAGGTTGAGGGGGAGCTTTAAAAACCTCCTACCTAACTGATCTTCCTCACGCTGGAGGGAAGAGCTCTTGTAAAAACCCTATATCCCTGCACCGTATGTAGCCGCAGGGACACATTGAGCATTATAGATTTTAATAGAGGTAAAAGTGTCCCCTTTCCCTTTGTCCTAGAGAGATTAAAATGGCTCCTGCTGACTTACTAAGCTTAAGCCTACTTTGGTTTTCCATCGTGAGGGTCTGCTGCAAAACGGATCTACTTGGTGCTCTACTTTCAGTTTATAAGTAAAATGGTCCCATGATTATAAGAGGTCAAAGACTCCAGCATAAACAGTTGGCACAAAATACTCCTGGTTGTTCTGGCACACCCTCTCCCACCCCCAAATATTTTACCACATAGTCTCTTCCTAGGAGGGCAATTGCCATCGAACAATCTAATGAATGCTGTTAGAAGGGGAGTTTTGTAAGATACAAAGTGCTCTACTAAGCCTGGAGAGTAACAAACAGGTTCAATAGGGACTCACATGCGAGCTATGGTCTGTAGAGAGTGTTTGAGAAACCTATTTCCCACTGCAGTCCGTGGAATGGTACCCCAGAAGTTTAGGAACAATTGGAGCAACCAGGAAGAAGATTGAAACTAGCTGTAAACTTTGGACTTAGAACATTTTCTGCCTCCAGAAAGCTGGGGTGAGGTGACAATGTATCGGAAAAAGAAGTGGCTTCAGCTGCGGCCAATCCATTCGAGTGGAGGAGCACCGGGCCCCCTGCAACCGCCAGCAAGTAAAATGATAATACAAAGGGTTTTAACCCCGTTTTATTATCGTTTTATTTTAATCCCCTGGATCAGCACCGGCAGTTTGTTAAAGGAGGCCTCGAAACGGCTCTCTATCTGGCTCTGTTTTGTGCCCTGTCACAGATGGTCTGTTTTTTCCGGACTGCAGTGACAGCAGGCACGTGGATCTGCGCGTGCTCACACTGCTCACTTCTCACTAGTGGAGAAGTTACGGCATCGGCATGATGTCATGCTAGGCCAGCATTGTGGGGAAGGGGAATCTTTTAAAGAGGGACATGTTCTCTCTGGATTTCCCTTCTCTTGTTGAAACTCAGGTGCAGCAATATTGTCGTGGTGTTACCACGGCTTTAAGTGGAAGCTTTTTCAATATTACATACAAGTCATACTTGCTGCTTATGTATCTTAAGCAACTAATAACCATTGACAAATCCAATAGTTCTAACTTGTTGCAGGTATGGTGTTTATTGTATCAAATATCTGGATGCATTGACATGAATAGCAAAATACAAGGCGGGTTGCTCACTCTGCTAAGCACATATTTTTACCTGCTGTTTTTAAGACACATCCATAATTACTTTGGCCACGCCCCTTTGAGAGCCACCTAATTTTTCTCATCCCACTTAAAGCCCTGATTACGAGCTTCCAGCTGTCGTGCGATATTTACATACTGAACAGTTGATCTTGTGCAACGTTCGGATTTTTTTTATGTTTTAAGGGTGTTGAGGTTTTTTTTTAAAAAAAAAGATAATTTTAACCGGGAGTCCCTGGTGCTTCTGTTACTTCTATGGGCTGTTTGTTGTACTCACTTGAAGAGGGGACGTGACACGTGCCCACCGAGGCACTATATTTCAATATATGTACTTAGGATGGAGTTTTAGGTGCGGGGTGGCTTATTCATGGCCATCGCTTGAACTTGGTGACTTTTATTAAATCTTTGAACGTGTGGCGAGATCTCAGCCCGCCTCCGTGAACAACCTAGAAGGGAATCATAGCCCTGTGCAACAAAAACCGCGGATCCCCCGGCTTTGTCTGGTCTGACTGAGGTGTCCTGGCGCCAGTACTTGCTTTCAAACCTCAGCCTGGCTGTCGTCCTGCGTCAACTCAGCCAGACCCGAGAGTTTTTTTGAGAAATCCGGGGCAGGTTTTCTAACACGTGAACTTGGAATCTGCCGCGATAAGAACGTCCTACCGAAGCCTCCGTCGCTACAAAATAAAACGTGGCTGTTTGTAACTTCTGTTTAATTAGAGTATTGCAGGAATGTCTGTCGTAAAAACACCTACTGTAACTAGTACACTGGAAGCTTCGCTGGAAGCCCCGGGTTCTAAATATGACACCTTTACTATGCTCCTATAGCCGCCATTACAGCAGCACTTCGCCCTTGACTGCACCATGCTGGTATGTAGCTGCTCAACCCCATCACACAGATCTCACAATAGCGCAAACATCCTCGTGCAACCTCGCGTCTAAAGAATCCCCGGGAATAAAAACCCATGGTAAGCCGGAAAACCGTATATACAGACATAGCACCTAAAATAGAAGCAAAATGCACCAGGGAGCCTCAAGCACCAGACAAATGTCCTTTGCCGTCACCATCCTTTATAAAATCCAGACGAGATGTTTCTTCCAGTGTTTGCATTTCTCTTTAAAACTGACAGCTGTTGTTTTAAAACAAACAAAAAACGCGCACCACGCTCGAAGAAAAAGGTGTTCCATTCATTGGGTATTTCAGAAGAACTCTTGTTTCTTATCCTTTGTGGTTTGGTGAACCCCCTCACTGGCGCGTCCACCTAGATGCACCGGCTGTCCTGAGGCCAGGGACATCTGAATGATTTTGGGGGCCCGGGGGCCCGGGCCAAAGGTGTTTTGGGGGCCCCTGTTTGGAACTACTTTTGATTTATGATCCAATTTCAGCTCTTTTATACCCTCTTTGGGCAGGTGACTGACTGCACTCCTCCAAATACTTAAAGGTATTTACATCTAATATCCTGCGATAGTTTCGTGTGTTTACAGTATTCTAGCACAGCTGCAGCTCACTAATATTACTGCAAATAATCTCTGTGGCACCCTCCCATTTCTCATAATTGAGCCCTGCTTTTATCTAAAAAAAAAAACTTTTTTTATGTTGCATGACAACGACATTTAAAACCGTCCAATTAAGAATTATAGGAGGTCATCAGGGTAAGACTCTCTGCAGAACAGAGGAGGACCCCTGAAAAGCTGGGACCCTGGGCCAGAGCACACTTAGATTATGCCTTAAAACGTATCTGCCTGTGGCTCCACACTTCATGCAATCTCCTGCAATGTTTTACGACCCTGAAAGGGCACGAATAACTCGGAGAGGAAGCGCAAGGAGCAGGGGCTGTGCTGTGGCAGTTTCTTATGTCCCCAGAGTATCCGGTGATGTACACACCTTTCATAGGCGAGCTGTGTTTACTGTCAGGTGCGCGCGCTCTATGAAACTTGACTCATTTTCTTCGAGTTTCACGTGCGCGTGGGTCCGTGGTCACAGTAACACGCAACAGTCAGGGTAATGATAGAGGTGGAAAAGAAATGGGAGCGGCGCGAAGGGAAGGAGAGCACGGGAGCAAGAGGGGTAAATGGAGGATTGGCGATGGAGGACAGAAACTAAACAGGAGAATAGAGGGGAAGTGAAGGAGAGCATGAATAACAGAGACAGGACGACCGAGAGAAGGGAGAGAGAGGAGAAGAAGTGTACGAGATGAAGGAGAAGCGACAAAGACAGGAGCAGAGAACGGGTAAGGAAATAGGGTGAGAAAGAAATATGGAACCGGAGAGAGTGAAGGGGTTTTAGGGCGCGAATGAAAGAGAACAACTGTGAACGACAGTGACAGAAGAGAGAAATGAGAAACGAAGCGTGAGAAAGAGACTGAAAATAAGGTATACAAGAAGAGATTAAATGTGTGTGCCTGTTTACGGGTTTGCATAGGTATCTGTGCCTACTTGTGTGTGCTCTGCAATTGCGTATGTATGCAAGTGCGTTGTTTGTGTTTATTTATGTTTGTGTCTGTGATGTGTATTAGCGTGTATGTGTGTTCTTATATGTCGGTGCTGCACAGGGACTTTTATGCGTTGTATTTGTGTGTTTATGTATGTGTGTATGTGTTTGTGCTTGGGGGAGGGAATGCACGTATGTGTGCCAGAGAGAGGGAGAGATACAATGAAGAAGAGACAGAATCAGCGAAAATAAAGAGGTGACAAACACCAAGAGTCGAAAGCGATAAAGGCATGGAGAGTTTGAGTGAGCGAGACAATGTGAGAGAGAACGAAACTAAACCGGAAGTAGAGGAGTAAACTGGAAGAGAGCAGCAGAGGAGAGAAAAGTGCAGTGAGAAAAAAGATTAGGCGAAATCGTGTCAGACAGAGGCGTTATAAGGTATGGGCAATTGTACAAGGCCCCCACCTCTGGAAAGGGAACATTCTTTCTATTTTATCTCTGTCTATTATATTTCTCTATCTAAACATCTCTACCACTGACTCTGTCTTTCTACCCTGTGTCATTTAAAGGATTTTTGAGGTCCTGGGCAAGACCTATTTCAACTGATTTTGTGTGACCCTGTTAATATGTGACATCATTTTGCATTATTTAGCATCATGTGGATTAGCAGAAAATGTGCATTGAAATTCAAATTTGTTCTGTACATGAGGACCCCCCAAAAAAGTCTTGATGGGTCCCAGAAATCCTTCAGATCACACTGAGCATGTATGTGAGTGAGAGTGTCAAAAAGGCTGAGAATGCGAGAGAAAAAGAGAGGCCCAGAGAGAAGAGAGGAAACATGAGATAGAAAGAGAATAAACATTTACAAGGTTTTAGGGATAGGCTGAGGTAAAACCAATATTTTCTTTACAATAACCAATATATCAAAATAATCTGCCTGCACTCTGACATTAATTACTGAAAATAGCTTCTAGACCGCTGTATGTACTTTGTTTCCTAAACACACCTCCCAATCGCATAAAACACTGGAAAATAAAGAAAATAAATCCTTAAGCCCTTATTTTTGTAGCGAGAGCTACGTCAATCAAGCTCTTGGGATTGCACAGCATTGAAGCAGGGCTTTCCTCAGAAACGTGCTCCAAGGCCCGGGCTGAAAGCAGGAGTCGACTTGCTGCGCTATGCTGGCATCTTGGAGCAATCAGTGGCATTAAGGAGGACGACGCAGCAGCCCGAGGTTAGAGGGGGGTCTGTGGCAGCAGGGCAGCCATTACAGGGAACCCGAGACTAATTCATGGGGCTCAAGAGGAGGGGGGCTCCTTCCAGTCTGGTCTGGAGGCCTGACTGGAACATGCTCTACTCACAGGCCCTCTCGTACCCATCTTCGACTTGCCAATGGGAGGCCAGATGCGGGGGTGTGGAGTGCCACCGGCAGGCCTTTCTGACTACTGCAGTGCTTGAACCAGAGCCTAAATCATAGGGCTGCTGTTGGTTGGCAGGGGTTCAAGGGTGGTGGTAGGGGGTGCTACCAGTCATGGGGGCATATTATCAAGCGGAGCGTTAAAAATTATAGCCGTTTTAGCGGCAAAAAACTGCACTAAAGCGGAGATAATGGGCTTGATAATATGGCCATGTGAATTCTAATAGAAACCGTTCTGGTGTGAACATGGGCTTCTATTGGAATTCTCCAAGGCATATTATCAAGCCCATTATCGCCGCTTTAGTGGCAGTTTTCTGCCGTTAAAACAGCGTTAATTTTAACGCCCTGCCTGATAATATGCCCCTTGTTTCTTACTGGTAGAGGAGGCTCGACTGAAACAGGCTCTGTCACACACTGTGGTACCCTACCACTGCGAGGCAAGCCTCCTGAGAGTCTGGCACCAGTGGCCAATGACAGCCCGCCCTACATTCTGAAAGCTAATCTTCTATGAGTCAACATGCGTGTCTGGGTCATGGTATAAATCTATTACAGCTGAAAGATAGGCTTTGTGTGAGGGTTGCCCGGGGAGTTGATGCTTCACTGTAAACCTAATACTGCGAAAAGGGAGGCACTGTGATTTTGAATTTCCACAGACAGGAGCAGCAGGAAAGGTCATAGGTCATACCTCAACACTGCACCGAGGAGAGACCTGGATTTAGAAGTCTGCCCTTTCTTAAAAAAATGTAGAGGAGAACTCCTGCTGGAGGTTTGGAAGACACGTGCTGTATTTTACCACAACATTAACCTGTGTGTTATTTCAATAACATGTACCACAAACAACAACAGTGTTGGCGGCCGCAGAAAGAATACACAAACGCTTTCAATTTAAACCTTTCTTCTCATTTTCATGGTGGCCATAAAGTTAGCTCCCAAGTCCACTTTAAATGATGTCAGGGCACTGAGTGCCTAGGAGCTGCAGTTGTGCTTCTATAGGCAGGGTGACTGGAATTATGCGAAAGGGGAGGGCCAAATTACGTGGCAGGGATGAGTAAATTATGCAACAAGAAAATCCATGTGATGCAACATAATACAGCACATTTTGTGATGGTATTACTTCAATATTGTGTCATTTTAACACGTGTTAAAACTGTCCGGGCATTGGTTCCACCTCATTAGAACCAGTTTAACACCTAAATATAGGAATAAGCAACTGAAAGGCGACTAGTCAACATTTCCAAAGAACCTTCCCCTGCACAGCAAAACAAGTTGCTGCATTTTAGCAACTTTTGAACTGTGTGAGCTAAAACCAAATGTAATTTTTTGTTAAAATCTGCAGGTTATGCAGCAGATGGTGAATTATGTGGCTGATGTGGAAAATATATATTTATGCGAAAATCACACCTGCAGCACAATCATATAATTCCAGTGGCCCAGCCCAATGGCAGCTATCAAGCAGGGATTGTGCCACAGGAGCTCAGTAGGCGACATCGGTTTAAAATTGCACTGACATATAAAAAGCACGTGGCACTGGTACGGATGAGCCGCTGTCTCAGCACACGCAAACGTGCAGGTCTAATATTGGTCAGTAATTATATAATAGCAATTATCATGAGACCTAGTGAACATGACCTTGCTGCCCCGTTTTTCCCAGGACCCAATCTGTGAGACAAACCTCTAGCTGGTCTTCAAACTGTAGAACACTTTTGGAAAGGAAAACTGATTTTGTCCTCAGAGGTGGTTCCATAAGTACCCATCCTAAGACTTTTTGTAGATATATATATGGCATCAATGATGTTCTACTCACTAACCACCACACATCGGCAAACAGATTCTTGGTCAGCCAGGTATTTAAAGACTTCGATTTTATGAAATATGTAACCAACTTTTCTTCTTGGCAACAAAAAATTAGGATTAATGAAATGACCGACAAATTTCAGCTGACGCTTTATATATATATGTCACCAATCCTGTTGATCACGAAATAACAGGCACTGACTCCATGGAGATTAACACAGGAAAATGTTAGTAAAAAAGGATAGCTATATATATCGATTTCCGGACCTGGTGGTTGGTGCGGTGTGGGGACACAGGAGGGCGCCCAGGTTCTTGCTGCCCTACAGAGAGCTGGCTATCTACACACCACGCAGTACCCTGCCCAAGCCTCCAATTTCTTCTGGCACTGTCCGCTCCGGCACCACTGTCCTGCTAACTACATGCTCTCTGGGACTGGTAGTTCAAGATCAACGCGTGAGCTACTGTTTGTGGGCTGTGACTTTAAGAAGGAGGTATACCTTGCTTCCTCGGCAAGGGGCGGGACACATATATAGTGGTTGCTGTTATTGCCACCTGTTTACCACTTGGCGCTGACGAAGGCCGTGAAGGCCGAAATGCATTCGCCTGCAGAATGGAATTAAAGGTGTGTTCCTGTTTGTTCCCCCAACGTGGTCTCTGCTCTTTCTTTGAAGGAGGGTGTTTGTGATATATATATATATATATACATATATATATATATATATAAATATAGCTATCCTTTTTTACTAACATTTTCACTGGATGGTGTCATCAGTGATGTCATGAGTGATGTCACTGACCATGTCATGAGTGATGTAATATGTGACGTCATCAGCAGTGCATTGCAGGCGCGCAAGTTATAATGAGTCCAACTCACAATAACGTGGGAATTTCAATGGTTTTTTGTCTGTAAAATTTCCAGCTAACTATAACTGGTGTCAAACCTATGGTTTTTTCAGTGAATTTAATAGTTTTTTAAAATGCTAATTCCTAACTATAACTGGTGTGAAACCTATGGTTTTTTCAGTGAATTTCAAAGGTTTTTTAAATGCTAATTCCTTACTATAACGAGTGTTAAACCTATGGTTTTTTCAGTGAATTTCAAAGGTTTTTTAAATACTAATTCCTAACTATAACGAGTGTTAAACGTATGGCTTTTTCAGTGTATTTCAAAGATTTTTTAAAAGCTAATTCCTTTGTATATCGAGTTTGTAACCTACGATTTTTAAACTGATTTTTTTAACTAATATTATTATTATTTTTTTCACAAGAATATTTTTTTCAATGTATTTTTCATTTTTTTAATCATATTGTCTTGGGGCGCTCAGGGTGCGCGCACCGGTAAGCTCACCCGAGAGCGCAGCGTGAGCGCCATTTCTTCGTGCGGAAAAAAAAGTATGTATTTAACTAAATAATAATGCAAGACATTCAGTAGCATACTTATAAACATAGTATTTTTGATTGTAAATACCCGTATTACAACTTTTAACGTATTTTCGTAATGTTAGCAAAACGTCATTTAGACGCGCCGCGTCAGCGCCCGCGTAAGCGCCCCCGGAAGCGCCTACGTGGATGCCGCGTAAGCGTCACCGGAAGCGCTTACGTTCGTGCCGCGTAAGCGCCCCCGGAAGCGCTCCGGCGAGCGCAGCGTAAGAGGGTCAAGTCATGTGACCTTAAAACAACTCTTTTCATTGGTTGCTAACAGTTTTTTTTACATCTAATGAAAACCCCACCCATTTCCTTCATTTCTTCTTTCACTTTGGAGACAGCAAGACCTGTATTTTTTTGTCCTACCATTTTGTGCAAAGAATGGCAGCTAGACCATCCAGCAGTAGTGAGGACTCAGATGGCTTCATTGAGGAAGAGCCTCCTCAGCCCAAGATCAAGGAGCATTTTATTTGGAAGTTTTTTTCAATACCTGAAGGATTAAAAAAGGTGAATGCTCCCAAAGTTGAATGCAAAAATCTGCCAAACTGTGCTTTCCCGAGGAGACCCAAGAAGGAAGTACAGTTTTGGCAATTTGCCAATGATTCGCCACGTCCAACGCAGGCACCCCCAGAACTATGCCCAGGAGAGTGTCCGAGACCTGGCACGTAATCCCCCAAGGGATGGTGCCTCTACATCTACAGGAGGAGTCACAACATCAGGGAGAGGACATGCAGCGGAATTGGAGATGATTCTGAACATTCAACCTGTTTTTAATGACATTACTATAAAGTGCAAGCAATGCGATGAAATGCTTTCCTATGGTGAGCAGAGCATCAAGCTCATTGCACGCAAGAGGCAAGAACACCGCTGCCTTCCCCAGCCCTAATTTTCCTCTTTTTTTGCTCTGTTGAGCAGTTTTGCATTCCCTGTTTTTGTTTTTGTTCTGAAAAAAACATAAAAAAGAAGAAAAAAACAGTTCTTTTAGAACTACCTCCAGTTCTCAAAAAAGAGCTATATTCTTAACAAATTCAAAAGGAGTAACTGAAGTGGAGTGCAGTGAGAGAGGAGAGGAAAGGAAAATGAGTGAGAAAGCAAAGAAAGGGACGAGAGGGGAAGGGAAGTGAAGTAGGGGGCCGAAAGAAGGTGAGTGTGGGGAACGAGAGTGAGGAGAAGGAGAGTGAACATGGGGAATGTGGATAAGTGAAGAAAATGTAGTAAAAGAACGGTGGTGTGGAAGGGTAAGAAAAGACTGACGCAAGCCCTTTCACATTATACCTTCGCCAGGTGTAATGTATGCAAGGGGGCGTATTGACGCAAGGAAGGGTCATAGAAGTGACGCAGTGAAATCTATGAGATTTCACTGCGTCACTTTTAGGACACCGTTGCGTCAAAATCTTGCGCCTGCCTCACAGCAGGCGTAAGACTGACGCAGGCCCTTGCACATGGGGCTGGCCCCATGTGAAAGGATGCATTGCTGGAGTTGCATCACTTTTGTGACACACTCCAGCAATGCATCACTACCTCTAAGCACTTTAAATTATTATTTTACTGTTTCACTGGGTTTTCACCATGGTACGCTCCCCTGTGTGCGTACCGGGTGCTCCCCCCGCGAAAATAATTTTAAAAAATGATAATTTTTGCCCCTTTGTTTTTGCCACCTCTTGTGTCTCGATCCTACCGAGACACAAGATGGCGGTCGCTCCGGACTGTCTGGAATGTTGACAGACACCCTAGAGCCAATCAGCTTTCCGCGAGCGAACTCAGGTAGCGCGCCCGGTGTGCGTACCGGGGCGCGCCTATAGATATATAGATATATATTTTTTATTAACCTAAAATCCACTGGAGCACATATCTTGAGACATAGCAAAGGCACATCGGGCTACCAGCCCCTACAATTTTACCAAGTTTGGTGGAAATCCATTCAGCCTTTCGGGCTAAAAGTGAGTCCAAGCGCCCTATGGAAATTAACATGAGGAAAACACGTTTTGGGACCCCCCTTTTATCTCGGCCCCCGCTTGACGAATCCCCCCCAAACTTTAAGGGAATGAGCTGAAATTTTCAGGCAGATTCCTCAACCGGCACCAAAGTTATTCCCAATAGAATGTTGCGAATTCCCTATACAAAATAATCCTAACTATAACTACCTACTGGCGACCGCCAGTAGGTAATATATGTACAAACATATATGTACATACATCAAGAAAACAGCTTTTCGCTACTCCTCTAGTTTCTGTTCAGCAAGCAGACACGGACCCAAAATGTCATGCTTAGAATAGCTGTTTAATGTCAGCCATTATGTGTTTCGGTCCTCAAAGGACCTTGATCATATGAAAACCCAGGTTTCCCTGCTCTCGCTTTAGTGAAGCAAAGTAGAGTTTGCTATGGTAGGGCGGGAGCTCTTGCTCTACTATAGCAAACAGCAGTGTCCCGGGGGTGGGCACCCCAGGACTCTGCAGGAGCCGGTCCTGGGGCTGGAGGTCCCCAGGGCCATCAAGGGCTCCAGGAGGGGGGCACCGCAGCCCCCCCGCCCAACCATTGCAAAGCCCGGGGGAGGTGGAGGTCCCCGGGGCATGTGTGGGGGCTCGAGCCCCCCCACACAGGTTTTTTTTAAAATGGGAGCCCCGGGAAGGTGGCGGTCCCCGGGGCTGCAAGGGGGCTGCATGCCCCCACACACAGTTATACCTTTAAAGCCCCGGGGAGGTGGTGGTCCCCGGGGAGTGTGTGGGGGTGTCTCGAGCCCCCCCCACAAACACTATAATAAAAAACAATAGGGCCCCAGGGAGGTGGCGGTCCCCGGGCTGCAGGGGTCTCTGAGTCCCCCCTCAAACATAAATGAAGCCCCAGGAAGGTGGCGGTCCCCGAGCTGCCGGGAGCACCACGGGCCCCCGCTATAAATTTTCTGCATGCCCCCGGGACCTGGCTCACCTGGGTGCTTAAACATAACAAAGCACGGAAGGCCGTGCTTCGTTTTATTTTTTAATTGTCCGGATTCACGCACCCAGCACAAATTCGGCCGATGTAATTATTTTTTAAAGCTTTTTTTTGTCTTGGTGGTCCTTGTGGGACCCCCTGAGCAGGCGTAGTTGGTCAGGGTGTTTTTACCCTGCCCCTTTTCTTGTTTTTCATGCTTATTTCCCTGTTTTCTTGTGAATCGGTTCTACCAAGTCACAAGATGGCTGCCAACACTTCCTGGTTTGGAGTGTTGACAGCAAATTTGAATGAAGCTCGTGGTCTGGACGGTTCGCGAATCCACCGCGGCCATAGATATCGAAACTTTTCTTTTTTAAATTTCTCAGCAACTACTCAACGGATTTACACCATTTAGTAAAAAAGGTCTCTTTCTGAACCAAGCACTACCTTTTTGCCAAATTTGGGGTAATTCTGTTCAGCAGATTCGGCTGTAGCCTTGCCTAAAGTTTCATATGGGAAATTATTTTTTGACTCTTCTTTTTTGAATTTCCCAGCAACTACTGAATGGATTTACACCATTTAAAAAGAAAGTCGTTTTCTGAACCAAGAGCTACCTTTTTGCGAAATTCTGTTCAGCAGTTCAGGCTGTAGCCAGTCACAAAATTTCCTATCGAAATGAACATGGGTAAAATGTGTTTTAGGACCCCCCTTTTTTCTCAGCCCTCGTTTGACGAATCACCCCCAAACTTTAAGGATAGGAGCTGACCTGGATAAACTTTTTTGGGGGAGAACTTCGCAAAGATTTGTCAAACAACGCCAAAGGTATTAGCAAATCAAAAAATGCTTTTCCTAGGGAATCTAGGTTCTAACTATAACTATCTACTAGCGACCCCCAGTAGGTAATATATATAAATAGACCTGTTACAATACAGGAAAAAGTCTGATGATAAAAGTAATAAAGTGGAACTGATCAGTCTCATATTAGGTTTCTCTAAACAAGACTAAACAAGAGAAACAACTCCGAACTTTCATTAGACGTAATTTGCCAATCGTATGTGATGACCCCAGTATAGGCAAATCACTACCCAACAATCCTTCCATTACTTTCAGAAAAACTTCCAGTATGCGTAATGCATTGGTAAGAAGTAGCCCAGAAGAACATAGTAAGACTACATGGCTGACAGCAAGGAAGGGATTTTTTAGATGCACTACTTGCAAAACTTGCCAGCCGGGAATCAGCACCAGCACCTATCGCACTGCATTTGATGATACAACGCATAACATTACACAGCATCTTACATGCAAAACTGAATTTTCCGTATTTGTGTTGGAATGCAGCTGCAACTTAAAATACATAGGTAGTACCAAGCTGGCAGTACATAAAAGAGTCTTGCAGCTCATGAGAGCCATCACTAATAACGATGCCAGTTACCCAGTTGCAAGACATTTTAAAGAGTTTCATGATAGGGACCTCAAACATCTTAAGTACTATTCTATAGAGTCAGTACCGCCCCACAAGAGAGGTGGGGATCGAGAAGGCAAATTAAGATGCCTAGAAACTAGATACATTTTAGAATTTGACTCTAAGCACCCTAGAGGTCCCAACACTACAGAAGATTTGCACACATACTTATGAATTCAGGATTTTATAACATTTTAGGGCTGATATATTGATATTTAGGAGAATTTGTTATCATTTTTTGTTGGGAATTTATGTGATTTTTTAATTATATGGATTTCTATGAAGTATTGGTATATATATTTTCCTATCATGTTTTAATATTGACACATTTGTTTGCACATTTCTTAGCACTTTATATAGTTCTTGATAGGTTTGGCTCTATTCTGTGCCCTGAGAAAAATTTGATGTCATGACATCATGTATATAGGTTTTGTCTGTATTGAGGTAACAATTTACAATATTTGTGATTATGAGATCATTCTCTATATATATTAATATTTATTTATACGGAGTATTTTATGAATGTATTAATTGTAAATATTTATATGAACTATTTTACACCCAATTACAATTGTACGTATTTTAGCAGTAGGGGGTGAATCACTAGCAAAACATGAAAGAAGAGAAATCAAATACTTTAGGCCCCAAAGCTGCTGGACTTCATTTAGCCATAATGTTTACATCCACTATCCCTGGTCCCGATACCATCTGAATCCATAAGCATATTCCATTTCAAGTAATACTTTTAAGCCCATATGCAATGGGAATTTATGGATATGATTATGAGTTATCTAATTAAATAACTAATTAAGTGCATTAGCACGTTAAACATGTACAAACATACTGTTTTACTTAAAATAACAACATATGATGTACAGCAATATAGAGTATGCAGCACTTTATTATTTTTAATATTTGTGCACTCTTTTCTTTCTTTATAGGGCATCACTACACTCATTTATTATATTTTAATATGTGCACTTTTGCAGACATCTTGAAATTTAGACTCATTAGGACTGACGGTTCTATTAGGCATTTAAGCATTTATTAAACGAACAAACCATCCTTGCAGAGTCTGGACAACATTAATATAATTGAGCTATACAGAGATCTGTATGGACAATAAGGGTAATCATGTATTTGCACTCGAAAAATGGTCTCTTGCACTGTAAATATTCATAAAAATACATATATTTATTTAAATATTTAAATATGTGAAATGCAGAGTGGTTTTGTTTACAATGTAAAACAAGTATGTTGTCTATGTCTATTCCATGCAAATTGAGCACTAGCACTTTAACAATGAAAATCACAGTTTGAGCCATGTCATGTGATCAAGGCCGTGGGACGACCAAAACGCGTCATGACGGACTAGCTTGGTGGCAAATAAAGAATTTTGAAGCACAGATTTGGGTCTATGCTCGTTTTTATTCATCGAAAAGAACGCGTAACAAGGAAAATACAATATCTATATATATATATATAGAGATATATTTATATATATATATATATATGTATTTAACCCCTTCGATGCTCATGACGGAACGGTTCCGTCATGAGGCACAGTGGAGCTGTGCTGATGACGGAACCGTTCCGTCATGACCACACCCACTGCTATTATCCCTCAGCACCGGAGGGGAATATGTGCAGCAGCGATGAGGTTAACAGCACTGCTGTCACAGGTGTCACTCTACACAGAAAAGTCATTTTTGGAGCACACACATATTACATGTTAGTGGTGCTTTTATTGCAAAACATGCAGTGGTTTAAAAAAACATTTCACCAAAACTGTAAAATTCTGAACTACTTCACTGTTCAATGCACAATATGAGTTTCAATATCATAATGGCAATCCCCAAACCACTTTATAGGTCTCTACCTTTGGCAGGGCCATTAGGGTTATAAGACAATGAAGGCCAAAATTGTGCCACACAGTCATCTAAATGATATGGCAAAAAAAGTAAACTGCATGCATTGTGTGGCACATTCCTGGTTAGAAGCAAGCTTTGTTCAAATATGCAAATTATGCAGATTTAGCCCCCTTCTTCCTCTGATGTGTTTATATACCTTTTTTATAACTGTGGCACGTGAAAAAACAGCATGGCATAAACCATAAATGCATATGTGCTTAGTTTTATATGCAATGTATTTCATGTCTTGAGAGATAGGAGGGGCATCGAGGCCCACATGAGGCTTCACCTCCTGAATTATTCTCCTGACACCCAACAATGGCAATTAAATAGCATGTTAAAATCTATGTAACTATCTATCAAACTACACTTGCTTTTTAGCAAACTGACTATGGTTTGAGAAGAGCAACATTACATTACAGACAAAGTGTGTAACTTAATATGCCTCGAGCACAAATTGTTAGGTCTGTTTATTTTTGGCATGCTCCAGAAAGGAAGACAAATAGCTAAGAGATATTATGATCACTATGTGGAAGGGCTTAAATACAGAAATGTGAATAGGTGGACCTTGTTCTGGATGTTTGGATGTATGGATGGGGGGAGCAAAGGACAAATGGAGTGATGGGTGGATTTGTGGATGGCTGGATGGATGCCTGACTTTGGCGATGAATAGTCAAATGGATGCCTTAAACGTCGGAGTACTGGGGAAATTATGGTCAAGTATGGTAAACATCCTTTTCTACGACTGAGTTACAACACATGCTATTACCCCGTATTTTTTACTCTGTCAAATCTTTTGCAACGCAGGGCTGTACACCGCAAAACATTACAACACATTCCCCATTACAACGCCCCGGTGGAGTTAGAATAGTAAATTGGGGGGCATATTACCAAGCAATAGCGATAATTATCGTTATTGCTTGGTTAGAGACAAAAATTTACCTCTAAGCTGCAGCGATTTTTATCGCAAATAAACCTTGGTATTACCCTCATGCGCGCTAGCGGAATTCCGCTCCTGCGCTGAGATTTTTTAAATCGCACTTTACGTGACGAGCTGGGCTCGTCATCAGCGTGCGAGGAGGCTACGCCATGACGAGCCCAGCTCGTCATCAGCCTGGAAGGGGTTACCAAGGTTTAGCGCAAATGCGATTAAAATCGGCCGCAATGCATGAATATCGTTGTAAAAGCGTACGGGGGTAAAGTGTCCTATTTGTCCAGTATACGTTCTCCCATAATATGTACATTTCAACAAAGTATGCTGTTCCGATGATGGTAAGATAATATATTAAATATCCTGAACCAAATCAGTCACCAGGAGCATCAGCTCTAAGGGGCAGAAGCCCTCACCATCCCAAGAGTGGTATGCTCCATCATTGGGCCATGCTCCTCGTTGGGCCTGCACTGCAAATGCCTAATGTCCTAGGGGACACTTTGCTGGCGATCTTTTTCTCAGCAAGTGCGGTTGTGAGTGTGCAAAGTAGTCAACTGGATGTACAGTCAGATGGATGTTATGTTTTGTGTTATTTGTGATTTATTAACCCCACAAACCCAGCCCAAAGGCTTCTTTAACACAGCTAATATGGATGGATGAATGGATAGATTGGTGGACGTTTACATGGGCACCATAGATGGACGAACAGACAGACAGAGGGATGCAGGTTTGAACACAAGACTAGGTGAATTACAATGGAGGGACAACTGGGCCTGTACTGGCAGCCGAACAGATGGATGGGTGGGTGAATTGGGGAATAAAGATAGGATATACAGACTGAGGATTCTGTGACAAGTGATGGAACGAATGGAATGATTAATGAAAATGAATTCCATATTACATGCATTTAAATAAAACATTAATTACATGCGTTCCAACAGCCATTGAAAACATTTCAGCGCGACAGCCCGATTTTTTCTTTGCTCTCCTAGTAAATCTCTCCTCAAGGGATCCCTGGGACCCGAGTAAACCTCTCTTCAGCGGATCCCTGAGACTCCAGTAAACCTGCCCTCAGGGGATCTTTGGGGCCCCTGGGAAAGCGTATGAAAATGGGCGTTGTAAATATATCGTCCACGTTCATAAAGGGATAACATACATGTCAAAATCGGATCAGCACATTCACCCTACGTACATTTCATAAGCAATCTATTCACACATAGACGTTTTGAAACGCCCCTGTTTCGGTGCGATCCATTTAATGATTTCCAACTGCACATCCACGTAAACATACGCAAAACTTTATATTTAACAAAAGTAACAAGAAGTGACGGCGCGGCTTCTTCCGAGGTCTGTAACTAAGCGCCTTATAATTTATCAAACCTTCCTTGAGCGGAATATCCCCTGGTTCATAAAGTGAGGCCACTGAGCCCTGAACGGGTGCTTCTAAATTTCTTAGGCTGAACAAAAATTCTCATATGCTGGGCGCTGTTAGTATAAGAAGTTTTCACATCCTGCTTCCGGCCTACGAAGAAATGCTGAGCTCTTGCGAGCCAAAATCCCTGCACGAGCTTCACACTACAATGGTAGCTAAGTAAATGGGCGTGAACCTTCTAATGAAACAGCGGCACGAGCTCCTTTCAGCAACACAGGGGCACGAGCTCCTTTTAGCATCACAGGGACACGAGCTCCTTTCAGCATCACAGGGACAGGAGCTCCTTTCAGCAACACAGGGACACGAGCTCCTTTCAGCATCACAGGGACAGAGCTCCTTTCAGCAACACAGGGGCAGAGGCTCCTTTCAGCAACACAGGGGCACGAGCTCCTTTCAGCAGCATAGAGGCACGAGCTCCTTTCAGTAAGACAGGGGCACGAACTCCTTTCAGCAACACAAGGACAGGAGCTCCTTTCAGCAACACAGGGGCAGAGGCTCCTTTCAGCAACACAGGGGCACGAGCTCCTTTCAGCAGCATAGAGGCACGAGCTCATTTCAGTAAGACAGGGGCACGAGCTCCTTTCAGCAACACAGGGACAGGAGCTCCTTTCAGCAACACAGGGGCAGAGGCTCCTTTCAGCAACACAGGGGCACGAGTTCCTTTCAGCAACACGGGGGCACGATCTCCTTTCAGCAACACAGGGACACAAGCTCCTTTCAGCAACACAAGGGCGCGAGCTCCTTCCTATAATGGAGGGGACTAGAGCTCTTTCCGTTGCTACATAGTCACAAACTCATGCTGATAACAGAGGTGGTTCGAGATCATTCCCATAGCACGTGTCCACAAGATCCTTCCGATAACAGAGGAGGCACGAGCTCCTTCCAACAATAGAGGGGGGCCCAAGCTCCCGCCAGGAGTGCAGGGGCAGAAGCGCCTTCCGATAACACAGGGGCAGGAGCTTCTTCCGATAATAGAGGTGGCACGAGGTTCCTCCGGGTGTACAGAGGCGCGTGCGCCTTTCAACAGCACAGGGGGCATTGCGTGTTTCAGGGAACAGAGGGGCGCAATCTCTTTTCAATAACATGTTAAGGGGGTTGGAAAGCGCGTGTTTACTTCATATGGGCAGAAACTCCCTCCTATAATAAAGGGGCACAGTCCCTGGCAATGCCACATGGGGCTGAGCCCAGTCATACAGGGGCACAATCTTCTTTCAATAACACAGCGGGAAAAGTCTCCCTCGTATATGAAAGGGACGCAAACACAATCCTCTACCAATACCCCAGGCCCTGCAATACCCCAGGCACTGCAATACCACAAGCCCTGCAATACCCCAGGTCCTGCAATACCCCAGGCCCTGCAATACCCCAGATCCTGCAATACCCCAGGCCCTGCATTACCCCAGGTCCTGGTTTCCTCTGGTAACACAAGGTCACCGGCTCCTTCCGAGAGTACGTGGCCGGCTCCTTTCAATAACACGAGGCGAGAGCTCCCTGGGTAAGACAGGGGTACCAGCTCAGCACAAACACATCTGCAGATAATCTAGTAAGGACAAGATCCTTCACGTAACCCAAGGAGCTAAAGTCTCAACAATATCGCAGGGATACAAACTCTTTTCACTAAGAGAGGAACATATCTCATTTCACAAAGCAAATACTTACCACAAAGTCCTGCTATCAATGAAGGACAGACGCTCCATACGACTGCACAAGACTGTAAAACACAAACAAATGCACAGTGACACAGGCCCCTTCCAATAAAACAGGAGATACTCATTCAGGAAACACTCATTCCACAAATACAGCATACAAGCTCCTTCAAGTGATGCAGGAGATACTCATTCAGGAAACACTCATTCCACAGGCATAATACACAAGCTCCTTCCAATATTAAAGGAAGCACTCATTCCACAAATACAGTATACAAGCCCCTTGATTAATACAGGAAAAACACATTACACACTTCAGTGCACTGGCTCCATCCAATAATACAGGAAACACTAATGTATTAAACTCGCTCCTTGCAATAGTACAGGATATACTCATTCAGGGAACATTAATTCCACAATTATATTACACTAGCTCCTTCAAATAATAAAGGAAGCACTCATTTCACAAATACAGTGCACAGGCTCCTTCCAATGATAAATGAATGACTCATTCAAAAATTATAGTCCACAAGCTCCTTCCAGTAATACAGGAAATACTAATTCAGGAAACACTCATTCCACAAATACAGCACACAAGCTCCTTCAAGTAATGCAGGAGATACTCATTCAGGAAACACTCATTCCACAGGCATAATACACAAGTTCCTTCCAATATTAAAGGAATCACTCATTCCACAAATACAGTATACAAGCCCCTTGATTAATACAGGAAAAACTCATTCAGGAAAAGCTCATTACACACTTCAGTGCACTGGCTCCATCCAATAATACTGGAAACACTAATGTATTACACTCGCTCCTTACAATAGTACAGGATATACTCATTCAGGAAACATTAATTCCACAATTATAGCACACTAGCTCCTTCAAATAATAAAGGAATCACTCATTTCACAAATACAGTACACAGGCTCCTTCCAATTGTAAATGAATGACTCATTCAAAAATTATAGCACACTAGCTCCTTCAAATAATAAAGGAAGCACTCATATCACAATTATAGTACACAAGCTCCTTCCAGTAATAAAGGAAACTCATTCCACGAAAAGAGAGGAAACTGTGCTTCTAATTATAGTGCATAGGTTTCTATTAATAAAGGGAATGCTCCTTCCACAAATATCGTACACAAGTTCGTTTCAATAGTAAAGGAAACACTCATTCCACGAATATGGTGCACAAGTTCCTTCCTGTAATAAAGGAATATGTATTCCACAAATACCGTACACAAACTACTTCCCAAAAATGCAGCGAGACCAATTAAATTTACTACTACAGACGATAAACAAAATCCAATAATGGAGGCTCACAAACCTCTTGCAATATTACAAGAAAAAAATGAATTCTATGACTCCGAAACACATACTCTTTCGAAGTACAGAAAGCAACTCTTACCTCCAACTCAGGGGCATAATAAAATATGGTGATATATGATACTAATGATAGAGAAGCGATCTCATTCAAAACACAGGAAACAAACTCTTTCTAATGAACAGGGGCATTCTTTCATTCAGTACTAAAACACAGACTTCGATTTTTAACACAAGAGAAGAAACTCTATAAAAAGTCCCCAAAACTTTTAGAACATTCACAAAACGTACGAAAAAAAAATCGGAATATATTAACTCAGGACACAAGCCCCTAACAATGATGCACACCTATCACAAAATCAGTGTTACAAACTCGTTCCAGCAAGACAAGGAAAACATTTTTTTACAGTAAAAATGAAAACACATTAGTAACACAAGACTGAAATTCCTAGTTACACAGGACACGAACTTTGTTCTAAGTACGGGGCGCAATCGCAGTCTAAAAACTCAAGAAACGAATCTCTTTCATAAAAATAGAGCCGCGCACATTCCTTTAAATAACACAGGGGCACAAACTATTGTCAAAAATACAAGGACACAACATCCTTCCAACCAGAAATGATCACAATCGCCTCCAAATAACACACAACCCACATCCGATAGCACAGGACGCATACGTTTTGCAATATATAGTGATATCAAAACATTTCAGTAAGGTAAAACATACCTCCCACTAGCGAGGGGCAGAAACTCATCCCAGTAACACACCACCTAAACGTCCTCGAATGACATAAGGAACAGACTTCTTCCAAAATCATAGGAGACTAGCACATTCTAAGGTACATATCAGACACCAACCTTCCAGTAATGAAATACTAAAATCACGCAGACGCAAGAAAAAACACAGGGATGCATATGTCTTCTACAAGACTTCCAGTAACACCGGCCACTAGTTCGTCCAAAATATGAGTTACTTTTAATGCACGAACACAAAGGAAATGATCATATTGACACAGAAATACAAATTGTGTCTTATAATGCGAACCAGAAGCGTGTACCAACAGCACAGAATATAAGCTTCAAAGAGTGCACAAACTCCGTTTAAAAATGCGATAAGACAGATGCATTGAAATGACACAGGGTACAACAGGGACGCACACGCAGCCTCTACTACCGTATTTTGGAAAATAAGCGTTTATATGGAGCACTGGTGATACGCGTGTGTTGTGGAAACAGACTGGAACTGAACACACTTGTGAAAATAGCAGCCAGAAGCCAGTGAGCTGTAGTCTGCAACACTCGGTCTTCTCTGGTACGGTGCAGCCTGCAGCTCGCGTGCACATACACTGCTCATCAAACCGTGACACATGGGGTTTTGTGCATGACAAATAAGAGGCCATGTGCGCTGTGGCTAGTAAATGGAAATTGTTTTATAATACCCCATAGATACAACCATGCAACTGACAATCCGCCGGGGTTTTAGTTTTGCGTCGACGACACTCTAGATGCTAAGCAGCGAGTTCAAAGGGGCCTGTAGACGGGTGGTCAGTGTGCGCTGAACACGTGCACCTCGCTTCTACTAAATTGTGTAAGAGTGCTATATTTGTGTCTTACACATCAGACCTTGCAATGCAGGTAAATACATTGAAAAACACGCGCATACACCCGTCGAGTTCAGAACTAAGCCGCATGGCAAGGCTTTCCGCACTTGAAGTAAACTTGAAGAAATGAACGGGGCAGGTTTCTGGACAGAGCCCCGAGCGCGCAGCTGGATCTCATCTCCCCGAGGCGCGCCCGCTGCTCCTCGGCCCCTCTCACGAGCCCTCTGCGCACTGGTGCTCTGTCCCAGGCACTGCGGGTGTCACTCCAAGACTCAGTGCCGCGTGCCCGGCTGCAGGGTTGGGGTCGAAGCCGCCGGGTGCGTTCCCGTGCGCGGGCCTGGCTCGGGTGAGGGGACTGCAGAGCTGCAAACACACATGCCTACCCTCGCCCACCCTTCATGCGGACGCCCGTGACTCCTTCAGAGTGCGACACTCGCCACTGCCCAAATAACAGCCTCCTGTTATCCACCCTCGCTCGGGGTGCGCCTCACCATTCTCTGCTTGCAGCCCCTTCTCCATCACTCCCGCAGGGCGCAGCACTAGGCCAGGCTTCACTCATCTTCCCATTCGTCCCATCACTCCCTCGGGTTGCAGCACCCTTCCGTGCGCCTCTCACTGACCCATTCGTCCAATCACTACATTGGAGTGCAACACACTCGGGTGTCACTCCAAGACTCAGTGCCGCGTGCCCGGCTGCAGGGTTGGGGTCGAAGCCGCCGGGTGCGTTCCCGTGCGCGGGCCTGGCTCGGGTGAGGGGACTGCAGAGCTGCAAACACACATGCCTACCCTCGCCCACCCTTCATGCGGACGCCCGTGACTCCTTCAGAGTGCGACACTCGCCACTGCCCAAATAACAGCCTCCTGTTATCCACCCTCGCTCGGGGTGCGCCTCACCATTCTCTGCTTGCAGCCTTGCCCCACTAGCCATGGACGCCCGCCGCTGGTGCCAGCAACATATTTACAGTATGAGTATTTTTATTTAAAGTTCCTTTTGTGTTTACAATAAATCAGAGCGCACAGCGCTACAGGGCCGGGACGAGCAGAATCGGGCATTGCGTATGGAAGTGGGCCGTGGGGGGCGGGGCTGCGGCAGAGAGTGATTGTGATTGACAGCGCACACAGGCAGGCAGCCAGAGCGTAAGCACCTGCAGCGGGGTCAGGGTGACTAGCTACGCATGTAACAGCCAGGAGTGCTCATAATTGAGACTGGCCTGCGCATGCGTAGTACCGAATAAACCTCGCCCCCCCCCCCCTGTAGCACTGAGAGACATGGCAGGGACCCGGGGCCCCGGTTTCAATATGGGCAGTTTTTCTCCTGCTCGTAGTCCAATCCTGGCGCAGTGGCGCTGTTAAGCCTGCGCCAGGATTGGCTGAGTAGAGCAGGGGTCAGGATCATGGGGTGCCGCGCCTGGGTGTTTGCTGCTAGTTCAGTAATGGCCAATCACATATGGCTATATCAAGCCAAGTTGAGGTGATTGGCCATAAGCTACAGTGACGTGACCGCGCGTGAGCAACTGAAAGTCGAAGGAAGGTTCTAGAAGACGACGTTGAACTCCAGACTAGGTGACCACTGAGACAGACCAGTTGATCCAAGTGCGTGACGGTGACTGACTCCTGTCCTGACTCACTCGTCGTATCGTATGGCAAATTAATGTAAGTGCAACATTATTATCTTATTACAGTACTACTTGTATGTACACTGTACAACCACCCCAGAATTCACATTTTACACTCTAGTTGCACTTGTCTCAATGTCTCCCCCCTTTTCGCACTTTTCTCCCACGTTTGTAGTCCTGGGACTAATTTGTGAAAAAAACAATGTTCTATATGTCCTGCACGACGGCGGCAGGCTAAGTGTTCGCTGCTGACATCAGCTGTGACCTGCACATCCTGTCAAGGACCACCCAGCCAGGCCTCTACCCTTCAGACATCCTTACATGGATTCATTCTCTAGGTGTACATTCGGGCACAGAGCACCTTGGCGCAGATGGCAGCCTCCGTCACTGAGGGTGTCTTTGGAATCCAATGTACAGGCTGCCGGAAATAAGGGGGTGGGGGCGTCATAGGCACACATGTTTGCGCGCCCGTTTTGTGTGTGCTAATACCCAACTTTTCAATTACTTTTTCTGCGTAATTACTATCTAAGCACTGGCGAGGAGTGCCCGGGTAAAACAGAGCGGACCAATTTAATACCAAATGGTCAAAATGTACACAGATAAACTACTTGCTGTCACGCGCTCAGGGTTTCAGGGAGGCTGCGTGGGCTTTGCTGGGCTGTGCAATGTAACAAAAGGGGGGATGCATAAAAGAAACCTCTCTCCTGTCCGACCTGTCGCCCTGCAGTGCAGGCCCATTTAGTGCAGCAGGCCTCAGGCATAGCATGTGTGTGGGTATCCAAAGCACTATTAAAAAAAACACTAGAAAATAGGCCCCGGCCACCGTGCTCTCAAAACGTTTGCGCCGTGCACTGTCTGATGGCCGCACGAAGGATCAGTGCACTGAATGTCGTGCTCTCTGAGGGCTGTGAAGAACATTGTCAGTGGAACACACTGCGGGCTACATACACATTCTCAGTGCACCAAAGCAAAGCGAGGCCTACATTTATTTATTTATTTATTCGATTTTATATAGCGCGAACTTTACCCGAAGGTGTCAGATTCTCAGAATGAATGTGCCTGTCTTCTGCCGACAGTGTTAAGTAAAGGTTGAAGGCAACGTGCGTGCAAACTACCGGCTGCTTTTTTCTTTCGGAAAGTCATCTGTATAATGCCGCATATTAGCACTAGAATTTTGCCAGCCGCAATTTGATAATTTGATAATTTGAGCATTGTACATGAAATAATTTTGATAGCAATAAAGGCTTGTTTTTTTGAAGCTGTGATCAGTTGGATTTCATTGTAATGTGCATTTGGGGGTTCCAAAAACAAAGTTGCTGCAGCAGAAGACATGTGATCAGTTACTTTTTAACAGAGGGCAAACGCATAACTAGGCATGCATATAAACGTACAAACAGTACATGAGGCTGAGATGGAAGGGAGAGGTGGGCCGCACATCAGTGGGTGAGGGGTATTCATGGATTAAAGACTAATACTAGTATTCTGGGATGGGCCCATCGAGCATTCATGTGTATAGTACGGGTCTGATGCCATTTGCACAGCTACTAGAGGAGTCCTTCTCAACCAGAAGACTGTCTGAATGATCCTGTCTATCTCCAGAACTATTAGATGCCAAAGGTGGATGTACACACCTGTGTATCCTGTAACATGAAATGTTTGGGGATTTAGCCCCATGTTGGCAAATTGGAACAGTCCAATATTAGTGTGTTGGGGGCTATTAGAACTGGGCTAGCCAGCAATTCATGGGGTCGAGCCTAGCCATTAGTGTGGCCTGACTTCTAAGAGCTAAAACAACGAGTCTCGCCATCAAAGGTTTTAGCATGTAAATGACAGCAAATATCATGTAAAAATATACTATTTCAAATTGTTTTTTTTATTTTTGAATGCTTCTGTTTTACATTCGTTTGTCCTCCCGGCATTAACAAATATTAAAATTAAGCTTTTAAACATGGGCCCCCATGCCCTGACATTATGCTTTGAGTGAGCCTAGATATGTCAGCTCTTCATGTACAGTATACACAAGCCAATGTTGTGCTAAGTGGAGCAACCTTGTTGTTTAGTAATTGATACGCAAGAGTGTTTTTTCTATTTAGAGCACATCCCAAACTGAATTTATCCAAGGTGCACTTTAATCTAACAATCAATCAAAATAATGCTCAGTGTATTAAAATGCTTTGGATAGGATCCCAGAATTTGGTCAAGTGGGGAGATTTCACAGTCGCTGGCAAGTTTTGAAAATGGCCACATTAGGCGACAGTCATACAAGTGGGGTTAGTTGGCTCGTAGCAGCATGTTTCTGCAGAAGGGACTGAACTACAAGTGTGGATTTGCAAAAGGTGCTGTACCAGTGGTATTAAGGTGGCACCATTTTTTCACTATTTTTTCAAAATTTTCTCGGTGCAGTATGCTGCCGAGTTTCTGCCCCACCACTTTCAAATGTCACCAGCCGCCACTGCCCTTCAGATCCCCCCACCCCTCGGGGTGCAGCACCCTTATGTGCGCTGTTCACAGACCCCTTCCACCCCCGACTGCCTCGGGGTGCAGCACCTTTACCTGCGCCTCTCACAGACAGTCTCACTCGTCCCATCACCCCTGGCGCTGCAGCACTTTCCTTCCCTTCGCCTCTCACGGCCTCAGCCTCCTCGCTATCCTGCCTCCTCCCCTGCACTCCGGCTCCCTCAGACAAACCGGACAGTCCGAGCGCGCGCGGCACTCCTGGCCCCTTCGGAACTCCCCTGTTCCGGATGTGATGCTGAGAGCAGCGCGAGGCCCAGGCTCACGCGGCCACCGCCGTCTCTCGGGACATCTGCTGCATCCTGCCGGGGCCGCGCAGAGGCACCCGCTCCGCGCGCAGCAGCCCCCGGAGCCACGCGCTCGGATCGATTTCACGACACCGGATCCGGCTCCCCGCTCGAAGCACCCTGGGAGAAATCACAGGCACAGAGGGCAAGGGCGGGCTACCATGCACACACCATCACTAATGTAAGAAAGCGAGGGCTCCCGAGCAGAGTGTCGGGGCCACCAGCGCGCAAACTTTACATCGCAATAACCGAGATCCTTAATTACCGAGAGGAGGGTCAGGGTCAGAAGTCAATTTCAAAAAGTTGGGCAATAAAAATATTTGGGGCTAAAACATTAATATTTCGCCTTGCACATGGATAGTATGGAGGAATGCATGTATATATTTCTTAATATTAAAGGCGTGCACGTATCACATTTATTATGTTGCTCTTATTGTTAATACTATTAGTATTAGTCATTATTATCATTAATCGTTATTTTATCATTATTGTTTTGTTGTTGATCTAATTGCCACTGTTATGGATATTTTAATTTGTATAATTTGTATATTCAGTGTTTATTATTAGTAATAAAAGTTTTAATTATTACTGTCAACTTCATGATTTATTTATTTTCGATCGTATTAGCGCGAATTTTGCTCAACGGCATTCCAGCGCTTCCTAGAAAGCAATTGCAATGATAGCATCTGCGTTTTTTAATAGCTATCAGCCCAAAAAGTCCACACGTGCGGTGTTGTATTTACGAGACATGCACACTTGCATACAGTTGCACAGTTGTCAGGGAAGTTGCCTTTACTGGAAGGGTACAGTAACAGCCATATCCTTACATCTGCACTGGACAGTGAAACACTGAGGCGCAAAGACTGGCAGATGTTTGAGTGACATCAATCAGTGTGTGGAGAAAGTTCTGCCCTCGTCCCTGGGGCTCTCTACAGCGCTGCCCGGCCAGTGAGAGGTCTGTCAGGAGCTCCGGCCCAGGACAGGGCATTCATTACCCGCTACCACAGCGCCCCCTTCAGCCTACGGAGGCGCAGCTCTCCCTCCTCTCGCCTCCGGCTGGCCGCCGGTCACGGCTCAGGTTTCCCGGCTTCGCTGCGAGTCCAGGGAGCTGTCAACCCTGGGAGGAGGGGTCCCGCCCACTCCCGGATCGGGTTCCCTTGACTGACAGCGTCTCCGCGGCAACCCCATCCCCGGCTCCCACCACCGCCTCCCGCCCGCCCCGGGGTCAGGTGTCCTACCAATCAGCGCGCGCCCGGGCCCTTCTCATGGCCGCTTAGAATAATATTATGAAAAAGCTGCCGGGGCAGCCTGAGAGAGCGAGCAGACC